>NC_049169.1:118705253-119905253 GCF_009769625.2 Cygnus olor | reverse complement strand
ATAATAATGGTGGTCATAAACCAGATTTTAACTTTGTAGTCTCTAATAGTAGGTTTCCACTACACGTGGGGGATGCTTTTTGTCTGTCCTGTTTTTTTGAGGTTGTGGGAGGTGGCTAGGTTACCAGGTTAGCTGATTAGCGGTGTCTTTTTTTTCTTCCCCTCTGGTCTTTCTGAGCAAACACTGGCATTTCAGATTTTTAATTCTTAGATTGGGCCCTGTGGTGTCCTGTGTATTAGCAATGCTGTTGGTTTTTTTTTCTTGTAATTAGTTTTAAGTGTGTTCAACACATCACTTCAGCTGAATTTGAATAGAGTTTAGTGGGTTAACAAGGTTGAATTCTTAGAGCCAGAGCATTGCTTAATTTCCACAGGGAGCACACAGCTTTTGAAGATAAGAAAAGCACATAGATGGCTTAAGAAATCTGGTGTACTTTTTTTTGTTTCCTTGTTTTTTTGTTTTCTTGAGTTTTTATTGTTTTGCCTTTTTTTGTTGTCATTTTGCTTGTTGGTGTTTTTTTGTTTTGTTTTGTTTTTTTCCCCTCCATCTGTAGATAAGCCTGACATTTTTGGGTGATGTCCTAAAAATGTGGGGTTCTGTCTGGGAGGTGTTACTCCTAACTAGCACCCCAGCGATTATTTTCTTGCTTGAGGGAGAGTCTTGTGTTACCTCTGTTTTTGGCTACTTGTCTGTCAAAGTGATTCTGTAGCAGCACCGCAGGAAGTTTTGCCAGACATTCACTGCTGTCGCCTAATGACCTTTAATTCTTTGCTGATGAATGGTTTATCCAGAGCTTCCTTCCTCAAAGCTTCTTAACTTCTTTGAGGGTAGTCATACGCTACATACACACTAGACATATCCGCAGCAGCGTTTTGGTTCAGATTAGGAGTGTGCTATGGAAGCAAAACTCCCAATTGTCTCCACTTTCCGTGCTTTGGTTTCTCATTGCAGAATCGTTTCAAAGCAATCAAACTGAATTACTTTTGGATGAAGATAAACTGAAAGATGTGCTCTGAGAGCATACCTAATGCAGTCTGACAACCGCACAATATTCAGCCCAAGGAATCAAGTAGGAGCTACTGCAAAGGAAGATCTTTACCATGCATGTTGTGTTAATGTTGGGTCCTCATCACCGACTGTTTTGTTTTTCAGACTTACCCCTATTGCGCTGCATTCCTCGCTAACGTGAGTATAGGCATCGATAGAGATAAATACAGGGCATGTAAAGGTTATTATCCATGTTGCAGATAAGAGTCCATCTATTCAAGTCTTAAATTAGAATAGATAGTATCAAAGTAGCTGACAGCTTGAGTTTGATTTGGAAGCCATTACTTAAACAGCAATTAGGTCGTGCAGCACCAGAACTATGATGAAGCTGTTTTCCTGTCTGTCACCTTTTGCACTTTTCTACTTCAACAGTCTGAGTTCTCTTCCATTCTCTAACGTGTATTTTTGTGACCCACCTGTTAACCAAAGCACAGTATTCTCAGACACCTCCCTTGTGCCGGTGTGCTATTTCCCTATTTTCATCTCTCCAACTTTTTGGCCTTGGCAGCTTGCAAAGGTCTGTTCAGGCTGGGACTGTATGCTTACCGCCTGCCTACCTCGTGCTGGTGAAAATGGGTAATGATTTACAGTCATCAAAGGCACCATGCCTCTTGAAAGGCTTCCACAAGTGGGAAACCCCAACTTATACTTCACTGAGAACATTAATGGCTTTTCTCTGTTCTTCTTGGTCATCAGTATTCGAGGAAAACTTGCGGGAGCACAGAAGTAGAAATCTGCGTCAGATTTGGTTAAAAGGTACTGGGGAAGCAGAAGTTAGAATGGTTAGGTAACACAATATCACTAGTTTTGATTCCATACAAAATCAGGATAAAAATACGTCATACTGTGAAGGCTATGTTTAATCATGCACCATTCCCAATGTAAAAAAAAATAGAGAAATCAATTATTGCAATATCAACATTTAAGTGGGTTATCAAATTAAATACTCCAAATTTGTGTTCCCAAAGCAGGGTGATAATGTCTAACCTAAAGCAACATTTTTCAATGGCAGCTTCCAGAAAATTAAAGTGTCTGGGATGCTGCTATGTAGGCTGATGAGAAAGGCATGGACTCTTGAGCATTTGTACAGTTTTGGTTTCAATGCTGCTGGTTTTGTAAGTATTCAGTTATTTTTCCCAAGAACTGCCCAGATGGTCCCCATGCACTTCAAAACAATGAAACTAACCAAAGCTCTGCCTCGCCAAAGGGAGAGTGGTGTTACTTCTCTGCACAGATGTCGTGCTCGCCAAAATGTGTGTACTGGGAGATTGTTCTTGTCTGGTTTTGAAGGGCAGGGGAAGGAATAGATGTCTTAACTTACAGTAATTCCCTCTTTGAACTGGGGGAGCCTGGGAGTAACCAGAGTACAGGCAGCCAGAACACTATCACAGCTTTAAAGTGACAAAAACACACTGAGTAAAGAATGGGTAATGAAGCTGAGGCAGAAACTTGGACTTCGGCCTCAGCCATCTGAAGCGTTGCCCAGCTGCAGTCATGAGCAACCCGCTCTCTGTCAGATGCTGCTCTGCGTGAAGAGTTGTACTTATCACACTAGTTCTGTGAGCGATGATTTATTCTATTGATTTTAAGGCATAATGGCAGTCTGCTAACTACAAGCGTCTCTTAGTGATTTAGTCTGTGGTTTCGGTCCCTGTGTAATGAAAATTAATGTGTTATAACGCTGTGATTGGATAGCATCTATAAAGCTGAAGGGGTTTTTTTCCAGTTCCATTTCACTCTTACCCTTGTTCTTTGTAGTCTTGGGTGGGGTGAATCTTGTACATATGACGGTAGTTTCCGATGGGTTTCATCCCTCTTTATTCCCAGCCTGATTCCATGGCAAACCCTGCTGTTCCAGACAAATCAAATTTACTAAGTAGAGGCTTCTCCCATATCCTTAAACTGTGGACTTCCTGCTTGGAGGAAAAGCAATATATTTCTACAGTGTTTGAATACATATAAATCCTTGTGTGCACTTTTCCTGAAAAAAAAAGTCTTCTAAAAAAACGGTAATGAGTAAAATTGTAGTCTTCTGTAATGCTTTTTTCCAAGGATGTAAAAGCCAAACATGGTGGAACTAGGATTTTTAGGTAAGCACATCCCACATTTTGAATACATGGCAGTTCGAAAGTTATTGTCTGTCTTCCTGTGTAATTATTTACTGTTTTTGTTTTTTCTTCTAAACAGACCTCCCACAGGAGTATTTTACTTGTTTCACTGCACACAATTTAGGGCTGGGGACTAGAAAAGAGTTGTTTATTTTTGGACTGAACATCTGATGTTTTACTTAGCAGTGTCCCTTGAATGTATTTGCTTTTATAAAATGCTCCAGAAGAACCTAAATATTTATAGTATGAAAAATTTTATAGCTCTGTGTGGCATCTGGTTGTAAACTGTGTCCCAGTAGTCTCATTAATTGTACAGGTTACAAAACTGAGCTTAACAACTGTATCCCCTGTTACAGCTGTATTGCAGAATGGAGAGGAAAAAAAAAAAAAAAAAACACACTTCCCCATCCCTACCTGGGTACTGGAGTGCACGTTTGTCCCCTGTTGGGAGAAGAGCCTGCTGGCCTTAAGTGTTCGAAGTCCCTGTTAACGCAGCAAGTGAGAAATGGAGTGAGGCAGGATATTGCCGCTGCTTCACGTTATCCCTTAAGGATCCTTTCCTTCAGGACGTGCTTCGTTCTTGATGTTGTTTTTCTCTAGAATACGTAACAGACAGTGAGCAAGAATAGCAAAGGCAAATTGGACTTGTGTCCTCTGTCAGATCCTCTGCCCTTTAATGGTATGTGGTGCACACAGGTTTCAATCTAACTTGTGGGCAGGAAATGTAGCCAGGAGAAGAGTACCTGCTGACAGAATATGGTTATTTTAATAAATGCAAAAAAATCTTGCAGAAATATTATCTTGGGCCAACAACGTTTGTTGTTGAAATTAGTTATCCCAATTTATGGGATACGCTGCATTGCTAGAATATGACTACCAGCTTGGGAAACGTTTGTAAAAATATTCTGTGATTCGTGCTTATACATAGTGTGTTCAAAGTGTGAACACTTCAGGATTGAGGAAAAAATACTTAGGTTAGATATGGAAAAAAATGTGCAGCTTGGTTTGTTGCTTCAATGTTAGCTTCATAAACTGTCATGCAAAACGCTTCTCGGTGAGATGCTACAGCCCTTTGGTGATGAGCGCAGTAGTGCTGGTAAATAGCACAGGCTTCGATACATCTCCTTTGCTGTCTCATATGGACTGTATAACTCGTTTTATTTCCCATTGAGTCTTTATATTTTCTATTAGAGGTGGGTGGTTCATCGTTTTAGGGTTGTGGGTTTTTTTCGTATTTTTTACCGTCGTACCGATGGTCAAGTGTGTGCTCAGAAAAGATCCCCTGTTGAACAGTTGCTGGTCAGATACGTCAGCTTACTGCTGAGCTCAGAATTTGATGCTTAGCTGTAGCACTATCCATGCTGTCTACTGTATGACTGACTCTTGGATGAAGAGTGTTTCCTGATATAAGAAGCATTAGTGTCACTAGTAAGATATTATCTGTGGCTACTTTGTTCTTGCATTGGTGTGTATGTGTGTGTATATATAGAAATATATAAGAAAAACATTGCTCTGACACCATAGGACCATCCTAGCCTTCAGTGAGGTTCTTGAAGACTAAAAAGCAGGAAACTAAATTTAAAAAGTTGTGAGGAGGAGGAAATGAGTCAATAGCAGGTCAAGATGTTCCTGTAGTGTTGCCAACCCTCTTCAGTTTTATTAGCTGGTTTATGAAGGGAAAAAAATAATAAAAAAAAAAAGATTCATGTACTTGTCTGCATTCAAACCCTTTTTCCAAACAATCTTTGAACTGTTTAGTCAATTTGAACCAAAACTGTCGGGGGTAGAGGACTGAAATATTATTAATCTCTTTCCCTTTGGGGGAAGAGATGATTAAGTAGAGGGCAAAGACCCAAGAAGTTCTTCTGTAGTGGGAAGGTCTCTTGGGTGAGCTGAAGTTTTCTGTCCTGCCCATACAGCAGCAGGGCAATCAGTGCCTGGGTCCCGAATCAGCCTCTTGCCCAGCAGGTAGTGGGATGCAGGAAACTGCCCGTGAGCTGTGGGAGCTTAGGGAGAGCAGGAGGCTGGGAAATGAAGAAGCTTGGGCAGATACAGAGAGGGGTGAGGGAAGGCAGGGGAGCGTAAAAAAAGAATGATGCACATTTGGAGGAAAATTGGTATAATTGGTTTGAGGGATCTCTAAATACTTGTCATTGCTGTAAAAATCTAATGTAGACTGCTGAAGGGGAGTTTCTGCACCACAGTGACTGGAAAGATGGATTTGATGTCTCCTGGAGAAGGGTGCACTGATTCCTTCTGTAATGAAGGAAGGGTGAGAAGATCTGTAACTTCTGTGTTTTGCTGCCAACTGAGCGAATCTTTATTTTATCACTAGTTCATAATATACTTGCATCAACTTACAATGAAGAAGACAGTTTTCTTTTTGATTTTTCCTCTACTTGTTTCCCACAGTTTTACAATCTGTGTGTCAATATTCTGATTTTCATTCCCAAATATTATGATGTACTAAGCTCCTTATGCCGGTCGCAAAGGCAGCACTGCACACCTAGACAGTATCAGACTCAGCTCCCCGTGGAAAACTTCCCTTAGCAGGGAAGAGGGATGTCAGGGCCCACGTTTCCACCAAACCTCCCTGTAGGCAGAGCCATCTAGTTGTGACTCAGTGAGTGTGGATGGGGCTGTATGTTTTTGCATTTTCTTAATTGCTAATGTTGAAATCCATATCCAAGTTATTTGTTATAAGGCTGAAATATTAAAGGCTAACCAAAATTTAATAAAATAAAAAGAAGTTCCTGTTAGAGGGAAGAAGCTTGGCAAGATTCATTTCATGTACTGCGTTACAGCAGATGAGCTGAGGGTGGGAGGGGGTCTTGCTCCTCTATTGCTCTTAATGCTATTTGAGGAGCTGTTGCAAGGAAGCTGCCTGAAACTGGAGGATAATAAATGGGGAGAGAAACTCACGTTGTATCGGACGAAACAAATAGTTACCAGTAAACAGATTTTTTGTGACCTGTTTATTACTAAAAGTTTGGCAATATTTTCAACACAAATATTTGGGTTGTAAAGATGGGACTAACCAGAAAGCTGTGCTAATTTCAGTTTTATTGAACAAGCGTCAAAGATGTTTTTGTCTTTGCATAGAGTAGTCTGCTGAGAAAAAATAAGGCTACTGGAGGAGACTGCATATGTCCTGAAAAAAATTGTAAGCCCTCTGCTTCTGTTACCCTACCATACTTAGGAATGATATAATAAACATGGTGGTGAGATTTCACTGCTTTAATCTTCACTATTTATTTGCATTTATTTACCTTCGCAGAGACTTGATGAACTTGCTTTAAAATCGCTTTACTCCCGTGTCCCACATTTCCTCTAGTCCCAGTCCTACAATTCTGTTAGTAGACCGGGATGTTTCTATAGAGCTCCATTCACTTCAGCAGCATTTCTCACAAGTATTGCAGCCTGCTCTTGCTAGACAAATTCGTGTTGGAAGGGCTGTGCTGGAAGCCTTAACTTTCCCTTTTTATTACAGCAGCTACAGCCAACACTTGTACACTATTAACACTTTTTTTTATGGAGATGTTTGCCTGTGAGGTTTTGGTTTTAAGGAGATTGTGGGCAGGGGTACGGAATGATATGTTGATGTGTAACTTGGCCTCTGAAGTAGAACTAATGCTAATCTTTAGGAGTTGGTAATTTATTAGTAAAAAATCTTTAACCTCATGTGGTGTTCTACCGACTTGGTTAGACAGCTGCACCTCTCTAGCCCTTTGCTGAAAGCTTTTATTTTCTTAACTTTTCTCATACTAATGAAGACTCCAAGAAACTGAAAACAGTCTCTCAGCCGGCTGTTGCGGCCTTCAGGTGTGGCTCTTGTTGGCTCTCTGCCTGGTGGGTACAAGGAGCTTCAGGCTTTTTCTTGCCCGAGTGCATCTTTTGTCTGTTCTCCTTCCAAGATGAGCTATAATGTACGTGTAAGTTCTTGTAGGCCGGGCTGGGATCCTTACATGTATGGCAAGTTCCTTTGCCAAATTGCAGGTCTTGTTCTACCCTCAAACTTAATGCAGGCATCCCGTTTTAATCACTAGCCTCTGAATTTGCATGTGTTCATTCGGATTTCAAAAATCTGATCCATAGAGTAGAGGTAATGAGTTGACATGATGTTCTCTGCAGAGTGAATTTGAGTCTTAGATAAGATACAAGTGGTTTAACCTTTTAAGTTGATTTGGGTAAAACAGAGGTTGCAGATTAGTATAAAATGATACACACCTTGTATTTCATACCAGTATCTTTGCATATTCTAAATATGAAATGCTTTGAAAAAGGTTGAAGCATTCACCCTTTCTCAAGAGTCATCATTTGCTGGATAGTACTCTTATAGTACCAAGGCTAATATGTATGCAGGAGTGATACAACTCAAAAGGGGATAAATCTTTACCACAGGGTTTCCAACACTATTATACATTTCTCTCAATTCCCATATATTATTATAAACTTTTCTCTGTTCATCATGATTCACAAACTCAACAGGATGTTTCCTCTTTCGTTTTCAGATTTGATATTTGCAAGTTCTGTGCCTTGACAGTAATCATCATGGATAGTGGTAAGTTTAACTTCGATGTGAATGTGTATTCTTTACTTTTCCCCGTGAAGCTTTGAAGCTTTCCCCATGAAGCACTCCCCCCAAATTGTCCTCCACTCAAAATCCAAATCAATTTGCACAAAAATTGTTCTCTGCTATCGAACTGATTTTGGTATTACATATGACAGAGCTCTTTGTCCATACTAAACTGAATTGGAATTGGACTACTGTTCTGACATATATATTATATGTGGACCGTAATAATGAGCATCACAAACTCATTCATGGACCTTTGAAACCTGGCTGCAGAGCAGAGACTGCAGAGCTGATTTTCCAGCCTTGCATCCTAAGCTTGTTTCAATAACTCTAGGTTCTCACAGCAGAAGTCCGTCTTTAAGCTTTATAAGTAGAAGATCAAAATGTTTTTCTTTGCTCTCCCCTGTGCAAACCAATTATTAAGATCACCTACAGAAAGACTCACATTTATCAGTAGCTGCAGCTTTTTATTTAAAGTGAAATGCTTACTTCTAGTATTTGCTAGAGGTTTTAATCTGTTTGGGTGTTGGTAAAGAGTCAGAAAAGGGGAGTGTCAACAGCAGCCTCAATAGAGCTGGCTTTGGTGTCCACAATGCCCTTGGCTTTGCTTCTGCAGCATTTCTGTGTATCAGGATACTTTTCCCACACTGCAGCTCCCTATTTCTCTGTCGCTACAGACCTGAAGCCAATTTTCTTTGTGATAGCTTCAGCTGGCAGGCTGAGACGTGTTTACCCTCACTCATGCCCTTGCCTGACTCTTCTTGATTCTGGTTGACCTTCATCTTGCTAGAGTATCTATTCACTGTGTGAATAGAAAACCACAGGTTTTCCTGAGAATGTATAATAAAGTGATCAGACTATATTACTCTTTCCAAAAATAATGTCAGATGAAGACTTTGAAAAGGTTTTTTTTTGTAGCTTTCTGATACATAAGAGCTTGCTAAAAAACAAGTATTAGTTACACACAGCACTGAGTGCAAGGATGTTTGAGAAATAAATGTATTCCAATGCATTACATTTGGTAGTTGTATACCTTCATCTATATTCTATAAAAATATGGGGAGGAAGAAGGGATTTTAGATTATTTGTTTCTGTGTCTATCTTAATTAAACTCATCATTATGATTTTTTCTTTTATCTGCATTTGTTAGTTAATCTCCTTAACAAAGTGAAAAAATAAGTTAAATTGTACTTCTTTTATTCTTGCCATGCCATTCTTCCCTAATCATTTTCAGCTTTGTAGTAACAGCTGCAGTGAATTCAGCCACATTATAGCTTGGTTAGGTGGACAATCCAACCCAAAGAGTTTGTTTTTTTTTTTCACACCCTCCTGTGTAATTATGACAGAATGTCTCCATGATGACAGTCATAGAATACTAAGAAGTCAACGTGGTTTCTGCAATATGGTGCCACTATCTCTCTTTATAGGATTCATTAGGCAATGAGTGATTCTCATTAAATCACTGTATTTCAGTCAGTATCTCCATCAAGATTGCTTTGATCAGTGCATGTTTTTGTTTCCTTGCAGCCTTGGTATTGACTTCTCAATAAGGATTTAAAGTCATTAGGGGTGTGCAGAGCTTTAAAAATGACAGATCAAAACAAATGAACAATTTTATATTTCATTCTTTCCAGTCTTGCAGGGTCAAAAGTCATTTCTGGTTTGAACGGAGCATTATTTAGCAGATACATTCAGGGTTAACATGGTGTGGGGTTTATTATCCTTAGTGGGCTTTTTTGTCTTTTTGAGATATGCATTTTCTATACTGTATTGTGAGAGAAGAGAGGCTTTCTGAATGTGAATTGCTGAACAAAAAAGGTGAATTTTCTTCCATATTGGCAATTCTTGAATATTGAATTGTTTTAGTGCTCTGCTGTGCTTTGTCAATGCATTTTGCAGCAGAAATGTATGCTTTTCTGGGTTTTTTTTTGGATTTTTTTGGAAAACTAAACTATTACCTAGAAACTCATGACAATATGTAGTGAATGCAATATTTCATGGTATACGAGATTTTAAACCTTTACTATGTTTGCTTCTTTGAGAAATTGCAAAGTGCATGTAGAAACAAAGATTTGTACTTTCTTTCTGAGAGCCAGAAGTTTCAAAACAGAATGTTGTCAGCTACCTCTGTTTTTCTGTTTCTTTTCCCTCTGCATCCAGTGCAAAGCTGTCGTAGTTTTGTTTTCTATTTTCAAAGATGGATTCCATGTGTGAAATGAAATTCCCTAGGTTTTATCCTTTGAAGGAAGGGAAACTGTTGATTTAGAGTGTGTTATCTACTCTTCAGTGACTCTGCTTTTAAGAGTGTTTTGGCTGTAGCTTGTTCTACTTCAAGAATGCCCGCAAGAGGAGTTGGTGAGAAGTACTTAGAGCATGGGCACTTCATCCCCATACACGGCGGCATGCTGGCTTCCTGATGTTGCCAAATCCTCCTTCTCATCACTCTCCGTGATTGCTGGGGCATGTGGAAGGCAAGCTGGTTCTTCAGGCCTAGAGGGGAGTCAGAAGGATTGTGCGGGAAATAAAGAAGCCATCTTTTTTTTTTTTTTAAGAGACTTTTAAAAATTAATTTGTGTTGTTTATACTATGTACTTACACAGTAAGAGGTGCCCTTGCGTTCGTCTGTGGTGCTATTAGAAACCAAAATTGCAGTAGGAGCAGTCGTAGAGTTGTATGCACTGAATCTCTGGCAGCATTATGAATAATGTAATTTGTGTGGTGCGTGCACATACCACATGTATTCAACTGAAAGTGTAGGAATGACTGGTATATTGGAGTTTAATCTTCAAATATTTAATCTTTTTTGAAAGGAAGATGACTGTCTAATGACTTACAACAAAGTACACACATCACAGAGACTTACCAGAATTAAATTAATGTGAAGTAGGTGAGCCTAATTGTGGTAGTATCTTCATTGCTGAAAAATGCTACCACGTCTAAGTTACGAGAAAGGAAAAGTATAGTGACCTGTCTTTGTAGACTTGCTGCAAATCCTATTTTAGTGTTCAAATAAGATTATTAAGGAAAAAAGTAGCAAACTGATTCTTAGAAAGTCATAGATAAATCATTGTTTAAACCACTTAGTTTCTGTCCTGCAGACAGTGAGAGTTTGTCTTCTTACCATGCTGGAGGTCCCAGGCTAGCTGTAAATGAACCAGTGCAGAAATGGTAGGATAGGTCAGGAAGGCAGAATGAGTGGGTTAGTATGGCCATGCGCTGAATAAAGATCCCCTATTGCTAGCAGTAAGAGGCCAAGAACGGTGTTGAGTTGGCATGACCTTTATGCTTCCTTGACCTGAAATACCTGGAAAATTTCTGCACCGTTCACTGCAGATACACCTTTTGAGTAAATCAGTCTACTGGATTTTGCTATGTGCAAAATCAGTGCAATATTCAGTTGCTATGTGTTACTGTAGAAATCATTTGGTCAGGGAATTTGACAGAAAAATTGATTTTTTTCCCTCCAGGAAAGGATCAGAAGATTACTTACAGCTCTCTTCTTTGAACAGAAAACTAAGGAAAGCAAAGAATACCTTTGTGATAACTGGTTGCCTTTTGGGGTTATTTGATTTGATTCATCAAATAGTGGGTTTTGTGTATGATTTAAGAAAATAGAGAGACTACTACTTCTACATCCCCAAAAGAGTTGCTATTTCATGGCTGACATTTCTGGAGTGAAGGCAGCAAGTCTGCTTCAAAGTTGCTTAAGAAAACAGATGGAATTAAACTTTGATAAAGGCAGCTGTTCTGGTGTGTATGACTAGGTAATATTCAGAAATATTTATGTCATCAAAAACTTCTGGCTGTTCTGGCTGTGATGCCCTCAGGCAGTTGCAGATACCTTTTTGATGTTCGCAAGCAGGTTTTGTTTGTTCTTTGTCATCTTAGTTTAAGAAATTACTTGAGCTGAGCATATGCCTGTCTGTTCTGAGCACTCTTCCTAGGCACAGGCTTCAGTCTTGTTTAAGCCTACATGAACATGATGTGGAACTGGGGTCCATCATGTTTATGAAGTAGCAATAACTACTGAAATTGTAGTCCCAAACGCTCATAATAGCGAACAAAACTAGCAAAGGCCTTTTATCGTATTAAATAAAGGGGAACACTTTGAAAAACGATTTTTGTTTCTTAAACATGCATTTTCTTTGAACAGTTTTACCATGAGGTTTTGGGTATCTATTTCAGTAGTGACCTTTCTTGTCTTTCCTTTTATTCAGTGTTCTTAGCAGAGAACAAAGCCAATTCTGTGTTAAAAAGATATCCAAGAGCCAACAAATTTTTGGAAGAATTAAAGCAAGGTGATATAGAACATGAATGCAGAGAAGAAATCTGTACCTATGAAGAAGCAAGAGAAGCTTTTGAAAATGAAGAAAAGACGGTATGTATTGATGTGCATTTGTAGATGGGTGAGGTGTTTTGATGTTAATTTGGGGGTGTGCTGAGAGTTTGTATGTTTTCTAACATTACACTAGATCTGTTTTTTTCATTTTGACATGGTTCTTTAAGCAATTAAGGTCTACAGTGGAGATGGCTAGACTCCACAGCAATAAATTTTGAATCTTTCATCCAAATTAAACTGAATTTGAAAGGGACAGAGTTCTCAAAGATAATTATGCTCTTAAAAAAAAAATAGCAGCTGAGAAGAAAAGGAACATGAATAAATACCCCCACTTGAGGAAACATGGACAAATCTGTCATTATGTAGTTTGACAGCACTACTTACCCAAAGAGCATGTGTACTGGTTTTTGTATCATCACACACTTAAGTCTGACCTACATATCACAGATGCTGTTGTCTTGCTTGGATGAAATGATGGCATTGGGACTATTACAGGGAATATATAGAAGCAGAGGTCGCAAGTGTTCACTTACCTTGCCCCTTAACTTATTTATGGAATATGTTCACATGAAACGAGCACGTGAATCAAAAAGTGTTCCATTTAAAATAGGCTTTTATATCCCATGTGCCAGCGTAGCTGGCCAAAGTGTTCAGTGGCCAGATTATTCACAGTCTTAAAAATAAGCAAAGATAAATGTCTTTCTTGAAGGTAACTTCTGCAGGCCCCCAGAGTGTGTTGTTAAGCAGCAGTGATCTAAAATATGGAAAGAATAACAATTTCAGTGCTGCTGTACGTTATGCAAGGGCAGTGATACATTGACTGGAATGAAGCAGATACTGCCCACACAGAATTGTTGTGTAAGTCTGTTGGCTTCTCTAATTAAAAGAAGATTGTGGGCCAATGGCTCTGAATGCAATAGCTGCACGTTATACCCAACATATCTTAAATTGCCTCCCAACTAATAAGAACAGTATGTAAGCTTTTGATGGTGTCATCTGACATATTTAATGCAAAAGTCAAGGATTTTTTTTCTAATTCAGGACAGACCAGATTAAGGTTTATCCTCAAATTCAGCCCCAATTTCAAAGTGAAAAACAAGTGTTAGAAAATGTGAGTCAGAAAACTTCTCTTCAAAAAAAAGTTTCTCTCTCTCATGTTTTTGCACAGGGAAATTGTGCAGGCAAGGCTAATGAGCAAAGTGGCACAGGGAACATTATGAACTTCTTTCAGAATTTACCCAAGTGATGTGTCCTAGCCTTCACTGGCTGTGTTCTATGTTTAAAAAAAAAAAAAAAAAAGTTATTGTAAAGACCTAATGGACACTTCACATTCTTGGCATCTTTTTGTTGGCGGTCATACATGGAAAGGTAGAAAAGGCTGGAATTAAAATTTTATTAAAATGATGCAGTAAGGATGTGTGGTGTATTTGCAAATGCTCTTCTTTCCAAAGCTTTAAAGTGCATGCACAGACGTGTTTTTTGCCTCTCAAACTTGACTTGGTGTGGCTATTCCTAATGATAGCTCATTGTGTAATTAACAATAGTGTGTACAATGACGCAACTTGTATAAAATCTAACACAGTATCACTAATAGCCTAAACATGTTCATCAGTGTTCGGTCAAACTGGTGGCCAGCACTGGGACAGGCTCCCCAGGACAGTGGTCACAGCACTGACCCTGCCGGAGTTCAAGGAGCATTTGGGCAACGCTCACAGACATACGGTTTAATTTTAGGTAATCTTGTGTGAAGCCAGGAGTTGGACTTGATGATCCTTGTGGGTCCCTTCCAACTCAAGATATTCTATAATTGTGTTGCCTCTCACTTCAGCTTGTTTTCCACTACTAAATGTTGAGGAACATGCTGTGTTTCGGTAGATACCCTTTCCCTTGCAGAAGTATTTGAGAAATACTAGAGTAGAAGTAGTTACACTTCCTGTTGTGCGACAACCTTTGTCACAGTGCAGAGGGAATTTCCAATGAGGTCCCGATCCATTATCCGTTTCTACTACTATATCCTTTTTGTTTAGTTGCTTAACTCTGTTGTTGGTACCTCGCTAGGGTTCCAAACTCCACTGAAGTGCAGTCATGCCTGACGAGCATTGTTTACTTAGGCTTTATTTGGTCCTTTATCTCACAGTTGAATCCATCCTTACAGCCATTTAATAAGACTTGATTTCTGGGGAAGTAGGTACAGTAGACTGAGGTCGTAACATAGTATGTTAATAATAACAGACATGCAATGATTTCATAGTATAGATAGATTGGAATTCAAAAAGAATATGTAGCTTATTTATCTCATGGTACTTTGTTTTATATAATCACCCTTTCGTATTTTTTTAATCTTGTCCACTTGGTTCTTTGTTTTTCTGCAGTCTTCTGAGGAGGTGGGCTACATCTGATTTTGTAACATTAAAATACCAAGCAGTCCCCTCAAGTTATTTTTGATGCATTGGTTTTCTCGGAAGTTAGCATTATGTACATTAAGTATACAGGCAGCTGTCATGAAAGTATTGAATGCCTTTAATATTGTGCAGCGTTGGGGACAATATCTTCAGAAGTGTTATGTAAAATGATAAAATTAATGATAAAGATGATACTATCAGGATAGTAAAGGCTAGAGCTGACAGGAAAGAATTTGCAGAAATGCGTGGTACTGATTGGGGGGGAATAGAAAATGAAATTCAATGTTGACAAATGTAATGCATACTGGGGAAAAGGGAACATTCCAGATATATATACAAATATATATATACATGTTTGCCTTGTGAACAAGATCCAAATTTATAAATCATCGGTGAAAACTTGGCTTAATAATGCCCAGCAGTCAAACAAAAACCTGAAAGTTAAGAATCCTAGTAAAGGCATAGAGAACAAAATGGAGAATGTAATTACACAACTGTGCACCTGCATCTTGAACATATCATGTGCAGCTCTGACCTCCCTATCTCTTACAAAGCAAATAAGTAGCTGGGGAAGTTCCAGGGGACCAGAGAGATGACTGAAGAGATGAAAATACCTGTATAACAACAATATATTGGAAATAGTTGAACCAGGGAACATGTGGTAGATGTCTGTAAGGAGTATGAAGATTGAACAGAGGTGAGTCGTTTGACGTTTTTCTGACAGGAGAGATAAAAAGGTCCTCAAAGGAGATGAGAAGATGCAGATTCAGAGCAAATAGAACCATCTCTTCTCACCATGGGTAGTGGATCCATGAACTGCTTTGCCACAAAATGTCATGGATGCTAAAAGCTTACCTAGCTTCAGAAAAGGAGGATATAAAAGAGTAAAATAATATTGGTAAATCAATCTGGGACTGTTGAATAAAAGGGATCAGCTTTGGCTGAGGGAAGTTTCTGAAGTACAAAGACATGAAAGCTGGGAGAGTATCACTGCCTGGCTATGTTTATGCTCTTTGTGGCAATCTGTGATGATTGTTGTCGGAAGATAATGGGTTACGTGAACCCTACACCTGATCTAAAGCTATTTATATGTAGAAGCTGTAGCATACAGAGAGCACTGTATGTGGTCACTAGTCCGTAGTCAAAGGTTGTTGGGAAGCTTAAAGATTTGCAGAAAGGTTACTGTGCAAAATACCTGGGAGTGACTGAAGCATGGATATTCATTTCAATTCCATTAACTTGTTTTTTTAAATGATACTGCATGAAGATTAAAAAAAAAAAAAAAAAAGTCACATCTTTGTAAGGGTTCTGTGTTTCCCACAAACTTTATTTTAAATATTGTAGAAGTTGCAAGATCCTCTGTATAACTCTTATCTAAGAAAACAACTCAAAATAAAAAAAAACACTAGAAAGCTTCGAAAGCAACTCAAAACTTGGTACCAGATCTAAAATGATGTGATCAAGTAAGGCTTCTAGCATCACTCTGTATCTAATTGTGAATGCTGGATAAATACCCAGAAGAGAAGATGTGAATTCTTTCCTGTCATCTGAAATTGAGGGCAGACCAGAAGAACACAGGGTAGCAGGTACTCTCACTTCCCGTTATTGCTTTGTTCATATCCTTTACCTACTGAATGCTAAACGCTCTTCTGATTGGCATATTATTAGTCCAACTTTAAAAGAAGTCAGACAATGGACCAAGAGTCATTTGAGGTTGACGGTGCTGCCAAATGTAGTAAAGGCCTCTGCTGAAATACACAGCAGTGTGCAAGACTCTTAACTTTCATGTGGACCCCTTGTTTAGTTCAGTGTTCAGATCCAGTTGACTGAAGTTGACTCTGTTCTGAATAGATAAAAATAGTGAAGTATTAGACATACAAGGGAAAACAAACCTGACAGCTTGTCTGTAAATGTCTGTCTATGATGTCTTTGAGAATTCTTTTTATTCCGGACTAGGTATGCTAAAGCAGTAAGAAATATGCAGAAAAATAGTTCTTGGTGGTAACTTATACTAGATGACGTTAAGTCTTTTCCATTGCAGTTATCTGATTCTGTGGCCTACTTAACTTAGTTTTTCAGCCCAGCTATGCAGTGCTGGAGGGTAAATGATTGCTGGAGTGTCCTTTTCATAAATCACGAGTTCATAGTTTTCTCAAGTAGAAAGACAGTCCTCTTTTGTTTTCTTGGTTTAAGAGACCAGCTACTATGGAAGGGAAGTGTGTGCTGTAAGCGTTCCAACTTTCAAATTACCCTTTAACTTCTGTATGAGTTCTACAGCTACCTCCTGGGATTTCATTATTTCCTTCTCTTCTTTTTTCATAGCAGATTGTACCAACTCCCACATTGTGCAAATTCATCTGAGTTCCCCCTGGTTTTGTTTGGTGATGAACATTATTTGACTCTGACCAGGTAGCTTGTCCTCCTTGTGTGCCATCACTTCACCATGCAGCACAGCTGTGGGATGACAGAGCAGAGGGGGGAGCTGCTTGGCAGCTGAGTAGCTCGAAGCTGAAGTATTAGTTTCCTGCACTTCCCATAAATTCTGGAACTAACAGTCTGTGTGGTTCGCTTTGATATTTGGCTTGCAAAACTGCAAGCTGGAAACCTTGGGTTTAATACACTAGCAAGTTCTTTTTTAAAGGGGAAAATTAAAAGAAAACATTTTTCATAGTGACTAAACAAGTGTTTCATAGCAGTTTTTCACCTGTGAGGAACTTTATTCCTTTGTCTCTGTAATACAGCCGCAGACCTGAAACACTGCCGTTTTCGGCACACGAGCGCGTGTCCAAAGTGCCTTGGAATTTCCTTTGCCTCACTTGTAAATGAAAGTAGACACTAAACTACTTTCATCTTTAAGGCAATTTAAATTCTTACATTAAGCTCTTTATGCACCTGTCCGGTCACACCATTAACTTGACCACCCCCCTGCCATGTAACCTATTCTGAACTGCCTGCCTGCCACTCTGGTGACAAGAGTGACAAGGAGCAATGCTGGTATTTCAGCTTCATGAACGAGGTACAGAGACATTTCTCCAGCAGATAACGCTGAGCTAGAAGTAGTGTGGAAACATTACTAAAATACCCATCACAGCTTCCTACCCTTACACTGGGAAGGGTGCATTTCCTCTGCAGTGTCCAACATAAAATACATTACAAAGGCAAAAACTGATATAATTTTTTTTTAATTTTCATCAAAACTACTTTTCTCTTTAAAAAGATGCACCCTTGCACAGTGTATTTGCTGACTTCCAGTAAATCTTTGCAGTTTTTGCCTCAGAAATAAACATTGTATATCATTCCTTTGCTGCTGCTGAGGTAGTAGAGCGGTGAAGTGGGAAGCTTGGTTTCCAGTACAGACAATAGTGGTTAATAATGCTAATCAATCTTTTTTCTGCTTTTTTAATTGAGAACATATTATTTATTCAATTTAAGATCTAGTTTGCTTTATTCAAACCAGCTGGAAAGGTAATGGGTAACAGATCTTCCTAATTGCCTATTGATTTGGTAGGGAAAGATGGAGTGTTTGGTTTTGTTTATTTTCCTTCCTATCGTGCAGAGAACCCTAGGCCTCAGTTGTGCAGCTAATTTCATTTTTTTTAACGTTAGTTTTTTTCCCATAAGCTTTTCCAAAGTCAGCACAGTTGCTCTGGGATTCACTGTGGAGCAGTGCATCCAGGCCCTTGTAGAGAGGTATTTAGAGGGGTTAGTCCTTCTTTCCAAGACTTGCTTACTTTGTTTGAAGTGAATGCTGCCTGACTTAGCTGAGATGATTTAAACCAGGCTTCGTATCAGAAGGGCACTGTGATGACTTGCTGGTGATGTCAAGCCTTGGAAATTAGGAAAAACACGTGATTCTGGATTGCTCTGGAATAAGCCTTTTTTTGGACCTTGCACTGACTGTAAGGGTAAGAACAATGTAATGTATTGCGTTTAAAAAACAAACAAATGTGATAGCCAGTTTTTTGTTTGTTTGTTTTTTCAGGCACATGACATTGTTCTTAACCTTAGTATATTCTTTGTATATTTTTAGAGTCATTGTGAGCATGTGTTTTACCCATGTTGTCCAGGTCCCAGCTTCGCACAGGGCAAGCTTAGCCTCCACACTAAAGAGGCCAGACTGCTTCTGAACTCACGCTGAGATCAATTTGGTGGCAATATTTATGTAATGCTGCTCATGTGGCAGCAGTTCTGAACGGAGGGGGGGATAGATCTGATTTGTCTGTGCACAAAGTCAGTCTACAACCTGAATTTACTAATAACTGAGAAATGACTATGTCATTTTTCCTGGTGAGTATTTTTTAAATACTTACATGCAGTATGTGTGTTATTTAAAGTAGATGCTAGCGTGAATATGAAGAGGTCAGGTCTCTGCATTTTTAAAGGAAGCTAAAAAGCTCAGGATTTCTGTTGGGGGGTTGTTTTTATTTTTTTGTTAAATTATACATTGCTATAAAACACAGGGGAAGTATTTCTTAATAGAGATCACACATTACAGACAACGATGACTACTTTTTTGAGGCAGGATATGTTTTCTTTGTACTAGCTTTGCACAGCATTCACTCTAGAGAATATTGGATGGTGATGTGATCGTTGTGCTCCTGCTTTTGCATATTAATAATACAGCAAAAAGTATTTAAAGTAGAAGTATCCCCCTTCATCTTTGTTTTCCCTTGTTTGTATCTTCACTTTTCACTGTTCCATGTATCTGTAGTTGTGTTGTCAAAGTTTCTAGAGTATAATAAGTAAGCCATGTAATATTCTCACATTGATGAAGCTATATTTAACTATAAAGAGAGGATTTGAAGCAACTCAGAATATGCTGACAACAATTGCTTTATGAGCCAGAGGATGAGAGAAGGTCTGATTTATGAAATGACAGTTCAAAATAGTTGTGCTTTGCTAAATTGGTCTGACATTCTGGAACAATATTTCCCTGTCAAATTGTATCAGTGCATTATAATTAAAAAATAAATAATAACTTTGAGCTTGAGTGGTGCTGAAAAATTTTGATCCACTGCATAGCTGATGTGCATGCAGATTAGATTTCTTGCTTATTCCTGTCTGTGTTACAGGTTTTTAAATATTAAGTGCCAATACAGGATTGTTATAAGTAGCAAGGAATTGGTGAAATAAAAAAAAAAAAGCCTTTTGTATCACTAAACACATCAGAAGAAAATTTGAAAATTTGTTTTGTGTGCTTATTCATACCAGTTCTCATTTTGATCATCAGTATTTGAAATGCCATTTTTTCCCTCATTCATTTGCAACTGATTGATTAAAGTGTTTGTTTTGTTCTTTTGTTTTTAACTGTCTTATCGTTACTGACATATCCCGTCTTGCTCTTCTAGAAGGAGTTCTGGAAAGTCTACAAAAATGGACTTCAGGGAGAAAGTAACACAGGACATAGCTGGTATTCATTTTACCTTGCATTTCCATTAATCATTGGCCTTTTTGTTATCCTCATTGTCATTTTTGTCATATGGAGATGCCTGTTTAAAAAGAAAACACGTAGACAGTCGGTGTACGTGCGTAGGGGAGCCCACGAAGCGATGGGTGATGGTGCTGTGTCTGACGGCAGAGATTCGCTTCCGCAGCCTCTCAGCATTGTTCATTCCCCACAGGAGGAAATGTATGAAGTCAGTGGGCTCTCTCCTGGAGGTCTGAGCTATACGGATGCACAGTCAGACTCAATATCCACAAGGCTGTCAAACTGTGATCCTCCTCCTTCCTATGAGGAAGCCACTGGTGAAATCAGTATGAGAAGAAGTGAAACTGAACAACATTTAGATCCACCCCCACAGTACGAAGACATTGTGAATTCCAGTTCAGCCACTGCAATTGCACTATCTCCTGTTATCACCAGTACTAAGTAAAACAGGAAAAATGCTATGGACTTTAAAAAAAAAAAAATTTACTAATCATTTTGTAGCACTTTATCTTGGCTTATTATGCATTTCTGTAATTTAATGGACCTGTATAATGAACTTCCTTTTTTGTTTAAGAATCACTTGTTTTTTGGGTCTTGGATTTCTTTTTCCCCTATAGCGGGTCTTAAACGGTAAGGAACCTGTATTGAGAGTGTAAGTGCATGTACAAATGTGGTGCTCTGTCGTACTTCTCAAAAGTATCTTTCCTTTGAGGGATGTCACTTGTTTTATTCCAAATGGTGTCCACATTCCCCACAAGGTTTGTGGAATCCCCTTCCCTTCTTGATGCAGAATCTCAGAATTGCCTGCGATGGGGAATTGTTAAGCAATGTTTTAGAAACTTATTTACACCAAAGGGGACTAATTTTTCAGTATTGCCTCTTGTATGGTCATTTCCTTTTTCTCACTTGGATTTTTACGTGCTGCGTCCTATCTTGGGCCTTTGGATGGCCAAGAGCAGTATGCCTTTGTGTTCAAACCAGTATATTAGAGTATGCTGGCTTAATAGCAATAATTTCAGAGCCCTAGCAGAGAAGGTGCATTCTAAAGCTTTTGCTTTTACGATTCATGTTTAGAAGCTAATAATTGAAGACAGTAATTAGTGAATTTAAGAGTACTTTTTTTGTGTGTTCTGCTTTTCCTTTCAGTTTTCCTATCTGGTTTTTATTCCTGTGCTCTAGGGATGAGAAGTGTGCATATTACAACTTTACAACTTGAAAATTCATGCAACACTAAAGAATGAAATGCTGAAGATTGGATAAAATCCTGCTTATTTGGAAGTATATACCAAATCTAGCATAGTCTTCACTGGGACCAGGGTTTTATCCATTATCCATAAACATATGAACCCAAAGGTATTACTCTCCTTTTTAAATGGAAAAAGGAAAAGCATTTGGTGTGTGGCTTTTTTTCCCCAACAATCAGATCCCCTTCCTAAAATTCTGATAATATTTTGCCTCTTGCATGCTTAGATGTACCATGTGTGCATCTTGTATTATAAGGGCTATAGAAATCTGTTGCAGGCATTTTTGATACCTCTTTTCAACAGCTTTGAAGTATTTATTGCTGATTTCACATTTGCTCATTCAAGTAAGGTGCTGGGAAGCATGGTAGTCTAGGCTGGCTCCAGAAACTGTGTGGCCAGCACGGCTTAGCTATGTGAACTGTAGAGCCTACCTGATGTCTGGCCAAACCATGAGGACCCACTGTGTTGCATTTCTAAGAACACAACGCAGACATACACCCAAGTGTTAGTTTGGAGTGACTTTTTGAGGCTGAAGAGATGTGTATTTCTGTCAGGCTTGATGCAAGTTAAAGTAGAGGCTTCTATAGAATTTCAACCAAGTGGTTTAGATACTGTTGATAATTCAGCTGATGCAAGCTGTAGTGTGGTGGTTCTTTTTTTCTGCTTAATTTAAGAGTTGATAATTCAGTTTAGCTTATCAATATTCATTTCAATTTTTTCTTCTCACACCAACGTAACCTGGCATTAACTTCAGTATTGTTGTTTTCTACTAATCAGTTAGCACCAATTGA
Source organism: Cygnus olor (assembly GCF_009769625.2). NCBI lineage: Eukaryota > Metazoa > Chordata > Aves > Anseriformes > Anatidae > Cygnus > Cygnus olor. The sequence goes on along the minus strand of NC_049169.1, from coordinate 119,883,318 downwards.
AATGTATTTAGCCCTGAAAAATTACTGGGTTATGTTGGTTTTCTTAAAACAAAAAACTGAAGCAGTATTTTCTTCCAAATGAAACACCAGTGCCATCCATTTCAAACCACTGCTAATGTCCTCAGTTAATTTCTGAGATGCATGCTGGCATCTACTATCTCATGGCACCTTGGCCCATCCAAGGAAGTTTACAGAAAATTGCCGGAAAGAAATGTATGATCATACATGGATGTGCTTATACACACTTCTGTAAGAATTTGATACAGTGGATTGACAAATGAAGTTAGGATCCTGTGATTAATTTTATATTCTCATTTTTGGCAAAGAGTAGGCTACCTAAATTGTCTGCTGGGGTTCTTCAGTTGCAAAGGCAAATTTATTGGAGTTAATGGATGGAACTCCAGGCCAAAGTGTAGTAAAAAAGATGAGACTTACTTATATTTATTATTTATGACAGATATTGGGCAGATGATTACAACATATTTTGGGCATTTGTGGTAAGAATTGCCTGAATCTTGTTTTTAGACTGTCTGACCTTTTCTTTTGAAGTGGTTTTAGCTCTGGTGTAAAGACCTAAATTGCCACTTGTAGAAGTTAAAGCTCCTTTTATACTGAGCAACAGTTATACTGCCTTTAGCCAGACATTACCAAAACAAAGTGCCTCATCTCAGTCTGCAGGAGCCACCTCAAAGAGCTGGTATCAATGTCCATGCCATATTGGCGGCATCTGTGCCTGCCAGCACAGCTGACAGTTTTAGCAGTAACTTTTCTGTTTGGATATATGACTTTCATGTAGGAAATGCATGGAGATCACCAATTTCACATTAGGTCATTCAGCAGCTGTCTACCCCTGAACATGGGCAATCTGGTTTAGAGATGAGCCACCTTTTTTTTTTTGTTGTTGTCGTTGTTGGTCTGTATTCCACTACCAGTTTTAATGCCTTTGACACTTCAGTTTCTTAAGTAGAATATGTTGCTGCATCCTGGAGATACTTTTACATGCAGTGCAAACATGTTTGTCTTCCCAAAAAAAAACAACCACAACCAAATATCGAAAATGATCTGTGACTAGAATTTATTGGGCCATGCCTTTTCTGCATCCATGCGCGTGAGTATGAATGCTATTTTGGGCTATAAATTTAAGTCTTGGTTAATAAACTTTCATAAATAAACAAATAAAATCTGCATGTGCCAGTTATCCAAATGTATTTCCTCTGAGACATGAGCAGCTTTCTTCTTGTTGGAATAATGTCAAATTACCAAATATTTTGTTTTTCTTTGTGAAATGTGGGAAAGTAATTCAGACTTGTGGCTGGCTTTTTTGATCTGATTGAAGAATAAAATTTCTTTTGTAGTGGGTTTTTATACTGCTTTGTTTTTGAGGGCACTTGCTGAATATTGTTATCTTGTAATTGCATTATTATGCAATAAACATTATAAATTTCTCGTACTTCTCTGAAGGTTTTCCAAGTCTGAATGCTGTACTGCTTTGACTGATGACATGAACAGTCAGGATACTGCTTTTCCCACTTTTGAATGTAACACTAAATTTCATCTTATATTAGGACTCAGATGATTTACCCACTAAAACTATCTTATATTTAAGTGTCACTCTTTAAGAAATTATGGAAATGAATTGTGCTTAGATGATGATTAGCATTAGTGGAGGTTGTTCTGTCTTCACTGGGTGTAAATAACGTCTGATTACAGTATTGAGTATTTTAAAGGGATTTGGTTTACATTAAATTATCGTATTTAAACATTCTTGCCTATGTTTATAGAAAATTTTTTGTAACATTTGTTTTTGGATATGCTAAATAAAAATTTTTAAATTCCTCTAGTGCTTCAAAATATCAATTCTACACAACTGTAGTATTAACTGTATTTAAGTGGTGCTCTTTCAATTTCCATTGATTGTTAAATGTGCTTTATCAGTTGCAGTGAATCAATTATTTTCTTTTGATAATTTAAAATATAAATATAATTTTGGTTTTGGGTAGATTGATAAAAAATAGACTTTTGAAAGAATATCAAGGTGTGTGAATTTGGTTATTTTCCATTAAAGAGAAGTATTTGTTGTAGCTATAATTAAATAAAAGTCACAAGCAGAGAGGGAAGGCAGAAATTATTCTTTGTTACAACTAAAGGAAAGAGTACACTAGAAAAAACTGTAGTCAAGATGACTTAACGTCAACGTTGGCTTCAGCCGTTTGAAAGAATGAGTGCAGAATTTTGCATCAGCTCTGTGATTCATTCTGCAATGATTGAATGATGCTTTAATAGCAATAAAAAGACCTTTTATAGTGATATGTGCTAGAAACTAAAGATATCCATTCCAGCTGAGAAACTTTGTGTCATCCTTTCTCACTCAGCTGCTGGTAAATAGGATATGCCCCTGTTATTTTTCACTAGTTTACTATATGACTGGAGTCTGCTGAAGAGGTAAGTGAAGCATTACAGAAGGCATGTCATGAACACAAGTGCAGTTTTACACCAGTCATTTAAAAAAAAAAAAAGTGCAAACATAGTCACAAAAGTGCAAAAAGAGGAACTGTGTGCAACTTCCCAAGCTGTCATATGCGTGGTGTAGCACTTCACTTTCTTTGTTGGTGTTTTTATTCGCAGAGCTCAGAACAATGTCACTGGAACAGAGCACTGTTTGCAGTTAAGTGACACTTGCCGTGCATGTACACGTCCAGAGTCCTGACCACACATCCATCAGCACTGGCTAACGTGTTTGCACATGGCTCAATGCGTGATTGCCTCTGCCTGCCTGGCTTCTAGCTATTGAAATGTGGAGGATATAATGCTGAACTGGTATCATAAATCTTGGTGTCTATAAAAACCAAGTCATCACTCTAGGTTACTGGTGATGAATGTTCATTATTTGTTTCGTATGCCTTGAACACTGTTCCCTGTTGTTCTAAATCACACTGATAGATTCCTTTTTATCTTTGTATAATGTGAACCTTGTAAATATTTCCTAGTGCTGCCTCCTGATTTTTAAGAAAAGCCACGTTAGCTGAAAGCAGGGAGGTGACACCTGCACTACTTCATTGCTTGCTGCACATGCATTTGATTGATTTGCTACAGGGTAATTGAACTTTGAGCTTTGCCAAAAAGTTGAACTACACTTTTCTTCTTGCAGTAAGAGCTCAGTAATTGTATTTTTGACTTGGTGATGGGTTATTGAATGCTAAATAACAAGTCACTGCAAGAAAGTCCTCGTCTGTATTCTCTTGATTATATTATATTATGTAGCATTTGCTTTCCATTTAACTCTCTCAATGTTAGTAGGTGTTCTTTCCCTATCCTGTTTCAGTATATTATGCCATATAAACACACCAACTACTGTGCTGTTTCCCCCTGTCTTAGTTCTTGTTGTTTCTAAGAAAAAAACTTTTAGTATGACCTGCTGTTTTCTTCTCCAGCTGGAAGCTTTGTACATAGCTGCACGGCTCCTTGGGCTGGTTGAGAAGGTTAAAAACAAGAAGGAAACACACTCTGAAAATTTATTCATATACTCCCAGTAATGAAATCTCTGCATAAGGAGTAGTCTGTACCAGGCTGTCTCCCTGACCTTTCAGTGGCGTAGGATGTTTTCCCACAGAACAGACCCTGGACCAATTTCATAGGTCAGAGATCCGATTTTATTTTTTTCTTTATTTTCTTACGCAGTTGCCATCGCTGACACAATGAACAGCTCTTTGCTGTGCACAAGGATTGCCTTGTTTAGTCAACAACCGCTTGTTGCAAGGTCTGTATATGTGAGGACTTGGGACCCAGTCTTGTCTCCTTTCATGCCTTGCTCATATACCTTGCCGGCTTGGTCACACCTCATGCAGCGTTTCGGTGCTGGACAAACGTAAATGAGGGGTTGAATGCATGGATTTGTGGCCGGATACAGGCATCAGTCTGCTGTTACACAGTGTGAGGCACAGGCTGTTATCTGTGACCTTCTAACTGCAGTTGAAGCAGTCACCACAGATGGGTCATTTCCAAGATCAAAACCACTGCAGACAGCATTTCTTGCCAGGATTTTCTGTGAAAAGTGATAGTTGGAGAAAATGAAGGATGATGTGACCTGCTCTAAAATATTCCCTGGCTGATACTGCTAAGCCACCTTCTCCGAAGTCATTTATTTCCATTTACTAATAAATTACTGATATTTTTATTGTGTGTGTGTTTGTATGTTTTTCTGTTTGTGGTTTTATCATAGCCATAGGTTGCTCTTTCAGAGGGCAGGTATATTCATCTGCATCTACCTGGAAGGTGAGTTGGTCAGACAGGATTTTTCTAATGTAACCCACCTCACTAGAGTTTTAAATAAAACCAGAGAACTCCACTCTGATTTCTGCTGTGCAGCCTAGTAGTGGGATTTATCTCTTACCTCCTCTTTGCATGCAGTCACATGGACTTATCATCTGAATGTTTGATTGGTGTCTAATTGCACCTCTCCCATTGAACAGCCACGTGGAATCGTTGCATGGGTTGTTTCCAACTCACAAGTTCAGCTGTACTAGAGTAATAAAGTCTGGGCACATGCGTATTCATTTGCTAGTAGTGGGAGGCAATGGTAAGCAAATTCCTGTGAAAGCACCTGCCAAGTGCAGAAGATGGAAGGTAAATATCAACTTTAGAATGAAAAGAGCTGCTTTTCATGCAATAAATAAATGCTGACCTCAAAACTGAGGCTGAATCTGCTACTCTGAGAGGGCCTGCTGAATCTGAGAGGGCTTGACATGCAACCAGGGATGGGTGGCACAGCTTTGTGGTGCGTGGGCAGCAGCCTGGCTGCCCGGCTAGCGAGATGTGTGGGCTGGGAGGAGGGCAGCCACCCCGGCAATTAGTACAAGCCCGGCAATTGTATGGTGGTGCTCCTGCGGGTTTTGCACACAATAAGCATATTGTAATGGCTTAGCTCCTCTTCTCTGCGCGTGGGTGCTGAGGCACAGGGCCAGCGGAGAACAAAACGTTGCTCTAACTAACATACACGCTCGTGATGCTCTCCCGGGAGCAGAGCATGATCTGGCTCATCCATGCCGTGCCTGCATAGCCTGGCTCTGCCACCTGCACCAGCGTGAGCCCGGCCGGCACTGCACCCTGCAGAGCAGCGGTCACTGCTTGAGAGACTCTGAGCTGGGCAAAGCAACCAAAGCAGTGCTAGGAGTAGAGCTGTCGGCTATAAGAACTGGGATTAACATTTATATAACTTTCACTGTCAGTCTGAGCTCCAGATATTTTTTTAACAATTTAATAACTTTTGCAAAATGAAAAAATGTCTAACGTTTAATCAGATATGACTAGTGATGGTAAAAAGGTAGATGCTTAGCTTTTCTCTTTTTCCCTCCTAACTTGCTGATTTTCACAGTTTATTTAATAGCACTGCTGAAAAATGATACCTCTTTGTTCTGTTCCCCCATTAAAATCTTTCAGATGCTGTTAAAGCAAAGTACATAAAAGTTGGTGTATTTATTGCACATATTCTTTAGGGAAAAAATAGGTTTAGAAATAATTTCTAATGATAAGTCCTCTTGATTTTTTTCCAGCATTACAAAATGTTATTTACAGCTTAGTTTCCCTTCTCTTCCCCCTTTGTGCTACAACCTTCATTACCTTTCAACCCTCCTGCACTGGCAGCTTGGCTCCTTTAAATGCTGCCGTCTCCCCCATATGCAAGAGAACTGTTTAAAAGAGGGTTTTCTGTCCTGCGCAGTGCTCTCAGATTTCAACGCTTACTATTCTGCATCAGCACAAGACTGACCACCCGAAGCTCGTTCACAAACTCACGATACCAACACCACCACAGGCAGTAGCCTGGTGCTTTCAGCAGACCCCAGCCCACGAGGAAGGCTGTCTCGTGCCCTCACCTCACCATTCTCCCACGTCCCTGCAGCAAGGATTTGTACTTGGGTTTTCTCCACTGCAGGGCATTAGGCTTTGCATGTTAGACTGGGCTAGTAGTCATCTTTTTCAAACTTCAAAATGCCCTGAAATTTTGCTATTTTGTATGCAGTTTTCTATGTACAATGAATTCAAACTACTTACAAAATAATAATAATAATAATTAGCTTCTTCTAAGTTTCTGGAAGCAGACTATTTGTTTTCTATGCAAGTATATCATTGGGGTTGAGGTTGAGCCGATCCTCTTGGTTTTTGTATGCTGGTGACACCAACCTTCACATTACACTTTCTTGATCACAAATTTCATTTGGAACCTGCAAAGTCTGCCAGTGCAAGTTTTGTTGCTTGTTTTCATCAAAGCTGGCGTGGTCACCTGAGTACTTTTAACTCCACTGAATTACTTTTCACTATAGAACAGTTTATTAAAAATACGTATATTCCAGAGCAGCAATGTTGGTCTGCGGCTGTGGTTCAGCACAGGTGCTCTGGAGACATGTCTGGGTGGCACAGAGATGGCAGAGATGCTGTCCTTCCCCCCTCCTGAAGACGGGCATCCAGCATTGACGGAGAGCTCATCAACAGGATGTGGTCTTGGAGTGCCTGTGGTGCATGCCCTATGACACCTGGCTGCTAACCATATGAGACCAGAAAGTTAGACCCTTTAGAGCAGACATTGTCACGGTGTAAAGCCATTTTTTTGCGTGCAGCATGCTCTGTGTGACCAAAGTTCATATAGAAAGAACTGCTCAGTCCACGAGTGAGACCCATAAATAACTGCAGTGCTGTGAGATCTGTGCAGCCTGAGGTAGTAGGTCTGCTTTGCAAACCCCTAAGCTGCCTTGGACCTATCTACCTGAGAGATCACTGCTCTCCTTGTGCCATACCCCTGCAACCACAGGTAGCAACATCTCAGCGGGATTCTTTCCTGCAAAGGAGGTTGGGTGTGCATCAGGAGCTCTCCAGGTTGTGTAGTTGCCTCTCTCCCTGACTTGCATCAAATTTTAACTTCTTGGGGATATGTAAAAGCTACATTTCTTATAAGGGTTTGAAAGGAGGATACAGAAATTAGGTGGGTGCTTTCATAATGTTCCTGCCGTCACTGTCCAGTGTCTGATGTACATTGTTTTCTTCACTTTGTTATTTAAGCTGCTGGCAGGTGAGTGAATTCATTTTAATGGAATGCTACAGGGTGGTTTCTGCAAGTCTAATTATTGGAAGGGCACTTGGAAACATTAAAAGGTCTCTTTTAATGCCATATATAAAGTGATAAAACTAAATAATGGTCAAGGATTTTTCTTTTTTAATTAAAAAAAAAAAAAGAAGAAAAAGAAAAGGAAGAGGCCTGAAGGTCAATTGAAACAATTACACTAGTAACAGAACATGAGTGCTATAAGTCTTTCAGATCACTATTTTTTTCATGTACATGTATCTCTGATATCTTTACAACATTATTGTCTGTATTTGGATCAAGTTAATGCACACTTTTCTGCTTTGACGTGGCTTGCCTCTGTGCAAAGGTTGATACCAAGTTACCCAGCAAATCTCCAGTGGGGAGATCATGAAAATGGAGACATCAGACCAGTCACCATCACGGATAACCAGAGGTACTGGTCCACTAAACCGGACCGGCCAGTTCAGGCACTCGTGGTATCTGTGTGAAAGAGTCAACCTCGAGGGAGGGCGAATGGGAAGCTCGCCGGCACACAGAAATTGCCTTTCTGCTCCTTTGGCGGTGTGTGTAAGGCTAATTGTACAGGGCAAGTGTCCCCTAGAGCTGAGAGATTTGCAATGTTTTTCTTGTAGAAGAGAATTTCTGTCATCAACATCTCTCCTTGGCCTTTCTCTTTTAAGGCTCTGTTTGAAATGCCGATAGAGTATGGTCTGCTCTATTTCACTTTAAATCAAAGGAGTGGTTGAAGCTAGATTTCTGTACGTGTTTATATATTCAGGTATCAACTCCACTCCACCTTGGGTAATGAGAATACCTCTGAGGTTAGAGTAGCAAGTTTCTGTGCCTGCCTCCAGCCTTAAATGATTAAATGTGCTGCACAGATGACTTGCTGTGTTTGAAAAGCACTAATAAAGGACAGGGGAGAGTTGTGTCTTGCTTTATTTCAGGTATTTTCCCTCTAAGTCATGTTCTTCTTGAACTAATCGCTCCTTAGAATGTCTCTTCACAGATTAGAATTTCTGTTTTATTCTAGTCTGTGTCAAGGCAAATTTATATTGGCAGCTTTCTTTCACTTGTGTATAACCTTGAGAAAGATTCTTTCTGCTTGTAGTTTCAGCAGCCTCACAAAGAATAGGACTGAGCAACTTTGTCAACCGTAATCACGTTGGGGAAATGTATTAAACTTCTATTAAGAAATGAAAAGAAAGATTAAAAATGTAATGGTTTTGCAGAAGTCTATTCTCATTACATCTTTCCCAGTAACCATTTCAAGCTTTTATCAGTTGTTGAGCTGCATTTCTATCACTAATAAAACCAATATGAGACAAATAATGGAATATTGATTTAGCGACTTGCAACTTTTTAAACTGCCATTTTATTCAATGCATCCACAGACAGCACAGCAGAATGGAAGTTTTATTGTAGAGTGAATGAACCTATTGGTTTGAGCATGACACAATGAAATTATAACACAGCAATAAAACTGTAGAGCACATTTATGCCATCTGTTTCATAGTGGGAAAACAAAGAACATTTTGGTGATGGCCCCAAACAATAAATCTGGATTTAGAAAGGAAAATCAGTTGGCACTTGTAATGTTAGGAGCAGCCTATGATGTTGCACATCCTCCTTTCCCCGCTGTTGCTCAGCGGCAAAGTTCTCCCAAATGTTTCTTGGTTTAGGCGTCCTGAGCTGTTACAGCCCACTGGGTTAAGGGCTCTAAAAAAATCTCGTTAAGTCACAGAACACTGATTCAACAGATGTGTGCCTCTTCCCATCTTGCCTGTTGTTTTTATCACCCTTTGGTTTCTGGAGGAGGCAGAAAGGAAGATGGTCAAGTTGTGGTGCTCCACTGTCTGTCTGTGATAGGAAGAAAGAGTTAAAGGATCACGATCTATTAGCAGGAGGGTGGCATAAAACCAAGGTTTTGTTCAATCTTCCATCAAACCATGTAAAATCTAGTAGATGAGCCCTGTGTTTTCAGAAAACAAAGCAACCAGATCACTGTAAATCTTGTAGTATGTGCAGGAGAGGTGTTTTTCTTAGGAAACCAGAGATGTAAAATAAGAGGGATCTCTAACACCGAGTGCTCTTTAAACACTCTGAATTATAGCCCGTGTATTTTTAAATATCCAGTGACCTTAAAAAAAGGTCCATAAGATACTGTCCTGGCAGTTATTGACATCTGTAGATACACAATGTGATTAAGATGGGTACTAAATCATTTTATGAATTATTTTTATTATAACTTTATAAATGTTATAGCATGTCTACCTCACAAGTAATAATAAAAAAAATCTTTCCTTTTTGGTGGGTGGGATCTTTTGCAGGCTGTTTCTGCAGAGCTGCTTACTGTTTTCTGTCCCCTTTCCCACAACAGTCCTCTGGATGACCTATAATGCCATCCGTTCATATTCCATATGTTGGAATATAACAGAATATATATGGAATATATTCCTCCCACCTTCTGGGAGAAGCCAGGAGAAGCAGGCAGAAGATATCAGGGCTATTGAAGTCTCTACTTTCTGGTCCAGCTACAGGGCTACAATTACCTTGCTGCATCTGTGCACGCTCCCAGTGGCAAAACCCCTCTCTGGCATTTTCTCCTCCGTTCATCCACCTGTCCCCAGTTCCTAGCCCTGATTCCTCTGTCTGACAAGACCTGGTTGAGCACACCTTTTCCTAAAGTCTTTCCCAAAGTCTGCTGCTTTGCAGAGTCACACCTTCACTGATAATTGATCTAAGTCTACCCTTAACTTCTGCGAAGGATGTTTCATCCTTATCAAGCTGTCTCCATTAGGCACCTCGTTACCTGCCTGGTACAAATTGGTGCCTGTCAGATGGTAAATGAGAAGAATGGAAGCAACTTGTTTTGTTTATGTTGAAGCCACAGAAAGCACAGTTTTCATCTTTTTATAATGTTCGCCAGTTTTAAGATGAGAGTTTGAAAAATGTCATTAAAATGAAGAATGGTTGCAAGGTAATAAAGAAACAATCTTCTCACTTTAAGGACTTGAACTAAAAGCTAAATGACTGTAGTGGTTCAGGTTGTAAAAGCAGTGGGAAATTTAATGAACAGTGACCCCACAGGAAAGTCAATCTGTCTGTTAATGTTCAATTTTGTCATTTCTTCTGAAAAGTAATAAACTTCTATTATCTAATCTATTGCTTATGGAACCTGGGGTCAGGATCCCGTTGGGTTTAAATCTGCCAATCTGTCTCAGTTGGAATGACTGCCTTTTTGGTATAACAGGTAAATATCCCAAGCATAAATGCCTCAGGAAAACAATGCGCGGGTACTCAGGGAAATGGCTGCAGTTGTGGGGAAATTGGCATGCACTTGACGGTGACAGCTCTAAATGCCCTGCAAATACCCCTAATATTAAGCCAATTCAGGCAATTGTATTAATGAATGGAGCTAAATATAAAGAATGGGACTAGGATTAATTAGTAGTGTTTGATGCCCTGGTCCTGTAACACATTATTCATCTAGATGCTGTACAATATTTATTGCAAATCTCATAGCAGAAGTGGTAATCAAATAAGACATAAACACAAGAGCCTCTTTGCTTACGTTTAGCTGTTAAGAACACGTATTTACTTAACCAGGTAGTGGGAAGAATAAATGTAAATAGACACCTTGACAGCTAGCTGATTTAAAGAAGTGTAACCATAGCTAAAATAATTCAGCTAAAAGTAATATACCTTTCTATTCGAAGTAATATATCTGTGACCTTTTTAGGGGCTGTGGTGCAACAAACCTTCACAAAGCAGAAAAGCTGCCTACTTCGGAGAGCACCATCCACACAAGTTGCTTCTGGGATCAGGGGTCTGGAAGAGGCTGGAGAAGTCACCTGCTCCTTCTCCCTGCCACAAGGCAGAGCCAGCTCCTGGCAAATGACTGTCATACCTCACGTAAGGACTTCCAGCTCCAGGCAGCAGAGTCCTGCCAGGGTTTTTCCTGATGCATTAGCTGAGCCTTTCCTGCAGCAGCGTAAACCCTCTCTTGTCCAGTCTTTAGTGGATGTTAAGAACTGTTTGCAGCTGACTCTTACATTTTAGAAGATCACTATCACGTAATCAGTCTTCTCTAAATTGTAATAGTCCAATTTCTACAACTTTGGCCACTCTCATCACTCTCTGATGGATTTTCCCCAATTTGTCCATTTCTTTAGGAAGATATAGTTCCCAAACCTGGAAGAGCAGTTCTGCTGAGGGTTGGCCCATGCTGAGCAGAGTGGAAAGTGTTATGTCCAATGATGCTCCTGTCCTGCAGGTGATCCTCCTGCTTATTCACACAACAGCTCTCAGATTCTTTCCTGTAGAACTGATGACTACTCAGTTCTCCCCTTTCTTGGATTTTAAGCGTTTCTTATGTCCCTGTACATGAACTACTCCACCTGTACTTCCTACAATTTCCAGGACTAAGTACTGTCCTGTAAGAAAAAAAAAAAAAAGAAAAAAAAAAAACAAACTTTTCTCCTTGCTGAAAGCAAAGTTGCATGAAAGACAGGGCATGAACTGAGTGCAATCAGCAGAACGCTTGCCCTTGTGTTGAAATTTACACCTCCTACCTACCTGCCTCCCAAAAATTTACATGCATTTGCAGATTACAGCTATAAAGCACAGGTAGATATTTGAATGGGAGCTACAAATATGTTCTTTTGTTTTGGGATCATTTTTTCTGAATTGGGGATTGATCATTCATTGTTATCCAGGGTAGGGTTGAGACATAATAGTTTTTGGTACACGATCCTCAGGTGTGGAGAACCCTACCAAACAGCACCTGTGGAGCCCAACTCTGTCTGTATGCTGCTCTCATTGCAAGGTCCATCTCTACACCAAACGGAAAACAGAAGTCTCTTCATATATAATTCCTCATTTCCTGTGCTGTGACACACTTCTGATTTCTTTTAGGGCACCTAAACACAGAATCACAGAATCGTCTAGGTTGGAAGAGACCTCCAAGATCACCGAGTCCAACCTCTGACCTAACACTAACAAGACCTCCACTAAACCATGTCACTAAGCTCTACATCTAAACGTCTTTTAAAGACCTCCAGGGATGGCGACTCAACCACTTCCCTGGGCAGTACATTCCAATGCCTCACAACCCTTTCAGTAAAGAAGTTCTTCCTAATATCCAACCTAAACCTCCCCTGGCGCAACTTTAGCCCATTCCCCCTCGTCCTGTCACCAGGCACGTGGGAGAATAGACCAACCCCCACCTCGCTACAGCCTCCTTTAAGGTACCTGTAGAGAGCGATAAGGTCGCCCCTGAGCCTCCTCTTCTCCAGGCTGAACAACCCCAGCTCCCTCAGCCGCTCCTCGTAAGACTTGTTCTCCAGACCCCTCACCAGCTTCGTTGCCCTTCTCTGGACTCTCTCGAGCACCTCCATGTCCTTCTTGTAGCGAGGGGCCCAAAACTGAACACAGTACTCGAGGTGCGGCCTCACCAGAGCCAAGTACAGGGGGACAATCACCTCCCTAGCCCTGCTGGCCACACTGTTTCTGATACAAGCCAGGATGCTGTTGGCCTTCTTGGCCACCTGAGCACACTGCTGGCTCATACTCAGCCGACTATCAACCAATACTCCCAGGTCCTTCTCTGCCAGGCAGCTTTCTAACACCTCAGTGTCTCTCATCTTCTAAGTTCCCAAATAAAATATGCTCACTGGAAACAAGGTCTTCTAGTACAAGTGAGTGATTTTTCTACCAAGTGGCACTCATTGGAGGAAAGGGGATGAAGCTCATCCTCCATCTCTGCTGGCTTCAGAGCCTTGTTCTCAGGTGGCAGCACCGGAGTGCCTGATATCTTCAGCCACTCCTCCTTTGGCAAAGATATCCTGAGACTGAAAATGTGTATTCCTAAACAGACATTAAAAATGGAAATCTTATAGTCCAAACACAGGAAGAAGAAACTTGCATTAAAAGATTTTTTTTTGTTGGTATGTCTTTCAGTTTTGGCTAAGGAGTAATTACTGCTCCCGAGCTTTAACTCCAGCAAGCACATGTGATGACACACAAGAAGAATCTCTGGGGACCAACAGGTGAAGCATCACGTTTGAGTGTTGAGCCAAATGTGCACCAAGCATCCTGACAAATCTTTACCCTGTGTATATAGTCTCTAGTCTTTAAATTAGTTTTTTTCTGCAGCCTGGTTGGAAAAATTCTAATCAGATTGTGGCCAAATTAAGTAACAGTCAGAATAGATGTATGACAGGGTTATTAATATCCAGGGCCTACCCTTTGAAGTTCTTAATTTGGGCTAAAGTTTTGGGCTAGTGTGGTTTCAATCTTATCTACTTCTTGTTAACCTGTTTGGTTAACACTTTGTTGCAGACATGCTTGGTTAGCTTAGCACACAGCTTGTCCTGTGAGAATGGGACCGTGGGTGGGATGCGACTTTGGAGGTTAGCTGAGCGTCCTCCCACCACCTCACCACTCACCAGGTTTCACCACTCTGGTTTTACTCCAGTTAAATAGTGGGGATTATCTAGAGTCCAACCTCTATGCATGCACATTCCTCACAGCGTACAAATTTTAACTGGAGATTTATGAATTAGTTACATACTGAAAGTCACACTAAATCTGTATTTTCTTCTTTATGATGCTTTAATAAAAGTTGTGTAGCTCTATTTGTGTATATGCCTCACAGATAAAATTTCTTTAAAGTCTACTCAAGTTTATTTTTGCTTAAAAGCCTGTTGCAATTTATGGTCAAATATATAACACAATTAAAACATCACATTTAAAACATTATAGAGCTTTTTATGGTTTCCATCTTTTTTTCCTCCTTTTCTCTTTCATTGTGGCTGGCTGGCAATTGTTTCTGTAGGCTGGAAAAACAGCTTTCCCTGACAGCAACGTCCTCTTCCATTAAGCAAATCTTGTTGATGCACAGGAAATTTTCTGTCCGGTAATTCAGTATTAGTAAAGTTCAGCAAAAAATACTTTTTTTTTTGGAAAAAAGTAGTCCGGAGAAGGCCATTATATTCATTAAAAGAAACAAGGCTACGAAGGATGTCCTGGTGCAGCAAGTGCTGGCAGCAGGGCGGGAGCCTCCCCCAGTGGCCCCATCCCACCATGCCCAGGCAGTGAGCAGAGCTGGGGTGAGGACGGTAGCCAGTGACCCTACAGACCCAAGGACCACCGGGCATGGCCAGAAGGAAGAGGCAGCTGATGTTTTAACCTGTGCTTTAGTCTGCTGTGAATCCTCTTGTCAGGAATATCTTCTCTCCCTCTGCTCTGGCAGCATCAGGCTTGTTTGTCTTTGCGCTGGCAGCCGCTCAGTGACCCCGCATTTGGGTGAATGGCTCCAGCACCAGCATTGCCAGGGGCATCCCCAAACCTTTCATCTGAGCAGAGCCTCCTGGCATCTTTGCTGAAGTAAATTTGGAAGCCAAAGACTTGCAAAAGATGTCTTTTCCAAATACATCTCACAAGGACAGACACCAAATCAGATTTTTCTGTGAATGTCAGGAAAGCAGCAGAAGTGTAGCAGTAACATTGCTCACTGCTTGATGGCGGTGTCCAAAGGAAAGACAAAATGAGAGTAAATTAACTTTTAATTTTTCATGGTGGCAGCACAGCCACTTCTCACAGAAGGGTATAGGATTATTATAGACAACCCTGTCCTCATCTGTGCAAAACGATTTACTTCATCCAAGCAATTCTCAAAGCACAGTTTCTTTCTGACCCTCCACACCATGTCCTCCTCTCTGTGCCATGAATGCCTCTTTGCCTTTCATCATCTCCACCTCTGAGCTCAGATGTCAGGGGCACACCCTTGAGACTGATGGCCACGCAGCACACGTGTCCAACGCAGTGCGTGCAGAGGCCCACGTGTCGGAGCAATGACTGCACGAGCAATCACTAACTCAATTAGTTACTTCCTCCATTCCACAGGGCTGCCCGATGCTTTACAGCAATTAGGTATCATGATATGTGGGAGAAGCGAAAACAGTAATTTCTATGCCACGCTAAACACATTGACCTTTCTGTGGCTGTAAGTAAGGCACAAGCTGTGCCTCGGTCCCTGGGCTGCTGGCTGGAGGAGGCAGCCCTGCCTGGTCCCAGGGTGGCTGCAGCATCCTCCCCGCATTCCTGCCCTCATCACACGCTGGCACGGCCTGTGTGCGCCATATCACCTCAGTTATTTACTCATTTTAAGCTGTTGCATGTAAGAATGTGCATCCTTCCTTCCAACAGCATTACTCAAAGCATTTCTGATGCGGTTTGTCTATCAATTACCTGTCAAGATCTGGTTAATGATGTTGTGTTCTCCTTCCTGATAGCAGGTGACACTGCAAATCACTAGCAGAGCCGGGAGCTGGCGAGTAACTTCTGTGTAAGACAAAGCTAAGACAAATCATTCACACAGAACCGAATCAAAAGAAAAAATATTTCAGCTGCATCCAAGAAGACAGCTGAAAATATGCATGGCCTTTTGGAGGATAAAACAGAATATGAAATATGCAGAGAAAACATTTCTGGATGACATTATCAAAAATGTTTAGCATATGGTTAGCAGTTTCCACTCAAGCGGAAGATAAACCTTTTATAGACTATAGTAGGAGCCGTGATTTGCTTTCAACACACATTCGAAAAGCATGTTCAGATCAACCAGGTTAGGAGGTGATGCAGAAATTTGTCAGCTAAACAAGGCAGGTTACAGACCTGAGGGCGAGACACAAAATAAGATATTTAATTGCATAAGGGTCAGTGAAAGTAAGGACATGAAGCTAGAGAATTTTATTCATATTATTAATCCTCTTAAAATTACTGGTGAATGGGCGGCTCCCTGAGGATGAGCTGTGGCACTGAGCCTCCAGTTTCATTGTCTTATGGAATATCTGAGATACATAAAGAATTAAGGTTCCTTCCCATGTTTAGTTGTACTAGACTGGATACCAGCAGAGGGTCACATTATCGTCTGTGAGATGAAAGAAATTTAATGCATACTGATTATATGTTACTGCTAGAAGCAAAATAGCAACACTTTAAAGGAGTAAATGCTCTTTCTATAAATACTATGCATACACTGTAGAGTGAAATTCCCGGTTCAAGAGCCTGATCCTTTTTTAAAAGGTTTATTAAGGAGTGGAAGCACAATGGATGTTGCCATATTGCCCTCTCGTGGGGCGAGCTTGTAAATAGCAGCTAAAGATGCCCGAGCTGCACTCTCCTTCCTCGGTGTCGCTAGGTTTTGCCTGGCCTGAGCCTAGCACCCAGGGGTGCCTGGCCTGAGGAGAGTGTTCAGAGACCTGCCCATCCTAAACACGTAGTCAGAAAGTCCACAGACCTCAGGAATTGCAAAGATCATCCTGGAGTGCCGAAACATTAAGCAGCCCAAATATGCTAATGCTCCTCTTCTGAGTTTTTCCATGGGAGTTCACGTGGCAAGCAGCAATTAAAAAGCGGGTGGATAAACATCATTATTTTGTGGCATGGTGCGTGCCTTGAAATGCACATCAGAAGTGAGGCCAACGCTGTGAATGGGAGTCTATAGACAGATCCATCTTGCTTTCCTGTGAATGATGCCATCTATCACACAGATGATTGCTACAATTGCCTCCCACATTGTTACATCTCATCTCTATTCTGTGCTGTTCTCCTGGGAATTTTAAAGCAGCATTCTCCTGTCTAGCCGAGGTGCTTTTGTCACCCGTACTGAGAGAGTTGTCTGAGTGCTTCATGGTCTCTGAAATATTTATCCTCTCACTTTTCTTGTCAGGTAGGGAAATTCTCCATTTTGCAGATGACAAAGTGAGGCGCGAGATTAATCCTCAGATCCAAAAAGAGATTTATGCATATAAAGTGGTGCTTAGGCAGACTTCGAGAGTCTCTATGCAAAATGTACATTGTCAAAAGCCCCGCTCTATGGCTAGAGATGTCTGCTAGCACGCAGAAAGCTGCAGTGAGTTCCCTTCTCTGCCTGAGGGAGACAGAAAGTGACAGTGGTTCAGCTACCTGGTACAAGCCATTAATTTCCGTATATGAAATAGAAGCTCCTGAATAAGACTGCCTTCAGAGAGGACTCCACATGCGGCCTGTGCTGCTAGCAGTCACACTGAGGAGGAGGAGGAGGCACAGCCTGGGAAGCTCCCAGAGGAGAAGGAATCAAGATATGATCTTGTCCTACCCTGCTGTGACTAGCTGAGGGAAATGCTGCCTTGTTTGTTTGATGCACATGACATCTACCACCCGAGAGGAAAAACGTCCCTGAGAGCCTGCTGCAGTGTTAAGAGGCACACTGTACCTGGCCTTGTCTGCACTGAGCTGACCAGGTAGGTGTATGTTTAACCCGGGAGGCTGTCTGGGGATTGACCTGTTGCATGCATTCAGAATTCATTGCCCTAGCCTGAACTATCCTGCAGCTCAATTAAGATGACTCTACCAAGTAACACAATGGCCTTCTTCTGTACAACAACCCAGAAAACACAAAACCTGAATCCTAGGCACTTCTAATCCCATGGAAGCTTGAGTCCCCAGCTCCCTGAGCTTAGAAGAATGTCCTAAATATCAGGCAGTGCATATTTGGGGTGGGAATGCTCCCCATGACTCCTGAAGCTGAGCCGTTGTGCATCTGAGAATGGAAGGACCTCGGCACCAGCAGAAAGCAGCTGTGACCTGGAGCCCAGAGGGCAGTGCATATGCTAAGATGAGGAGTCTGGCTCCTATTTTAGAGCATTTTATCTGCTTTAAGAGCACTGAGTTTCAAATTTCTTAGCAGCCTGAGGAACCACAGAATACCCCTCCCCAGACTAAATCCCAAGCCCATTCACCCATGGGGCCCCTTGCCTGCTGCTCCCACAAAGTCAGCACTTCTGACTCTGGAGAGGACTGAGTTCACTAGGAGGCAAGGATCACCTCCGTACAAAATGCCCCATAAGCTGGCCGCTAACATATTTTCCTGTAATGCAAATCCATCGGTACAAAGTTCTGCAGGGGTGATGCTGCTTGGGGATTTAGCTCTCACCTCCTGGGTGCATTTCCTAATCCCTGGCTGTGGAAGAGAGCAGGCAAGGCACCACAGGCAGTGGTTTCAGGGCTGTGAATCTCTGCGTCCCTGGGGAAACATCAAAGACAAGGTTTTAGACACACAGCTCTCTGGGTGTTTCTGGTTGACTTGTTTAAAACTCCCCTGCGCTCAGTGATTTGGCTTTTGCATGTTCCCACTTGGACGCCTGATTTTTCCGTCTCTGCTGGAGAATGCATGTCCCCTTTGGGGAGGGCAGCGGCAGGGCAGCTGCTGGCAGCAGTGATGCCTCCCGCTATACATTGCAGCTCCTACAGCCCCACGCTGCAGGCCTGCTAAAGAGCTCTTGAATGCCTAAAGTAACAGGCTGCTCCATTTTCTTTCTTGCATTTATGACAATTAGTGACCCTACAGCCCGTCTCCCCTCAAATTGTCGGAAAAGATCATTCATGTTGTTTATTAACAGCTCTTAAATCTAGGCAACTAATGTTTAGACATCAAAATTAGGAGAGTAGCCTGCTTCATTTCCTTTGTATGCTGTGTGGAAAGAAAAGCTCACCCAGAAACTTTTCAAAGCTGGAACTAAAGATCAGGGGCAATTTTAGAGTTATCAGTGGTGGGTTACATTAAAATGCAATGCAACATCTGGATTTTCTGATTTGTCATCTGAAGAAGTCTTTCCCCACCAACTGTAAGAGTAGGCACATAAAACTAGGCACCCCCTTCCATTAAGCGGTGTGAATATTTCCTAAACGTGACTGTGTGATGATGAATAGCATTAGCTCTTTTCATCTTCAAAATCCAGCACAGCAGTAAAGAAAAAAAAAATGTGATATTAGGGAACAGAACCTGATTTTCTGCAGAATACAAATTTATCCTTTTGAATCCTTGTCCAGGAGGTCACTTGGGAATTGATTAAAAACTCACCCATAGAAGATCATGTCTTAGTATGTACACATCTTTAAGCAGATGTTTAAGGATATCGCTATTCAGCAAAGCACAGAAATGCATGCTTACATCCCACTGAAGGCCAATTTCCCCCATAAGTGCACTATTGAACTGGGATTTTGAAATACATCATCACCTCTGTTTAAAATCTTCCCTCGCTTTGGAGCTCTACTGTTTCAGAAAGAAAAGCCATATGGAAGTAATCATGCACATTTTGTCTAGCAGATAGGCATTATAGCAGATTGTGTTTTCCCTTCAAGTTATTGTCCATATGAGCATGCAAACTGTGGTGTGCGTATATCCAAACATGCAAGATAAGATTTTTAGTTCTAACAACATCCATGCTGATGTATCTCCTGCTTAGTTGTGTAATAACCATAAGAGATCAGCACGCTCATCACTGCCTATCTACCAGCCAAATGAGGCTTCTATTTTTATTTTTTTTACATTTTGGCATGCTGCCCTCAGACAGACCTTACTATTTTTGAGCTTGTTTTCATTCTTAATTTTATTTAACAATTGGATTTACTTTCTTGGCTGTTGGCTCCTCAGAAGCATAGCAGAGTTCAGACTACAGATCCCATGTGTGTCTCTGGGGCACCAGTCAGGTGGCAAACTTGGGCCCTTGTCTCATGCCAGGCTCTTTCCCAGCACCTGTCCAGACCCTGGAAGACAATACAGACTACACGTACTAGGATGAGTCTTAAGTTCCTCCAAGATGCATTATGGAGTAGCGGCTATATGATATATACCTTTCTCTTCCCCACACCGGTCCTTCTAACAGTAGGTTCTTTTGCAACCTGTTTGGCAGTGAGCATGGGCAGACTGCAGAGCTCACATTTTCTCAGCACCCACAAACTAGACAGAACAGGCCCTGCAACTGCACATTCCCTCTTAGGGCTGCAAACAACAACAACAGCAACAACAAGCAGGGGTCATGCTACCACTCTTCCAGACTGACTCCGTAAAGACAGTTCAAAACAATATCTTCACAAAATTTTCTGTGATCAGGGACATCCCATGGTCAATTTTCTTATGACTTGGGAAGGTAGAAAGCCACAGATCTCTGCTCCTGAGCCAGTCTGTTTCTCGGAGGTGGCAATACCTGCCAGATGCCTTCCTTCTTGTTCTTCCCAAAGCTATGAGGAAGGCAAGGCGTCTCATCTCAATTGCAGTAATGTGGCAGAGATTATTTCAGTTTCTTGTGCAGTTATTTCTGATTTCCCAATCAGTGGTCCCAGACTTCCAATAAAGGGATTTGGGGAAGGATGGCTTCATCTAACCTCAGATCCCTGTGTTTCACAGCATTGTGTCTGGAAGACTTTGGGATGAGAGTATGACTGATCTTGCTTAGGATGAAACCTCTGCATGAAGAGCACAAAGGAGTCTACTAGGTCTGAATGAAAGCCAGTGGACTGGGTTTTTGAGACTGTATGTAAATGTGCCTGTGAAATATAGGGGGATACTTTAGCAAGATCCTAGATATTTACTGAAACTTAAGAACATGAAGCTTTCCCTTAGTTTGTTGAAAGTGCATCTGATAGCTTTAGTCACCTTTCCACAGAAAAGTACTTTATTTTTTTCTCCCAACAGTTGCACAGTTCTGAATTTCATTGCATTGATCCTCCTAGAAATTACATGTCCAATATGGAATATTGAATGCTAGGAGAAGTTAATATTGACGAACTTAAATTTCCCACTTGGTAGATGGATGTGAAGAAAGAAAGTAGGAATTTATAGCAGAATGAAAATTTGAAAGTTTTTTGTAAAAGTTTTTGGAGAAGTTATTTTTTTCATTAGACTTAGAGTTTAGCATATAGCTGTACCTGAGTGGGTGACTAATTCCTTAATATATATGTAAGAGAATGAAAAGGGTATATTATCAATATCATAAACAAAAATTCATATTTTATACTCTTAGCTGTAACTGAATGAATACATCATGGACTGAAAAGGCAGTTTGGGTTCACTTGGCACTATTCACATGGCACATAATTTGGATCTGACCTCAATTTGTGCTCTAGGGTTTATGGTGAGTGAGAAAGGAACTGAAGGAGGTAGATGTGCGTGCTTCCTTGTATGCTGCAATACTTGGCCTTGAAAACTCACTGAAGTGGCCAATTTCATATAAAATACTATATATATATAATATACATATGAAAAATATAAAATACTTAATGGACAAAATGACTCAAAGTCATTTGTTCTGTCAGCAGGTCGGTGCACCAACAACCATGCTATGAGTATGCTTAGTCCCTTTTCCTGGCCAGTGATAAAGATGAATTGTTTTACTTCACAAGGTAACTTCATAAGGTGCCTTAATGATGATGCTTGCGCTTGCTTCAGAAGTCATACAATAAAACGTGGAGAGCAAAGAGTCCTGTGAGAGAGAACAACTATTGATCTAGGCCTGGCTCAGTTCTATTAACCAAGTTATGAAAAGTGTCTGGAAACAAATCACATGTCATTCACCAGTGAGATAAAATACTGGGGAGATTGGGTTGATTTGCAATATTTTCATTGTTTGGCCACTTCATTGATAAATCAATCATTGGAAAAACAAGTGTGGCTGGAAACTCTCAACTCGCATTTGATCAAAAGAGAATGGGAATATAGCGAAGATTTTTGCTTCAATTTTTCAGAGGGATTCTGTTACGTATTTTATACTGCTGTTTGATTTGATTGTTCTTGACAACTTTCCGCATATGAGGCAGAATTCCCCATCTGGAAGAAATATTAACTCATCTCCCTTATACAGAATAAAAAGAACAATGACAGCTGGTTTTATCCCTGTGAACAGATAAACAACGCTGTGCTCTCTGAAGATGTGAAGAGAACAATGTCTAAAAGAATTATTTTGGAGTAGTTAAGTAATCATAGAAGATGGGACAATTTTTTTTGTCTTGTTCTTATGTTTAACTTTTTCTAGATTTCCAAACTGTTTGTTGCTTGTGGTTATTCAGACCACCAGTAATTCTAAAAGGTCAGTGCGCATATGTGTACCTGTGTTTGAAAAACACAATAAGTAAAATTTTCTTTTTGTAGTGATTCTAAATCTTTGCATCTGTTGCAATAAGCATGTTAAAGATGATTTGCATATAGGCATGACATATCATTCTTTGGTTGTTTCACTCATTACTCAGTGAAGTCATGAAGGTTAAAGAGAAAAAATATGCCAATTAAAATGGTAGATTTATTTATCTAATTTTAAAAAGCTCAGTACCAAAGCCCACAGGCTTTCATACAGGTCCTAATTTGAGCTGTAAAAATTCCATTTCCCTTTTATGTCTTAGTAATGTTTCACTTCTCATTTACAGATATCATTGTTCTTTATCACGGGGAATTAAAACATAATAAAATCACAGTAACATTTCAAAAATATTTTTAACCTAAGAAGCTCTTCTCTTTATAATGGAAAACATGTACTACTCTCCCTACTTTATATCTGAGAAATTGCCACAGATACTGAAGGCACAGAGTAGGTCATTAGCTAAGGCAAGAGCTGAGATGAGTTTCTCTGATTTGTGAATCTGTGTCCTCACCACCTGATTAGGTAGCTTTTATTGCAGAAGCAAATATTCAATCTTTATTATGTGCACTGCAGTACAATCTAGCAAGCTACAAGCAGGGAGCTGAAACCTACTGTTTAGGGCAGCCTACAAACTCAAACTGAAAATATAGCTTGGCAGGGAAAATGATTGATGAAAGAGCAGTGCATCTCAGTGTATTTTTTATTGAGGGCCTATTTCTTTGTTTTTCTGAATGTTCTGGCCAGTACGATGGCTTTAAGATGAATTTGACAACCTTATAGTCTTTTTTCCTCTCTTCAGAAAACCGGCAATGAAATAAGATTTCTGAAGTAGCTGCCATGCATATGTATCATTCAGTACCTAACATATAACAGAACCACAAGTGCTGACTTCACACTCTTCTAAACAAAATCAGCAATGATTGGAAAGGTAAACATCATTCAATTATAGGATGAAGTCTAAAATCTTTTTCTCATGTTACATTTAAAGAGAATGGTCTCAACTATCCTTCGTAAGACTCAAGAAATGTTACCTAGCAGCCCTCTGCAGGCTGTGTTCAGTAGGGTCTATGAGACACTTATAATGAAAAAACTGTATACAGTTCTGCTAATTTTTGCAAGTTTTTGCTGTGTCTGTGGTAGATAACAGAGTATAAATACTATGTCCAGCCTTATCTGCCAGGACCAGCAACTTTCATTGTGAAAACTGAAGTTATGCTTAGTGATAAGCATTGTGGTGACCTTTAGTAGTGTGTGTCATTACACCTTATGGATGTTCACAGCTTTGAAGATAGGAGCTAGGAGAAGAAGCAGTGCAAACAGTGCTGCTCCACGGAAGGGAAAGGGAAGGCTGGGCAGCATCCCAGGAGCACTGAAATCTTGTAAGCAGAAGGGCAATGTGTTACCACAACCAGAGCCTGAGAGTCAGCACTAGAAACAGACAGCAGAATGGGTCATTTAAAATTACCTCCCCTACACCTCAACTTGATGTTTATACACAAGAAGAAATCTGGAAAGCCACTGGATTTGTCAAGAGAGCCTCAAGTGAAGATTCACCTGCAGTCTAACTATTACTTTAGACTGCTGCAAAGTGGACAGCTGATCTCAGAACAGACCTGTCGATAGCACAGAGTAAGTAGGTCTAATGGATTTCTATCAAGTTGCTCAATTTCTAATTGTGGGTGCAAAAAAATATAGAGCCTGCAGTATTTCTCACATGTGGTTACCAGAAATGTTTCCAGCAAGTAAAAAATAGCAAATGCAAATACAAATGCAAATGTAAATGCAAAACAAACAAACAAACTAAAAAAAAAAGAACAGTTATCTAGGTCTCTGACACAAATATGACAGCAAACTTAGGAATGGCTTTAATTTTTCAGACCACCTTTGCTTTGTGCTTGCACTGAGGCATACAGACAAATATGTGCACTCAAAAATATGTGTTAAAACACAGTTCTACATAGTAAAAGTGCCACTTCCATATAAATGCTTATAGGAATAAAATAATAAAATGCCATGGTAATAAATTACTATTAGCTTTTCATACCTTTCTTTTATAGCCTCATTTATCAAGCTACCTGAGCATGGTTTAGACATCTTCATGGATGTCAGCTCTGAAGAACAGGCACATCAGTTACCTGGGCTTTGTTGACCAGGCAAGCTGCTCTCCTGCCCACGATCAGTTCACCTCTCTGCTCACTCTGCAGATGAGAAGAAGGGCTGGGAGTGGGACCAAGACTCACTAAAGTCCCATCCAATGATTCCACCATCATAACCACCCTTTCCCAAAGCAGAGTAAGTTGAAGGGCAGGCCTTAGAAGCAGACTATGTTCCTGGCCCTTCTCACTCATGGAAGTAGCTTGGCCTAGACACCCTTGCATGAACAGAAATGTAAAGTTTCCTGCAGGCATGAAAAATATTCTGTGAAAGATCCAGAAAGGGTATCAGATAGAAAAATATGATACAAAATGCATTCTTTCCATGTGTGACAGCTGACATTTCCATGTGGTGCCCAGTGCCAGGCAGCCTGTGGGAAGGTGCCAGGTTATCACACAGCCAGCACCCTCCGAACAGCAGCACACAGCCACCACAGCAAGACATGGATGCTTTACATCATTCTTTCAGCAATATCTGAGGGTAAAAATGCATTAGTGTAGAATACATGAAATGCATTTTCATTTCTGTGTCCATTAAACACGGCAATTTCAAGACAAGCAGAGTCTGTATGTAGAATCTAGAGCACTTAACATGTCAGCCATTAAACAAAATACAACGTGCATCTTTAGTTATCCTAGATTCATAGGCTGGTTTGGGTTGAAAGGGACCTTAAAAATCACCCGGTTCCACCCCGCTGTCATGGGCAGGGACACCTCCCACCAGAGCAGGCTGCCCAAAGCCCCATCCAGCCTGGCCTTTAACACCTCCAGGGATGGGGCATCCACAGCTTCTCTGGGCAGCCTGTGCCAGGGCCTCACCACCCTCAGAGTAAAGAATTTCCTCCTAATCTCTAATCTAAATCTCCCCTCTTTTACTTTAAAACCATTCCCCCTTGTCCTATCACCACACTCCCTGACAAAGAGTCCCTCTCCTGCTTTCCTGTAGGCCCCCATCAGGTACTGGAAGGCCACAGTAATTCTAAAAGGCGTTTACTGCCCTATAACATCACTGTCATTTTGATTAAAATGCCTCAAATGAAAGAATAACAGGGAACTTATAAAAAATCATAAGAAATTGCTTGTGAATGCAGAAGTCACAGAGAAGTATAAAATACGGCATATGCAGAAATTCTTGCTCTCTCCTGTCCTTGTGCCACCTCGCCTCACCTCACCTCACCTCTCCTTTCTGGATCCCTATTCACTTACCAAGGGTAACAGCACACCCGTAGTGTCACTTACCACTCTGTAATAGTCATAATAGCAGCTCTGTAAGTCCATGAGGCCAATGTTACAAATACTTCAATTGACAATTTATGACAAAGAAGTCAGATTTTTCCAAGACACAAGAATTTTCGGGGTATCTCATATACATGTGTTTGAAGGGTACAGAGGAAATCTCTACTGAAGCAAGCTAAGCCCTGCTCTGCGGGTGTGACTCCATGAGGAGGCATGGCATTACGGGGATGTCTCACCAGATGTCTCCCTTGTATCAAGTTCTTAGGTGCAAAGTTTTAAACTGTAAAGTCCAATTAGAAAACCTTCATGACTTCCATTTAAAAGATTCTATTTATGACTGTATAAATATTGCTGCACAGTCATTCGTTGGATGGGGAAGACAGTTTTAAAGTAGTTTCTTCATTCTAAATTATAATACGTTCCTTAAAAGTGCATCGTTTGCTGATTAGATATATCAGTTTGTTTAGCTGTAGTGCCTGAAGCTTCAAATTTGATTGCATTCATTTTAATCACATAACTGGTCTTATTTTCAATAACGTGGGGTTGTTTGTTCCAGATGCATTCATGAATTCTTAACTAATCTCAGTTATGCCACATGCTGGAAGCGATATTATTCTTACTAATTCCTAACATCATTAAAAACCAACCTACGTGGAGGAGAGAGAGGTGGGAGAAAGAAGCATCTTGTGAAATGATTTTAAAGTAAAGCAGCTTAATTTCAAGTCTTTAATCTTGCTTATGCTGCTTTAAGGGACAGGCTCCAAAACCACAAATGACCTTTGTGCCTCTGATATGAAGACCTTTATGCCTCTGATATGAAGACCTGATATCCCACACAGTGAGATTGACACTAATACGCTTGGCTCACCTCACGCTTCCCCTGATGCAATGATTTATCATGCTCTCCTTCTTCATAGATGAAACCCACCTCCCAGAAGCAGCCAGCTGCCAGCCCTGATTCCTCTGGCCTGCAGGACAAGGGAAGAGAAAAAGACAACAAAGTGAGGGAGCTTTATGTCATAGCACACTTTCCTGGCTGCTGTACCACCTCTTCTGCCTGGTGATCGGAGTGCCTCCTCACGCTGTACGGGGAATCTTACTGCTTGGGAGAAGAAAAACAAGAGTTTTCTGGGCCTGAAAGGCAAGCGCCAAAGAGGGTAAACATTTAGCAAAGTAAGGCAGCGCATGTTTTTGGTGGAAAAAAACACATCCAGCTAGGTACCTTCAATAGAACTTGTCTTCTCTCTGCTACTTGCTGGAAGAAGGCATTTCAGAAATCTTTGTTTTCAGCCAGGGGATGAAGTGAGAAGAGGAGTGAATTAACTAATAATCTCACTGCCAACACATGTAAACCTCTGTTCCTCACCTCATATATTCAACAGTTCTGCCTGTGGGCCATAAGGTGAGGAACAGGGATACAAGGTCATATGTTGACAGCAAAACATATCCTGAGTGCCATAGAGCTCCTTTCACACTCCACTCACTGCCTGCCAGTGAGCTAGGGGTGCCCACACTCACCAGGACATGAGTGCAGGGGTATGTGGGTGGGAGAGTAGGAGCTCTTTATCTTGTTCCAGAAGCTAATGATCTTCAGGTGCTATTTTAGGAAGAGGTCATCACTGGGCCATAAAATGCTTGGAGCATGTCCCCTCTCACTCAGAAACTCCCTCTATGGCAATGGTGGGAGGAAGCCAGTGGAAAATTCCTGTGCTTAACAAGGTCAGATATATTGTTTTTCCATCTTTTTAACAGACCAAGCAACTGGAGTGACAGCCAAGACTGATACAGACTCAGCTCCAGGAAACATTCTGCAAGAATAGGACTTTGATGCAAATGGAAGCCCAGGACCTTACCACAAACAGGAGTCAAGCCCATTGAAAATATCCGTCTGATCTACCAACACAGGGCTGTTCTAATCAGAAGAGATATTTTAGACTTAAACCCATCTTCTGTACAAAATGACAGCTAAATCTAAAGGTGCATGTGGGAAAATGTGACTAAGTACCCCAGTGTGTGCCTCTGAGCCTTCCGACACTGGAAGGTGAAGTGATGTTAAAGAGAGGGAACAGTTTGTACATTGGCTAACGTGCAGAGGCTTAATTTCTCCACAGTAGGTAGCCAGCACTGACATCTGTGAAAGCCGCTGTGTGTTGAAGAACAAGAATCCAAATGTGGGTCATCTAGAAAGCCAGCCAGTCCAGCCCTGCCAGCAACAGCAGCTGCACTTACAGGAACAAAGGCAGAAGTTTTTATTGCAGTGACTTCTGATGATCGAGTCCAGCATCCCTTTCAGCAGAGAGGCTGCTCACCAAGCTGTATTTCAATGCCTGATTTCCGAAAGCTGATGGCTTTTTTTTTCCAGGTTTCCCAGGAAAAAGGGGAACAGAGAAGGACAGGCAGCAAGAGAAAATGGCAAATGCAGGCAAATTCATATAAACCAATTGTGACTCGAAAAAGTAGTGTCAAGGTTCATCTTTTTTGCAAAAGTGCTGAAAGCAATGAAGTGGAACAAAACAGACTGACTTCACCAACAGCACTGTGCAAACCAGCAAATAAACACAGGGTATATGGGTAGGTATAACTGTTTTGTAGTGTTTGTTTTTAATAAGGTGTAAAAATAAAGGTAATAATCAGAGAAAGCAGTGCTTTTGTTTTAAAAAGACTTGCAGATTTGCCAGAGCAAATTTTATTTTCAAATTTAAAATGAGCTTACACATACATATATATATATTTTTTTGTGTATACCTATCATATACATATAAGTTCTTTTTTTCTACATTGTCTTTTTAATTAACAAACTTCAAACATCTGGCTTATAGGCAAATTATAGTAACCACGTGGGGTTGTTCCTACAGGATGCCGTCCTTCCCGAGCTGATCCTGCAGGGGCCTCCCACAGACACACATCCTTTATTTTAAGGATGTTAGCTGTACTTCTGACCCAAATGGTTTTCTGAATCAGAGCCCAATTTTGTAATCCAAAATTTATATCTCAGTACCTGAACATTTTGCTTATCTACAGGGAACAAGAATGTCTCCCTGCATAATTCATGATGCTGTGAATTATTTTTATGCATCTTCCAGCTTTTTTTTTAAAGGCATTTGCAAACTGAAGACTATAAAAACCAAAACGCTTAATGGCGTTCTGGAACAATCTTAGACCATGATCTTGCAAACAATATTTACTGAGAACAGTGAGGTACCATTCATGTATATAAGCTAAATCCCAGGTGTAAACATTTGCTGGATCATAGTTTACACATTTGAGGGTGGAAAAAAAAAAAGGCAAAAATATTTTTGTTCAAAGTCCAATACTTCCTACTATTGCAATTTATGACTTTGTAGCTTGCTTTTACTAAAAAAAAGCAACACAGATTACAATGTATTTCACATTTCTGTTACCTCCCCCTGGGATGCTGAACAAGCAAAATAGCATAAACTCCGATAAATGAATCTTCATCAAGCAGTCTAGCACAGCTTCTATGCATCCCATCAGACTAACATGTAGCAATGAAATGAAGACAGACGGCGTACTAATCACAAGAGCTGTAAATAAATGTGAACAGAAATTGATTTTGAGATGTTCTTGGCACTTTCCCAAGAAAACATTATCACTGTATTAAGAAAAAAGTGCTCCATACGTTGCTTCAGGCTTCCTAAGAATTAAAAACTCTGACCTCTGGTATTTGCTCTTTTGACAGACCTGGAGCTACTGTAGAGAGTCCAGTGAAGGGCCACAAAGATGGTGAAGGGACTGGAGCACCTCTCCTGTGAAGAAAGGCTGAGAGAGCTGGGACTGTTCAGCCCAGAGAAGAGAAGGCTCAGGGGGATCTCATCAGTGTCCATAAATACCTGAAGGGAGGGTGCAAAGAGGAGGGTTTCAGTGGTGCCCAGTGCCAGTACAAGAGGCTCTGGGCACAAAGTGGAGCCCAGGAGGCTCCCTCTGAGCACCGGGCAGCCCTTCTGTGCTGTGCGGGTGAGGAGCCCTGGCACAGGCTGCCCAGAGAGCTGCGGGGTCTCCTCCTTGGGGATCTCCAAAAGCCGCCTGGGCACGGCCCTGGGCAGCCTGCTCTGGGTGGCCCTGCTTGGGCAGGGCTTGGAGCGGGTGGCCTCCAGAGCTCCCTTATGAACCCAGCCATGCTGTGAATACATTGAGAGTTGTGTTTTGAAATGTATCAATCTGGAAAATTTCCAAGGTAACTGGAGTTCTCTTGAATATCAACCTAATTTATTTTCAATGTCCTAAATTAAGTCACCTGTTTTATTGTTTGAGGGGGAAATAACTATACATGCTAAGCCAGGTTATTTTGTTTTTCTAGGTCTGCCATCATAAAGTATAACTCATTGGGATCCCATGGAGAGAAGTCAGTATTCTGCTAACTCATGAAAGCACCTAGACCAGGCTGCTCCCCCTTGCACAAAGTTAGACCTATGCAATTTTGTGTGACTTCATGTGCCCTAACCTAGGCTTCTTTACTCCTTGGGGTCTGCTGAAAATAGCTGGGATAGAAAGTTCTTAGAAGTCTCATATGAAAGGTTTCATTTTTGCAAACCCAGCTTTGCAGAAAAGTTGCTAGTTTGACCAAAAAAAAAAAAAAGGAAAACAAAACCAAAACAAAACGAAAACCAGCAACACCTAAAAGAAGTTTTGTTTCTGGATAATAGAGTATTTCTATGTGTAAGTACATATCTTGTAACACACGTTGTATTACCCGGCACTTGAGCCTCTCAAATTCATCAAGCTAAGAGATGTCAGATCTGGTCAGTATGTGTGGCAAAGATGGAAATTTTTAAAATGTTCAAATTCTGTACTGTTTTTGATGACTTGGGACTCAGAAATCTCCTATCCACATTAGAATCAGCATGTATCCAACTTCCTAGCATACCGTTAAGGGGTGCTTGTTTCTTTACCTTTCCTTAAGGACGTAAAACCAACTTCACCATTACTTGTATTCAAGACTCCAGGACATTTTCTTATCAGATTTGGTCATATAGCCTGAAATTCCAACATTTTACTATTTGTGCTTGCAGCTGTGCCTGATCTTGGGGCTGCAATGAGCTCGGTTACCATCCTCAGTTTTCTTCATCACCTGCAGGTGCTGTAGGATGAGGCCCGCTGGGTGAGGTCCCTGCTCTGGCAAGCAGAAGCATGATTTGTTAATAAAAGTCTAACATTTCCAACACAACAATTACTGAGATCAGGTTGCACAAAGGGAATAGCAAAATGTACAGAGAAGAAAATTCAAGTAAAATACGACAGACAAAAATGTTTGCTGCTTTCATGGTAAAAATATTACTTGATTTCAGGTATTGATTTTTGCTCTTGTACTTTGAAATGGTTCTAAATTCCAGGTCTGACAAAAACTTTACAATTAAAATCTCGGATCTCACATTAACATCAGTGGTAGAATAGATGCACGTAAGGAAATTTTAAATTGACAATGTATGTTGTACTGACAGACTAATTAGTCAGACAAAAACAACTAGTTTGTTTTAATATCAATAAGGGAGTGCACAGCGGAATTTTTTGCTTCCTTATCGTGTTGGCTAATGCTGGAGCCATGCAGAGAACTGCAAATTAACTACTGTTCTCTAAGCATACAGAAGTACTCTTGGTTCATTAGAAATCACCTTGAACATACAAAATCGGACGCAATTTGCATGACAAAGAAACTGAAGATTGTGAGAGACGTATCTGCGGAAAAGAACTCCACCATCCTGCCAGTTTGAGTAGGTTCAAGCCAAGGGAAGGAAGGCTAGGAATAACCATGCCTGTGGGTGGCTCAGGATGGGGTCTGCATATGCTGTTTTGAAGACAGATTTTTGCCAGATAAGCCCAAACTTAGAATGTCAAACTTCCTGCTCTGCAGAGAGCCTCGGCATTTGACAACAACTGTGTGGTGATTCACCTGTCTATAAATGGGCAAATCAGCATACAGAGAGGTGCTGAAAAAATGTAATACTTTTCCCCAATGAAAAATCTTCAGAGACTTCATCACAGTAGCTGTTTTTATCTGTACTGATACCATTTCTAAAGTAGGGCTGCCTTTTCAAGGGGATAATGTGATATTCTGTAACCAGAAGTAATTCTGTAAGTAATGAGTGCCTCTGCCCACACTTTCAGTATCTTGTTACAAAAACAAAAACACAAAAACCAAAACTAAAACTAAACCAAACAAAACCTCTCTAGCCTCATTTCCAAAGGAAGCAAGGCATACACAGTCATGCATAACCGTCCATCTACCTTTTCATCATTTCACACTATTCCCGTAATTTTGCACCTGTTGGCCAATTTCAACCAAAATTGGTAATAAAGACAGAGCCTCAAAGAAATTCAATTCCTATTCAATTCCTAAGCTTCATGAAACTGAGCTGTGTACAGAAATTTAGTGCCCCCTTGGAGCAAGAAGCAATTCAATACAGCCCCTTGCTTGCGTGGGCCAGCTATAACTCAACTCCACGCACCAACCAAATGGGAACAGCCTGGCTGGGATGCAGAGACCACGGTGAGAAATGCCGACAGAGGACAGGCCTGGGAGTAAGATGGCCACTATGAAAAGCAGAAAACAAACCAGTAAGATGCCAGATCTTATTAGTTTCACTGTTCATAGCCTGGCTTGTTTAACAACAAATACATGCAAGTCCCAGAATGTAGGTCTGTTGCATAAAAGCACAAGAGCAGTCATTGTAATCCCACTGGAATTCAAATGATGTGGGTTAATATAAATATTTGACACAGTATTTAACATAATCTCTGTGAAATGGTGTGCTTTATCTTCTAATAGACAACTTTCCTTGTGATGAAACGGCATTATACGTGCACTAAAACATCACTTCTGTCATGCAGCAACCGTGTTTGTATTATCGACCACGCACAAGTAACAGAGTAAAAGGCTGGCTTAGGAAAAGAGCTTCCACTGTGCGATGCCAAGAAGTACTTCATTTTCAAAATAGGTTCACACATCACTGTCAATTATTGTCAAGGAATGAAAATTCAAAAGCTTTTGTGCGGCTGGTGAGCAGAGTCCATATAGTACAGGGCAGCCCAACCTGAGAAATGAAAAAATACTTACAGTAAGAAACCATAAGTGTAAGTCTCTGAGCAGCCAGAGACTGCCAGGACAAGGATGTGGCGGGTGAATGACAATGGTGTGAAGCCCCTGGGACTGCCCCTGCTGTGTGACTGTCACCCCTGCTCAGACTTTTCTGTGTGTTGGCTGCTAGCACGGTCTCTGCAGTGCGCAGTGGCATTTCACTCTTCAGGAACCCATGGCAGGGAAGGTAGACAAAGGGCATATGGGGAAAATGGGTACTTCTTTTCTAATGGGGACATGAAACAGCTCTGCCTAATTCACCCACTTCTGTCAAATGCTCAAAACCAGCTGCCTATTAACCATGCGCTGATTGCAGAGCAGGGTCAGAGGTGGTCCTGTAAACCCCAGAGCCACTCAATAGGAGTGTGGATACTCAGGACAAAGCCTGAGCAGGCAGGGAGAGGAGCTAGCTGCAAATGTGACCTGCAGTGGCAAAGCTCTCCTGAGAGGGAACAGCAGCACTGGGCAGTACGGGGTACTGATGGCTGATTTCCATACGTAGTTTGGGAATTCAACTAGCGTTGAATTTAAGAGCCAGTGTGCTCAAACCAGCCTGAACAGCCCCTAGCACAACCCTGTTCATGCAAGCTACGTGGCAGTTCACACCACTAATCACACATCTGTTGCTGGAGCTCAGCCTGGGTATGTGAGCCTGATGTTTCACCTCTAGCTCAGGAGAGAGGTGGAATACAGTGTAGGAACAAAACTGGCAACCGTGTGGGTATGCAAAAACTCTGAAGGCTCACTACATTGATACATCAGTAAAAAAGCACGTAAGACAAATGACAGACTACCCTTTAAGACACTTGTTAGGAAGTACCTCCAGTCCCAACACTACAACTGAGGACACACTACTGTGCTCTGTCAGAGATATCAGATGGCGCTGATTCCCTAAAGGAATATGTAAATAAGCACATGGAAGCGAACAAGCATGCAGGAACTACTACACCAACAAGTAGTCAGCCCTAATTGAAGCAGGGTTTGGGCTAGATGACCCCCTGAGGTCCCTCCCAACCATGGAATAACCACAGTTATTCCATCATTCTACATTTTATCAACATGCAACAAACACATACCCAGAATATGCGTTCTGTAAGGACAGATTTATTCAGATGGAAGAACAGCTTTGAGGCTTCCAGTCCCTCCTCCCCCATTACCTCCACCCACCACACCTGTGTCACACCCTTTCCTAGTATAACCTGCAGCTTGTCTCCGGCTCTGTGGCTTCCAGAAGCATAGCATGCCTAGGGGGCACAAACTAGTGCAGAGGGGTGAAAGAGAGGAAATTCACTTTTTTCTCAAGCTGAAGCCACACACCATAGGCCAACAATTCCTCTGGGACCACAGAGGGCACACCTCAGGCTATGATCTGATGAGAGACACATGAGGAGGCTCAGGGGAGACCTTATTGCTCTCTCCAGCTACCTGAAAGGAAGTGGTTGGGAGCTGGAGGTTGTTGGCCTCTTCTCACAGGTAACTAGAGATAGAACTAGAGGGAATGGCCTCAAGTTGTGCCATGGGAGGTTCAGATTGGAAATTAGGAGACATTTCTTCTCAGAAAGAGCAGTCAGCCATTGGGATGGGTTGCCCGGGGCGGTAGTGGAGTAACTATCCCTGCGGTGTTCAAGGAAAGGTTGGACGTGGTGCTTAGGGACATGGTTTAGTGGGTGACATTGGTGGTAGGGGGATGGTTGGACCTGATGATCTTGGAGGGCTTTTCCAACCTTAATGATTCTGTGATTCTATGATCCCTCCTTCTCTTCCAGTCATATCAGGAGTGCATCTATGCATGGTTTGAGTGAAAAGGGTACAGAATACATCTTATCTGTAAGCATGAAACTTTCATACATGAAAACACAAGCAATTTAAGACTTAGTCAATTTTTTTTTTTTTAATTGTATACAGCTAGAAGAAGCATTTCTGTAATTTTTCTTCAGCTCTTCTGTTGCCTTTGGTGGTTTAATACTCCTGTACAAAAAAAGTACAGCAGAAACTGTCATTCTCATTTCTTGCTGATTGCTCCATGACTTCCGCTAGCCCTACAGTGTCTAAGCACTCTTCACTTTGTCAAAAGACTCTTGAGAGCACTGAAGACGTTCCTCTTCTGCATGCGATTACTGAATCCTTTCTAAAAAGTATTGTAGCAGTCTTACTTGACCCTCCTTAAGAATAGCACTGCTAATGCACTGATTTTCCTGTGAAGTCTTTATTTTTCTTAAAGTCTTTGCTGCTGAGAGTGGCAAAGATCCATTTCCACTTGATGAGATTCTCAAAAAGATGTACCTAAGCCAAGGAGACTCGCTTGGTTTTTTTCAGTGCAGGTAGACAAGCACCTCCAGCAAAGGGATTCCTTCACCATCAATGGGAGGACCTCATCCGACATGCTTCCCTCCCAAAAAGCTTGCAGGAACGTATCAGGCCTTTAAATGTGAATGATAACACTAAAAATATGAAACAAGCATCCTCAAAATGTGGGGAAAAAAATGTGTCAGAATGAAAAAACAAAACTTCCAAAATTTCACTTACAAGATCATTTGTTAAGCCTGGACACTCAAGGCTGGACATATTGCAAATATGTATACTTGTGGAATGGGCAAAAGTCTGTCCATATCAGTACTTGTGGAATGGGCCAATACAAACCTAGAAGCACCATGAACATTTTCAGAGAAGTATAAGGAGTTTCGCTATCAGAAACTGACAACCAAGTATCTTGGTTAATTTACTGTTTATTAACTTACATTTCTATGCCAATGGTGTCATCTATTGTTACAACTCAGCACATCACAGTTTCCAAAAATGCATGCAAAGGAGATGACTTTATAAGAAATGTTTTGATTTGTATCAACTGTAATTTGATTTCTTAAGCTTAAATGTGTAGCATTTGCTGATAACCCACTGTAACATCTATCCGTTTGAGAAATGTAGGGAAAAACTAATCTGAGGAAAAAACGTTGACCATAACGTGTTGAATTCAAAGGAATCCAACAGCAACAGCATGGTGCTTGAAGCGTTTGCTGCTAAGTGCCTTAATCCAAAGCCTACCGCAGGCAATGGGTTTCTTTGAGCTAAACCACATTATTTGTCCTGCTATTGTGTACTGTGAAATGGAAGAAGAAAGGCGTTATGTGCAAAGGAGCTATGGAGCCACAGCTCTAGGAAAATATTTTGGCGTCCAGAGGACAGCGGTTTTGGTCTTGCTAAAAGCCGTGCCAGCACTGGCTGGAGCCTCTGGCAAGATGCTTTTTCCAGCATCCATGGGGAGGCCCTGAATCACTGAGGGTGCATCTACCAGAGGAAGTGCCAGGGTCTGCCAGCTGACCAGCAGTCAAGGATTTTTGATGATAAATTCACTTCTGCTGCACCAGTTCACGTACCCAGGGGAAGATGTGACAACTGTGCATTTGCCTCACACAGGAGTCGTTCTTAGCGCCCGCCTCAAGCTTTTTCTTTGTTGGTGGTGGTTTTGTTTGTTTGTGTTAACCAGGAATCCATCCAGTGCCCTGGACCCGTTCCTCACAAGCTCTGCTTGGCTCACGCATGACAGAAAGGAGCCAAAGCCTCCCTTGTGCCAGCCTGTCAGGGACACCCCCAGCCTTCCCCTCTTCCCGGGGGGGTCCCCCCACCCCTCAGCGGCCACCCCCTCAGCCCGGGGACCGCTCCAGGGCTCCCCGAGGGGGCCGCGGGCAGGGTCTGCGGTCGATGCCTCCTCACCGCCCCTCACGGCGGCCGCGTCCCGCCCGCCCCGGCGGCCCCTCGCCGCCTCCCTCGCTCCTCCCTGCCGCGCCGCCGCCTCCCCGCCCGCCGCCCTCCCGCCGCGCAGAGCCGGGGCATGGCGAGCCAGCGCTGCTTCGCCAACCGCTTCGATGACTACCAGGGGGCGGCGGCGGCGGCGGGGCCGGACGCGGAGGCGGCCGTGCCTCTGGTGACGGCCACCATCGAGCGGATCCTGCGGGAGCTGCCGCCCCTCGGGAGCTGCCAGGGCGGGCTGTACGGCGGGGTGGCCGGCGTGGCCTACATGCTGTACCACGTCGCGCAGTGCCCGCTCTTCGCCCCGTCGCGGGACGCCTACCTGCGGGCGGCCCGGCGCGTCGTGGACGCCTGCCTGCGCTGCCAGGAGCGGGGCGGCGGCGAGGCCGACACCCGGGCCGCCTTCCTGCTGGGCGGTGCCGGCGTGTATGCGGTGGCCGCGCTGGTTTACCGAGCCCTGGGGCTGCCCGACTTCGCCCGGCCGCTGGGCAAGTTCCGGGAGCTGAGCGAGGTGTGCGCCCCGCTCTCCTTCCTCGAGTGCGGCTCCGACGAGCTCTTCGTCGGCCGCGCCGGGTACCTGTGCGCCGCCCTGGTGCTGAAGCAGCGGCTGGGCATGGAGGTAAGGGCCCGGGGAATGAGCATTGGCATCAACGGCACCGGGTCTGGAATAATCATCAACAGCACCGGGTCCGGTGTCTGCTGGGGTGGTGGCTAGCGCGGTGTCTGAGCGGCATTCGTTAGGTTTGGGGTCCTGTCCCCGTGTCAGGTCCGATCTGTGCTCCCTCTGTTAATCCCCGGTTTGCTTCTGGCTCTTCTTCCTCCCGGGAGAGCGAGCCGCTGTTAGGAGTAAATACATGCTGCAAGGAGAAGCAGTGCCTGCCTCATCCAGTGCCGGTCATGGCAGTTGGAGTCCGAGGAAATCCATTTAATGGAGGACCGAGGAGGCTCCGGCGTATCCAGAGGAGGCATGAAGCATGCTAAGCCAGTTGAATTTTTTGATTACCTTGAACAGAAATCATTTCAGCACTGAGCAATTAACATAGCATGCCAACAGGATTCTGTCTGAAGTACCATAAACATAGAAATTGTTATGTTATTCATAAACATAACATGTCCAAGCTTTTCATTCCGACAGCATTTCCGATGAGAGGAAAGTTTTGTAGATGCGGCAGGACCAGTCTGAGGGGATGATGGTTCCTCACAGAGGTCTAGGCCACCTCTGTAGTTCAACTTGCGCTAGGGGAGTGTGTCCCGGTACCTATGTCTGTGTTTCTGGGGGGACTGTGATATACCAGCTCTATGAGATCGCACCCTGGACCCCACTGCTTAATTTACTTCCCCACTGCTTCGTTTATTTCCCCCTTCTGTTTGTTTTGCACCCCTGAGAGCAATCGCTGAACAGTCCTTGCACTTGGGAGAGCAGGTGCAACCTCCTGATGTGTTCTGACAGGCAATGCAAAGAAGGGGAAAGCTCTCCCTCTTTGCTTGCTTGCTGAAAAATTATACTTTGCAGCTGGAAAGAGTTAAACTTCCCCACAGGTGAGCACAGGTGTGCACATATTGTGGAATCCCTTTGGCAGGTGAG
Organism: Cygnus olor; assembly: GCF_009769625.2. Lineage (NCBI taxonomy): Eukaryota > Metazoa > Chordata > Aves > Anseriformes > Anatidae > Cygnus > Cygnus olor. The sequence continues at coordinate 119,845,469 of NC_049169.1, read as the reverse complement.
TTAAGGACAATCATAGAGGCTCTCTTTTGCCATGGTTGCATTAAGATGTAGTCTGTGTCCCCTTGCAGATGTTTTAATCGGTAAGTTAGATGTCCTTCCGTAGTATTATTTATTCTGTCACCACACTGTAATTTCAAATGTGCAGTGAAAGAAATAAATGAAAATATTTAAACTGGTAAGTGTTAATAAAACAATTTCATTTTTTACTTTAATAAAAATTAAAACTTTTAAAATATTGTGCACCTTAAGTGAGCAAGATGATAATGATCTGTAGCCTGTGTGCTCATGCTTTAGCAAAATTTGTGTCCACTGATAAAAGTTCCCTTCCTAATACAAGGTTATTTTAATTAGTGCATGGCCAAACCAGATCCTGCATCTTTTAACGAATGAGGAGAGGGATGCCCAGAGAGAGTGCATGCATTTTTTTTTACCCAAGGTCAAACAGAAGGCCAGGTACATCCTAGAATAGAAGCGATGCCTTGTGATTCTAACTGCTGGAAAATGCTACCTCCTGTAATTTGATTGTGCACAGTCTCACATGGCTCATTGCAGCATGTTTTCTTGTGGCCCACGTTCTTCTTCTGATGCTGCTGCGCAAACATTTCCAGCACAAAGTGAAATCCATTCACATTGAAATTTGGCCACTGCTGCCCATATGGGTATTTATTCCTCTGAATAAGTCAAATTGTAACCTACATATGAAAAATCAATTGCCCTTGAAGTAAGGCTTTTTGAGGAAATTTTACAATTACTGTTGTGGGTTTGGTGTTTGTCTTTTCCGGGCAGGGCAGGAAGGGGACTGCTTTATTTCAGTAAATACTAATTTAGCTCAGCTGCTGTGCCCTGATGTTTTGGTCCTTGCTAAACAGTCTCAGCGTTTTAAGGCTTCACATATTCTTAAGAAAGTTAAGACTGTCCTGAAAGATGCTGTCAGTTGAATAACATTGCCCTCCTGTGAAGAAGGCATTTGGATTCTGCTGGTTTTCAGACTTCTAGGCTAATACAGCATTTTTCCCCAATGAATTAATTGTGAGTTTTTGCACGAGTAAGGATTACTCAGGCAAGAATTAAGAGGATCTGACCTTCTTGATGCAGAAGACACTGTGTGTTAGGAAGGATGGTTGTTTTCATCCTTTCTTTAATCTCTATTATGTTGTAATCAGTACTTCGCAGAGAGAGAGGTGAAATGTTGTTCTTGCAGAAACAACATATCATTTGTACAAGCTAGGTATAGATAAGGTGCATGTACTTGAGCAGTCCTTAGCCCCTGTGTTTTCACTGTTAAGGGGAAATTTTGTTTCTGCTTTGTCTTCTTTAGGTACCTCTTTTTCTGATGTTTCTAGTGTTGCTTCGTTATGTATGCTTGGGGAAATCCATCAGTTCTGCTTTTAATTCTGCTCACTCAGTCTGTGCTTGCAAACAGCAGTAAGAGACCATTAAAATAGTGGTCTTGGCCCCCTGTTCAGACGGTATCTTATCCTCTTCTCGTGGTTTCTCAGCGACGTTTCTGTCCCATTTCATGGCCGATGGAGCATGGTGTGCCTCGGCAGTTGCAGTGCCTCCGGCAGTGTCACTATCGGATGACGGGGGAAAAGGCACAGAAGTTCAAGCGGCTTCTTGCATCACCATCTGCTAGGATGTTACGGCCTTTTAGCGCAGCTCGGGTTTTCTTTCAGTAACTGGCTGAACCGATGGGCCTGACTGACTTCCACTAGCCGTGTTGCAGTTATGTATGACTGAGGAGGCAAAACTGCGTCACTGCCTGATGGTGTGGTTTCAGTCGAGGAGCAGGACATTGCGGGCATCGGAAGAGGTTACCCACCACCTGTGGGTAACCTTCCTATCTGTAGCAGAGAGGTGCCTCGGGTTCTTTTTCAGACAAACGAGATGCCATGACGTGCAGTGCCTGGGCACTGACAGGTCCAGCAAGTGTATTTCTGGGGGAGAATGAAAATTATTTTCTTTCAACCCCTCAGATGTCTCTGGATGACATTACTCGTTCCTCAGCCTCTTCCTTCTACCTAGCATTTCAACGCTATTGTAGGTTACTTCTCTCCACCTTTTTGTTCTATTTTTTTTCCATCTCTTAGAAAAAGATACAGAAATTATCAGAGGAAGGAGCTTCCTGAATCCTGCCTAGAACATGTTCCTTTAAGACTTTTTAAAGTGTAATGTGAGATTATTCATGCTGAACATAGTGTTTATGAAAGACACTTGATGGATTGGTCTTACAAAGGGAGATCTGCAAAATACCCACTGAAGAGGTGCACCCCCAGGTTCAAGGTTCCCATGTTGGGCTTTTTTTCTGACCCATGCCTGAAATGGAAGGGTTGTCCTCTGAGGTGAGATTTCATTCCCTTTCTATACCCTTTAAAGTCATCTGTGGAAGAATTTGCCCGTTTATCTGAAATGGGGTGTTTGTAATGTTAAACACTGTGGTGCTAGCTGGATCTCTACTGATTTCATTATTTCATTTTACACAGGCCACTACACAGCCAGGATGTCAGTTTTTGCCACAGAGGATTTAAATGAGGTACCAGTAAAGATTTAAAAAAAAAAAGCTTTTGATCCTAGCCAGCTTCTTGAAAATGTACATTTTTCTGTCCATGCTTTCCTAAGCCACACCAGACATTTTGCATTAATTTGCTTAAATTGGTGAATTTCAACTGGGAGTTGAAAATGGGAGTTTTCTAAAGTAAAAAGTGAAACAAAGGGAATTATTTAAACCTGGATTTGTTTAGAAAGCATTCTGAAATGGTTTGGGTCTGCGTTTCAGAACCATTCCGTTTCTCTTCAGCAAGGCAACATGAATCTTTATTTCAAGCGGCCTTCAAATTCAGAGATCGGGATGCCTTAATAATGGCCACCAGAATTCAGCTCAACGTGGTGGAAGATGAATATCCAATTGTAGAGATAAAGCAGAAAATTTAGGTTATAAAATGTTGAATTTCAAGCACGTTGTTTAACTGCCAGTAAATAGTGCTGTAGTAAAGAGGTTTTGGTGGGGATCCTGCCAAGGCTGGAGATTTGATTGATGCAGGTTTGACAGTGCACATACATTTTATGTTCTGTTGCAGAAATACGGATTTCAAAAGCTTATGGCTAAAGTGTGGTAGTAATCTGCCATTGTCTGCTAAAAATAATTTTATACAAAGGCAGTGTCAGATATCTCTGCACTTTTTTGTGCTGTTGGAAAATTGTTTCCCAATGTAGCATCATCTTTTTTTTGCTGAAAAAGCAACCTAAGCTTTAATACTGACATTACAATATTTGTGTTTAATAAAGAAAAACATATCCAGAGGAGTTTCTTATATCCAAAAATAGATCCTTACTTTCCCATCTTCCTTCAAACTCCTTTAAATTTCAAAGTTTACAAAGCTTAAATTTCAAAGTTAACTTCTAAGCCTTGATAGTTCAGTCGTCATGCTCGTCATCGCCATGGAGTAGTTTCAGGTCACCCCTTGGAGTCTGTCAGCACCTCTCCTTGGCCTGTGGGAAGCGGAGGTATTGAGTGCACGGTGTCTTTGCCCTCTGCAGAGCTGCCTCTGATGTGCTCCTCGCGTGAGTAATGGGGTCTGAGGAGTGAAATAAAGCAATCAGAAAGAGGGCGTTTTTATAGAAAAGGTGCTGTGTCCATTCTGCTGAGTACACGCAGTGGCTGAATTTCCCGAAGCACCCAGAGCCACCTGAGCATTTCAATCAGCAAACCAGGGCCAGCAGAGGCACAGGGCTTGGGGTGGAAGCTGGTGGTCTTCGAAGTGTGTGGTATGGTCGGTGTGGTGGCAGTCTTCAAGAAGTTTCTCATGCTCGCTGTGTGATATTTTTCAAAATTTTATGTTGTATTTTATACCTATGTCATATATACTATTATAATTGTGTTTCCACAGATAGCTATATTTGACATTTACGTTTTTCTCCATGACAGAGGCTAATAGTGATTTTTTGGCTTTCTTCTGACAAAGGACCAAGAGCCACAGTTGACTGTCAGAGTGAGGCATCAGGCAGCACTGAATGACACAGCAGAAGGAGTGTGTGTGTGGAACATGTGTGGGGGGGGGAGTATGGGAAGGCAGAGAAACAGTGGAGGCACGGGGAAAAACAATGACATTTCACAGAAACTGAATGGAGAGGAGAAAAAAGAGTCAATTAAAAATATTAAAAAACAAAGGAAATAAAATACTAGCAAAATGTAAAAACAGAAGTCTGAAGAGGAGTAGAATTCAAAGATGAATGGGGAAAAAAACCGCAAGAAATAGCTTAGGCCCTGGAGCAGGGGAGATTTAAATCTGAAAGTAAAAAAAAAAACAAACAACAGTTTATCTGGTAAACTGTTGTGGTTTTGATGGATAATGTACTCAATTTAGAAGACAAACAAACAACAGAAGAGTATGGACAGGGAGAAAACGGGTTACAGAGGGGGTTGAGGACTAAACACTACAGTTGGTTGAGGGAACATACTTTTTTTGTCTGCGTGGTTTTTGCTTGTCACTCTTCTGTTACTGCATTCTCTTTGCATAAGCACACACACAGAAATAGCTATCATCTAATTCAGCACTTGCAAATTCAGAACACAACATTATGTCTTATTCCCTAATTTCTTTCTGTAACATATAACTGAGGTAACTACCTGATGCCTGGAAGCAAATACGAACATGTTCATGGATATTCCTGTGTTTGCTTCTAACACTGAAATTCTCCTACTACGTGCACACAGTACCATAAATTACTGTGTAACCTGAACAGTAATTCTGTTAGGAAACCTTATTTACCAGACTAAAGAAGTAGAAAAGTGAAAGACTGAGCTTCTAGTGACAGAAGAAAGAAGCTCGAGGCTAACACTTACCGATGAAAAAGTATCATCCTCTGCACTTTACAGCACTGAAATTAAGGGATAAAATTAAGCCTTGCGTTTCTTGATAGTCATTTAATACACGTTGTTAAAACATTAGGCTTGTGTATAAATCACAGCACAGCTGTGCACCACAACTAGCAGGGCTCAGGTGTAGAAACCATCCCTTTCTCTCCTTCCTTCTTTAAGTCGATAGACCCTCTTCTCTCTGTTAATTAATTTCTCTCTGTTAATTCAGCTGGACAGTCTTAAAATGGACCCAGCACCCTATTGACAGCCTATGTAAAGATTGCAGAGCAGGTGTCGTGTGGTTGTGGATGCTCAGCCAGTACCCTCAGCCTTGCCTCCAACCAGCAGAGGAGCTCTGTAGAAAGGAGCTGGAGGCAATTAAAACGTCTGAGTCCCATGGGCCTGCTCTGCTTCTGCAGGAGCATCCTAGCACAGCATCATGTAAGGCGTTTGTTAAAAACTGGGGTCTTGTCAGCTAAGTTCAGTATCCCCTCGCCCCTTTTTTTAACCAAAATTCAATATATGCAGTCAGGTCACCATTTTTGCTCAGGCATTATGTCAAGATGCCTCTGTCTTGTGTCTGTCGTGCAGTTCTTTCACTATTGACAAGAATGAGATTAAGCACTGTGTGATGTTGCGTAACCTCGTGTCCACTCCGTTATGGCAGAGCTCGGTTAAATACAGTCAAAACCAATTATTACTTATCTACATTGTAGGATTATTTTCAAGTGATAGTGAGCTGCTTAATTTTTTTCAAGGAGTAGGAAGGCAAAATAATTGAAATAGCTATTTCATTCCAGGCAAACATGATCAGAAGTATCTTAATAGCAGTCCAAGCTGTTGCTGAGTCATTTCGTGTTTCTCAGATCGGTGTATTTTGATGTGTGAGAGCAGAAACATAAATCTATTTTTGCCACAGTTTGGCATTCCTGAATTCCTCGTTTTAAAGGCTTAATATCTCTCGTTGAAGACCAGTGTATCACGAGTGAGACGGAATGGATGTCAGCATTGAATGACCCAGGAAAAAAGAATTGTGCCAGATAAAGACACCTTCTGGCTGCCCAAGGCATTTGGTTATTTTGTGTGGCTAATTCTTTTCTTCACAGAATACTTCTGTCCTCTCACTGGTGCAATGTTTTTTTATTTCATGGGGAATAATAAATTGTTAGTAATGTAATTGAGGATGGTGAGTTCGGAGCATACTCGTCCAATTCAGATTTCGGTATCAGGGAAGTGGAAGCTGCTCTTCCTGACGTGTGTGGGCCTGGGGCTAGCAGCAGCACAAGACAATCGTTTAAGCAGCTCTCCACTGATGATGAGTCAGTGCTTAACTTAGTGGAATGTGGTGGGTATTGCGAATTCTGTACTGGCAATTTTACATAATTTGTCTGCTCAATCCTGACAGTGATAACACAGAACCAAAGAACTGGTGGGGACCTTGAGGGGTGGCTTAGGCTGTCGCCTGGCCCCCAGGCAGGTTTACCTGTGCCTGTGTCATTTCTGACAGCCTCTCTCCAACCTGTTCCAAATACCTGATAGTGGTGGAGGTTCTGCAGTCTGCCCTGGCTGTCAGAGGCACTATTTGGTTACCTTGCTTATTGGAAAGTCTAGCCTAATGCTTAATCTAAGTCTTGCTGTAAATCAAGCCTGATATTCCTTGTCCTCTCCATTGAGAAATACTAAGAAAGGTTTATTCTGCTCCTCTTTACTGCAGCCCTTCATGTATTTCAAGAGCATTTCAATTTCTGACCTTAATCTTTTCTTCTCTAAACAAACTATCCTGTTCCTCCTAATCTTCCCACGTGCATCATGTTTTCTACACCTCTAGTCATTCCCATGTGCTCCGCCAGACTCCCTCCAGCCTTTCCTGAAAAGTGCCAGAAGCTGGACACGTAGTTCTGGCACAGCTCTTTCTAACCGAGCAGAGATTTAACTTTGTGTTTCTTCCAGGTCGTGTTTCTATTTATGCAGCTCAGTAAGGTGTTTGCATCTCACACCAGCATGACACTGACTCACATCCATCTCATGACCTGCTATAATCCAGCAGACTTTTAATAGGTCGCTGCTACGTGGATGGGTATTCATTAGGACCTCTGAATAAGCGATGCAGGTAGGGGTCGTGTAAAGTCAGGGAATCACCGAAACACTGAAGTTGTGCTGTAATAAGCAAAATGAGAAGCTTCTTCAACTGGAGGGGGTTTGTTTCATTAATATCAAATAGATAATCTACTTTCCTTCATTCTCTGAACAAAAATGGGAATGTGTTGCTCAATGTTGTAACACTAGAAGTACCAATATAGTTCAGGGGACATCCAGGCAGTGATGGGGTTTCCTTCTGGAAGTATGGTTTTGACAATATATTTGGGAGGCCCATATTAAGTCATTATTTAGTCCACATTAGAAATCAAGGAATAAATGAAATATGAAGAAATGTCTGGAGTTTAAACTTACTCTGCTCTTGTGATTTCCTTTTGTTGCTAGTGTAGATATAAAGCTCCATATCATCTTGCATCTTTTGTCTTCAATGAGGGCTGTTTTGTGTATTCTTGGATTGACCAGCAGCATGAGTCGATGGAAATCTATCCTTTTATTTGGATAAAAGTTTCTTGTAGCTTCATTCAGCATCACCAAAGCTGTTTTGGCTCACCAGAAATGTGTTCTAACAAAAGCAGAGATTGTCTTGTAGTAAAATAATACTATAGTCGGGTTGGAAGCATCACCCTTGCTGCAGATGTTCATAGTATTGAAGCTTGCCACTTTCTCTAGGTTCTTCATTCCTTTGGAAGGCTCACTTTGGATCTCTAGGTATTCCTATTTGCCAGCTGCGAAAAGGCTAATGTTACACTTCATTATTTTAGTTTTCTCTGGCTAAACCAGAGATAGGTTAGTCAAAATTACATTTATAATAGCAGTGGTCCCCAAGATACACATTTCACGTGTACCTGTTTAAATCTGATCAGAAATAAGATAGTCAAATATGAACCCGGTGAAAATTCTTTGCACTAGAACAGCAAAACAAACTTCTTCAGACCCTTTAAGTAAATATTGATTTGTTTGTTCTCGGTCTTGCAGAGCTGAATCAGTCATGAGCGTGCTTATGCCAGGCTGCTGTTCTCATACATAGATGTTTTTGATAATGCCAGCAAAAATGTCTGGGAATAATGCTTATGTACTTGTACAAATCCAGAAGACAAAACGTAGAGTCATAGTAGGAATGCATTCATATTTTGATTTTGTTCTCTAAGAACTACAGAACCGTTAGCTTATTTTGGTAAACAAATATTGTGAGGTAAATGTTAACAAAAAACAACGCAGGTAAGACGATTCAACTCAGAGTTGAATCTGAAGATCTCCGGAGGAGTAAAATCCCCACAACTGGCTGAACAGCGTAATGACATGCATTTAGTTACATTTGGATTTGGCTCAAAGGCATGGCCAAGACTGGAAGGTGCCTATGAAGATGTTCTGGTCCAACCCCATGCTCAGAGCAGGTTGCTTAGGGCTGTGTCCAGCTGGATTTTGAAGATCTCCAGAGATGGGAGACCCCACAGCCTCTCTGGGCAACCTGTTCCTGTGTTTGACCACCCTCACAGCAGAAAAGCTTTCTCTTATATTTTGGCAGAACTTTCTGCCACTGAGTGCCACTGAGAAAAGCCTGGCTCTGCCTTCCCTACTGCCTCCTCTCAGGTGTTTACACCCATTGATAAGATCTCCCTTGAGCCTCTCTAGGCTAAACAGTCCCTGAGTTAGTATGTGGACAGCACCCGTGGAAGGCCAGAAAAATTCAATGTTAAATATAAATTGCAGTCACTCCTGCTCCCTTTGCCTCTTTCCCCACTACCCGGTTCTCAGCGCTATTGCACCTCCTCAGACTTCCTCTATGGACTTCGATGGGCAAAGCCTTGCAGTTTCTTCAGTCATGTCCAATCCCCTGCAGCTGTCAGCGGGGAAGATCCTGCGTGAAGTCCAAAAAGGTCAAAAAGAGCCATTCATCACCCCAAGTGCCACACAGCCTTCAATACCAGTTGCATCCCTCCTTGTCAATCTCAGCTGTATCAAGGAAAGGCAAACTCTTCTGCCAGCAGCTAAGTATTAAGGTTGACAAAATTATTATCGGTTCTTCCAGGTAATTGAGCAGAAATAGCTGGCCAGGCCGTCCTCTCTCATGTCATACAGTTACTCTATAAAGCTGCAGAGAATAATCATGTAAAACGGCAAATCTAGTGGCAGAGAAGCGTGGCACTGAGTGCTCCCAGGGCAGCAGTCACACAATGTAGCCTGTGGCATGAGGTAACAGTGACTCCCGTTAGTTAATTATACGGTGCTTTGAGACCTTCAAATGCAAGGTAACAGCTAAGTGCAGGGAATGCTTGTTAATTATTGTTGGCGGTGGGATGGTTTGCCTTGTGGCTGCTGTTCCTCATCCTCTTTTCCAGGTGAAGTTTGAACCACGTCCACGTCTTCTGGCACAGCAGAGTCGTACTCCCAGAGTGTGCAGTACATACAGTCACAACGGAGAAGAAGTTGCACAAAGGGAAAATTGGTGGCATTTCCTAATTTTATTACAGTATCAAATGGCAATCTTTTAACAAGGAGTAAAGTGCAGATGGTGATCTCATTACTTCCCAACTTAGTTATGTTTTTGAAGAGCATGGTATTCCACACTTCCTCAGAGTAATCCCATGACCCTCACTCTGCCCTTCAAGCGTAGCAGTATTGAATTAGAAGTGGTTGGCTGTATCTGATGTATGGCCTGAATTGCATTTGGATTGTGGGTATATTGCAAGGCAATGCCACTGGAAGCTCTTAGGCCACTGTCTTTTGTTTCAGAACTGTCTTGTTGATGTGCCCAGGAAAATCTGGGAGCCAGCACAGAGATCACCAGGACTTTTACTACCTCAGTCAGCTCCTGCAGTCTGAGAGCAGGGCAAAATTCAGATGAGTCAGAGGACTTTATCACCTTCATCTGGTTTTCCTCCATTACATTGGCAGCATTCTTCTTGTAGTTTCAGCTAATACTTCTACTCAGCGGCTTACTGGCATGGCACAAATTGCAGATCATCACAGAAAGTAAAAGTGGCGTGAGGCCAGTGTGGAGCTCTCTAGAATTACCTTTGCTTGAAAGCGGTGCTGATGCTTCTTTGAAGCGATCCATTTATGCTTCAATTAGCCTGTGAATTATCCTATTGTGTGGTTTAACTCATTTAACTAATTTTGCAGGTAGCAGTGTTGTTCCTCAACAGCAAATATTTAGACATACTTCTAGATGTCGCATGCCTCATAAATATCTACATAACAGGACTATGCATGTAAAGCAGCATGACTCAGAAGAATAAAGAGGTCTTGTGAGACAAACAAGATCTCTTGTTGTAAATAACAGAATTATGAAATTAGTGGCTGATGAAAGAGCAGTAGCCAATACCCTGTTTGCATTTGAATAAAGGTTTTGATACAGTGTCAAATATAATCTTCCTTGAAAACTTAATGTATGCTGACTTGGATGGGGACGTTGAAAATGTGGAGTTGGCTGAAAGACCACAAGCAAAGCTAATCATAAATGCTAATAAAAGGCTGATCTAGGAACCAGCCTTACGTATTATCTTCATTAATGATCCAGAAGAGGCAGCTTACTGGATAAGAATTGCTTTGGCTTCTAAACTGAGAGAAGTGCCAAATACTGTATGCAGGAAGAGGGAAGGTATGAAAACAGTTCAAGAGATTTAAAAAATGAGCTAAAAGAAGGTTTATTTTTAGCAGTACAAGTGCATGTATCTGGGGAGAATTATCTGTAATACTTATCCTCTCGGCTAGGAAGAAACTGAGATTCAAGTAAGCTGAACATGACAGGGCTTGAGTTGCTCGTGTACTCAGTTGAAGTGGTTGTGTTGGCATACTGTCTGCACGTCTGTCGCATCACCGCTTGTATGTCTGGATGCAACTGGGTAGCACTTTAATGTAAATCAGTATCACATTTCTTTGTATTTATTCTGTGTGGGAATGAGCAACTAATATAAGTGAAAAGTCATAACCAGTCCTAACAGAGGTGAACACAGTATGGCATCAGGGCGGCCAGTGAAATTTTGGACTGCCCACGCAGGTGTACCACCCAACAGGGACATTATGAATTTGCTCCTTGTGATTCTTCGGGTCTTCCCATTGCCTAAAACCCGCTCTGGATGCTAAGACCCAAAAGTTTTGTAGTCAGAACTTTCCCCTGCTGCTGACTAAGGTTGGACGTGCTTAAATGTGCAAAGCACCCAGTTTACGTGCTTAAACTCTCCTGGGCAGCTTTTGATAGGCATGCAAATCCCAAGTGCTGCACTGAGGGGCACTTCAGCCCTGACAGAATTTATCAGCCACTGCATCGCTGACAGTCCGTGCAGCTCTAGTACGGGTTTGTACTGCTCTCTTTTCTCCGTGGTGTTAATGCAACAGCTTTCAGTTGCCCTCGCACAGCAGTGGCTTTGTGCACTCAGTCTCACCTGCTGTAACTCCCCTCTACATCCTCCAAAGGAGGCTGTTGGGCTGCAGCCCTGAACAGCCACTGGGGCACACATCCCACCTAGCTTCTGTCTCCTCGTTGCAGTGTCTCCCAGTGTGCAGGAGGTGCTCTTCCCACAGAAACCCGGGTAGGGTCCGGCCTGGTGTGGGGTAAAAGCAAACTAAGCATCTTACCTTCTCCCACGAGCAAGGGCAGGATGCAATCACTTCTGGTCACCCGTACAGGTTTTAAGACCAAATTGGACTCAGCAAATCACAGTCTGAGTGGAGGCTAGAGTCTCTTTCTTCCTATACAGAATGACCTTGAGATTTCATCACTAACTTCAAATTCACATCCCTTCTTTTTCTGACATGGTGCACGAATTGAAGCTGACACCTCTAAGCTGAGTGTGCTGATTGCTAGAGCAAGTATCCCTTATTGCAGCTCTGATTGAAATTACTTATCTAAAGTAATCAGATGTTCTTTAGGGCAGTGCCTGGAGGGAAATGCCCAGAACTCCAGCTTCCAAATTCTGTGTCCCAGTCACCCAAAGTGTAAGCGCAGAGAGAAAGAGAAACTGTTCCTGCATGGCAGAGGCACACTAATTGCAGAAGAGCTTTGAGCAACAGTTTGCAAACTGTGTTACATACAGCACAACATGGACATTGTCCAAACAGTCAAATGCTTCCTCTTGCTTGCAGTGAGGAGCTGGCAACATTTTCATGGGAGTACACAAACGTTTTTTTCCTCTTCAGGATTTTTTTCTAGTGATCCATCTGGTTTGATGTCTTGTACCAGTACTAGGTGGCTCAGAGTAGATGAACAAATCACTGTGGAAGGCAATTTTGAAATATGTTGCCTGTAACATTACTAACCTGCATTTTTCCAGAAATGGTGTTATCCTCCGAAGCACAAGGGTTTACCTTTCTTTTAACGTTGTTGTGTTGAGTTCTGAGAGTTGATTCTGTGAACTAGCCCTGTAACAGTTATCAGGCCTAAATGTTCTTACAATGTGAGATTGCATTATCTGAAAAGTGATAAAATAATTATTTAAACAATATTCCAAAGAACTGTCATTTAATTCAGTCAGAGTGGTGGGGCACTCCTTGCAGATAACCTACAAATCTGTTAAAAAAAAATTATCCCCTTAGTTACAGAGCAATTCAGCGAGTTTGTTAAAACTCCACAGTGCACGTGGACTCAGCTAAATTTGGCAGGAATAAATTCCCTAGCTTATTTGAATCTTAGGGGAACAGAGAAATATTTTGTCTTTTAATGTGCTGGTTTTCGTAAGCTATAATTTTTTTCTTATGCTGCAAGATAAAATAACTTCTTGTGTTCTTTATCACATTAATTATGTCCTGTCCAGAAAATGAACTGCAGCCTTTTGAGCTTCACTTCTTAGGAGAATCTCTTATTTGTCTCTAAAATATGTTTCTGCTTGATATATATACGTATATTTTTGATAGTGAGAGAACAGACATGGAAAAATACCAGGGGAAAGAACAGAGCTGTGGCTGATAAAGTACCTTTTTAATAACTATTTCGTTATTACTCTCATGCATCCTAACAGTTTTGTTTGCTTTTTACAGTGATGCAGTACATTTAGGAGAGATTTTCACCAAGCAGTTCACAGCACTATGGAAACTGTCACATATAGCTTCAGACCTACTCTTCCGTGACTGTAAGAATTTTTAGGTCAAGGACTCCGCTAAGGTATTAAACTGTTACCACTGTGCAGGTATTATGCAGCCACTATCATGGCATTTCGTGCATCCATACGTAGCATCTTAATATGTAAAACCAAGCTTTCATTTGTTGTAAATGAAAAATAAAATAAAATTGAAAGCATTGCAGTTGGGAGCCTTTAACTGTGGCTGCAACCGTGTTCTCTTTCTTGAACCTTAATTTGAAACAGATGAAAAAAATATTATTGTGCTCTCTTGGGCTTCTGTAGATCACCTCTGTAAATTTAGCACAGTAACAAGCCATAAAGTCTTCTTCTATGGGTGGTTTGCCAAATGCTACCATCTGTAGCAGAATTCATTAGCAAAGAGCGCTATTGGTTGTGAGTCAGGAGCAAAATAATTAGTGTTTTGGTTGGGGCAGAAGAGTATGAAATGGAGTGCTCTGCTTTAGTAGCTCTGTTGTCTGAGCTACTAGCCTCTCCCATGAATTTTTTTTTCGGGGGGGGGTGGGGTGGGGGGAAGAAGTTGAAATTACCATGAGTTACCATGAAATTACATGAAATTACCATGAAGTTGAAATTACCATGAGAAGTTGAGGAGGCCTATCTGTTTCTTTTTCCGTTCACTAAGCCTGTGCATGAAGTATGTTCACTTGTATAGAAGGAGGGGATCCAAACATTTGGAAAGCAAGCCTAAAGGCGTTGGAGGTAGATGAGGAATTGTTCACTGGGGAAGGTAAGAGGACTATATGAAGATGAAAGGTGAGGAATTCGGTGCCTTTAACATAAAGAGAAAAAAATATTAGGCTGCATAATAATTTATAGTATGAAGTCTCCATCTTCCCATGTTTCAAATGTACCCAGCATTTTTTGTGAGTTGCAACCATGTAAACAAAGCTAAACAAAAACACTGAGGAAGACAAAAAAGAAAAAAGGAGGAACAAATAATTTGTAATATCCAGCAGCATGCTTCATAAATAACTGGATGTGCAGTTGCTTACTTGTAATATTTGATTAGTTGAAAAGTGATAAAATGTTTTAGACATGTATACTCCAGACCCAATCTTATAGTCCTACAGAAAAAATTTCCCCCTGGAAAACAGTGGAAATTTGACCTGTGCACTACAATCATAGCTGCATCTGCAAACCAAGACCTAACGTAACAGGTCAAATGGCAAATAAATTCCTGTTGCTGAACTGAATAGTGAATGAGATCAGATAGCTGTAATGTCCAGTGTAGGTATACATTTTGATGCTGGGTATAGAAGCTGCAATCTTTCATTTTACTGCTAGGTTTTTAGTTCCTTAAACAAAGTATTTGCAGTAGCTTTACAGCAAGCGTGTAAGTCTCTGCCTCAACAGAAAATGCAAACCATTTCTTGGAATTCTAGCTCCAGTGGGGTGGTGACTCATGCCTAAGCAGAAATTCTGAACCTTCTTTCATTTAGGTAAGGGAAAAGATATAGTGTCCTGCCTGTCACACGGGACAATCTCCTTGAGTATATTTGACACAAAGTAAAGCTTTTCCAGGAGTTCCAGCAAGAGCTGCTGTTCGTACATGCAGCTTTAGTCAATAGAGGCATAGATGGTACACAGCCTTGAATTGAAGAAAAAGTGTTGAAAAGATAACTATTTCTTACTGCATGTAAGTCACGCACTCTACATTGGTGTAGAGCAGTGAACAAGAAAGCATCTGCCTAGTAACTTCCCTCCAAACTGCCGAAAAGGAGAGTAGGATCAAATCCTTGAAGCGCTAGGTGTTTGCTCAGCTCTATCTGTTGGGTTTCTCTATTCACCTTCTGCCAGCAAGGTCAGCATTTTACTCTGTCAAGTAAGCCGTATTCCTGTAGTCTCGGTCTTTAAAGGCTGCCTCAGGCAAAATTATTATCGTTGTCAATAAACTGTGAGCCTGCCCGGTGGTTTTATTAGTAAGACATGGAACAACAATAGTTTAGAAGATTAATTATATGGCATAGAAAGTCTAGTGTATTGACCTGGTTGCTAATTGAATTATTGGACTCCATTCCCAGGGTCATGAAATTACTCCATTTTTCAGACTATGTTAGATAATAGGTGAACTGGAAAAACCTCCAGCATTTCTTGCCAAGAGTAACGCCCTCCAAGTCAAGACCTATGCAGGTCCATGAGGACTTTAATATTAAAAGCAATGTGAATGATCTAATAGGTGAAATGACTTTGACAAAATGAAAAAAAAAAAAAAGACTGAAAAGCCTCTTTTCCTTTTCCGTTACCCTGGGTTATTAAGATGACCATATTGCCTATGATGAATTGAACTATGAACGTCTTTAGAAAGATTGTCAAGGAACTATCAATCTTTCTCTGTCCCCATCCTGTAGTTTTTATTTATTTCATTACATAGTTTTTTTCCAGTGTAGTTTTTTTTTCATTCCTCTTTCCAGCAATCTCACATGAGCAATGAAATCACTGCTGTTTGAACTGGTGAAGCTTTAATGACGTATACAATTGCAGCATGAAAATAATGGTTATGATAACCTGGAAATAGGTATGTGGTTGTGCAACCATACAGGTTTTATACAGTAACCTGGCCACGGAGATACTTTGGTGAAGGGTGCAGTAGAAAAACATTAAACCCTTTAAATATGCTATATGCAAACTCCTGACCGTGGGCCAATACCGCACTGAATTTGTGTGTAGAGCACCCTCTTCAGGAACAGCTAGTTAACACAGGCTATGGGCTGCAGAGCTTTTTCACTCTTTTCTCTCTCTCTGCCTCTCTCTTTACCCCTTTCCTCTCTCTCCCAGGACGAGTTATGCCAACCAGTCTCAGTTTTGTGGCAGCTTTTGCAATATAGCACCCAGCTGGCCCTTCCCAGCAGAGATGAAGAGTAGTGGAGCACGCCAGCCACAGAGCACATAGCCTCCACGGGGACAGGACACTACAGTAGTAAAGCTGAGTTGAATCAGGTGTAGGAAGTGATACACAATGCCGTGGTCTCTTTGTCTTTCTTAACCAAATATCAGTTTGAAGGAACTTTACACATAACTTACTATTTTCCCATAGAAAACTAGATTTCCCCATTAAATTTATAGCAGTTTAAATTTTGGTGGTGAGCTGGAAATGTCGTTTCCTCTTTCCCCTTGCAAAATGTTTTCCAGTGCCTGATTTAACTTCTAGATTTAGTGGCACCTTCAAAATTAACTATGTCTCCATGTACTTGTCAGCTGTCCAATGCATAATTGCAGGAGGTCCTAGCATGAACATTTATATTCCTCAGAAGTAAACACTTTACATTTTATCAGATCGGTTACCTGTAAGATGCCAAGTGCTCTCCTTTCCAGAGGAATGAAGGAAGGAATGGAAGCCTTCTACTCTTTCTGGAGACCTTCAGGAAAACTTAAAATATGGCCTGTCAACTTTCCTTGGTTTCTGTTGTGTAGAGGTCTAAGCTTAGGTCACCTCCCGGTGAAAAATACTAGCCTTTTCTGAGTGTGTTGAGATGACATTCTGTCCATCTCATATTGACATGCAGACGTGCCAACACTAACAAATTATTTTCCAATGAGAGGTCTGCCTAAGTTGCTGCAGCAAATGGGAGTGCCTGATTAAACTGGACTTACATCGTTTCTGAGCGCAGACAAGAGGCACTGCCAAGGTTACTGCGGTGTCTGGGGAGGCTCTCTCATCCGTGTTACAAAGCTCTAATCTCTTGGAAAGGCTGTTTCATGAATCCTGTCTCCTGCTGCTCTGGAGCTGGAAACGCAGGCAGCGTTCTTGTGTCTCAGCACAGGTTACATGCAGCAGCCAACTCAAGCACCAGGACAGCTCTGCTACTACACAAAGTACCTGTGAAACAGATGAAGGCACGGGTTGACTTCCAATGAACCGGCAGACCCACTGCTAAGGGGAAGTAAGCTGATCCAAAATACATGGGTAGAGCAGATGGCCCTTGCTTAGCCGTGTTAAAAATGGGAAAGGATCCTGGGGCAGCACAGCTACAACACACTGGGCAGCTTGTTCCTCAAACCTGAGTGCAAGGCGGCCCAGCTTGGAAGATGTTTATACTCATAATGCATAATTGTCAGGAACGCTTACCTTGAGCGCAGCTTAGATCCCCCATCAGGATATGACAGCTTGGTGCTGTAGTTTTGGCATATGTTAACTACAGGACTTATGTACGGATGTGCTTTCTGACTAAGGCTGAACACAGCACAATTTTACCTGTATGTTGCAAAAAGTTTGGGCAGAATTCTGTAATGTAGAAGCAAGCGTCTAAGCGAAGATTGTTTCTCAGTTAATTTGCATGTCTTACGTTTGTACTGGTTTAAACATGCTCTTTAATTCATGCTCTGAAATTCAGGTGCAATTCCAGGGACAGGTGCTTAAAATGAAGTTGCTGTCTGTGTGCTCTCTGGTAACTCTAACCCTCCACTAGGTAGGTCAGGACATGCATTGGATGTGCTGCGTAACCTCTCAGTAGACAGGCTGATTGATACCTGCTCAGTTGTGTTGGTTATCTGAACTACTCTTAGAAATCTGCTTTGTGGCATCCTTCCTGCTTCACTTCTTCAGCAACAGAGAGCTGGGTGCTGTGCTTCCCTGGTGCCTTCAAGTAAAGAGGGAGATGGGAACCTTCCGTTTCCTTCTCAGGATCTAGGAGAGCTGCTGTGTTAGGAGTAGCGAGCTGTATCCAGCCAGCTGCCAGTGCATTTGAGTGAGAGATGCTGGGGTCTGTCATGAATTGAGGGGAAGATAGGAAAGAGGAACAGAGCATAACCAGAGAAATCGACACTTTCCCTCTCTTTTCATTGACCCAGGATAGGGAGAGCTTGAGGAAAGGCTGGCTGCCGTTTTAACTTGAGTCTTTCTGGTGTTCACCTTGAGACACAGCGAGTAACGATGCTCATTGCGTTTGGCCAGCTCTGTAACAGCACCAGCTGCTCCCAGGCAGCCTGCTAGCCACAATAACAGCAGTGCTTCACCGTGTTTTGCAACACTTCATTTGCAGCCATGTCTGAATTTTTCCTTTTCTAAAGGAGAGGTTTAATTGCAAAATTTAATAGTTTTATTGCTATACAGTCCTGACAAGTGAGACCTGTGGAAATTTGTCTACACTGTTAGCAATAATAAAAGTGCTGTGTTGTCTTCTTTGCCAATAATATAATTCATCAGGAGTAAATGCACTGTTCTGTTTCTGTTGAAGTCATGATTAGTGACCCACAAAACAGGATAGGACTGACATTGCTGTTTCCATGCTGCTGAGGAAAAGAACAGGACTCAAAGAACTGAAAATTTACATGTTAAAAATAAACAGCAATGGGATCTATAGGGAAGTCTGTTTAACTCAAGGTTGCGCTGGCAGTGGACTGACATCATATTAGTAGTTGTGCTGAGTCTACACGTACTGTCCTGTAGTTGTGTTAACATGAGAAATTTGGGAAAGTATGCTCTCTAGAAAGTACTTTCGATGATATTACAGCATGAAACGTGCTGCATTAGCAACAGTATCATTAGCACATCCCGAACTAATCTCATTCATCAAAAAAAAAATGTTTTCAGGAGATTTTTTTAAAAAATGTTTTGTTTTTTAGTGTACTTGACACTGTAGGGAATGCAGACAGCTGTAGAGCTGGAGCTGGGTTTCCCACATCAGTCAAACTGGAATAACACTACGGGGAGGCAGCCCCCTGTGTCTTTGTGCCCGCTACTCTTTCATGGCTTCAGGTGTTAACATCTGAAAGAAAAAATTGCCAGTGACACTGCGTGGAAAGGTCCCTGAACAATCCCAAGCCCTGTCTTTGGGAGAAAAAGATCAAGCTCAGGAAGTGAACTTAGACATCACTCAGTGCAGTAAGGTGTCATTGAACTACCAGGATGGCTCCAGCACCTTTCTGCTTGAGTCAGCTGAAAAGAAATGTATCTTTGGACAGCATTTTTCAGTATCATAAGTAATTCACAAGCTCCCTCTGCTGGGCTTCCAAAATATGAGACTAGTGGCAAAGCTCCTGTTAGGTTTTTAGGCTGACCCAATTCTTTCAGCTTATTTTTGACACTTTTTATGGCATCAGAAGAAGCATATGATCAAATTCGTGTACATGTTTTTTTAGAAGTGTGACAGAGGTCTGATGGGCTATGTACAAGCTCAAAAAATTTTACATACATAGAAGAATCTAGTGGAAGGTTTCCCTGCCCATTTGGGAGGGGCAGGGGGGAATTAGGTGATCTTTAAGGCCCCTTCCAACCCAAACCATTCTGTGATGCTTTGAATAAGGCTTTTTCCATAACAGTGTAAGGGTACAAGTTACCTCCTCAAAGTACTGATGCATCTATAAGCACATAATGATGCTTAGCATTCAGTAATGCCTTCTATGACATACATACAAGAAAGAGCTCAAAGAAAATAAATAGAGATCCAAGAATTTAAAGTTTACAGCCATCAGATATATTCAATACCATATGCAGTTGTATGCAATAGTTTTTTCAAAGGGCAACTCATGAGCCAAGGGGTTTGTACCAAGCGTTCAGAAGAATGATGAGGCGCTGAAAATGTTATAATCAGCAGCAATGAAAAGCTAGTTCTGCTGCTTCTTTCTGCTTAATCCCTAAGGTGAAGATTTCTGTCTGCAGTTTTTGAAGCACATTTGTAGGGCCTAGCACTGTCATAATCAATCTATTAGTAAATCTCTCTTAGTACTTTAAATGGAGTTGTGAAATTATTTACTTCCAACTAAACAATCTCGAGTTGAGAAAGACTTCTAACAACAAAAAAGCTTGATGTTCTGTGATTGATCTAGACGTAGCCCTTCCTTGCTGACTTGTAACAAGGATTTACTGAATAAAGCACCTAGCTTAAGTAATTCACATCTTCATGGAATGCCTTAATAGAAGAAGGCATATTGTCTGGAGTGACACAAGAGAAAAGCAGAGAGACTAGAAGCAATCACAGCAGCATTCCTGGCTGTAAGTAGGGCTCCAAGGCATTGACAATATAGTGTGAATACTAAGTGTCACAGTACAGCTTAACTGTTGTGCTTAAAGTAAAAAGTATGTGGGAATGCAACTGTCACCAGTGCAAATGGAGCAGGTTTTTTAACAGCACACAGCATCGCTGATGTAAAACAGAAAATAAAGAACTCCCCCAACCCATTGATATGGAAATTGCAGAAGAAATGTAGAATACATATGGAAATATATTTCAAATTATGATCCAGTGAGGAAACTGAAATGAGCACTTCTGATGTGACAGGACAGGTTGTGATGTCTTTAAAAATACAAAAAGCGCTGAAATATTAAACGACCAGCAATATATCTCTTAATATCAGTAGTCTTTTGGCTGAGTACTGACATAATAAAGAATAATTTTACCTACTCTGTAGCAAGCTCATATTAAATGACATCAAAGTTTATGAAAATACAGCTTGAGATAGCTTGATATGTGTATGGGGTTTTGTTTGTTTGTTTGTTTTCTGGGCAGCAGATTCTCATACTGGCTTTGTTCTTCATTAAAGCACTGTACAGGTTTCACCAGAGGACGTGATAGCAATATGCAACTTATCCTTTAAAGACCTTGGGACCATCAGTCTATTTCTTTGCTGTCTCTAATTAAACATACTGCTTCAGTAATTCCCAGGGGCAAGTAGGCATTGTGACTACGCTGAAATGAAAATGAACTTCATGGCATCACAGTTAAACCAGCTGTGGTTATGATTAGCGTATTCTATGGTTGCTGTTTTGGTGATACGTTTTTTGCTAGTTTTTAAAGATGCTGAGATGGAGCATACAGAGACTGCCCATAGTTTTTATTTCTTGGCAACGTGAAAGATCTCTTGAGGAGCTTTTAATACAGATTTGGTTGAAATAAAATGTAGCATGCCAATGGGGATCTTAAGTGTGGTATCAGATCATTAAACCTTTGGAAGGCCACTAATAATTATGATGAGAGTCTCTCATCTCAGTGAATCATTTTCTAGAATAAGGAGCACATACAAATGTCTCATATTTAAGTGTTTTGAAAACCAGCAGCCTTATTTGGACATGTGATTGAGGTGCTTGGCTAGAAGTATTTGGAGTCAGCACAAAATTCTTCTTATTTAGCTGTTAGTACACATCTCCCACCTGCCTCATGCTTACAGGCCACTCTGAGTGGCCAAAGAGAGAAGGTTGCTTTCAAGATATACAGGTCATTTTCTTCTCCATTTTCTCTTCAGTACCGTGGATGTGCCTCAGGATGGGTTGATTTCTAACATCCATTCTAATCATGATTTTAGTATTAAGTTTTCATCTGGCTTTTCATGGGGGCTTTTTTTCCATTCTGGAAAAAAAAAAAGTGGTATTTGTTAGCTGACATAATTGCATTAAGCCAGTCAAAAGGGTATACTGTTTATACACTTAGTGCTTAAGCATTCTGCTTCTTACACTTAGTTTACATTAAAAAATGATGAACAATACACATATTACTAGCTGATACTTCTTTACACAGTGTCGTGTAAGGCTGGATTTGGGTAGAAGTTGAAATCCATTTAAAAAACACAATCAGCATTTTGAAATTGTCATTAATTCGATTTAAAAATTATATGCGCTGAACATGAAAATAGGTTGATCAAAACATGGTTTACATTGAAATCCAGTTCATTTATTAAGTAAAGGAACCATTGCATATAGCAAATGAACTGATCTTGAGTTTTCTAATCAGCATCCATTTGCCTTCCAGCATTACAAAGAGATCTTAACCTTTACTTCTATTTTTCAAGGGTTATGTTACTGATCATGTACAAAGTATAGGATTTGGAGAATTAGGTCCCAAGCTACAAGACTATAAATCAGAACTCTGGAGAGAGTGCAGCATGTCTCTCTACGTCTGTGATCTTCTCATTTGCTTAGGATTTAAGCCGTTATTAAATTCAGTGAAGCTGAAACAATTAATCTTAAACTGACTGGAAATGAGTGAAGTCTCCAGATGTTAAGAGCTTATTTACTTCTGCTGCAGTAACATTAAAGAACACTAATCAAGAACAGAACTGGGTTGTTCTCCAGGTTGTACAAATTCATTGGAGTAGCAGTAATAAAAAGCCTTGTTGTCAGGGAGTAAAGTAAGATGGACAAACAAGATTTTTCAGTCAAGTTCTAAGTGACATTAACTATCTCTAGCATATTTTACTTGCCAAAGTGTATAGTTTATAACAGATGATGCCTCCAAAATTACTGCAAATTGTATTTTTTTTAATTTAAGTAATTGTAAGACCTTTGATAATACAAATTACAAGAGCAAATGTGTACAGAAACATTTTAATGACATTATCTTGTTATTCCAGTTAGTTTTAGGATTTTTATCTATCTTGTCAAGGCTATCCTACAGCCTTTTTCTTTTATCTGTCTCACTTTGCTTTTTCTCCCTTTCTTTACCAGTTCTCTTTTGATAAGTTGAAGTGTATTTTTGCAAAACACAGGTGCCATACAGGCACTCTAAAGCCAAAACGCTGCTGAACTGAGCTGAATTATTTCAATGACCTAGGTACTGGTCAATAATGTGCACAAGTGGCTGACATAGAGGAACTTGCAAATGATTGTAGTGAAATACGTATCATTAGAGCTGCAGTTAAAAGCTGTAAAACAGATTCCTCGCTGAATACTTCAGGTCAGCAACTTGAAAAAGTTCACGTCTGGTGGAGCATAAGATTTGTCAATCCTGTTTTGTTTCAACACACCTAAGAGTGAGGCGTTAGTCAGTTCCTAGCACTCCATTAAAACAAAGGCAGCATTGACTTGTTCTTGGTGACAAAGTCCTGTAAACATAGCTAGCCTCCCTTTATAGGAATCTCTTGCACTTCATTTTTTGTTAGCATTTCTGTGAAGTTAGAAGGGGTAATTCTTTAGTAAGATGTTTCTGAACCCACATAGGTAGTGTTGCTTTTTTAATAATGTCTAATACCCTCTTCCTTGCTTACTCTTTTTTTTTTTATCTTGTTTGAAGAAAAATCTGCCTTGCTCAGTATGTCCCAATAAAGCCTGTAACGTTTACTTCTTCTCTAGGTACGTTTTCTTTTGTCTTCTCATCTTGTCTCTTCCTCCAGTCTCACAGCTGTTGTTCTGCAGCTTGCCTGGTGCTTGCTGTCTGCTTTCATCAGGTTCAAGTATCTCTGGGAAAGGAAGGCTCTTAGTGGGCCTCTGTGCACCCAAGATTTGACATTCACTTTCCTGAGTTGGGATCAAACTCTGTTTTTGAGAAACATTATGTACATTTACTGTATTAAGTAAGGAGCTCTTAAAAGAAATTTATATTATAGCATGTTCATAAGATTAAAGGCAGTACCTTGTCTTGTGCACCAGGAAAACAGCAGAGTCCTGAAAAATGTCTAAAATACAAAATTATTATAATAGACTTGTTTGTTTGTTTTTGATGTGTCTGGTTAGGTGCTGACCCCAGCGCAAATAAAATCGATTTGCCTGGCCATATTGGAATCAGGAAAGCAGTATGCAGTGAAGAAGAGGAAACCATTCCCACTCATGTATTCCTACTATGGAACAGAGTATCTTGGTGAGTAAAACACACCAAATACTTCAAAAGTAATGCAGTGTGTAGATGCTGAGCCAGTAGATGATTCAGAAATAAAATATATAAAATATACAGTGTGGGATTTCTCCTGACTGAGCTGGGACCTTTTCCTTTCCTAAAAGCAGTGTTTCTAGCTGTGAAACACTTATTCCTGAGTGTGTGAAAAAAAAGTGTTTAATTTTCATTATTCTAAAATAGGATAATTGAACCTTTATCCTTTTCAGTCTGGTTCCAGTTTGGGTCTAGCTGTGATTGAGATTATTTCTCTGCGGGTACATTAACTGTTTTAACAGGGCACAATCAGCTCCAGTTGGAAAAAACATGTAGCAGCAGATATTCAAACAGAAAGCTCAGTAAGTGTGTGCCTGCAGCTGTCCTCAAGCTCAGGAAGGGCTCCAACACACCCGACCCCCAGCTCCTGTACCCCAGCAGCAAATGCAGCTTCAGCCTAGTGTCACAGCTTGTATCAAGCTTCCTAAATCTGCTGTATGGGATTGAGGAGCTGGAGGGAAGGACTGATTCTAGTGCTAGAGGGTACAAAAGGTGCCTATGCAGCAGCAGAGAGCAGCTTCATTCCCTCCTTTCTGCCCTGGTGCATTTGCCCTTGGCAGGTGGAGGCAGGGAGAGGTGCTGGTCCCCTTGCCTGTGTGGAGAAGAATTCTGGAGAGAAGTGTCAGGGGAGGTACTTTGTAAGCTGATGCTGCCAAGCAGGGACTTGTAGAGCATTTCTAGTAATTGCAATGCATCTCAAGCGTATAGTCACCTCCCACCCATCATGAGCAGCTTAGTTGGAGCACCTCTGAAGCAGTGATGAAAAGTTATTGAGCAGGTCACCAGTGGGGTCTTCAAGGCGCTGTGCCATAGTGCAGAAAACATGAGATTTGTTTGCAGATATTAGTGAGTTCTTTGGCAGGGGAGCAGACAGAGATGTCACAGAGCAATATTGCTCCACCGTCCCTGGCAGGTACAGACAGTTCTTGCACTGAACTTTAGGTTTTAGCTGGATAATACTCTCAATCGGTAACTGGAAATGCCTTTTGTGGCCCAGTTTCAGTTTGGGTTCAACAGAGACTTCAGAGCAATGGTTCAGATTCAGCATTGTGTCGAGAAAAATGACATCTTGAAACAGTTTTCAGTTAATGTTCAGTTTAACTTCATGCACAGAATTTCAATCATGCCAGAGAGAGAGCAGACAAAATTCATGCGTATTTTCCCTTAGCTTGGAGAACTGGAGAAGACAGAAGCAGTAACAAATCATAGTGTCATGCACCTGAAATGCTTTCATTTAAAGCACTATTGTAACATGCATAAAGAAGACCAAAGAGCCATGCGCTGGACAAGGAAATCATTTGTGAAGGAAAGATGCAGGGGGATGGAGGTAGCACCTAAACCTACCCTCTCCTTTTGACTGTTGCTGTTCCTTGCAGGTGCAGCACATGGGCTTTCATCAATCCTTCAGATGTTACTCTCCTACTACGAGTACTTGCAGCCAGCAGATCAGGAGCTTGTGTGGCAGAGTGTCGATTTCCTCATGGACCAAGAGCAGAACAGCAACTGGCCTCCTGAGCTGGGGGAGACGATCGAAAGGGAGAATGAGCTTGTCCACTGGTGTCATGGAGCTCCAGGTTCTTTTCCCATTAATGCTATGCATAGCCAGATGCTGATCACATTGTTTTTCCACATTAGGTGATTCCATGAAGAAGATAATCTCAAATTAAATTGCACTGATTTTGACATTTTATGAGATGCAGGTGAACTATTTAATTTTTTTTCTTGCAGTTAATAATGTTTTATTTATTGCTCAAGCAGCTGGAAGGGTAAGCATACATCCTACTTTAGTTTATAAATGTATGTGATCATAGCTGAAAAAGTTCTGAGGATCTGGTTGTAATGCTAAGCACTGCCATGCAGGAAAAGGCCTGACTCGTGTTTTACACTCTTGCTCCCTTTCATGGCAAAGCCTCAAAGAATGGTACAGCTCAGACCAAAGACAACATGTGGCTGGACAGAGAATTGTATCCAAAAGAACACAGATACAGGCACATATGAGAGTCCAGGGAAGGCATTCAGAACTCTCCCCCCCTTATCAGAATCAAAGGTTAAGCCTGTGCATATTACATGGATAATGCATAAGTTTGGTCAAAATATTTTCATGTGACGGAGAGTTTGTACTAGAAAGAGGCATTTTTTTCTGAAATTCACACATATACAACTGCTTTTAAGAGAGAAGGTAAATACTTTGTTTGGGTTCACGAGTTAAGGCTGTTGTCTGTCAGTTCAGAATCAAGTCTTACACCCTAACAATTTTGGCAATTAATGCTGTATGTTGAAATTGCTTTTTTAACCCCAGGCAGAATTTTGTTGCTGACCAGTCCTATTGGTTTTGTAACATGAACCTAGGTTACAGAGAAGCTGACTTCTGTTCAAGAATGGCCATGAGCATTGAGGCATTGCTTTTAAAGGTTTCTATTTAAATTACAAAAGGTACATCATAATTAATATCCCTCATATGTGCTTTCTGCTGATGCATTATATTTTTATTGGTATGATTAAAGGAACAAGCTTCTTGCTCTTGCACTCTAGTGAAGTGACATGAAAACAGTTTTTTTTAAGAGGAAAAAAGTGACTTCTGTGGTGTGGCTTGCCTAGTGATGAAATCTGTGGGGAAGATGCCCTCTTTGTTTCAGTATCTTGAGACTTTGATGTGGGTTTAACTATTAGTGGAAATGTAGTGAGACTCAGCCAAGGTGACAAAATCCCAAAGGGCATAAAGAAGTTAATTTAGAAAACATTTAGAGACATCTAAATTCATTAATTGCTATTGTTCTTTCCCGGAAAATCCTGTACCCCGTCATTCTTCATGGATAGTAAAGCACATGTAGCTTACAAGAACACTTTTTAGCTACTTCAGTTTCATATTCATATTATATTTATTTATTCATATTTATATTTACTTCATATTCAGACCACAAGTGAGCTATTCAAAATATTCCCTTAGGTGCTTGATTTGGTTAAATGTCATATGCATTCCTTTAAGGTTACCGTGAACTAAGCAGTGCAATACTCTGTTGAAGATTATGATCCATTTATTCCAGTCCCTCAAAAAATAAGCCGAATAGCATTTTTTTACAGAAGTTTGTATTCATAACTGTTCATAGATAGACTAAAGCAGCATGTGCCCTGCTGAAGAGAAGAGAAGACAAGATTCTTCTCTCATTCAGTGAAAAACTGTATCTGTTGCCAATACAAGAAACTATTCCCTGTCCTGCCCATCCTTGTTTTTCTGTCAGTGTAAACAGGTGAGGTGAATGGGGATTTGAAATGGTAGAAGGCAGTGGTAAGAGTTTATTGTTTTCAAGACAGAAATGTGGCTACTGTTTTAAATTGCTGAAGGACTGTGAATATTAGAGGGAAACCTTAAATTAAGTACAGCATTGAAAAGATTGAAAGCGGTGTTTTCACAGAGTGCAAAAGTGCGTCTTACCTTGTGCTTTTTAGGGTAGCAGATACTCTCCCCTCTACATGTAGACATGTAACGTTGACATGTGTAGAGCATGAGACTGCAGGTGTATTGCATGTCAATCTACTATGTATTTATGTGTTATCTTTCTTTTTATTATGTACACTACTTATGACAAGACTATTTTCGTTGCTGTTTTCCTAGGCATTGCGTATCTGTTTGCCAAAGCTTATCTGGTTTCCAAGAAGCCTCAGTATCTGGACACTTGTATCCGCTGCGGAGAGCTAACCTGGCAGAAAGGCCTGCTGAAGAAGGGACCTGGCATATGCCACGGAGTGGCTGGTAGTGCTTACGTGTTCCTGCTGCTCTATAGGCTCACTGGAAACTCAAAATACATCTACAGGGCACAAAGGTTAGTATTCCTACCTGTCTGGTTTGAGGGTAGCACCAGACAGCCTCAATTACTGAACATAAAGCTGCTTAGGGGCTGCGATTCCAGCCCTCTGGGAGCGCTGGGGCCTCAGGTGCAGGCCAGGCCACCTGCAGCGGCAGAGGTGGCGGCGTTCACTCGGCTTCCTCCCTGCCCACAGCCTGGGATCCCTGCAGAGGGAAAAGAAGGAACAGCCCACAGCCAGGCCTCAGCCAGACCTGAGGTCAGAAACCAGCCTACACAAGGCCAACCGCGGGATAGAATGAGATGCTGTTCATCGTATCGATTTGTTCTGGTTTTCAGAGCATTTCACGCTACCCCAACCACTATAAGTGGAAAAGAAGTACAGGACCTGCTGCGCTGTGTATTTTACAATTTTTTAATTTATCATGCCCAGCTTCAGCCAGTTTGACATTGTCCTACCCAGCTTACCTGGTGGAGTCAAGTCCAATTTGGTTGATGCAGGAAAGCACGGCCCACTGAGAATTGTCATAGTGGTGCAGTTATCTTTGATTTATATTTCTGTCATTTACTATATATTTAATATGATAGTATTCTGATTTTGTTATTGTTTTCCTTAATGAGAGGAAGTAGTTTGGTAATTATCGTGACTTATTTTCAGCCATGTTCTTGGAAGTTTGTTTAGTTATTTCAGTTTTACATAATTTGTTGTGTTGATTCAAAACATTGCTTGAGTCTTGCTGAAATAACAATCGATACAAAAGTTATGAAAAACTATTTGCTTAATGATACGCATTATAGAAGCCAGAACAATGTGTAGCTCTCGAAGCACAACACATGTAGAGATCACAAAATCTTGGGTCTTCTAAATCTAATGGACCTGACTTTAGAGTGGAAATCAAATAGTGTAAAAATTGCAGATAAGGTTAAATAATAAACCTTTTACTCTTTTAATTGTTGAACGTTATTAAAAAAATGCTTTCAAACAACAAGGAAGTAGATATACAGGGACACCAAATAATAATAAATTCTTTTTTTTTCTGTTTCTTAGGTTTGCAGAGTTCTTATTTACAGAAGAATTTAAGGCTGGTTCCCGGGCATTAGAAAGTGTATACAGTCTGTATGAAGGCTTCTCGGGAACCGTGTGTTTCCTGACTGACTTGCTGCAACCCAACCAAGCTGAGTTTCCCCTCTTCAGTGTCTTTGTCTAGAGAATAACATTCTCCTGGGCCGCATCCCAGTGGCAACGGGAGAGGGCACCTGCAGTTTCACTTACGTGTCGGGAGAGGCTATTTACAAAAAACAAGCCAGTGGTACCACTAATGCTAGCCTTAACGTAGCTGGGAGTCAGGTGAAGGAGTAAATACTCTGGGGCTTTGGGAGGGAAGCATGTGACCAAAAAAATGGGTCAGTAAAAAAGGGGGGAAGTGATTAAATCTGACGGGGGTAGATATTTATCTGTAATAAGAAGTAAAATCTAATTATTCAAGTGAGAGAGAAAGGGGCATTATCAAACTTTTAATTTGGTGGTTACACAGGAGAACAGAAAAGGCAAGGTAGAATTACAGAGACGTGCAAAGAAGGAAGAAAGTGATACATCCAGTATGTTTTAAAAAGAGACCTGTAAAAGCAAGTCTTCTGCAGCAATGCACTTAACGGGGAGGGCGTTGTAGATATGTCACTGCACTGCACAAAGGCAAAATCTGGGATTTTCTACCTAAACCACGTTTACTAGTACTAGTACCATGTATTAGAAATACTTGTATCTTGGAGCTCTTTCATCATCATATGCATATAATGATAGTTATGTAGATAGCTACATATTCAGCCGGCAGTTTCACAGGTTCATTTCAGTGAGTGGGGTCTCACGTATGTAAATCAGGACTGAATTTGACCATTCTTTTCAGAGCACAGTCTGTAGTAAGGAGCTGGTTTCCTTTACTGATTTACCGTAACAGTGTCACTCATTAATACCTTCCCTTTCACAGGGAAGATGAACGGAGCCTTGGAGGAGACTTGGATGAAAAAGGTAAATAGCAAAGACACAGCAGACAGGTGCTTTCTTCACAGTACAGCGTTGCAAGATAGGTATTGTTCAGTGATACAAAAGCTTCCTTTAAGAATTAATTACCTATAGCAGCATTTCTGAACAAAGACATACATAGTTCAGAGAATGGAAGAACTATTTTCCTGATGAATTGTTCATTAAAGACCCTGCAAACTGAATGCAAACCCTTGATGGCATACTCAGCTTAAGAAAAAAATGATAACAAAACTGCTTCTTCTCCTGGTTAACAAAATAATGTATATGCCCCAATTATTTCTATCTATAGAAATAAATGATTTCCTCAACACTAGTTGCACTAGCACTTAAGGTTGCAATTATATCCAGTTTTATATGTATTATATATATATATTATGATAATTAAAAACTAAAGAAAATACGTAATTTGTACTAAAAAATATAAAACCAATACCTATATTTAAATATTTTTATTTATATGGGAATAATGTAATGCAATTACCTTTACAGACAGATCGGGAAGGCCAGTACGTCAAAAATTGCAGTTAGAATGAAAAAAAATGACCTCAGTGCACTGCCAAGCATTGCAGTCTCTCTTCCTGCATTCTCAGCTGAAGGAGATTACAATTTCTTTATTTTTTATGCCTAATGGATTAAAGTTCCCATTTGATTTCAGTGGGCCTTGGTCAGGCTATAACATGGAGCCAAGTCTTGCAATCCTTCCATGTTTTAATATTGTAATCCTATTTCTCCTCATGCCACTCTTATTTTAACTTGATGACTTGCATTATTATGAGCTGCAGATTAGGATTTCTGCTATTTGTCGTGCACTGTGCAGCTCTAATTAATTATTTAAACATAGGAGTAACCATATTTCACTGGTGACTAAAGCAATGTAGTTCTGTATTTGCTTAGCAAGTATTTGGGAATCTTTCGATGAATGTTAAAATTCAATATACATTTGTTACAGGTTTATTTGTGGGATAAAAGGTCTTTTAAGGATGCCATTACTGTCACTTCATCACTGTGAGCAGTGAGATGTGTACATTTTTGTGTACGGGTATTTCATAGGGAGGTATACATGTGAGGCTAAATCCAGAAGTGAATGGAAAGTCCATGTGCTCTGCCCAGCCATGTTTAAAAGCACGGGTTAAATCAGAGGAAAGTCCATTTTCAGCAGTGCAGATCCTGAGCCCATTGGGATTCTCCTTGCTTATAGTTGCTTACTATAATGCATAGGGCTAATCTATTTCATAACTGGAACCTTTTTGCACAAAAGATTAAGGAAGGTAACACTTGGCCTATCCACTTTTTCCCCATGATCAACAACTTGTTAGTCTCAATTTGTATTGCAGCACTCAGCTAAAATATGTAAGTAACATTTGTGTCAGAGCGTTTAGACAGCTATTGCAATTGTATTCTATCTTATCCTAAGACAGAGAAATGGGTTCTGCCACAATCTGGCACAGCCTGTTGCAATCCTACATTTATTGCCAATTATTTTATTTACAGATGCAAACGTAAAAAAATAAATAAAGTAAAATAAAAAGCCTAGTGTTCGGATAACTACACAGTCAAAAAACAAACAAACAAACAAAAATTAAGCCTTAACAGAATCTACGCCTATCAGCAGAGTAATCATGACCTTTTGATTTTGTCCCCAGCACTTACTTCTTAATTTTCATTATGCCAAAGCATTTAATTGCATCCATTTATTTATTTATTTGTCAGGAGATGCTTGAAGGAGAAAACCTTTGCCAAAACCTCAGTAAGTCTAGAGCACAATAAATAAATACAGTAATTTAGACCCTGACCAGGTCATGAATGCTGATATTGTAACATACACCACATATATGTTAAAATTTACCATAACAGTAGTAGATAAAATCACTCCATTTTATTATGCTTAACTTCCAACCGTCATTTATCTTTTAATGTAATTCTTCTAAATGGCAGAAAATCTGTCTGAAGATTCAGTGCCAGTTTTCTGGTGCTCCCCCACCCCCCCACCCCATGTCTCTTTGTAGATTTAATTTCTTCTGATTTAGGTTCAGAGAAGGTTCAGATCTGCTCTGTGTTGTTTTCTGCAGCACCAGAAAAACAATCTTCTGTGTCTGCAACCCTTCTCCACATATGAAGCCATGTGTTTGGCTTCATTTGATACTAATCCTATGAGAAAGAAAATACTCACTTGATAAGGTCAGCAATGAGAAAACCCATGCAACCACCCAGTTTTCAAAATCTAGGTCCCACATATCTCTCTGCAAATTACACAAGTTCAGCACTGAGGTCACCAAGAGCAACACACAAAGTGTGTTTACTGAAACTTAAGATATAAATAATAGTAACATAAACATCCAGTCTCATAGGATACATCGTGTAAAATCTTGGAATATAGTGACTCATCTGTCACATTGGATGTGTCAGTTTGAGCTCATTCTTACAGCTTTGTTGCTTTCCTTATCCGATCCAATTGGACTAAGGTTTGTGCTGTAGTCACAGCTCCTGAACAGTGTCAGTATACCCTACGGCTCGTCTGAAAATACCACTCATTAAATGGGCACGGTTTTCCATTTTTTTCCTACTTTTAATCTTCTAATTGCTATTTTTCCCTTTTACTATTTTACATATATGCTGTTGCAACCTTTATTTGTTGCATTAAATGCATGGATAGGACAGCAACCTGAGTAGAGCCATCAGCACTTTTTAGTGTGATAAAAAATAAGGTCCTTTGTGTTCCTTTCGTACTGCTCGGGGAAATCAATTACGTGTCCTTCGCTAGATATTCTCAGCTGGATGCTGCTTCCTCCTGCTCCAAAACCAAGCCTAATAGACTGAAAAATTGTATTTCTGAACAGATTGTGCCATGGTGCTGTGACAAAAGACTGTGATACCAGAAACTTGAGAAGCCTCTTTTAAAAGTGTAAAACACAAGTTACCGAGTCACATTTGCACATTAGTCTCTCTACTGTGTTAAGTTTCTAAAGTGTAGGCAATAGGAATTTAAGTGATATAATAGCATTTCTGATTATGCAGTTAAAGCAAAAGGGATGCATTGTGCTGGTATTGGTGCTTATTTGTGATGTACCTGTGTTTGTGTGGTGCTGTCTGTGAGTAAAGCTGTAGATTACAGAGCAGTTTAAAGAGCTATATGCTATTCATGACTTTTGGTAGGTCATCCATAAATTACTGTCATAGAATAATTTTGAGGGAAACTAGATCTGTGATGTCAAGATTTAGTGATTTTAGGATTCGTAGAGCCACATGCAATCCGTTTCAGCAACAGTACAGTTCTAATATGAATATATCTTATTTTTTCCCTGCCATTTACAACTTCCCAGCATGATAATGTTTTTGTTTTGTGCCACTGCTTTCAATATCTGCTATGTTTGCACTGTTGTTTCCTTCGGTTTCCCTGCCTTTCTTTCCCAGTCTATGGAAAGACTTTTAACTTTGGAAGGCTAAACAAGCAGCCTGGGTCTTTTATTCTTGAAAATAAGATCGATTGATTTTTCCGAAGAGGAGTGTTCCACTTATTTGCATTACATTATTTTTACACTCCCAGGTGGTCTCTTCTCACTGGCTTGGCCGTTTCCCAACTGCTAAGGAAAAATCGTTATATTGTAAAATAACTGTAACGGATGACATGCATCATTAAATAAAACAAAAGGGGGAGACTTTCTAGGGAACACGTTCACTTCTCTAAGTATCTCAGTCAGAAATAAGTGAAATAACCAAACCTCCCCAAATACACATTCAAATAGTTCTAGGAAATATGCACAAATGAATGCAAGTGAAGTGGTCACCCTCATCGCCACTCGGTGAAATTAAGTAATGCCACTTTGGGGTTCTAATAATAATTACATGGACATACAGTGAATATGATAATATTGACTTAAAAAAAAATCCCATGGAAAAAAATAAATGTAGGTATCTGTTATATTCAGAATCATACAGGTGCAATGTGTGAAAATGGAAACTTTCATGAGCAATCAGTTTTTTGTATGTCAAGCATTACCTGCATATACAGTTATAGCATCTGCCAAGATATTGCATGTTTTATGCAAACAGCAAACTATATTAGCATATGCATGCATTTTGAGAATATAACCTTGTTATTTGTCTTGAAATTTTGTCCTATAAGATCCATGGACAGAGCGTATCTCAAAGGTCTGCCAAATAAATCTCAGGTGCAGTAATTTCCTACATACATTGAATATTCACTGACATGAGTGCATATTCTAATCTGTAGGAAAACTGGTATATCAGGAGTAAGAATTGCTCTGTGGATTTTAAAGAGTAATCTTCCTGTGAAAAATTACACAGATGAGCAGTTGTTGTCTAACAGCACACTTCAGATTGCTCTGAGTTTATATAGAGATGTCCTGGATTAAGTAGGAAGCGGCATAAAGCTAAATTAAAAATAAATAAGAAAATGACCAAAAATCACATTACTGACGGAACAACATACTTCAAAGCCATAACCCAAAAATGCTCAGGGTCCACAAAACAATACAGCAGTTTAGGGATGTGAATAGGCATTTTCCAAGAGAATAGCACAGTTTGCTGTGGTACAGTGTGCACTGTACTTAACAGGTTATAGCTGCCTTGAACTCTTCATTGTCATTACAGCAAAGTCATCATATGCTGAAAAAAAAATCTGCCTAAGAAGGAATTGCCTGTAGCTGAACCTACTGCCTACTCCTATCATTTAATGGAATAAAAGTGATGTACATTATCAATACTTACATGGTGTAAAAAAAAAAAAAAAAAAAGAGAGAGAGGGAGAAAGCCAACATGCACAAACTTTTTGACCTGTCTTTCACCTAATACATTTTCTGATATATTTATACTGTCATTGATGTCACTGTTGGTCCTGTACTCTGTATATTTAAAACTTTACATCACGCTCGCTCTGGAAAAAAAAGTTAATCTATAAACAGCAATCTGTTTGAAAATACTTACAGCTGTATTTATGTTTAACATGTACAAGGAGGGTCCCTTGGCTTTGTTCATTGCATGACCCAAAGAGAAGGTGGAGGCATTTAGGTCAAGCACAGCAATACCAACTAAAATGGCAGAAAAAATCATTAAAAACTTATTTTGACTAGTGGTAAAATGATATTTGAATAAAAGATCTTTTATAATGCAGTGATATTCATCGACAATACTGCATGACTATACATACCCAGGTTAGATGGGGCTTTGAGCAACCTGGTGTGGTGGGAGGTGTCCCTGCCTGTGGCAGGGGGGTTGGAATTAGACGATCTTTAAGGTCCCTTCCAACCCAAACCATTCTGTGATTCTACGATTCACACATGCTACCAGAAGTCCTGAAGTTAATGACAACCTGTAGTGAACAGAAAACAAATCTTATTCAAATATTTATTCCTACTTCATACAGAAGAGAAAGGCTGTCTGACCTGAAACTGGGCTCTGTTTTTGTCTTCATACCATGACCACAGAAGAGAAGAAATATTTCTAACAGTCTAATTCTGCTACTGTTTTGGCTTCGTGCTCTCATTTTCGGGACCAGATATGTGACCCACTGATGTCAATGGTGAATCTCCACTTGATTTCAGGCATGCGAGGTTAGGGCCTTCCACATGTGTGAAACGGGGGCAGAACTGCATCATTCTGGGCCCCAAACCTGCAGGCTTTTCTCAACGTGAGTCCCACGGGATTAGTGAGACTTGTTCATATGGTACGAGGAAAGCACAGGTGCTTGTATATGCAGGGCCCTATTTGATAGCAGTTTTAAACCCATTTTTACTCAGTATGTCTGCAATATGCATGAAAGCCAATACCAATTAGAAGTACAGGAAACTAAATGGCATCACCAATAAAGGGTGTAATTTCACGTCTAGTTTGTGTTGGCAACACCTGAATATTCAATATATTCCAACATAGAGTGTTGATTTGAGTACATGCTGCACCCTAGATTCATGTCTCAGTGTAACAGCCATTTGCAGCCATACTGTGGTACAGTCCCTTTAGAATCAAGGTGATTTGATTCTTTAGAAATGCACCTTA
The DNA here is from genome assembly GCF_009769625.2 of Cygnus olor. NCBI lineage: Eukaryota > Metazoa > Chordata > Aves > Anseriformes > Anatidae > Cygnus > Cygnus olor. Next base: position 119,810,004 of record NC_049169.1, on the reverse strand, counting down.
TTGTTTAAAAGCAGGACCCCTGCTCTTCTAATGTTTTGAACACTGTGATCTTTCAGAATGTGTTTATTGTATTAGTTTTGTATTGTAGATTATGATAGAAAATAGATTTTATAGCTTTTTAAAAGCAGAGATAATACTAAGCTTCATAGTGGCAGAACAAACTGTGTATATCCATAATATTAATATTAAAGCTGTGACTATATTTTGCCTTAAATAAAAGTCCAACTTTGAACAGTATGATTTTGTGTTGGATTTGTTAATTCCTCATTTTCTGGTCAATTCCTTATCTTCCCGGCAACTTTTCTTTCTGGAACAGTGACTTAAGGCTCCAGGGCTTTCAGCAGTACTGTGTTATCAAAGGTAAAATCATTTATGTGAGAATTAGGTAAAACATCCAGGCTGCATTTAGTGATTCAGCAGAACTGTCCCATGGTTGTGTCACAGGAGATAACAGAAGACAGGCTGCTTTCGGCCTGTGGATTGAAGCTTGCCGCTCTGCTGTTTATTTTCACCCTGCTTATATCCCAGTAAAAGCCCTCCGATCCCAGTACCAGAGCACCACAATGACCTAGGCACACCCGGAACAAAGTTTCCCCTTTGCCACCATCAGCTGAGCTCAGCTAGAGGTGAGTGATGGGACTCGTGATTTGCTAGTGCAGAGGCAGTTCAAGAAACGTCCCAAACAAAGTGTTATTGGCACTTTTTCTATAAATCTGGTGACAACCTAGGTAGCATTACAGAATATTAGCTGGCATGCAGAAGTAGCTATTAATGCTATGCCATTAATCGGCTAAAAGGATCCCAGACTCCACATCTTTGCCTTTCCTGTGTGCTCCTGTTAGCTCTCCGGTTCCTAGTGGATGGGTACAAGCAGATCCGCAGCTACCTGGGCACCAGCCAGGAGAAAGAGGAGCTCAAGAGGGGAGAGCCTGGTGGGCATGGACCAAGGGTCTGCGCCGAGAGGCAGTGACTGAAGACCCCTCCTTGGCGCAGCGTGCAGGCCCGACCTGATGCCTCAGGAGCTTTGTAACTTGCCAGGCGTTTATATTCAGGGTGTTATATCTCTCCAGGTGTTTAGATTCGGGATGTTATGGAGAGGCCTGCCTTGCCCCTTAGGCTACGCGTTTTGCCACCCGCAGGGTGCCCCGAGGCACATCCCGAGCCACCACAGAGCTCTGGAGGGGAGAGGGACGGGCAGGAGGCGTCTCCTGGCCCCTGCCGGTGAAGTGAAAAGCTGTGGGATGAGCACACCACCGCACAGCCGGTGTCGCGGGCCATCCTTTGGGTTTTGTGGCCACAGGGGCGTGTGAGGCGAAGCTGAGGCGAAGCTGAGGGGGGTGCGGCGGGGCCGGGCGGCGGCCGCGGGCCCTGCGGCCCCCTCTGGCGGGCGGCGGCCGCGCTGCGCGGCGGTCGGTCGGTCGCTCGGTGTGCGGGTCCGTGTGTCGGGCCGGGGCTGTGTCTGCGGCGATGAAATTCCCCGGCTCCGTCCTCGTCTCCGTCGTCCTGTTCGTGGCCGAGACGGCGGCCGCGCTGTGCCTGAGCGGCGCGTACCGGGCGGCGGGGGACCGCATGTGGCAGTGGCTGACGCTGCTCTTCGCCCTGCTGCCCTGCGCGCTGGTGCAGCTCAGCCTGGTCTTCATCCACCGCGACGTGAGCCGCGACCGGCCGCTGGTGCTGCTGCTGCACCTCCTGCAGCTCGGGCCCCTCGTCAGGTCGGTGAGGGACCCCCCGGTCCTGCTGGGGGGCTGCGGGGAGCCCCGGGGGGCGGAGGGTGGCGGTGCCTGCGAGCCCCGGGGCGGCACCGAAAGGCGTGTTGCCGGGGCGAAGAGGCGCAGACCCTGCCCAGGGGCTGGGGGCAGGAGTTTTGTGGCCCTGCAGAGCCCTACAGTGCGTGTTTTGTTGCTTTCCTTCTGGCTTTTTTTTTTTTCCTCGGTGTTTTCTGCGCGTAGCTTCTGCCCGGGTGGCTCTTTGCAGATGAGATAAGCCGTGCGGTGGCTGTGTTTGTTCGCTGCTGCTTCATCCGTAGCTGCATACCCCAAGGTTACTTCCACGAGAGAAGGGAAGGCTTTGGTCAGGCTCCCCTTTAACAGGACAGCAAGGGTCCCAGCATGTTGGAAATGCTGGTAATGCCCTAGCCGGTCTCTTCTTTCAGGTACTGAGCTGCCCCAAATCGCCTCGCAGAATTTTACAACCCGAGTCCAACTGATGGAAAACGCCCTTAGGGAAAAAAAAGAAGGCAGATTAAAAGTTAGAGAGTTGGTGAAAACCTACGACAAAACATTGGCTGGGGGCTTTCGTTTCCAGTTTATTTGGGAATTTATTTTCATTTCCAATTTATGGTCAAATCTTTAAAAGACAAGAAGAATAAACGTGGTATCTGTGGAGCTTTTTGAAATTCCCGGATGGCGTGGAAATGGAAGGTTTGTTAAGCTCAAACTAATGAGGGCGAACAGCTTGGGTGTTTCAGAACGTCTTACACTTCACAAAAAAAGCCCATTGAATTCCTCTGTAACCCTGGCTGGTTTGTTTTTGTTAATACTTTAAAGAGATTACCGTGTTATGGCATAACAATTACTGTGTTATGGCATAACAGGTTCTTGAAGAGCTCTGGCTTTCTAAAAGCGAAGAACAAAATACTTGCACATTATTTTTTTTTTTTTTTGGAAAACAGGAGTGGACCCAAAGAGAACTCTCAAAATAAAGAGGCTGTTAAGGATTTTTGCCCTTCTAAAACAGTTGCTGGAACGACTGTCATGGGAAGCTGCAAGATGTGAAGAAGTAACAAAGGACATAAACAGCAACAACAAATTAGAAATTTTTCTTTCTAATTTTCTGGAAGAGACATAGACTTCTGCTTCAACCTTATCCAAGCACGATTTCACTTTTCCTTTCCATCTCAACAGTAAGCTTATCTGTTTACAACATGAGCCACATGTCACATAGGAAATGTTTTCTGCTGTCAGTGAACTCCCAGACACAGTCGTTGCTGTGAAACCAGTGGGCATCTGGGAGCCCTCTCGTGTCCACGAAGGCTGCAGTGAGTGTGTGTGCACCACCTCCAATATCTGCTACCTCAGCATTTCCAGAGAGTTTGGAGGTGTTGTGGTGTGCCCGTGCCACAGGTCCCATGGCATCGTGTAGGCAGTATGAATCAGCCTCTCTCTAGACCCGGGATAACCAAAATTATAATTATTAATTAAAAGAAGGTGGTACACATGCCACCTGAAAAACTTGCTTCCAGCTAAAGGCTGCAAGGACTCTACAAATTAGGAGGAAGTTTCAGAGAAAACCACCTCTTTGGATTCAGAGAAATGTGTCTACTCATAGGATACATTACAGGAGGGTGGGAAGGTGAAGTGATTGGTCTGAGATAGACAGTAAGGGACTTCGTTTTCCTCTGCCTTGCCTTCCTTTCTGCTGCCACTAAACACTGTTGTGTGGCAGAAGAGGAAACATGTCAATTCCCATCAAGTGTAGATCAAAACTGGGAATGCTCAAGTGTTTTCAGCACGTGAAATATGTCACCATTCCCCGATTTGCACAGTAGGCTTACTGTCTTGTGTGGACTGGAGTGTACACAAGTGGAGGGGGATAGCTAGAAGGTAAAACATGTTGCTGTATTATCACTTCACTGTGGCTTTTACCGCTGAGAGCTGAAGAGAAACAGTGTCCCTGAGGCCATTTGGTCCCATCCGTTTAGGCAAACCTCGATGCTTTGAATGAGAGAGCCCTGATGCTGTTAGTCATCTGCTTCCTTGTTTTAAAAAGGGCTGCTGGTTTGTTTATCTCTGTCTCTGTCCTATGTTGTTGGTTGTTGTTTGTTTGTTTGTTTGTTTGTTTTAATTCAAAACTACTTATACCCAGTAGTCCCTAGGGACTGAAGAAAAGGGGGAAAAAATTGAATGTTCTGTTCTGAATGATAGCCTTTTGTCACCTCTATCCAAAATACACACCAGGACACAAGACAGAGCCAGCTGAGGTGCACTGTGAGCTCTGTTGGACCCCAAGAATTTGTGGCCACAGCACAAAGCCTCATGCTATCTCCTGTGTTTGGTCCCTCGTTAGTGGGGGTCTTACACCTCTCTTCCACAGCCCAACATGTTTTTTGGGTCAAATTAGTTCAAACAGGACACAGATGGTAGAGCTGTCGCAGGCTTTGTGCACTTGCGACATCAGAAGGAAATGCTAAATAGCCTGGAGGCTGCACAGGGTGGTATAATTCAATAGAGGCCGGTCTGCTTTGGCTGACCTTAAGAAAGCCAGCATTAGCTTTTTAACCATCTCTCTTGGGTTTGTGGCACGATACAGGGTATTTAGTGTTTCTCTGTTCAGACTCAAATATTCAAACATCAGCGCACTGGTTGACAGACAGCACGTGTACATGTGGGAGATACCTACCTTTTAAGATCATGAAGAAATTTTTCTCCCCTTTCTCTTTCTCCTAAAAATTAAGATTGAATTTTGGAGAACGGCATGGAAATACCTTGGTAGGGGAGGGAGTGTATTTAGCTTAGCAAGCCAAATGGTCTGGCCTATTTTGAATCCTCTGTATTACAGGAGAAAAAAAGCATATTCCCTTATGAAATCTTCTTGCACGCCGCCGCTTTCCCCAGACACCCACGCTCCACCTGTTCTCGAGGCACTCGCTGGCCTGCTGCTGGAAGCACTAAAATTAGGATGCTCCCCTCGTCCTGCAGAGGTCACGTGCTGTACCTGAAGAGTACTGTTTGCCTGCCCTTCTTAATTCCTTCTCCCCCGAAGAACAGTGTCTCTATAAAGTCAGAGCAGTTTGTGGAGTAAAATTCCTAATCCCCTCTGGTGCCCTGACGCAGATCTCCAGGGTGTAGGCTGCCAGAGACAACTCGCAGTAGTTGGCTGAAGAAGTTGACTGCAGATTTCTGGGCACTGGGGGGGAGTCCTGCAGCATTTCAGGTTGGTGCCACTTCTCGTGAACGCAGTGATGCATCTGGATGCTTAGAAAATGTTTGGATACTTTCTCTTCTTTTCTTTCCTTTTTTTTTTTCTCAGATGAGATTACTTTACCATACAAAATAAATTACAACACAAAAGATGACTTAAAATTATAGCCAAGTTCAATGAGAGATTGAAGACATTTTTATTTTATTTGGAAAAGACTGCAATGATCTTTTTGGCTTATTACTGGCTTCTCCTGGACCAAGGGTTGTCTCTTTGTTCTCTGTTCATTTGTACAGCACCTATAACACCAATATTGTCTCAAGATTTCAGGTACTGCAACAATTCCAAAAAAACACTGGATATATTTTTGCTATTGTATTGCTCCACACCTAAGGATTTGTTCAAAATGCAAATAACTTTTCATGAAGGGTGCCACAGAAACCCCCGTTAACTTGTTTGCCCTTTTCTGTTCTGCAAGCTGTTGATAGGTGAAGGGAGTGAAGTAAGGAACGTAGATTTCCTCCAGACTTGAACAGACAGGACTTGTGGTCATGGAGTTGGCTCTGTCTGCCAGGTGAACTTCTCTTGTGAAAAAAAATTGAAAGCAAATAAAATAGACCCATATATTGAATAGTAATGACTGTTTTCCCCAGATTTTAATGAGACAAGGATATACAGTATAGATTTTTAATGGGACCAGGCTTTGTTTCTTAAGGAGAAACAAAATGACGTGCACGTATGTACCATGCAGACAGCAGCAAAGGAGAGGTAGTAGGAAGTTTGAGTCAAACTGCCAGAGGAGCAGTTGTTATGGTTAAAGTTAGATATCTGTGAGCTGTAGGAAATAATAGGTAGGTTAATAATAACTGGTAGGCTGAAATGATCAGTTATTAATGTTTCGGGCACATAATTCTACAGTTGGAAATCTAATACGCATTATCTTCACCATTTTAGCTTACTAAGTCTTGCTGTGCAGAGGCATTGTCTCCTGTGGGTGGTCTGTCTTTCCTAGCGATCTGCTTTATAGTTCAGGACAGCACAGGTCTAAAAAACTCTTTTCCTTGTAGGACTGCCATTGGCAGACGTGACTTTAGGAGATTCAGCTAGCTCTAAGCTTTACAACTGTTGGCGCATCTCCCGCTTTTCCAGATGGGATTAATATGCCTTAGACCCTCTTCAGGTTTGTTTTTGTTTTTATTTTTCCTTTATTCTTGAGCAGATGTGTTAGGTGTCCCAAGACACGATGAACAGAAAGTCAGTGCAGTTGGAAGGTGGAAAAATGAATGAGAACAAATCTTTGTCTGACACAGATGAGTAATTCTATAGGCGTGATCAGTCTTTTTGCACACTTCACTGAAGAAAAAGGATTTACTAAAATGGATTCATCAGAGAAATCCATTTGTACATTTGCAATGAACATATCTGGGTAGGCCTCTCAAATGGACGTTTGCTCTTGGAGCCCTTGTTGGATGTGGGAAGTTCCATGTCTTCATTGCCCGCTCCTTCTCCATAGCACCATTATTTTGCCTGTATTTAAATCCCACGCATCCATGATTAAAGGAGGGAATGAGGTGCTTGCTCTTAACAGGCATAGGATTATTCCTCCTACAGACAGTGTGGAAGACGAAAGTGTTGCTGCTGAATCACTCTTTGCAAGCACCATCAGGACCCTTGAAAAAGTACAGCTCTTCCCTCTGCCAAGATTCGGCAACAGAGGAGAAAGCAGCACATCTTTTTCCCACTTCTTAGCTTCCAGTGTGGAGAGTAGGTTTGATTTTTTTTTTCTTTGAATTAATTTTAGTTCCTTCTTAGCCTGTACTACAGCTGTCATTGCTTTGCATCCTGTGTAACTCCCAAGCTGAAGGCCTTCTGCTTGACTCCGTATGAGGATCTGCTGAAGGGCCCTAAACATCCCTGAATTGCAGGAAATGGTTCGTGCAGAACTTGGGACGTCCCACTCCTGTTCCTCCAGAGCAACAATGAACAGTGATCAATGGGGTCTTCTCCGGAATTCCCCATTCTGTAGAAGAGCTTGAAGCTTCTGCATGGGCTGTGGCACCAGGTGCAGTCTTGAATGTATTTGTTGTGGGCCCCAGAAGGCATCACCTCCAGAGACACTCTTGTATGGGATGGTTAGGACTTGAGAGAAGATGGGCATCACTACTGGTGAAGTCTCAGTGCTTGCTCATATCATTTGTATTGCTCTGTCGTACTGGTTAAAGTCCCCTCTGGCTGTAAGGTGTGCTGGTCAGACCGTTCATTTCACACTGTATTGGAAACGTTTGCTTTCCTCCATGGAAATAAAAATTTCCCATCATAAACGCGGAGCCAATATACTGTTACTTAATACCTAGCTAATAAATACAAATCAAATGCTTGCTCCAAAACCTATCTTTTTGTTGGTAATAGGACTACTGACTGTAGCAAATACTGTGAATCTTATCACCTCTTTTATGGGATTACCTCAAATTTGTTGGATGGGTCCCTCAGCTATCTGCTTTTAATCATACACTGCAAGAGTTCAGAGGCTGATGCTGAGATCTCATTTTCCGTAATAGCTTCAGACTTGCCCTCAGCCCAGGATGAATAGATGGTGGTGATTACTAAGCAAGACATAAATGTTCTGGGACCTCTCTTTTGGAATAAAATCAATTTGTTGTTTTCAGAATCTCTGTTGGCTTCATAAGCTATTGTGCTTTATTAATTTTTCACACTTTATTTTTGGCTGTATGGATTCTCTCACACGGAACAAAGCTGGCAGGGACTAAAAAGTTTAACAAAGAAAAAATAGAAAGTCACCACTGTGAATGGAGCCTCCAGTGTACCAGGCCTTTCGGATATTTTTAGTGAGCATGGTAGCTGAAGCCTACTGAATCAAGGATAGTACTACAGTGTACTGAAACTGCTCTCCATCTAGAGCAGTTGAAACTTGAGAGTGGTCCAGTTAGGGGGGAAAATGAATTTTTATCAGTGCTGCTTTTTAGATCAGCCTGCGGACTTCACTCTAAAAGGCTTCTAAAGGCTTTCCTCCAAAGGACTGAATTGGCAGTTTCTGGGGGGTGGTGAGGAGGAGTGGGGAAAGCTGAAAACTTAATGAAAGCTAATAGTCTGAGGCGAGCGTAGGTCTACGCTTTGTAATTGTGAGATACTTTTAAATAGAAGACAAGACATTACAAAAATACATTGGCCAAATTTGACCTAGAAAACATTCAGAGATTACTGCATTCCAGCAGCTGTTATCTATGGAGGCAACCAGGGAGAGGTGAACCTCAGTAGGGCACCATGGAAAGAAAGAAGACAGCTGAGTCCTCATCAGAGGATGATGCCTACACCAGAAGATGACGAGATACCTGTCCAGCCATGAGAAGAGCTGTGACTAGAAGTGGTGTCACAGGATGCCTGTGCAGTTGAGGTTTCCATTCCCCTTGAAGTCCTCTCTCAGCTGGGAGAGAGCTTCAGTGGAAGCCATCCATCATTAATTGTGCAGCTCACACATCAGTTGGTTTTGGTTTTGAAGTGGCAGTGTTAGGCATAAAAGACAAAATAGGTTTTGTCCACATTGGGTTTGGGTTTCGGAGGATAATTTTTTTTTCAGTAGCCAATACTGTTTGTCCTTTATGTTTCTGCTATATAGAGACTTCTCCACAGCAGGCTCTGTATCTTCAGGACCCTATGCAATGTGACAGAAATAGAGCATTTCTTTCCTCTCTCTTCCCCCTCATCTTGCGACTTTGCCTATACCTCAGCAGATACTTGCTCATTATTACTTCTCAGACAATGCTGACTGTTCCTTTAAGTGTTTCAGTTCCTGCTTGACACCAAAGCCCAACCTTGACACTTTTATACCACAGGACTCTCTTAGAATAGTGTCTGTAAAGTTTTTGCTAGTCTAAAATTGATTGTTGGAAGGAAGTTTCAGGAACTTTCCTTTCAGAAGTCTGCCTGAGGCTGCATTTTCTTCTTTAGTACCCAGGGAGCCGTATTATCCTCATTGCTGTAGCACTTGCTGATGCCAACCCCTTCATCCCTTTTCCATTCCCCCCCCCAACATATGGGTTATTCTCCATGCATGGGTAGAGGCAACGTGTAATAAGATATGTTAAAACAATATGTAATTTGTGAATAGAAATGTATGTACTGGCACAACTTTTTTTCCTTGGAAGTCAATGTGTGGCAAGTTAGAGCTACATAAACAGGGTTTGGATCATCAGTGTTTAAAAAATGAAGAACTGCAGGAACTGAAAACATTGCATCTTCTTATTTAGAATATTTTTGCAAGACTGTGTTTCATATTTCTTAAATGTTGCAATAAATCTAAGCAAATGTAAGGAGTAAAGGTGCTGTTTCTAAATCTTTTTAAAACAGGCTAATATCATGAGTTGCAGGGTGCTAAACTGCTTGTTCTCATTGTTGCTGCTATTGCTTGGTACTTGTATTTTTGGACCAAGGGTTTGAGCAAGCAAGGGTTTGAGTCCAGCTGTGCTTGAGGTGCATGCACCCACTTGTACTCTGAGCTTCTCTCTGATGTCTTGAGATGTTTTGCGTAAGACAAAGGTATGAGAAGTGGATTTATTGTTGTGTCCAATCGGTGTGTCGCAGGTGTATGGATAACACCAGAAGGCAAAAGAATCTAAAGAAACACTTTCAACTTGGGTCCTGGGCTGGGAAACTGCGAACATTATAGTGGATGAGTAGTTAAAGAACTTTAATAGGACAGCAGAGGACAAGGGCAGCTCACAGAAAACAACTAAACCTCTTCCCATGTCCAAGTATTCCTACAAGCAGCCCCAAAGGCACTCCCAGATTATTGCCCTATCATCACATGCAGTTAATGTTTTTGCATAGCAAAATCTGCCCTATTACAAATGTACCAAGAAGAGAAAATGTGTAAGGTTTGCTCTATAAACAAAAGACTTAGTGACTTTGTACAAAATGGCTTAAAATACTAAGCAGTGGGAAGACCTGTGCTTTTGTTTCATTTTTTCCTGTTACTCTATTTACTGATTTGCTTGTAGGTGTGTGGAAGTCTTTTACATTTACTTCCATGCTGGCAGAGTCGAAGAGCCATATGTCAGCATCACGAAGAAGAGGCAGATGCCCAAGGATGGGTACTCGGAAGAAGTTGAGAAGGAAGTGGGCCAGGCCGAAGGCAAGCTGTGTACGCACAGGTCTGCATTCAGCAGGGCCTCTGTGATCCAGGCATTCCTCGGCTCAGCCCCCCAGCTCACGCTCCAGCTCTACATCTGTGTCCTGCAGCAGGAGATAACGGCTGCCAGAAGTAGGTAGAGCTGTTGTCATTGCCTTCGTAATTTGGTGGGAGGGAGAGGAGGAGGGTCAGCAGCCAGGAGTAGCTGCCTCTGACAAGAACTGAACACACTGCAGATGGTTTCATCTGGTAGCTTTTGGCAGTGGTGTTGCTGACAAAGTTTATGTCATCGTGTTTGAGACTAACATTTCCTTTAGCGTACTTCGGTTGCTGTAGAAGCATTAATTTGATAAGTGGCCCTTACGGCATGAGAGGGAGGCAGCTGGAGGGACTGAACTGTCTTCATGAAGAGAAAAAAACAACAACTCTGTTTTCTTTTGGCTTCTGAGCAAACTTTCTAGAAAATTCCTTGGGTTACAATGCAGAGTATATTTTGTCATGATACATTATGAAAAGTGCACTTTCAGGAATGCAGTGTGACTGAGGCCACAAACTGTTTTTACTTGTGCCAGACTCTGAATTTGGAATCAAAAGGCGTAACTTAGTATGCAAATGTTACCATCTCATCTCTGGACCCAAGCTGTTAAGTCTTCACCAAGCAATGCTACACCACATGGACTTACCAGGATGCATCTCTCTTTCCATGGGACTCTTTACGTCTTGCTCCACTATGTGATCCAGCACTGTGGAAATACAGTCTTGATTCGGTGGCTGGCTGCTAGTAGAAGAACCTGCACCATGTGGTGGTAGGACAACTGGCTTTTTGATGTGAGAAAGGCCTTTGGCACCTGTGAGAACAAGCAGGATTTTCTCTGAAATACAAAATGGCTCTTGTAGCTACGACACTTTGAGAGGCCACAGGTCTTTCGAAGGCCTTGTTTGTTTGTTTTGAAGAAGCCTTTATAGTAATGTCAGGGTTTTCCTCACAACTTAGGGGATGGAAGACAAAAGCATGCTGAAGGGTTAGTCAGCATAAAGAGATATTCCAACAGGTGAAGGTCTTCATACAAAAGTATTTGTTTAACATTATAGCAGTTGATACTTGAAAGACGTTGCTCCTGAGTTTCTGAGTACTTCACAGCTAAGGTAGACTCTTCAAATAACCATGGAATCTGCAATTTGGGATAAGGACAATGCAGTTGAATCCTTTGCTGAGCAGTGTAATTAGCACGATTTCCAAGCACTTCGCTGGAGACGGCATTTGCTTAAGAAAGGTCACCTTTTTATTGTGTTTCTTCTATTACTAGTGTTGACCTTATTGGTCATGATTGCAAGGAGAAGCCCTGAGTTCCAGATCATTAGAAAAATGCATATTTAATAATGATTTGTAACTCCCTATTACTTTTGACTTTTATTTGTCACTGCCAAGGTAAATTCTTTCTCACAGACTGATGAGTCATCTTCTGTGGGTGAAGTGAAGTTAAACAACCAGAGCTAAGGTGGCTCACCAGGGAGTTCAGTAAATATGTATGAATAGAAAGAAAGGGCAAGACACCACCAGCGAATGCAGTATTTACCTCATGTCTCCCAGAAGCTACTTGTATAGCAGGTCCAGTGTAATTGTAAAATACAGAAGTCAAAAGAATTTTGATTATTTCCTTAATAAGTTTAAGTTTCTTAATAAGTTTAAGTTTATTTTCTTAATCAGCGATCTAGAACAATGGTAGTGTCCATAAGAACTCATTCACCAGAAAAATGATTTCTGATGAATTCTTGGGAGGGACTTGGGAGTTCTGGTAGACAAAAAGCTCAAAATCAGCCAGCAGTGCGTTCTTGCAGCCCAGAAGGCCAACTACATCCTGGGCTATATCAACAGAGGAGCGGCCAGCAGGACGAGGAGGTTGATTGTCCCCCTCTGCTCTGCCCTTGTGAGGCTCCACTTGGAGTGCTGCATCCAGGCCTGGGGCCCATAGCACCAGAAGGATGTGGGGCTGTTAGAGCAGGTCCAGAGGAGGGCCATGAAGATGATCAGAAGGCTGGAGCACCTCTCCTGTGAAGAAGGGCTGAGAGAGTCGGGGACAAGCAGCCTGAAAAAGAAAAGGACCTCACTGCATCCTTTCAATACTTAAAGGGGGCTTATAAAAAAGATGGAGAGCAATTTTTTACTTGGGTAGATAATGACAGGACAAGGGGGAATGGTTTTAAACTAAAAGAGGAGATACTTAGATTAGAGGTTAGGAGGAAATTCTTCACTAAGAGGGTGGTGAGGCACTGGAACAGGTTGCCCAGAGAAGCTGTGGATGCCCCATCCCTGGAGGTGTTCAAGACCATGGGACCCTGGGCAACCTGATCTAGTGGGTGGCATCCCTGCTTATGGCAGGGGTATTGGAATTAGATGATCTTTAAGGTCCTTTACAACCCAAACCATCCGATGAGTCAATGAAAAATTAAGCCGTAACCATATTCCTTTTGTTGTATCTTACCTTTTGAAGTCTTGAGACTTTCTGCACTCTTCAGCTAGCTTATTTCAGCAGTAATATCGTTTTCCGTCACTATTATTCAGCCTCCACACCAAGCAGGAATAATGCATACCACAGTCTCAGCTTATTTGTTATGTGTACATGGGGATTCTTATGTGCAGAGACATGACTTCAGCCTTTGGATCTTGCAGCATTATCAAAGTAATTAGCAGCAAGTCCAGCTCTTCTTCCACATTTCAGATCTCTTCAACTTCCCTGTTCTTTGACACACTCCTTTACATTTGTCCATGTTGTAACTATTATGCTTTTCTTCTTGTCTTCTGATTTCGATATTTTTTGTCTTGTCTTCTCATCAGTCTATATTTTTCTGGATTTCTGCACTACCTCATCTGTTATTCTGTGTAGATTCTGCTTGGTCAGAGGTAGTGAGGACACTATCATCCATGAATCTAAAACTGTTTACCATCATGCCACCTCCCACTCCTGACAACTCAAGAGATTTGGCAGTGCTAGGTTAATGGTTGAACTTGATGATCTTGGAGGTTTTTTCTAACCTAAGTGATCCTATGATTCTGTAATATGGTTTGTCCCTTTTAGATCTGATTGAAACTCATTATTGCTTCCACTATTGAATCAAAAAGTTCTGAAAGGAATGTGCAACCTTGACTAATCCCTTGTTAACCATAGTCGTGCCGTGTCGTGTCTTTCTTGTGTAGTTCACGGCATTAATAAATTTCCCTGGATGTTTTATTCTGGACAATCAGATTCTTGCCCGTGTCTGTTATTGTCCGAAATTGTCATTTCACTGTCTGCCAAGAATGTAAGATGAGGAGGAGTAAAGAGTTGCAAAAGCAGAATAAAGCCCTCCTGCGTGGGCTCCTCTCCACGGGCTGCAGCTCCGGCCCAGGGCCTGCTCCTGCGGGGGCTCTCCATGGGCCGCAGCCTCCTCCAGGCCACATCCACCTGCTCCACGTGGGCTCCTCCACGGGGGGGCTGCAGCGTGGAGATCTGCTCCATGTGGGACCCATGGGCTGCAGGGGGACAGCCTGCTCCACCAGGGGCCTCTCCCTGCACAGGCCGCAGGGGAACTGCTGCTGCCTGCCTGGAGCACCTCCTGCCATCCTGCTGCACTGACCTGGAGGTCTACAGGGCTGGTTCTCACTCTTGTCTCCCAGCCGCTGTGGCACAGCAGGTTTTTTTTTTTTTTCCCTTTCTTAAATCTGCTCTCACAGAGGCACAGACAACATCACCTGTTGGCGTGGCTCTGGCCAGCAGTGAGTCCCCTTGGAGACAGCTGGAGCTGGCCCTTTTCTGACATGGGGCAGCTGTTGAGCTTTGCTCACAGAGGCCACCCCTACAGCTGCCTGCTACCAAAACCTTGCCATGTAAACCCAATACAGTCTCTCTTTTGCATTTGGGCTTCACTTTGTACTAAATGCTACAGCATCTGTCACTATCATGCATTGTCTTAGAGCCAACTGAAACCTTGCATTTAAGGTATGGCTGACATCAGGCTCGTGACTGCTTACACAGTGTTGGACAGTCAGCAGGACTGCTTTGCTTAGGTAATCCCACCTGGTGAAGCTCAAGGCCAGGAGGTGCTGAAAAGACCTGAGTTATTTTAAATGACAAAAATAGCTGGCTGGGGGTGGAAGGATTGCATGATTTGGCCTACTACCCTTGAAAAAAGGCCAGTTCACAGCGTGCAGTATCAAATGTGAAAGATCTGTTTCCTTTGTAAGTTTAAAGTGTGTTTGTTTTTTTTTTTAATTGCTATTAGCAGCAGTAAAGTTGTTTACAGACACGAAATAATCTCAAAAGGGGGATTTCCTGCCATTTAAAAATAAAATCATTCTGCTGGAAAAGATGCATTTTTTCAATTAAAAGTTGTAGCAGTGACAAAACCAAAAAGTAAAACAGTGCCTACCTGAATGATTCTGGGACTGTGCATCTCTGATCTGTGAGAAAAGTATAGCTTTCTGCTATGTATATAGTAGGAAGGAAGAACAGAAATGCCACCTTTATAAGAACTGTTAAAGGATTTTGAACTCTCAAAGGAAGATACTTTCCTTTATCATGAGCAGGCAAAGAAGTGACAGATCATAAGGGAAAGCAACAATAACATCACCTTTCCACATTTCTGTATGTGGTTGACTAAAACCATCTTTATCACAGACTTAGAAGTGATGTTTGAACTGGTAGTTTGGTGGCAGTACTGAGCTTTTGGAAAAGCGGCTGAACTGGATTACAGTACTAAACCAGAGTCAGCATGAATGTAGTTTCTATCAATGGAGCAGCGCCTCTTTAGAAGGTTTGAGTTATTAGGGCAAGTTTGGGATTCACTGAGAATCCCTAAAACGGAATCAGAAGCAGAAGATAAGCTTGAGTTCCAGGACAGAAGCACTCTTTCTACAGTGGATTTTTTTGTGTATGTGGTTTACTTGTTCTGTGTGCTTTTGTTTTTTAAACTCTCAGAGCATTATTTTGCTTAATTAGCTCATTGAAGTTATTTGTTCTCTCACAGTTCTAGACTCAACACAAAAGTACAGGAAAGATTTTGAAAGGAGCCACAGGAGTGACTTTGGAAAGAACCACAGTGGTATTATTGACTCCATTCACTTGCTCTTCCTTATTTAGGCAATGCTTTCTAATGTTTAACAATACTCAGATCAAGTGTAGGACTGTAAGAAAGACGTTTAAAAATGCACATTACAAATTTAAGTGTGAAACAAGAAAATAACCATTTTCAGAGAATATATGCAACATGAAACTGGCACGTACAAAATTACAATATAAAATGGCATTTTTTTCAGTTTACTGAGTACTATTCAAAATTTAGATAAAAAGAATTAATTCTTTTCCAAAGTAATTCAGAGGCATTTGAGGGAGAGAGTTTAGCTAAAAGGAAGGGAAAAACCTGTGAGAAACTTATTAGAGATCCTAAAATACACTTGTTTTTTTCAAAGTCGTGCTCAGAAATTAGTAACTTTAATTAGAAGAAAATGATAGTCATGGTTAAATAGCTATAGCAAAGTAGGCAATCTCGTTCATGTACTGGATAATGACATGAACTAATCGAAGGCTGCAGCAAGAACTAGCTGCTAAGCATTACAAAAGTAATTGACGTAATCAAGAATTGCCAACTCTATTTATCTTGTTCTATCTGGTGCAATATAATGCTCTGTAGCATGACCAGTTAGCTTGGCTAGTTTCATTCACACAATACAAAAAAAAAAACCAACAACAATAATTTTTACTGTGCTTAACTGATTAAAATTTGAAGTGTTCCTCGCATGAAAACAATGCAGATTGGAACTAAAAGTATTGCATAGGGTTGCCTGAAATTGGTCCCTCGTATCAGCATGTTGGTAAAAATTGCATAGAAGGTATGCGGATGTTGATGAAACAATGCACAGCTAGCACTCCTGAACACTGGGATGCTTCTGTGTTTATTATGTATGTCCAGGGCTCTTATACATCTATACCTGCTTAGGTCATAAACTTTCTCCTAGTTGGTTCCCATCCTCAGTGTGCTTGTTAATTCAGCACTTTAATTTGCACATCTCCTACCTGGCAATCAGTTAACAGAGTGCTGTAGCCCAGAGGTTGTGCATTGCTGCATCTTCGTTGTTACAGGGCAGTTCAGAAGTCTGTCCTCTGCTTCTCTTCGTTCTCGTTGTCGAGACTCAGCTGTTAAATGTGCCTGAGGACTCTCAAAACAGCAGGCTGAGCCTTCATGTGACAAGTTAGGAGTCCCTCCTGCAGTGCCAGAAAGCTCTGCCCTGCTGCTTCTGGAGTAGAAGCCAGGTAACAGCCAGTCCCTGCCTTTACTTTCTACATAACATTAATACAGGGAAACCTTCACATGAGGGATACAGGTAGATGGGAGATACTGAGAGTTGGTCTAAATTTTAAGTCATTTTTAAAAGAAATGTTGTTTTTAAATGCATGGTATAGATAGCTGCATAAGGAAAATACCTGTATAGGAAATCACAATATAGATACGTGAGCAAATATTTGTCTACAAAGGCCAAAAAAAAAGGTACAGATGGTTTTGGGTTTAAACTGCTTTGACTTTCAGTTTTGAGCTCTATGCCATAAGACTTCTGTGAGCTTAGACAATTTGCTTCAACAAAATACATCAAAAGCATTGTGGTGTCTGCATGCCCAACTAATTCCGAAGTTTTAGGTTCCGTGGCTCAGTCCTTCATCTGTACAGAGGGTGAGTAGCACCCCAGGGCCTTAGGGAGTACTGTGAGAGTACTGCTTGAGAGCAACTTTCATAGTCTTACAACTGAGCTGTGTAATCACCAAGGACAGTACATGTACAAACAGTCCTGGGCAGGTGGTGGGGAGACACCTGTGATTTTTTTTTCACTGCCTTTTCTCTTTCTGTCTACTTGGAAATGTAACAAATGGGGACCAAAACAGGACACAGGGTTAGAGTAAGAACCCAGAAGTGGATACAAGGAATGGATTTTTTGTTTTTTTTTGCCCTGCTGGGAATCCCTAGAAGTGCTGTGAAGACAACTAGTCGCATCTCTGTATTACTCTGATGCAATGTCTTCTGTGAAGATGACGGTTCTGATTTGTCTTTTCTCTTTGTAGGTGTATTTATGGTCCTTTCTCTCCTGTCAATTGTATATGGCGCCTTACGCTGCAACATCCTGGCTATTAAGATTAAGTATGATGATTACGATATCAGTGTGAAACCAGCTGCCTACCTCTGCATATTCATGTGGAGAAGCTTTGAGATTGCTACACGGGTTATAGTGCTGGTCCTTTTCAGCTCAGTCCTTCAGATCTGGACTCTCCCCGTTGTGCTAGTGAATTTCTTTGTTTTTTTCTTTTACCCGTGGATTCTCTTCTGGCAAAGCAAGTCCCCGTTTCCCGAGAACATAGAGAAGGCATTGAGCAGGGTCGGCACCACCATTGTCTTGTGCCTTCTCACCTTCTTGTACGCAGGCATTAACATGTTCTGCTGGTCGGCAGTGCAGGTGAAGCTCAATGATCCTGACTTAATTAACAAGTCTCAAAACTGGTACTGTCTGACTGTGTATTACATGCTGCGATTCATTGAGAATGCATTCCTCCTGCTGATGTGGTACATCTATAAAACTGATATCTACTTGTACGTCTGCGCCCCGTTGTTGGTCTTGCAGCTCCTGATAGGTTACTGCATGGCTGTCCTCTTCATGTTGGTGTTCTACCAGTTCTGTCACCCGTGCAAAAAACTCTTTTCATCCAGCATTACCGAAGGTTTGCTCTCCTGTTTCAAGTTCCTCTGCTTTGTTTGCAAGCCTCCCAAATCCACCAGAGTAACAGACAAGGCAGAGTTGAAATCATCTGAAAATGCTGATGAATCACAGAGCAGTAACAAGACAACAGATTCTCAAAATGGGAATCGTCATCAAAGTGTTTCTTCCAATGCCTAGTATAACTGGAAACAAGTATGTGCCTTGGGAAGGTTGCAGGTCACCTGCTGGGAATGTTGGGCATCTTGGATATTGTGTCTTGTGGGTGGGTTTTCTTTCTTGCAGGTGTACGCTGCATGAAGACTGACAAGCCTACCTTTATGGAAAACGTTGCTTATGGGTATGTGTACCTGTACGTGTTTATGTATGAATGTAGAAAGCAGTCATTGTTTGTAGACTTCTGTTTCAGATTCTTTTTGACATGTTTTTATTATCACGTGCTCAATTTGAAATCATTATAGAAGACATCCTTCAAAAACTAGCCTGATTCTCATCTTACTCAGGAAATCTGAGGATGGAAGGAAATGCATTTTATTTCAGATAGGATGTCATTAAGGCATGCCACCCTAGCATGGAAACAGAGCATAGTCTTTGACTATATATTGACTATAGCTGTGGTCTGCTTTCCTCAGATGGCAGACTTTTTTACACTCTAATCAATGTCATAAAATAATTCTTCTCTCTGTGGCATAAGAATTTGACTTCTACAATGCACAGTTGCCTAGGTTGCCAAGAAACGGCTAATTAGCCAACACTAATACTGAAATGTGACTGTTACTGAGAATGGACAGAGGGGTTATTGGCTTATGCACTGTTTTACTCTTCATATTTGCTGCTTGTTAGTAAGGGAATTAAATTTAACACATTAATTGTAATGTTCTGGAATAGCTCACTGTTCTGATATAATCATTTAAATAATACTTTATTATTTGTGTTATTCTTGTATTAGGGTGGGGTTCACTTTACATGACTTGAAATACCTAGAAGCTGGGTGGATTGTATGAACTAGTCAGGTATGTGCACTCCAGGGAACATCTCCAGCGAGTGATTCAGCGCATCTTAAAATGTTGTCTTAGGTGACACGGATCATTCTCTGGAGGCCTATTTCTCAGTGTTAACCAGATGTCTTGACCACTAGTCTTGACCATGTCTCCATTTTAGATGGCTAAAATTAGTAGGGACAAGTGCTACTGTGTTTGTCAGCAGTTTGATAGTACACCAAGCAGGCAACTCAGTGACTTGTTAAGTGGAGATAGAAAAGACTGAGTCCTTTTTGAGGCCGTGATGTATTATGGCTAGGTTGATATCAGTACTGCAAAAACCTCAGGCTTCTTTTACCTCAGAATTACCACAGGCTTGAAATCTGAAATAAAATGGAAGTTGTTGACTTTTTCTTCAATGCACTATATCACCACCACAAATAAAGTGTTTCTGTATTTTGCAAATCACTGAGAAAACTTTAGCAGGTAGACACGCAAGAAGTACAATTTAGTAAAATACACAAAAACAACTGCATTTTAAAAAATTAAATGAAAGCTTTTTGCACTTTGATGGCTTAGCACCTTGGGCTTCTTCTGTGCACAACACATTGTGGCTGCTCGTGGAAAAAAAGCAATTCATGATTCAAAGTACATTCTAGTGCCCTCAGCCTAACTTCCATCCTACTTTATGGAAGATGAGAAGTTCTTCAGTAGGGATGATATCAACACCATTTTATTAGAAACGTCTCAAGTTGGGGTCTGAGGTCGTTTGTAATGAGATGTCACGTGCAGCGCTGCACAGAGCTAAGCTGTTTTTATTTTTTATTTTTTCCTTTACTGCACTGTAAATGAATGTCTTCCTACTTCAGTTTTATAATGGAGTTATGTTTTTCATTTTGCTCAATGTGTGTATGTGTGTGGTATGTATATGTAGATCTCATTAAATTATTGGTGGGCGGTAATAGGAGTTTTTGGCATGAGTTTACTATGGGAATGTACTTGATATATTTGGGGAAGTCACCCAAACCCAACATCTCTTCTCTAACTTCTCTCTCTGAGTAGCATTAGAATAGTGAAGTGATTCCTTGAAGACACTACAGTATTTCTCTGTACTTCTGTACATAAAGGTACAGTATAGTATTTCCTTGCACTTTTCTAGATGTAGAAGAGTATTTCCATTTGTTTTTTGTTTGTTTGTTTTTTTTTTTTTATGGTGAGTTAAAGGAGCAAGTGAGAATGTGACCCCTTAAATCCAAACCTTCATAGTTCAGCACATGGGGCCAATTTTTCAGGTATTCTTAGAACTGAATATCTAACTTCATAGTTGGGTGGTCGTTGATGATCAGGGAATTAAAGTCATTGCCTAACTACATATGCGCCCAGGTGAGAAATTTTAGTCTTTGAGAACAAAGTGACTTCATGTGTAGAAGTACTTCACAGCTAAGAAGAGAGCTCTCGAGTCTTTAAATCAGACTTTGGACACTGGAAATGATGGTCCAATTGTGATTTTGCCACTTGAAACAGTGAAAACTTCACAAACCTCAGCTAGTGAAATGCTTATGCTACAGGGAAGTCAACAGGAGGGAGCTGTAAACGACACAGCCAGGAGTCCAGTATATATATGCAGTGAGTACCGTTCAACTTTACATGCTAATGATGAAGACTAATGTATATGCATATTTTTAGAGAATGTACCATATTACTTCCTATTTTTATACTAGTTTTCTCAAGTGCATGCATAGAAGCCCGAATATTTAAATCTTAATATTTAAATATTTAAATATTAAATATTTTGAAAATAAGATTGTATGGCTTATATCACTGTCATATGGTTTTGCCTTAGGTACAGACTAGCCAAATACTAGCCAAATACAGTTTAAACACAGCATCAACATGAGTGCCATTGCTTTTTCTGTCCTTCTTTTTGCTGGCCTCATCAACAGTGAGTGCCATTGCTTTTTCTGTGCCTCGTGTCACCGCAGCATCACGTGCAGATTGACTAGCCATATTGCTGCTCTGTGTATGTTTTGATCCTGCGGTGCTGCCATTGCTGGTAGAAAGAAGGAATGAGAGGCAGTCAGAGACAAAGATGTTCTGTTGCATCAAGACCAGTGTTTTAGAGGACAAGCTTATGTTTCTGCAGTGTGCTATAATGCCAGGAGATGCAGTTTTTCCCAGGATAGTGACAGTCTAGATAGTATTATTATCAATACACCTAGTGGCAGCACTGAGAGAAGGGTAGTATTAGCTAGGAAGGATGTATGTATATGAAAGAGTGATGTCTTGCTGCGAATTTACTGTGATTTTTCAATGTTAGAGGTGTATATATTCAATGGAAGGGTATAGGGCTAATGTTAAAAACTGAACTCACTTGAGTAGTCCTGAGTCACACGAAGGATTGCTCAGTAAGGATTGTTCATGGATATGAGTATGCAAGATCTGGTACGTCTTTTATACTTGTAAAACAACATGAATTAAAATGTTGAAACACTAACTTGCATTGTTTTGGTGTCAGTTCTTAATATACTGCATTCAGAAATCCAAGCTAAAGGTTGTATAGCACTATGTCACCTGGTACCACACAGTAGAAGAAATGTTTTCAAGCAAATCTGACAGAATAATCTGTGATTGATCTGAGAGTTCTTCACCTAAATCCAATGGTGCTTCTAATGCTACTAGCTGGTGGGGATCTCAGCTGAAATTGTTAGTGGTTTAAAATAAGTAACATAAAAAACAAGATCAATTTAGGTTATTTATTGTCAAGATTTAGTTATGTATTTAATTGTTTTACGTTGGGAAGCAGAAAGGAATCGTCATTACCTTATAAAGGACCTTGTTACATTTTCCTGCACACTCCTTTCATGCTCATCTGGATTTACCACATGCTCGTCTCTGATCTTGGGAATAGCCAGCAAAATTCTCACTGAGGACTACTGTGGAGTCATATGATATCTATTTTATACATACATGTATCAGCTTGAAATGTCAGCATGCCACCTAAATGACGAACGTTTTAGAAGTACTGGTGGTGATGGACACCACTATCTGCCCTCTCTAAAACGCAGAAAGTAATTAGTCCTTTCTTACAGATACTGTTTTTAGTTTCAGGGGATGATTTTTAAATGAATGACAAGTATACTTTTTTAAAAAATCAAATGCAGATTTAAAACTAAATGAAAAATTTCAGATTTGGGCACAGTTTTGATAATTTCTGCATTTTTTTATTACTTTATTTTTTATTTTTATTAAAAAATCTTGATAATATCTGCCTACAGATTCAAGAGAATCACTGCTTTTGATTTTCAATGTGGTTTCTTAAAGAAAAGAGACGTGGGTGACCATCCTGCCTCTCTGTCATCCCTGTTCTCCCCAGTACACACCAAATTCATTAGGCAACTTTAAATTTTTCCGAAGGTAGAAATCTGAGGGGAAAAATAAAAGGTTTATCCACATTTGTGAAGACTATCAGCTACCAGGAGGAGAAGATACAGATTGATAGAATGAACCTACTGATAAGCAAGATTTCAACATTAAGTTACCTACTTGACCTTCTGGCTGACCACTAGCAAGCCCACACCAGCCAAGCAATCAGCGCTCTTTTTAGGTGTGATAAGGCTGTGTATCACACTCGGTGATCCATGTACCTGCTACCTCTCGCTCTTGGAGTGAAAGAGGATTAGAAGTTGTGGGGATGAAGGGATACACAGGGAAAAGAAGATGAGGACGTTATAAAAGTCGTGGGACATAACAGGAGTCACTTCAGTTTATAGGGTGCAATATGAGCTCTACGGGAAACTATGCTTTTGGTATTGTTCCACCGATGGCAGAAAACCATGTTTAAGGTAAGTTTCTAACTATTCAAGTAAAAGACAGGGGGTTGTTAGACTTGAAAAATGTATGACAACTAAAATGAATCCTTTTTTAGAAGAAAAAAAGAATTGATTATTTGCAGGCCAGTCTGGTAACATTTGCAGCTTGGCTCAGGACTGATGAATATTTGGGGCTGGTAAACTGTACTATAATTTAATATATATATTATTCCCCTGTTTTGCCTACATTTTTCCATAGCAGCCAATAGTATCTAGTCTGAAACAGTAAACCATCTTTTATTACTTCCCACCTACTTGAAAGGCTTATGTACCAAAGAGAACAGTATTTGGAACTGAGATTTTTGCAAGCCAAACATCGTAGCAGATATTTATAATTCAGTCTTTTAAAATGCAGTTGAAGTGACTCCAATCACTCAGGAGTCATCACTGAAACATGAATATATAGTAATTTGGCGGAGATGGAAAATTTGAATCTCTAGAGACGGAAGACTTAAAGTAAGAGTTGTTAAGGATTATGTAATTTCTTACTGACCTGTAAAAAGGAGTTTAATAAAACTGTTTGGTTTCTCAGGTTCACCGCAATATTAAAGTCAAAATACAAGGTAGGTGCTCCAAAATCACAACTCCAAAATCCAAAACAACAACTTTATGTCCTGGAGACAAAGAAAGAACAGCTTCATCCTTTTCCAGGTTTCTCACAGTCATAAGGAAAATCTCGTGCTGCTGAAATTAAATTTTACAGAAGTCATAAGTGTCTGTATTCAGGTATGACAATTTCACCTTTCAGATGTGAAATTCAGAGGCGAATGCTTATTTGTGTAAAGGGTTCTAACTACAGACTCATGTTAATGGGTAAATGAAGATAAGTGAGGACAGATGCTAATTAGGTGGAAGTTGCTTACTGAGATTCTTCTGGAATAACATCACTGATGAAACTTTTTGGTCCTGAAGGTGAGATCTGCTTTAATGAACTAGAAACAGCCTGTCTGAAGTGCGTGTTCTGTGCCTTCACATTCATAGTTGTAAAAGTTCCCATTTTGACAGAGGAAATAAAGTGACAGGGAATAAATGTTACATATATTAACTTCTGGAAATTCTTTCATCAGCTATTCTTTTCATCTGATTAATGTTCCCTGTCAGTACAGAACTTGAATCAGCTACAGATACTTTCAGCAACATGATCAGGGATGGGTCTGATGGAGAGCACTGCCAGAGAGAGTCAGAGTGAACATTAGCTCAAGCCTGGCTTCTAATGCAGAGGCTAAAATCAAAACAGCAACTTACAGTCAATGTACCAGTGTAACATTTTGTTTTCTTTATGTGTGGATTTGATGCTCGTATAAATCTGTGTTGTAGTAAGAGCTGCTGTGTTTAGCACACATAACAGAAAGTGAGATGCTTGCAATTGCATTAGTTTTGCAGCTGATGGCCCTCCTAACATCAGTTATGTTCTGTAGAATACATTTCCTGCTGTTTCTTGCTGTCTGTTGCTTCATGGTGATCATTTTAAATAGAAATGGAGAAACAATGCAGTGAAACACGTGGCTGCATTTTTCAGTACAGTTGGTCTTTACAGCTAAAGTTACTTGGCTATGAAATTGGCTGAGCTCATGGAACGCATCAATTCTTCATTGCTACATTGAAAATGTTAATAATAGTGGACAGTACAGTATTCAGGAGTATACAGATGTGATTAAAAAAAATAGATGCATTTTAAAGAGAATGGGAAGGAGATTTTCTAAAACAGATGTAGAATCATCTTTGGAACTGTAGCATCAACTTTGATACTACAGGGAAAGTAAGGTAGCTTACAACCACAGAGTAATTAGATGTTTCCTAAATATATATTTTCACTGTCCATGTATTGTTTTGGATGTTCTTATTCTTTCATTTTCTTCTTATTTTTAAGCAACAAGGAGAAAAAAGCCCAATCACGAGTGAAATATATATATATTTAAAGGAAAAGGAAAGAAAAATATGAAGGGAAGGGGAGAGAAGGGATGGCAAGGCAAGGCAAGGCAAGGGTCATTGCAAACCTACAGAAGTGTATGGGGCAATTCAGAAACACTCAGGTGAAGAAGAACCTAGATTTATCCACTGGTGTTCTCATAAGGTGCACAGTGCAAGCCCAAGTAAGGAGTCTGGGTACAGTAATATTGTGTACCTTGCCTCAAAAACTGAGGCCTTTCAAATCTAGGCATAGCCTCATTTGGTTTTAATTTATCTTTTTGTTGTTTGTCAATTTTTATACCAGCACAGTTTGTAATTACATAGCATTGCAGTACACACATTAGTTTTGGTTCTGTATCTCATCAAGAAATAGGCAATTACCATGCAAATGGTCAGAGCACAAATATTACCACTGACATAATGCATGCAGTTTGCTCAGCTGTTCACACCTTCCTTATGCACATAAAGAAAAGCAATGACTTGTGCAGTATATCAGAGAGCTTTTAATGCCACACGGTTGCTGAATGGTTCCTGCTTGGATCTGGTTTTCTTTATCAACTAACAGGATGTGATGCCCTGGGAAGTCAGTGTCTGTTCTTTACAGAGAGATAAAATATAATTGATTAGAGAAACCTAAGACATTGCAAAAGATAAGTCTTACAGTGATTCGGCTGTTTGGATCAGAAATGAACCAAGCTACTTTAGAGCAAGAGGGAAGTAAAAACATTGAAGGGGAGACAGATTATCAAGTGGAAACAGGCAAGGGATGTAATAAGTAAATAATTACTTCTGTCTTGCTATGAAACATGGATCTCAGTAACGATGTTGATGTTGTGCCATAAAGATTGATTGTAAGGCAAATTCAGAGAAGGTTGAAGAGGGCTGTACCAGTAACTCATCAAGTGACTCAACTGCCAGTTATACCTGACTCTTCAGCATGATTAGCCATTGGTACAAAGTGAGTTGGAAACCCCAAGGGTCCCAAGCAGGAATCAATTAGTAGGCAGCTATAAATCAGTTGTCCGATAGCAGTCAAGGGCTTATGTGTTTGAGCTGCTATCTTAATAAACATCACTGTTCCTTCTAGGGTATACCAGCAAATGAACAGTTGTCTCTTCAGGCAAGAAAAGAAAAGAAAAACAAAACAAAACAAAAGATTTACTAATAGGAGATCTAAAATTAAAAAATACAAACTACTTATGGTCTTAAATGTATCACTGATTCACAAAAACTTTTAGAGTACTAGAAAACTAAATGTCATTTTAGTGTGTGGAAGAATGTACTTGTAAGGGAAAAATTATTGGCAAAGGATTGAAGCATGATTTGGTAGACTCTCCATGACAGGCAAGGAAAGTCTCACTGAGGTGGGGTTGCATCCCAGAATACAAAAGAAAGTATAATTATAATTAGCAGTAAAAGATCTGATTTTGAACAAGGTGGACACAGCTCCCTTAGCTTTGGCAGAAAAATATTTAGGAGAAATGATCTCTAAACCCAACTGAGAAAGAGTTGAGGTATCTCTCATCTATCTCTACTCCTATGAAAGCCTGAGCAATGGAAAAGGGAGAATATCACTAAGCCGTCAAACTTTGTATTAAGAGCTAATAAAAACAAAACCAAGAGTAATAATGTAGAAAAATTATTCCCCAATCCAATCTACTCCTTTTAATGTAATTTTTAATAATGGTTTCTCTGAAAGTGTTAAGTACGTATTAGAGAGGGAGGTGTGAAGTCCTGTAAACAATCTTGCAACAGGAGGCATCTGTAGGTAGTGATCCAATGGTAATTCAACCTGGAAGAAAGTCATCACAGTTAAAAGTCCAAGTGATGTGTCATTTATAACCTCATTAAGTCTTTCAAAGAGATGGATGGTTGCCTCAGAGCTTTTGAGTGTATTAGAGCAGGCTGTCATACTCCCAGTGCAGGGCCTTAGGTCAACCCAAGACCACTTAAGCCAAGTAAGGTTTTGCAAGCTACTCTCAGACAACTCTCCAACTCATCAAGGCAAATCCATAAATAAATAAAAATAAAAATTATTTTTTTAAAGTTGCATCATGACAAATAAGCAAAGAGAAACATGTAAGTCCAGTGAATTTTGTTGCTGGAACAGTGTCATCTTTATTAAGACGCAGCTTAAGTATGACTTAGCAGCACGTAGGCTTCATGCTCAGTCTTGGCACAAGGATGAGCCACCTCTTAGTACTCTAGCTAAAGGATAATTTTAAAGCAAAAGCTTCATGCAAAGCCTGCTCCTTGGTGCCACAGTTCGTTGTGTCATATTATCTGAATATGAGCCAGCAGTGTGCTCAGGTGGCCAAGAAGGCCAACAGCATCCTGGCTTGTATCAGAAATAGTGTGGCCAGCAGGACCAGGGAAGTGATTGTCCCTCTGTACTTGGCTCTGGTGAAGCCGCACCTTGAGTACTCTGCTCAGTTTTGGGCCCCTCGAGACAGACATTGAGGTGCTGGAGCATGTCCAAAGATGGGCAATGAAGCTGGTGAAGGGTCTAGAGAACAAGTCTTATGAGGAGCAGCTGAGGGAACTGGGGTTATTTAGCCTAGAGAAAAGGAGGCTCGGGGAGACCTTATTGCTCTCTACAACTACCTCAAAGGAGGTTGTAGTGGGGTAGGGGTTGGTCTCTTTTCCCAAGCAACAAGCAAGAGGACAAGAGGAAATGGCCTCAGGTTGTGCCAGGGGAGGTTTAGGTTGGATATTAGGAAGAATGTCTTCACTGAAAGGATTGCCAACTCCCCCAGTTTTATTGCTGACCATGATGCCACGTGGTATGGGACATCCCTCTGGCCAGTGTGGGCCAGCTGTCCCTGCTGTGTCCCCTCCCAGCTCCTTGGGCACCCCCAGCCTCCTCACAGGCAGGGCAGTGTGAGAAGCCAAAAAGTCCTTGGCTCTGTGCAAATGCTGCTCTGCAACAACTGAAATATTGGTGTGTTATCAGAATTATTCAATCCTAAATTCAAAATATGTCACCACACTAGCTACTATGAAGAAAATTAACTCTATTCCAGCCAAAACCAGGACACCTGGGATTATAGACCCTTCTGGGAAGAGAGGCCTCTTGTATGCACATGCATGCTCCCAAGCTGCCTCTGTGCTCAAGGTGCATGTGGGTGTTGCATGGTCGGTGGGCCACCACAGTGCTAGAGCTCCTGGTCCCAACTCACCTCCAGTGGGGATGCTGCACTGCTCAGACCACTCCCAGGCAGCTCCTGAGTAACTTCTCTGTGTCTTGGCACTAATTCACCCTCCCGCCCACTCCTTTCTCTCAGCACAGCACTGCAGACATCTGAACTCCTCAGAGCAGATGTTTTGTTGCCTTGTCTTTTCCCCTCAGGAGAGGGGAAGCGTCTACAGCAGAGGCTGTGTAGCAGAGGCAGGTGATCCCTACATTAGAAGTGACAGTAGATATGAACGCATTTATAGCTGCAGCACCCCAAATTTTCAGTATGGTTTACTCATGCAGTAAGAAGACAGTCTTAATTTCAAAAATTGGTTTTCAAAGTCAAATATGAGAGAAAAGTGATAGATGTTTACAACGGGGAAATCATGTCAGAAGGCAGCTTGCCTCTCTTTAACACCAAAAGACTTGTGATGAGTCAAGTCTGCTAGGTTTTCAGATGCCTCTAGGATCAGATCTACAGCTGCAAAGATCAGCCCATGTGAACCAGAGATGGAATCCTAAGGGAAACACTGAGAAAGTGGTATTTTTGGTTACAGGAGAAAAAAAAAAAAAAAAAAAAAAGCTGCTGCCTGGAGATTGTAGACCATAGTGGGCAGTGAACTGCCACTGTGCTGATATTTTACCTAAATTTCACACCCGTGACTTTCATTCTTGTTTGATTTCTCATCTCCTGGAATATTTCCCAGTGGAAGTGCAGATCCCTGACAGTTGACATTTAACACAAAATGTAAACTTACATTTACTGTCAGTGGACTCATTTTCTTATATAACTTTTACAGGAAAAAGGATTAAAAAAGTAAAATTTCACAGACTCCCCAGTGTCTTGAAGAAAGACTGCATGTTAGCTTTATGAATGAAAATGTGCCCCAGCAAAGATTAGGTCTCTCCTCAGAGCTATCCCTAACCCTAACATCCCTAACCCTGTGGGAGATTCACTGCAGGGATCGGTCCAGGGACCATGAAAAAGGCCATACACACAGATCCAGACAACTCTCACTGGTGTGCTGGCCTGCTTCACTGACACAATCGGAGCAGGCCTCTCCCCTCAGACATTTTTAACTCCTCTGCCCAGCGCAGGCTCTGCCGTGCACCTCACTTATTTCTGCATCTAGATGTGGCAAGGCAGGCACGCCAGGAGCAACACGGCTCTGCCTGGAAGCACAGAGCTGGGCCAATTGATCTCTGGAGGTCCCTTCCCAACCTGTGAGCTGCTAATTAGAAATGGGAGATGACATCCCAGGGCTGACATATAGGAATAGGAGAGGAATTTTGGAAAGCAAGCATGGCTTGAAGCGGGCGAGACACCAAAGGGCAGGTGCCTGTGGTGGCGAGGCCCGGGCGGGAAGGGGCCCGGCGCCCGGCCGAGGGCCTCCTGTGCCCGCCGGGTGGCGGTGCCGAGCAGGCGCCGCCTGCAGGCCCTCGGTCGGCCGGCCCTGGGTGGTTGAACCCCTCCTAGGCAGTAGGTGGTGAGAGCACGGGAGAAAACGTGAAAAGTAGCTGCACAGGGAGCAGCAAATAGGTCTTGGCCGTGTGCCAGTCCCAGAGCCGGACTGGCAGATCATAAAGCCTGGGAGCCTGCCTGAAGGCTGCAAGTTGGGGCTCCTCCTCCTCAGTCCCACACAAAGCTGGGTTATTTTAGCCTCTGGCTTTATGCATGGGAGGTCATGCTATCCTAATGCTATGCTTACTACAGCCTCTACCTGGAAACTACTGCCAGCTTAATATGATAACTTTTTTTTTTTTCTGTACTTAGGGTGCATCACTGGTGGTTGATCTTCCTTCCAACAACATAGCAGTGTACAGACATTTTGACTTATTTTGTGCTGTTTGACTACAAGCTAGGGCTGATATGGCCAGTATTGTATTGATCGTACTTGGATGTTTTGAATACTAGCACATGGGCCTGACATGGTCATTGCAAAATGCAGCATGGCGAAGTACAGGAGCAGAGAGCAACACTGACAGTGGTAATGTTAGGCAAATATATAGAAGGATCTGCCAGTCCTCACTGAAGTCTCACTGGCTTTTTTTTTTCCTGGCTCACATCTATGCACTTTTCTGTCATGGTCTCAGCATGGAATAATTTACCTTGTAAACAAAACAGAAAGGAAGGAGTTTCAGACTATGTCATTCCCTTGAGTGAAGGGAAGTCAATACAGTGATAACTTAAGACTGTGTGTGAAAGCAGGTCTTAAGTGTGGTGCAGCAGAGAAAGCTCCAGAAATTATGCTATTTGGGAACGGATACAAGGTTAAGGATGGGGCTTTAGCCTTCACGTAAGGCGTCTTGACAAGATTTTTTTTCCACTTCTACCTCTTTTGGTGTAGAATCAAGGGAAGATTGAGTGACAAGGGCTGCACAGCATTCAAAGTAAAGATTTCAGCCTACAAACAGAACACTATTGCACAGATCAGCAGAGAAACTGAAGTAACCTCCTAAGCAAGGGGGTAAAATTACTGCAAAGAAATGAAGAAGACTGAGACTTACTTTTTCAAACTGTCACACTGAGAAAGGACCACTGTTCACTGAACTTTACACTTAAAAGAAGGATGAAAAATGATGTGAATAATCAACGACCTTGAAAGAAATTTTAGAAACAGAGTAAGAAAAACGTATTCAAGTTTTTCTTACTTCAGTTTAACACACTCCTACGTAATGGTTAATACACAGTTGCCAGTGGTGCTTTTTCTTGTACATGATGCTTTTTATTTTAATTAGACCAAAGTACAAAACCAGCAAGTCTTGGTAATATTACACCAATGATATTTAACGTGTTCAGAAGGTCCAAGCATCAGAATTAAATCAAGGGTGACGTGTGGGTGGTTTTGATACCAGCTCTTCTCACACCTGTTACGTACAGAAACCAGGCAAAGCCAGCTGCGTGTTGTGCTGTCGCTTTTCACATTAATGGCAAAACTTCCAAGCATCAGTGAGGCACAAAACACAACATCAAGAGATCCAAGACCTCTACCCCTTCTTTTCAATTCAGGCAGTGAGATAAACTGTGAGTATTTGATATCTGCTAGGCTTGGAGCAGCTAAAATATATTCTGTTTCATGGCTGCTACTCAGGCTGCCAAGAGGATATTAAGCTTTGTGACCGCTGTGACAGATCTCAGATCAGCCCCTGCTGGGTTTATGGCCCTTGAGAAACCTCCTGAGGCAGTGAGCCCATGTTTCAGTGGCTGCAGCGTCTGAGGAGCTGCCAGGCAAGCCAGGGCTGCCAAAGCTCAGAGCATCCTGGCTGCCCACGCTTGTTTGTAGAGGCCACGAGTAACTTGGCCTGAACTGGGGAAGAAAATGGAGTGATAGCACTGCTGTTTCTGGGCGGGGAGATCTGGCTAGTCTTGACAGCAAGAATAGACATCCCCAAGTCTTTCTGACTCCTTTCCTTCCCCGACCACTCCAGCTGTTCAGCTCCCAAAGGCTTCTTCTGTAAACATGAGCCAGGTATGGGGGAGCAGAGCCTCTGCTGGCATCCATTTTGCAGGGCTATCAAAGCGACTGATACCATGGGAGAGCCTGGCTCGTCACAGAGATTGCTCGTCACATGAAGTTGTTGCAAACCCCACTGCACAGGTGTTGAAGATTGGATTTTGTTTTCAGTTACTGAAACTTGGGAGGCTTCTGTGGAGGAAGATGATTAAAATACTGACAGCCCTGCCCTTGTGAAGAAGTGAAGGAGGGCTGGTCTCAACAAGGCTACATTTTAGCCACTATGGATCAAGAAATAGTAATTCAAAAGTCATCTCTATCACTCAGATAGCTTTGTTTAGATATGTTTGAGGTTGTTTCTGCAGTGGATTTTTGTTCAAGTCCCAGTTATGTCACCTTACAGAGGCCATACTCCAGGAGAAATTTAATAAGGGCAGTATGCTGGAAGTAGAGACGGGAAGAAAACAGCAAGAGCACAGGGAATTGTGCTGGGTGCCCTCATCTTCAGTTTTACATCCTGACCAAATGTTCCATCACTGCCAGAATCAGGCCCCAAGAAATTTAGTTATACAAGTGTGATAAGAAGCTTGCTATTTACTCCAGTAAGAGCAGGATCAAGCCTCTGAAAATGGCCCTGTGCTCTACAACTGTTAGTATTGTGCAAGGCCCCACCTGGCCCTCCCAGAAAGAAATTCTGGGAAGCCGTGAAATTCTGCAGGATTGGAGAAAGCAGAACCACACGGCATGGCTCTGGCAGAGAGAGATCACAAGCCAAACCATTCTGTATAATGCTGGGAAGAATGCCTTAGTGATACGGTTTAGTGGAGGACTTGTTAGTTTTAGGTCAGAGGTTGGACTGGGTGATCTTGGAGGTCTCTTCCAACCTAGACGATTCTGTGATTCTGGGAAGGGAAGGGAAGGGAAGGGAAGGGAAGGGAAGGGAAGGGAAGGGAAGGGAAGGGAAGGGAAGGGAAGGGAAGGGAAGGGAAGGGAAGGGAAGGGAAGGGAAGGGAAGGGAAGGGAAGGGAAGGGAAGGACATAGCTTTTAAAGTTTAAAAAGATCTTTGCAGAGTGCATTAGCATCATCCATCCATACATCTCACCTCCTTGGAAATCAGACAGACTTGTGTCAGTCACTTTGGGAGGAGATCTGTATTTCTGTGGTGCAATAGGTGGAATTGGAGAAAAAAGTGAGCATGAGGCATGTGTAAAAGGATTTCTCCTCTCTAGGGCCTGTACCTTGACAAAAGATGTATTTTCTTAATCCCAAAGTCTCCTCCAGTCTGTCTTTCTGCACTCTTTATTGCAGGTTCGGGAACTGTGATACCACAGAGGCAAAACATTCAGAATCACTAATTTCCCACAAATATATATATACATTTTTAAATGAATACACTTGGGATAAATGTCCATGGGCATACAAGCTCTAAAATACATATGGATGATTTTCCATTTCTTCTCTCTAATCACAGAAGCAAAATGTTTACCCTACTTTTTTTTTTCTTACATAGTGACAGGATTCCCAGGACTGGAACTGTGTGAGAGTACCAAATATGAAAAACAGACTGTCAAGTGACACGTCCTCACTTTTGACCTGAGCAAAGAGGAAATGGCAAGGTTTGCATGTATGTCCCAGACAAGAGGCGTGTTAGATTACATTTGAAGGCTTCTGCGAACATTAAATTACTGAAAGATAAATAATTCTATTGGTAATTTGTCAAAAGGGATCTGCAGGAATGGCAACTCAGACTTGAGGTGATAAAAAAGACAAGGCTGGGGAGGAGATGACTGTTCTGTGCCTTGTGTATTACACTTCAGCATTAAAAGTTACATAAAGTGGCAATATATTTTTCAGCAGAAAACCTCGCCAGTTATGTTATTTATTTTATCGAAATTCTGTATCATGAGGAAAAGATTATTTCAATGGATGAGCTATGAAAAGTTATATGTAAAGGTGGTAGAAACATGTTTGAAATTGAACTATGGATATGATTCAATGGTTAACTTATTTCCTAAATGAATGAGAAAGGAAACAGGTTGCTGCAAGCTTCTGCTCTCACTTCCTTATGAGAGAAGACAGAGACACTATCCCAGAAAGAACGGGGCTGTTGTGCACTCTCGTCTCAGGCAATCATGGGTAACTGGGTGGAGAATGAAGGACTGTCCATCTTTGTTGTTGTAAGTACAATTTTTATTGTGATTTGTATCCATTAGAAAGTTCTACAGAAAGTTTTAATACCCAGATCTCATTGTGTCAGTGAATGGTTTATCTGATTATTCTGAAACTAGGGCAGCAAGTGCAGTGACACACTTCAAGAACATGATGTTTTAGGAGCCCTGTCTGGTATCTTGATTGCGATCGGCTTTATTGTCGATTTAGAAATGATCATAGGTTAACTTTCTTTTTCTTTGTTAGAAATAAATGTAAGTATCTATTTTATTTGGATGCAACAGTGACTTAAGGAAAAAGAATAACATTACATATCACTGTTAACCATGTGCACTTCAAAAATAGAAAGCAATCACAACAACAAGCCTTTCTCGCACTTTTGTAAACAAAAGTAGATGTAACTGAAAGCACTGTGGACATGTCTTGAGGATACAAAATTAGTATTAGAGTCAGATTCCAGAATTTAGAGTAGAGATTCATGAATCCTTCGTTAGGACAACTAGCATTTGAACTAAGTTTGTATATAGCTTACATGGAGTAGCTGTGGAAGTAGGTTAAATTCATTACAAGCAAGATTTAAAAGTACCAGAAATCTCACTCCCATTTAAAAGAGCCAAACACTAAGGCAAGGCAGTCCTCCTTGGAGAAAACTTAGGGACAAGAAAGTATTTCAGCATTCGCTTTTTTTTCACATCAACATGATACAAGAGCTACGCATATACAGTATTTAATGTGCATATATGATATGATATATGATATGATATGATATGATAATATTATTTTATATAATATATACAATAAAAATGTAACACCATTTATGGGATTTCTGCCAAGGGGGGTTAGTGTATGTAAATACTGAAAGTAATGCAAAAAAGACATAGACAATCTATATTTGTGGTGACTGAAATGTGAATGTCTTTGTTCAAAAGATGTATTTCTGCTGCTGTGAACAATTGATACTTACATATGACATTGTAGATGCTTAGCTCTAGTTTAGGAACAAAGCATTAGCACTTCAGTGCTTTGAAAAGGAGTAACTACGTTTGCTGTCACCCACAGTGACTTGAGGAAGTTGAAACTACCAAGAGGTGAATTCGGGCATATTTTTTCCACCAGAACTGAAATATTAACAGAATTAAGTAAGAGGCCATTAGGTTGTTCAAGTAGGATTTTTTTTTATTTCCTTTTTTAGTCTCAGGGGTATACAAGGTTAGCTAGTAGGGAAACAAACTAAAGGAGTCACCAGTAAAGAAAGCAGCTAAGTAGACAGACAGTTCACTTTCCTTACCAAAGTATTCTGCATTGTTCACTACGGCTTTATTATATGCTGACTAGCTACAGGGATGTCCGGTGCTTGATAGGAACAGCACAGCCACAGTTTGTATTGATTTACCTCAAAAAAACAGACACATAGCATCCTTAACCCCACCATACTCAATCTCCATTGGCCCTAGCTGAAGAGTATGGATGGCCCCTAACTTTCCATGTTCTGTATGGGTCAGCACCAAGGACTGTGAGAATCCATCAAGGATCACACCAAACATGTCGGCCTGCTGGGCACGCTGTCAGGCTACTGTACATGGGACTGGCACACTGACACTTTAAACACGTATTCAAGAGCATTTAATCCTGAGATTAGATTAATTCTGTAATGAGGATTTGGGGATTTCCCATATCCTGCCTTACGCTGATGGAAATCCCTTCACTTTCCTGGACTTGTGCTGCATGGGAAGGACATTTTCAGGCAAACTGCCATTTGGAACTTTTAATGATGTCTGGAGATTTATCTAGACTCACAGACTTAGCGAGACACCTATAACATGGCAGTCCTTACATAACTGTAAGTCCTTCAAACTATGCAAAAGTTTCAGCTACCATTATCTGTGTTTTGGTTTATTGCCACTCCTGTGCTCCTTAAAGCTCATTTCCACCTGCAGCACACCTAACTCTGCAAATAGAAGCACAATGAACTAATTGACCATTTTTTGAACTGTGTAGATTCAGCTATATGATCTTTAACAACAAACTGTAAAGTTTCTTCTTTGTTTCTCTTTCAGCTTGTGTGGCTGGGGTTAAATGTCTTCCTCTTTTGGTGGTTCTATCTTGCGTATGATCTCCCACCAAAATTCTTCTACACCAGAGAACTCCTTGGCGTAAGTACAAAACATACATTATCTTGGCATAGACTGAGCATAGACATAGCATTTTTCCCTATTTTTTTGTGACTGAAACAGGATCAAGTTGCTGGAGCAGCAGGTTCATGTAGAAGTTAAATTCACATGTAAACAAATAATGCAGACAGACATCCAGTGCTTCTGAATAGAAAGCTGGTATGCAAAATAGAGAGATCTCATCCTAAAGGTGTTTCCAGGTAACTATTATTCTCCTGATAATTAAAGTAAATGTGTGACTGCCACTTTATTTAGCAGAAGATGAATAAAATATTGCCATTGGAACTATTGTGCAACCATTTTCCCTTTTTCATAGCCTGAATATTTGACATAGTTATCAGCTCTGAAAAGCAATCATAATTCATCAAGTGTGTGAAAAGCAGTCACATGATCCTGGACCCTGGGCTATTCAATATAACCTAACTGGTTGATGCAACAGTATGTGTGCAACTATGAAGGTGTTTCCAAAACTACCAAGGGTCATGGCCAATAGAGAAGATTCATTTATTCATATAATTTAAAAGCCTGATCACAGACACAAAAATCACTCCAGCTTCAAATTACAGTACACAGCATTTTGTAAAAGCTCTGCAAATCTATGGTTTAATTCAACCAAGCAGGAAATCCTGCTCTTGCATATAGCTTCAGATCTATGGATCGAATTCCGCCTTTTGTTGTCAGGGCACAGACCTGTGCATGGGTAACTAGAGCTCAGTGTAATCCCAAGTCACTTACTCTCACTGTGATCTGAAACTTGAAAGGGTCCCAATCAATGCAAGGAGAGCACACACTATCTTTCTCTTCCCTTCAGTGTGTTTGGATTAATATGGTCACTAACGCCTCCTTCCAAACTGTCTTTGTCAAAATTTGAAATTATTCAGGATGTGAAGATCAACATCAAGGGAACACATGTCTAAAAGATGGGGCAATGAATTTCCCTAGACTCTCTTTACTGACAAAGGTGCACACACAAGGGACAGGTGAGAGCAGGAGCCTTAGGCACTAACCTTCTGAAGCTAAAATGAGCTTTATGAGCAAAACAAAGCTTCATTGATATCAATGTTAATTACAAGAAAGACTAGTCCTGATCCACTCCTATTGTCTTTTGGAACACTCAACCACTTCCTTTTTAAGCTGTCCTTCTGTCTGTCCTAACCCTCAGCCAACTGAAACCACAGCAGGGTATCTTTCTTTATAGCGTTGGGACAGAAAACTCTCTTGATGGCTTAAACTTGCATTTGTGCTCGGCCACCAACTGTCAGATCTGAGAGGGAGCTTTTCATACAACCATATTATTTCAAAACTGGGCATAGAAGGTGTCTGTCTGGAGGAAAGTTTTCTTTCTGCATATGTGCCCCTAACTAGGCCAGAGCATGGCTACTCTGAAATGCAAACATTGTTAATTAACTCTAGATCTCACACTCATTAATAGTTGTGATATAATACATAAATGAAATCTCTACTTATCTGTCTCCTGGGTAACTTCTTAGGTAGTTCATTTAATAATAGCATCTCTCCAATTACAGCATGCCTTGGCTCTGGCAAGGGCTCCTGCAGCTTGTCTGAATTTCAACTGCATGCTGATTCTGCTGCCAGTATGTCGAAACTTGCTCTCCTTCCTCAGAGGATCAAGTGCGGTAAGATGAAGAAAGAATTTCAAAATTTATGAAAGATAATAACCCAAGTAGCCTTGCAAATATGCCCAAGTGACAGTCCAAGTTCCCCAAATACACTGTTATTTGGGGATGTCCTCTCTGAAGAAGTAGAGAAGGCCGGAGTTTTGCTATGAGCAAGACTGAGGTCTCTATACCAACGGTATGCCTAAAGCTCTGTTGAGATACTTAGCCTTGACTTAGACTTCTTCCCTTTTTTCTTGCCTTCTGGGCATCATGCTGCTTTGGATGCGAAGACCCTGTTCTGTCTGCCAGACACCACTGGTGATGCTCACACATATTTGCCTCATTTGTCAATGATACAATGCCCATTTATAGTAGGAGAAATTAACCCATGTCTTCTGTCTGTGCATGTTCAGTTCTTACAGCAAATGTATGCTTTCACAGACTTACAATGGGACTTTTCAAGTGGTTCATAAATTACGTTCTTTCTTTTCTGCATTGCATTTCTATCTCAGAATGAAATAGCTCACCAGCCTTTTGACCATTTTTAGCTCCCAAATAGGTATGTTATGCACAACACAAAGGAACCACCACTAAGAAAAAGGACAACCAATTCTAGGTGATATCTGGGGTGGCTTTCTATGATAGCCCTGACTGTATCACATTACTGAAATCTAGATCTCTATTACAGCAGAAATAATGCAGACAGAAAGATAAAATAATTTTATTCAGGCATACTAAAAAAAGGCTTCTATTCCGTAGCTATGATTATTAGGCCTCCAAAAGGATCTACAAGTTGCAAACCTTATTAATACAAAATGGATGACCCTCGTCAGCTGAGGGAACACGTAAGAAAATAATCAGAGACAACCCACAGTGTACACTCATTTAGTACATATACTCTGACAATCAGTGTGGATGAAAAAGTGAGCTGTTTCTGCCACATTAAGCTCCTAAATTGTATTTCCAACGCTGTCCAAAGTTGGGCTGAAAGCAGGTTGGGAAGAAGTCTTCTGAGTTCAAAGCAATGAAAAAGCTGAAGACATTTTCAGAAACATAACTGGAATGCTAAAAACTGATTCCAAGGGTTGAAAATTGTATTGCAACTGGGTCTTAATGCTTCTTGTCCTGAATTGCTCATCTCTTGCAGTTTGCAAGTTGGAACCATGTAGAGATCTACAGCTTCATTTCTGCTGCCTGCCTGCAGCTGACAGCACCAGGCTGTGTGAGGAAGCTCAGGGCTCTGAGGATGTGCAAGGACACGAGGGAGGGACATAAAATAGGATTTTAAGACTGTTTGGAGTTTGTTTAACTTCAGTCGCCTCTTGCAATAAATCTCCATAGCTTTTTATATATTTGTATATTTATATATTATATACACAATATAGATATAGATCAATTTTATAGAATATATCTATAGCAATGTGTTGTATTACATCAGGAAGCAGGTAATTGTATACCTTAAGCAAAACATGCACAGCTTAGTGTGCCACTGGTAGGGACAGGACTGTGGTGGCCATGGTGCAGTGGTACAGCTGTTTATGCTTGTTCTGCTGTTTTGTCTGATTAGCTATGCTCTGGAAGTAAAACCTGTGAGGATCTCATAAGAAAATCAGGATTTTTAAATATTGTGTAACTTACTGAAGGGGTAGTGGCCTTTCCAGTAGCAATGCCATTGGGGTTAGGCAGAGGGGTGAATTGCTCAATAGGAATGTGATGGAAACTCCTGCCATTTACATTCTGCTACCCAGAAATGATACACCACAAAGTTGTTTATTATTAATTGAAAGAACAGCAGCTGTGTTGTTTTTGCATGCCCTTAATTGCTGTATTCGTTGCTGTTGTTAATGAGCCTCACTACTGAACTTAACTACAGCATTTTGCTATTGCTTGGTCTTAAACTTCTTAAACAGCAAGATCTGGTGCTCCTACCTGCTTTTTGCAAGGCAGAAAAGCAGGATGGGCACCTCCATGCTGTACTACTCTTTATTCTACAAGCCTTTTAATTATATCTCAAGGCACATGATGCAGAGAAGGCCAAATTTATTCTGGCTGTTGTTATAGTCCACTGAAGTCATTGCAGTAGTGTTAAAGTTTGTCTTTTAATCAAAGTCACAGCTGGAAAAAAAAAACAAAAAACAATGATCTGGAATGATCAGATCCACCCTGTTAGCTGGGAAGATACTTTACCCGACTGTCTACAAAGTTAATGTCCAGCAAGCACTTCGAAGAAAATTTTGATCTCTCTTAATTTGTTGTGTGAAACATTTATATGGTTCCAAGGCATATAATGTTTTAGCTTGCTTAGTGTTTTGTTACCTTTGGCAGTCAGCAAAAGCAATATAAGGACACAACACAGGATATTTATGCTTTCTACTGTGTGGAGACAACAAATGCTAGCTTTACAAGAACTTTAATTTATAGAACTCCCACTGACTACAGTGCAATGTAGATGGTGTCTCTTAGGCACCTGTCATAATCGTTATTGAAAATATCATTCTGTTCTTCTTAAGAGCCAAGTTCTTCAGCTTTTTTTAGCAGAGAGTTTTTTTTTTTTTTTTTTTTTTTTAATTTATTCCTGTTTCCCTTTGGATAACTCCAGTGACAATTTGCAAATGAATGTCTGGCAAGTACACCCAGCATTTTGGGGAAGGAATCACTTAGGAACATAAGTGACTGCTGTGTTTGGAGTGGAAGTTCTCTGAGATGACAGTTATAGCCAGGCTTTACAGTCCATTTCTACAGTGTGAACCACAACAGGATCCTGATGCTAGCTGGCAACCTAAGTCCCTACGAAAACCTTGTCTTGGCATGGCAGAGTGTGATGATTCCCTCCATTTATAACACGTAATTTAAATTTAACACAGATAAGACATATTCTTGCCATACTGCATGTTATTTTTTTCTCATTATCATATACTTTGTTTCAATGGGACATATTAAAATATAATATTATTATTATATTAAGTATGGAGTGATATATTTTTGTTTATATTTAGGAATTCTGAATTCCTAAATATTCTTTACCACCAATGTGACCAATCGTTGTGCTTAGGCCCTCCATTTTTTGTTTATGTTTTTGTTTTCCCTGCATTTAAATAAGTACGCAAAGGCATCACAAGTAGTCTGCAAATACTTTTTTTCTTCATCCCCAAAGTGTTGCTCTACCCGTGTCAGACGACAGCTGGACAGGAACCTCACCTTTCACAAAATGGTGGCATGGATGATCGCCCTTCATACTGGTTGGTACTCAAATGTTTCTTTGTTTACTGCTTTCTTTTTCATTTTAGGCAAAATTCAGGTGGGATTCAAGTTCTTATGGATATGGGCAGAGAGCTGATTTCATTAACCTAAAGGAGTCAGCATGTATCAAGGCTTAAAAGTTTTCAGTCATTAATCTGCAACTGGCAGAGAACAAAAGATAAGTAAGAAATGATACCTTTCTCTTGCACTGTTAGCAAAATTCATGGCACTGATTAATAAAGGGTATTTAGCAATGCCTTGAGAACCAGGTACTCTAGCTATATTTTTTGTTTAGGCTTATAAGTTAGCTGGTACATCTGAAAAAAATAATAGAAATTATTAAAGAAAGGGTTGTATAAACTTGGGCAGGACATTGAATTATTTTTGTGTTTTATGTGTTATTAGGTAAACTAAAGGTTTTCTATCTTTTTTTTTTCCAAAAAATTTGTCACTTCTCAATTCAAGTATCTTACAAATCATATATCTTAGAACAGTATTCAAGTACTTAGGAGATTACTTGAGATCACCACTTCACAGGAAAGGAACAGGGCAATTCAGTTTATGTAAGGCCACAGAAGTGGTCTGCAGCAGAGAGGAATTGTTCAGGGATGTGAGATCTGCACCTGTCAGGCCCTGATTTATCCAGTGATATAAAAGTGGAAAATATTTGAGAAGTGTTGTATAGCTAACCCCTGCAATAACATGTAGTGAAAATAATGTGAAACACTTCAGGTGTACTAGTTTACGGACAAGTCCAGCACCGCAAAAACTTTACTAATGACTGTTAGCCAAACAGAAGAGCAAAGAAACCCTAACAAATCTGACACCAAAGAGATCCAGATTCACTGCTTCACTCTTCTACATAATTCCTGTATGATCCTGAGAAATAATTTAAGCCATCCCAAGTATAAAATTAGGGCACTGCTCTTCAACTTGAATTGCTGAAAGCCTTTGTTGAACAAAGATGTTCTAGAAATGTTTTCCCTTTACCTCTTTCCTTCCTCTACCCAGTAAAAGGTGTAAACTTCAGATGGTGAAGCTTTAGCAATAACACACATCAGTGATCTGAAATTGTGATGAAGAGGGTGAGAGTGGCAAAGGTTCTAAGCTGCTGTCGAGAAACGTTACAGTGTTCACCCAAATGTTACCCCAGAACACTGAGTACTTGCCCTGTGCTTAACCCTAATTATTTGTTTCCTGTCACTCCTAGCAATTCACACCATTGCACACTTATTCAATGTAGAGTGGAGTGTGCAAGCACGTGTTGAAGAGAAAGAAACTCTGACAACTGCGCTCTCGAAACTTGGTGATAATCCAGGAGAAAGCTATGTCAATTTTTTTAGGCAAACTATTCCGGTAAGTGACATCAGGCTGTGAAGAATCATTATTCCATTCATCTAGGTAATCATGTAAGAATATCTCAGGAGATTTCCTATTTCTGGAGTGCACAATCTGCAATTTGAACCATCTTGCAGGACAGTCTTTTGTAATTCATTCCCCTATGTTGGTCAATAATAGTGTGGCTGATTTTTGATAATACTTTATATCTTTTCACATGAGGATTTCAAAGTAGTTTTAAAACATTTCATAAAAACAAATGCCCTGTAAAGAAGTCTTCTGATTAGGCAGACAGAAATCAAAGCAAAAGTTTTGACCTTGAGCTCCCTAAATTCTCGTTGGAAAAAAAAAAAAAAAAATCTCCCCATTCCTCAGAAGCACCAAGAGTCTGACATACTTATAAGTTTTGAGAACCACAGCTGCACAACACCACTAAAAATGAGAGCTTTAATTTAGCTTCCTAAATATGGATGTAGGACCTCAGCTCTAGAAACAGAGTTACGCAAAAATCTTTCTTTTCCCCAAGCCCCTAGTGCTGAGCAGTGGCAGAGTAAGAAACAGTCCTTGGTGTGCAAATACGTAGAAAATCCTTTATCTCCACTTCCACTTACTGTAGTAAGAGTACATTTGCAGTAAAACAAAAATGGAGTGGGTTTTCAAAACATAGTTGGCAAATTCATAGAAGATGACTTAAAGATTTGCAACAAGATAAAGAATTTGGCAAGGGAGACAGACTGGTGGTTCAGCTGGCTCAGCTTTGATGCAGTCTCTTCCTTAGACCAATGTGTTCAATTATTTTACAGAATCCCATGGGGGGCTTATATGTGGCTTTCACATACTTGGCTGGTCTCACTGGTGTTATCATCACTCTGGCCCTCATACTAATCATCACGTCGTCCACCAAAACCATCAGAAGGTCGTATTTTGAAGTATTTTGGTACACACATCATCTGTTTGTCATCTTCTTTATTGGCCTTGTCATCCATGGTGCTGGGTGAGTATTTGCATTTATCACACAATACATGATAACTACTATATTTTATTAGTCACTAAACAGCAGTTATTTTTTATGGTAATGATGTGCCAATACGGGTTCTGAGGCCAATAGGCCCTCAGATGCATGCAACAAGTTATTCACGTGCATGAGGCTTATGAGAGTCAGGCATATCAGTTCACTGATAACCAACTTTTTCTGATATTTAAACTGGAAAGCTCTTTTCCAAGGCTCCAGTTTCTAATTCTTACTTTATCTTTGTGTCCTAAAAGGAATAGTAATAACATAAGGCCTAGGATTTTGTGGGATAAATGATAACTATAACAACACATATTTATCTTTCAGACTTGGATGAGTTTTGGGGGTTTTAGTATCAACAGCATTTCATAATAGATTTTTAGCTGTTGCAGCTCAAATACAGGCAGCCGTGAGTTTCTGTAACTTTTAAATGCCAAACATCTTCTTTTCCAACAGTTAGTTCATTCCATACCTTCTGAATTATCTGAATAGCCTATTGAAACAATTTTAGGACTATGCATATGCAATTTTACCTCTTAGAAAAATGAACTTTAGTTGAATTTTTTTTAGAGAAAAAAAAAAAGCTAAATTATCCAAGCCACATTTCATAGTTCATAATTATACTATTTTATCCATTTAAAATGAAATTCTAGGTGTTATTACCTTAAAAATAGCTAAGGATTCAGAGCACTGGGAAGTGTCCTTTAAAAATGCCCAACAAAAATGACTATTCAACAACACTTCCTCTTAGTCCATTAGTGCTAGAAAAAAAAAAAAAAGACAGAAATGAGACTACAACAGGAAGAGCAAAAATAGAAGGCAGAGGAGGATCAGCAGCAGCATGATAGTCCATTTCAACTTCCAAAACAAGAAGAATGTTTGAGTAAAACATTGAAGGAAAAGAACAAATGGCTCGTGTTTCCTTCAGCAAACACCATATAATTACCATCAAAATGTCCAGACTTGTCAGCAGCTGCTACACAATGCTATCAGAAAGCAAGCATTGCTCTTTCTAGCAGTCAGTGAGTAGCATGTATTTCATAAAAGTTGACTTTTTGGTTACTTGGATGTGGACTATACCTTCTTCATTTTAATAACACAGTACTGAAAATACGAAGAGTTTGGGCAGCAGTAGAGGTCAATGTGGTTGTCAGAGAGATTCAGCTAGACTTTGGGAGGAGATAAACACAGGAATATTATTATCTGTAGTGGGAAGGATGATTTCTGGCAGTGAACTCAGGGTGGCCATTAGTCATATGCAGGATAGGTGTTAGATCACTTTCAGGCAAAGATAGCTCCATCGTATTTTGCCTTAAAAGCAAAAGACATTTTGAGTTTAGAGAAAATGATACTATACTGAAAAAATATTGGATGGTCTTTCTATGCTCAAGGAAGGAATCTTAGATGTGTAAAGATAGATGTTATGAAATAAGTATGATCTGACACTCAAAGTTGTATGTTTGAAAGAGACAGGTGTCGTATCTCAAAAGAGAAGGCTGTGTCATACATAGGTATATGTACATACATATGTATATACAGAAAACTGAAGCAAATATAGTTAATAGAAAGAAGGGGGCAGATTCTTGTCTGTTACAAGCTGTTAAAGCATTTTTCCATTACCAATATTCTTTGCACATGAGTTACGTCACAGACGAAAGTCCAAACCTTCCCCTTGTAGTAAAGAGGAAAGAGTACAGAGATTCAGATCACCCTGCCTTGGAAGTTAAAGTAAAACTTGTAGCAGAAAAAAGAAGTAATTATAAGGCTATATTACTGAAAGCTTAATTTCAGTACTGGAAGAGCATCTACATTGCATAGTAAGTGAAAATAATTGTTTTCATTCTCT
The DNA here is from genome assembly GCF_009769625.2 of Cygnus olor. NCBI lineage: Eukaryota > Metazoa > Chordata > Aves > Anseriformes > Anatidae > Cygnus > Cygnus olor. The sequence continues at coordinate 119,765,420 of NC_049169.1, read as the reverse complement.
TGTACAGGCTCCCAGCATTGTCAAACTCTGAGTGGATTGTAGGGCAGGGCAAAAACCACCAGGCCCACTCTTTCCCTTAAGTGATGGGGGTGAGGGTTGTCAGAAAACAGGCGGCAAATGGGCTCCTCCTGTTCCCGTAAATCAACCCAGAGGGTGGCTCCGCTGAAGCCATTGTCACTAGTGGGGAAGTGAATTGCAACTGGTGATCCTGCAAACTGCAACTCGTGATGCTCCTAGGACAGTGTCGTTCTTTCCCTTTATTTTTCAGGCAGGATGTTAATGAAACCCTTAATGAGGAAGCGATTCGTTAGTAGTATCTATCAGCAGTGAAATCTTTTAACTTTCAAGATTGTGCACAGGCATTGTAATAATCCTCTGATACGTTTGTCACTTAAAGCCAGATACACTTTTAACTTAGATACCAAATTTTGTTGAAAGATAAGAAACACAGTTTAGTTCAAGGAAATTGATCTTGAAACACAGAAAGAGAAGTCATGGAAAGAAAATATCAACAGGATCATATTGGCCTAAAGCCAACCTGAATCAGACCATTGCTAGGGAGAGTCATCAGATCTTAATCTGCATTTCTTTGCTATCACCCTCATCCTACTAATTACCATCATTCTGGGGACTCTCTCATGCCCTAACGTTGGTAAAACTCCACACAGAGGCAGGAAATAATGAACAAGATCTAAATATATTTTTTGTCCTCAAAACTGAAATTTTCTTCCAGCGCCAGCTCTGCTACTGGAAAGCTAGAACTGGAGCAATCAGGCTTCTTTATAATAAAACAAACAACCAAAACAAACCAAAACAAACCAAAACAAAGCACAAGCCAGAATACAGAGTCAAGATCATCAACTGACATAAACTGGTTTGGCTGGCGTAGCTCCTTTGAGCCAGAGGTACCTGTGCCCATTCACACCAACTTAACATCTACTATGCAGCTTTAAAGAGAGAGAAAGTATCAAAGGAGGTACTTTGGAAAGGGTTCTCTATGATTTCTAAGCTAAATAACAGTAATAATTCCTGCACTAATCACTAGGAAACTGATTATTGAGCGCACTCCCTGTTTTGTTTTTCTTATTGAAGGAAAAAGTAGGATTGCTTTGAAAAGAATGAAGTTTTCCTATTGTGACCATGTACTGGAAATGATAATGAACATGCCCCTTAGTTCCTCATCTGATCTTGTTGTTGGTATTTTCCCCTACAAACTTTCCTCCTCATTATTATCATTTTAATAGGAATTTTGTGGGTTGGTCAGAGCAGTAGAGCTGAATCAAAAGGTACACTAGCACTGCAGAAGTCCATAACTTCACGGAAATAGAATAGTACATAAACAGAATAATAATAAGTGACAGTTCATGACAGTAGGTTCATTTACATTTCATTCCCTTAATGTTTTGCAATTTTTTTCAGGCGTATTGTACGTGGACAGACTGCTGAGAGTCTGGCTGAACATAATCCAGAGATTTGCTATAAGAACTTCAGTGACTGGGGGAAAAAAGGAGCTTGCCCAATCCCCCAGTTTTCAGGGAATCCTCCTATGGTAAGAACAATTGTTTTGAGTGTAAAGCCAATCAAAAATGTTTAGAGTTTACTTTTTGTTAAATAATGTATACAGTCACTGTAGAAAGCAGCTTACTTTACGTAAAGCAATATGTGTTAACGAAAATGTATTTTGCGGCTTCTGGAGGTTCCTAAAACGTGCTATAATCCACATAATAGTTTCATATTATTAATGGATTGATAATCATTAACAGAAAATGATTGTCTCCAGACATCAAGAGCTGAAACTTCAGCTCTTACCGACTAACCAGGTTGGCTTTCATTCATGTTTCAGACAGAGCTGTTAACAGAAAACTTCCCTGCAGTAATACAGACCTGAGTCAGTAACACATTGAGAGTTTTATTCCACATTTCACCTAGCTACCTTAGCTTTAAAGTAGAGACAAAATCACCCATAGGAAAGTGCATTGCTATAACTATTGTATCCATTAAAAATCCAACTGCAATTCTCAACAAAGAAAGAAATTCTCTCTCTGAGCAGAAGCTATTTTGAAGGTGTCATATATTTTAAGGCTTCCCTACTCTGGTTGATAAGTAACTTAAATTAACTCCTGTTAATAGCATTTCCAGAATTCAGTGTAATGTAAGTTGCCATCTTCATGATCTGACTTCTCATTTTATTCTGTTAACAGACATGGAAGTGGGTAGTAGGTCCCATGTTTTTGTACCTCTGTGAGAGGTTGGTGCGGTTTTGGAGGTCACAGCAGAAGGTTGTTATCACAAAGGTATGTGTTGATGCTATGCTTAACACTGGGCAAAACATTACCAGTTTTTACAGACGGTGCAGCGAAGCCAGCAGTGCCAACACATCACACAATGTAGTCAATTAAAGACATCTCAGGTGTGTCCTGGGTGCTAACATGCAAAAATAATACTAACCACTAACATCTAAGCATAGTTGTCTCCAAGCCGGTCTTTAAAAGAGTGCAGGAAGAAGATAGCTAAGGCACTGGACTGAATCTTAGAGAATTATTTTTCTTCAGATCTAGGGAAATGCTCACCAATGTAAATATTCCACAGCCTTCTGAGTAATTTAGGATAACAAATTTTTGTTTTCAAAACTACCTGGATATTTAGGAATTCGGATTTTTCAGCAGAACAAATGTCTTCTGAGTAAGAGAGTTAGGGGGTACCTATTTTGCACAGCCAAAGCTAATGTTGAGCTTAGGTGGTAGGTCTCCATGGTGTGTTGCAGAGATACTAATGCTGGTTCTGAAAGTATGATAGGCAAATTATCACGGCATCAAACTCAAAAATATAAAAACTCCCCTGGCCTTTCCCAACATAATTTCTTCACATGGCAGTGTGTTGCATCTCATGGACCTACCCTGTTCAAGTCATAGCAGGATTTGGAGGATCATAGTAGATGCCTCTACTGCTCCCTAGCACCATGCTGACATATTGGAAGGCTCTTATACTCTTGCATACTTTATAGTAATTTTACCAAAATCTCTCTATTTCTGCATAATATGTCTGTTGTGCCTGCTTGGTTCCCTGTTGGCAGGAAGTTTCTTCCACAATGCTGAGCACTATTAATGATACCTACATTAATAAACAGAGAGACTTGATTCTCTTCTAAAAACTGAAAATAACATTGGCAGACAACTTTAGAATTAAAAAATTGCAGTGACTGAAATACTAGCCTTGCTTCTAGAATATTCCTACTGTTAATTCTTGGCTAAATATAGGTACAATAGGCACAACTATAGTTCCCATCCAGGTACAAAATGAAAACTTCAGTTTCCAGTGGTACTATCTGTCTAATTCCCTGTCTGTGTGATAGCTCTTTGTTGATACATACATCCAGCTTCATTAACACTGTGCCACTGTGTAAGGTGCACCTAGAATTAACAACATGCAAACACAGATCTGGTGACGTGTTACAAGATGTGCCAGTGTGACCTGTCCCTTTTGGAATGACTGCAAGTAGACTGTGAAAAAGGTACCTCAGCCAAAAATTCAGCATCTTCTGCAGTCTTTCACCTGGCTGTCAGGCATTGCTTCTCACTCCCAGTTTTACTGGGAACAAAGTTTCACCTGCTTTCCTTGCCTTCACAGGAAAGGGTGATGTTGGTGATGAAGGACATAGATAAAACCAGTGATCAGGGAAGACAACCTTTTCCTTTTGTCTTTTTTTTCCCCTTGTCCCTCTTACTGTAGGTGGTGATTCATCCTTTCAAGACGATTGAGCTCCAGATGATGAAGAAGGGTTTCAAGATGGAGGTCGGACAATACATTTTTGTCAAATGTCCAGCAGTGTCTAAACTGGAATGGCATCCATTCACTCTAACCTCTGCCCCAGAAGAGGATTACTTCAGTATTCATGTCCGTATTGTGGGGGACTGGACAGAGGGCTTGTTCAATGCCTGCGGATGTGACAAGCAAGAATTCCAGGAGGCCTGGAAGTTGCCCAAGTATGTACAAAGAGTCTCCGTCATAAAGCCAACCAAAATCTTAAACACTTTAAATTTTACTCAGCCAGTTTGGTGACACCTGCGATACAGTCTTTAACTACTTCCATCACAGATGCTGACCTTGGACTGCTCCTTCCAGTTCCCTCCTATGATCAAATCCACCTTTTCTTTTACGTTCTAGCATTCAGCCCAAACATGCATTTTAACAGACAAATACTTTACCTTTCTACTGTTACTTTAAATGGTGCTAACAAATATTCACTATTGATTTATTAAGAGTACTTTTGATTTCAGGATAGCTGTGGACGGCCCCTTTGGAACCGCCAGTGAGGACGTATTCAGTTATGAAACTGTTATGCTTGTTGGAGCTGGGATAGGGGTCACACCATTTGCATCTGTGCTCAAGTCTGTCTGGTACAAATACTGCCACGATGCGACCAACCTAAAACTTAAGAAGGTACGTCCTCTTCGTCACAGAAATTTCCCAGAACCCATGTAGTTGTTGGAGGGCTGACAGCCCAAATCGAAACAGGCCCAGAAAAGGGATCTGGCTCCAAGCATGTATGAATCCTGAAAGAAAAGCCCAGTTATCTCACAAGAGGAGCAGACAGGGAAGCAAAAGTTTAAAAAAAAAATAAAAAAGAATGAAAAGAGAAATACCCTAGGAGCAAAATCCTATACGCAAATCCTGTGGTCCTGGGGATTTCCACCTATGGTAGAGGTGCCATTCAAGCCATGCTAGATACAAAACGACATGCCATACTTCCAAAGCACTAACTACAGCCCATGCAAATATTGTGTGTCTTCCCTAACAACACAGAGAGCGACTCTGTCAGTGGAAGCACACTGCTGCCATCCTCTTCTTGCCTTCTGTGCCTGGAAAGTCCCTGCACAGAGGTGTGGGGTCACACTCCACCGTTATGGGCATATCCAGAGGACAGATCTGATTTCATTACCTGCTTTAATTTAACTTCCCCGTCAGCAGAGAGGGAGATATAATCTACCTCCAGGTCATTATTTTACGTCCTAACAAGCTGTTTTACAAGGATACAACTGGGGAAACGTCCTGAACTACAAATGTAACCCACCAGTGAAAGACAAATACGAAGATGTTTCCTTGTTCTTGCAGTTGCTCATTCTGCTTCACAACCCTCCCAGTGTCAAAACTCCTGAATAGCTTCAGTACTGCCTACCCATTAACTGAACTGGTCAGGGCAATTTCTACAACAACTCTGAAATCCTCATTTAGTCAGCAGACAGAAACCCGGAAACCTAAAGGACTATGTCCCCTGACAGTTTACTCTTGTTTCTTCCAGATCTATTTTTACTGGCTGTGCAGGGACACTCATGCCTTTGAATGGTTTGCTGACCTCTTGCAGTCTCTGGAGACTCAAATGCAGGAGAGAAATAACGCGGAGTTTCTCAGCTATAACATCTACCTTACAGGCTGGGATGAATCTCAGGTAACAACACTGCAGAAAATACCACTGCCTTATGTACTGAGGCAGGTGTGTTATGTTTTGCTAAATTTTTGAACAGCCATTATCCTGGGCTTCCACCTGGCTCTCAGAGGTTTTAGGTGCAGATAGGTATTACCCATCAGAAATTACATGAGATCAGCTGCTAATGTACACTCTGACTTTCTCTGTGCGCTCCAGAAAGTAGTCTTTCATCACAACATCAATCTCAGCTGACCATCCAAGTGTCTCTAAAGTAGTTACTACTGCCTAAAGCAGAATTAATGGCATTTGGGAGAAGGTAATGCACAAGATTTGAGCAATGGCAGCATATTCTTTTCAGGGCCTTCATGAGTTCTCCCATCTGATCCCTTGTATGTTGGGCGCTGTAGGTATACAAAGGAGCCGCTTCTCCATGACCCACCTGAGAATGTGTGATTCAGTCAGGAAAGGTGCTCACTCTGCTACTTTTTATGATGTTTTACTTCACTTTTGTCTCACCTTTGCAAAATTTGCCATGTGCCTGAAGTGCCATAGCTCTGCTACAGGGATAGGGTAGCAGTACAGTAGGAAGTTTCCTTACACAGACAATGGAAAAACAGGAAAGAAAGAAGAAAAATCACACAATTTTTGCTTTGGGAGAAAGTTCCCGCTCTAACTTTTTTGACATATAATAGTGCTGCAGAACTCTGCAAGGGTTGAACTTACGCCCTAACCACTTCTTCTCCTCTTCCTGTCCCTACTTAGCTTAGCTGGTCTAGGTGATAGTTACACAGGGAAGGTAGACAAGACCTCCTCATATGGATCAAACCTTCCAGAGATCAAATTGGCAGGACTTCATTAAGGTCATGGGAGCTGTATTATTGTAACTGTAGGAGAAGTTTTGTCTTAATTTACAGCTTTATTTTACAGTTCTTGGACTAAAACAGTTCATTCCAAAAGAAATGTAATTTCTGTGTGTTCAGTGTTCAACAGTTCATGGCTTTAAGTCTTGAGATAACCCAATCAGGGGGAAAAGGGGAGATGGACACTACTAGTCAGGACTATACTCATGTTAACTTTCCTTTCTAAATGCCATAAATGCTTCAGGAATGTTCTTGGTTTGCAAGTAATTCAGTGCATGTTGACATGATGCTGTCCTTTGTCTTTCATTTCCCACAGGCCACTCATTTTGTAGTGCATCATGAAGAAGAGAAGGATGTGATTACAGGCCTTAAACAGAAAACCTTGTATGGAAGACCTAACTGGGAAAACGAGTTCAAAACCATTGCAAGGCAGCATCCAGGGTAAACCTGTACTGATAGTCCTCTGTCTGAACGCCATAATAGCATAATCTTGTTCCTTTCATAATGTTTGAGGAAAGTATTTTAGAGTATTTTAATAACAATCTCCAAGTGTCTTCTAATCTGGTTTCAGACATGGACATGACCTCGAGTCTTGACCAAATTGTTTTAACCTACAGCTTAAAAAAAATCATCCATGTTTGGTGAGGTACTTCATGCAGTATGCAATTACTAGCAGATGTTTTAGAAAAAACATATCACAACTTCCTAGCTGAAGTAGATAGGAACGTCATTTGACCTCTAAATACCTCTAATAGTAATACCTTCTACCTCAAAAAAAAAATTATATATATATATATAGATAGATGGCCTTTGGCTGAGCACCCAAAATTTGTGGGAAAAATGGAACAGTTCCTTTCAAGAATTTGTGTCATAAACTCTGAGGCTTTACTTCATTGATTCCACTGAGGTCCATAGAATTGTCTTCACTGACTTCTGCTGAGCTGAGATTTAGCCCACCATCTCCTTTAGAAGCAGTAGAAAACGCCTTGCAAGTTTGAAGCGGTTATAAGTTTTAAAGGGAAGACATACCGTTCTCTTTTAAGTTCCATGACTGAGGAAAAAAAAACCTTGCAGCTACAGAACATAAGATTGATATGCACAAATAACATCCAGCTGCTCTATATTTAGTTCCTGACCATGTTTTCGTTTTCTTAACAGTTCCAGAATAGGTGTTTTTCTATGTGGACCTGAGGGCCTAGCTGACACGCTCAACAAGCAGAGCATCAGTAACTCGGAAGCTGACCCACGAGGAGTACACTTCATCTTTAACAAGGAAAATTTCTAACTCCCAAATATGTGGCAGTTGTTCATTCAGTACAAAGTCTAAAGACTGGATCTCTTTTTCTGGGAAGAACAGCCCAGCTTCTAATCCCAGTTACACAGATGCATATCCCTTTGCTTCTTTGGAATTATTCTGGCGCTGCAGTAGAGTAGGAGTCAAGTTTTACTTTAAGAAAGTGTGCGCTGCCTGCCCACCCACCCCCCAACATGCTGGCAATTTAGCAAAAATTTATTCTTCATCTGTGTGAGGGGAATTCCCCTCAACTGTCTTTATCCTCCTGTTATTCATAATGACTGCTGAAGGTTCAAGGCAGCCCTATACATTTGGGAACCAATTCACACAGAGAAAGCTTAATGCTATTAAACAATAAAGCATTCTGGCATAATGCTTGCTATTAAGAGACAGCTTATCCTGGATACAGGGAGTCTCTGGAATGAGGGAGGACTTAGGAAAGGGTGAGTAGGAAAAATTGGTCCTTACAACAGGAAATCTGCTTTGCACACCAGCATCTCTCAGGCTCCCAGATAGAAGGCTAAATGCCTCGTCCAAGAGATAGCATGGGCAGCTGGAAAGCAGCCGTTTCTCTTTAGGGAAGAAGAGAAGTGAAAATGAACCACCTGGATGTCAGGGCACCGCTGCCACCATCGCCCAGCTGCAGAGGGGACCATGAGGCTGGTGCCAAACCAAGTCCTCCACTCTGTAAGCCATAGCCCAGCTGCTTCAAACTTCTCAGTTTCACATCTCTAAATTTCTGACTTCAAGGCCAAAAGAACTCATCACTGAATGGTTTAATGGCTCTTTCGTGAAGCATTTTAAAATGCACACAGGGCTGTTGGCCCTTGTTCAGCTGCTCCTCTTTGACAGTAGTGAGGTAGGTTTGAGAAAGCAAATACCATGGGGACAGTAGCTGGAAGAGATATGAATAAAGCTTGCATGTATGCAAGAAACCCATACAAAGCACAGTGCTTCTGTATGTACAGTACAGGTAACAGGTTATTAAAAAAAAAAAGGAACCAAGACACTTTTAATACCAGCAGCAGGAAAAGAAAAAAAAAGAAAAAGAAAAAGAAAAAGAAAAAAGAAAACTTTAAAGCCAGCAGCATAGAAAAAAAAGGTGAAAAAAAACTTGAAACAGACATATTTTATTTCAGCCCGGTTCAGCCCAGTCACCTGCTTACTGCCTTTAAAACTCCTCTGCCAAGCCCTACAATAGCTCCTACACAACACTAGACCTCGCTGACAGGTTCCTGCAGTCACAGATAAAAGTGGTGACCTCCTTTTGTAACTTCACACAAGTTTGTGTAACCTTCTGGTTGTATGTAGCATATTTTACACCACAGCTTGCCAGACGGGATGTGTTCTCCCTTTACACCATTTTTAAATGTTATCCAAGCACTTCATGCTACTTTAGAAGGACAGCTTACCATTTTTATTTATTAATACGAAACTTACCTGTATGATACTGAATTGTATCACCATCTGAAGGGCAGAAGTCACAGTTGGTAAATGCTAGTAAAGATCAGCTCTTGGTGAGGAATTTTTCAATTCTTTTTCTTCAATTCTCAAAAGGGCCATATTTAAATCCACATAATAATGTTTGAAACATGCCTATTCAATCAGAACAGAGCTTAAACAGAATTTAAAAAACTTCTTCCTTGGAATAAAAAGAATTGCTACTGAAATAGAGTAAGGCTCTCACCCTCTGCAGAGAGCACTGAAATATTTGGCTTTGATTTCAATGGACATATGATCAGATTTTCACACTGTCAGAAAGCAGGCAAACTGGAAGTTTGGGGTCTAATTGATACAGAAGAAGGAAGAAGGGGTCTAATACAGCATATTTACCATTCGAAGACTCTTGGAGGGGGTGCATTTTACTTCACCATTTTCTAAACATTGTCATGTTTGTTCTTACAACTCCAGGGATCTTTCCTTTCACAGCCAGTTCTAATGACACTCCCTGACCTGCTGCACATTTACACCAGGGACTGCTGGTCACCTCAAACTCAGAAAAAAGGAATCGTGTGCATATTAATAAACCACTGTCTTCCTAAAACATGTAAAAGAGCAAGCAAGAACTTCTCAGTTTCTTTCAAAGGTTTGTTTTATTAAACACTGCTGAAATATGAGACATGCATTATCAATCATGGTCTGAAATATGAAATATGAAGGGTGCTTTTTTAATCTAGGATAGGTGAGTGAAACAGATAGCACTACAGATAGCACTGAAACACAAACATAAGAAAGAAACTAGATCAAGTCCTCCCTACTCTTCAGCAAAGCATGGATGAATGTCAGTGGTATTGTTCTCAACGCTGCTGTCTTTTTCCTAATGGAGTAAAGCCCTCCTTCCAAATGCTTGCCTGGTCTATAGACGTTCCCCACATAGGTGGTATTTCTGTGAGCCACTTGAGACGTGCCACTCCTAGATGATCATGGTTACAACACTACTGCCTCCAATGCACAACATGCAGTGCTCTTCATTCACCCTCAGGAGAAGGCCGGGGCAGCAGGCTACAGGTGAGCCTACAGGACAGTCCTGTTTTGTGGCCCGATGACACTGCTTGGAAATAGATCACTGCTATAGGCCGGCCCCCTTGCTGAAAATTTCCTCCTTCCGTGTGTTTGGGGATTTTCTGTCCTGGGGGCGGTGGCAGGGGTAGCTCTCACAATAAACAGCTTCTTTTGCTGTCACGCTGCTGGCTCTCAAGGGCCTGTCCTGGAAACAAAGGTTGGCTTCTCAGCTTTGCTCGGGAAGCTGCACATGGTATCCTGCACTTTGGGCAAAGCTGTCTGCCATCCCAACCTTCATAGGAAGCACCAGCGAGATTTTGGGAAAGGCAGGGACACGTCAGGGTTGTGCCTGTGGACAGCTGGGGGGAGCAGTGCCAGGGAGGGTGGGGATAGCAGCCGGTGGTAGAAGGCAGGACTTGACAGAGCTCCATGTTTCACTGACATGGATCAATTTCCACCCCAAAACTCTTCCCCCACCTTTACCAGGCTCCTGACTTGCTGGCCGCCAAAGTAAATGAGCAATTAGGGTTGCTGAGGCAGACCTCTGCTGCTGCCCATGCTCATGAAGGTCTTGGGGCCCCCTCCAGAATCATCCTCCCTTCCAGTGGGGTCTGAACACTACACGTGGCTCTCCCTTTAAGGCTGTCCTTTTACAGGAGCCTTCAGTCCTAGCGCTGCCTCTTCTGTAGGGCTGACTCTAGAAGAGGTAAGGACCTCATGGCACTCCTGGGGATAGGAACAGGGATAGGGACACAGCCTGTGTGACATGCAGTACTGACCTCATGCTGTACTGGAGTTCATAAAGCGGAATGAGGCCTGATCTGTCCTTCCACCCAGTCCCACAAATTCCCTATTCAAAAGAAAAATGCTCTGCTGATGGCAACAGGAGCCTGTTGTTGGGTTAGTAACATAAATGCTTTAACTAATGGAAGCAATTAGGAGTTCAGTTCAAAGTGACTGAAGAGAGAAACTGTGGCCTCTGCTCATCACATTTTCCTTCCCTTCTTACACAATATTTTGTCTTCCACATGCAGTCATCTGAATTAAGATGTTAATTAATTCATCAGTGTCCTTGATTTGCAGTCCACTGTAGTTTGCCTCACACTTCAAGACCTTGATCCTCAGGGGTGCTGGGCAGCTCCAGTTTCCATTGGCCCCATCTTAATTTTGGAAACTGGACGGTGGTTCTGGAGGGTGCAAGGCACCTGTTCATATCCAGATAATAAATTTGAGACCTCAGGATGCTCTGGGACTCACCTTGTCCTCCTTCCTTCCCTGGTAAACACTTGCAAAATTGCAAACATGGAAAGGAAATCCAAGTTTTCATAAGTTTTAACCTACAATAAGAATGCTACTCTGCCTGTTCACCATCATGCATGTCCCGGGGGAAAACCACCCTGGTTGCAAAATAGGTCTTCCTCTTTTCAGTCTTGTAAGACTTTCTCTGCTGGGTGGGGACTTTCTGCACTTCAGTCCTCAAATGGTGGGTTAAACCAAATTAGAAACAGAAAAACAAGCAAAAAGCTGCCTGTTAAACAGATGACACTTTTGAACAAGCAAGTAACAACTTCAGGGTCTCACTATGACACTTTGTCACAGAATCCTGCTCTAATTTGGGTATTCTTAAGAAATTCATGTTCGCTGTTCTTATTTTTTCCATCTTGCAGTGGGTTTTGTTTGTTTGTTTTTGCTGTTGTTTGTAGAACTCATAGCCAGGTGTAAGCTCTCACACCTCAAACACACATGTATAAATGCTCAAAGGAAGTTAGTAGCATTTATTAAGATGTTAATGGTTATAAGAGCTCGCAGGATCAAGATCCTCATGTCTGACTGTGTACAACAGCGACAGCTCCACAGGTGCAAACCAGAGCAGTCATTTCTCGTGAACCACACGTTAATTTTTGCATTTCACAGAGACCCCAGCAACCCACTGCCCTCATTTACATTCACAACACGCAAGCCAGCCGAGACAAGCGGAAATTAATAGCAGGAGAGTGGAGAAGTGTTGAAAGAATTGCTGAAAGCTTACAAATGCTTTCCAGTTCTGTTCTGCACGTCTGCTAACTCCATCCCTCCTTTTCCATTGGTACTGCTCCACCTGACTAACGTGTGTGTCTCTGCTCGCTCAGCTACCACCGATTTATCTCCATTCATCCTCTTGTACCCGTTGCTGCTGTTGCACCTTCACTCACCCACTCCTTCCTGCTCCCCAGCTCTGCAAGTTTCTTGAGAACCTCCAGTTCCCTCAGGCTTTCTGATGCTTTTGCAAGTGCTCAGGCCCACCTACAAGTGCAGGGAGAAGCACGGGGTGCAGTGCATGCTGTGCATCATGCATGATGTGATCCAGCTGCCACCTTCCCTGTCACTACAAAGAGACCAAGGCTGCAGCTAGCTCTGCATTGCCCAGACAGACAGCTTCTCTAGGATTTTCTCCCCACATTTAACTTTTTAAATTCTACAGTGAAGGAGATTTAAGAGCTGCTCTGTTCTAGTATATCAGCATGTGTGAGTCAAATTCTGTACTTTTGCCTTGTAAAACATATCTGCATTTAGCCCTGCATTTCATTTGCATTGTTCAGAAATGAGGGTAATGGGGAAAAAAAAAAACTTGCTCCCATCCTCAATACCCACACACCTCACTGAGCATTATTGTAGAGAGAGGGCAGGAAGGTCAGCCAAGGCGGGGAGTCAGACCATCTCTCTCCCGTAGAACAGGCACTTCGTAATAATAAAAGTAGTTCACAAAGCGAAGTGCCCTACAAATAACTCATTGGTTGATTTTGTTTTGGACTTTTTAAAAAACATATGTAGGTCAACTGGTAGTGTTGTGGTTTAACCCAGCAGGCAGCTAAGCACCACGCAGCCATTTACTCACTCCCCCTCAGTGGGATGGGGGAGAGAATCAAAAAAAAAAAAAAAAAAAAAAGGGCAAAACTTTTGGGTTGAGATAAAAACAGTTGAAGAGGTCAAAAAAAGAAGAGAAATAATGATAATAATAAAAGAATACACAAAACAAGTGATGCACAATGCAACTGCTCGCTACCCCCTGACTGATGCCCAGCCAGTCCCCAAGCAGTTGGGCAAGCAGTCCCCCCTGCCAACTCCCCCAGTTTTATTGCTGACCATGATGCCAGGTGGTATGGGACATCCCTCTGGCCAGTGTGGGCCAGCTGTCCCTGCTGTGTCCCCTCCCAGCTCCTTGGGCACCCCCAGCCTCCTCACAGGCAGGGCAGTGTGAGAAGCCAAAAAGTCCTTGGCTCTGTGTAAGCACTGCTCTGCAACAATTAAAACATCAGTGTGATATCAACATTATTCTAATCCTAAGTCCAAAACAAGGCACCATACCAGCCTCTATGAAGAAAATTAACTCTATCCCAGCTGAAAGCAGGACAGGTATTAAGACCAGAAAATACAAAAATACCACTGACCATGACTTTCATGGCCTCCAGAACAAGTGGACTGCAGAGACATCTTTGGTCAAGTAACTCTGAAGCAAAGTGTAGGTGATTCTTACACTGATTTTGCCTTTTTACATGCCTGTGAGTTAGACTGGACCATGAAGAAGTCCAGAGTCTCTACACTGTTTTCTCTTTATATGACTGAGAGCGCTGAAAAAATTCAGGTGGAATTTTCCTCAGTACCAGCTGGGTGCAGAAATGGCATAGGGAAGAACTGGGACAGGGCAATTGCCATCATCTCTTTGCAGCCGAGAGGCCCAAACATCACTAATACCAGTGTTAACACCAAAGCACTTTGGCACAGCAGGAGTCTGGTTTCATATCGCAGCTTTCCCACCTTTCTAAACTGAAGAGATTTCTACCCTACCATCCCAAGGAGCCAAAGTGTAAGTGAATGCCTCTGCAGGATGACCCAGGGCTGGCAAGATCCCACAAGCAGCTAGTGAAGACAGTTTCTGCTTTTGTTTTACCACCCTCTTGGCCTTTTTCTCATACTTCCCTTTCATCTGCAATGCTAGGTCAAGCCTGTTTTCAGGTGGCAGATTCACTCAAGCCCTCAGAGACGTGAACCTTCCTCAGACAGCAGCAAGGATATAATCAGAAAAGATTGTCAAACCAATTGTGGGAAAGTTTTTTTAGAGCAAATCCCTCTGAAAATACAGATAAAGAGCCCTGCAGGTCAGCAGCAACTACTTTCTGCTCCAAAATTATGAAAGTTTCTTGTCTGTTAACAATTCATGAAATACTCTCACTGTACTAGAGCTGCAAATGGTTAAATAAATATTTGGATTGCTTTCCATCACTGTTGTCTGTCTCACATGTGCAGTCAACAGCAAAACCTAATGCTACAAGTCAAAATAAACAATAAGAAGTGTGTAAATAAGAAGTGTGTAAATAAGAAGTGTGTAAATAACAGCAACATGGGTTGCAATAAAATGCTATTTGCAGAGTACTAACTGATGCTCAGTTACCCAATATTACTGTGCTTTCAATTTACAGGAAACCCTTTAAAGATTTTAGCCTCTGCCACAAGAGGCTAGCTGCTGCAGCTGAAAGTGAGTCCTTTCACTGCTATTTCACACCCTCCGAGACCGGCAGCAAAACCCATGTTGTGAACAGCTGGGGAATCTTGCCTAAAGTTACTCATTGTTCTTGTTGGGTTAATAAATGCCCCGATGCCTTTATTTGCATTAATCTGTCAGATGTTCAGCTGGTACCAAAGTGGAAGCCATCACAATGAATGAAGTTACCGTCGGGGGACTGCCAACCACATCACTGTCTGGGGCCTTCCAGCAGCTCTGCAATGTGTGATGAGCATTTCCCCAAGCAACTGCTCTGAATATCGCCTCTCCTCCAGGATAACCATAGTGATATGAGTGCTGGTCTCAGTTTTTCATAATAAGGCCAATACATTAGTATATTTACAGGATTTAGCCAGCGTTCTTGCTGATTTCTTGCAAGAAGGCAATATCCTATTTAAGCCCTTTAGGTACCGATTCCCTCTGCAGGAACCTGTATGCCCTAAATCCTTCTAGAATGATGTTGGTGGTGGTTAACTATAAGCTATTGAAATTCATGTATTAGTGATAGACTAGAGATAAGATTTCTCTACCAACATCTGGGGAGAGGATCTTGAGGCTGGAGGAAAGGGACCAGCAGTATTCAGGAAGGGAGATGATGAGAGTCTGTATATGAGTCTTGTCTTGTTAAGCTGGGTGGGAAAAACATCAGCCCAAAGCTGTTAAACTCACTCACTCAATCAATCAATAAATGAAATATCTGCATTTCTCAGAGCTACACAGAGGGTAATACAGCTTACTATGAGGAAGATCTAATAGGTACGCTTGCATTTATGTAAGCAACAGAAACTAGCCCCAAACCCAAGAAAATGATGAAAGTCCTCCTGTTATTTTCAAGTCATTTGCAAAGGCTAAGCTGTACCACATTAAGGTTGCCACTTCCCCTTTTGAAGTAACAGCTGTTATGTCGCTAATGTCCACAGCCACTTTCTTTCAAGGTGCTGGGACTTCCCTTCTCCCTCTAATAATGGATGAAAACACTGACCATCACCAGCTAATGGGGGCAGCATCAACAGAGAAAACACTGCGGGCCAAACTAGCAGGTATTGCAGCTTTACATGAAGATTTACTCATCAGAGAAAGTGTCAGTGGGAAAGGCTGCACAGGACCAGCATTTGTTTATACTGAAAATGCCACACAAGATGCAGAGGAAATCTCTCACCTAATTTCTCTCTTTGTCCACCCAACTCATTCTCATCTTTTAAAAAAATAATCAAAACTATCTTTTGCTAATATAACTACCAGCCCTTCTTCTCTTCCATCTTTTACCAAGAAATTATTTTAAACAATTGCTGGTGCTTCCAATTTTCCAATTTTTGGGGGGGAAAATTCCAAATTTTTTCCAATGACCTTCTTCCCAGATCTTCATTTCACTTTACTTGGTACCAACCACATCCATATTGTCAGGTGTAGTGGGTTTACATGGCAAGGTTTTTGTAGTGGGGGGCTGCAGGGGTGGCCTCTGTGAGAAGAGTCCAGCCACTGCCCCATGTTAGATAACATTTAGATCCAGCTGGCTCCAAAGGGACCCACCGCTGGCCAGAGCCAAGCCAGTAAGTGATGTTGTTTGAGCCTCTGTGAGAGCAGATTTAGGAAAGGGAAAAAATTGCTGCACCACAGTGACTGGGAGAGTAAGGAGTGAGGCCCAGCCCTGCAGGTGAGTGCAGCAGGAGGGCAGGAGGTGCTCCAGGCAGGCAGCAGCAATTCCCCTGCGGCCTGTGGAGAGGCCCCTGGTGGAGCAGGCTGTCCCCCTGCAGCCCATGGGCCCCACACGGAGCAGATCTCCACGCTGCAGCCCCTCCGTGGAGGAGCCCACGTGGAGCAGGTGGATGTGGCCTGGAGGAGGCTGCGGCCCATGGAGAGCCCCCGCAGGAGCAGGCCCCGGGCCGGAGCTGCAGCCCGTGGAGAGGAGCCCACGCAGGAGCAGGGGGGCTGGGGGGAGCTGCTGCCCGCCTGTGGGGGACCCGTGCTGGAGCAGTTTGCTCCTGGGGGATGGATGGACCCCGTGGTACGAAGCCATGTGGGACCAGTGCTTGAAGAGCTGCTGCCTGTGGGCAGCCCCCGCAGGCTCAGTTCGGGAAGGACGGCATCCCGTGGGAGGGACCCCGCGTGGAGCAGGGGCAGAGAGGGACCGTGAGGGAGTGGCGGAGACGAAGTGTTGGGGACAGACCTCGACTCCCATTCCCCCATTCCCCTGCACTGCTCTGGGGGAAGGAGGTAGAAAAGGGTGGATGGGGGGAAGGCGTTTTTAGTTTGCTTTTAGTTTCTCACTGCTCTAGCTTGTTAGTAATAGGTAATAAATAATATTTATCTCCCTATTCTGAGTCTGCTTTGCCCGTGATGATAATTGTTGAGTGATCTCCCTGTCCTTATCTCAACCCTTGAGCCATTTTCATCATATTCTCTCCCCCTTTTCCTTTGAGGAGGGGCAGTGAGATAGCAGTTGTGGTGGAGCTCAGCCGCCCAGCAGGGTAAAACCACCACATCAGGTTAGCTTGGGGTCTAGGAACCTCGATTTTGGGGGGTAATATTGCTTCTCTGTGCTCCTAGGATTGTCTGCATCCATCAATTGCCTCTTGTCTTTGCAGTCAATATGAAGAGCTTTCAGACTATGGCTGTGCTTTTGTTTTACATGTGAATAACATACAGTGGGACACCATTCCTGAATTAGTGCTTCTAGGTGGTGCAATGATAATGACACAGTAACAGCAGTGCTACCACTACTGTTATCATTATTATGGAGAACCAGGTTCACACATTCCAACTGCTACTGTTCAAGCAATTCTTAAGCTGGGTTTCCAAAATGATTTGTTTAATCTGTTTTTCCTAGAGAAATGAGATAGGAGCTACAGGAAAGAACAGATATTGAAAAAGGGTTTTGTAAATTCAGCTGCATTTCAGGTTTGGCCCACTGACTTGGAGTTTGCCTCTCATTTAAATTTGCCCATGAGAAAAATCAAAAATAAAACAGCTGGAGTCCTGTCTTCTTTCTTAAGTTTCTGTTTCAGCTGTTGGCATTTCCCTTGCCCTCTCACATCGCTTTTCTTCTTTGCTTTTCTCCGTTTCAGGTTTGACTTCTCATTGAGAAAACATCATGCAAATTTTTACAACATTGTACAGCCCCTTGACCAGCTCCAGCGGCTGAATGAAGGAGGCTGGTAATATGTGCACCTAATGCCAAGGCTATTTTTACTTCCCCAACATCCGTTCGCTATCAATAGATATTGCTACTATTGTGGTATAATACAAATATGTCAGTCCTATTCCTCTGGTCACGGAGAAGTATTTTTAATGGTAGCAACACTGGGATTAAAAGTCAAATAGAGTTGAACGTGTGCAAAAAGCACACACCTATGAGGCCAAGAGGGCAGTACAGACAGTATAAAAATAGCTGAAACCAGAGCATGCAGAGGCGATTGCAGCTCGCGGAGCCCGCAGTAACTGCTGCAGCAACTCCTGCCTTCCCAACGGGGAAGTGCCCGGGGGGCTGCTATCTGCAGGCTCGCAGCGGCGGGCGGTTTGCAGCCTCATGCTTCCTGGAGGCCATGACAACTTCACAGAAAACATACGTTTCGAGAGGGATGACATAACCATAACTGCCCGATACAGTTTTGTAAGAAAACTACTGTTATGTGCTAGTGCTTTTAAGACTGCACGGGGGGGGGGGGAGGAGGGCGTGGTCGTATTTTCATGTGTGCGCAGACAAGCGGCCGGCCGTGACAGGGACCGGTCTCCCCCACCTCAGCTCCCCGCGGGGAGCCTTGTGAGGGGGGATCGGGGCCGAGCCCCGAGGGGGGCCCCTGGCTGCCGGCAGCCGGCCTCGGGAGGGCCGCTGAGGAGAAATGCCGGCCCCACCGCCCGGCCGCCGCCTCCCGCCCGCCCGAGGCGCGCCTCCTGCCGGCGGCTGGGCGGGCAACGGCGGGCCCGGGCCGGGCCCCGGCTCCCGGGAGCCGTGAGGGGGTGCAGAGGTAACCCTCAAGTTAAACTCCTTCCCTTCCAAAGCCAGCTTTTGCCGTGTCCTTCCCTACACGCAGTCGTTTAAATTGTCATTTAGGGGATCCATACTGATCCATATGCAGCTGTAATTCGTTCACAAAGCTGGCAGGCCACCTAGCTACAGCAGTGGTCGCAGTTTGGTTTAGAATTACTGTCCTAAAATGTTCGACTCAAACAGAAATACTATTTAGCTCCAAGGATCCGTGAGCTCTTTACATGCCTCTGAAGACATTTAGTTATAAACTAACAAACAGCATCACTTGAAACCCTGCAGTAGGTTTCATGTGCCATTTGCTCAGACCAGTTTTAAAACCACTGTAGAAACCCATACAGAAAACCAGCCCCCAGAGTTATTGCATGAAATTAGATGAAGTGGTGACCACCTCAAAGAATAGTACTGTGAGTTACAAAAAGGCAACGGTACCGCTGCTGCTACCTCACCCTCCCACTTCTGCTGGCTTGCTGCTGCTAGGATCCAGATGCAAAATTGGGTTCTCTATGGCAAGGACACTTATGTGTACAAATGCTGTTGGAACCCTTGTTTTGATACCTCAACATTGCTGAAATGGAAATAAATAACAAAAGATGAAATCCTAAATTAAGATTACTAATGTATGACCCCTAATTGTGAGGGAAGTGGATAAACAGAAAGGAGGAATATATCTTTGAAAGTATATAACGCGTGTTGTGTGTGTGTGCACAAGCCAGAGTATATATAGAAAGATCACCCCTCTTTTTGGTCAAAACTGAATAATTTGAAGAATTTATTAATGAACTGAATAAAGGTGGCCCGCCCCAAAAACTTCAGCAAACTACAAGTCAGCAGAGAATGTTTAGTTTCTTCCTAAGGGGGTTGCAAAGATGTTGATACTTATTTCTGATTTAAGAGGAGCTCTTCAGAAATCATTCTGATCATAGCCAGTAAGAGAACCTGCTGAATAGAAAAAGTTTGAGTTTCTTGCAGCTAAAGTTAGTCCAACTTGCCACCTTCCCCACAGACAGGGGATTTTAATGGTTTTTGATTCTGAGCTGTGTGGTGTCCACATTGTGAAGTTACCTAGCATAGATTACAAACTTTGTGATTAAGTTTCAGACAGTAAAAAAAAAATAAATCTATTTAAAATCATGTCACTACAAAACTTGGCTGTCTTTCCTTCATGCACTGGTGCTATCTGGCCCAGTAAGCGTATCTGTCTCCTTGACTCTAACTGTAACTACCAGTGAGGTGTGCTACTGTAACCCTGATTCTTGTTTTCAAGTAATTTTAGGTCAGACTGTGGAATAGGAGTTACATGGAACCCAGTAGTTGTCACTCTAGCACCATTTTGTTCCCTTTTTAAAAATCTTTTATGTAACAAACAAACCTGCTGTCACAGTATGCTTCCTGTGTTTAAAAACAAATGCTCAAGCACTCAAGCTAAAACCTCCCTTTACTCAATAGTAACTTAGACTCATCAGAATAGACAAATCTCCCTCAGCGGTGTTAGACTGCTGCCTTCCTTCCATTATAGGGGAAAAGAGAGAAACTGTCCCATCTATAAGCCAATGCACACAGCCCCCTCACCTGTCATAGGCCCCACAGGCTAGAGCAACTCAAGTGTAATGCAATGTAAACCTGACCACGTAGCTTCGGAGCCACTCTGTAGGCTTATCGCTGCATTCACAGAATATTGCATCAGGGCTGAGAGTCTCACCCAGAGACAAACTGGGGCTGGTGTTGGTCTGGGAATGTCCTGCAGAGACACAGGCAGAATTTACTGGCTCGGGATATTCTGATGCTGGATTTGGTCTGCTCTCTACGTACATGACACCACAATTAAAAAATCCCCCTCAGAATTACATTTGGACAAAATGATCTGGTAAGACTGTGCAAGAGCCAGCAAGGTGTATCCCCATAATCAGTTAGGAATTGCTCGTTACAGGATTTGCTGCGCTCCTGTCCGAAGAATCCGCTGCCTGTATTAAAACAAAGCCCTGTTTTCTCTATATGATAACTACTATACTAATGCATACAGGCTAGCAATAGTTAATGCTCTCTCTTTTATGATGTTTAAAATATCAGTGCTCTGACATTCATGTAGGCTAAACAGGCTACCTACAAACCAGGAATTCATTGGCTTTGGCACAGTGCTTTAGATTGCAGGAAACTAAATTGAACACAAAAGGATTTGTAATTCTTAAGCAAGTATGAAGGGATGACAGTCATCAGTAAGGTGACACTTGCTGAAGGACAGCTGGCAAGTAATAGAAAGGAAAATAATGAATCTGTTCCCCTACCTTCCCTTTCACACTTTTCTGTATAGATAACAAAATTCTTATAGACCTTTCTGCATGAGAGGAACAGGTGTCTTTTGCCATGAAATAGTGTACAGAAATGTATAGCTCCATATATATGGGCTATGCCTTGATACAAATTCTTATGTCCTGTTAGTAAAACCCCTTGTTTGTTAACAATAAGTCATCCCCATGACTGCAAGAACTAAGGAAAACATTGTACTGATAGAAAGCACTATTGAAATATTATTGCACATTCTCATATTCTGCAATCCAGAATTTTATCTTTGAAAACAAGCTACTTGGAAAATCTTCTGGGAAAGTAGTGGTGGTCAGAATTCATTTTAAGAGTTATATTAAATACAAGTAGTTGTTTGTACCCACAGATGATGGGGAAGGGAAAAACATAAAAGAAGTTAAATTTGCTAAAGTATGATGCAGAATGTAAGTACTTTTCCCTGTGTTTCATAATAATCTTTCTGGACCAACAAAAACTGTAACTTGCATCACCACGTCAAGCAACACAAGGAATTGGTATGATCAGACAAGACGTGGGAAACCAGTTCAAGTTTGGGAATTAGCCTTTGATGAGTCTTCTCTCTAAAATGCACATGAAACTTTAATAAATTTCCCAAGTTCTCACCATTGTATACAAGTGAAGGAAAGAAAGAGAAATACTGTTCTCAGTTGCTATTTGTATTGATCAAGCACACATGAGGCAAAAATACAACTAAGGCAGATCTTTATTTGTTTTGGTAGAAAGAAAAATGAAGCAGTCTTACAGTTAAGCAAGTTTTTTTTCCAAGTTTTTTCTCAGTGGAACCTTCACCAAGTCTCATTAAACTGATAGCCTTGCTCAGTGCATTGTATTTTCAAGAAAAGCAAAGACACCAAAAGAGTTATGAACGGCTATTTGGAATATTCCTTCTAACCATGGCAGCCATTGAACAGGGATAACAACCACAACTATTTTTACTCGCTCACATCTTATGCTGTATCAAACCTACCAAAGCTTGTTCCAGTTGCTACTCCACTTATTTTTTCCACTTTGTGCAGTCCCAAACATCAGTGAAACTCTGTCCCCATCCCTGGAAGTGTTCAAGGCCTGGTTGGATGGGGCTTTGGGCAACCTGGTCTAATGGAAGGCATTATGGGAAGCCCCCACGGCAGGGGGCTGGAATTAGATGATCTTTACAGTCCCTTCCAACCCACACAATTCTATGATTTTTTAGTTTCACTACTCAGCTCTTAAGAGTCAGGATCTAGTTCAGAAATTGTTATCCTCACCTAAATAACGTTGAACTACTACGTATCTGAAGGTCGGTACAACATACATACACATCTTAACACTACACCTGCCCGTAAGGCAAAGGCAATGTTACAGTGCTTAGTTTCACTTGCACTTAGGTAAAAGCAGAATTCTATTTGTCTGCAAAGCAAGAGATTTTGAACAGCATTGTAAATTACACCTACATGTTCCTTCTACTTGTACTAGCTACGTGTATACACAGTTTAAGCAACGACATGGTTTTCAGTTTGTTCTTTGTACAGGACACTTGCTACATGTCCTCATAGTCAGTTATCAGAAAAACAAACAAAACTGTGTAATAGTGCTTTAATACTCATTTGTTAAAATTGCAGCCTTACAGTAGCTGTTAGGTAGTCACCAGTCTCTTCCAAAGACATGCAGTAATAAAGAAAACATTATATCCTTAAGCAGCATCTGATAAAACAATGTAGCTGCCACTTAGTGGCAGCAATCGTTTAGGCATTTTCGGTATTGATACATCTTTATCATATAACTTGTGCATTAATCAACAAAAATGTAGGCCCCAATCCAGCAAATACTTGTGTGTGCAAATGCTTTCCTTCCATGTGGAATAGTTCAAGTTAAAACTCATCCGATGAGCAAAGAACTTGCATAAATCTTTATAGGATGGGAAATCTTAGTGCTTAAAACTTAACTGTATTTTTTCATAGGATTAAGGTCAATTCTAGACTCAGAGAATATAGGAAATACTCCTATAAAGAGCAGATATGTTGTTTCAAGATAAATGGTTTCAAAGGTAACAGGAGCCTCTACAAATGCGCGTGCCTTCTCTTTGAACAACTTACTCCTACTCGGAGAAATGCGGGCCCAGTCTTACTGCCCCAGCTCCTGGCTACTCTTGCATTGCAGGAGGATTCAATAAAGTGCTTGTCACAAATTTGTAGTCATGGAATAAAATCAGATACAAGTACTTTCAGAATGCTTTAGGAAGTAATTATGAGTTCAGTGCTAATGTCTGACCCATGACATTCACTGAACTGACAATAAATATGAATTTCATTCTGAAGGAAAATTGGAAATCTCGTTAGGCCCAGGTATATTGCACCTTTGCCCTAGTGAAGTCATCCTCTGCCTCAAGGGGAATAGCTTGAACGGATCTAATTTCAACGCAGAAGTTCACACTTGACTAAAGTGCGATGCTTGTGCAATTTCAGAAGCACCAGCATCCAATATGACAGTTAGCTTTGTTTAACCAGACACGAAGCACTGATACTGCACACAGCACGTGCACTCAGAGTTGTGTTCATAATTTGTTCCCAAATGCACCACAATCCTGAGAGGTCCTGCTTACCCTCTGACCAGATATTTTATGTTCCTCTTGAATAAAGTGTCTTTGATATTAACTTTGATATAAATTCTATTGATCTTTGTGGCATCTTCTTATTAATATACTTCTGAATATTTAAATTATTAAACTTGCTTTCTCTACATATAAATATTTTTTTGCTTGATTTCAAATAATTAATCTATGAGAACTGGCTAAGACTATGCTCTCTGTAGAGAAGTTCCATTTGCTACAACTCTTCATAAAGAAAAAATAAAAATATAACTGTCTGAAATATTTAGCCATGTGTTTGGAACTTTTTTCTTTTTTTTAAAGGCTTCGGTGTTGCTTGTATTTATCTTCCAGTCAGCTACAGGATAATAGCAACAGCAAACACATTCACAATGCAGTTCATTGTTCGGTTTTCCCATCTCACTGTGCAAGTTCCTAAAAGAGATTATTACAAAACAAAACAAACAAAAAGAATTCCAGTGTCTTTATTATATTCATTTTACCTCTACGTAAACTAAGTCAAATTAGTACAAATAATTCAGCTATGATTTAAGGTGATTACAACTATGTCATCATGGCTATAAGTAGACTAAATTCCTCAGAACATTTTCACTAACTTGGACATTGCTTACTACCTAACGTGAGCCTCAAAACAATTTCCAAGAACAAAACAATCTCAGTATCTATTTTAAAAAGCTGGATTTGCAAAAATCCTTGAAAATCTGATATTGAAATTGTCAAGATAATCTCACAAGAAATCAAGAGAAAAAGTCTGGATCCAATACGTTCTACTTTATTTTCTGTCTGTGTTTTTCCTCTTTTATCAATGTATATCAACTATCAACGTATCTTAGCTTTACAAACCAAGAAAACATGAAGATTAAATTGTGCTTGTCTATATAACTTCACTTAATGATTTTTGTTTTAACCTCAGTTGACTTTCTAATTCAATCTCTATTTTTACGTTATATCTTGGTATCCTCTTCTAAACAGACCATTTTGAGTCTGTGACAGAGAAGATAATTTTAATCTAATTTCCTCATGATATCCTGAACCCGGGAAAAATGCATTTAGAACTAGTTTAGATGCAATGAAGAGCATCGAAAGTCTATAAACTATCTGATAGTTAGGCGGTTGAAACACACACTGTAGTCAAACTTTTTTTTTTTAAACCAAGTTCTGTTCTCCTTCAGAGTAGCACTGTCTGTTTACAGCAGTCAGATATGTTTAGGACTACGTGCTTACATTTACTGTGAACGTTTTATTGCCTCTTCAACTGATCTACAATTACTGAAGAGATTTTTTTTTATTTTTGTTTCACAACGAAGGCATTTCCACATTTGCTTTGTACCATCTGCAAAGCAGTCACTCTTAACGCAAACACTGATTGTTAACAAAACATTTCCCCTGGGATTGTAAACAAGGGTCTAGTTCTGGAAGCTACTGCTTCTGTAAACACTCTTCTAAAATGTTCGGCTGAACTATTACAATTGAGCAACAGGTAAAATTTCTTTTGCCACAACTTTTTCATCTGAGTGAGGAAGCTTACCATCAGTTGTGGTATCCCAGAAGCATGAGCTTGCTGTGTGTAGACCAGCTCCACTCCTCTGCATCACTGCACAGGTTACTGAAAAATACAGTCAAAAAATTAGGACTTCCATTATTGAAGCAGAAGAGGTGAATTATTTACAATTTCAAGCACACATTGTGATTTCAAATGGCTGGCAGGCAGCATTCAGCTACGTCAACACCTATTTTGACAATTCTGTCACCCCCGGTATTCTCCTCAAGAACTTGGTATTCATTTCGTGATTATCTTTACTCACATAAAGACAATGGCTTTAACAAAATGCTTGCTAATAGGACTACGCTTTTTATCTTTTAAACTGCTTAGATATGGCTCGTGTCAGGTGTGCATCAGAACTGGATTGCATGTGCTGTCCTCACAGGTACAACAGAAGTCACACCTGACGAGAGTTGTTTCCCAAAATTACTTTTGTCAGCTCTCTGAAACCGCACTCCAGTAATAAAGCATTTCTAGACTGACCTGTAATTGTTGTAAAACCAATGACAGTCTGAATTCAAGACTTTCAAAACCAGAACACAGTGCAAACTCTTGCTGTTATACCAACACTCCACAAAAGAACCAAAGCACTTCAAACTTGTAATTATCTCGATTTCTCTTCCATAGATATGCATATAAAAATAATGGGACATGAGGTGTCTTACAGAACTGAAAATCTTTTAAATGTCTGTATTTATAAGAAGCTTAATCCTATTAAAACTAACTTAAGATAAAGCATCTATTTCCTGAACTGATACCAAAATATTGATATAATTATTTTGGGGTTGCTTAAGAGTCGGGGAAGACTGTGTAACATCTTAGCATCTTCTGTGCTAAGTGCTGACAGCATGCTTAGCACAAATAAAACTGCTGTAGTTTTACCACAGTAATTAGTAAAAATCTGTATAACAGAAGAGTTCAAGTATCTGCTCTTTGTTTACAGTTTATGTTATTTATTGAATATAGCACTACATTGGAATGAACCTTTCCACAATTACTCACTGTGATTGTATAGGGATAAAAGTATGGTTACTTCTACTTACCGATGTACTTGTATGTTTTCCCAAGCTTTACCAAATGTGTCAGCGACTGTTCTACTATAGCTGCAGTCCACTGGTTGACTTTGTTGTGATTATAATCTGCCTTGCCTAAGACACTTTCTATGCACTGTAATAGAGGAAAAAAAAGTTACAATAAATACACCATACTTTAAAATGTAAAGGTTTAAAATGTCTCACATAATCTGAGAATTTTATCTGGCAATTGGATTACTTTAAATCATTTCAGCTCATCAGGTATCAGTTACTGAATGGGAAGTAAAATGAGCCTTCTTGGAAAATTATTTTTAGTATATATTTACCACATTATTATGTGGACAAAAATGAGGCTCTGACTGAAAATTTCGTGTAGGAAAGACCTTAGCCATATGCTTTAAGTGCCAAGTTAAGCCACTGGATCCATTTACCAATGAAAATACTAACACATCCCACCATTCTCAATGACTGCCTACTCCAGATCAGCTTTCAGATGCTGCTGTAATGGAAATTGTACCACTCTAATCAATGTCGCTAGAGCCAGCCAACCTTTCTGAGTCTGTAAGCAATATACCAAAATCTCCAAAAAGCCAGAGCCCCCAAAGCAAAACACGTGTCTCGGCTTAGAAAACGAGGAAAAGTTAAGAGCAAGCGACACTGAAGTGTTGCATCTTGCAGCATGAGGGATATCTGAACTGCTTGAAAATTTCATATTCTCCCACAGCCATAGAATGGCCAACCAACTATCTTGCTTAAACTTAAAATGACTGACAACCTGCTCTATAACTGTAACTCTTAAATTTCATTCTTTACTCCTAAAGAAATTCAGAATTAAATGCTGGTGGAAACTGAATTTCTCAACATGGAAGTGTGAAGAAATTTACATCTGTAATAGGTAAGTTAAATACAACTATGTTCTCCTTTGATTCAGTAGCATAAATCGTGTACACTCACCACCCACTTACAGGCTGTGTAAGAGATTTGTGCCCCAGATCCCACAAAGCTCAATTAGTTCTGATCACATTGTATAAAGCTAGACAATGACTCAATGGAAACAAACAAAACAGAACAGAAGGTAAGAGAGGGACAAGGATGCTTAGCGATCCTTCAGGTATTTTGGTCTTTTCCAAAAACGTGTCCTATGCCAGAACTCTTCAGCTCCAGTTAAGCCTTAAATCAGAGGTACAAACACTTGGCTTTACTCCCAGCATCAGATGTAAAAATAAAGAGAACCTGTCTGGCCTTTCAAGGCAGGGACAGTTATATAAAGGGTTGAACTGTCATTTACCCGACATCTAAGAGCTTGCTGTTGTGACCTGGAGTAGCTCTAGAAATACAGTCCTTTCCCTTCCTGATAGGGCAGGTAGGAAAGGACCTGCAGGGTCCCTCTAGAAATTTCTTTATAAAAATGGTATTTCCCTGTAAAACCTGACAATCATCTGTATACCACAGACTCTTCATTACTCACTTCCTAGTTACCTGGCATTTATTTTGGACCATCACGCTACTCATTCTCAACCTGCTCTTTTAGTGTAAAAATATTTTTTAAAAAAACATTGATAGTGTAACAACCTCATGTAGTCCAACCTGTTGCTCGAGCCAAGGCTAAACTTCCAAGTTTCATCAGGTTGAAGTGAAGTTTTTACAGTGTCTAAGGTCGGAGACTCCACAAGCTCTCTCTGCACCCTGCTCTAGTGATTATCTACTCTCTAGCTGGATAAAGGAAAAAAAATATAAGATATAATAAATTTTCCCATGCAACCTGTGACTGTCATCCCCCGTCTTTCTAATGTAAAGCAAATTGTCTCTCTCTTCTCTCAGCCACCTTTTCCCCATTAGGTAGTTGAAGACAGTAATTAGATGAAGCTTAAAGCAGTTCCAAATGAAGCTCTGTATAATTTGATATAAAAAACAGTTTATGTTTCATATAAGTTTGAATTTATCTGGGATGGTTGACTGATAGTCTTTCTTTTCACTATATTGCAAAGTAAGGTAAAGAGTTTCTTTGAAATCACAACACACTGGTTAAACGGCTAACACCTACCTCCTTAACTATGTTGTGGGCCTCATCAGCGTTGAAGATCATCTGTAATAAAAAATAATTATTTTTTATTTCCGATAGAGAAGTAAACACACAATGCAGGTTTGAAGTCCCACTTTTGTCCCAGCACTACACGTGTGTTATTTAGTGTTGTTTTGCCAGTGACCTTTGAGTGGGTCCCAAAAGCTCGGTCCCCAGCGTGCCCGCAAACCAGTTGGTTTTGCGCTTCCCATGGAGATTAAATACCACCACTGTCTATGCTATGTGTCAGGATATTCCCCAAAACAAAAAGTTAGATGGCTAATCGGGCGAGGGCAGAAACCTCAGGGCCAGACCGGCAGCTGTAATGGAGGCGGGCGGCTGCAGAGGCGAGAGGGGACCCCGGCAGGGCGGCCCCGGCCTCCAGGCGGCACGGGCAGGGAAGAGCCGAAACCCCAGCGGGGCCAGGCCGGCGCCCCAGCCCCGAGCCCCGGCAGGGGGACCCCTACCTCGTCGTTGTGGGGGTGAAAGTCCTCCATGGCCCCGGCGCGGGCGGCGGCTGTTCCGGCGGCGGCGGCTCCTCCGCGTCCTGCGCGGCTCCGCCTCGGCGGGGCGGTGCCGGCGGCGCCATGAGGCGGGCGGCGGGGGGCGCTGCGGGGCCGGCGGCATGGCGGGGCGGGGACGGGGCCTGCGGCGGCTGAGGAGCTGCAGGGGCACTGGGTGTACGAGTTGGAGCTGCTCTGCCCTGTCCTGCCCTCCCCTGCCATGCCATGTCATGCCCTGCCCTGCCCTGCCCGGCTCTGTCCCCCAGCAGCGGTATAGGCCGGCAGCACGCCTCAGCCTGCTGCCCTCGCCATAAAGGCGGTGAAATACTTGTTTGTAGCTCTATTATTATATACATCCCCCTTGTGGTGAATATAAAGAGCTCGAGGCACAGGGCATACACCAGGAGAAGTTCCTGATGAGAAACAATCGTATTTTTATGCCCCCCCCCCCCCCCCCCCCCATTTGTGGATCAGTGTAAAGTGTCTGACACAAAGCTGTCAGCATGGTGACTTGCAATAAGCGGTTCTTTTACTTCCGCTTTATAATAAAGAAATAACGCTGGGTTTTATTTTACTCACTATAAAGACAGGTGTAAAGAAATAGGGTCTTCTCTCTCCCCATGAAGTTGCCTGGGGAACACGAAAGATGCCTACTATCAAACAGTGCAGATTTTTCAAATTACGGGGCCAAGGTTGCCTCAGTTCTACTTTCAGTTTTGGTGGCAGATATTTGGATAGATACGTGCATAAAAAAGTGCCTCTTGCTCAGTGTTAATTGTACGCTAATTGGAAAAACTCTAAAACATGGCAGTACAGGGGGAAACGAAGCTAAACATTTTTATATTGCCTTGGTTTGAAACTGGCTTTCACATTTAATTTTTGCTAATGGGTATAGTAGGATGAGAAGGCTGAACATGAAGAGTGAATCTCTTTAAAAGCAGATCTTTATGAACAAGCACAAATGGATGTAATCATTGGGGAGGGGGGACATAAAAAATCTCCTTCAGTATAAAGTTTTTTCTGTGCTGACTTGCACAATATTTTCCTGGGCTTTCACAAGATGAAGCTATTACAAGTAAAACAAAGTATCTTTTTATGTGTTACCGGTTCAAAACTAGGGATAAAATTTCATGTTTATTTTTTTAAAAATAAAAGCTAGTGGAAGCACATGTTGTATTTGCACTGGCAACCAGGAGAAAAAGCTAACGGCGCTAAAAAGGACTTAGCCTTGGATCTTCTTCTTTTTTTTTATCCTCTGTATTTTCAGAGATCTTTGTATCTTTGAGATGCAGTACACTATCAAATGAAACCAGCTGCTAACCATTTTTCAGCTCTGTTTAAAATATTCAAAGAAATACCTTCTTTGTAACAATCATCTTGGCAGATTCCATGGAAAATCAGGTTCCTGAATGACCGATGCGTGTATACGTGTTTGTGTTGATGTCCTAATGCAAAAAAATGAACTGTTCCCCCCCCCCAACCCCGCCATTTACAGACAGGAGGACAGCAGGAGGTCTGTCAGGCTCAGCTCAACGCCCGGAGAGCTATTAAGTTATAAAATGGCAGAACAAGTATTAATCCAGGAACTGTTTACAAACAAACACCCGACATCACCTGCGAACAGCCAACACAGATTTATCAAGAGTATATGTCAAGCAATCTGATTTTAATCTTTGGTAGGACAAATGGTTTAATGGATGAGGGGGAAGTAAATAGTAGGCATGTTATTTTGTAGTGAATGTGTCTTGTTATGCTCTCACACATAAATTTCACTTGAAGTAAGAATACATCATCTGGGGAAAAGGTAACCGATTGTTCCTAATGAAGGGTTATCAAAGTAAGAGAAATAAACACAAGACGACTTTTTTTTTTTTTTTTTTTCCCCTCCCCAAGAGCTAATCAGCATTAGCAGCAATAACTGGAATCATTCAATAAAAATGATGCTTAGGAAAGCTTTTTAATGACAGCATGTTGAAAGAAGTTAGAAGCATGTTGACTGACAGGATCAAAATTACAAATACTGAATAGGCTGGAGAAATCAACAAGAAGGAATCTCATAAAAGATACAAAGTACTATCTAAAACCAACATCAAATGCACAAATACAAAATGGGGACTAATTGGCTAGGCAGTAGTGTTGCAGGAATTTCAGTAAATGGGAAGCAAAGTATGATGTTAGAAATAACTAAATACATTGAAGAATATCATGAAAGGCACAGAAGACAATTATGTTGTTCTTGGTGTTTGCCAGGCATCAAATGTAATTCTCTGCCCAGTGTGGTGTCAGGACAGAGACACAAAAGCAATTCCTACTGAAGGCAGCAAGACTGAAAGGAAGCTTAGAAAATGTGATTTGTGGAGGAACTGTGTTTGTTTTATATCTCTTCCCCAGTCTTTCTCGTAGGTGTCCCAGTGTGTAGCAATTTACTAAAAAATGATTAACAGGCCAATATATGACAAAAGATAGGACAAGAAATAACGGGTTTAATTTGAGCTAAGAGAAGTTTCTGTTAAATATTAGCGGAGGAGAAATCCAAGTATGAGTAATAAAGCACTGAAGCAGACCTGGTTTTGGAATCACCTTCTCTGGATCAATAACACATTAGATAACATCTGCCAGGCATCCAGCTAGCCTGCATTCTTCTTTAGAGAGCATTAAATCAGCTTTTGAGATAGTTATAGGCTTACATTTTTTTAGCTTTCATAACAATTGAAATGAAATTGAATTGGTTATTTTCCTCTTTTTTTTTTTCCTGAACCAATTCATTTTTCACCTAATATCAATTACCAAAAGCACCAATATTTTTCCTTTTTATTTTTATTTTTTCCTTGGGAATGACTAATGCTATTACTGATTTTACAAGAGTAATGCTAAATTGTAATAAGGAGCCGTACACTTCTTTTCAAGGGGAGTTACCTGACTATGTTGCCTAATTCTTTATTACACTGCTGCAAAATGAAAGCTCGAAAATGCAAATGGCTTGCAGTATAATTAGTTCTGTGAACTGTGATAGGAAATGTGAAAAGTGCTGAAAGAGGTAGCTCAGAAATGCAACCCTAAATTTGAAAGTGCTGAAGGCTTTCATCCAAATGCAGAACAGGAGCTCTTAAAAGACTGGGAATAAACAGATCAGCTCAAGACATTTTTTGATTAAAAAGCAAATATTTGAAGAAGATTTAGCCTGCTGGAAAGAGGGCAGGCTGTGCAGGCTATGAAGATTCACCACTGCTTGAACGAAGGCAGTAAAAAATGGGTATACCCATACAGCTAAAATAGTATGGCTTCTCTCTCACTTCCAGCAAATCTTTCCTTCAGCTTTTGTAAACATTTTAAACCTTCATGATCTACCTTAAAACACTGAAATCAAAATCCGTTGAATACTGGTATGTAATTTTTCTGACTGAGTTCCTAAGCTACACATGGCTGGATGCTGGAGGGAGAATCAGCCTGTGCTGCTCTTGTTCTTGCTCTCTTCCTACGCGTTCGCTACTTGTTACTGCAGGTAGTGGAGCAGTGGATCAGATGGACGTTTGGCCTGATCTATACAGCAGCTTTTATGTTGGCCAGATCATGGGTGTTTGGCCCTAGCTGAAGTTTTAATGATTCACTTTGCTGATTTTTTTTTCCCTGAGAGATGTCTTAATGATAGCTGCAAGTGACTTACTCGAACTCCTCCGGAGAGCTAAATGCCCACTCAACAATTGTTTAAAAAGTTCTCCATGAATTGTCAGAGACATCGCTATTTCCATAGCTACAAATGGTCTGTCAAGGCGGATTCTGTATTTTTGGAATCTTCGGGGTACTGGGAAATCATTTTGTGATCATGACTGAGAACATGAGTGCAGTGCAGAGCTCGGTGATCTGCTTCATGCAGCACAGTAGGAGCAAGTGTGAATGTGGAATTGCCGCTGCTGCATCAGCCTGCTGCTGGCTGCTGGTCAGCTCAGGTGCAGAGAGCATGGCATTTACTGACACAGCTGAGTTGCAGAGGCTCAAGTAGAGTGGCTGTGTTGCAATCACTTTCTGGCTCCTTTAGAAACTGATTTGAGTTCAGATGAGCTTTGTGATATGACAATGCACACCGTTAATTTTAGAGTTAACCTTGACCAGCTGACACTATGTTATATGCATTAAGTATTTATTGTCTGTAGTGTGTGTTTAAGATGCACATCAAGGTAGAATAATTTTCCAGTGGTAGTAAGTTTGCATAGCACCCACTGTAGAGAGTTACCCATTTAAATGATCCAGAACAGTGGCATTAGTATTATGACATCAGATAAATAAATGCATATGAAGTTTTCATTCTGTTTCATGGTTAATATTATCTGGATTTTTGGAAGCTTTTTTTCTGTAAGCAAAGTTAACATGATGTGTTTGGCATGAGAATGAAGCAACAACAGTGTACTCAATTTAGATTTCTAAGTACATAGAATTTTCTGAAGCTACACACTTTTTATATGTGCAATAACAACATACTCGGTAAAAGCAAATGGTCAGCCAGCTAATGACGTATCTTCAAAAGAACAAACTAAAAGCACAAGCTAAAGTAAATGCTTACCTGCATTATGCAGTAAGTGGTACTTTATGTGCTGCTTGTCTTTGAAGTATGGTACTATGAGCTTTTGAAGGAATAAGAATTAATTTCTTTCTTAATGAGTTGATATGAAAAATGTTCTGGTTTTTACGAATCATTTGGTATCAAACAACTGCAAGTTGTTTAGGAGTTTCGGTTGCAAGACTGTTTCATTATTTAGAAATAATAATTCAGTTATTTGGTCAAAAACTGTCTGTGTAACTTTCCACTTCGTGTTCAATATTTTTGGAAGGTTAGAGCAAAACTGCCTAGGATATTTCCTAAAATGAACTTCATGAAAATATTTGATTTTCACTAGAGTGGAAATATTGACAGTTTTTACAGCATTTTATTTTTAGAAAGTCTAGCGCCGTTATATTCTAGAATAAAAAGAATGATTTGGCAAGGAGATTATCCTAATGTTAAGAGCAAATCTTATGAGAATTTTATGAAAACCCACCCAAATGAGTCTAATTATAAATCTCAGAAAAATTGTTTGCATATTTTTTAGAGTAAGTTTGTTAGAGGTCACCACCATTATTTAATTAAAAATTATATTTGCACTGAATATGCTTCCTGTCTGTGCTACATCCTTTAGCTACATAAACACAGCAGGGCTTTGCATTCAGCTGCCGCGTCTGACGGCCACTAGGGCTATGTCTGTCATGGGAATGCTTTTTGCTTTCCAGATACTGATGTGTAGTTGGCAGCAATCCTTATTTCATCTCAGGAGTAAGTGAGGGCCTTCCCTCATCTCTCCCCTGCTGAGATGCCCTGACTGCCAGCACCATGGGCATGCTGCCCAGGCAAAACTGTGGCAATCATAAATGGGGCAGTGGTCTGTGTATTTGGTGGACTGGTGCTCCCGTAAGGTGCTGCAACACATTAACAGGTCGCTGATGCATCTGTGGCACTTCATCCTAAAAGAGAACACTCAGAGCTGATTTTCTCAAGCTCTCCTGGAAACTGTAATGTGTTCAGGCAACCAGAGGGCAGCCAGGTGGGTGTAACCTGACTGGTTTTAAAAGAAAATACCATCAATCAGAGAAACAAATTTGAGGGAGTGTTTTACCTCTAAAGATAGTATGGACAGGGTAGGTCTGAGGCAGACAGACAAAACAGGAGCCATGAGAAGAGAGCAGAAGCATGGTGGGGATGAGACAAGCATTTGACAGCCTGTATGGAGCATTTTGGAGCAGGAAGCCCACCATAACCTGAATTTCAAAATGTCTCTGCTGGCCAGCAAATACTTACGAAACCCACTGGCAAAATGAAAGATATTCTAGCATAGAAAAAAAGTCGCATCCCTTCTTGCAACCTGTTCTCAGCTGAACAAAAGTATCTGGCTTGCTGTTTTGTTGCACACTGTACTGCCACAGAGGTCCCCCAAAATGGCACAAACCTACTGCACTGGTTTTCCGTGGCAAGATGTTGGCAGCAAGGGATCTGCAGGGGTGGCCTCGGTGAGAAGAGGCCTGGACCTGCCCCCATCTCTGACACAGCCAGTTCCAGACAGCTCCAAAATTAAAACCCCTATGGCCAAAGCCACGCCCACAAGCAAAGTTGGCGGTGCCTCTGTGAAAGCATATGTAAGAACAGGTAAAAAAAATGCCGTGCACTGTCTGTGAGAGAGACAAGTGAGAGAATGTGACCCCAAGGTGAGTGCAGCAGGAGGGCAGGAGGTGCTCCAGGCAGGCAGCAGCAGTTCCCCTGCGGCCTGTGCAGGGAGAGGCCCCTGGTGGAGCAGGCTGTCCCCCTGCAGCCCATGGGTCCCACACGGAGCAGATCTCCACGCTGCAGCCCCCCCGTGGAGGAGCCCACGTGGAGCAGGTGGATGTGGCCTGGAGGAGGCTGCGGCCCACGGAGAGCCCCCGCAGGAGCAGGCCCCGGGCCGGAGCTGCAGCCCGTGGAGAGGAGCCCACGCAGGAGCAGGGGGCCTGGGGGGAGCTGCTGCCTGTGGGGGACCTGGGCTGGAGCAGGACAAAGGCTGAGCAGGAAGAAGCAGCACAGAGGAGCTGTTACGGATGGACCCCAACCCCCATTCCCTATCCCGCTGTGCTGCTAGTGGGAGAGGAGGAGGTAGAAGCCTCGGGAACTAGGTAGTGAAGTGGAGCCCTGGAAGAAGAGGAGGTTGAGGTAAGGCGTTTTTAGATTTGTCATTGTTTTCCCACCATCCTACTCTATTTTAAGTGGCAATAAATTACATTACTTTTCACCAAGTCGTGTCGGTTTTGCTCATGACAGTAGTTGTTAAGGGATCTCCCTGTCTTTATCTTGACCCACAGGCTTTCTCATGGTATTTTCATTCCCCATACCATTGAGGAGGGGGAGTGGGAGCGTGGCTGGGTTGGAGTCTGTCAGCCCGCCAAGGTCAGCTGGCTACAGCCATGAAGACCCAAATGCTGCTGTCAAGGCTTCCCCTGTAAATCTGAAAGCAACACGTTTCGAGCTGCTAGCTATCTTCAGAAAGTGTTACAGAATAACTGTCAGCATGGTTTTATTCAATAATACTCAGCAATTAGAGACACAGAAAACACAGGAGGGTTGACAGTGTTATTTGGAAGCCTTTGAATTTTGACTTTCTTCAAGCAGGAGAGGAAGATACATGCTCTGTTTATCATCTCTTCCACTTCAATCATGTTTCTTATGATTTGATAAATACACAGCAGTAACAGCAGGAACAACCGAAGAGCAGAAAGCAGAAGCAAAAAACTATTATAGATGATATGACTAGGCATTCTCTTTCCTATGTCTTATTTTTTTTTTCTCCTTGTTCTGAAACTGCTGCCTTTGTTCCAGTAAGATAACAAAATGAGAATATATCTACCTGGTCAAAGGCAATGTACCCTTGGATATTAGGCTCTTCGGGATGTATTACTAGTTTTTTACATTGATTATAAAGCATTTTTTATTAACATCTTTTGGACCAATAACAGCTGTAATTTAGTGGGAATTGCTAATGATCAAAATTTTAAAATAAATACCCAGAAGCAAATAAATTGAACAAGTTTATTTACTTTTTTTTTTTAGTCAGAAATTGGCTGAGTTCATTTTAGAATGGTTCCAGATCTATTTGTTCAAAATGTATTGAATGACTTTGTCCTACAAAGCAAAATTCACTACAGATGGTTCATGAACAGTGTGTGATCCCTTTCCTGAAATTCTCAATTCCTATTTGGTTTACGTAGGTACATGGGTAAGCTTTTAAGTCAGATAAAATGTTGTTGTATTTCATGACCAGAACACCTATCTTCTAAGCTGTTATTTGATTTACTGAGGTGAAAATATCCACTGCAGTACTGCAGGGATGCATTCCTGATACTGTACTTAATAGCAGCAGCTTACAGCAGCTGTGAAATGCTATACCACTAGATGATGAATTAAAAACTGTCAATAATCATAGAATCATTAAGGTTGGAAAAGACCTTCAAGATCATCTGGTCCAACCATCACCCTACTACCCATGTCACACATTAAACCATGTCCCTAAGCACCAGGTCCAAACACAGATAAATTTACATTTTGGTGATTTTATTCTTTTCTTGTTGTTTGGAAAACAAACAAACAAACACAAAAGCACCAAACCACATTATTTTTAAGGTGAAGCAAACACCAAAAGACCACAAGATAGCTGATCTGATGGCTCAGCGCCAGCCTAAGGAGCACTCAAGCCCCTCTTCCCTCAACGTTCTTCCTCAGCAGCACAAACCTGTCTTCCCTGGCAGAGGCTCTGGTGCTGCTCCGACTCCTTGCTCTGGGGACGTGTACTGGCTCTGTCTGGGATGGAGTTAACTTTCCCTGCAGCAGCCCACACGGTGCTGTGCTCTGCACTCGTAGCTAGAGCAGCACTGGTAGCACTCCAGCGTTGTGTCTATTGCTGCACAATACTGGCACCGCATCAGGACTCCCTCCAAGCCCCCAGGAGCCAGCAGGCTAGGGGTGGGCAAGTGATGGGGAGGGGATATCACCAGGGCAGCTGACCTAAACCGACCAAAGGGATATTCCATACCATGTGGTGTCACACTCAGCAACAAAAAGGGGGGCTCTCCTGGTGGAAGGGCCTGTCCTCCCAAACAGCCATTACGCGTACTGAGGCCCTGCTTCCCAGGACGTGGCTGAACATTGCTTGTTGATAGGAAGTAGAGAGTAACCTTTTTTTTTTTTCTCTCTCTGTGCTTCCACCCGGCCTTTTTGTTTGTTTGTTTGTTTTGTTTTTTTCCCTCTCCCTTTTCCCTTTAATTAAATCATCCTTCTCTCAGACCTTGAGCTCTTTGTGTCATATTTTCTCGCCCTTCCTCTTCGAGGAGGGGGAGTGAGACAGCGGCTGTGGTGGAACTCGGCTGCCCACCTGAGGAAAACCACCACAGGATGTACCTCACTAAATCAACAACAACAGCTGAGTAGCTTTCTGCCAGTTTGCGGGACTGAACTGGCTTACTGAGAGGTCAGACAGGCAACAGAGCAAGGGAGATGGCAGAGCACCATGGAGAAAAAGAGGAAAAAGTAGCGAACAGTAGGTTTCATTTTTCAGTGGCTGCAAGTTGTTGTACTAACATTGCTTTTTAACCAAACATAAACTCAAACATAAAGTCTTTTTCCCTATATATTAGGAGATTTTTTTTTTTTTTAATAAACTTTGTATATTGTAATTGTGTATCAATATTTGTACTAGAAGCTACTTCAGGCGGCAAGAAATCTTGATGATTCATGTCTGTCAGAGTCCTGGTTTAAGGTAATGAACATTTACTCCAGCTAAAAAGAAAGAGACATTGAAAATACCTTTCTGTCATTCTGGCCGAGACAATAAAAACATCGTTCACAATGCTGTCCAACATACTGCAGAAAAGCATGGAAAGAAACTCTTTTTTTTGGACTAGAGGGCTTCTCTGAACTGGAAATACAGGGACCAGCAGTGCTCTTCATGTGCTGAGGGAGGGATAGCCAGAAGACAGATGGGATTGTGCCCTAAGGACTCTAAGCAGCAGATTTTTCTTTGGAATAAGCACTTTCTACAAAGAGAAAAGTGGATCTCTGCATAGAAAAGTACCTGCAGGAAATATTATCTTTCTATAGTGTTCAAGGAAACACAGTTGGGCTGTGTTTGTAAGCCACTTAAACCATGTTGGAAAAACACTTCATTCAAGATGACAGCTTTTCTCTTATCAAGAGTAACCACATAAGACTACAACTGTGAACAAGTGCTTTGAGCAAAACATAATGCAAATGAAAGAAAGACAAGTTAGTGACTCTCACTATGACACTGAACTTTCCAAAGGGTGAAGAATTCTTTTATTAAATAAATGGAAGGGTTTTTGTTTGATTGATTGTTTTCTGTGAAGATAGAAGTTAGCCTTCCAAGGTGTTTTTCCAAACCCTGTTTCAAATGCAGAATGCAGCTTTTCACTTCTCAAGCTATTTTCTTGTCAAGGACAAGCTGAACCAATGTATTTGATCTAAAATGTCCTTTCAGTTTCTGACCAGACTGCTTCTGCTTATTCTGTATTATGTGGAACTTTAAGGGTGGTTTTGTTTTTTCCTCTGCATCTCTTAAAAATTCCTAAAGCTTGTCTATTGGCAGATGATCAAAACCTATTAGGTGACTTAAGCTATCTTCTTGCTGAACTTCACAAATATATTTTGTATAGGAAATGGACTGATTTCATGAAATCAATGAAATGTTTCTGTATTTTTTAGGGGGCCATTAAAATTATTTGCGATAAAACATTCATCAAAATATAGATATTTACTGATGGATTTGCTAAGTGATAGAACTGTAGCTAGCTATATTGAAGTAAAATGGTAAGTAATTCTAAGAAGTACCTTGGTACACTTAGGATGAAATTATATGTTGTGCTACCACTTTAGGCTTTGCAGGCAATTCATACATTTTCAGATTCCTTTAACAGTTTCTTCACTGTTCCCTCAAGAAATACTTCTGAATGTCCTACAGAGGAGCACAGCATGCCTGGATATTAACTTAACATTTCTTTATGCAAGACATCATTCTACGCCTTTTAGTCATTTTGCATAGTCCTTGCTCATGCAAAGAATGCCTTAGCTAATATCAAATATTTGTCTAGAGTAAATAATACACACAGTAATGGAGGCTCTAAGACCATTACGTTAGCTTGTGTGAATTCATTCTAGGCAGCAAGTAATTCAAGTACTGGCTTAACATAGCACAGTGAGACACCCATAATTGTATTCTCTTACTCTTTTTGTTTTAAACGTATTGAAGCAGAAGCGGACAGATTCCTCATTTTATGATGTGTGAGAGAGAAAGCACAAATGTGTTGCTGCATTCAATATGTCTCTAAGTCTGCCTCCTTTAAAAAGAACTGGAGGTAATTACCCTGAAAAGCTTTTTGTAAATACCTGCTTTTCTAAGTCTTTTCACTGGATGAAACAGAAATGGCCTTGTCTCAGAACAGCTAATGACAGCAGTTCCCTCTTTTTCACTTCTAAGCCTGTGACATGTAATTTTTCTGTTCCTGTAATAACTAACATTAAGAAAAACCCTAAGTAATCACCTTTTCAAAATATTGCTCTTTTGTAGAAGAGAAGACTTTGTTCTTCTTGTAGAACACCATTTGTATGTCCATCCTGCTTTTGATATCACTTGCTCAGCATGGAGAAGAAGAGAAGGCTAGGAAAATTGTGGATAAGTGGAATGAAGCTTGAAAAATACTATTTTTCTCTCAGAGGAAAGTTTCTTGGCTTTGTAGTAAGAAAACCTCTTCATGTCATGTAAGTAAAAATGGTAGGGCAAGAAAGGTCAGGAATAAGACTCTGACTTGCAGCCCAATACTATTGAAAAAACAAAATCCAATTCCTAAGAAAGGCTGGTGGGTCCAGATCGGGTGGTTACTTGTCCACACTGATCTCACAAACGTTTCTGATGCACACTGAAGACACCATAGTTTACAGGGTGATGTGGAATTCCATCCAGCCTTGTATGTCATACACTTACCAATCAGGAATTGAGAAGTAACAGGCTCACTGTAAATAATATATGTGCATGTTTTAATAAAATTCATAAGACATGGCTTATTAATGTTGTTTAAATAAATCTATCTTCTTTCCAGGAGGAATGCCAAAAAAGCCGATGACTGATCTAAACAAACATAGCGATGCTATTGCTTCTGCAGAAGTTTCTGGATTTCCTGAAATGTTATTTTGCCTCATTATTCATTAGTGCATCATAACAGACATTTTTTCTTTTTTTGAAATTAAAATCTTTTCCCCCATCTTGTACTGGCTGCAGAGTGAAGTACATCAGTGTCACAAACACCATTAAAAATTGACAGGGGACCCTTTTTTACAGAAATGCCAAAAAGCTCATCATTTAAAATGTAGACCATACAAGAACTCAAACCACTGAAAAAGAAACAGGGAGAAATAAGAAACTGCAATATCAGTAGGTTCTATAACTTTCTGAGCATTGAAAGGCATTGCTGATTTTTTTTAATTTTTTTTTTTTATGAAGACCTCCGACAGCTCAAAACCTTGAGCAAAGAGAGTTGGTAAAAAGCAGTTGTCCCTCTTTGTTAGAGATGCAATTTCACTTCTGGAAGATAGCCCAGGGAATGATCAACTGGATGATGGGAACTTGCAAATTTCAACTTCCTTGAGCAAACTTTCTTTTTCAAATTTGTCTTCAAATTCTGCTCCTTACATGTATGTTATTTAGGAGTGAAATGTATGTAGTTTATGAGGACCTTAAAGGAAGCTATAGTGAGGTGGGGATTGGGCTCTTCTTCCAAGCACCAAGTGATAAGAATACAAATGGCCTCAAGTTGCAC
Source organism: Cygnus olor (assembly GCF_009769625.2). Lineage (NCBI taxonomy): Eukaryota > Metazoa > Chordata > Aves > Anseriformes > Anatidae > Cygnus > Cygnus olor. The sequence goes on along the minus strand of NC_049169.1, from coordinate 119,724,388 downwards.
CAGGGGATGTTCAGGTTGAATATTAGGAGAAATTTCTTCACTGAAAGGGTTGTGCAGCATTGGAATAGGATGTCCAGGGAAGTGTTTGAGTCACCATCCCTGGAGGACTTCAAGAAATGTATAGATGTAGAACTTCGTAGCATGGTTTAGTGCTGGACTTGTCAGTACTAGGTTAAAGGTTGAGCTGGATGATCTTAGAGGTCTTTTCCAACCTGAATGATTCCATGATTCTAGTTATCCCACTACAGCTTTTACTATTAACAGCTATGAGTGATTCTCAAAAATTCCCTTTTCTATTCCATGCCACATGATCTCTTACTCAAAACTTTTTGGTCTAGCAAACTGCAGCAGTAGCCTACTTTTCTGATATTTACTGATAGATTAGATTCAGGTAAGGAGAAATAAAAGCTTGCAGAGCACTCTATAGTGCTAACTGAAATGTATGAAAACTAGGTTTTCTTTATTAATGTTATTGAACTGTGTTTAATTTGTGCGAGTTCTGTGAGTTTAGAAGATGTTGTGGCTGTGTGAACCAGGATATCAATAAATGTTAAAGTTCGTTGATTTCTGGTGTGTGGAGTTAGCAGTTGCTTATCCAGAGAAGAAAACCTACCAGAAAACCACTGTCCAGAGGGCAGGAGCGTTGCCATAGCACTCTGGAAAAGGGCCATGAATACTAAGAGTCATTCCTAACAAAGCTGCAGCTAGGGACCATAGTGGGGTAATTCCTTACAATGATGTGTAAGCAACTGAGATTGAAGTCACCAATGAAATCATAGCATGAATACTTTATGTTTCTTCTAAATAGGCCTTGTGGTGTATTTAGAAATCTATTTTCTGTAATTATGATTTATAAAGCCCATTGTTCATGTGGTCTGTTACAGATCACAAAGGGCATTTAATAATTATGAATATGGATTTGCATGGGGCAGTGCTACCGGAATACTATGGTTCTCCAGTCTTTGTGGACAGCTGCTTTCCATCCCAATGGAAAAACAAAAAGTCTGTGATGTTTCTCAGAAATTCTCCTCGTACTTGGTTAGTCTGGTGGGCATGGCTGTATCTCAGCCATCAGGCTGTTGTGCAAGTGGTTATTAGCTTTTCTTTCCATTCGCCAGCCCCCAAAACAGTATTTACAAGCTGAAACTAATAAATAAATAAATAAATAAACAAAAAAACAAACATGTAAATCTGAATTTGTGTTTTAATACTCAAAATTAAGAATTACAGATTATATTTATTTGTATCTTTATTGATACTGATTCACACTGTTATAGAGACCAATGTATTATTTTGGTAATCACAGCCAAACGATGTACCTGAGCATTTAATTTAGAGCAGATCCATTCAGAGCTTTTCTTGAACAACGGAAAGAATGCTGTGGTGAGTGTAACAGGCAGCAAACTCCAGTCACTTTTCAAAGGAGTTGTATTTGTATACCAAGCCAGCAAACACTGTAACTCCTTAGTGTAAACTTCCCAATATATGTGTTGTTTGGGATAACACAAACACCATAGTTTCTTAAAAATAGGACGCTAGGAATTTGAAGGTAACAAGTAACATTGTCGCTATTGTGCACAAGCTGCAATTTTACGCTACAATTTTACATGTGAGAACAGAGCTGGAGATTTTGGTTGCACATGGTAATTTTTTGAAAGTGATGAACATTGGAATCATTTTAAAATCAGTTAAAGCTGTGAAAAAGACCTGCTCTTCAGTATTTGCATGTAGCCTACCTCTGTGTATGGTACGGGTTTCAAACCCGGTTGTAACACACTAGGCAATACACAGAGGTCCAAGTTTCCTTGTCTTTCTCAAGCGCCTGCTATGCGTGCTCTTCGTGTGCCTGGGGATGCCGGCAAGGGTGGATGAATCATTTGATTCACGAGGATGAACCCAGATACCATTTTGTGTGGTTCCTTTTCAATTGGGGGATATTTTGTAAGACCTGTAGCTGCTTGATAAATCTCCCTCACTCGAACCCTTACAAGTAGCAGCGATAAAACTGAAGAACTGCTGCCTACAGCCGTAGGGAGGACGGCTGGACTTCCATTACGCATTACATTATGCCCTTCAGTGCTGTTTCACCCCTCGGACACTTCCCTCACCCACCGCCCACAACAGCACCTATTTCTCCCTCCCGAGCCCATTTTGGGCTCAAAACCCAACTGCAGACGAGACGAGCAGACGAAAACTGGGGGCTGCCCCCAGTGACAGCGGGGGGACGGGGCTGCCCCTGCCCCATCCCGGCGGCCGGCCGAGGCGCCCCGACATGGCGGCCCTTCCCGCCGCCGAGGGGCGCTGAGGGGCGGCCGGGCCGGGCCGGCGGCGAAGGGGTGAGGGAGGCGGGCCGCGGGGCTGCACCTGCCGCCGTGCCCGCCCGTCTCCCGTAATCGCCGCCGCTGCTTTTTTTTTTTTTTTTTTTTTTTTTTTTTTTAAATTTCCTAGATCCCTGGGTTTCCTTCTCTTTCGCCATCCCCGCCTCGGACCGCGGGTGCCCTGACGGGAGGCGCTGCCCTGTGCCCGTCTCTTGCAAGGCGGACAGCGGGAGGCAGCGGGGAGCCGGTCGGCAAGAGGGGCGGCGGGGAGCGGCGGCCCCCATCTCCCCTCCTCTCCGTCTCTGAGCCGGGTGAGTGGCGCCCGGGTGCCGAGTGGCCTCGCCGCGGGGCTGCGGGGCTTCTTTCCAGGTTTTGCTTCGCCTTGTGGCCCTAAGGGACGTGGGGTGGCGATGGGGGTCGGGAGGGCAGGCTGGACGTGAAGATCGGGAGGGTCTTTCCCCGCCTAGGTGACTCCGTGAAGAACAGATTATTGGCTATTAAATGTAATAATATTTATATACAGCAGTTTGGGTTACTTGGTAGTTGCCGAGCGTGCCCAGCCAAATACATGTCTCGGCACAGTGAGTGGGGACTTGCAGCACGCAGTGGGTCAGGGGACTCTGCCCCAAGTGACTCGGGAAAGGTGCGAGGAGTTTGGTGGGCAGCAGCTGGGGACGAGCCCTTCCCTGGGTGTGGGGAGGGGGGAAGCTGCCTGTGGGGTCCACAGGTATTGCTGCGTGCCCTTCAGGTGGAGGTGTTGGTGCCAGATGCAGCCCACCCCGGTTTAAGAAACGTTTACAGACCCCTTGCCGTTTGGCCTCTCGGAGCGTGTGGTCTTGGGGGGATCCAACAGGGTGAAGGAAGTGATCGGATCACTGTCTGGAAATGTAAAGGTGAGGAATAATGGGCTTTTAAGTCAAGCTGGCAAAGGTTTAACAACATCCCGTGTTGGAAATTTGAGGTTTGACATCAGGAGACTAGAAAGGGAGTGCAGTTTCTTCAAATAACAACACTCGCTAGACCAGTAAGTTCTTTTTTTATTCACTTAAAAAAAAAAAAAAACTTTCAGAAAAACATCCTTGGTTTAAAGGCAGGTCTGTTTTTAACAGTACTTAGTATGTGGAGATCTTACGCAGGGGGGAGGCTGGAACAGGTGATCATGACAACCCCTTATTGCCTGTTAGGCATGTAGTCAGGAGAGCTGTGCTGTCTCAGAGAGCACACTCTTTATAATTCCCTTTCGTTCCCTTTACTCCCATAACTTTCTTTGGTTTTGCTCAAGTAACGCTGATGGCTAGCTTTTGGCTGTATGTTTGTCTTCGTGTTTCTGAATCAAATTATCCCCCATGTGCAATTACAGCCAGGAGACTGTGCTTGATTGGCATCTACGTGATTCCAGTGAATTTCTGACGATGAGATTTGCTGTCTGTAGATCTGAGTAAGGTTTGAGGAACGCGTTTTGTCAGGCTTGGAGGTATGGTTATGCTTTCCAGACAGTATCAGTGTGCCTAAACATTTTAGGGAACTTAATATGTTAATGTTTCTAAGCTGCCTTTAGCACTATGTGTACTCTGAAGAGATGCTTATCAGCATCCTTTGACTTTTATAGATTTCATGGTAGTTGAATTCTTAAGTTCTTTTGGGATGGAGGAATAATTCAATCAAAATTCATTGTAAAAAGCCTTTTTTGGGCTGGTGCTGCAATTCAAGAGTAGAAAGACAGTAGGTATGAAGGATCTTAATAAGCAGTTCACGGTGTGATGTTGCAGTCATCTCCTTGTTTGCATTATCTACAAAACATGTTCTTGTTACATAATGCTATTTCTTCTAAATCCCCTTATGAGGGGAGAGGTGAATTTCCTATCTGATGATTAACTCTGTTAGTAAGATTTGGCTTTGGGGAGGTGGGGAGAAAGGGAATCCGCTGACAAGAGCGAAGGCTGAAGTCAGCTGCAGTGCAGGATTGCTGAGTGACTGAGCACGTTGTTTTCCCAGTTCTTTATTGCTGCTGCCTTGCCTACACATACTCTGCCTTCTTATCAAACTTTCTTGATACCAGGGATTAACGTATTGATGTGTTGTCCTGGAGCCTGGAAACATAAGAAAGCAGAATAGGTAGGAATGGCTGGAAGAGTGAACCTTGAAGAACAGCGTGGCTCTGAGTCCAAGGGGAGTAGTAAAAGGTGTATGCGTAGTAGATGTAGGAAGCTGATGGAGGTATATTTCTCTTCGGATCTTTAGAGCATTTTTTCCAACTATTTATGCAGGACAACCACAAACATATACATGCAATGTATGGCAATGAAGCCTTCTGTTCAGAGCAGCCTTGCTCTGCAACAGCAAAGATCTGTTTAAGCTTTTATCTTAGGCTGTCCTGGGTTGTGACCAAGTGGCGCAGTTCAGTGGGGTTTTTATTTATTTAATTATTTTTTACCTTTGTGTGTTGGGATCTTTTGTGTCCCTCCCAATATGCTGAGGCATAGCTGCTGAGCCAATTGTGCAGGAGCTGAATTTGTGTGTTCTTGGTTGTGTTTTTTTTTTTCCTTAATGTTTACCTTGGCCTGAACTGGAATTTCTTCATAATGCAATTACTGTAATCTGCACATTTTTATTTTCACTGTAACTCTTCCCTCGGTATGCTTTTTGTATTGCTTAGAAATTTAGAGATGAAACAAAATTCCACAGTGGTTCATTCTACGTTCTGCAAATGAGTGTTAACAGGAATGTCCTTAAATGAGCTGCTTTTGTTGTTGTTTGTTTGTTTGTTTGTTTGTTTTCTTTATTTAAGAGACTGGCTCTGCACCTTCACTTCAATGCATCATTGCAACATCAATGCAACATTTATATTCTCAGGGGCATCTCTTGCTGTTGACACATGAGTTCTTGTTTCAGTTGGTCTGTGTCTTGGTTCCAGATGAATTTGCCATATTTTTTTTTTAGTGTGTGAGAAATTACCTTTCACTGCAGACTTCTATTGCAAGGAAGACGGCTTTTAGGGCTGATTGTGTTATGCATTGGGATGACTTGTGATCTGAATGCAACTGAACTTATTAGTATCTCTTCTCTGAGACTTTGCTGGGTTTAGGGTTAGACTAATATCCTTCACCTGTACACCTTTTGAATAGTGGAAGCAGTGGTGCATCAGCAGATGAAAGCAAAACATGTTCACAGCATGAACGTACCATTTTTTTTAATGTATAATGGAGATGGAGACAGTGTAGGAATTGTACATAGCACCAATGCGTTTCTATGGCTAGAACAGCAGAGTCGAGCTTGAGGGAATTGTTTTTTGTACATATGGTATTGAACTTCTAGGTTGTTATCTGAATACCATGGAAGCAAATGTCCATGACCATGGGAACGTTGTTTCCAAGGATTCTATTATTTGACAGACTTCTGGGAGAAAGCACTATTTGAAAGCAAGCCATTTGTCAACGATATTTTTCATTTGCAGTTACTACATGACAGGATTGATTGCTTTTTGAGCAATTGTATACAAGTTGAAGCTGAGCTTGGTTCCTCATTTCATGAGCGTTTCAGAACTATGGAAGAGGTAGGTCAGATTTAAGAAGAGACACTTAATATCTAAAACCTCATTTCCTTTTCTTGAGTCTCTACACAAAATTGCTAGGGCCTGATAGGCTGGGGGGAGAAAAATGGAGGAAAAGGAAATGAATTGTAGTTCTCAGAATAGTAAACCTGCTTAAAATAATAAACAGGCTTATAAACTCAAAGATGACAGGTGCTTACACATGGACATAACTTCAGAAGGATAAGAGAAGTGTAACTCACACATACTGTCAATTAAATAAAGGTCTGCTGTAGAAATTACCTTCCATTCACTTTAGTGCAGAAACAGTACTAACTGCATTATGGAGTCTGTTAAGAGGGACAGAAGAGAATGAGTTTTATATGGGGGGGGTAATATCAGAAATCTCATCTTGTGTAAAGTGATCTAAAAGACATGAATATAATGAAAGTGAGTATTCTTCAAACCAGTAGGTTCAGAGCATTTTTGGAGATAAATAATAAAAAATGGCAATATGGCTGCCTTAAGTGTTATGTAACATCGCAGAACGCACTTTTTCTAGCAGCTTTTTGTACACTGACTGTTGTACCTGCAAACTTTCTCACGGCTGCTAACTATGAAGCGGGTTCCTTGACTTTTGTCATGCTCTGAAGGTATAAATATATGCTTCTCTCCAGGAGTATTGCTGTCCCTTCGATCTATAGATGTACTTTAAGTAGGCTTAGGTGATATACTAGTGAGCATGTCTGTTAACTGGCGGCATCTTTATCTAGAGTACAGCCTTCTCCGTTGTTATTACCTGTGTTAAATATTAGAGAAGGAAAAAAGAAAGAAGCCATAGCTAAGGTTATAGTGGGAGTGTTGTGTAAACACTGCCTAGTTTTGAAGCCCTCAGTCTCAGAAAAATAGGAACAAGGTGGATGCAGTATGGAGGAAAAAGGATTAATGCACTGGAGAATAATGATTCACCAGGTACAACTGAAAACTAACAAGTGAGGTGGATATGCCTTCGTGGTATTTTCTTTCTGCTCAGAGGTGTACATCCTTCAGTGAAGTAAGTATAGCAGCAAAGAAGGGTGGAGAAGTATGAGTAACCAGTGCAAACACGGGTGTCATCTGGCTTGCGCTGCAGTGAGTAGGGAATGCACTGACAGATGAGGGTGTGACAAGTTCAACATGTGGTGGAGCTGGTATATTCCTGGGTCCTGTACTTTCGTTGGTAAACATTTGTCTGGGTTCGGCTTTTCAAAGTGAAGGACCTAAATGGAGACCATTTAGGTCAATTTAACTGCACGTTCTACTAATACCTGGGGTGTTGGCATTGCACACAAGAAATAACACTCCTCTGGATTTCCTGCTAATCTCAGTGTCTTTAGGCAGGGGGCTGTTCTGGTTATGATTGCGATAATCTTTTAGAGCATTGTTCAAATACTAGCATCTGCAGTAAGCTGCAAGTCAAACCTGATCAGCCCTTTTCTTCATGTTTGAGAAGCTCTCTGGTTTGTCAGGAATTTGTAGTTTACCCTGAAGTCACTTTGAATCATGGCCTCGCTGATGATATTTCATTTCTGTTACGGAAGGCAGCAAAAACATTTCAGAATGATTTGTGGAAAATGAGTTCTGAAAATTCATGTTCTCAAATAAGAATTTAAATACATAATGTAGTAGTTATATATATAAAAAATACTTTGAATTGAAATCATGAGCTCATTTCTGATTAATTTTGGGTAAGTGTTTTTAATGTTTGTTTTCCACACTGTGTTTCCAGCTATAAAAAGACTACATGTGGAAGTAAAAGCAGTTAAGCATTCAGCTTTAGGCTTGGTGGAGTACTGGCGCATGTAAAAGCCTTCTCACTAACTTAGCAAAGATAATGCTGATGATTAGATTGCTACAGTAAAACTCGTTTTTGAGAAAATGAGGAGAAATAAATGTTCTAAAGCATTTGTGCTCATTGTCCACATCCTTCAGCTTCCAGTGATGGTTTTAACTGAGGCACAAGCTTGGGCGCAATCCTGCTTCTGATTTCATCAGTGTTTGTATAGCTCTGTGCCTTTTGTGTGAGGAGAGCAAATTCTGTTATGATCTGCATTAACAGTAACAAAACATCAGTAGTAGAACTTGTAAATCAGCAACAAAGTACTGTGTTGATCACTTCTCAGAACAGGCCTGTCGCTGTCCCCAGAGAGCAGAGCTCAGCGCCTGCCCCTCCGCTCCCCTCGTGAGGGAGCTGCAGGCCGCCATGAGGCCTCCCCTCAGCCTGCTCTGCTCTGGGCTGAACAAACCAAGGGGCCTCAGCCCCTCCTCATACGGCTTGCCCTCCAGACCCTTCACCATCTTTGTAGCCCTCCTTTGGACTCTAATGGTTTAACGTCCTTTTTATACTGTGGTGCCCCAAACTGCACACAATACTCAAGGTGAGGCTGCACCAGCGCAGAGCACACTTGGTCTCCCTGCTGGCCTGTTCTGTGCCTGCTCTTGCCATAAAGGTTCTGGCTTTCAGCCACTGAACCTCCACAGCCAGTCATATGTTGGCTTCTGAGGAGATTGCTCTGAGAGGGCTTTGTTAATGGTTTAATCTCATTATTAAGCTTCACCTCAAACATAACGCATTGGTTCAGAGACATGCTAAATGTTTGTAGAACATCACTTTAAAATGTGTAGTAATATCACAAATAATACTTCATTAGCCTGACCTTTCTCCCTTCAGTTGAAAAAGCATGTTAGAAAAGCAGTAACTGTTCCTTAACCTTAAATCTGGGCAAGATTCAGGTGATACTGGAAAGAAAGCTCAGACAATATAGCATGGATTGTTTTTTTCTTCATTTGCATCACTAGTTCACAAAAAGCAGATCTTAAATTTGAAAACTCCATGAATGAAGAAAAATTAAAGATCTTTAACTGTACAAACTATTGTGGAATAGTTTATTGTAAATACTGTGCATGGTACATAGGACAATCAAAAAAACCTATGCCCTAACACTAGAAATGATCAGAGCCTAGTTTGGTACTCCTGTCCTTTGACTCAATACAGTTCTTCTGGTTCTGCTTGTAAGTAGACTGCAGCTGGTGTACAAACTTGCACTTACTTGGAACTGCCTTTATTATTGACATTTTCAAAAATTATCCCTTTTGGCCTTCCTGTTCTTGGTAATGCTGAGAGAATGAGACTAGGCTGTGACGTTTTTTTCATTGTAGTACTTGAGAGGCAGAACAATGGTAAGAGGAACAGAATACAATGTTACCGTGTGCAAGTCTCAAGTAGTTGTAGATGTGGCTCTTTTTTTTTTTTTTTTTTTTTTTTAAATTGGGAATCCAAATGACAAAATAACTGGTAATAAGACGGGTCACTAAATGGAGCGGAGCTTCTTGTCTTGTTGCCATCGTTGGTTTTCCAGGGGAGATGCTTTTCACTTACATAAGTGCAATCTGAAGCTAGAGGATAAATAAGTAGTTTTTCCTTCTTGACTTTGGAGGGTTTCTGTCCATCCTGTCTTCTCATTACGTCAGGTGAAGATGCTGAGATAGTTAGCAGGAGGATATGCTGGGGACTGTTGCATGCTCCCAGTTGTCTGGCACCTGTGGCTTGCTCCTGGGAGAGAGGAGAGCACAAGTGTGAAACAGGTCAAGACAATGAAATACCCTCAAAAGTTCAACATTAGAGTTTAACTGTAGTCTGTGTAGAGTAAAAGCTGGAGATGTGTTCGGGAAGAATAAATGTATATATACTCATACACATAGGAAACTCTAAATCACAAACAGAATTTGTTAGATAACTATGCAAATACATCTTCAGATAGCTTATGCCTGAGGACAGCAATGAAGTCATACTCAGTTGTTAGTGCATAAATTAAGTGAGGAGACTGAAAGCTTTCTTTTCATCACTGGATATTTTCTTGAGCCTTGCTGTGAATGTAAGATCCCCCATTGTTATCTTTCCACTCTACTTTTGTTGTTGTTGTTTTGGGAGGAAAATAAAAATCAAAAGGCCAGTAACTCATAAACAATTAAATATGTAACAAGGCATTCTTCTTTCAGTAATAAGTTAATACTTGAATAGCATTTTGGGAAGAAAAGCGGTAAAAATACATATACAAGGTCTTAAAAGTGTGTTTATGTTGGGGCTCCTGGAGATAAGTAATTCAGGCACTCTTTAATGCCATTGTAAAAGGGTTTTCCTTTGCTGTTACGCTAATATGCATTCCCAAATAGCAACTTTTAGGAAAGTTGCTTGGGTTATGCAGCAGGATTATGCAACATCATGTCTCGAGGGGCAGGGGAGGGAATAAGCAGGCAGCCACTGACAATTAGCAGTCTGCTTTGTGGTTTAGGAGGAGTTGTGTTCTACCTCCCGGTGTGTTTGTCTCTTTGGTTTTGAAGGACCTAGTATACCTGAGCAGCTTGTGGTTTGTTTTCAAAGCTACACAGCACAAAGACAGAACCTAGTTCTGTTGAGAGGGAATCTGAAAATAGCAGTGGAAAACACGGCTGGGGTTAATGCATTATCCCTGTCGTGTGATATTCTCTGTTTACCAGGGAATACAGATAATGCAAAGAGAAAACGGGCCTCATGAATGACTCCCTAAAGCTAAGGAGAAATCTTCCTACTGGTCAGAGGTGACATTCAAGCATTTGTTTCTGAACTTGCCAGTTGCCAATTTTTGTACTATAGAATTTCTCTATCATTAAACAAAGGGAGCACGATCAAATTATTTGCAATGACTGTTAATACACTAAGTTTTCTGTTATTTGAGGAATCCCACAGTTTTGATCCACCTTATTTATTACTGCTGCATCTCCTGTAACACCTGTTGGTGTTTTGAGGATATCAATTCTAAAATAAACAGCATAGTACAGCCTTATTTTGGCTTCCTGCCTGTGGGCTTTGTTGCTCTACTCCAGTAACAGTGGCTCGCTTCTCCAGCTGGTTTAGTTTGAAACCCTATCACATAAGTGTAAACGCAAGATCAGCATGAGACGATGTATAGGAACAGTTGAGCTGTCACGATGTTGTAGTGAAATGTGCGTTACTTGACGTCCAGGATTATTTCTCTAGAAATAAACTGTAATTTTGCCAATTACTCTTTTTATAAATGGTTCATTCCCTCATGCATATGGACACACGTGTACATGCCTCTGCACATCTGAAAAACTTCTGGAGGGTGGTGGCAGAACTGTCAACTCTCACATTCTTCTACCAAAGCCTAAGTTATATGAAATTGAGATGTGCGTGTTTATGGGGGCAGATTTTAATGACAAGCTTGAAAATTAAAGTAGGCTTTCCAGGGTTTGTGGTATTTCTGGATTAGAATAAAATCTATACTGAACCCCATAAAAATGGGTTTGAGTAAGTTTTATTCTAGGCTGAATTTGATCAGAATGACTGTTGTAGTGGCGACCAAAACTTGAAGAAAATAATTGCCTCAAGCTCAAACAAAATCAAAAATCTTCCCATCTCTAAAGTGACAAGAGTTACTTTTCCAACCCATGGCAGAATAGTTCTTCACTCTTGTATTCCAGTGGAATACTTGGGACAGAATGACTTCTGTACCTAAACACTGTTATACCTTCACTTCTCTAAAAGACTGCACAGAAAAATGGTGATTTAAAAAAAAAAAAAAAAAAACAAGGGCGGGGGGTGGTTCGGGGGGGGCGAGAGGGTGGTAGTTACCCACTTCTTGAAGGAGGGCAGTCAGCCAAGCTGAAAACAGCAGGATGGTATTTAAGGCTTACAACCATTAACCATGATATTTTGCACTGAGATTTCATGACCCGTGCTAGTGCAGTTCTTTTATGATCTCTTAAAGCAAAACACAAAAATACTTGCACTGGGTCAGGAAAAAAAGGTCCAAAGAGGCTGGCATTTCTGTCTCTCCATTTGAAAGAATGGAAGAAATGGGGCAAATAGGGAATAATGCCTTTATTTCCACACACTCCCAACAATTTTCCGTAGCTCCCTAACTAAATGGAACCACTGCACGTGTTTCTTTATTCAAGTTTGTATCTGAACCACTGTAATTTATAGACCTGATAACAGTGAAAATTAAGACAAGCTTTCTAAGTTCAGTGGAACTTATTGAGTGGAGTTGTTTCTATAAACAGCCCAGGGTAGATAGTCCACAGTCTAAGGTTCATGTGCCTCTCTGTCAATCTACCCATTTCATTAACTTTTAAACCATTTATAGTTTTGAGACTTAGGCAAGATTTTCTTTTTCAAATGAATTACTTGGTTTGACACGTACTATCCCTTCTTTTTTGATAAGAAAATAGTTTCAGCTATTCAAAAAACTTCATTTTCATTGTTTAAGTGCAGATGGAAATGATTATGGAAAGTGCTCAAAAGATCCTCACTTCTGGTTTGGGTGAGAAGAGGGGTAATTAGTTGGTCTGGATGTATTCTAGGTGGCATAAATAACAATGCTTATAGGTGAGGTTGCCCAGAATGTCTCACACTTAGGGTGTTTTCTCGTTCTGTATTTTTCTGTTCCCCTCAAATCAGTCTAAATTTGACCCTTGAAAATTGTCTGTCTTCATGTTATTGGTCACTCTAGCAAGTCTTTATCAAATTTGTATGAGCTATGTCTTCCTTCACAAGTTTAAAATTTTATTTTAGTTAGATTTATTTTAACATCTTCCACAATAATATATGTCATGAAAGAAAATATTCCCTCTCCTGTTTAAGCTTTAAGTCCCAGCCTACAACTTTTATATGAATTAGTGGGAATGAAGATTGCTTCTACTTTGTCATAGATGTAATAATGTGATTTTCTTTTTCTAGCTCTTCTCAGAAACTTTGGCTGTAGATTGTCCCCAAACCTCAACTTGAGTGCCATGGAAGATTTCAGCTCTGATAGGTAACTTGGCAAAGTTGATAGAAAAGCAACCTTTTACAATGGAAAAAACAGTTTGCAGTGGGGAGGCTTCCTGGCCCCCCGGAATTCATGGGCAAATCAAGAAAGAAGGGAGCTTATTTAGCACAGAAAATAAATGAAAAAAGAAAATAAAATAGAAATAATGAATAAAAAAAAGAATAGAATAAATGAAAAAATAAAATAAAACTTCACTAAAATATACACATTGTTTCAATCTGAAAATTCTGGTATATTCATGATATCAGGGAGCCTGGCATCCCTGCATGAATTTTGCCTCCAAACAGCCTCCTGAGATGAGAGAAGGAGTTGTTCCTATATAGCTGGGAGCTGGAGTAAGGAGAACCAGGAGATCTGCTGTGCATTACTGATGGTGAAGACAGTTTCACCTCAGTGTCTGTCTGCTGTTCCTCTCTAGGATTATCACTGTTCGTTTCCTTACAGGGTGATAGAGATTTTCATGAGCGGGGTAAACCAATCACTTACATGACAACGTACAAAAGTGTTTAAGAAATGTCCCAAGATTTACGGTATTTGAGGGTAATTTACATGAAAATTAGTTGTAAGGCTGGCACTTATTTCGGAAGTTTCTATAATAAATTACTAAGCAGACAAAAATTGATTTAAGTGTTGGAGAGCCAAATAACATTAAAACTGTCTTATCCGTAAATGCCTTTAAATGAATTATAGGGCAGCTTTGCCTGCTACTGCAGGAGAAAAGAATATTTGAAACATTGATGAAAACTTCAGAGAGCTCTATATGAACAGACAAATTGATGACTGAATTTTGAGAATAGTCTCGTGTGATATTATAGATGTAAATGCACATAAGATGAGCATTATGTATTCCCCAGCATTCTCTTGAATTTGGTGGCCCCAGTCCTACTTATCCAATTCTGCAGCAGAACAAAAGATGAGTGGTGCTGAGTAATCTGTGCCTAGCAATTAGGCAGTCGATTAATCCTGATTTCTCATCTGCCTCTCCACACTGGAGGGTGTCTTCCAGGGTCTGAAAATATCCATCTACTTCTGCTCTCTTTGCCCCCACAGTAGGTCACGAGTAATCTTCTTGGTTTGTCACAGCAGTAAGGCCTGCTGCTAAGTACGCCTGGGGACAGTGGATTCATTATTAAACTAATTCTAGTCCACACCTAGAGACTGGAAATGTAACTGTTCCTCTCCTGATTTGTCTTCATGTGTAGAACTTCCCTGTTTGCAAACATTTGGACTGTGTATAAGCAGTTAAGCTTGGTTTCTGTTTAAACAAATTATTTTGCAGTAGCCTGGCTTACTCCCTTCGCTAACAAGGAGGAGAACATCCCATGGGTGAGCCGTGTGATGGATGCTTCCAGTGCACGTCAGGTTGTTTGAAAGGGTTGGATCTGCTCACGTCAACGCCACCTGTGGATGGTGCATCCTCGTGGGGGAACACCAGCAGAGATGCTGAGTTATGGGGCAGCACTGTAGTTTTTATCCTGTCATCTCATCTGCCAGGTGTGTGATGAACTGTTCAGCTACGTTGTTTCAGGAGCTCACAGATCAGGGGAAAGCATTTGTGCTACTGTAATGGAGACACGACAAGAAGGGAAGCCTATGATGGGGGCTGAATGAATCTTAACAGATGAGATTTGACAGGTCTACGTTGCTGGTAATAAGAATTCCCTTCCAGGAAAAAAAAAAAGTTAAGAAATGAGGTCATTTGTATAAAGAAGAAACTTAATTCCTTTTTTGTGGTAGTTTGTCACATCTGTATTCAAGCTGTACTGCATGGAGGAATTTTGACAGAGCAAAACTGGCATAGGAAGCTCCCTAACAGTGTTCTGGATTTCCGTGAACATAATAGACTGTGTTTTGGGGTAATTTTTTGTCCCGATGCATATGAAACTAAACAAATAAGCAATTCGTGAAAGTTTTCTGTAGTGCCTGTACCCCATTTTAGCAGTAGTACATTCAAATCTTACTGTAGCATGAAAAAAAAATAGAATTCCATCACTACCACTTTTTTTTTCTTTGAATGATTTTGATGAGCTACCAGGCAGTTGATTGAAATGCATTATATTGATGCACTCAATCTTTTTATGTACTGCTGGCAAAGTTGAATGATGCAGTAGAGAGACCATCCACCCATTTTGCTCTGACTAGTGATCATTACCATCATCTAATAAATGTACCTGTGTATGAGTTTACCAAGTGTACTGGGTAAAATGGATAAAATATCTAAGCTCCTCATGCCTTGGTCATGAAATTCAATGATGTAAAAACAGATTTCTTTCCTAGGAAGTTACGTTTGAATCTGCACTGCTTTTCTCTTCCCTCTGCTGTACACCAAAGAAACTGTCTGAACTCTAATTTTAAAAAGTTTAAGCTTTCCTTGAATTAGTGTTGTTTAATGCAGTGGTGTTCCCTGCTTGAACACCACAGGTTTCCCTACGGCAGGAAACCTTGCTGAGGATGTTCCATGCAAACAGCTCTGCGTGCTGCGGGCTCTCTGCAAATGTTTGAATTCATACTGTGTTTGACCTATGGGCTGGCATCACTGTGCTGCAGAGGTGCCTGATCAAACAGGCTGCTGAACAATACTGGGCTCAATTAGGAAGCTTTTCCATCTGCCATTCCACGAGATTTTGAAATGTGCAGTGCTTCCATTTTTGAAGGGAATGTTACTAGTGCAGTTAGTTCCCCTGTAAGTCTGGAAAGGAAGCTGTGGGGAGCTGAGGGTTGGCCTCTTCTCACAGGTAACTAGTGATAGGACAAGTAGGACAAGGGGCAATGGCCTCAAGTTGGGGAGGTTCAGGCTGGAAATGAGGAGACATTTCTTCTCAGAAAGAGCAGTCAGGCATTGGGACGGGTTGCCCAGGGAGGTGGTGGAGTCACTGTCCCTGGGGGTGTTCAAGGAAAGGTTGGACCTGGTGCTTAGGGACATGGTTTAGTGGGTGACATTGGTGGTAGGGGGATGGTTGGACCAGGTGATCTTGGAGGGCTTTTCCAGCTTTAATGATTCCATGATTCTGTGATTCTACTAACAATGTTGTCTTTGGATAATGTTTTAAGCCAGTATTTAATCCTCAGTTACCACTGCAGAGAACATGAAGATTCACAGAAGGGATCAAACTAGCCTCTGTTGTTGTTGCGTTTGGTCTGGAGTTTTTTGGGTTACGCTTGAAGCCATTGGGAAGAAAAAGGTTCACAAATCTTTTACCAAGTAGAATTCCCTCAAAAGCTGGTTAATTGGAAGGGAGGGTGTTTTATGCTCCTGATACTTTCAGCGGTCTGAGGTGTTTCTTTACCGGGCTGTCCCTTTTGCTGAGTAGATCATTTGGTGAAGACAAAGCTCCATTGTTTGTTAGCGTCTGGTTGTATTTCCTGCTTTCAAACACTGGTTTGAAATCGTAATGACCATTATTAGTTGGGTTTTACTATGGCCCTGATAAATAATTGCTCTAACTTTATTTTTGCTTGATTTGGCTTTTTTATCCTTTTTAAAGGCTTGTGAGGGGGGTGGAAGCTTTTTCTGTTAAGTGCAAAAAGTATTTTATACTTCAGGGCCTGACATTCAAAGGTGCTGGGAGTCCCTACATTTATTTAAAATAATGTGGAACTGTGGATGCCCAGTATACCTGAAAAATCAGGTGCTCTGTGACTGGAATGCCCAGCCATTGGGATGCATTGAGTTACGGAATTGTTTCTTTTCCTTTTCCTTTCCTTCCCTTCCCTTTTTCCCTCTCATGTTGCAGATGTTATCATTAAGTTAAAGGATTTTGCTTTTCTGTGGAAAAGTACCTTTTGTGGTTGTGTGTTTTAAAAACTTAATGTTCCAAGTGAACAGAACAAAAAATTTACATATGCTTTTAAGGTGTTGAACAGCTGAAAGTCTGGTGTTGGGCCAAAGGTAGTGTCTGACATTTCATGGCTTAGGGGTTTTTGTTTAAGAATTCCAGGAATAGCATTCATAGTTGGGCAATTGTTTTAAATTTTGTGCATACACAAGCTTAGTTGCTTAGAGTTGGACTGCTGCTGATATTCCCAAGTGGTAAAGACAGGAGTTGTTATAGCTTATTAATTTCGGATGATGAGTAAGTGTTTGTGAAGACATCTTTTTTGTTTGCCTCCACTCTGCTTTCTGGAAAGGTTACTTTAAGGGGCTTTGCTTAAAGAGGAAAAGGTGTGTTTGAATATGCTGATTTGCAATAATGATTTTGAAAAAAAAAAAAATGTAGTAAATACTCAAAATCATGCACTTCCTATTTATCTGTGGAAGCTTGCTCTTCTGTTCTAAAATAAGACTTTCAGTCCTGACAGGTTCTTTCTCTACAGCCTCTGAGAACCCAAATGGTTGTCAGTAGCCAAATGTCGGCACATGGAAATGTGGGGCAGTATCTGCTGGTGAGTCTTGTTTTACTGCCAATGGGATGGGATCACTTGATCCAATGGGAATAACTTGACTCACAGAATCACAGAATCATCTAGGTTGGAAGAGACCTCCAA
Source organism: Cygnus olor (assembly GCF_009769625.2). Classification (NCBI taxonomy): domain Eukaryota; kingdom Metazoa; phylum Chordata; class Aves; order Anseriformes; family Anatidae; genus Cygnus; species Cygnus olor. The sequence goes on along the minus strand of NC_049169.1, from coordinate 119,707,187 downwards.
GATCACCGAGTCCAACCTCTGACCTAACACTAACAAGTCCTCCACTAAACCATATCACTAAGCTCTACACCTAAACGTCTTTAAGAGACCTCCAGGGATGGTGACTCAACCACTTCCCTGGGCAAAATGGGGTGGAAAAAAAGTATTTCTCTTGCTCTGCCATCTAGGTTTATCATGCAGGAAGGCATTTTTTTCCAGACTTTGTTGAAGATAAGCTTGTCTGTGCTAATCCTTCAGAGGGTGTCTGCTAGGCTGAAGAGCTTGAGCTGTGTGTAACAAGCTGATATATTAATAAGTGTTTGAAAAGTAATGAAACCAGCCCCAAATCTCTGCATGAGGCAGTGATTGAATATATAAATCTTATTAACCTTTCAGTATTCCCAAGCAAAAACTGTCCTTATCACTCCTATATACTCCCTGAGGACATCTATCAAACTGTAGATGCTGTACACGATACGTAAAGAGAGCTGTCACCATCTGCAAGGAGAAATGCTCAGCTGTGGAACATGGGTATACGGCATTTGATTGCTGGAAAAAAATGTGACACTTCTGACGCTGATAAATTATTAACCAGACTTCCATAAATGTATGCTTAACTTCTCAAAGCTGCATTGGCGAGTGAGGAAATTGGCTTCAAAGGCCAGGTGGTGATGGGCTGATGGCAGTAATTTAGAAAGGGGCAGGAGCAGCGGCAAGAGCTGTTGCTGCTGGCATCCCCTGACTGTGCCCATCGTCTTGGAGAACGTGCGCCCTCCAGGTGAGGCCGTGGATCCCTTCCGTGTTGGCATACTTCAGCTGCCTGCTCTGTGTCCACCAGACCATCTTGGGGATGACCCGTCCATCTCTGAAACACCTTTTCATGGATTTTTTCCTTCTGGAAGTGTTCATCAGCTATGCTTTCCATTTCAAACCCAGACCGATGAGGTAGTTTGACCTTCACGTAATGATATATTTTAGCATCGTATCAAGTGGCATAAGGTGCGTGTGTTGCAAGGCAGAAGGCAAAACATTTACTATGCAAAGAGCCGAAGTAAAGCTTGGCCAAAAGGCGGCAGAAAGCTGCTACGGAAAGGTCAAGTAATGATTAATATCCTGCGAGCACAGCTTTGCACCATCGTTCTGAATAATTTCTCTGTTGCCGTTTCTCCTAAAATCTAGCATCCCAGGAATATGGTGCCTGTGCCCACCGTGTGTGTGTGTGTTTGTTTGTTTTCCCAAAATGTTATAAGAGTAGTTCTAGGACCGGAAAAAACTCTGGAAGCCCACCTCCACGTTCCTGAGCTTTTCATTTGTAGTGCTGCTGGAATTACACAGCTTGCTGGAAAGAAGTGTAAGCTATGGTAATATATGGAATGTGAAGATAACTGAATAAGGGTGGGTTTTGTGCTGTGTCAGAGCAGGAGCAGCTTCTTGAGGTGTTCTGTGCCTTCCTGCTGTTTGTACAGCACCCGCTGGTATTAGATTGTGGAATTGGCTTGATGGGTCGTGGCCAGGAAGATATATGAAACGGCTCATGATTTATTTATTTGTGTTCTCCCCTGCAGTCAGCATGAAGTATCAGAGTGCAGTGTACTTTAGGTAGCTTTTACATTTGAAAAATGTGGATGCTAACAACGAGGGGTTGAGGCCTCAGGTCTCAAAAATATTTCTGCAGTGGAAATCTGTGTCTTCGGTCATGTCCTATAAAGTCATCTGCTTCCTTCTACTTCGGAGCACTTCGCACACAACGATCCACTGACCTGCTTTGAACTTTACTCTTCCAGCCCTGTGTCTGACTGCTGCTTGCTGGCCAGTGTCAAAAACTGTGCTGCTGAATCTCAGCTGTTGCTTTTTGTGCAAACTAGACTGAAGGCAGGCGGTCTGTTCAGCTCTGGCAGGTTCAGCTGCATGGAGAGGTACAACTGAGGCACTGGCTGTGCTGAGAGGGCAAAGAGCTTGAAAACGTCCAACAAATAATGATCTCAAATGCTCCGTTCATTTGATGAGCAGTATTTTTGGAGGACTCTGTCACTTTTATTGGCTTCTTACACAGTGTATAAAAAAGACGCTGATCCTGTAAGCTTCTGTCAGGCAGACTAGGTAGCCTTTTACTGAAGTTGTTTATTGGATTAACTGATAGGTTTTCAAGTCCAGACTTCCCACCCATGCTCACTTCGAGGTGGATGCAGTGGGACAATGCCCTGATGCATTTCATGACCAGCTTTATTTGCTCTCTGCTTAGGAGAGCATTGTATATAGAGAAAAACAAAACATTGTGGCATTGTGTATAGAGGAAAACAAAACAAGGCAACAGTCTAAGCTCTTCCCACTTTATGATTAAGCTGTTGTATCCTCTGGTAGGTTTCTGGACAAGTGTCCTTTTGAACAGCTCTGTGTCATGTTTTACACTGCTAATGAGTACATTTGCTCATGTGTTTTGTCAGCCTGCATTTGAGGTAGTCATGCTGCATCTCCTTCGCAGTCAGTGGAGAGAGAGGGATGCTACTAGACAGGGGCTCCTCTGACCTTTTTAAAATCTTCTCATGATGAGGTGAGTCATGCCCCAGAAATGCCTGTTTGTTTGTCTCATTTGCCTGGGGAGTGAGCCGGGGATGACTAGGTCAGAGTCAATAGGAGAGATGAATCTCTTCAAGGTCTTTTCATGCCTCTACAGAGATAACTTGTGTAATCTATGGTTATGTTCACTATCTTTGCTGTGTGTGAAAACAAATTTATTTCATTTCATTAAAACCTGAATCCAGTTGCTTTACTAAATCAAATATTACCCACTGCACGTGATAATGGCTGAGTGTTACCATACTTTATGGATGTTGCAGAAAGGTGAGTGCTTAGCATCTAACAGGCTGAAATAGTGGAGGGCTGGATTTTTCATCTCCTGCACACCCACCCACACATTTCCTCCTTCAGAGCACTCCTATGCAAGGTCCGTGGTTCCCTTCTCCATCACCCCAAAACCAAGAGGGGGATTCCCCAGCTTCTCTGGTGGATTCTCCTCCAAATGCTGGTTCCTGCTTCTCTGGCTCTGTAGCTTGGCTGCAGCCCCTCAGCAGTCTTAGTGCAGCCCTGCCCTACTGCAAAGCTCAGAGATCACCTCGTTTTCCTTTATGGAGAAGGAGAAGTCATTGACAGAATTTTATCATGTGGACTAGACCTGAGATTGATAGTCCTGAGTTTATCTGCAAAATAAAACGTTTTATCTGATAAAGTCAAAGCACCAGCTTTGGAGTATTCTTAATTCAGCAAACTAGCAAAAACATTTGAGCTTTATAATATGAACAAGCTTCTGTTGAAATCTCTGAAGAATCCTCATAAGATTCTGCAGAATCTGTGATTTTCTGTTGAGGAGCTTTTCTGTTGGAGGAAAAAAATCAGGCAAATCTATTGATATTTCAGTCAGTCTCTTGCTGCATCAAAACGAAACAAGCCTTCTTTTCATACCTAATAGGCTTGTTTGTCAGAGTATCTTGTTGTTTTACCATGCATCTTCTACCTCATTACTACAGAAGCTTCAACTGACATGCTGTGGCACAGACCAGCACCCCAGAGATCTCACACATTTACACATGGTGGTTGCTGCCAGAGCAGCCTCAAGTCCCAGTGAACAGCAGAGAGGGCACTGAAGGAGGAGAGAGGATGGACATGTGTCAAGACTAGACCATGAAGCAGCAGCTGCTGGCCTGTAAGAGGTGTCGGTGCCTTTCAGGTGTCCTGGTGTCAAATGCAATCGTGTCATATCATATGTATTAATTTAACTTCTAAACTCATTGTGTTTGGTGGCTGGAGGGGTATGTTGTAAGAGATGCTGGTGGTTAGAAAGAAGGGTTGGGAGATCTGCTGGCACTGTTTTTGCCATGTAAGAGAACTTCACATCAAGAAGAGATTTCTTGCTCTCAAAGGTCATGCCTTGGAAAAGGATGTTATAAATTTTTTAAAGTAAGCAGTTGATGGACTTTCTTCAACTTGTCTTAGTTAACCAAAACTCACATTTATGGAATTTATATTTATAACTTACCCAATTGCCGAAGAAGGCACATGTAAGGTACATATTAGAACTTGCTTTACAGCTGTGTATAAAGTTGTTCTGTTCTAGACCACAGTTCATTGCTTTATTTTCCATTTCATCACAGAAAGTGTAGGCACAAGGAATAACATAAATGTGAAATTCCATACTGTATGAATACTGCTTTCATACAAACTGTGAGTAAGCGATAAGATTGAGATGACTCAAGCCTTAAGTCATATCTTCGTGGGTGATTTAATACTGCACAGATGTTTTTGCTTAACAATAGAAATATATTTCTACTTCCTTCATTCCTTGGTTTGTATCTGTTTTTTTGTTTGCTTAATTTTGCAAGTTGACATACTGGATTTTGTTTCTATTCTTACCCCGGGAGCTATTGTCTTTTCTGTTTAAACACTCAGCCAGGATAGTGAAATGTATTTACTGAAGGATGAGCAAAGCAAAAGGAAAAGATTGCCACCCTGTTCCCCCTCCTTGTGTTTGACTTGTAAGTATATTAGCTAAAGCAGTGTAGTATGTGGAAGATTACTAGAGACTTGTGTATCCCAAAGCTTCATCTAAAGGGTTAAACTCAATTTTATTGTTTTGTAGGATCTCTAGGAAGTGTGGGCTTGTATTCAGAAATGACTGCTGGCCAGTGAACTTTCAACCTGTGGGCCGGATCCGCACTTGCTCCTCTGCGCATGTCTTTCTCCTGGCATAACGTACTCCAAAAAAATAGCACAAAGTTGTTGGGTGGCCAAGCTGTGTGTCCTTCAGGGAGTTTTCACTGGGCAATCAGGCTACTTGTTGCATGCAGTATGTAGCCTGACCGTTTGGGGAGCATGGTGAGCCTCAAGTTCTATGTCAAGGTGAGCCTCAAGTTCTATGTCAAGGAAACAAAAAATGTGACACATTTACTTATATATAAATGCTTTCCCATGTTACCTGAAGACTTTTTATTTATTTTAAGGGCTGAAGAATAAACACATGGACACCTCTTGTTAGGAGCACGGTTTGAATGAATCACCGGCAGTGCTGAGCCTTCCTCATCACTCTCTTCTTGTACAAGTTAGGCATTTTAATTTACTGATTTCTTTCATGATAAGGTAGAATGCTTCATGGGCTTAATAAGCATTAACATTATGGCTTTAGACTTTAAAAACTTAGGGTTTTGATTTTGAGATTTTATTACAACAATGCTGGAAACTGGATGCAACTTGAAGGCATTGACTGTGGCTGGAGAAAAAAACTGCAGTCTTGTATCTAAATAAGAACTTTGCCAAGACATTATGAGAAAGCTGGAATGGTGCCTGACCTAAAAAAAAAAAAAAAAGCCTGCTTCTGAATCCATTGTTTTTGTTTGAATCTTTATTACTATGAAATCAAACACACTTAGACTAAATGAGTTAAGGAGGCTGAGACTTAGAAAGTCAGATGTTTTGGCCTTTCTCTCAGCTTACATTCATTCTTGTGCACAGATGCCAGATTTGTACGGTGGTATTGTCTTGTCAGACAATGCTGCAGCCACACATGCATGACCCTTTCTTTAATGCAATATCTGACCTGCCAGTTCATAAATCTGACAGCTTTCATATCTAAAGATCTTTGAAGTTTGGTCACTGTCCAAAAAAAAAAAAAATCCATTTGCCTACTACTTGCATTATGATACTGAGTAAAGCTCTCAGGCTAATCTGTGTACCGTTAACTGAGATCAAATTTGGTTTTCTTTTCTTGCCACTTGACTTTAGCATCTGCCAGAGAAGGAAGAGTTGCTTTTCCTTACCTTGCATATTTATTCATTTGGTGCAACAAAGATTTCCTGGTGTTTCAATACCTGCTGGTTAGTTAGCATACTTGGGCGTGTGTGCTGTGCAAACAGACTGTTGAGAAGGGTAGCTGGTTTTTCTTGCTCCTGTATATGGTATGCTAGAAGCAGTCTGCTTTTGTTAAAGCAGGAAGAGAGGTGAGTAGGGCATTACCCTCTGAAGGTGGTAAGTTTTACATTTGCTGAAGGTTCTTGATATGAAATGCCTTTTATGTCTTTCTGACGTTCTTTACACTCGTTGGTAACAGTCCTTCCCATCCTTCTCCCATCAGAGATTTGTATACAGCTGTGGGCCTCAGAAAAGATAAATGGACACCGAGCATGTTTTGATGGCTACCTAGTAATGCCATCTTAGTTTTGTATTTCATTTCAGACCCCCGTGTGAATGACCTCAGGATATGTAGGACTGGAGTGCTTTAAGCAGCACATATGAAATGTTTCTCTTTTCATTTGATTGCCAAAGCTGGGTACATCAGATCAGAGTCCATCACGTTGTGTTACATCGCGCCAGCACTGGGTTTGGAGTTGTGGCCTCTTGGAGCACGTACAAGAGGCAGCAGTGCCATCGTGCCTGCTCCAGCTTTGCCATTGTGCTTTGGGCAGCTGTGATTCAATTCGTGGTCAGCGCCTTTTTGAGAAACGACACATCTCAACTTCTCATCTGGTCAGTTACAGCCCACCACACCGTGCTGTGTTTGGCTGCTGTTGGTAAGAGTTTCTGTGCCAGTACAGAAATCCTGCTTGTGCTTGTCCCAGATACTCCTGTGCTAGTAAATATGTGCAGCACAGACCACCTTTCTCTGCTGGCAAAGGAATCCCCACCAGCCAGCAGTAGGTGATGCTGCCTCAGTGGAGCATCGTGAGGCGATGCCATGGTCCCCCTGCTGCTGCAGCACGCATGGAAAACGCAGCCCCTGTTGCTGAGTCACGAAATGGTTCCTCGTACCAGCTTCTGACTAAGTAAACATAATGGCTTGGTGGCGGGAGTAATTTCCTGCAGCAAGCCTCTTGATAATAGCACCATTGAAGAAAAGATGATTCCTCACCCTTCGTCTCGCTGCCTCCCAGCTCTGCCTCGCTCCCCGGGACAGGATGCTTCCCCTCCTTCCTGCGGAGATGGGAGAGATGGGGAAGGTGTCTGGGAGCTGCCGACCTGCTGCATTCAGGGCACGTGCAGCAGGGACAGTAGCGGTCACTGCACCTGTGGTGACAACCGGTGTAGCAGGCTGCAGTGGGTTCACTGTATTTCCTCTGGTTTTATCAGCATCCCTCACAGAGACTCAGTTTTAGGGGTGCCGGGTTTCTAGTTGTCACAAGCAGCTGCGCTAACAATTAGCAAGAGGAAATGGCATGTTCTTCCACGCAGCAACGCTGGGGTTTCTCCTCTTTTTAAAGAAGCCTTAACCAGTTCTTTCCCTTTGGGAGAGTGAGCGAATGCTCTCTGGATAGACTGGGTACCCGTAGACAGTGGATACATAGGATACAGGAGAATAAAGTGCACCTTATTGTTCAGCTGTGTCTAACTTTGCAATCGTTGTGCTAACAAGTATTATTTCTAGTGCATTTTCCCTCAACAACAGCTTCAGAAAGGGAGGATCTATTCTGGAAATACCATTCCCACAGAGATCACAGAAGTGGGAAAAGTACGTAAATAGTCCCCATGAGGGGTTCTTTACCTCCTTTCCATGAGGCAAGGGAAAACCCGTACTCAAAAGGCTCACTTATATATGGTCTTGCCATTGTGTCACTTCATTCCTTCCTAATCCTTCACTAGTTCTACCGCAAGTCCAGCTGTGGATCGTTGCTTTACCCTGAATGAAGAAATTAATGCTTTGGCCCAAATTGAATGTAGATTAATATTAACCCCATCCTATTAGGGGGCTTTGCATTTTTCCATGTACCCTAATTTGTGATTTAGCGTTCACCAAATGCTCTGCTGTGTGAGATCTTCATTCAGTTTAGGATGAAAACAATGACAATTCCCGACTATCCACAGGGCTGCTTAATAAAACATCGAAGGTCTGTTAAAAGGAGGACTTACTTAGACATTGTCAGTTTCTAAAAGTTAGCTGGTTTGTTCTGTTTTCAAGCTTTCAAGCCCTAAGTTGGTTGGTTCATATATTCAGCTTTTGTCAGCTGATTTATTCTGGAGAGAGAACAAAAGGCAGTGCAGGAGAGGAGCCATTTTTTTTTGGTTAAATCTTAATGTGAACCACAGGCCTGGTCTCCAATCCTGTGTTGTGTGAAGCAGGGAAGTCTTAAGTGCTAGTTTGTTAGAAACAGTATCTCATTTACTTACTAGCTTCCTGTTTTTATGGAGAAAGTGTCCCTGTTGTTTTCATAATTGCTATTCTTTTCTGTTACACGTATATTTGTTAAACAAAATGCTTACCGCAGAAGGCATGGGAGCTAAAACACAGTCTGCTGCTATAAAGTAGGTGATGTTTTGTGTGTACCTGTGTGTGGCACCTCGTGCAACAGTCCATGGAGCAAGGAAGACAGTGTTTGAAATTCAACACAATTTTTTAAATGATGTCCTTGCCATAGTAGCATTAACTAAGAAGTGGGAAAACTTAGCTGATGCAGTTTAACTGCTCCTAGCACTTCAGCAGGCTTGGGGTAGAGAATATTGCTTAAGCAGAGTTAATGGTGTAATGACTTTAGAAGCAATCTGGTCTGAACAAGTATGAGTTTCTCTTAAGATATTTGCTGAAACTTCGGTAGCTAGGTAGAGACTGGTTAGGATAATCCAATTATTTTTTCACCCCAAGTGAAGTGGCAATTTCACAGTGGAGAAGAAAATCTGGAAAAGAAAAATTTGAAGATGCTGGTTTCTAAGACTGTCATTGGTAAGTGTTGGCTTGCTAGTGCTGAGTGCAAAATCATTAAACAGTCGGCTGCCATTCTGGCTCTTTATAAGAAAATATCTTTGCTAATTCATAAGATATTGTAACCTACGTAGACTTGGTTGAACATACAAGCAGGTAAAGACATGTTTTCTAACAGTTGCAAAATCCCATAATTATATGATGAAAACATCAATGAGATTTTTGTCATAAATGGGACTGAAGGATCCATTTCCAGATACCAGGATTTTGTTGACTAGGCTGCTGTCGATTGAGTCTGCTCTAGAGTTTCTAAGCCAATCTCATTTGGCATGGCAGGCAGTGGTACTCTTGAGAACAGCTGCAATGGTATGTCGTGGCTGGGGGCAATAGCCGTCATTCTTCCTGTCTCTCCTTCACTGCCCTCTTGTTGTGTGTTTCTGTGCTCCATAACTACAAACCACTGGCACTTCCAGCCACTTCCCCTCCTGTTCCTTACCACAGCTGGGGTTTGCAGTGACTGCCTGTTGATCTGTGGCTCTGAAGTGTCTCCATTCACATGGACATCAGATCCTACCAGCTTTTTCTGCTAGCAACTGCTTTCTCTGCTGCTGGTGGTACATGTTCTGCAGTTCAAGATTTCCTCATTGGCGAAAGTTGTAAGACAATTAATGAAATGACCTGTCAGCTGATGTACATCTGGCTCAGGATAGAGTAGTTATCTCTTAAATTTTAAGTCCATTAAATCTGTTTGTTTTCATCGCCCTTACTGGTACTTAGTTCTGCTCCAAAGTCTACATCCTTGACCCTATGCTCCAAGTGACAAGTAAACTAATTTTGGATTCTAAGTTTGTGGTGTTTTCACACTGATGGCTAACTAAACTCCAGCACACCACTCTCTCACTCCCCCTCCTCAAAGGAACAGGGCGAGAGAAAATATGATGAAAAAGGGGTTCAAGCATGGAGATAAGGACATGGAGATCACAGTCCAATTACCATCAGGGGCAAAACAGACTCAACATAGGGAGATTAATTTATTACTTTTCACTAACAGACTAGAGCAGTGAAAATTAAGAGCAAACTAAAACCACCTTCCCCCCATCCACCCTCTCCTACTTCTGCCCCCTGAGCATTGCAGGGCAATGGGGGCTGCGGTCAGCCCCTGACGCTTCGTGTCCGCCGCTCCCTCACGGTCCTTCTCTGCCCCTGCTCCACGTGGGGTCCCTCCCACGGGATGCCGTCCTTCCCGAACTGAGCCTGCGGGGGCTGCCCACAGGCAGCAGCTCTTCAAGAACGGCTCCGTACCACGGGGTCCATCCCCCAGGAGCAAACTGCTCCAGCACGGGTCCCCCACAGGTGGCAGCTCCCCCCAGACCCCCTGCTCCTGCGTGGGCTCCTCTCCAGGGGCTGCAGCTCTGGCCCGGGGCCTGCTCCTGCGGGGGCTCTCCATGGGCCGCAGCCTCCTCCAGGCCACATCCACCTGCTCCACGTGGGCTCCTCCACGGGGGGGCTGCAGCGTGGAGATCTGCTCCGTGTGGGACCCATGGGCTGCAGGGGGACAGCCTGCTCCACCAGGGGCCTCTCCCTGCACAGGCCGCAGGGGAACTGCTGCTGCCTGCCTGGAGCACCTCCTGCTGCACTGACCTGGGGGGCTGCAGGGCTGCTTCTCACTCCTCACTCCCCCAGCTGCTGTTGCATGTTTTTTCCCTTTCCTAAATCTGCTCTCCCAGAGGCCCACCCAGCATCGCTCCCTGGCTCAGATCTGGCCAGCGGTGAGTCCCTTTGGAGCCGGCTGGAGCTGGCTCTGCTCTGACATGGGGCAGCTGCTGGGCTCTGCTCACAGAGGCCACTCCTGCAGCCCCCCTGCTACAAAATTCTTGCCACGTAAGCACTGTACAATCCAACCCTCACTTCTGTGAAAAACATATTTAGGAATTATCATTTAAATATACATTCATTGACATTCCTCACAGTCTTCACAAATTTTGCTTATATCAACAACAACACAACCCCCACGCCAAAATGAACGTAGCATCATCAAAACACTGATAAAAGTGAAAGATTTACACACATTCCACTCATGATCCCTTCACCACATTACAACACAAATTCCTCACCATTATGATATTCTCTAACAATGTCCATTCCATGTTTTCCCTGTTACCTCTACCAATTATTGTCCTTATCTCTTCTCACAGAGGCTGCCCCTGCAGCCCATCCGCTACCAAAGCCTTGCTTCGTAAGCCCAATACACAGTTGTGGCATGTCACCTTGGTAATTTTGGACCTCATGTTTTGGAAAAACCTGCCTCCCCCTGTTGAGGGCAAAATCACCCAGGATATCCAAGGATAGGCATTATGCGTAGCCAAAGGGAATTTTGGAGGCTTCCAGATATTCTGCTAAGAGTTCCAGCTTCTTTAGAGTTAAACAAAAAAGCTCAGAGAATATGTCCAGATGTCAAGGTAAGATGCAGTTAGAAGGGTCTTCTGGAGTGTTTTTTTCTCAACCCTGAATTCCCAATACCACAATATGTCTTACAAGATACGCTGTTCTTATCAGCCTGCTTGTCATACCACTGCATAGTTTTCCTGAAAAAAAAAAGCAAAAACAGTTACCTGCAGGGTATCATCATGATAGAAATGGTGCTATCAGGAGCAATTTTTAACACTTTTGTTGCACTCAGTTTCTAATTGCATTGCTCATTCCTTACCCTTAACCTTTTGGTTTTCCATTTTCCAATAGAACTTGTTTTTCTCCATCAAAAAAAAATTTCTCGGAATTATGCTATATGCCACCTACTCTACTGCTGCAAGGCAAACTTGCAAACAAAAGTTCAGAGCACCCTGACCCATCAAACAACTTAGCTTGTTCTCTCACTGCTGAGCTTGGGTCTCTGTTCTGTGCCAGAGCCCGATGCTCCCTAGACCACTGTGATGTTGGGACCTGACTGGGTTGAAAGTACAGCTTTCACCAGGCCTTTTTCCTAGGCAGTTCAAGAAAGAATTTACCCTTATAGATAAGTGTAAGTTACATATTGGATTTCTTCCTTTGCTTACAAATAACTTGGCCTTAGGGATGGTATTGAAAGAAACACTATTTTCAAGAATCTAAGAATTAGCATAGTGGTCCCGTGCTTTTTTTTTTTTCTTCTTTTTTCTCTCTTAAATGCAGAGAAACAAAGTAAAAATTTTCCACGTGTTGTTCATTCCTTGACATTTATGTTTAATATTACAATCTAGCCAGAGTTAGCACTCTGTGGTTTATGTTTGTTTCCCACTTTTCAATGGCAGTTAGTACGTAATTGGCAGTCCTGAGTTGTATTTCTGACTTGCATTGACTGTGTGCTGTTTGTTGTGTGACTTTTCTATCCCATTTTTTTCCCTGATAGAAGTGACAGCAATATGGATCTGTATTGCTGAAATAATCCCGAGATTTATATTAATGTTGTACTGTGGAAAAAATAAAAGAAAAACTAGATGAAGATACATATATTGCCACTTGTGTATAATTTATCATCATCTTCATTCATTTGAAAAAATTTAAGATTAATTGAAATAGAGGTTAGGAAATATCAGAAGAAATTCCTATGCAAGAATACTCTAAGGAAGAATCTCATTTAAACTTAAATTGTGACTTCTGTATCCTTTGCTAATAAGTAGTCGGCTAACTTGAAGAATAAAGTTAATCAAAACCAAGATTCTGAGGTATATTAATGAAAAACAACACAAGAATTTCATTTGATGCCATTGGCAACAGCATTTGCTTCTTTAGCAGTTGTTATGAATGAAAACTGAAGGATATTTTGTCAAATACCCGTAGTCCTTTTAGAATGTGAGCACTGTTTCTCCAATTCTCTGTGCTATTTATCTTTGTCAAAAGCTTTCCAAACTGTTGAAAGCTAACGAAGCAAGGGCTGCTATTAAAAAAAAATATGTACTGGAAAATGAGGAAGAAAGCTAACAGGTTTTGTAACAGCATTGAGCATTGTGGTTGGGCACTCTCCTGTAAATGTCAAAATTCTTAAAAGCTCTTTTAGTTCTTTCAGCATTCGTAATAGAAAATAAGTCTGCATTATCCATAGCACACGTGCACCTATATATGCACACAGATGTATTTGCACTTATGATAATGTAGGTGCACTTCTTTGAGTGTAAATGTGGTTTATGTTCATATATTACATGTAATGTGTGTGTACTTTTCAAAGTACAGTGAGTATCTATTCGTGTAACTTCTTTTTATTAAAGTATCTTGGAGGTCATGCATTGTTTCAGTATGAAACTTGATGTTTACTTACAAGACTGTGAGGGCTGGATGTTCCAACCAGTTGACCAGAAGTTTCAGATACTTTTTCAAGCAGCTTCCTGGTGACTTTTTCCAAAGAGGGTCAAGTTCAATGCTCCACTGCAGGCTAGGGTGCCTCTTCTGTTTTTGCTTGGAAGTTGATTTCTGCTTAGAAATGACAAAACATACAGAGTGAAGTTTATCTTACTTCAGGGTGGCAACACGTTAGCAAGTCGTTCTTGGGTTTTGTTGTATTTAGTGGGCTCTTCTAGGACTTGTAATCTGAAACTAAATGTCTACAGTAGGTGGATAAATCACTCCTTAAGAGTGTAAATAAATCGCTCCTTCCTGTTGCTGTGAATTGACTGTGAATTGAGCGTGATGGGTGACTTGCTGAGACGCAGATAAATACATGTTATTGGGTGAGTCTTACCTTCAGTGCTGCCTTTTGAAGTCTCTCCACTTCTTAATTGTTACTTTTCTCTTAAAGTGATTTCAGAAAAATGAATAGACTCCCCCCCCCCCCCCATCCCCACCCCGATGCTTATTACTATTAGGATGGAAGTATTACAAGGTGAATACAGTCATTTAAGTGTATTGCAGTAGGGAAGTAATTGCAAATTGTATTGCACTAGACAGAGCCCTCGTGGGAGTATGATAATCATCCATTAGAGTAAGTAAACAACAACATAGAAAATATGAGATATATGTATTCCCTGAGATAACCTGACAGTGCAAGTAGGCATTCATTCTTTGGTGGTTTTTAAACTGGTATTTGATTAAGCCTTAAATCAGACCACAATGGTAACGTCAAGATGATTTCCATTTGTTTCTTTTGACTTTCAGATAGTTTGAAATAATTATGCCCAGCTATTTTGTGGCTCTGAACTACAGTTTTGCCAGGAAGTTGATTCTGCAGGTGTTTCTGAACACAGACTGAAGGCCTGCGGCATGCCAGAGAGCATCGGCCAGGACACGAGGGCATTTAGCAACCAGGAAAATTACTGGCTTTTTTGAGGAAGAAGCAAAGAGGAAACCTTTATTTCTCGTGTAATTGGAAGGCAGAGCAATACAGCTTTGACACCTGGTTAACTTCAAGAAGCATTTTTCAGCATACCTCGACTGTGAATCTTGTAACTCGGACACAAAAGTGCCTTGGGACTTGAGCAAATAATTCATTGGAAGAATTGCTTGGACAAAGGACTCATTGAAAAATCATGGCAAAGCACTTGGAGATCATCAATCTGTCATTTTTGTTGGAACATGAAAGGGAAATGATACTGGGAGTATTGAAGAGAGATGAATATCTGAAAAAAGTTGAAGATAAAAGGATAAGGTAACCCTTTTTATTATTCTTCTTTAAAAAATAATTCTCTGGTGTAGATATTTATATGGCTCCCAGTGAAGATTTTCTAAATGCTTTGGGAGAATGATAAGTTTTGTGAGGTGGCACAGTTAATTACAAGTCAAAATGTGTTGAAAGAAAGAAAATTGCTTGCTAGTGTGGCCTTCTATAAATGGAAGATTGTGATGTGTCCATTGCTTCAAAGCAAAAGAGTAAGAAAGCTAATGGACCTCAAACTTCAATCCCAGGCCATGTATTGATGTAGGGAACTGCAAGAAGGCTAGTGATTTTGTTCTGGTAATCATTTCATATAAGTCTAATTTGCAATGTATTGCCTATTCATAGTTCAAATTTAATAACATTTAGAACTACAGTATTTCTTGGAAAGCTGCCATTCGATTTTCATAAGCTTGTAGAAAGCTTAAAATGTAATGGAGATACGGCGTAATGAAATCTGAGTGCTTACTCTAAAAGTACATCCAAATTCTCTTGGTTGATTTTAGTACTACATTTAAAATCCTAGAATTCTTTTTCATTCTCTCAAATGTTCAATTAGCCTCAAGGAAATGAATATATAAGCTGGGTTTCTGCACGGATGCCCTGAATTCAGGAACATCTTTCAAATACTGAAAATGTGTTTCACTAAAATAAAAGATGGTTTAATTTTCTTAGAAATGAAATACTTTATTTTCTAGTAGACATGTTCAGAGTGTCCTTGAGAGCTTAACACTCATGCTGGCAACAAGTGCGAGAATATACAGCGATGGTTTTTGAATTTCAGATTCTGTAGATTTTGCCCGGTTTGGCTAAATTTATCCCACGTGAATGGAAGGTTTTAGTCAGGCTCTTGAAGCTTTGTCCTCTGAGAGCAGCTGTATGCCTTGTGTCTTTGTGTGGGAGGGGGATGCTGGGAGGTGTCACAGGGAGAGGATATGTGTGTGTGGGGGGGGCTGTATACAGGAGTCCATACAACACAGGGGAAATGTGTGATAACAACCTTTTTCTTTCTCTTGCAGTATTTACAGAGCAGGGAGGAGGAGGGACACTTCATTTTTCACATGGCTCAGATTTACTAATAAATCGAAGAATAAAACTGAAGGTCTCAGGTGTGGCTCAGAACAAACTGATGGGTGACATAGAGAGTTCAGGGGGTGTTAATAGAGCTCACGTGTTCTAAAAAAAGAAAAAAGGTAAAATCAGAGTTGAGAGAACACCGTGTGGAGGCAGTCTGAGATCCAGTTATTTCAGATGATGACTCAAATTCGGTTAGTTCAGCGAAGTACCAGTTCTGCAAAAGTTCAAATGCTTTTCCAGTATGTTGTTGCTGCTTCCCATCACTTCTCGCTGCTGTCCTTTTATCTAGTGTCGGTTCTGAGAAACAGGCTCAGTGTGGATAATGTGCAGCACTCGGTGTCGCACTCGAGGCTGCCAAGCATAATGGATTACAAAGGGAAGATTTCCAGCATTTGCTGGTTTCTGTCCATGAACTCCAAGGCCAGGCTACATTGTTCTTCCCTTTGATTTCCTAAAAAGCCTTTTAGACATGTGCTGCTGAAGCTTCTTTTGTACAAAACTATTATTTGGGAAACCATGCAGAGTTAGCCACTGGCTTTGGAAGGCTTCTTCTCTTGAGATAACCAAGTCTAAGTGCAGTGCCCTTGCTGGTGTGCAGCCCTTTTAACTGGGCAAGCACAGTGGTTCATCTGAATGGAGTGGGCTAAAACTGGCGTGCCTGTCTTGGTACAGGAGTGGCAAGAAAGGGAATTTCTTTATGATGGAGTGGGCAAATTAGTTGTTTAACCTCCTTCATCGTTTGTCAGATGAAGAAGAAAACAGAACACAAGAAAACAGATGGAGCACTGTTTGTTCCAGGCATTGTGCTCTGTTTTTTAATAGGATAAGCATTTCAAAGTAAGTATTTTGTTTTAGAAGGCTCTAGCCTCAGAAATGTATGCCGTGTATCAGTCATCTATCAAAGCCTTTAGTATTAAGAGCAAGAGTGTAACAAGTGTGGCCAGCAGGTCTAGGGAGGTGATTGTCCCCCTGTACTCGGCTCTGGTGAGGCCGCACCTCGAGTACTGTGTTCAGTTTTGGGCCCCTCGCTACAAGAAGGACATGGAGGTGCTCGAGAGAGTCCAGAGAAGGGCAACGAAGCTGGTGAGGGGTCTGGAGAACAAGTCTTACGAGGAGCGGCTGAGGGAGCTGGGGTTGTTCAGCCTGGAGAAGAGGAGGCTCAGGGGCGACCTTATCGCTCTCTACAGGTACCTTAAAGGAGGCTGTAGCGAGGTGGGGGTTGGTCTGTTCTCCCACGTGCCTGGTGACAGGACGAGGGGGAATGGGCTAAAGTTGCGCCAGGGGAGGTTTAGGTTGGATATTAGGAAGAACTTCTTTACTGAAAGGGTTGTGAGGCATTGGAATGTACTGCCCAGGGAAGTGGTTGAGTCGCCATCCCTGGAGGTCTTTAAAAGACGTTTAGATGTAGCCCTTAGTGATATGGTTTAGTGGAGGTCTTGTTAGTGTTAGGACAGAGGTTGGACTAGATGATCTTGGAGGTCTCTTCCAACCTAGACGATTCTGTGATTCTGTGAAGTCACTAGCTTTCCCAAACCTCCCAAACCTTTCTTTCCTATTATTGCTGTGTACCAGTCTCAAGTGGGACGTGGCAGTAATAGGTGAGTTAAAAGTTTTGTGTGTGTGTTTTGTTTTTTGTTGTTGTTGTTTCTTGTTCTTTATGATGTCTTAAAAAATGCTACTTACCTGTTCTTTCTGTGGTACTGAAAATCACTCTGCCAAACCTACTGAGAAGCGAAGGCACCTCTGGAGGACGTGGTTCAGCTAAGGAACCGGTGGCATTAGGGTTATCTGTATTTTGGTGCAAATGCAAAGGGCACCTCAAGAAAAGGTTGGAAATGCAGTTAATCTGAAATGTGATGCTAATTAGGATAACCTAGGTTGTGATATTAGGCTCATACATACTTCTGGCACCTATACTAACCAGTTGGTTTTAGATTAAGGGCATTTTTGGAGTATTGTCACTGGAACATATTGTGTCTGATAAGGGTGGAATGTAGTCTGTAAATGACTTCCAAGATATGCAAACTATAAAAAGCTGGGTGGGTAACTGCTTCCTGGGAGGCTTCATAATTTTTCTTTCTGAATACAACTTGGCAAGGATATCTTTAATTATGTCTCATAAGTATACTTCAGAGGAACATGTGTTGTCTTTGAAATTCCATTTGGTGCAATCTGTTACATGTTTTATTGAAGTACTTCGCAGAAAAACAAGTCCTTTTGTATTTTTTTTAATGCATTTTTTCATTCTGGCAAGATACTTGCTTCTGGTCTACACAGAAGAATTTTTATTTGTCTCTCGTACTCTGAATCTGTGTTGATAACAGTTTTTTTCTTTTTTTTTTCCTTCTATGTCTTCAAAAGTCATCAGAAAAACAAAACAAAACACAGTAATACCTTGATTCCTCTTAAAACAAACAAAAAGTGGTATCAACTTCTTACAGTGTCTTTCTTTACGAGTCTTTATTCAGTGTGAAAGCAATAGTAAGTGTAGGAGGATGTCCTAGTAATGAAATTGTTAAGAGTTATATTCACTCTGTTCATACTGGTGTTCTGGAATGCAGGTGGCTGTTCTGATATTTTGATAAGATGTATAAATATTTCACCTACATGTGAGAAAAACACAGAAGGCAACACGTATGCTTTCTGTGGTCTAGTTTTGATACTATAAAAAAATGTAATAAAAAAGTAACCAATTTTAATAAATACTAGGATTTAGTTATGTTCTTAAAGTGTGTGTTGTATGTCACTGGAAATTTTGTTTGAATATGGATTTAAAGTTGCAGATTACTTGTGAAAATAGCCTACAGTGTCTTAAATAATGCTCTACTATGCATTTGATATCAGCTGAGAAGTCATGATGGTTTTTAAAGGACAAGATTGTTAGGGTCAAATCATTCAATCACACAGAGCTAAAATAGCTACAAATAGTGAAAATGAGCATGGGGGGGGGGGGGGGGGGGGGCGGGAAACCTAGGGTTGAACATCTGACTTGCTGGGAGAAATTTGCATCCAGTGTGAAATTTGCATCCAGAGTATGTCAGTGAATACACTCTGAACTAAATATTCTTGACTGAAATGTTTATTTTTTCCTATTGTTTTACTGGTTTTGAAGTTTTATTCTTTTAAGACCCTTTTCATCCAAACCCATATAACATCATGAAATGAAAACTAAACCATTAGAAGGATCTATGTGCTGAAAGGGAGGTGTGCCCTGTAGCAGGTGCGTTTCATCTCATTCCTGGTTTGCTTATGTGCCCTGCTGCATCCTCCCCAGCTGTGGTGTTATGGAAGCAACTGGGTCTGATGGCTGTGACATTTGGAGCACTTGGAGCTAGCACTTCACCTCAATATGAATATGCTACCACAGAGCAAACACGCATGACACGCTTGCTGCTAATGTACACTGCTTTCTCACCTTGACTGTGTTCCTAGACAGCTTGTAAAATACAAAGGTTCATGTCACTGTTTACAAAGCCAAGCTGTGAGCTGCCAGGCTTTTAGAAGAGGAGACAGCAGTCTAATAGTTGCTGAACTGAGAAAACAAAGAAGGAACATGCCAATTTCTTCCAAGAGTAAGGCCTTATTGAGTAATTACCTAAATCATTCCCCCAGTGTTTAGGTTTCCAGAAGGTGTACAAGGATTGCATCAACCTCAGTTCTGTATTGCCAAAGAAAGTTGGCATTCCTGTCTCTTCACATAACTAAAATGGCATCTCCTTATCAGTCAGAAGCAATTTAACGTATTAACTCCATTACAGTATAGGAGAAACTTAGCATGGATACCACCCTGTGGTAACTACAGGCAAATACTCCAGCAATTTTATTTTATTTTATTTTTAAGTCTGAGTAACAAGAGTTGTAAGTGACTTACCTGCTGATTATATATTTGGACTTGTTTGTGAGCACAAAATGATTATAAATCAGTATATGGTATGGTATATGGTCTTTGTTTTTTGCAACACTGACTATAAATAATATCTTAAGGGAAGAGTTCATATGTTAAAGCATATTGTTCATCCATATGGGAAGGATGAGAAGAAGGGAAGTTGTGTGTCTGGCGTCTGTGACTTTCGAAAAGTGAATTATTTCTTTTAACACACTGTTACTCTTTGAACCAGAGACTTTTCAAAATAAAGTAGTTCCTATTGCTGGTACTCTAAGGGTAGAGGTGCCTGTTTTGCTCTCCATTGTTCTTTCTTCTGTTGGTGAAAGAATTTCTGATGGTGGTTAACTCTGATATTCTTATGCTTTGATTACAGTTGACTTTATCGAAGGTTAAGTAAGAAACCAACGGACAATTTGTGCATTTTGGGTGGTGTGGTGTGTTGTTGTATGTTGGTTTTTTTTTTTCAATCTTGGTAATAGTTTTTAGTGGAGAGGATGAAGGAGTAGGTCATGAAAAGGTTCATCTGTTGAAGGTGTTGTTATTCCTCTACAATATAACTTCAGTTCCCATGCCTCCTTTCCATTCTGCTATTCATCACTCCAGTTCTTTTTCTTTGCAAATTCACTCTTTGTCATCCCCTTTTCATTGTCACCAGTACACCTCCATACTCAGATATTAAGACAGTTTTTATTATTAAAAAAATCCCTGTTCTATAAGCAAAATGTGAAAATCTTTGCTTGTAAAACAAGTGCCTAACACATTTTTGATACTCAAATGGCTATATTTTTACAATGCAAGGAGATGCCAATGTAAATTGGTAATAGCTCATCATTTTGTGAATTGTCAATATTTACTGTTACTTTCCAGATATCATGTCAGACAGTGAAGGGAATCTGGCTGCATTTACAGAAGGCATTTAGAATCAGTCTGGTGAAGAAACTTCCTTTCTCCCACAGCTCCAGGAATTGTTTTTACCACTTTCTGCTCAGAAAAAAAAAATGTCATGTATCTGAGTTAGCAGTTGCCCAGCTCTAGATGGAGAATGTGGGAACTCACTTTCTGACAAACAGCTGCAAGATTCATAGAATCATAGAATCCCAGAATGGGTTGGGTTGGAAGGGACCTTCAAGACCACCCGGTTCCAACCCCCTGCCATGGGCAGGGACACCTCCCACTAGGACAAGATTGCTCAAAGCTCCATCCAGCCTGGCCTTGAACACCTCCAGGGATGGGGCGTCCACAGCTTCTCTGGGCAGCCTGTGCCAGTGCCTCGCCATTCTCAGAGTAAAGAATTTCTTCCTTATATCTAATCTAAACCCTCTTCTAGTTTAAAGCCATTACAAAGACTGAAGCAATTTCATATGTTTAAACTTTTTTTTTTTTTTCTCTGCTTAGGTCTTCAATTGTAGTCGGGTGAGAACAGTTTGTTTGTTTTTTAATGAATTTTTTTACAACTGTTTGAACTCTGGAAAATTTAGAATAGCAAAATAAAATTAGGAATACTTGAGTTCTGTTGTTCTACATCTTTTAAGATGAAAAAGTCTTTAAAAACAAGGGGGAGAAGGAAGATGCAGAAGCAATTTGAAAAATCAAACTGAGGGATCACATATACCATGCTTTCTATAGTGCTTATCAAAAAAGAGAGTGGAAATGAGGAAGATTTATTTTTTCCAAAATAAGTGTTTGCCAAAATCCTATCGAAATTAAAAAAAAAAAAAAAAAAAAGAGGGGGCGGGGGAAGGGGAGGGCCTTGGAAGAAATGAGTTACCTGAGTCAAAGCAAGTAGATCATGGTTACAGTGATGACATTTGTTTAAGTGAATGGCTTGAGCAGTGCCTGTCTGCCTCTTGGAGCAGTATAACTATTCAACTTTTCTAAACTTGGGGAATAAATGTTCTCTTAGGTAAAGCGCGTTAAGAAAAATGTCTCTCTTAAGGCTACTCTTCGTTTCTTGGTCTGTGCAAGATGATAAGGGTTTGTGATGTTCCGTCTCTGGAGGCTGCAATTGCAAGGGAATGAGCACCTTTGATGCATGGAGCCAGGAGGCAGTCGGTAGGGAAGGGCCAGGCTCCTTCAGGGGCTGTTTTGTGCTTCTTGCAGGCGGTGGGTGACAGAGCCTGGAGCTGTGACTGCTAGTCATTCCTTGGCTATGCTGCCTGCATGTTTTTTCCTCAGGTTTTCAAGGCCTCACCTTTTCATGTTCACTTTTTCGATGGACCTAATCTAGGATATGAGCCATTTCTTAAATTTGCTGTATGTTGTCTTCTTTGTCTTCTGCTTTGATACGCTATAAGGTAATTTAGGCCCAATATGGAAGGGTTCAGATTAAGTCATTCAGTGCTACCTGGAATACTAGTTACAACAAAACTCCTCTCCAATGCACTTCTGTATTTTGTCAAACAGGAGAGAGATCTTAATATAAATTCACAATTAGAGGAATGGCAAAATATTCTCCTATCATTGCCAGTAACAATTTTCTTCTTAATATCTATCATCCATCCAACAGCTATTATTATAGGTGGTTTAGAAACTTCAGTGTATTATAGGATTCTTTCTCCAATAGCTTATTAAATTGGCTTCTGCAGAGTTTATTTTCTGTTTACTATGGGCATCGACCTATTAGAACCAGTCCAGAGGAGGGCCACAAGGATGCTCAGAGGGCTGGAGCACCTCTCCTGTGAAGAAAGGCTGGGAAAGCTGTGGTTGTTCAGCCTGAAGAAGAGAAGGCTCCGGGGAGACCTTACAGCTACTTTACAAAACCTAAAGGGGGCCTGCAGGAAAGCTGGGGAGGGACTCTTTGTCAGGGAGTGCAGTGATAGGACAAGGGGGAATGGCTTTATACTAAAAAAGGGTAGATTTAGATTACTTTACTAGGTTAAAGGTTGGACTAGATGACCTTAGAGATCTTTTCCAACCTGAATGATTCTATGATTAGATATTTGGAAGAAATTCTTCACTCAGAGGATGGCGAAGCACTGGCACAGGTTTCCCAGAGAAGCTGTGGATGCCCCATCCCTGGAGGTGTTCAAGGCCAGGCTGGATGGGGCTTTGGGCAACCTGGTCCGGTGGGAGGTGTCCCTGCCCATGGCAGGGGGTTGGAACCGGGTGGTCTTGAAGGTCCCTTCCAACCCAACCCATTCTGGGATTCTATGATTTTATGATATTACTAGGAGAGGATCAATATAGATAAATTGTTGTTTAATGTTTGAGATTAAAAATGTCTAACTGCATGATTAATTAGATTCCTTTAAAAATAAGGAGAGCTCAAATGTTGGAATGGCAAAAGGAAATTGAATGTTTACGATACAGCTGGTTCCCATACTGGGGAGATAAAGGCTATTGGTAAGTCAGGCCAGCTACGTGCCGCACACGTTATCCCTGTTCAGTATTACGAAGCTGGTGCAACGACGCTGTGGCTGTTATGATGATGGATTTTTTTTTTTTCAGATGACTCACCTACCTCCTTCTAATCTTTCTGGCCCTCAAGACATTTTCGTTCTTTATTTTCATAAGATACAAACATATTTGTTACAGTCAATCAGTAGTTCAATTCAGCAAGTGGTTTAGGGAATCCCAAAGTTCAGATTCGGTATGTCTGTCCATACCTTGTTTGCTTGCTTCTTAATGTTTGTATTTTATATGTTTCAGTGAGCAGGGAAGCTGTGGATTGATTTATTTTATTTCGGTTTCCTGATAGTCCTTGAATGTAGACCTGTATTCAAAAACCAACAAATCACACTTTTCAAAATTCATGATGTTGGTAGATCAACCAGCATCTGATAAGGATTCAAGATTTTGTATCATATGAAGAGAGGAAAATACTGTTGTGACCACCATTAATAATAACAGGATAATAGGAACAATGCCTTTGTAATGTCAAAGAAACACTGAAACATTGATAAGTTTTTCTCAACATGTTGCTCTCAAAGAAAGCTCTTGTTTAAAAATCAGTGCTTATTGGTTTGGGGAGAGAGAGATTTCCATATTTAAAATTGTAACTACTTAAAACACATATGTTGTGCTCAGCGATGCTTCTTGTTAAGGAGGGACCTGAAAGCTGGGGTGGAAGGTAGGCAGGGAGGCCAGAATGGAAGGAGTTCAGTGAAGGTTTTGTTTTAACATTATATGCTAGGATCCAGCCTGCAGGACACACTGATAGGTACTAAAAAGATAACATCAGTATCCACAGAGTTCCTGAAATGCAGTGAGCCACTGGTGGTTTGTTTGTTTGATTTTTAGCTCAAATGGTCCCTTGCTTCCAACACCTTGCCACGTAAACTCAGTATTGATGCAGAGGAAGGTTTTTTTTGGGGGGGGAAGATGAGTGAAACTGAATATGCCGTAGTGGCTGTTGGTTGTACTTAGAAGAAATTGGACACGGACCTGTAGCTATCTGTATCTCTGCAGGAGGTAGATAGATGTGAGATGCAATCAATGAACTGCAAGAACAGCTAGAAAAGTACCAAGAAAGCTCAGGAAGCCTGGACAGACTCTTGAAGTCTATGGCATGGGAGAAGAGCTGTCTGGATTTAACGTGGCAAAAGAAGAATCCAAAGCAGAACCTTGTATGAAGAAGAAATCACTTCTGAGTAGAGAGCAGCAGAGGAAAATGCCTTCCAGGGTTTATAGTTGCTACCCGGAGTGATGGGACATGCCCTTTTCAAAAGCTGAGCATCTCCAGACCAGGTGGCTGCAGAGCTGCTCTCTTTCCTGGATACCGCAGTGGGAAGCAAAATGCCGGCCATCCCTGTAACAAGGCCACGTAGCCACAAATAACCTACTGCTGTCAAAGCTTAGCCCCTGGTGACCTACACAATGTTCTCTGCCTCCTTCACTGGGGCTGCAACCCATAATCTTTTATTGGTTTTGTGCTCACAGAGTCTTTTCCTTCCTGATCTTTTCACTGATCCTTAAGTGAAACTGGTAACCAGGTGTTTTAAATCTCTCTTGAGGTATGTGTGGAGATGGTGAGTCCAGTTAGCTGCAGTGCTTCTTGGCAGAGGGGCCCCGGAGGCTGGTGGCAGTGCGTGAAAGTGTAGGGGAGGAATGGGATGGGGAGACAGCAACACCCAGCTGCCTAAAGCCGAGGGAACTGAGCACTGCTGAACCGGGGCCCTGGAAACGGGGATGTTCTGGGGTAGATTGGAGTGTGGAAAGGATTTGAAAAGGTACAGGAGCTTGGAATGGGAGAAGTTTTGGCAGGGGGAAAGTAAGGACAGAGCCTGGAGTGGGCAGGGGCACTGTAGGCTGTTTATTGAGAAAGTTGAGAGGATAATAGGAGCCTGGGGGTTGAGTGGACAGAGCTTCTGCTGAGGCACGTTGAGAGGGCATAGCAAATTTGACTGCATACAGGGCTTACGTTAGCAGTTGAGGCTAGTGATTATCTCCTCTGCTGAGCATTTGTGAGACCGTATCTGGAATAGAGTTTCCAGCTGGGTGCTCCTTGGTACAAGGGAAACGCTGACATCCTGGAGCGTGTTCAGTGGAGTGCCATAAGGATGGTTGGAGCCCCTTCTACGTCTTGTAGGCTGAGGGAAATGGGTTTGCTCAGCATTAAGAGAAAGCAAAGGGGAGACCTGGTGGCTGTCTTCAACTGCTGCTGCTCTCAAGCCTGTAGTGGAACAAAATTGTTCCAGTCTCCATGACAGTAAAAGAACAAGAAGCATTGTGAACAATCTGGAATATGGGAGATTCTGATTAGGTATTATGGAAGCTTTTTTATTCCACTCTTTTTGTTTGTTTCATTAAAAAAAGAATAAGGTTGGTCGGTTTGTGAGACTGGTGCCCAGAGACATTGTGTGCTTTCTTTACTTGGAGTTATTCAAGGTTCAATTGAATAAGGCCTTAAGCAACCTGTTCTGGTTGGCCCTGCTCTGGGCACCAGTTTAAGCTATGTGACCTCCAACATTGCCTCCAGCCTAGATGGTTCTGTGGGTTGGGGTGTGAGGGATGAGAGCTTGAGGCTCTGGTGTGGGAGGGAAAGCTCTGGAGTAGAGGTCAGGAACAAAGGTACAAGGAGCTCTTAGTGAGAGGTTTGGGTTATGACAGAGTCCTGCTCGAGTCCCTAGATTTTTTATTATTATTGTTTTTTTCTCTTTGGGAATGTAGTAGTAGTAATAGTTACTTCTCACATAAGGTTATTTTTCCCTTAAGGACTTGACTCATGCAACCTTGAAATTGCAGTCTTTAAAGTAGGTCTTAGATGCAGATACCTTTATCCTTCAGGGTCAGCGGTGGAACTGGTAACATTCAGGTTATGTTATTTAAACTGATTTTCTCAATTTTTTTAAAAATAAGTGGTGTTATGCCATGATGCCACATCTATTTAGGTGTTTGCTTTTGTTTTGTTTCAAGATTTGAGAGGCCAGTGCAGAATTGCATTTGTTTTCCTAGCTAACTCTACCCTGGCATAGTTATTAAATGCACACTAGTTACAGGAAAGATTTTCTTTTTCTAATGTGGAAGCACAGAATAGTCCCAGTTTTGAGCTGCAGTCAACCTGGGCTCAGCATGACTTGAATTATTGATGAGGGACAGGCAAAGATAGTTTGCCAGTGGTCCAGAACTGCTCAGCTGTCTGCACACCAACCACAAGGCTGCAGATTTTCTTCTTGGCTTTATGTCTGAGAGGTTGGGGATAGATGTATTCTTCTTTGCCATGTATGTGTCAGAAATGCAGTTAATATATAAAACACACTTATATTGTCCTTATTTGTGTCTTGTAGTTTATAGTGCTAAATCTTAATCTGTTAGAAAGTTCATACAAATCACAGGAAGATGGAAATGTTGCTTGATCTCCAAAAGATTTCATCCTAATAACATGCAAAAATCAGTTGTATCTCCAAATTCAAGCCTTTTATTTTCTTCCTTCTAGGAAATTGAAAAATGAGCTTCTGGAAGTGAGAAGGAAAGGTGGAAACCGACACTGTCAACAGGACAACAGCAGAGTCTGTATTCGCTGTCAGAAAAGCCTGGGCTTAATCTTTGACAGAGGAGACCTGTGCCAAACCTGCAAGCTTAGAGTTTGCACTAAGTGTCGTGTCGTGGGAGCTGATGGGCAGTGGAAATGCTCGGTGTGTGCTAAGATTGCGTAAGTTGTGCAGCTTTTATGGATACATTTAGAGATTAATTCTCCGTAAGTAATTTTATGCTGGTGTTAGTTTTATCTCCTCTTAGCACAAAAGTATATGCATAGCAGATAAACAAGGTAAGAGGCTTTCTGCTGTTTTGATTTGCTGCAGTATTTTGCAGTATCTTTTTTTTCCAGTTCCAAGCTAGTTTCAACTAGCTTGCTTTCTAAAGAAAGCTGCAAGCATCACAGATACTAGGTCATTGGTGCGCAATGCTCTGAAAATCAGTTACAAAACAGTGACAGTCTATTCACAGTAAGACATAAATGTAAGAATCAAGTAATTGAAAATTAACAAAACAAAATTAAGAACAAGCGAGGACGGTACATTCTGACTGATGTGGTAGGTGGATTTGTAAAGAAAGAGATGTAAAAATTGTGAGTCCAAGCATTTCAAGGCATGGTTTTATCCTTGCTTTTTCCTATGTTTACAGTAACTGAGCATTTCTGCATAAAAGGAGAAGGGTGTATTTACAATATTTTTTACCCTGGATATTTAGAATTAGAGAGAGTTCTAAAGTAAGCTGTGCCATGGTGGGAGGTAAAACAAAAGGAGGTAGATTAATCTTCACATTTCTCACTGTTAGAATGTTAAGTATGGAGAATGGAGGAGGATAGAAGAACACAGTGCTGAAAAGCAGAGAATTGGTATCTTAACACAGAATATCAAGTGAATAAAAAAAGAGATGTTATATGTTCAAAAATACGTGTATTTACTTCATATATTTTTGAAGGAATAGTGCCCTCGATTGGGATAGTAATATGGAATTTCGTGGCTTGACTCAGCAAGATAACCACGAAGGAAAGGAGAGGTGTATTGTGCAATAAAACTTGGTTAAGTATCGTGATGTAAGAACTGGATGTTGTTACATCCATAAGGGAATTACATACACACATAAGGAAAAGACGTGATAAAATAGTTACGTTAAAGGGAGGAAGAATCAGTAATTTCACAGAGGGAGTGGGTTTTTTGTTGTTGTTTGTTCATTTTTTGAAGACTATCAAACTAATATCAGGAAGATAAAGCTTTTGTAAGCTGTATCAAAAAGTGAATCCAAAATGGTAGTTATGTCAGACTTTGGGTACCTAGACAGTTAATGAAGAATTAATGCAGCAGGACATGGAGTTTAGTGTTTGTGTCTTCTAACTTCAGCTTTAGGAGGCTAACCTCTAAGGGTTATTAGTTAGATGCCTTAACCTTCTCTTGCATTCAGTGGGGGATGCAACCAGAGAACAATGTTTCACCTCTTTTAAGATGAACCATGTTCAAGTACTTGATTTTGTGAAATGTTGACAAACTACTCCTTGTGGTTTGCTTCAGCCAGTTCCTGAGGTGACCTGAGTACTGTGCCTTTCAGAAATGATGGGGTTCAGGTAAGATGACAGAGTGGAGAATGGCAAATATAATGCTGCTCTTTAAAAAACAAAGGAAGAACAAGGGATTTGTTGGCCCTGTCAGATTACCTTTAACTTCTCTAAAAATAGTGAAACAAATGATCATGGTACTGTCTGAAAGCTGAGAGAAGCTGACAGGACGATGAGTAAGAGCTGGCTCAAAAACAAATGATGTCAAAAGCAATTTAATTTCCTTCTTTGATAGGATGACAGACCTCATGGATAGAGGAGGATCTGTACATGTCTTATAACTTGACTTTAGTGAACCTATTGATAGGTTCTCATACTGTTCTCAAAAGCTTATAAACAAGGGGGACTGTGCCCCAAAATAAATGGTGTCTGTGTGATTGCAGACCTGCCAGGAGAACTACAAAGCTCTGTTCTCAGAGTGTTTCACTATCAAAATAACAGTGGTATAGAGCAGAATTTTCACTGGGTTTTTACTGGTCAGTGTTTTAGTTTAGAACTTAGATGATGCAGCACATGAGTTTACCAATTACATTTGCTGGTGACGTGAAACTGCGAGGTGTTGCAGACATGTTGAAGGACAGGCTTGGGGTTCAAAGTGATACAGCTTAGAGAAGATGTTTGAAGTAAAAGTAAATGGTGGCTCCCTGTGGGCAAGTGCAAGTACCACTTGGGCAAAGACAGCTGCAGCAACACAGAATGAGAAAAATAAAAATAGCTTATGCAGCTGTTCCTTAAGAATGAATCTGGATGTTGTACTGAATGAAAAGCTGCATATGAATCAACAGTTTTCTGCCACTGTGGAAAAGTCCTGCATCACACAGGATGTAAAACAGAATTATGGTCTACAAAATACATGATAATACCTGTTTTGTATAGAGTACCCTGCCCCATTTTGTGTAGCTGTGGTGGTTTTACTTGGGTGGGCAGCTGAGTTCCACCACGGCCGCTGTCTCACTCCCCCTCCTCGAAGAGGAAGGTGGAGAAAATAAGACACAAGGTTTGAGATAAGGATGGTTTAATTAAAGGGGAAAGGGAGAGGGGAAAGGAAAAAACAAACAAACAAACAAAAGGCCACGCGGAAGCACAGAGAGAGAGGAAATGGCCATGTCCTGGGAAGCAGGGCCTCAATACACGTAACGGCTGTTCGGGAGGACAGGCCCTTCCACCAGGAGAGCCCCCCTTATTATTGCTGAGTGTGACACCACATGGTATGGAATATCCCTTTGGTCGGTTTAGGTCAGCTGCCCTGGTGATGTCCCCTCCCCATCACTTGCCCACCCCCAGCCTGCTTGCTCTTGGGGGCTTGGAGGGAGTCCTGATGCGGTGCTAGTATTGTGCAGCAATAGGCACAACGCTGGAGTGCTACCAGTGCTGCTCTAGCTACGAGTGCAGAGCACAGCACCGTGTGGGCTGCTGCAGGGAAAGTTAACTCCATCCCAGGCAGATCCAGCACATGCCCGAATGCCAGGACTTTTCAACTATGATGGAGAGAGGCTTGGCAACCACATCAGCCAGTTCCCTCAGGACCCCGGGATTCATGTCATCAAGTTCCATAGACCTGTACCTGTTTAGATTCATCAGGTGGTGTAGAACCTCCTCTTCACTTACAGTGGGTGGGACTTTGCTCCCCCAGCCTCCATCTACGGGTTCAGGGAACTGAAAGACTTGGGAAGCCCGTCTACCAGTGCAGATGCAGGCAAAGAAGTTGTTGAGTGCCTCAGCCTTCTCCATGTCCGTCGTTACCAATAACTCAGCTATAGAAACTCACTCCTAATATAAGAAATTAGCCACTTATAATCGCTTACACACTTCTATTTTCACCCCTCAGTCTATTTTCACAAATGTTAAAGGCGCATGGTGGCCCTCGGGGACTCCTCCTGTCACCCAAGTGCAGCAGCCCGGAGGAAGCTGGGTCCTCTCTTGTGCTCTTCCTCGAGGCTCTGTGCAGAAGGGATGCCACCTGTCACACAAGGGCTGGGGGATGGGAAAGAAGCACTCACACAACCCCTGAGAATTGGCAAGAGTTCTTTATTGCCAGGACATCTTGCAGGTGAGCCTGCGGGATGTCCGTGGTGTTTGGTGGCTCCAAGCTAATGCTTGGGATGGAGCCTGCGCGACGAGTAGGGAGCTCGCCAGGCACTCCTGCGACGCTGCTGGTGTGCTCGCATGGCAGAGAGCGAAGAGGTGCTGGGGTAGTCAGAGGTCTTGTCTGGCCAAGGTGGATCCACCTCCATTGGTTCCTCCACATCTGCTGGTGGATCCGACTCCATGGGCTCCATGGTGTTTGGCAGAAGGACGAGCCAGTCCTTGCCCGGGACTGCCCACATGGGATGCCTTCCATCTGGAATGTTCTGAGGCCAGGGTGCCAAACCAGGAGGTCGTCCAGTTCCGTGCCTAGGTCCCATGCCACTGTCCAGTTCATTTCCATTTGTGGGTTCGACGCTGCCGTCTGTTTCACGGCCATGGCTGGGTCCCACACTGTGTTCTGGACGACAGGCATGCCTCTGCTCCCCGCGGCTGTCTGGCTGGTGCTCCTGCCTTCGCCCCATGCCACCGTTGTGCCAGTGGGAAGGCCCAGGCCCCCTGTGGCTGTATGGCTGACGGGGCGGCCTGTTCCCTGCGTCGTTGCGGTCCCACTGGTACCGCTTATAATAAGTGTCTGTGGGCTGTGTGCCAGACGTCCCTCAGGCACTGGCGTCTGTTGTGCCGCAGGCGCTACCCCTCTGCCCATGACACTTCTTGCTAGGTGCATTCCTTCTTGGTGCTTCCTTGGAGTGCATCGCTGTCCTCTCACACCGAGGAGGCCTGCCGCTCGCCTTGCTGCTTTGGCTCTTCTTCCTGCCACACAAGTTGGCTGTCAGAGTGCCTAGAAGCTCAGCGAATGGTGGGCCACCTGCAGGGGGCCTGTTTTATAGGGCCTGCAGCAAAGGTGGGGCAGTGGTGGCCACTGTGACCTCAGCAAGCCTCTGTGATGGAGTGGCCCACACATGGCCACAGGCAGCTGTGTTGGGAGCGGCCTGGAAGATGGTCTCACGTGGAAGGAGGAGGAGGGTTGTGGGGGCTGAGGGCCCCTTTTCTGGGGCTGGCTCCCCTGGGCCATTTGGCTTGCCAGAGAGAAAGGCTGCCCCTTGGCCACAGGGACTGCCCTCCACCTCCCATCCTGTACCCTGGGTTTATTTTTAACACTGATTTTTAAGTAATTAAAATTAATTTATGGAAAATAAAAGAAGCAAGGTGCATCCTCAGTCCTAATTCCCATGTGCGCTTTGTGCTCTGAGTGGAGAATTTCTTCCTCACATCACATCTAATCTAAATCTCCCCTTCATTTGTTCAAAGGCATTATTCCTTGTTCCATGGCTACACTCCCTGACAGAGTCCCTCTCCAGCTTTCTTTTGGGCCACTTTTATGGGTTAGGTTAGGTGGCAAAACTGCAGGACCTTGCAAATTGCAGCCTTATCTACCTTGTTCCACATGTTCCGCGTGACGTTTTCTAGTTCAGGCTCTGGCCTCTGATCAGTGTTACACAGAATCATAGAAACATTAAGGTTGGAAAAGACCTTCAAGATCATCTGGTCCAACCATCCCCCTACCACCAATGTCACCCACTAAACCATGTCCCTAAGCACCAGGTCCAACCTTTCCTTGAACACCCCCAGGGATGGTGACTTGACCGCTTCCCTGGGCAACCCGTTCAAATGCCTGACTTCTCTTTCTGTGAAGAATTGTCTCCTAATTTCCAAACCGAACCTCCCCTGGCACATCTTGAGAGTATTCCCTCTAGTCATAGAATCATAGAATCATTAAGGTTAGAAGAGACCTCCAAGATCATCTGGTCCAACCATCCCCCTACCACCAATGTCACCCACTAAACCATGTCCCTAAGCACCACGTCCAACCTTTCCTTGAACACCCCCAGGAACAGTGACTCAACCACTTCCCTGGGCAACCAGTTCCAATGCCTGACCACTCTTTCTGAGAAGAAATGCCTCCTAATTGTTTTAATTGTTGAAGAGTAGGGGCATGACGTTTCCATTTTTCCACTCACCAGGGACATTGCCCTGTGGTGGTTTACTCGGGTGGGCAGCCGAGTTCCACCATGGCTGCTGTCTCACTCCCCCTCCTCGAAGAGGAAGGTGGAGAAAATAAGACACAAGGTTTGAGATAAGGATGATTTAATTAAAGGGAAAAGGGAGAGGGGAAAGGAAAAAACAAACCAAAAAACAAACAAAAGGCCACGCGGAAGCACAGAGAGAGAGGAAATGGCCACGTCCTGGGAAGCAGGGCCTCAATACGCGTAACGGCTGTTCGGGAGGACAGGCCCTTCCACCAGGAGAGCCCCCCTTATTATTGCTGAGTGTGACACCACATGGTATGGAATATCCCTTTGGTCAGTTTAGGTCAGCTGCCCTGGTGATGTCCCCTCCCCATCACTTGCCCACCCCCAGCCTGCTGGCTCCTGGGGGCTTGGAGGGAGTCCTGATGCGGTGCCAGTATTGTGCAGCAATAGGCACAACGCTGGAGTGCTACCAGTGCTGCTCTAGCTACGAGTGCAGAGCACAGCACTGTGTGGGCTGCTGCAGAGAAAGTTAACTCCATCCCAGGCAGACCCAGCACAGTAGCGCACATCATACTGGTCAACTGGAGAAGTTTCAGTAGAAAATAAAGATCGCAAGCCTAGGGCATGGTTTGTACAGAGTAATGAATGGATTCAGAAATGTTTGGCCTAGGCAAGCAAAAAGTGAAAATAACTGAGTTTTGAATGTACAAAGGCAGCTGCATTGTGGATGCATATAGGCTGTTCTATATACTGACTTTGGTTACGAAAAGCAGTGAGATACTTAAATTGCAGTGAAAAGGATTAGATTAGGTGGTATGAAAAAAAATTATTGATATAATTCGGAGAGGTTGCAGAATCTTGTTTTAAAAACATGTTGGTTAAATGTTTCTCAGGAATGATGACATCAGTAAAGTACGTCCTGTTTTGTGGCTGAAAAATGGATGGGGAAACTTCTCAAAATGTATGCCACACCTGTTTCTCGTGATTGTGTTGCATTCTGTATGCCAAGCAATGGTCCTAGCAATCATGTTGGAAACGAATTCCGTTAGAAGCCTTCATCTAAGTTATTACAAACTGTGGTGTAATTTGTTTAAAGTGCTAAGCTATCATTAGTGTTTCATATCAATACTAAATTGAAATCTATTCCTGTCCTTTCTTTTCTTTCATATCTAGTGCTTTTGCAGGGCTATAATGGAAGTTGATGATCTCTAAAATGCTTTTTATGCTGCTAGGAGAACACAAAGAGATTATCTTCTGTGTGGACAGTGTAGAGGTGAATGCTGGAGACAGGTATTTCAGTTAAATCCAATCACTGTGCATAATTCTAGTTTAAATTCTTTCATTTCTGCTTTCCTCTGTCTCACTTAAGTGAGAAATGCAAGGAAAAATGGGATTTTTAGGCTTTTTGAATTACATTTGAAAGAGGAGTTGATTAAGTTAATAGAAAGAGGGCCTGTAGCAAGATTGAAAGGCAGAAAGCAAGGAAAAGAAAATGGGAATCGTGTAAAGAGGTGCTTAGTTATGCTGCGTGAGTAGGAAACGAAAGACAGGAAGGAGAAAAAACGTAGCTATTTAGCATTTATTTGCATACAGTAAGTCTGTTAAACTGAGTTGTTTTACTATACTAGTGGCTTTGCAAAACGTGAATATGTACTAAGAATTTTTCCTTTTTTTTTTTTTTTTAACTCTGGCCTTTCTTTAGCAACCTTGATGAATGAGGTTTACGTCAATACCAGCATAGACACTAGCACCTGATATAACGTATGTATGTTGTTGTCCATGCTGAGACCCTTAAAAGACACTGGGAAGGATTCATGGCCTTGATGAACTTTTTCTGGTTTTAGTGCTGTGCTAGTTCTTGGTTGTTCTGCCAAAATTGTTCCCAAGAATGTCTTATTAACTTCCACTGAAGGTGATGGTGGTAGCAGTAACCGGTACAATACAGTATACAGTCATCTCTTCTACCTGCAGGAATACATTCAGAACATTTCTGAGCTCTTAGGAAGCCTGCTGTGTTACATCTGGTGTCAGTGAAGAAATTTGGATACTGGGTATTGAGTGTATTTAACAAAAGAGACATTGACAAGTACTGCAGAGTTTACTGGAGAAATCCCTTGAATTACACAAATAATAATCCAAAATTGTTGCTGAAACAAAGAATATCATGTGGTAATAAAGGAAAGTGTGGGTAATATCAGCCAGCTTCTGTCAGTTGCTTCATTTAGTGCATTTTGACCTTTCCTTCTCTCTGAGCATCTTGAGTCCTGCCTACCCACTCACAGAACAGGAGTTCAGGATACCTGTAGTACAGCATGTTCTGTAACATGGCCTGTGATGAAGTGTTATCATTGCTTTAACATTGGTAGGTTTATGTCCAGCTACCAAAAAAATTTAAAGCCTTTTTTCTGCTGTTCCACTAAAGTCATAGTTGCTTGAAGAACAGCTTATGGTGATGGAGAAGTTCATTGCAACACAGTATGAGGAGCGGCTGAGGTCACTTGGCCTGTTCAGCCTGGAAAAGAGGAGGCTGAGGGGAGACCTCATCGCGGTCTACAGCTTCCTCACGAGGGGGAGTGGAGGGGAAGGTGCCGATCTATTCTCTTTAGTGACCAGTGATAGGACGCGTGGGAATGGTGTCAAGCTGAGGCAGGGGAGGTTTAGGCTAGACATCAGGAAGAGGTTCTTCACTGAGAGGGTTGTCACACACTGGAACAGGCTCCCCAGGGAAGTAGTCGCTGCACCAAGCCTGTTGGAGTTTAAGAGGCATTTGGACTGCGTGCTTAGTCACATGGTCTGAATTTTTGGGTAGACCTGTGTGGTGCCAGGAGTTGGACTTGATGATCCTTATGGGACCCTTCCAACTCAGGATATTCTATGATTAATTACATTCTAAAACACTTTCAAAAAGAGATTTAGTGAATTTGAGGAAAGAAATTGGAACATGGAAAGTGAGAGATGTTTCTCAGGATTTTTAAGGATAATGGACTGAGGTTTGTATATAAATTGCCTTACAATTTCCAGTTACTGAAGAAGGATATTCCCCTTGACTGTACATAAAGAGAAAATTACTGTTTTGTTTTTATTTTTTCCCAGGAGAGATATTAACAGAATATAAAGTTGCAAGATGAATCATTTAAAGGTCATGAAGGGTTAGAGCTAAGTCTTCTCCCAAATTCTAAGGTCTGCTGTCACTGAGAGAACAAGATAGTCTTTATTAACAAGATGAGATGAGAAGTTGTAGTGTTGTAGTATTTAATGAGGCAAATCGAGCCCGTATGCAGTGATGCAGTTGATGAAAAAGAAAGTTTTCTACTCCATTCCCTGCATATGAGAAACAAAGGTGGTCATCAGTAGCTTTCAAACATAGGTGCTAAAATAGAAACTTGCCATCAAGGTCACTTTTTTTTTTTTTCCCTACATCTTAAAATGTGATTGGTTGGTGTTTTAAATTTAGCATGAAAAATGGTCAGTGATAGATTGAGGGAAATCATGTTCTTCAAGCAGTCTGCTGGCAAACCAATTTTGCATCTTGATGCTGTCTGTATTTTTCATTATGAATGTGTCTAGATATCTACAAACAATGCCTTTATTTTTGAGTTACTCAGCAAGATAAAAATGCCTAGGTGGCCTGAGTTATTACAGCAGAACTAAGCGGTAATGGGAAATTTGTCTTCATCTTTGAAATCATTACGTTGTTTCAAAGCGTCATGAAAATTCATCAGTATCTTAGTAACATTTTTGCACATTAGGAGCCTGAAAATAGATACTTCAATTATTTTAGAATACAAGTGTTCTTCAGATTCTCCCCTTTCCCCCCAGCAAAACAAAACAAAAACTTACAGGCAAGTTTACCTTCCTTTAATAGGGTCACGGATTTCTATTTATTAAATAAGCCCCCCTGCTTATTGAAAATACTCTGAAATTAATTAATGTTATAGAAAATATTCCATTCAATTGAATGCATGCAAAGATGGGTGTGTATGTTTTGGTGTATTTATTTATAGGCTACACTTAGCCTATAAATAAATAAAGACCAGCCTCTGGTCTTGCCATTTTTTCCAAATTTTTCTTCCCAAAGAAGTGAAATACTTGGACAATGGGAGAGGACAAGGAATGTGGAATGAATCTCTTTCCTCTACTGCAAGTGTTAGGTTGGATGTTCAGTCAGACTGTTCTACCAATGCTTTTTTTTTTTTCTCCAGAAAAAAAAAAAGATTAAAGGTAAAAATTGGGACTTCCCATCTTAAGTGGAATTTTTATAATTGGACGTTTAACGATAAAGTGTCTTGCAAAATTGAGAGTGCAAAATCACAAGCTGAGTTGTTGGCAAGGACACAGAATCATAGAATCATTAAGGTTGGAAGAGACCTTCAAGATCATCTGGTCCAACCATCATTTTCCACTTTGTTTTAAAACAGCAGAAAGCATACATAGATGCATCCACATTACTATGTTCATGATATGCTGCACTGAGAGCTTTCCTACTACAGCTCAACTATCAAGACCATTTACTACTGAAAATGAATACCCATGTAATCATCCATGCTGTAACCCTACCTGATAGCCAGAGTAAGAGCTATCGGCTGAATGGATATAGACTAATGGATATAAATGCCAAATAGTACTTTCAGCTTAAATAGACATATTCAGTTTATAAAAGCTCTACCATTGGCTTGCATTAGGCATATCTCTACCTAGTGGACGGTCAGTCAGCACATGCTGCAAGCAACTTTTCTATAGTACAAGGTACTTGTACAAGCCAATATTTTTCTTAAATTGTGCTTCCAGAAAACAGTTAAAGAATTTGCATTAATTAGCTCTTCTCCAGAGTCTAAGGTCTACCCATACTTAATCTAAATTCCCGACGTCATCCAGCTCTTTGGAGTATCATTAGGAACATACTAGCTTACAAGTTAAATAGACTCTGTGGAGAACTTACCTAAATATAGAAGTGTTTGAGTTCCTGCATAAATTTAACAAAAAAAAATGTTGTTTTCTAGTAAGTATCCTAAGAATGCCCCAAACTCGTAAGTATTTTATAGTATTTCATGCCACAGATTATGTTCTGTTTTGAAACTGAGCAGTGTGTTGGTGAAGTTAATCTGTTTATTGGGAGATCACAGAGGAAGAAGCATGGAACCATAAAGTGGTCCCTCTCACATATCTATATGAGTAGCTTGATCAGTAATTTATGTATATAATAACTTCACCTAATATCTAAGGTATTTTGTGTTAAATGTAGCTACTTGTCCATGATTTTCTTTAAAATTTTCCTGGATGTTTTGAATATATGGAAGAGCAATCATGAAAAAAATTACTGCTATTACAATTTATAGCATTGTTTTCTTTCTTACTAAAGCTACTGACTTTAGCATCTGTTGTATACCCAGGAAGGCCGGTCTAAACACCTTTTGTTAGAACGCTTCTTTTTTTTTTTGCACTTTTTTTTTTTTAATTTGTATGCTACATGCTAACTGAAAAAGGAAAGAAAATGCATATATACACCATGATTACAGTCAGCATGGAACTTGAACCCACTTTAAAAACAACAGAAAACAAACCAGCAAACATTGGTTTTATGTAATGTTGTGTATATGCCCTTGATTCTCTTCCCACTGAAACAATTATCTAGATGGAAATGGTTCGTTTAAGTTCTGCATCAGAAACAGGAGAAAGATTTGCTCAGCAGGAAAGACAGTAATAATTATAAATGCATAAAAATAACATTAATGTAAGATGGTTAAGTCTCATTCTTCTTTTTTTTTTTTTTTCAGAATGTCAATGCAGTTATGAAGTCCAAACCTCACGTCAGAAACTAGGACAGTCATTTAATCTGATTTCATTTCCATTTGTGTAGAACACAAATTATTTTTATAGGTATTCCCAAAATATATGAGTGATAAAGATGATATAAACCCTAGGCTTTCTATGAATTGTTGAACATACATGAAGAATACATATACACGTATCCCAACCAATATTAGCGAGCTAGAAAGTCAAAAGTACAACACTTCACCGCCTTATTCCTTTAAAAGTGGTATTTTTGTAGAAGTGATCTCTCGGGTATGGACATTTTCACAAAAAAATGGACTGCTAGCAGAAGCTGGGGACCCAAGACTGAAAGTGATGTTGGTGATGATAAGGACAAAAGGTCTGATGTGAAGGTGGAGGCCTCTAGGCTTGCTCCGGGCAACACTCACAGTGGATGGCTATTGATGTTTTTTTTCCCCTTCACTGTGGGTAACAAAGTTGGGTAAAGCTCTTACCTAGAGCAAGGCAATTCTCCCTTTATTTGCTGTTTCATGCCACAGCTGTGTTGTGCCTCAGACCTGGTTGTGCTGGTGGGGTTGAAGCAGAAGGAGTGCAGGCCTCCTCAGGGCAGCCCTGCCGAGGAGCTGGCAATCTGGAGGAGAACATCTCTGTTCACAGTGCAGTATTGACTGCTTAATAAGATCAGCCTGATGAAGGAGGTTAGTAATTCAATTTACCATCATTAGCTGAACCGGCACATAGTCCAGCTCCGTCATGGTACTGGATGTCACAGCCTCTAATGCCCACTTGGACCTGCAAAGGGGATGGCTCACACCTTCATCTTCTTGAGGGACCTGTTTGTGTTTACCACAACAGCCAGCAATGGCCTTGAGCTTCCTTGGCTAAGGAAGAAGAAGGCAGCAGCTGCGTAATTAGAGGCTATTTGATGGCAGCGGGCTACAGCCTGCAGAGGGAGATTACTGAGAGTAGCTGGCTGATTTATCCTTTGCCAGAAAACACAGGAATCAACTGTTGTTGCCCAAATAGGCTAACCTATCTCTGGTGTGCCTTTTGGAGGCTGCCAGGAAGGCAGTTGTGGGGTTGGTCATTAGTCTTACAGGGGGATGGCAAGAGAAAGAGAAAGTCCTCCACAGTCATTCCTCCTGGGTTGGTGGGACCATTCAGGGCTGGGTGTGGAAATAATTGCAAGTTTCTGTTTGTAAAAGCCTGTGGCTTTATGTGGGGCAGACTCCCATGCTGCAAAAACCCTGATCATAGGTTGTTCTGAGTATGGAGAAGGGTGAAGACGCTTGCCTGGATAAGGGGGTGGGGAATACTCTTTGTCAAGTTGAGCACTGCTAGTGAGATGTTAGACATAAATATAAGATCCGTACCCAAGGGTCTCCCCCTTGGCACTTGGGGAGCTTTGTGGTCAAACCTGGCAGTAACTGAGGAAAAATGAATGAACCATTCGGACCATGTAAACTGTCACTTATATTGTAGTAGAATGATGTCACAGTCATGGGTATGACAGATTTATGTTGGGATATAAAGCAATAAACTTGCTGTAAACCTTGGCATAAAAATAACTGCACAGGGAAGTGCGTGGTGTAAATGAATTGTGAAAATACACATTGAACAAAAAACTGTTTTTCATACTGCATAGGTTCTAATGCAATGAATCCTTTCCAGTGTTTGATCTCAAAAAAAAAAAGTCTTTAAAAATTTCTGAGTGCAAATGTAGAGATTTTATTTAGTGCCTAACATAATGACTGTCTGATTGTGATGATGACAAATTATATGGCTTTTTGTCATTACAAGTCTGCAACAACGAGATAAGACAATCTTCTATTATCTCAATAGTGTGCTCATTTTGTATTTTGATTTTTTTTTAGAGGAATGTGAAGGTGCACAATTCATTAATAGGTGAGGAAGAATTGAGGATCTAATGGTGGTTTTTTAGCAGTGGCAGAATCCTATTCTGTAATTTTTAGTATTTTCCCAAGTCAAACTCTTCATTCAAGCAAGTAATTTAATAGAGGAGATATTGATCAGTGCTATAAATCCATCAGCAGTAATTTCTATGCCCAGAAGACTAGATTATTTCTTTTCTGGTATAGGTTTGCAACTAATTTTTCTTACTGAGCATAAAGTAATCAGGAACATGCCTGGAGCTAAATATGTTTTTTTGTTTTGTTTTGTTTTTTGTTTGTTTGTTTGCTTTTTTTTTTTTTTTTTTTTTTTTTTTTTTTATTCATGAGCAGTAGCTTTTTGCTATCAATTGTACACAGTGGGGCAATAGAAGTAGTGATGCTTTAGCATAATGAAACTCATTCAGGGAAAGGCTAGCAATTAGCACCAAAAACATACCTATGGAAATCAGCAGTGACAATACCAGATTTTTTCTGTGAATATAGGCAGAAGAATTTGAAAAATTTCCGGTTACCTCCAGTAGAATCAGCATTATCCAAAACAGTAGCAAAGACAAAATTTCATTGCTCTGAAGCTCAGACATGTAGCTAATTTATAACAATGCTGTCATGTGAAGAAACTGCATATACTGTGGCAGCATGTGAAACTTGGAGTGGTGCACGAAAAATATGGAGGAGCTTGCAGCAAACTATATATAACCAGACTGGGTCAATGAACTGTTGACTTGGGTGGCAGGTTGTGATTTTTATTCTTTTTCCTCTATACATTGTGGTTGTTTCTACAGCTCTTACATTTTTGGAGATGCTGAAAACTGTGAAGTTAAGTAACTCCCTATCCAAAGGACAAGGGAGATAGTATGTGTTATCTTTTCTATCTTTTCATCTTTTCTATGGAAATCTGGTAAATGCGGTTGAAACACTTTTTACCAAGTAAATTTCCATGTGACGAAAATTACTTTTAATTCACAAAGCAAAAGGATTGTATTTTTTCTGCTACCTGTCCTCCTATCTCGAGCTTCTCAGTCTTTTTACTTCTTATTTTGAACTGTGCAAATGATGTCCAGAATTTGTGAGTATAATGGGTGAATGATGAAACGTGGGTTTACACAGCAGTTTTGGTTGGCCAAGTTTGTTAATGTGCACGTCTCCCTGGCTTATTTATTTTTTCTCCCCATATAGACAGCTAAGGATTGTGACAGGAGAATGGTTTTTTGAAGAGAGAGCCAAGCGCTTCAGACAGTCAAATCTTGGAACCGATGTTGTCAGACAGTCTATCCTACGCAAATCCCCAGGTAGGGACCTCGAGAGAGAGATTTGTCGTGTATGTTTAATACATTCAAACCTTGTTTTCAGAGTGTCGTACTTGTGTTATATTTCATTCTTCGCTGTAGAAGGTATAAGTATAATAAATATTTTAATCTTAATTTCACATTTGGGTATTACTATGCACTGGTTTGTGAATGATTAGTATATAGGAGAGGTAAGCTATAGATGAATGAAGAAGTATCTCAGCGGGGCTAGAGGGCTGCTCAAAATGTAACACTCCTAACAGGTGGACATCATTGTTCAGCTGCAAAGCCAGAAGCAAAGACTCTAAATGTTCATTCTCAGTTCTTGCCAGGAAGCTTGGCTGTATGCAAAGATCTAAAACCAACCGTTTTTTGTCTTTGCCTCTCTTATTTGTTATGGTGATATGTAAAAAGTATGATTCCATTTTTCTTTTTTTAACTCTGAATAGGAAAGATAAATGTTAACT
The DNA here is from genome assembly GCF_009769625.2 of Cygnus olor. NCBI lineage: Eukaryota > Metazoa > Chordata > Aves > Anseriformes > Anatidae > Cygnus > Cygnus olor. The sequence continues at coordinate 119,665,958 of NC_049169.1, read as the reverse complement.
CCCGTGCTGTATGCTGCAGCATGGGCTACATCCAGACTACTTGGAAAGCCAAGTGAGAATGAAGAGATACCTTTTACCAAGATATCCCCAATAAATTGCACCTGCAAATTAAGGAACAGAAAAAAGTCCATGGTTCTTAGTGAAGCAAGCATACCATGGCTATGAGCTGCTGTGGTACCTTGCCTAGTATCACAGGACCACTGGTTTAATAAATGGGAGTTTTTTCTGAATCCTGATGCTTTTCTCTTCATGTAACTACTTCACTCTGAACACAGAAGCTGGTATTTAGGTAGTCTATTTTCAGAGGTATCATTCATCAGTTTCAGTAGGAATGTGGTAGTTACTGGAAGTTTTTAGGGGAAGGACAGGTTTACTGCTCTTGGAAAAAATTCTGGTGCAAATATACTGATTGGCAAAATGCTCATCTTTCTATTATCAGTGTTCTTCAGAAACTGTCAAACTGGCATGTGTCTAATGTTCTTGGTTTTTTAATACTATGCAACCTGTCAAATTGGGTATTTTGTGATTTTTTACTATATGTTTACGTTTGATGTACATATTTGGAAAAAATAAGCCATTTTTTCCCACATTTTGTTTCCAGATGAACATACATTTTAATTAAGAAAACTTTCCTTCATTTAACACAGAAAATGCTTTACACTGCAAAATTGTATTTTGGGTCCTTTGGTTTTTAACTACGTTGTCAGTGGTAAATTCAGAAGCATAGTTCAACAGTAAAGCTGATAGTGGAAAAACATTTCAAACTACTTAAAATTTAATTTTCCTTTATTAAAAAGGGAAACCAAAACCCTCCCCAGCTGTTTTTGTGTGATGGTTTATAATATGGTTTTATTTAGTATTGAAAAATGGAAAGCCTATTTTTGCAGGTTGTTTGACATGTGCTGCCTTTATTTGTGCAAACATTGATTTTATTTTTTCTTTTCCCCTCCACTGAAGATACAGTTTCCAGTAAGGATGAAGAAAGAACATTCACAGATCAACCCCAAGAGAATGAAGAAAAAGGGCCAGATATATCAACCTCCTCCATAACTGGGCATAAATCAGTCTTTGGCGGACCTAGAAAGATAGGGTAAAGCCTTTTTTTTTTTTTTTTTTAAAACTGATAAATCAGATAACAGGCTGCATATGTTGGATGGATTTTCTTTTGAGTCTCTCCAGCATTCCACATCAGTCCCAAATTTTGCAGTTAGAAACAATCTTCATTTAAAATCTGCTTACTATAAGTAAACTGCTGTCTCCTAGGAAATGCAGCCGTAATTACCCTTCAGCTATAGAGGTAGCAGAAAGAAGGCAATTTTACTCTGGGATTTTTCCTGTTTATACTTTGAAGTAACAGTGGGTCTCTAAAAGCAGTTTTGCTGAGGAAGCAAATGCAAGAAACAGTATTTGGAAGGCCTGTTTTGACTGACTGATTTGGTTTACAAGTCATGTTTTCCTTTGGCTTCCATATGTGCAAATTTAGTCTAAAAATCAAGCAGTGCTCCTTTATTTTGAATAAGCAGATATGTTGCTGGTCATTTTACAGACTGTGATGTGTGTAACCCCAGGTAGGGTATGCCCTTAGAGGACATAACAGATGTGGTGGATACATGCACAGGGACAGATGCAGTGAATATATGGTTGTGTGGGTGGTGTCTGGACATAACTTGAGGCTTTTGGGTGAGTGGAAAGAAAGATCGGATGAATGTTTCTGTCATGGCTGGAGCTATGGATCCTCCCAGACACAGAGGAGGTAGACAGCTTTCTACACCTTTTTGATTTTTGAGGAGTTCTGGGTATGGAGTTCCTTGCTCTAGTCATTTAGGAAATCTGCACAAGTAATTTTTCTCTCTTTAATAGTGGGAAAAAGAGCATCAGAAAACCTCTGCCTTCTCAAGTGAAGGTGAAGAAGGAACTGGTTTAGGGAATCTATTGTAGTGGAACCTTGATGTTGCTCTAAATCATGCTAATTGGTAGCTATAGTGAGAGTGCATTAAAATTTACTTTTCTAATCCTCTTTTAATTTAAATCCATTGTACAGATCTTTTAGTCGTATTTACCTGTGAGAAACAAAGTATTTTTTATTGTCTGCTATTTATTTTAGTGGTTTTCAGCATTTTTTTTTTAGTTTGCAGCCTGAAATGTTTTGCAGTGGTGACATTCCCCATAAAAGTAATCCTACAAGATATGGGCCGCTTCTCTTAGAAGTAACTAATTACTTCTCTTCCTTCCTTGCTCCTTCTTCCTCACTCAAGTTCCATGCTCATATATCACGTGAGTGGATTTGCTTTAGCGAAGCCAGTTTGGGGCCAACTCCTTCTGAAATTTAGTGTCATGAGAAACCCTACCACACTGTTGTTGTTTCTAAGGCTGTGAAACAGTGTTACTTTGCAACACCTCATTTCATTTCTGGCTTTTTAGACCACATAGTGCAGTGTAAGGGGGCGATGTTATGTTTCTGGAAAGTAGTGTGTTTGGGGCATTGCTGTGTATAATTGTAGGAACCGCAAAGAGATCTTTAAGGGAAAATAAACATAGTGTAATTTCCTACAAGAAAATACGCACATTTGATCCAAAATCCTTTGATGTGTATATACTGTAAAAATATGAGAATTTTCACAAAAGGTACTTTTGGTTCAAGGCTGGAAGTCACCATGTTTTGATGTCCTGTGTCTTAAAGTAGTTTATTGTAAATATGATATTGCTTTTGTTTGTAGGAATCGGCTTGATATCTAGATTGGGTACTTTATTGACCATTATATCCAGAGTTGTTCATAGTTCAGACGTGAAATGAATAGAAAGTGTACTTGGTGATATTTCAGCCAGTTTGCAGTTTTTGGGAAAGATCTCGTGACATGTAAAACATTATTTTTTTATTCCCTGTTTTCATCAGGAAGCTAATTAGGGCAGTTACCAAAGGAGAAATTACGTATACAAAAGATGAAAGTGGAAGGAACATAGGCCCAGAAGCTGAAAGCCAAAGTCTGTGCAGTGGCAAGTCAACACCTTGTTCTGAGAGGTAAGCAGCAGAAATCTGTTAGTTTATGCTGGGGTTGACCTAAGGGGGTGTGCCAGTCTCCAGACTTGCTTTGCCTTTGAATGCCCAGCATGAGCGCTACCTGAGAAGCAGAGCTTATGCTAATAAAAAAAAAAAAAAAGGAAAAAAAAAAACTTCTGTCCATCCCCCTTTTCTTTGCATTTTTTTCGTGCTTTGCATTTGCATGTTGATTGCTGTCAGTGTCTTGGGTTTTGTTTTCTGTTGTTTAATTCAGCAAGCTGTGCTCATGGTACAGAACTGAGGCCCTTTGTTCCAAAGTTTTGCTTTTGTAATGACATGTTAATTGATTATAATTTATATTTTCTTTTTCAAGGGCTCTGTTTGCCCTTCTCTTTCTAAAATTTTTGTCACAGTTATTTCAAATACAATTCCATTTATCATGGGCCTAATCTATGTTATTGCCTCTGTCAACTGCATTATAAAATGCTACATGCAGTATTTCTCTCATGTCCCACTTCCAAAATGAAGGCAAAAAATGACTCACTTTCTTCTTGTTCATTTGGATAATCTGTACAGAATATAGACCTATATATTGCTGAGGTGCACACACCTAGAAATTTTACAATCTGGATTTCTGCAGAGGGATGAAAATTCCCACCTTGTATAAGTGTGGTTAAATACTTAATTAGATACACAAAGATGCTTGCTTTAGTTCTTCCATTGTTAATTTATAGAGCCGGGTAGTAATTATTAAAAATAACAACAAACGTTCCCAGGCTAACCTCTTTAACTGTTTTGAGTTGCAAATTAAAGGAATATAACAGTATGTTGTGACGCTGCAGCTGTCTTGGATTTTCTTGCATATTTTTGATTTTTGTAATTGCCCTCATCTTTTAGCATTGCCAAAACTGAAGTATTTCACCTACCATCAGGGAGACTGAGAGAGAATTTTTATTCTTTCCTAACATTATGATTTAAGCAAAGCTGTACTGAGCTGGGAACAGGGAGGCTTTGGCCATGAGTTCATCTCCTGGACTGGTTTATTTCTGATCCAGCAATAATGTTTACTGGTTTTGGAACTGAATGAACTAGGTGGTTTTATTGGGATACTTCTTGGAGGAATAGTATAGGAATTTTAGACTCGTCTACACAAGCACACTGCCCTATCTATCATACTGAGGTCTTGTCTACCACATGGAAATGCATGGTGTAGTCACCTTATAACAGGTTCTTTCTTTTGTTGTCTACTTAATATGTGCATAAAATATGTTGAGCCTCTCTCTAATAGCAGACTGGAACAAGAACAAAAGACTAGAGAGGTCTGCACAGTATATTTGATACTCAAGTGCTCAGTCTGACTGATAACTACAGAATCCCTTGTAACACATTTTGAAAGCTTTTTTATCCCAGTCCAGTATGACTTCTGAACACTTCTGTTGATTTACGTTAGTTTACAGAGTGAGGAAAAAATCTGTAACAGCAGCTTTCATAATAGAAAGTCACGACAATCCATCAAAAGTGGTGTGACATGCAATAAAACTCATGTTAAAATATTTTGGCTACTTGTCATGCACTGGCAGGTTTAGAAATTAATTTAGTGTGCAGCTAAATACAGGAACTTTGACAAAATACAGATGACAGTCAGTAGCCTTGATTTTCTGACTTCACGGCACTGAAAACACATCTTTATGTGAGCAGATAGGATTAAAATTCAACCAAAACACATTCTTTAGGGTTTGTTGATCACTGATTCATCAGATTAAAAAGTAGCAGTGCATGTATGTGAAGTGCACATGCGTAGGAGTGTGTTTATTATGCATAATCTACTATTGTTAATGCAATAAATTGAATAGCAATTGCTTAAAAGGTTACTGTATGTTCACTAAGGGACAAAATATGGTTGTGCAACATCAATAGACAGTCCTGGTGTTTGGGGTTTTCCTCTGTATTTCTTTTTTTTCAGTAACTCCACTGATGTGAATTCAGCACATTCAGCATCTGTGTTCACTGCTTAGTGTAGTGGTGAGAGTTGAACATATTTTCTCAGTTCAGCAATAGTTCTGATAAAAATTTCCATTGTGGTAGAGAAGATTTTTACTGCAATTACCCTAAACATGATATGACAGGGTAAGCCAAGTGAACATGAAATTCAGATGTCGTCTAGCACAATGAAGATGCCTGCAGATCTGAAATATTTATTAAGCAAGCTTATTTTTGCTGAAAATGTGCTTTAAGTTTCAATAGCATTTTTTTTTTCCAGCAAAACTGCAGTACCCCGTCCTCTGATGCTATATTTTCCATGTGGTAAAGACTGCAGTTCCTGCCTCAGTTGCTATTGACCAGTAATTGTTTGAAGTAGTAAGTAGGAGTTTATGCAGAACTGTTACTGTCTTGCAAGACTCTTTGAGAGTTCTCTAAATTAGGAAGAAAAATGAAAATGGCTGAACTGATGTTTGCAGAGAAAGAGAGAAAAGTGGATTAGCCAGGAAGTTCTACTTTTGCTGCAAATCAAATTTGAAATGAAAATAGAACTTCCACTGGAAACATTAAAATACACTTTAAAATAATGTTCATTTTTTCAAGAGGCAAAACTTACAAACAAAAAAACCAGCAGCCTATCCTTTCTAGCACTGATTGTTCACATAGAGTAATCGATATTTTCTAATAGAAAATGTCCCATGGAAAAAAAATCTGCCTGTTATGGTGTTAGACAGCAAATGGATTCTGGTATGCTGATGATAGATTCTTTTTTGTCACTTTTACTGACTAACAGGAAACCTGGCAAAGAGAGTCATACAGCTTTCCAAGCTTTCCAAGCTAGTTGAAATAATCAGCCAGTTTAGGTCAAGAGTCATTATCACAATACAAACAGGACAGTGCTCTTCTAAGCAGGAGTGAGGACAGTTGTTTTTCTGTAGAGGAAGGAGAGTGTACAGCTGAGGAATTTAGACTCTGTAGGGTTAGTGCAGGCAATACCATCAGCTGCAGACATGGCCAGAACTATCATGGTCTGGTAGTTTTCCTTCAAAATGAGGAGCAGCTTGGTGGGAAGTGTCACACAGGAGGCCTTGTACCTACTGTTGGGATGTGAATATAGTATGAAACGAACACTCAGGAATGCAGCTTCTGCAGCCCAGAGGGCAGCCTGGACAAGAGATGCCTGCACAGGCTATTTACATGTCTGGCGGAAGTGCTGACAATAGGTGTAGGTATAAAGTAATTAATTCACCCTTGCTTGTGTTTGTCTTTCCAGGTGACCATTTCCTTGCAGTGGATCACAGTTCATCCAGGGCAATGTAATTCTAGTAAACTGTTTTAATCGCTGTTTCATTGCACGGTCTGCTAAAAGCAATAATGCTTTATTACTCTTACCTCCTTCCCAGAGGGAGCACTCTTTCGCTGAACAGCAGCGCTACAGAAGCTGCTGCAGGCCATCTGAAAGGGGCTGTGGGCCCTGCAAACAGAAGCAGTGTTTCCATACCTTCCCTCCCGAGGTCTCCAGCACTGAGCACACGCAGCATGACTGCAGATTATAGCAGGGTAAGTTCACTGATGTAGGACTGACACCAAATACAGGTATACAGCTGGCGCCAAACAAGATGGTCTGGCTGGTATCTGCCCTGTTAGATCAATTTGTAGCTCAGGAGGGACAAGCTCAACAGAGAAGATTTTGTTTCTTCCTTAATTCTGTTGCGTCCAGTGAAGTTATCTACTAGAAGAGAATTTGTCATGCTCTATCAGTGATGTGGTTTGTGGTTTGGCAGACATTTTTCTTATGTCTAAAAATTGCTGCTAATATCTAGCATTATATAATAAGTTACAGATTTTCAAGTGGGAAGCACAAGGGATGGGAGTAAGCATTTTTGGCACTGCAGGGTCTTGAGTAAGTGCTGTGACTAAGGATGTGACTTTCCAGCACATAGGGTTGAGCATGCTCCCACTGACTTCCGAAGGAAGAAGATCAGCCCTTGTAGAAAATCAGGCCATACCAGTTTTAGCTTTTTTTTCTGGATTTGGAAACTGGACTCTGTGTAAATTTTGGCACAACATCTAATGTGCACTAGATATTTTATCAAACTGAAAGATGGGATTCCTCTTACTGGCTGTTAGGTCTTTAAGGATGTCAATAGCCATGTCCGAGTCAGCAACCTTGGCTGATTCATAGTAAGCAGAAGCATGTGGCTCACCTCAGCCAGAAGCAGAAGCTGTCTTCATTCCCGGACAGCCTGCCAGTTTGCCAGGCAGCTGTTCCTGGCTGTGCACTGGGTGAGGCACCCTGAATTTCTTTCAGTCAGCGCTCCTAATAAATCAGGATCATTCTAGAGGGTTGTTCAAGTTGCCATGACCTAAGTGTACAAGGAAAGTCAAATTTATAGTCAGAGGTAATGCCTTTTATCATTAATGCTTGGACAGAAATAGATGAGCCTTTTTGCTCGCACCCTCATTGAAAGAGCACATCCATTTTTTCCAGCTTCGAAATGCTTTTTCTAATATATTATCCTTCCTAAAAACAAATCGCTACATATGAAGGACAGCTTTGGGAGCTGTAAATATGTTAATACTTGTTTTATTTTTTTCTTGGCACACGGGTTGACTTGATTTCAGATGCATTAGATCTGGTTGAAAAAGACAAATCCACTTAATTTAGATGCAATTATGTTGTTAGCTATTCCTTTACAGGAAGGCAAAAAGCCATAACGATATCAAGCATATTAGCTTTATTTAAGGAGTTATGCTGGCATAATTTAATTAGTTCAAGTCCACTTAGTTTTACCCTGACTGAAATTACTATGCTAGTATAACGCCAATAGTTTTTATTTTTATTCTTCTTTTTGTTTTCTTTAGTTTCTAGGCTAAGTTAACGTTGAAAAGATTTGTTTTACTTTCCTTCTGTCACTTCTGATGTGTTGCTCTGATTCTTCTGTTGCAAGCACAGAAAGTATGTATGAACTGCATCTTTCTACAAATTTTATTCACGATCTGTGCTAAGCAACACAGATTAGATCATAATCTAGATATATTCTGTAATAGGCTGGGTTCTAAAGGAGCTTTGGAGTTCTGGGAATTAATAGAAATGATGCTTTTGTAGACTGATGGTGAATAAATTCGCTTTTTGTGTTGATGGGATGTGCGTTTTTTTTATTGGGTAGAACACTGGCTTAGAAAATGGCATGGTTATTCCAGCAAGTGAAAGTGTACCTGAAGATTTAGTAAAGAAGCAGCATAGGAGGAAAGCATCTGGAACACCTTCCATTGCAGTTTCTAGAGTATCTTTGTCATCAGGCAAGTATTAAATGTTCCTTTTTTCCACCACCCTTTATCATCTGAGGATATTTCATATTCTTGTGGCTCTGCAATTTCTGTTTTTAATTCATATTGTACAATGAAATGTTTCATATACTTGTTGATATTTCTTCTGCAAATTCTTCATTTTTACTGACGAAGATTATGCCACTCTGTTAGGTTTTGTGTTTGAAAAAATTGAAGATAATGTTAGCATAGAGTTAGTATTTGAGTAAATCACATACTCTTAGTCTTGTTACAAGATTTAATTCATGGTTGCACTTTGTTAAATCATCCCCTTTGTGGTCAACTGTATAAAATACTGCCTGTGTTCAATCTGTATAAAATATTGCCATGCTTCTGCAATTACATTTCACACCCACTTTGCCCAGAAACAGATCACCTTGAGAAACAATGAGCTGTCAGAGAACAAGTCCCTTACAGCCTTCATGTCATTTCATTTTTACACATGATGCACTGAACCAGTTGATTCGGCTGTGATTTACCTCATTTCACTGGAGGCTGTTAGGGAAATGAGGCTTGCACAGGAAGGTGCTGTCAGAGCCACTTTGCAACAGTGGATGGAGATCCTCCTTTTTCTACCTGAAATAGGAGGCAGGAGTGCCCTGCACTCTTCTGCTTTTTACTCAGTCATCTTCTTACAGGCCTAAAAGGTGGGTTCACATTTACAGCTTTCTCTGTGAGGGACAGCAGGGCTTACTTGGTTTCAGCTGAATTTATCCCAAAGCAGAAACCTAGTGGCGTATCCCACAGAGCTAATCAAAGGAGTTACATTCTTCACCTTAGATTTTTTCTACTTGAAAGCATCAGGGTTTCTTTGAGAATGTTGCATTATGCAACTCCTGACAGAGGCTTTCCCGACTACTACTTTCTTTCTGAAAAGATTGATTCTCCTGTTTCTGCTGCCTTATAAATTAAAGGGCTTCTTAGTAATTAAGAACTGGCCTCATGTTACCAAAGCGGATGGATGCTGAGCAAAATTGCAGGCATCCTGGGAACATGTCTCAGAGTCTTCATTGTCTTCTTGCTGGAGGATCTTAAAGGACATAAAGCTCAGGAGAGTGACCTTTCCTGTCATGTCAGCTATAGCCCAGGTAGAGAACGAACAGTTGAAATTTCACCAATTCCTACCTATAGGATCTAAAAGTATTCTTTTCCCTCGCTTTCTTTCTCAATTTCTTGAGTAGTGCCACAAAAGACTTTAATGGGGAAGACTAAGGAAATATTTCTACAAGACATGTAAAATCTCTCTGCGATTGGACTGTGCACTTAGTCACATGGTCTAAACTTTTGGGCAGACCTGTGTGGTGCCAGGAGTTGGGCTTGATGATCCTTATGGGTCCCTTCCAACTCGGGATATTCTATGATTCTATGATTCTTATGCCATTAACTATGGGATGAGAGACTTGTAGGTCTGAAAAAACTTGTGTGGGATTTGAGACTTATTTACTTTGTCCTTTTCTGCACAGGGAACAAACACCAGTGATGGCAGAAGCACTTTCTATGTCCAGCTGTATCTCTAGCTGCTTAATTCTGAAGGAGATGGTGGAGGGAGTTTGGTGGTGGTGGGAGATGTGATCATCACTACAAATGCTTGGACTGCAGGTTTCGCAATATTCCAAGCTCATAGGTCTAACGGACAAAGTCAAAAGCTTGATTTATAGTGTTGTCCATAAGAGACAATTACGTCAGATAACAGTGCAGGGTAAAAAGTGTTGGCCAGAAGGCCAAGTAGCATCATAAAATATGTTTTTCCATTTTTCATTTTGATGTTCAGTTGCCATAGAGTTTGTGGCAGATACTTGCAGAAATACAGTTTTGATTTTTTTTACTTAAAAAGAAGATTTAAGACAACACTTATAAAATAGTGTCAAGGTGAAACAGAAAGAATTTTTAATACAAATTATAATGAACATTTTCATTATTTTCATTTTTCTAGACCGTAGCCGATCTGAGATAGATTTGAGTGAATCTTTTTCTGAAGGAAAAGAGGATACCCTGAGCATAAGAAGCAAATCTGTACCTAGTGCCTTAGATGAGGACCTGGTGAGTTTATAAATATGTGAATGTTTATCTAGCAGAAATCCTGTTTGTTCAGACTTAGAAAACCAGCACTATATTACTATAAGTAATAGGAAAAAAAAAAAAACTAATTTGGGGGATATTTAATGAATTTTTAAATGGCTTCATTTTTTTAGTATGTTGGCTGTAGAATGATTTCAATGAATAACAGTCTGCTATTAATTTCCTATTTTTTGAGTTTAAGTGAATGAAAACTGTCTGGAAAAGAAATTTCAGGTACTAGGTTATACATGCTACAAAGTTCTGTTAATTCATACTTCCCTAAATTTTAATTCTGATGCTGAAAAATGCTATGCTTTAAAGGCTTTAATCTTCATCAGTTTTTTGTTTTTGCCCTAATTTTTTTTTTTTTAGCAGACAAAGCTCCATACTTCTTTTCCACCACTGTTGCTGATCTCTTCTTCCTGTTTATCATTTTCTCCCATACATCTCCATGCCTTTTTCTATGTATTCTGTATGGACTGCCTTTCCTGAATTGATGATCAACTTCCCCCTCAATACGTGCTATTATGCACGTATTCAGGCTACACAAGTTGCAGATGTGCATCAATGCCGTAAAAAAAAATCGCAGCTTGTTAAATATGCATGAGGAGAAAAAGGGAGTAATTCAAATATTTCTTCATCTAATCATAGCTTTTTTTTTTTTGAAGCTTCCAAATGTGTGTGTTTCACTTAAAAGGAAAGAGAAGAGGAAAAAATTACCTGCTGCAACAGTAATGTTTTGTCTGTTGTCACAGTACTTCCCTAACATCTGCTCTTTTCAAGGGGGCATTGGCCATGGGGGATGTTTCCCTTTCTTGTAGCATTTGATACTTAGAAGTTGCTAGAAAAAAACATTTTGGGATTCCCATCTATTTTTTTTGTTGTTTGTAACCACTCAGAGAATTTGCCTGCAGCATTGCTTTCTTTGGATTAATTACTTAAGAAATAAAAAAGCCATTCCTATGTGTCAGATTTATGTTGAAATAAACTTTCAAAAATAAATGTTTGGAGTTGTAATTTAGTAAAAGTTTGTGTTCTTGATTAAGAAGTTGGAAAAGATGGAAGAAGAGAAGCATGCAATAAGAAAATAAAAACTTTAAATATCTTACATTGGTTTCCTGCTCTAATTGTACAGGGTGTGATAGTTATCACTTAGGGATTTCTCTGAAGCAGACATCAGAAATGCCAAGTCCAGAGTGGTTTTCTGTTCTTTGATTTTTATCTTCCTTGTATTCAGTGGGTTTTTTTGCTGACTCCACATGAAATTTCAGACTGCATCTCAGCAGCTCTCCAACTTCTTTGCTAAGAAGTTTTTTTCTGTAGTGTTACCATGTTTTTTTTAGGGTAGCTTGATACATGGGACTCCTTCAGTGTCTTGCCTTACTGTGGGTACTGTGTTTTGAGATGAAGGTTGTACTCCTGCTGGAGTTTAGCTGTTGTGGTGCTCGATATAAGAGACAAAAAGGAGCATGTCTGATGAAAATAATGACAGCTCCTTTAGTCTGGGAAAAATTACGCCTTCCTTTCTCCTGGCTGGCTGGTGGATGTGGCTGAGATCCTTTAGCCTCTTACTCCTGGGTGATGGGAGTTGGCAGCAGTGGTGTGGGAGATGCCACATGTCAATAGGAGAAGCAGATTGCTGGAATTCGTCAGCTGAAAGGGTTGGAAAAGCCTTTTAGCTTCTTTGCTCCCAGTTTTATCAATAAAACCCCTTAAATTTGCAGAGAGATGAGCTGGAGGACCGAATGGGTATTTTCCTTCTTTAACTGCTCTTGGTAGTGAAAAGGGACAATCTCCAGAAACCTGCATACTGTGGGAGGTGTTTTTCAAGGAGTACAGGGAACCAGTTAAATGTAGGGCTGCGCTCAAGTGCGAGCACCTTTTCTAGAGAGGCGTGTGCTGAATTTCTGACCAAGTAGTGTTCATTACATGCTCAGCTGCTTTATTAGGAATAATTGGATAATGTGCATTTTATAACCCCTGCTGGAGACCTTGAGATTAATGTCCTACCAGCTCTAACGTTAATAAGCTTTTATAAGCTAATAACACTAACCAATTATGTCACTGCTGTTCTGTAACACCTCCTGAGAAACATAATCATTGTAGTGCAAAATGATTTAAGAGCTTATGTTAAACGTTAACCATTTGTCTTAATGTTATATATCTGCTTGCAGACAAAAATCGGTGATCAGCTAGCTGTCTGTGAAGCGCCGTCAGTATTTGAGTGTCAAAACCTGAAACACCCCAACTTGAAGATGTTACCTTACTTTTTTCTTGTTCTGTATTTAATTATACAGCAATCGAAATGTAGCATTGTTTATTTTTAAGTCCACATATACATATACAGCAGTGTAAAGGAAAAAATTTAGGATGTATTACCAGAATTGCTTCTTCCTGATGTATTGGCAGGAACAAAATCAATAACGAGAGTAGAAGTTTTGTTTTGTTTTGTTTTGTTTTTGTTTTGATTTATTTGTTTACTTTTGAAGGATTTGGCAATCTGTCTCCCCAGAATAGTTTGCTGCGTCTCCATGGACTTTTTCCTTAGAGTATGAAGTATCCGTGACTTTTCTTTGTTCTTTGGGGTGCCGTATTCAGAGCAGAAAGGAAAGAGACCAACAGAAGAGGCTCATTGCAAAAACATGAAGCTAAGATGATTTTTTGCTTCAGTATGTAAATTTTGGTCCCAAATAGAGTGATGGCTTGTCCTCATTTCCCCTTGCTCAACATTAAATATTCACAATTGCAATTGGAAAGTAGTAATAGAAAATTTTACGTTGCTTTCAGCTGGTTTTATTTCAGTACAGTCACTGGAGGAAAGGAGAAGAGAAATAACAGCTAGTTTTAGTCATACTAATAATAAATGGTCTGCAGATCTTTACAAAAATTGTGACAGTTCAACCTTCCTGCAGCATTTCTTTTCTGTTCTGTTTTTCCTGATTAGAACAGAAGTATGAGACTCTTGACTTCAAATACAGTACATCTCTGCTTAGTTTAAGGGAGGGAGAGAATGAGTGAGCAATAGTGAGGTAGGTCACCACATGGGACTTCATAGCTGCAAATCAGATATAAGGGCTTTGAACATTGAATTTCAGTTAAAACTGAAAGCAGTCCTCAAAATACCTGCCACAAGGCTTAAGGAAACCTGAAATTTCCAAGCTACTTTCAATAGGATGATAGCTGATTTTTTTCTTGTAACTTCAAGTTAACAGTCCTATTAGGACTATCAGTTGGATTTTAAGTCTCATGTTGGGTTTTACTTTATTGCTGTGTTTTAGAAATGAAAATATTTTTTTTCCCTGAATATAAACGAGAGGCGTTAGAATTCAGTGCTATTAAAATTCAAGCATATGTATGAAGGTGTGCAGTTACTGTTTTTTCTGCAGTTTTTATTATTGAAATAATACAGAAATGTAATAATTATAAAAATATACACGTCTAGTTGGTTTTTTTTGTTGTTTTTGTTGTTTACACCTCAAATATATTCAGTATGTATGATGTCAGGACAAGTTTCTTTCCGTGTGATTTGACAATAACCTGGGACTTTCAGCCTTGCCTCTTAGAAAGCATGTCCATGTTTGTGATTGTGTTTGTAGAGTCGTCATCTGTCACCAAAGATAACGTGGAAGGGTGCAAGTGTAATACTAACTGTAAGCTTGTCTGTTAGTGTGTGAGAGTGTGACTGATACAAATGTAGACAATAATCTGAAAGCTGGATCACTGGATCGTAAAAATACATCCAATAAAAACATGGAACTTGGATTGTAACCACATCAGTCATCTATTGGTGGTGGCTTCTGACTACAAATGGCTTCAGGTAAACCAATATCAGTGATCCCCTGACTGACATCAGAGCTTAATTTACTGGTTCCTTTTGTTAAGATTTGAAAAATGCTGACTACGTCCCTCTTAACATTTCCAAACCCAAACTCCTGAATGCAAATAGTACTAAGTAAAATAAGGTAATTTGAAGGGGATTGTTAGCAGGTGTGGAAGTGGATTTTGTTTATTTATACAGTTATTGGACATACAGAGTTATATGTCTACAGAAGAAGTCAGGAAACGTGTTACTTTTTTTTTCAGTTCTTAAGCAATTGAAACCTGAAATCCTGGTCACTTCTTTTCCCCTTCTGCTATGTGCAAAGATGTGGAAAATGTAAATCAAAATTCCTCTAGAGATTGGAATTTTGAATGCATCATGTACCATCTTCCTGAAGCAGAAAATATGTGAAACAAAACCAATTTGGTTGACCAAATATAGAGCAGAACACAATGACTGAATTCCCTGTTTTGTTTTCTTTGTTGTTGTTTTGTTTTTGTCATTTAGGATTACCTGGATGAAACAGAAGAAGATATTGATGACATAGTGGCCTCTCGTTATTCAAGGAAACATGGACATCTGACAAGTGCATTATCAAGAGTAAGATCCTGAGTAGAAAACAGATGCTTTTTCATCTCACATAAGACCATTCTTCTTCCAAAATGGAGTTTAACATCATACCACTTATCAGCATTCTGTTTTATATTTTAGTAGTTTTCCTAACAATTTATAGCTGATCACTTTTCATCCCGCACTTGAGAAACATCCTTTAACTTTTAGATAGTTTTTCTGACTATTATATTTTTAAGGCTGTTCAAAGCTAAGATGCTGTTCTGCAGAGCACATGGAAAGTAAGAACCATGTTGTGTACTCATCTGCAGATTTCTCCACACATTCAAGTTACTACCAAGCTGATATTTGGGAAGGCAAACCATAGATGTTTGCAGTATGTGACTACTCAGTTTTGCAGAGGAGCACTTAATCCTAATTCACTTGAAATGAAGAGAACAAGGCTGTGATGTGATCTTTCATCTCATTTCACTTTCTGAATGTTAAGGTTCTTGGGACACAAATAATTGTTTGTGCATTTGCATGCATGCCATTTCTGTCCACCCCCAGCCTAGCTTCTCCCATTCTCCATGACATGATTGCTATGCCACCCCCATCTCAAAAATTATTCTCTTTACAGTGAGGAGGGAGATGTTGGGGGGGGGGGGAGGGTGGATTGGTGACAACTTTTCTATTTCCTGAAATAATTGTATTTTTTTCTGCCATACCTATTTTTTTTTTTTTGGTCATGCCTACAAACTATATAATGCAAATCATCTGTTTGAGTCTCATGGTTATCTAACTGTTGCAGCTTAGTGTTGGTCTTGAAAGGATGGTTGCATTTTCAGATTGTTACGGGTGCTTGAGATGCAACAAAATTGGTGTAACAAGCCCTCTGTAGCTCTTTTTACAGTCTGTTATTTGCTGGGAAAGAAAATGGTTGATAAAAATAGCCTTTAACATGCTTATAAATACCTGCTGTGTTGCACATTTCTGGGGTCTGACACTCGGGATGTGAGCAACTCGTAGCACCTTCAGTAAAGTCACGGAGCCCTCTGTGGCCACTATTCTTCATGCCTTGTGCTAAGAATAGCTCTGGCGAGCACATAGAGTACTAGTAAGCTGCAAGAAACACGAAGGAGAAGATGAGAGAGTTCAGGAGGATGAAGAGACCTGAGGAGTCTTATGCTAGAAGGGAAGAGAAAATATGGTCCATGACATTAATCAATGAGCTGTCCTTTCTAGACTGTATCCGCATTAGTCTCCATGCAGGTAACACCCAGGGAATGCTCATTTCAATTCTCGATCCCAAAGAGATGGTGTTGGCTGAACCCAAGCTCAGCTTACCTGGGGAGGAGAAAGAGCTGAGAGAATTGCCATTGCAGAGCATTTTGGTATCTTAGATCTGGCCATGTTCAGACTGTTTTCCCTTCTAATTTGTGTAATTCAAAGAAACAGATGCAACAGAGATGTGTGGCACTTTGCACCAAATCAGACCTGAGCAAATGTAGCTTTTTTGGTATTGGTCTAACACCACCCACTTCCCTGAGGTTGACTGTGACTCACTGTCTCCAATCATTGCTGGCCCCATTGATTTTGTAGGCAGAATTATTTTTCTTTCCTTTGAATATTGATATGAGGGTTGCAGGTGCTGAAGTGCTTTCTCAGTTTAGCCCATTAACTGAGGAACTGTATTTAGAGAACCTTCCATCTGTGTACTGTAGGTTGTATTCTGTCTGTGCACTGGGTTTTGTCTGTTTCTGTAGATTTCCCTTCAACCTTTTTCTTAAGCAGAGTACAGCTTTTCCTCTGCTGTAGGTTTGAGGTAATCTCAGATCTCAATGCTTTTGTTTCTTTGTATTCACCCTGAAATGATTGTTAATGTCCCTGCATGCTATGCTAATGGAGAAGTTTCGAATGGCAAAGCTGCTGCTCCCTGCTAGAGCAGGTCAGTTTTACAGGTTCTTTGTGACTTTCTTTAAGTGTGTGTTACTAGTTATTCCCTCTCTCTTATTTTTGCCTTTTCTCTGCTTGTTGTATGCCTTTGAGCCTTCTGCGTTGTACAGAATTTTTTCCTGTATTTTGCTTGTCCATCAAATGGCTATCTACATTATTATGTCACATTGAAGTAATTTTGTTAATGAAAAGTAGGTTCTGACTGCATCTTTTTTTATTAAATATGAGAATTTAAAGTACTGCGTAGGTATTCTAACAATGAGCATTTGAGGTTAAAGGAAATATTTCAAGAAGGTAAAGACACTTAAATCTGCCTGTATCATGTGTGAGCAAAAATGCGAATGAAAGGTGACACTGAACAGGAATTGCATCTCAGCATTAGGGTATTGTTGTCTGTGTTTACCCAAAGCTAATACATGAACTTTGTATTGAGTTTTCCCTGCATCCTTCACTGATTCCTCTCCTAAACACATTAATGCGTTTTTGTCAAGGTCCATCACGTCAGTAAATCTGAGCTTTTCCAGTGTCTTACTGCACCAATAAGAGATGCAAAACAAATGTAATTCTTAGTGATGGACTGAAGTGAGGCTCAGCAACCTCCATATGTAGTGGTTGTACACTACTTATGAAAGTGGAAAATGAGTAGATTTCCTAAGGATATTGCATTTAGCATATATAAAGGCCATTGTAAATGCCACAGAACAGAGTCTGTGTGGAAAGAAGTCAAATATGTCAAATATTTCTACTGAATATGTGTTGTTTCATTTGTGGATTCGTTTTCTGAATGCAATTCAGAAATTGCATTTGCATAAATTCTAGCATCAGAGGACATCTATTTGTTTGTTTGTTTTGACTGTTTGTTTTCCCAATCATTTGTCCCTTTACTGCCAATGTACCTAAAGATCAAGAAAAAGAATACTTGGATTCAGAAGAATAACTATTCTCCCTCCACACGTTGGTGTAACCTTGTTAGTTTTTTAAGGTGGGCACATGCATTGTTATTTTCCCGTTACAGGGATAATGTTGGCATTTTGTACCACGTACTGGGATCTTTGAGTTCACTAACAGTGTCCAAGGATACCCATTTTATCTATGCTCGAGGTGGGAATGCATAAATGGTAAATGCTGAAATTTAGCTTGAGGTGTGTTAAGAATAGGAAGAAATATGACACATTTGTCAGTGTGTGTTGCTAATTGTCCTGCAGTCTTGTTCATGGAATCTCAGTCAACCATACAAGGTAATAAAAGGACAAGCTTTATATTTCTTCCTTTTTTGTTTGTTTGTTTAAAGGAAAGGATAAAGAAAACTAGCCCAAATTAGAAAAAAAAAAAAACAAAAAGAAAAATACAAAAATTATGAACTTTTTGCTGTTTATTATTCTTACATGATGTATAAAATTAACTTTTTTGGATTTTTATTTTTTTTTTTAAGAATGATTGCTGGTTTAGTTTCTTAGTCTCTCTTGATGTTCACCGTATGGACACAAGCCATATCACTCCAGCTTTCTTTGCTGTGGAGCCTTTAGACAAGATGGTTGGAGATTTGCGTTTTGTCACAGACCAGTTCTTTTTGTGTGGCTCTTCCTTTCAACTCTGTTCTTCCTTCCTCCCTCTAGCTGCTAGGGAACGAGGTAGCTCAAGATGTAGTTTCCCATGAATTCATTAGTTAGACTGCCAGAAATTGCTCAAATGAGCAGAGGGGAGAAATGCTTTTCCCATCATTCTGTTACTGTACTTTTTTCCCCAGAGTGGCATGTTTAAACATGTATGTGTGTTTTTTCACATATCGTTACAAACTCTACAGAGAAACTGCAGTTTTTTTTACAAAGGAACCAACTCTGCAATATATGAATGCTCAGCTTTTGGCGAGATTAAGAAAGAATTAAGTTCGTGGAGACATAAATGGAGTACATTTATGTACTCCCTAGCAATTACAGGCCTGTCAGTCTCACGTCAGTGCCTGGTAAAATTATGGAGAGGATGATCCTTGAAGTTATTGAAGTGCACCTGGGGGACAATGCAGTCATTGGTCCCAGCCAACATGGGTTCATGAGGGGTAGGTCCTGCCTAACAAATTTGATTTCTTTTTATGATAAGATCACCCATCTAGTTGATCAAGGGAAACCAGCTGATGTGATCTTTTTGGACTTCAGCAAAGCTTTTGACAGGGTTTCCCATAGGATCCTACTGGACAAAATGTCCAGCATACAGCTAAACAAAACCATCATACGATGGGTGAGCAATTGGCTGACGGGCAGGGCTCAAACGGTTGTGGAAAATGGGGCCACATCTGGCTGGCGGATGGTCACTAGTGGGGTCCCTCAAGGCTCCATTTTAGGGCCAGTCCTCTTCAATGTTTTTATAAATGATTTGGATGTAGGACTAGAAGGTGTTTTGAGCAAATTTGCCGACGACACCAAACTTGGAGGAGTTGTGGACTCGGCTGAGGGTGGAAAGGCCTTGCAGAGAGATCTGGACAGATTGGAGAGCTGGGCGATCACCAACCACATGAAGTTTAACAAAAGCAAGTGCCAGGTCCCGCACCTGGGACGGGGCAACCCTGGCTATACGTACAGACTGGGCGACGAGACGCTGGAGAGCAGCCCCGCAGAGAGGGATCTGGGGGTTGTGGTTGACAGCAAGTTGAATATGAGCCAGCAGTGTGCCCTGGCAGCCAGGAGGGCCAACCGTACCCTGGGGTGCATCAAGCACGGCAATTGCTAGTCTAGCATTGCTAGTCAGTTGAGGGAAGGGATTGTCTCGCTCTACTCTGCGCTGGTGCGGCCTCACCTCGGGTACTGTGTGAGGCACCACAGTACAAGAAGGACATTAAACTGTTGGAGAGTGTTCAGAGGAGGGTGACGAAGGTGGTGAAAGGCCTAGAGGGGAAGACATATGAGGAGCGGCTGAGGTCACTTGGCCTGTTCAGCCTGGAGAAGAGGAGGCTGAGGGGGGACCTCATCGCAGTCTACAACTTCCTCATGAGGGGGAGTGGAGAGGCAGATGACCTATTCTCTGTTATCACCAGTGATAGGACCCGCGGGAGCGGTGTTAAGCTGAGGCAGGGGAAGTTTAGGCTAGACATCAGGAAGATGTTCTTCACAGAGAGTGTGGTTGCACACTGGAACAGGCTCCCCAGTGAAGTAGTCACTGCACCAAGCCTGTCTGAATTTAAGAAGAGATTGGACTGTGCACTTAGTCACATGGTCTAAACTTTTGGGCAGACCTGTGCATTGCCAGGGGTTGGACTAGATGATCCTTATGGGTCCCTTCCAACTCGGGATATTCTATGATTCTATACATCCAAATACAATCCAATACAAACCCAAATCTGCCGAGTTGGTGTTCTAAAACATTTTTTTTTCTTTTGATACAGCAGATACTTCACTTCTATTTTATTACCTTCAGTGCCCTTCAATACTTGATGTATATGGAAAACACTTTGCATTTCTCTGATTTGGTGATGCCTTTTTCCTTTTCTTTCACTATGGCTTTGCAATGCAAACTTTATTTACCTGACTGTATCAGTCAAGCTTTTTCACTGCACTTACTCTTTCCTATTACAGCTACCTAATGCTCTTTTCTCTTGACCTTTTCCACTGCCTTCTTTAAAGAACTTCTCAGAAGCCTCTGACAGAAAATGGACCTACTTAAATGTGCCTGAAACAGATGGTGATACTGTGAGTTCTCCTCAATCCTCTGCTTAACTTTGAAGGTTTCTCTCTTTTATCCCTCTGTGTTCAAGACTGTGCCTGTCTGTCTTGCAAGCTTCCTGTGTGATAGAATTTATATGGTTATGTATGTTCTTGAGCAATCTTGCTCAAGGACTCAAACCAAAATGTATGCCAGATTTCTAGAATGCCTTTGGTTCCAGTGGCGTGCACATTGCTCCAATTTTCTTTAAAAACATTTAGTTCTTTTCTAATTGTAATCTTTTGAAAGAGGATATCCAGATAGCAATATGGTATAGGGTATCAGTGACAAGAGATTGGGTTGTGATATATTATGCCACAGTGGAAAATCTTGTGGGATTTTTGCTAAACCTTTTTTGGCGTTAGGAAAATTGCAGAAACAATGGGTATTGGAAGTTTGCTCATTCTTTTAGAATTACTAACGAGGGATGGGTGTCACTTTAACCAAACATGTTTTTTATCATCTTCATTACAGGAATCATAATTTTTTCTAATGGTTCTGTCAGTAGTTATCTCATGAGACTCAGTAAAAATTAGGTGGACAGCTGAGACAGTGAGGTCATTTTTATCTGCTTAGAACTTATGTGAGCTTACGGTTTATGTAGCCTGACTGCTCTTCAGCTCATGCATGAATTAAATGGCAGTAATTTAGATTTAGTCACGTTTATAAATAGATTTGAGTCCCGTGTGTAAAAAACATCAACAGTCTAGACATTTATGCTATTATTATTTGCAGTTCCTGCTCCCTTTACATCAAATAGACTCAGGTAGTGTTTCTCTTCTATCCTATGTCTCTTTTCATAGCAAGTCCTAACAAGTGAGACAGTATTGCAGGGTTGTGGCTGCATGAAAGAGCAGATTCGGGAAATATAATTTGTTTAAGCTTCTTTCTCTCTCCCTCCAGACAAGCATTAACAGCATGCTGAGTGTATATAGTGAAACTGGTGACTATGGCAACGTGAAGGTCAGCGGTGAAATCCTGCTCCAAATCAACTACAGCTACAAAACAGGTGCCCTCAACATCTTGGTGAAAAGCTGCAGAAACCTGGCTGTTGCAGATGAGAAAAAGCAAAGGACTGATCCGTAAGCACAGAAAATTCCTTTTTAGGCCCTGCTAGGGCTGTCCTCTAACACATTACTCTCTGTAGTCATCAGTGATGTAGCCTGGGGTTGTGATACAAACCTGAGAATTCATAAGATCCAGTTGCTACAAACCAGCGTTTGGGTGATGGTTGGTTTTGGATTCCCTATGTGAAATGCATTTCTAATATATTCCTTAGAGCAGCATGGACATATTCTGGGGAAACAATAATATTACTTCAATTATCAACCTGTTTGCTAGCAATCTCTTCAAAACGACAAAAAATATGAATGCATAGGGGGACTGAATTGATTTCTTACTTTTAGAAGCAACACTAAAGTATATGATGGTGTTTCAGAGGGAGGGAGGGAAATAGATTTCTGGTTTTCATGCTGTGAATCCATAGATTCACTTTTCAAAGACTGTGTTTTATGAGAGTCTTTTAGCTTTCTGTGTATTCTTAGTTTTCAGTATATAATGTAAACTCTCTCATAGTTAGGAATTAATAATTTATATCTCTAATCATGTCTAATCCTTTTGTAAGGTATAAAGTTTTTAATTCTCCTGTATTTTCAGTGTATGTGTTGTCATATGTAGTCAGTCAGTAATCATATACTACAAAAGCTGAAGTGCTAGGAAAGCTTTCTGCAAATTATTTCTGTAAATTAATTTAGCCCTTTTGTTACTCCGAGCCTATCAGAACAACATCGCAGTGTTTCTAGATAAAGTCCATACCTTTCCATGTTTCACAAAGTCTGTTACATGTGTACGTTGTTTAGACTGCAAAAATTAATTTCCTCATATATGTTACTGATGCTGGAATGGCAAGTCCTTGCTCAAACTGGTCATTTCTATTCCTTGCTAATAATTTACTACTTGATCTGCAGATATGTCAAAGCATACCTTCTACCTGATAAGTCCCGCCAAAGTAAACGAAAGACCAAAATTAAAAGTAACAGCACCAATCCAGAATTTAATGAGACGCTGAAGGTGAGAACACTGCCTCTCTCATGGGCTGTGATGAATGTTCTACTTGTGCTCACAGGCATTTTCTGTAAGTGCTCCAGTATGGGGATTAGAATTTGGAAGCGATGCCTCAAAGGGAAGGTATTTAAGCAAAACATCTAGGAATCCTATGAGTTTTAATTTCTGGTTTTCAGCATCGAGGAATTGTTTTTGTTTGGTTCTCCCCTCTACAGGTAAAACTTACATTAGTTTGCATGGTTCTTTTTCAAAACTGTTGATGTTCCCATCTAACCTGAGCTCAGAGTTCTTAAGCACACCTTAAAGATTTTGCAAGCCCTAAGTTACAACTGTACTGAGGTAGAACTAGCTTAAAAAATCCTGTCTAACTGATTTCTCAGAGAAGATAACCTTTTGCAGTAAAAGCTCTTTGATAGCTAGTGAAGCTGTTGTTGCCATTTTACTGTGTTCCTAAAAAGCTGACTGAAGTGTATTTTGTGTTGCAAAAGAAAATGATAGACTACTGCCTTGACTGGTGGAGCCCAAGTGCCCAGGATCTTTCCATTCTTTTCTCATACCCATGTCCAGCCTACAGAGGCTGGAAAGATGTTGTGCTCCTCACAAGCTGCTTATTTACCTGCTTGGCTCTGTGGTGCAGGGTGGAATGGCAGAGTGTGAGTGCCCAGCCCACTGCCTGGCACCTGGACTGCAGGCTCCTGGTGATTCTGCTTCCTGTCAACTGTCAAGAGTCATCCCAGCCAGCTGTCATTAAGCGAGAAACTTTTCTGTATTATCCTGAAATATTCTGAGGGGAAATTCAGTGATTAAGAAATTTAAATAAGTTTCATATAATAGATGCTAATAGATGTTCGTTGGCCAGTATACTTGACCTAACCTGGCTACAAAACTATTTTGCAAACTTACACATGCTTGGTCTGACCAGGCTGCTTTCCAAGGAAGAGTGTCCTGCACAGCCTCATTTTTAAATGGTTTCTAGTAAAGTTAAGATTTGCCTGAACTGGAGGGGAAAAAAAAAAAAAAAAAGGTGTTAGACTCTCTTTAGCAGGGAATGTAGCTAGCACTGAACGTGTTTGCTAGTAGGGAACTGCAGGAATAGGACCTAACAGCTTGCTGAAAATGCAGATTGTGTCCAAGAGGGCTTACTTGTATTGTTGGTAGGTAAACGAGAGCTAAATCTATTTGCTGCAACTGGTATTACCATTAAAAAAAGAAAAAAATACATCTATATCTTCCATCTTTGGCTTTTATTCTAGTATTGCTGAACAGTGCAGCTCTCACAGTTGGCATCTAAGATATAAGCATTGCAGACATATCTATGCATTAATAGCCTACTTGTGTGGCTAGCCAACTGACTTGACTGTTTCAGCTTCTGGAGAACACGTCTGTGTCCAGACATTGTTCCTGAGAACAAACAAAAAAAGAAGACATCTGGATCTCCTCAATTAACACTAGAAGAAGGGTGAATTTCATGGAATTATTAGGCCTTTCCCTGAAAGCAGAGCTAGAATTCCAGATGTTTATAATTTTCTATATATTTGCTAGGATATGTTGCTACCTCAGAGGAGTTTTTAATAGCTTTCAATCAATTTTTTAATAGCTTTCAACCAAGCTGCACCAACAGTGCTACTGAGGCATTTTGGGGAATGCTTTGCAGATATAGTTTTACTTGTTTTCAGAACCATTTTTCACAAGTTACAAAGATAAAACTGAATAGGAGAAGAAAACACTGCTTCTAGAAAACAGTGTACAGCAGCCTCTCTTTAGGGATGAAAGATCCAGTGGGGTTTCTTCTTACAAAATAAACTTTGGTGTCAATCTACTTCTTTTACATAAGCTGTAAGGAATTAACGGGATGATTGTTTTAATCATCATTATTGACTTTACGGCCATAAATACCCAATAAGTAATACAGAAAAAAAGAAAAGAAGTTTAACAGTTCCCTGTGAGATTTCTAGCTATAGACATCTTATTTGCAATGAAAACAAATCTCTCTTTCATGCTCCATTTATTAGCTGCTGTGGGCTTCATGAAATTTAGCTATTGCTGTAAAAGGCTCCATGGAAACTATTATTTGTGCTTATTCTGAGGGTTCCTTTTTCTGTTTTTCTGTTGGTAGTATGTCATCAGTCATACACAGCTAGAAACCAGGACCCTGCAGCTTTCTGTCTGGCACTATGACAGATTTGGACGCAACAGCTTTCTTGGAGAAGTGGAAATTCCATTCGATTCCTGGAACTTTGAAAATCAGGGCGATGAGTGGTTTGTGCTCCAGCCCAAGGTAAGGACTTCCAGGGGCCAATGAAACTGCTGAGAAGCAAATTTACCAAGGCTTAGTTATTTTTCCTTTGGAACACGTTTTTAAAATGGTGACTTTGTGATTGTCTAATGTGACAATAAAAATAGTATCTTTGTGCTTTATTCAGTCAAAACCCACCGTTCCTGAAGTCTTCATGAAAACTTTTTATCTGGTTGGCCACTTAAACAAACAAAACCCAGCACCTTAAATAATATATAAGTTTGTCTTGCAACAAACTGCAGAGGAAAAATGACCTAGTAAAGAAATTGATTTATTTTTTCTTCCAGAAAACAGAAGATAAACCAAATGGCTTTTTTGCCGCTCCCCTCTACCCAACCCTCAACAGTTCAATAAAGCAAAAGACCTTTTTGTTTCAGTTCAGTGTGCTTCACACTTTTCAGCTGTAACAAAATGACTTATTAATCTCTTATTTACCTTGACTAGGAAGGTATAAGATGAGGCTTCTCATCAGGCAAATCAGTCGGTTTATGAAATAGGACTTTCACTGTACTTAGCTAAGGATAGGATGACTTCTGTCTTTAGGGCACCCCCCTGCTTTGGCAAAGGTGTTTATTTTTGGAAGAGATTCAAAGAGCCGTTGTAAGCTCAAGGATTAAAGGCTTTTCAATTGCTTGCTTCTGCAGCAGCTGGGATCCCTAGGAATTTCAGGGGTTTAAACTGCTATTTTGGAAAGTTTATTTTTCTTGTTGTAGAAAAATCCAAGACTGTATTGCAGATGACGTGGAGATAGACTCAGGTGACTCCTTTGTTCCATGTTCATTATATTTAAAGAAATATTATATTTGGGGTTTAGGAGGGACTGTTTGATTTGTGTCTTACCCTCAAATGTCAGATGAGTCTGATTGCTTTATAATTTCCTGGTATAGCCCTTTCTGGTGCTAAGCCGTCACAAATTTATACTTCAGTAAATAATTAGCCAGAAAATACATAAGGAAACTGGTCTCCTTTTAACACTCACACACCTCACGCTTTAAAACTGGCACGGAAGATCATTCCTAGTTTCCTCGTTTAGCTTTATTAATGAGAGTGACCATCAGCTTTCCCTTCATAGCCCAAAAGGGGCGTGAGATACCAGGAAGAGAAAGTGGCCAATGAAGACAAACAAACTCCAGTCAGCGCTGTGTCCAGGCCAGGATTATACCATCCTTCTTACAAGCTTGCAGAACTTTCACCCAACTGGCATCATGTAGTTTGCTTTTGTTGGGTCTACTCTTGGAGTAGACTAAATGTCTGCTGCACCTCTGTTGTATCCTTGGCTGGTGTTAGATGTTGCTCTTATTTAGTACCAACCATTCTACCGTGGTCGATGTATCTTGTATTTGTTTCACTTACAGTTTGTATGCAACATTGGTCTGAAATTGAGCGTCTTTTCATGCAGTAATCTCTTTGTCTTCTCAGTTCAGTCTCTGGGGGCTTTGTATGGGTATGGGTGGTTTCTTTTAATCTAACAGGAAAAAAAAATGTCTTGAGATAGTCCTGCTCAGGAAAAATAGTAATGATGTGTTAAGCATTTAAGCCATTCCAGCTGGAAGGTCTTGTCTGATTATTTCCAAACCCATTAAAAGGACTTTTAAACTAGTTCTTTTTTACCAAAGAAAGCAAACACAAAATTGGTCTTGTCTGCTTCCTAAGTTGTTACAAATAATATTTCTGAACTTAAAATGCTGCTAAGATTGTTGTCTGGCAAAGATAAAAAATGCTGCTAAGATTGTTGTCTGGCAAAGATAATATTGTTTCTGAAAGATTAATTATTGCATTTTGAAATTTAAAAAAAAATACAGGTTAACATACAAAAAAGTTACATGCTGTTCTCCCACATGAATTGCATGATACAGAAAGGAATAGCAGTGAAATGTTCCCTGGGTTTTACTACATTGCTTTGTTTTATCATGAATCATTTAGCTGCCTTAATGAAAATGTTGGAGACTTGAGACCTATTTCTTCTATGAGCACTGCGTGGCCTATTTTCAAGAGGAGCATGGTTAAATCAGAAAATAGTTCTGTGGTTGAAGAGGGGGGAAGAGTCTAGAGTCACGGTATACGCGGTTTTGGAGAGGGGAAGGTTTGCAAATTGTTCCTGATGTAAGAACTTATGCTGTCATTTGTCCACCAGAAAAACAGAAAAACTAATCCTTGCTGACTTTATGGGAAATCTGATGCTAAACCTACATAGTTTAGGCCCTAAATGAACTGCCTAACTAGCAAGATTTAAATAATAATTTCTTGTTGTTAAAATTATTCCACAGCCATTTACAGCTTTTATTTTGTCCTCTGTTTTAGCAACTGGCATCAGACACTGGTGCCATCTTGGTACTTCTGAAGACTACTGAATGTGTTGTTTCTGGGTGAAATTCAAACATTTCAAAAGAGAAGGAACCAGAAATATTATTGGGTGGAAAAGGACACTGAGAATAACCTTAGTTTTCGGTTTTCTATTTCAGAGCTGGACTCTGCTCTCTTCTGCTGCCATAGTTCCCCATATCTCTATTTCAAGAGTGACTCGAGAGTGACTCTTCTAAAATACATGAAACCAATTATGGATTTAAAACCTATTTGGTGTAAATAAGAGCATCAGAATGTCAGCTTAAATTAGCTACAATTTCTTCAGAAATAAGTTCAAGTTCTTTGTTTATTTGCGTCACTCATTCATGCTAGATCTCTCCTTTCTGCACTGTGTCTAATGCCACGTGGCTTTGTTCTTCTGAGAGCTTGCATTCCCTGATTCATAAAGTTTTCTAAAATGTGATCGTATTCAATCTGAAATGTTAAATTATGTGAAAGGAGGATGGTAAGTCTTGATATATTTAAGAAACATTTCGAACAGCATTGGTACAATAAAATTAAACATCAAATGGAGAAAGTGAATGATTAACCTTAGCTGGATTTATGGTTTTTGATTAATTTTTTTTCCTTTCAGGTGGAGGTTGCAACAGATGTTGGGCTTCAGTATAAAGGAGAACTGACAGTTGTTTTACGTTACATTCCCCCAGACAGAAACCTAATGCTTCCTCTAGGGCAGTTTCAAGGTAAAGCAAACATTAATGGCAATTTATGATAGCATCCCTCTGAGTATTAAAAATCCTCAACTAGTGTGAAGTAATGGAATTAGAGAAGATTGAAATTAGACTTAAATATATTAGTTGTCTTTATCTGTGTAACTTTTGAGTCATGAGTATGTTTCTCTTCCTCCATCCTCTTCTATTACATTGGACTTCAGGAGAGGGAAGGGAAAGAGGAGTGTGCCATAGTTAAGTACTGGTGCATGGATTTTAGCTAATTAAAAAATGCTCAGACATTAGTTAATATGATCAAGGACAGCCACATACGAATAAATCTTCTAAATTGTAGTCTGTGTGTTCTTTGTTCAGCTGGCTATATACAGTGTATATCTGATCAAAGTAACAAACTTCCCTTAGTTCCTCTTGCTTAATTGTCCATAACTTTACTTATCTCCTCATTTTAAGTCTTTTTCATGCTTCTTTAACTTCTGTTCAGTTTTGCCATATTACATCTCTAATTCAATCCTGTAAAATAATATTTGAATTGTTTGGGGTAACCCATTATTTTCATTAGTAATGAGCAAGGGATAATACCGTTACTTACTCCTTGCATTGTAGTAGCATGAGGAACAGCAATCATCTGAAGAGAAAGCAGTCACTGGATAGCACCTGAGAGATGTACTAGGTACAGGTAGTCCAAGAAGAGTTCTTTCTTAGTGACAACTTTGCTGTTTAGCATTAGGATTTGATAGGTATATTAGACTTTTTTATTTTTCTTTCTTTTTTCTTTTCTTGACAAATGGTATTCTCTCTGCTTGAAGCAATCCCAAGGTTTTTTCTCTCAAAAACTAATTGCTGTCTGAAAAGTACAGATATACACTTTTTTTTTAAATTAGTAACACTTTAACATCACTCCTCATCCTTTTTTTCTGATGTTTCCACTTCCAGACAATGTGCATGATCCCCGATGATATACCCCTTAGAATCCACAGCAACAAGTATGTGTCCTCATGTAGCCATTCAAATGCAGTAGTGTGTCAGTGAGCACTGTGTCCTTTGCCATGGACTATGAGGAGCAGTTTATGCTTACAAAAGGAATATACTCAGTATATTTCTGCATTTTAAATTTTAGGACAGATGTTACATACCTTGCTTGTGGTGTCAGGCTGCTTTAACATCAGTGATGGAATTGGATTCTGAGAAGAGAGCAGGGCTTACAGGTTGTGCTGTTCTTTCTGTTCAGCATAGTACCACACCAATGATTACATTCAGAAAGGACTTCAGTTAGGATACCCAGTTGTGTCCAGCAAGGGATACCTGGTTAGACAGTCAAGTTCTTTATCAAGTATGGAGTGATTTCCTGCCCTTGACTTTTCAGTTTCTATACCCTTGACAATCAGGATCTGCTCATAAGAAATGCTTTAATCCTGTTTAAGGAAATGAGTGAAAGAATCCAGCCAAGAGAACTTAGATGTCCAAATCAGTTTTGCAGTGTATAGTTTCTGATTGTGATAACGATGTTGCAACTCTGTTGTGTATGTAGGAAAGAAGAGCTTTAAAAAAGGAAAAAAGAGAGAGACTCATCTGCCATCTGGAGGTATATTAGAAGTCCTCATCAAAGAAGCTAAGAATTTAACAGCGGTGAAATCAGGAGGCACATCAGACACTTTTGTGAAAGGGTCAGTGTTTTTTTTCCTCCGCATTTTAATGCTTCCACTGAAGAGTATTTTGTCTGACCCTATTTTTTTCAATATATCTGTATATGTATGTGTTGGATGTCAATACTGAAAAGCAACTGGCACCTTGAAATGGTATGGCGAAGGATGCTGTTGGCTAAGGGCAGAGAGGTATGAGTTGTCCCAGTGGTTAAATACCAGCATGTCTGGACTCAGTCAAGAAACAGTATTTAATCTGTATCACTGACTCCATTCAAACATACGTATTCAGTGTGCTAAGGTGCACACTGTTAGAGAATATAAACAAAACACTTCCATTGAGTTGGCAGAGAAAGGTAGGTGAACATTGGTTATTCCTGAAGGCAAGAAGATGTAAACTGGGGTTCACACATTGGAGATGACACCTGTTCTGACAGTGACTTTTATGTTTCCAGCAAATTGAAACAATACATATATATATTTTTTTGACTAGGAGAAATAACTTTGTTTTCAGGAAGAAATAAGTCTGTTGGGATTCCTTATAAAACTGCAAATAGCTTGATGGCTTGCTCCATCACACTGAGGTTCTTTCTAGTGGATGTCAACTGTGAAACAGGCAGAAAGAGAAAACTCGTGTGTGAGGAAATTCTGTTCTCAGTCAAATAAGTATGCTAAATGAGAAGATTTTTCTCTCTTTTACTGTAAGTAGTTTTTTTTTTTCTTTAGTGTTTAATTGGGGAAGATCTTTGTCATGCAGTACCGCGTCAACGAGCACATTTAAGTCCTAAGGGTTCCCAGAAAGTCTATCACTGACTTCAAACAGTGTCTTAACTCTAATTGTTTCTCATTGTTAACATTTAATATTATTTGACAGAAGACATTTAAAAAGTCTGCTCTAATGGTTTTTAGGTTTGATTTTAAAGATGCATTCTTCTGAATAATGTTGGGTCTGTGTCTCTTGTATGCCTATATGCACGTATGTACATATATGTATATAATATGAAATACATATTTGCATCTTTTTTATTCAATTAGCAGCATTTTTGTTGGACAGTCAAAATCCAGACTATTTAAAATGCTACATATAGGATATACCTGCATTTGAATAAAATGAGCATAATCCTGCACACCTCATCATATTGAATTTTTCATAATTTAAGGAAATAATGAGCTTAAAACATTTTTCTTTGCCAGTTTTTGGTCTCAGCGCTAGTTTTGAAAATTGGTGACTTTTAGATATGCTCCAGTTTATCAGTAATGGTTTGAGTCTTGTTTACTAAACAGTGACCATACAAAACATCTTGCCCTTGACTCGTAGGCAGAGCTGAGAGTTTGTCCTAGTCTTTACTGTGCTTCGAACAATCACTGAGCTCATACGCATCATATAGAAAAAGTTTGAGCTATTCTTTGTATGCATTTGTTCTCCTTTGCCATCTCTCTTCTGTTACATGTGAGGGCATTTCCTTTTATTGAAAAATAGAGTGTCTGATCTCGCTATGGCTTTTTTCCACTTGAAGCTTGCAACAGGTTTCAGGGAGAAAATGTTTTCAAAGCCTTTTTATGTTAGCAGTAGCAATGTGTGGCCAATAATTCTGTGGAGTATTTTTAGTTAGTGGCATCTGCTCTTGCTGACATGGATTATTCAGTGTGGTGAAACAGGCGTCTGTTTTCCTCAGACTATTGATTGGTTGTCTGTTGTGTCGTGGCTAAATGCATAACAACGTTGCCGTGAACCCGTAGAGGTACAGCAGTAGTCTGATCCACACTGCTATTTTGAGACTAAATTAAAGTAATTTAATAGCCTGCTGCAATGAAATAGCTCATGTTTGTTCTCAAGTAAAAGCCTGGACAGGAAGCCTGATTGAGGTCTAGTGATATAGTTTGTTTGTATGCCTGACCCTTTAATATTCATGTGCAACTCCATAGTTATTTTATTAACATTGCTGAAAAATGTGAAGGTACAGACTGTGAAAATTTGTACTGAACTCTGATTTTGAAACTAGAGTATTATTTTTACTTAGTTTCACTAAGGGAATTCTTCACTAAAAAATCAAATGTGAAAAAGCATGTCAGACTTTACAGTATTAGTGTTTCTGCTCTCAGTAGGGTGATAGGCAATTCAAAGTACTGGTGCCAAACTTCTGAAGTTCCTTCTTTATCAATCTTTTTTTTTTTTCTTTCTGGAGGACCTGCTTTGAGAGGAAAGCTGGACAAGGTGACTCCAGAGGCTCCTTCTAGCCAACAATTTTATGATTCTGTCTGTATTTAGTCTCACCGAAATAAGTATTTTTATAAAAAATGAAAGGTGTGGGACAAGGAGACGTAATTTCATTTTCTGATAACTGACATTGTAACTCTAAGAACAAATGGAGCACAAATGCAACATATGCACTTCTGGTATACACTTAATTACAGTGGGAAATGGGCTCTTGATCTTATTTGAGATCTCTACATAATTATTCTTCGTTGATATTATATGACATCTCTACGTGATTATAATTCTTTGTTGATATTATATGACATCCTATTGACATATTCAACTTTCCATTTCTGTATGTCCCAGATACCTGCTCCCAGATGACAGCAAAGCTACAAAACACAAAACTCCCATAATAAAAAAGAATGTGAACCCCCAGTGGAATCATACATTTGCTTTCAGTGGCTTGAATTCCCGGGATATACATAATGTCTGTCTAGAATTAACTGTGTGGGACAAGGAGTCGCTCTCCAGTAATATTTTTCTGGGAGGTGTCCGTTTGAGCACTGGAAGTGGTAAGGTCCCATCTAACTGGTGATTGCTTTTCTTATTCTGCTCTTATCTTGCTCTTCTTTTCCCACCCCAAGTGATTCATGTACATGAGGGATAGAAATGTTACTGAATGTGTGGATA
The DNA here is from genome assembly GCF_009769625.2 of Cygnus olor. Classification (NCBI taxonomy): domain Eukaryota; kingdom Metazoa; phylum Chordata; class Aves; order Anseriformes; family Anatidae; genus Cygnus; species Cygnus olor. The sequence continues at coordinate 119,633,649 of NC_049169.1, read as the reverse complement.
GTATATGGGAATTTGGGGAAATTGGAAGGGGAGAGAAGGCAACGTCATCTATACAGATGATTTAGTTCTTTCCTTCATTGAGTGAGACACAAAAATGTGGTGCCCAATTGCACTTCTGAGAAGCCTAGAAGAACGAGGAATAGCTTGGAAGCGTTTCTCAGAATCCTGTTGAGGAGGAAGAAACTACTTTTAACCAGCAGCAGCCTTTCCACTGACAGTGGTATTCTCTGGAAGAGATGAGAATTCGTTCCTCCTCAGTTAGGAGAAGGTTGCTTGTGGTGCGGAGTGGGGAGGTTTATGTGCAGCTATCCATGTACCACAAAGGAGTTGAATAACAAACTGGTGCTCTCTGAGAGTAAATCTGTATACAGGCAGGGGTATAAAGTGCTTGCCATCTTTCTGTAGACTGTAGGAGTGAATGAGCAATGATATTAAGTAACTGCTTACTAATACACCAAAATGGTTTGTGTTTCTGCAATTGCCAGGTGTAAGTAATGGCAAGGAGGTTGACTGGATGGACTCTCAAGGAGAAGAGCAGCACCTCTGGCAAAAGATGATTGACAGTCCTGGAGCTTCTGTGGAGGGGATATTAATGTTGAGATCCAGCATGGGAAAACGTAGACTCTGAAAGACTTTCAACTAATGAGGGGTACCACAGGTACTCCTGATTTCAGTGGTGTTCAACTCCTCACACTTTGCCTATTGGAAAGTGGTGAAGAATTTGTACTCTTTGCCTTGGGTAATAAGGCTCCAAGTGAAATTTTAATGCATTCTGCACTTTCATGCACACGTTTTTAACCCAGGCTTCTTGGACAGATTATGTTTCTCCTGAAGCTTGTGAGAATTTGACCTTGTACAGAGATCAGACTGGCTTTCTCTGTCCCTTCTGATGACTGGTGTACAGACGGTAAACACCTCTGCTGGTGGGGGACATGGAGCTAGCAAACTCTCTAGATAGTCATTTAGTAAGTAAAGTTTGCTTTATGTATCTCCTCCTGGGCCAAAGACGGCCTAGAAGACAGTAGTGATACAGTACAAGCAGATTCAGAATGAGTCTGTGCTTTGTTATTTGCAAGATGAGAAGCCATAATGTTCTGAAGAATAACAAATAACATTTCTTTTTCATGTTTGCTTTTTGGGCTATGCAGTGTGCAGGAAGGCAGGCTTGGGACCAAGCAGCCCTCTAAGGAAAGCCAATGCGCTCATCATTGCACACTAGAAATAGTCAGCAGATGAAGGGGTATAAAGTACCAATGTTGCAGCATTCTCTGGGTTATTTCAGTGTACTGTATATAAGGCAGGTTTGGTTCAATGTGATCAAAGAGCCTCTAATGAAAATAATGATAACAAATCCCTATAAAATTTTTACAGCTATGTGGTATTACCATGTTTTTCGTTCAGTTGACAGCTCTAGCTAAGACCTCCCAATGTCATTGAACAGAGGGAATATGTTCACATGCCTGTCCCACCTGATGAGTTGCTGAGATGAGACACATACTGGTTTGGGGCATAAAAAAAAACGTGGAATTTTCTCTGAAGGAGCTGGGATCCTGTAGGTTTGGCCAATTCAGTCATTAATCTTATTAACCACAACGAGTGTTCAAGAGTAATTTTGCTCTTTGGTTTCGTAAAGGGATCTTTGTACCTGCTTAGATCTGCCATCCTCTGCAGACTTATTCAGGTCACTTGTGAAGAACATGCTGTTTTGTATAGTTGTGGGCTACTGCAGCATTTAAACAGCAGTAGTACCATAATAAGAGAGGATTATAATCTCTTTCAAGGACAGCACAAGTCTGGATAAAAATATAACTGCATTGCACATAATTGCTCAGGGTATGAAACAAAGGAAGATTGGTAAACTGAATGAAAAATCCTCTGAATCTTTCAGAATTGGAACATAGCTTCCTATTTGAATGGGTAAATTAATCTATAGCTACACTTATCCCTTATTTTTCTACAAATGTTTATCAAAACACCAGTGTTTAAATATTTCTTAGTTGTTTGAGAGAGAGAAATGCTGTTCTTCACAATGTAGAAATTGCAGGAATTCTAGATGGAGCAACAACATATGGAGAACTGATAACTAAGTAAGTGTAGGTTAAAATTTTGTCATCCGTTGCTGTTCTAGTGTATAGTCAGTAAATGTACTTAGAGCTGAATCCAAAATGTTAACATTTAATATCCATTCCTTCCCACTGCTCCCCTCTTTCCCTCCTCCCCCAAAAATATTATACTGTTTTTGGTTTGAGTGGCTTGAAACTGTGGGGAAGTTTGCAAGCAGTCTTTAAAAATGCTATTATTATTAGATACATTTGGTTTTATTTATTTTTGTTAAAAATAGAATCTTAGTTTTAATAAAAACAGATAGATTTAAAATATTTTTTTTTGGTAAAAATTATGATAAGCCATTGAAGGTAATGCTTTTGCCCAGTTTGATACCCACAGTTTTTAGAAACTGCTGAGTCATCTTTGGAGTTTCCATAAAGAATCTCAAGTAGGGAATCAAATGTCAATAGTTGTTCCAGTTGACTTCATTTTCCTTCTTCATCTGTTCTTCATTTTCATCTGAAATCCTGGTCAAATTGGGCAGTGAAGCAAACTTACTTTAGTTTTAGCCTGATTTTCATCCTAGGCTGCAGATGCTGTGAGCTGATGAAGTAGAGCTCAAATATCAACCACATACATTTTATGACCTTTCTTTTATCATAATAGACTTTCTTTCTTTAAATACTAGATTTTTTGTATCAGCATCCCCAAAGTGAAACCAAACCTAACTTCTGGCACCTAAACTATGTCTCTATTTACAGAGTCAGAGTCTGAGTTGTCTTGCTTCTTTGCACCACAAACCAGTAATAATATGTTGATATGGAGCCACATGCTTGATTTTTCACTTGCTGTAAGTTGATTTAAAAAGATAAAGCCTATTAAATCTAAAGGAAATGATACTTCAGGGTGAAATTCCAGCTAGGCTTATAGAGGAACAGTGGGAAGTCTGAGTTGTTTTTGTTTCATTTTGATGTTTAAACTGGGAAAATGATAACAAAAAATCCTCCATGTTGGACCCCACAGTGAAAACCTTTATTTTTCACCAGATTGAAAACCTTAAAATAATTTGGAACTGAACTAAACCTCTTACTTAAAGTGGATTATGAGCATTTATCTAATTTTTGAAGGGTATTTTCTAACCTTCTAAGCATCAACGTTGTAGTTAAATCTAGTCTTGCTTTGAAAGGAAGTAGTCCATGCTTTACTACTTTAGTTTCTGCCCAATTTACTCCAATTTTTAGGTCCTGTGTTAGAGTTTATGATGAATGTACTCACCTGGCTCATACATGGGCTTTTGGAAGAGCCAAAATTTCTCTTTCGGCCTGCATCTCAAAGCGTAGACCAGGCTATGAACAGATTCTAGGCATCACCTGCAGTTCAGCATATGAGGGGAACAATTTCAAGTGAGTATTTATTTCAGTCAAGGCAGTGGTGTTAGCTGTTGATAGGATTTGGAGTAGGTACAGTGAAATTACCTCTTAGGTTGGCAGTGACAATTCTACATTATGGTAACGTACAATGCATACCATACTCTGCCTCAAATGAGCCTCAGAGAGATGACGATCATCAGTGTAAACACCAGAGCAATTTGGAAGGCTTTGCTATTCTGTGATGTTACCGACAGGAAGGATTTGATTTGTGGAAAATGTCACATTTAATTATCTCTCTTATATCCTTGTTCTTTTCCTTTGCAAAAATGATTTATGGTTTGGAAAAAGCATGAGATGATTAACTGCAGATGTGATTTCTTGTTTCCCAGATATTTGAACAAATTGCCTGTAATTGTGTGTCATTGTGTACCATGTACTACTAGGCTGCACAAAAAGATGGAAAGCCAGGAGTCAGACTAAAGCCTTCCTTATGTATGTATGTTTGTGATATTGAGGATGTATGGCTGGTTTAAGGCTAACTTTTAGGAGAAAATAGCCACAATGTTAACACTGATTCATAAACTCCTGTCCTGAGTACTTAGGCACAGAAGAGCTGATGTTTCTAAAATATTTCTCCACACAGACTTGAATAACTTAAGATGCTTCAGTGGAGAAGAACTTTTCTCCACACTTTTTTTTTTTTTTAAATGTAAAACATGATGCATGTTACTAGCAATGGAACTACAGGGCTTTCATTGCTGTCTTCTCCCTCCTTGTGATTAGATTCTGAGGGTTTGACCCATTAAAGAAAAATTAAAATACAGCTTTGGCTGTAAAGCGTCAAGTGGGGACAGTAAATAATCTCTTGACAGTGTGGTTATTGCCAGTATCCATCAGGAAGAGCTGATGCTGAGCATTGTCCAAGCCCTGCTATCAGACTTGAGTATCCAGACCTGTTTTCTGGAAGTTTCTCCATTCAGCTTATCAGTTATACAGGGACTTTAGGCTTCTAAAAGTTCGCGCTTGCATATGTAGATGCTAAAATAGGTTAAAATGGCCTCCTTGTCTCCTCCACATCCATCATATTACATTTGAATGAGGGTGGGAGGAAAACTGCAAAGGTAGTGAGGCTATTGCCATCTTCCTGTACTGATCAAAGTGCCATTGCCTTCCTTAAATGCCTTTTAGACACCACATTTTGATTTTTCATTCCCACATAGATGCTTAGCAGATGGTTTATGAGAAAAGGTAGTGGGATGGTGAGTATGCTTTGACCATGATCACAGAATCATTATGGTTGGAAAAGACCTCCAAGATCATCTGGTCCAACCATCCCCCTGCCACCAATGTCACCCACCCAATGTCACCATGTCCAACCTTTCCTTGAACACCCCCAGGGACGGTGACTCCACCACCTCCCTGGGCAACCCGTTCCAATGTCTGACTGCTCTTTCTGAGAAGAAATGTCTCCTCATTTCCAACCTGAACCTCCCCTGGCACAACTTGAGGCCATTCTCTCTAGTCATATCACTGGTTATCTGCAAGAAGAGGCCGACCCCTAGCTCCCCACACCTTCCTTTCAGGTAGTAGAGAGCAATAAGGTCGCCCCTGAGCCTCCTCTTCCCCAGACTAAACAACCCCAGTTCCCTCAGCCGCTCCTCACAGGACTTGTGCTCCAGGCCCTTCACCAACTTTGTAGACCTTCTCTGGACACGCTCCAGGGCCTCGATGTCCTTCTTTACTGAGGAGCCCAAAGCTGAACACAGCACTCGAGGTGCAGCCTCATCAGAGCTGAGTACAGGGGGATGATCACCTTCCATGCATTAGTCTGGAAACCTACCGTTCTGTGTCTCTTCCAATACAGATTATGCAAAGGTATCATGGAAAAAAAAAAAAAAAAAAGCATTTTTAAGTATTGTTTTTTGATTTTCTTTTCCTGCCTGGTTAGGCCCTGTCAGGTGCAAGTGTCCAAGGCTGTATTCTGCAAATATGAACTAAACTACAACAGCAGAGCAGCCATTGAGCATCCATTGGTTCCAACTGATAAGGTGAGATAACAGGAGGGTTGCATAAAGACTGGCATTATTTTGGCTTCACAAGAGGTATGCACATTGACCAACTTCAGACACGTAAAGCTTGTGGTTTGCTTGAGTCGATGAAGGCTCCTTGGATCTCTTACACCTTAAAAAAAGAGCTGAGTCCTGTCTCCACAGTTGCCTAGTCTGTGGGTTCACACGAGACATTAAGGGTTGTACCTGAATCTTTGCAGGATCTTTTCCTTCCATCCCTCTCTTCAGTTCAGCAACCCTCACCAGGAAATTCTCCAAAGATTCTGTCAGTACGTCAAACTGTGACCCCATGTCCCACCCAAACATGAATCTACAGTACCCAGAAGAAGGCACATGCAGTAGTTAAGTGATAACTCCGCTTACTTTCATCTGTATGAGGTAAAAACTGAAATTATCCTTCCCTAACACACAATGGTGATTTTTGATGGACAGAAGTAGTCATCACCATGTGCACTTTATAAACTCTTTTTTTTTTTGATACATTTTTTTAAAGATGATTATAATTTATTTATTTTTGCATGTGGAAATGTTAACACTTGAGAACCCTAGAGAACTTGAAGTTAATTATACGAACATGCAATTAATTCCAAAATAAGATGCAGACTTTTATTTGCAGAGATGTCTTTTACCATAACTCAGTCTGAGATACAGAGAAGCCTGCTAGCAGAACCTTACCACTGTGTCCCCTGAATTTCCTGCCTAGTGATTTCATGTTTGCAAATGCCATTTGGTAAGTGGTAATAATTCAGTGTTAATTATACTGTGTATATTGACACTGGAAAGTGAATCTCAACTTGCTTTTAGGTGTTCTTTAGGTTGCTTTTGAAACTCACCCCTGCTGTATATTGGCCCTTTGTTTAGATTACCTATTTCAACAGTTCTGCTTTGTGGCAATAACACATTTATGGCTGTGTACTACTGCTCCTGAGAGTTGGGTGTGTATTTTTGAGGGTAGCTCTAATTGTTGGGGTTTGCTTAAAGCCAACTGTAGTCATTTGTTGCAGCAAATAGAGAATGTCATGTATCCCTCGCGCAGCCTTTGTTCTGCTTAAAATCTGTTGCTAGCTATTTGTTTAGTTATTCTGCTGGACTTGAACAGAAGTAGCAGTGAATGCCATTGCAGTATGTTAAGTTCTGCCCAAATCTAGACAAAACAGAATGTTTCCTGCCCAGAACATTTTTGTACTGTGCACTGTATGTTCATTTTGTGGACAAAGATGGCTGGTAATACATTTGCAGCTGTTGTCAAGATTATTGTTCTATCTTTTAAAATTAAAATAATGAAATGTTGCTGTGTCACATCTCTTCTAAAATTCAGTACAGTGAACTATAAGCACGTCTTTCAGGAATATCCCATATTAACTAAATGAGGTAAGCACATTGCTTCATTTCTATGTAATAATAACAGCAGAGGCCTGGCATGCCTTCAGAGATGGGACTCCGTTCACAGTCTTTCCCTCCGCTGTTTTTTTCTTCACTTCTACATATTACATCATTTTTATGTTTATTTTTATTTTTGTTTCGTAAGCATTAAACTTATTTTCTAGCTAAGAATATTGGAAATACACTCTTTTCCACCTTGCTAGAGAATTATTTTATCTGTGTCTTAACCCCGTGCATTCAGTTCCTTTCCTCCATCTCCAGATCTCCTCCCCAATCCCTAGTTCAAGGTCCAGCCCACCTGAAAAATCCAAGTGGTGTGAAGCACCCGTTTTGTCCTTGCTGTGGACGTGCAGCACAGCAGCCATTGCCAGGGGAGGCCGGGACCGAGGTGAGTGGCTGGAAGTGCTTGAGCACCAATATTGCATAACCTGAGCTCCATTATTTCACTGCCTTAATTTAAAAAGCGGATTGTGATTGTAAGAGTATTTAAATGCACTTCAGGTTACTTTTTAGCCGCTGTGTTTTCATTAATCATGCTATGCAGTCTGACTCATGCTTTTATGTAAGTACTGAGCTGTAATGAAACGACACACTGCAGTCATTTAGCACAGAGCCTCAGTTCGGAGCTGCAAGGGTCATTGGTGCTTTCACTAAAATGTGAGACTTTCTGTCCCAGAGGAGAGGGTTTGAGCTTCGAGAGTAAGGGACATGCAACTTTGACGTTAGTCTCTGCCTCTGTAGATGTAGAATGGTTTTGGGGTGTGCGATGGCAGGGATTGCTCTCATCAAATAGGTAGATTCTTGGGTAGGACTGGGGGAAAATCAGGCCATTTAGAGAATTGTTTGGGGTCATGAGAAATTGCTGCCTCCTACAACCTATCACAGTGTGTTTGTTGCAAAAGATTTTACATGACAGAAAGAGTAATTCTGTTCAGTTCTAAAATGATTGAGCTTCTTTGGTTGTTGAGAACACATTCACAACTGAAATGTATCTCCACATTGATGCAAAAACCTCGAGCCCATGGCGCTCTCTGCACACTGTGATCTGTCACTTGTGCAGTGAATAGCCTGGAGGGGGAGAGGAAAGGACAAGAATCGCTGCAGGTCTGGCTTCTTGGAAACAGCCTTTAATCCTCCCAACCCAATTTGTGCTTTAAACAGGATTTGCATTTTGACAGCAGTGGTAAGATTAACAGCTGTGGCAAGAGCCATGTTGGAAGCACAACAAAGCCTCAAACCTGCGTGATTTTGAGGGAGGTAAATTTTTTGTTAAACATTAAAAAAAAGAAAAAAAAAAAAAGCACTAGTGTAGGTACTGCACCTTGTTTACACAACATTATTTTTCTGGGACCAGAAGTCTACAGGATGAACTACTCGAATATATTTGAATATTTGGGATTTATTTAGATATACAAAAGCTGGGCTAAAGCCAATAATACCAAGTCTCTTGTTCAAAAAGTCCTTCCCTGAAAGGCAAATCTGCCACGTTCCTGCATACCATACTTGCAGGATGATTTGACGCCAAAACAGAGATGGCACATGATGTTTTTCACAGTTCCATTCCTCCCCACAAAAATGTACAACAGAAAATGCCAAGAAGCTGATATTTGTAATCAAGAACATAAAGACAAGATTTCAACAGATGTTCTGTGTAGAACTCTAACCAGTAATCCGATCACTTATGCGCTTCCATCCACTTAATTCAATTTCCTCTAACAGCCAAGTGATTGCAATCACTTTCCTGGTTGTAGCGATTGTAAAGCCCCACTTCTGTTCAGCCAGGCATTAAAGATGACTGGATGCATTGATTCTGCACCCAAACCAAAATGGAGCAGCAGCAGGTTGGAACTGCACGAATACAACAGAAAAATCAGACCCATCAGACCTCCAGATTTATTTATTTATTTGAAAAATCGTTGGGGATTAGTTGATGTGCTTTTTTGACTGAGGAGAGTTGGGGGAAACCACCTGTCCTCTCTTGTTATGAGTGCACTGTGGCCATAGCAGTATGTGTGTAGCTGTGTCTTCAGGCAGGCTGCTCTACTTTTGACTCTTAAGGCACAAAGTGATTTGGTGTGCTATCTAGTTTCCATAACCTCCAGTGTTATGCAGGCAGCAGAAGAAAGGAAACTTGTGGGGTACTGCTGTATCCATCAGCATACTGGCGCTTACCTTCTTTACTCCGTTGTAATTGATTGAGGATGTCTTTTTGGTTTGGCCAGGTCTGGAACAGAAAGGCTATTTATTTCTGTGATTTTTGTCATCAAACCTGTCCTTGCATCTTGGAAATGCTGGGAAAGTGCCAGCAAAGGAAGGCTTCCTTGTCCTCCAGTCGGTCATGCTCACAGACCTGGCAGCACCACCTGCAGAGGTCAGGGTGTAGCTGGATTTTCTTTGCCTTTGGCATCAGCGCTGCAGGCAGTCGCTGCCTTGGCTGCGTCACGCTTTCATGCCTACTCTTGGGTGTTTGGTAAGTCTCCTAATGAGCTCAGAGGCAGACCATTCTGCTCAGAAAAATCCCTCTGCCTCGATGCCCTTGCACTTCAGTCTACAAATTAGCTTTTCTTAGCTAGTGTCAGGACTGAATTCCCTATCTACACATTCACTCCCTCATTAATTTGTTTGCAGGAGCAACATTTTTTTCTTTTTTTTTTTTTTAAATCCTAATTTCAGAGAGTGTGAAAGATTGTATTCCTTGTTAAGGATTGCTTTAAGGATGCTGATAAACTGGTCCCCTGCTGACACAGGAGTGTAAAATTGAACAGTCAAAGACAAACACGCATTTGGCTGGAAAAAAAGGCTTTGCTCTGAACAGTATGAACAGCACAGCCACTGAAATGCTCTTCGGTGATGTGAAATTATGCACCTGATCCTGTAAGCAAGTGGCCAAAGCTTTAACTCACAATTTTCATTCCTTTGGGTTTGTATTCTTCATGCATGATGTATATTCTTTGCAATGGATTGTCAAGTTTGTGGGTTATAATAAAACACTAGAGAACTATTTCCTGTTTTGATTGCCTCTTAACACTTTTTGCTAAGCAGTGAACTTTTTTTTTTTGTTAAATTGTAAATGATGCGTTGCAAAAAAAAACTTTCCACAGATCTGGAAATGACAAATCCTTGATGAAGCTTCCCTGTAGGGGATGTTCCCCTGCCATCAGATCAAGAGCCTGATCTGTCTCCAACATGAAAAGGGAAAGAAAGCTGTTACTCCAAGTCACTGGACACGTAACACCAGAAGCAGACACATACCAGGTAGGGGCAGATCTTCTATCAAGTATTGCAGGATAAGGCCTCTAGTAATTTATCACCCATTTTCTGTGTTGCTCACTCTTCTGTTACTGAATTCCTTCTGGCAATGATTTCCATACTCCTGCCATCACCTATTTTCTTTGCCACTGCTGAAAATAGGTACTCGTGTTGCCTTTGGCTTACGCGTGGTGTCTGTGATTGTATTATAACGGGTCTGAAAGACACTGCTGGGTTGCTGTACACTACGAACAGAAACATTAGCCTCTGATTTAAATGGTTTACAGAGGGGTAGTATGATTCAACTTTTGAGTAAATCAGTCAGCTTTATCTCTGAGGGTTAGACAACTATTTCTTTGCAAAACAATATTTTATTAAAAAGACTTATAAACAGTAAGAAAGAAACCCCAATTTTACACTGAATGAAAAATCCAAAATAAACTCCTAGAGACGTGCCTCAGGTCTTTGCTGTCTGTACAAGAAATTCCATTGGTTGGTAATCCTACGTACACGTTTCTCTAAAGATGGCTGAAAGTACAAAAAAGCATCATGCATATGTCTATGCAGAGTAGCTACACAGCTGGACAGACCTAACAATACACACAAAAAATCTGTACATCAGTGATTACAAAAGCCATGCTTTGTGTAGCACCAAGGGGAGAATTATGTGGAGAAAAAAAATTCACTGGCAAATGCAAGCCCTGCAATTCTCAATCAGGGGCACGATTGGCCAATTTCTGCTTGCAGTTTCATCTCTTCTTTTCTCAAGGGAAAATTGTCAATAAGTGCAAAGAGCTCGGCTGGCGTTGCTGGGAAAGGATAGCGTTCCTTGTCCATTCCGTGCTTGTCCATCACCACGATGTTGAAATTATAATGGGGGATCCTCAGCAGCAACCTGCAAAATAAGGAAGTCATTTTGTGAAAGCCCATCACGTGCCTCGGCACTTCAGACAGCAATAAATGGCAGAGCCAGGCTGCTGGCTCCAGGCAGAGGACTCTGGGGATGGTCAGAGGGGATACACAGGGTCTGCTTTGTCTCAGCTGTAAGAATGGAGTCAGGCAGTGAGCAGGTGTCTGCCTGTGCTGCAAGGCTGTACCTCTGCAGTAAGGGAGGGTCAGAGTAACTGCACTCAGCGCTGTTTTCTTCTCAGACGTCTGGTTTGGCAGTATGGCACATGCCCTACCTATTGCTCTCACAAGAGAAGAAAAAAGACAAAGCAAAGTACAGTACTATATACATTGCCTAAAGAAAAAACGTTGTGATGGAGCTCAAGAGTTACAGGTAGGCTATTCTTTTTTTTTTTTTTGCTGCCAGGCAGTATAAAACAAACAAACAAAAAACAATGAGAAAGAGCAGAGCAAAATTACTGGAGTCAGTTCTCATTGCTTCCTAATAGTAACTACCTACCTGGTGGCAACTCCAATTTAGCAGAAAAAAAAAAGCCACCACTAATCAGGGCAGAGTCCTTTCCTTTGGAGTGGTGAAATGGGTCATTCAAGCTCCGCTGGAGGTGCAACAGTAAGAAAAGTATATCCTTGATGCTCATTTAATCTCGTCCTCGAAGGAGTTATGAATTATAAGATCCTCAGACATGCATACAGTCAACATCACTGGTGTGGGGAAAATAAATTCAGGCATCTGTGATGGAATGGGGTCAGGACAGGAAAGCTGCCGTGAAGAGGAGGGTCTCTTGGGAGCTGGATTTCAGAAAGGTTTGAAGCATAAAAATTGACCTTCTTCTGCCTTCCAATGGGTTCAAGTACTCTAGTTGTTGTTTTGTTATGGTGAGAGAGCTTGGCTATTGATTTCAAACTAAAACAATGTTGGAGCTAATTTATGGTGATAGGTGAGATAAGGCAGAGGAGGAATGCGGTTTCTTAATGAAAATGTTTACCCACTGCAACTCCAAATGCCAACCCCTCCGAGTTTGCTCAAGTTTTAACTAGGGTGCCTGTGACTGGTTAGTTGACAGAGTACTAACTCTGGACAGCATCTCTATTCAAGATGTTTCAGGGAGTGTTTCATTTTGATTTAAGTGCCTTCTAGAACTGGAATACTAACTCACACCGTGGTAGCAACAGAGTCTAGGAAAAAAATCAAATGGAAAGCTAACTTCCACTGAGTGCAGGACAGGTTTTATAGCATCCCAATTTCTGAAATTGAAGGCTGAGGGTGGGGAGTGGGGTGGCAGGCAGCAGGAGGACTCAGGGAACAGGGTTATTACCAGAGTATATTTTCTACAAAGCCACAAGAAAACCACTTCAACTTTAGTAAATGCACTTTTTTCTTTTTTTTTTTTTTTTGAAGTAAAAAGCAGCTCTTTGTGTTCCCTCTTTCTTTTTATAGGGAACAAATGCTTTTATTTCTTTTTTCAATCCAAAAACACTCTCAGACCTGTCAGCAGCCTGAGAGAAGAACACATTTTTATTGTTCCAAATTAAAATTTACACCATTCTCTTAGGCATATCACAGAAGATGCTGCCTAAAATGCTCCTGGACTTCTTTCCCAAGTAACAACTTCTTTCCCTGCCAAACAGGCCTTTGCTTTTGGCTCTTGTAGTCCTCCTAACCCTAGGCAGTGCTGGCACTTGAAGTTTCCCTTTCAAGTAAAAACCAAACCCCTGCTTGTCCAAAACTAAGTCAAAACAGTTTAGACTTCAGTAAAACTGTTGAATGTCAGTCAGGCTGGGGAGGCTGAGCTCAGTTACCCTTTGAAATACTGCCCATATCATATCTACATGTGGGGCTTCAAAAAACAACCACTGCTTCTCCTCTGGCCTGGCCGCAGCCACGATGAGCTGGTGGCGACGTTTGGGGCTGCGCTGGCAGCTGCTCCGAGGCTGTTCTTGCAAAGTGATTGCAGGCCGGCAGGACTGCAGCAGGCCAGCTCCAGCACAAATACAAACACGAAGTGTTTTCAGTGACTCAGACCCATAAAGACATGAGGGGATGCACAGAGAGCTCACCTAAATCCAGTGCCATTTGGTTTGAGCGAAGAAGCAAGGGAGGCACAGCACTTGAAAGAGTCAGCCCCTTTAAATACGAAGCACACTGAAGCCTATGCTCTTAATTTCATAAATCCCAAACGCCTATGAATTTTCAGCAGCTATTTCACAGTTAATAGAGAGGGAACTAATGCTGAAACTTACTCATGACCATCTACCTACCTTCCCGTGTTGAGCTAAGTACACTACAGTATAATACACCTATTTAGATAATACGATGCAGGAAATTAAAAGCAATACGTTATACATGCTACAGTGCACACACAACAGTAGCCAAACCTCACTTTACCTGAGTTGCAGTGCAAGTGATGGGGGCAGCAGCTTTACCCCTATTCTTCCTATCTGTGCGGGGAAGACACCAACCAATTCAACAACGGTAACATGTCGGAGGTCTAGACCACACTGTGCTGGCTGCAAGGGTTAGAAGAAGAGAGAGAGATGTTAGAGAGAACATTGGGTTGTTGTTCATAACTGGTCTGATCTTGTGAGATGGTTTAAATTGAAATGAATGTGCTTTGAAGTGTCTCTCATTCCCACTGCAAAGAACTACAGCCTCACAACTCCAAGGGCAGTTAAACGATGGATTCTTAGCTACTCTGGGAACACCACCACACAGGGACCACCTAGGAGAAATGTATACTTGTGTTGTAATGACATGAAAAGATGCCAGCGTATCAGTGTATTAAGCTTTGTGCCAGTAATCTCATTTGGTAATCAAAGCAAAGTATGTGAAACGGAAGGCAACTGCAGAAAGTCATTTTTTTTCATGCCGACTTGTTTGACCAAGCAGTGGGAAAAGTAATACGGCCATTAAAATAGTATTTTAAACTACCTCATTTCAATCAATATATTGAATTTTCTTGCCCAAGTAATCTACTGTGGGAAAAGAAAAGCTTTTCATTTTGTTTCTAACACACCTGTGACGGAAGCCAGCAGTTAAAAACATTATCACGTTCGTAACACAATAACTATTCTTTCTGGATGTTGTTCCACTTGTGGGAAAAGAAACAATGTGCTAGCATTTGCCACTGTGAAAGAACACAGGACTGGCTGCTTCCCCAGGACACAGATACATTTTTGAGGTACACCCCTTAGCCTAGCAAGAACCCAACAAGAGAGAAAAAAATAACATAAGGACCATTACCAGGTGTTTTGTTTTTTTTTTTTTTTTTCCTTTTTTGGAACAAAATACCACAGTGGTATCTCCACTCCGGGTGATTTCTATGCTGAGCCTCTGGTCCTTTGTCTGTTGATACACAAGTTATTTCTATTTTATTTCTATCTGTTTCTTCACATTTTTCATACTGTAGTTACAAAGCCTGTAAGCCTGGTTTGCATGAAGTGTAGCCACTGAAGTGCTGGATGTTTTGTTTTTTGTTTTTTTTTTTTTCCTAACTCCTCTAGGAACTGAGTTAGGGAGTGCTTATTAGAGCACAAGTTTAATATTAAATTAATCTTGGGAGGGTGGAAGAGGGCCAGAACTGCCCAGGATTGAGTAACTGGTCAGTCAGAGGCAGTACAATCCAGAACAGAGCCAAATTAGAAACTGGGGAGATGTTTAAAGTAAAACAAACATTAAAAGGATTAATCCACCACCACTTCAGCTAGATCCTCTGCTGGCTGCAGTGCAGCATCTGAAGTTTACAGATTTATACCAACAGTAGAGCTTGTTCTCCTGTGTCTTTAAAGAGAAAAAGTGGTTGCTACAACCCCCTGCAACCCACCCTGAACTGTGCTTTACCTGCAGCATTCCCAACTGCATCCTGTAGAAGAAGTTGGCTGCAGTAGGAGTTGAAATAATTAGCAGCCTTCGCTTCTCATAAAATTGATCCAGAAGCGCAGCTGCAGTCCTCACATTCACATTAATATTCATGGCTAGAATTAAATTTAAAACAAAAGTTATAGAGCATAACTGAAAAGAGATCTAGTTCTAAAAGGACAAACAACTGTTAGGTACCAGAAGCACAGCAACAAGAGAATAATATAAAGAGGATACAAGTGAAAGACTGGCCTCATAGAAGCCAACAATTTTATCTTAAGCTGTACTCTGGCTTACAAGGTGGATCGACTCCAGTATGTAAAGTTTTGTACAAAGCTCTGGGCTGAAACACACTGCCAGTTCTAAGGCACCATCGTTACCTCCTAGGACAGAACAGCCAAAGGTAGCCGATGTTTCAGGTGTAAATACAAATTGGCAGGAAGACAAAGATGCTGAGTTTCTTGTCTCTAGGGCATTAGAGTTTGTAGCTGTATTCCACCCCAGGTCCCCTTCCCAAACTCACTCTTCTGTGAGAACCAGTGCTCCGGTAGCCCTTCCGGTAAAGTGCTGAAATACTCACTTACGTGCACAGGTTGGCTCCACTCCCGACCACCCCAGATTGTACTGGCACACTCTAGCCGGGCTTCCTTGCAGCTCGTAGCCACCAATGCAGGAGAACTCGCACGTAGCACCGTAGTTATTTCCATCACCTGAACACTTGATGTAGCCATTATCCGGGACGTTTAATTTCACACAGCGCCTCACTTTAGGCAAGAAAGAGGTGAAAAAAATGAAAGACAAGGCATGAATCAGCTCGCTACTCAGGTAGCAGGGCCAATGGAATACCAGGATGGAAGATGTTTTTTTATTTGCTACCTCTATTGTTAAAGGATGTAAAGACAAAAAACAAACAAGCAAGCAAACAAAAAAACCAACCCCCTTCTTAAATCATATGTAAATTAAAATGATGCAGATGGGTGTGTGTGTGTGTAGATGTGACTGTGGTATAAGGTGACCAAAGGTCACGGTGCACAAAGAGATCCCTTCTCCATGGATTTGACTCCAGATTGCAACACCTGGTGAAAGAGAAACCCTTCTTGACAGATGTGAGGCATAGCTGAAAAAAATCCCTCAGTTATTTTTTTCAGCAGCCCACGGGCTCAACGTTATGGAGCAGGACTGATCAGCAGAGCCCTTCCGCAACTTGCGGAGCGCCTGGTGCCCACTCTGCTACAAGCCTGGGTCCCCAGGGAGCCAGCAGGAGCAGGATGGTGCACTCAGTTACAGAGTCAACATCAGCTTTATATACACATATTTATGCGGACAAATATAGAGCTGAGGATGTTTCTAAAACTGCCTCCTAAGCCAGAAGCAAATCAGTGCCTGTATTTATAGTGTAAAACATCAATCTTACCTCTGACTTTAACGAGAAATTTGCAAGTGCCTTTGTTTTCAGCTCTGTCATATACGGTATATTGGATTTTGTGGTCGCCTTCTGGAAAATGTGACCCTGGTGGCAGGCCTTTCAAAATAACACTAAAACAGGAGATAAAATGGGACAAACATTCATAAATTCACCAGTATTGTCCTACTGCCAAAGCTGTAGAAGCCTAAAAAGAGTGAAGTCTGGTGCATGCTGAGCTTGTCTGGCTGTGCTACATGACTGAAGACTGAGAGCAAGCACAGGAAGAAACTGCAAAGCAGAGACCAGGGCAGTCAAACATGCAGGTCCCGTTCTTAACAAAAGGGACCTGTCCTGCTGACAAGAAGGGAGCAGAGCAGTCAAGGAGTGCTTGTTTCCTAAAAGACAATTCATAGCATAGCCAACCATCATGTAATGCCCAAGAAATTTTGGTTAAGCTTAACCAGTCCACTAATATACTTTTAAAAGATTTAACTTGCCTCCTGAAAGAAGCATATATATATATATATATATATATATATATATATACACACTATACTGCTACCCTTACAATAAGCTAGATAGATGGATATAAATCCTGTATGATACAGGTGGGCAAATCAGAGACAGTGGCACCATCGCATATGCACCTTTGCTCTTCTGGAAAGTAGAACTACGAAACCATAAAGATGAACAGGATTTCTGAAGAAACTGTTAAGTTTAAATGAAATATTTATAGCTACCTAAGTTTCAAATGAGAAGCATTACTTTAAAGGTAACCGAAGAACTCTTTAACAGCAGTTAGAGACTTCTGACAGCCAGCACTGCTTCAGGAAGAAGCTTAGAAATGATCACAAATATTGTGACACAATATTTTTTTTAAAGACAGTCAAAATTGTCTTTCCCTACCTCCAATGCAGTATTCTCTTTCCATTGTTTTGTGTAAAAGAACTTGTCGACTATGAGAAGAGACCCATAAAGAAGCTCTGGAAAAATTCGCAGGTGCAATCAAAATGCTACTGTTATTTAATCCATCAGCTCTGAAATAACCACACTAATTTGCTACCATTCTACATGCCAGGTCCTGGGGGATTCACCTCCAAGCTGTCAGTTTTTTTCTTTTTCAGTTAAAGCAATTCTTTACAGGTCATTGATACACGACACCTATAAATAAGCATCTTTAATGAGTGAAGAGGAAAGAGTCCTGGCCACCCTCATGAGCTGAATTACTAACCAAGGATCCTAGGAATAAAAAAAGAGAAAATACAGACATCAGAGATTTCCACCTACTCTGTCAAAATCCCATCGGCGGTGTCCCTTCCCTCCGGGGTGTCCCAGAAGACTCTGGCCGTCAGCTTGTTGGGCTCTGCGGTTTTCTCCTTCACGCTCGGGCACTGGATTCTCGGAGGCTCTGTATCTGTTGAAATAAACCTCAGAGAAATGGGCACCTGTGCGTCTGTTCTAGCAACTCACGTTCTTCACAGCTTCCTGCCGTTGGTGTAACCTGGGGCCGCGTTCAGGTGGCCTCCTCAGCACCAGAGCTGATCCAACCAAGGCAGGCGGAGCCAAAGTACCTCTCATAACTTTCCCTATATAGTCACCATTTAAAACATACTGCCAAAAAATTACGTGCCTTTAGCTTTGAACTCTAAGGAAGGATGCCTGAGATTGTACCCAAGGAGCACGGACCTTCTGTTTACCTGCTCTGTCTGTTGTACATCTGTGCAGTGTTTGTTGGGATTACCTATGTCTGTACAGCGCCGAACATAAACCTGTCTCTGCATGTTAACTTTGCACATTGCCGTGAACTTGTTGGTTATTTTTTCCTGCAGCAATGGCAAAAGAGAAGCAGCAGAAGATTGATAAAATCATCATTATTTTGCTGAGAATTGCTGCTGCATTTGATTTTCTCAAGTAATTCTTGTAATAATGCCTTAAAGGTAATACAAAGCAAAATGTAGAGCTCGAGTGAAAGTTTGATTAAGTGCTACCAGAATGCTGCGACTATCATTCAGCAGAAAGAGACCAGTGGTGATGATAAGAGACGCTGATGTGCAGGATAAAGGTGATGCACAGCTACTTGTCTTTCCTTGTCAATACAGCTAGCAGAGGAGAAATTCACAGGTGAACCAAGTCCAAATACCATCACAAGCATCGAAACATCTACTTTAAATAACTTAGTCTCTTTTTTTTTCTTTTTACCATCTCTTGGGTTATGCCCAAAATGAAGTCTAAATCCATGGAGTCACACACCAGGCTTTGCAAATAAGCAGTGACACGGGATTGCTCTTCACCTGCAAATAGAAGACAGTCCCTAAAATGCTGCTGATATTTAAAGGGTGGCAGGCCTTGGTTTTTCATTTGCATGGCAGACACAAATTACAAACTGGCTGTCTTTCAAAAAAGGAAATTAAACGAGAAAAGGTTTAGGCATTTATAAAGCATCAAATATATAAGATGATTTTATAGACCCTCATATTCTAAAGCAACACAGTGTTTCCTACCAGTATAATGAGGACAAGTGCAACCCTGCTATGGTATTCCAGGAACTCAGGACCCCAAAAAATTCGCTTCTCCCTACTTCCAGGAGGCACTGGCAAGTAAGTGTCATACTAAAGTTATTCAGAAAACATGGGGAATATTACAAACTGCCTTACGGAAAGAAAAACTGTTTTGTTCTTTTTTCTTTTTAATAAACAATGAAATATATATCTCCCTATAGTACTGGTATGATAACTGTTCATTTCTTTCTAGATCCTACTAGAAATTGGAGCTAGCAAGAGTAGGTTCACACTACACAGAGTACAGCAAAAATAGAGTCCTCTGAACAGCTTTTGAAGTTTCCTGTACTTTACACTAACGCACTTTACTAAAGATACATAACACACTTATTTTTTTCTTTATGCTTCTTTTAACTTATGCACTCGGTGAGGGCACGCACAGATCCTGCTGTAGGATGAGTCAGCAGGATTTCCAAGCTTCCACTCCAGCTGCAGGGAGCACTTTGTCTCCTTTCCTCATGTTTCTTTTTCACTCCCTTATTTTTAGAATATATTCCTGTTATGTGTGGAGACCTGCTCACACCGTAGCTGAGAGCTCTGCCCTCCTCTGCAAAACTGCACTGCTCTCAGTAACCCACAGCACAGATGAACTAGGCTGAAAACCAGCCAGATCTCACCACGTCTGCTTCTTGCCTGGTCAGTTTGCTGTGCTACAGCTCAGCACCCCGGTATTGACAGGATGAATTAAATAAATGTAAGGATGGAACAAAAGTCTGAGTGGTATTTACGGACCCAGCGCTTTAAGCACTTAATTCATTAGAAAGCTCATTGCATTATTTAACACGCAGAAGACTGGCTGGTACAACCCAGCTTGGACTTCCACATCACCAAGACAAGAAATACAGCTCCTGCGGGAACCAAATCACCAAGCAGCCAGGGCCCAGGCAGCCTTGTTAGCTGGACGTAAAAAATCCTGGAAAAGATATTTTCTTCGGTCATTTCCAATGTCTCTTAGCATTCAACAGGCACTGAACGAACCCCACCAGAAAGAATAATTCCACTTTGAAATGGACCGCGGGAATGCAGCTGTCTACCAAAGAGGCTCTTTATCTCAAGGGGCCTCTGGGATTGTTACACCAAGCAGCTCCAGCTCTCAGGTCCTTTTTCGCACGCCCTCCTGCAGCGTGAGCACTTTGGCCACAGCTTGGCAGAGGGAAGACAGGGCAGAAAAAGAAATCATTTAAATGCAGAGGTGGTGACCACAGAACATGCAGGCAAACGCACAGGTGACAAAACCGAAACACAACCCCCCAAATCTTCAATGCAAATGTGCGACGTGAGTGAGGTGCCCACCTGGAGGTTAGAAAATTAAGCTGATTCCAAAACAAACCCCAGCGGAGGTAAGATTGCTGACTGCTGGGGAGGTTTTTAGAAGAGGGAAAAAAGATCCTGGAAGCGGTGGCTTGTCACAGACTCTCACTTAGCACGTAATTCCTGGCCAGAGCTGGAGCCAGGACACTGCAAGGTGCTCCGGCCCCCCACGGCTGTTCTTACGCTGTTACTGCAGCATCACTGCTGAAAGACCGATGACACATCAGAGCCATTTATTTAAGCTGTTTGGCAGAGCTGTGTAGTCAATGGGTGAATCTTGCCTGCAAAGTTGACAGCATAGGCAGGGAAAAGGAGTTTTCTTAAAAAAATTCGGAGCTGTTCAGCCACTGCTCTTACATTCTTGTCAGATACCACTTTTCTTGGCTCCTCAGCAGCAGCAACTGGTACCCCGTCCCATGCTTGGCAGCGGTGTTGCAGAAATGGCAGCATTAAAGCAGAGGAATATTCAGTGGAGGAGTATTCAATTTTAAAGCAGCCTTTTGAACTTCGAGGAGCAAAAATGCTAAGTTTTTTAATAGCTTTTGGATTTACTCTGTTTTACATACTTCTGGGAGTGGCCCTTACTGCCTCGCTTGCAGTTGCTTGTGAGCTTGGGGTGAGGAGAGGTCTTACCAGGAAAGAAGGAGAGGGGATGGTATTGAATGGCCAATGCTTACTGAAGAGTCCGTGTGGGGTAGGTAAACAGCCTGCTGCTACATAAAAACCCTGTCATTACTGCTTGCTGATGATGTTAACGACGGCTGGAAGTTAATTCAAAACATTATTCTGCGTCAAAAGCATGAAGAGTTTAAGAGACTCAAAAACATGAAAGGGTGAATGAAAAACATTGTTCTGCTCTCCCCACCCCCTCCACAAGGCACTGCTCTGTATTTCAAAACATCCATTATCAGAGCCTGTATAATTAATGACTCAGAGTGCAGAGCTTGTTTCAGGCATGTGGCTGGAAGCTGTTCATTTACTACCTATCGATAGGATCTTCCGATCTTCCGAGGAGGTGACAAAAGGATGACTTAGCACGGTGCAAGGCATTTACCACAGCACCTCTTAGACAATCTGCAGGAAAATGAAACCTTCAAGGAAGGAAAAAAGGTGACATTTTTCAATCTTCTGGAGGAAAATACCTGTTTCAATCTATGTTACAGTGCATTATGCATACAATATTCAAGTGAGCATTGGCATTTTTAGCTAACTGATAACCGAACTGGCTATACATTGAGCTTTTATAGTTGAAATTATTTCAGCATCATGAAGGACATCCTTCTCCTTACAGGAGCGACAGGAGACAGGCTCCTTTTTTAGGACAGAATACTGTAGGAATTCTATAAGGACTTCCATAAGTGACTGTTAAAACATACCTAACTTTCTTGGAAAAAATAATATTTCCCATTTTAACGAATACCTGTTTCAGCAATGATACTAGCCTGATCCCTTTCCTACATGGGTTTTCAATATTGCACTGTGAACCCCAAGTGCTTATGGGCAAAAATGCTAAGCAGTGCAACTAGAGTATGAAAGGGTAGAGGAGAGCCCCATGTTTTCAAGAGGATTATAAATTCGGGTCTGGAGTAATTATCCATACTGATGGTAATACCTGTGGTGTCCCCAGGTCTCTTCCCTACCTGTTCCCAGTGACATGAACTTTACCAGCCCGTGGCTGTGATCATGCGAAACATCCCCACTGTGCACAGTGCAACTAATTGCTCATATGTCTAGAGTAACAAATAAATAAATAATAAAAAGCCCCTTGCCTTTGCGTTTCATTGCTCCCCTCACCTTAATTTTAATCCTCAGCTGAAAACAAGGAAGAGCCTTTGCTCAGCCAGTTCTCTTCTGGTCCATGGGAAGCTTTGGCCCAGTTCACTGACGGTGTCTTTGTACTACTGAATTACAGTAAGGGATGTGTGTTGAATCACAAACCGCATTATGCTGTTATGGTCATGTCTGGTCAGAAAAAAAGTCCCCTTCCTACCTGTCAACAGGCCAAAAATAATCTTCAACAGTTTGCTAAGTGCTTAACTTGCTAAGTGCAAGAACTGTGTGCACACAAGGTTTGAAGGGGTCCTCTCCATACCTCTGTGTGGTATTGTCAGAACTTAAATAATGGTCTTACTTTTACTGGGTTACTCGCGACTTGCAATCGTATCCTGTATAACAACCAACCTGCATTTCTGGAACAAAAAAGAAGTGTAAGTGCTATCCCTAGCTTCTCTTTTTTGATCAAACTATTTGCCTACCCCCTACTCTGCAAGACAGCATCCTCTGTAATAAGCACCCTGTTGCTGCAAGCAGATGAGGTTCTGAAAGTGCCAGGAAATACAGAGAAACAACATTTTATCATTCCCAAACCTAAAAGGGTTTGTTTTTCTTCCTCTGCACACACCACTGCAAAGGACACAGCTTGTTTTTGTAAATAAAAACAAGAGATACCACAAACAGGTTGGATCTAAGCAGCAGGATCATTTATACATTTGTACAACAGCAAGTAACAGGAAAACTAAATAAAATTCTATGAATGGAAAGCCACAGTGGAGAGACTCCAAAGATATCTACTAACCTAGACTGAGCCACAGGCACTCTGAGGAAAACCAAATTATCATACACAAAAAAACCTGAGCATAAATATCCTGCCATCCATGAGCTTAAATTACTGGTAGCCAATTCAGATGGCCATAAAGTGCTTTCTTTTGTGGGTAGCTGCTGACCCTTTAATCAGAGACTTCCCAGAAACAAGAACACCAGCTGGGACCTCACTATCTGCTGAAATCTCATTAGTAAGAAGAAAAGTTAAATCTCAACATTTGTTTCTCTCTGTTTTGATGTATGGATATAAAAACAGTTATTCCAGCCAGGGTTCCAAGGAGACTGCTGACTACCTAATGCAAATTGCTGGCGTAACTCACGTGAACTTGGCTGAAACTCAGCCTAGCTCACTGCAGCCACGCTGATGACTATAATCCACCCATACTCACCAGGAATTGCTGGAGGCCTTGATAGCAAAACCCGAATGCAACAAGGGAGGTCAGAAAAAGGGTTTAGTTTCCAACTTGTTTTTATCATTAAATTATAGGCAGCATGACAGACAGACAGCATGGCAGCACAGAGACCTTGCTAGAAAAGCAGCAAGGTAATTACAACCTAGAAAAAGAGTCACCCGTGAGATCAGGGAGGGTTGTTGTAAGTGTTGTAAAGCACAGACCACTGATAGTAGCCTCATCTCTGGCGGTGTTTAAGGAAAGGTTGGACATGGTGCTTAGGGACATGGTTTAGTGGGTGACGTTGGTGGTAGGGGGATGGTTGGACCAGATGATCTTGGAGGGCTTTTCCAACCCTAATGATTCTACGATCTTTATTAAAGTGGTAATGCCTGGAGCTGACAGCGCGTGCACTAGAAAGATGGCCACTTGTGACTGAGTACTAAGGAACAGAAAGCATACTGTATCCCTTGGAAAACTGTTCCCTGTTTCCAAAAAGGACAGCTGCTTTTCTTCCCCCAGGAACCAGAGACAAGCACATTTTGGAATTCATTTGCAGGACCCAAGCAGCAGCAGCTCCAGAGAGCCCTCAAGATGCAGACAGAGCATCCTACTCACCCACGCAGGAAGCTGGCCGGCCGCTCCAGACTTTGTTGTCCATGCACGTCACTATGCGGTCGCCTTTCAGCTGGTATCCCGGCGAGCAGTAGTACTCGCACCTCGAGCCGAAGTAGGCGCCATCCAGACACTTGAAGCCCCCGTTGGTTGGCATGGAGAGGGTGGGGCAGCGCTTCTCTGCAAAACAGGAAACACGGATTTATGGAAATCCCACTTTTTAGAGTAGTGTCACTCAGCTACTGTCTTCTCAGAAAATGTTTTACTGCAAGAGCCCACTCAGACATCTGATACAAATAGCGTCAGCTTACAAAACCCACGATGGATGACATTTTAAAGAAGTTTTATGGCTCTTGTCATAAAACTCTCCCTACAAATCAACATCCCACACTCATAAAAATCCCACACTCATTATCTTTGTCCTCTCACGATACTTATCATGCCGTGTACGCCTGCAACATCCTCAGATGACAAGCCAGTCTACGTAGCCAAATTGTTGATATCTATAATACAAATGACCATCAGCAGATGGCTGTTTCCTTTGAACACCTTAGCACTCGCAGGCTGCAGCTACACCGAGCCCCAAAACAAGCAGAGCCCAGTGGCTGCCCAGTCTGGGGAGCAGCCCACACGCACGGAGCCCAGCACTACTCACGCTTGCACAGCACCTTCCCGGACCACCGTTTGCTTGACTGACAAATGAGCTGCTGAGGGCCGTGCAGTTCGTAGCCTTTTTGACAACGAATGTCGCATCTTGTCCCCAGCACGTTCTTGTAATATTCCCCTTGAGGTGTCCTGCAGTTTGCATAACCATGTTTCACCTTAATGGGAGAGCACCATGGTGTTTCTAGCACAGAGAATTAAAAACAAAAACAAAACAAAAAAAAAAACAACACACACAATACTTCACAAAATGTAAAAGGGCAGACACAAATATAAATTTATTCAAGGTCACAGAGAAGAAACAGAAAAAATATCTTATTTAAAAAGACCCCTATCCTCAACAGTGGAGAAGTAACAGTGCTCACACAGCAGAAGGTCAGGCCTTCAAAGCCTGGCAGCTCTTTTTTATTACAAACATTAAAGATCATAGCCAATATACTGGGGGGGTAGGAGGGGGAAATCTGGTTGTTTGGTTTTTTTTGTCCATGGAATAAGTGTGCCACCATGTGGACAGAGCGATGACAGACAGAGCTTTTTTTCCCCCCTCTTGCGTTTAAATGGATGCATCTAACTTCTCTTTGGTAACAAATTTTTGCAAGTTTAATTTGCAAGTTAGCACCCAGACTTAAAGCTGAACTGAAAAGTGGGCAAGTACAACACCTTCCTTACAGTTCTCAGCAGGTCTCTGGTGCCACACTGAAACATTCAAACACTCTGTATCACCAACAAAACAGCCTTCTACCAGCAAATGCGTACAGTATCACTGCCATGGTTAAATCTGAAGGCAACTGTCTGCTCCAGCAGACTACCTGAGGAGGTCTTGAGAAAGATCTAACCTTAATTTAACTGTTTTTGGCAGTCATTTGAAGCTTCCCCGTGCAATGTGTGCATTCAAGCACAACGCATATATTTGACAGCACAAAACCTGCACTTCCTCCTGTCAAATCCTTCAGAGGGTGTCTGTTCCTTTATGAGCATACACTTTGCACGCACATAGGAAAAGGAACCCAAGCTGCAGAAACCTAAATCGTGCTCTAAATCCAGTTCTCACAAGTCCAGTCTTCATGTGTTGCACTCCTCACCTCAAAGATGGGTAGGGGGCCACCTTCCCTAATAACATGGACCCACGGCCTGGAGTAGGAGAACCACTTACTAGTTGCTCCTGGACGCAGGACAGTGACGTGGATCATGGAATCACAGAGTGGTTTGGGTTGGAAGGGACCTTAAAGATCATGGGCAGGGACACCTCCCACCAGACCAGGTTGCCCAAGGCCTCATCCAGCCTGGCCTTTAACACCTTCAGGGACGGGGCATCCACAGCTTCTCTGGGCAGCCTGTGCCAGGGCCTCACCATCCTTACTGTGAAGAATTTCTTTCTACTATCTAATCTAAATCTACCCTCTTTCACAGTTTAAAGCCATTCCCCCTTCTCCTATCACACTTCCTGACCAAGAGTCCTTCCGCAGCTTTCCTGTAGGCCCCCTTTAGCTCCTGGATTGCTGCTGTAAGGTGTCCCCAGAGCCTTCTCTTCTCCAGGCTGAACAAGCCCAGCTCCTTCAGCCTGCGGATGCATCTGCCAAGTCAGAGGAAAGCTGGAATTTTGCTGGGACTTCATGGATAATGCTTCTGCCAAATTTGTGGGAGAAAGGGAAACCCAAATGCCTATAAAATTATTTTTTTAATAATTAGTCATCACTTTAAAGTAGTCACGATGTAGATACCATCTTCTTGTGAGTACTTAACACCATACCGATGGGTGCAGTATCAGATAGATCTCTGCTTCACAGAAAAAGCTTCAAAATCTGTGTTGAGCTTTGACAACAGCGTGCACTAAGAAAGCACTGCTTCTTCTGCACTGGGCAGCTTTTCAGCAGGAGTTTCCTATACAAGCAGTGACTAAGCCTGCCCCTTCTCAGCTCCAAGATCTGAGAAGGACATGTCTACAGGGATGGAGGGACTGCAAGGCGAGAGAGAGAGACGACAGGGCCTGAAATCCTGCGTGACACTGTGTGACATGTGGGACATAGTAACAAAACTTTCAAGGTCCTAGAGAAGTCTGACAGAGAGACGGGAAAAGAGAAAACAAACAAACAAAAAGCCCTAGACAAAGAGTTTCAGCTTTCATCCTTACTAAGTCATAGGAGACATTTAAAAATAACTTCTGGAAAAAAAGCAATGCTTTGGCAGATTTTTACTTCTAACTCTTAATTCTTGTAGTAGTTATGTACATTTTTCTACATGATTGGGATCAGTTTTGCATACAAAAGCAAAGCTCAACACAGGCTGTTACAGTTTATATTCAGGGTAGGATGTCTCTAGGCCATATTTGCTCCTTTCCCACGGACACTGGATTTACAGCCCACGTTTTGCTGTGTTGGTTGCAAAGAAGCAGTAAGAGCACCTGAGGACTAAAATCAGAGACTCGTTATCAGGGTTTTGACTAGTCCAAGAGCTCTAGGCCATTTGGTTTCTGAAGAAGTCTTACTGCACTGTGGTGTGCTTCTTTTTGAATTTCACCAATACATCTGAAAACTCCTGACAAAGACACATACATGGCATTATTTGCGTCGCCACCAAACGTGCCATAACTGAGGCAGGGGGAAATCAGCAGAGGAGCCCAACGGCAGGCTGGGGCAGCGTGCAGCTCAGCTGTTTGGCCCAGCCACACAACCATCCCATCTCTTTTTTTCTTCCCCACCTATCCTCCTGTTTCCTGAAAGTACTGAATGCCAAATACATACTACTTACCTCACAATATTGAAAAAGTAGTTTGGTGGAGGGTGGGTTTGTTTTAGAAGAATACCAAAATAAATAAATACCAAAATAAATAAATAAATAAATAACAGAAAAAAATAAACAAAATTATCAACTGACTGAGGCACTGGCACAGGCTGCCCAGAGAAGCCGTGGATGCCCCATCCCTGGAGGTGTTCAAGGCCAGGCTGGATGGGGCCTTGGGCAACCTGGTCTGGTGGGGGGTGTCCCTGCCCATGGCAGGGGGTTGAGATTAGATGATCTTTAAGGTCCCTTCCTACCCAAACCACTCTGATTCTATGATTCAGGCCTGTTAAAGGGTTGTATCATCATGGCTCTCTCACAGTGCTTGCTGTGAACCAAATGAAAACTGGGAGAGCCCACGAGGAGCACAAGCTATCAAGAACTAACAGTGAGCTACTGCTCAAGTCATGAGCAACAGCAGTGCCCATCTCTGCAGCCTCCTCAGCTGCCGACCCCACTGCTGTGGGCGCAGTCTCAGACCTGAGGGCAGGCCTCGCGCGTTGGATTCACAGAGGCAGCCTCTGCCTCCTCCATCTGCTGCAGAAATCTTCCTCCTCCTCCCGAGCTAACTACACCTTTTGTATAATCACCCCTTCAGTGGGCTGACTAACCCTTCCCCCCAGATTTCAATCCCTTCTGTCCCACTTTCTTTTCTCATGCCCTGGACGTCAGTGAGAATAAGGGCCTAAGCCTGAAGCCTGTAGGAGAATGCCACTGACTGAAGGGGCACAACTGGGGTAATGCACAGTGTGCCAGGCTGGGCTAGCTAGGCATTTTTTTGTCTAATCAGCTCTAATTATTTATGCCTAAGGTTTTCTGCATACATAAACTGCAAATGAGCATGACCGATTTCCTTCACAAGGGGCGCTAAGACAAACACACTGTGCAATACGATCGGCAGGCCAGTCAGTAAGGCAAAGCAGCTGCTCCAGGTACTGCAAACATGCCAGAGTTTTTCTCAGAATTTTTGTGGCTTTACAAACATGCTTGCCTTGAGTAAACAACTACACATATTTAAAAAAAAAATGGCTAACAGCTAACAAATGCACAAACTGAATGCTGAAGAAGAGAAAAAGAACAACTTGCTGTGGTATCGTGGCACCTATGGTGGTCTACAGAGAGAAAGAGGGCAAGGCTCCTAGGGAGAGGTAGTACTTTTACTGGACCAAATGATACTGTTAGAAATAAAAAACAAAAACAGACATGCTTTCGGATGCAGATAACTGGAAGAGCTTAGGAGGAACATCTGTTTGATCTAAAATATTATTATGCTTACTCTGAAACTGAAAGCGATTAGGAGAAAATGGGTGAGGCAGGGTTCATAAGGGGGCAAGGATCTGGGTTTGGACCAACTGATATCACTGAATAAAAACCAGCTAACTTGAAAAGCTTTATGTGCCTGAAAGCACATCAAACAACACTACAAAGTTTCAGATCAAAGCCTGTTTATTTTTAAGTGAAGGCACATACTGTTTTTCAAAGGCTAAGCAGCTACGTGTAGTATTTCTGGAATATTAAGGCTGGATAAGGGCTGGAGAGGTCACATCTATTCCCTGCCTCAAGACAAGATCAGCCCTGTTCCTGGAAGCTTTGGCTGTAAGAGAGGCTCCAAGTTTCCTAGGCATTTCTTCTGGAGCTTCATGGGGGTTCTGTTCAAGCAAATGAAATTTGAGTTTTTAGGTACAAGTCCTATACAGTGTTTTTCTGTTTAATGGACAGTTCTCACCATTCCTTAGCGATACAATAGGCTGCATTATCATTTAGTAGTAAAACACTTCAAAGACTCAGCTCTCTCTGAAACCACTGGAAAAGAGACAGCAAGCAGAAATGGCCGAAGCCACAATGTTGCCTCTACAGCTGGGGCTACTGTTTGTTCACTACAGTGTTTGAGAAAACATGTTAGGATAACCAGGACCATTGGAGCCGCTGGCATTAGAGCAGTGATGAACACAGGAACTGCTGTGTTTGGGAAGCTTTTCCTCATAAAACGCGATCCAAGACAGCCATGCCAAGTGGCAGGAAGGAAAGCGTTTTTGAGAGCATCGTTTTTCCCAGCCCCCTCAGCCCTGTTTAAACATCAGTCTCAGTTTTCCTTCGTAATCAGCATGCAAAATGACCTGTTGTACTGGCCGGTACACCAGCCAGCAGAGCAGCAGGTTCACCAGGGAGGGAGGGAAAAGCTCTGTAAAAATGCTGCAAATACAGAAAGTCTCAGCAATGTTTCTCTGGAAAGCTGAGCAAGCTGAAAAACATCCAGATGGAAACAAAAGGGTTTGGTAGGAGGTCAGTTCCCTCCCATAAACTGCCATTTTTTTTGTTTGCACGTGCCTAATACGGACAAATCTGTGTGCTTGCTTGTGCACTGTTTAGTGTGCATGTGTGCAAAGAAAAAAACACAGCACTGCTCACGTATATTAACACAAGTTAAGCAATCTCATTTAGTTACTTGCTACTGGGAAGTTTTGTTGACCAAGCAATAGGCCATAACCAAAATGCTGGACTGCACATTCAAGGAGCTCCTCTGAACACAGCTACTTAGGCCATTTTTCCTCGCTTTGTCCTTCTCTACTCCCCTTCCCCCCGTTACCAACTTAAATAAGTATGCTAATGAAGAGCGAGCCTTTTCTGCTCCATGCTTTATACTCTTAGATTCACATTGTCTGATCTTCAACATTTGGCAGTAGAGCTTCCAAGCTTGGGGTAGTTTTTAATATCTGTGTGAATGAGTCATTATGTTTCACTTACCCCAGTGACATTTTGGCTGACATTAATATAATCCATTTTGGATCACCGTACAAAAGGAATTTATACAGAATCCGCATTTTAACTACTTGCCTGCCCTGGCATGAATTGGCATTGATTTATCTTCATGATCTCTGGGATTCTTTTTCTAAGGGTCCACAGAGGGTTACATGTTAAAAGGCAAAGAAAAATTAGTTTACACAAACAAAGCTTTAGAGAAATATGCATCTGTTTTAAGGCAAAATTTTACATGGAAGTATTTTACTGTGAGGAATGTAAGAACTTTATGAAACCAGCAATATAACCACAGTATAACTGCTGCTCAGAAATGTCTGAATAACGTTATGACTTACCTCTTCTTTAAGGCCCATTAATTCTCTGCGAAGTAGCACTAACATACAACACAACACCAACATCCAGTGTTCTCAAGTAATCAAAACAAGTACATTACAATTCTTGAATGTTCACAGATCAGTTTACTAAAAAGCAACAGCTGCCATTTAAAGTGATAAAAATACCAAGTTTCTTTATTGTTTGGGCTTCTGATGGATTTTGGCAGAGGAGAGCCATACTGAGATGGACTTTTTCAAGAAAATGGGCATAGCAAATAGAAGATTTACAACTAGTGGCATAAAGTTTCTCAATCTTGCTGAACAGCAAAATATTCTAGAATATGGAAGAAAACCTGAATTCACTTTATAAACATGCAAGCCTATTCACTCCTTCATCCAGCTACAGAATTTGTTTTACAACATACGTGTTCATTTGTTAAACACACTTCACTTAACATTTCAGGTAGCAAGTTTACCTGAAATGAAAACAATTCTATGGAAAAGTCATGAAAATCATGTTCTCTTGCATGTACTTCTATACGTTACCATCAATAGGCCCAGGTTTTTAGTCAGCTTATCATTGATGGTTTTGTTACGATGTATGAAGAAGAATGAAGAGAAGCTCTTCACAGATTTTCATGATCTTGCAGCCTGAACTACCAAGAGCCACAGCAGTGCAAAAGTTACTTATTCTGTGCATGAGTAGTGATCGAGACTTGGTCTAATTTCCGTTGTTAAAAAAAGGTAAAACATAAATCTTGATATCAAATCCATGGGAAAACAAAACAAAACAACAAAAAAACCCATGGAGTTGGATCTGCAAGATTTTATAATCCATGAAAAGAAAAAGGAAGCCCTCAGCAACCAGCTGATCCTCAATTAGCACATAAGCGAAGCATTCACCTTTATATCTATTGCGTGCATACACATCTTCATCATCTTCAAGGGGTGAATATCCCGATCCTACAACAGAAAAATAAAGAGAGAAAAACTACAGCAAGAAAGGAAATATAAATTAAGAATAAAAGAAAGCTTTGCCAAAAGACATGCAAGATTAGGATGCAATAATCTATGCAACGCCATTAGCATGGGCTTCTCCGAAGCTCAGATTCACAGCAGACCCAATTTATAGTGAATTTGGAAGGGGCAAATTGATTTGATAATCAAGTGAAATAATTGATTTGATAATCAAGTGAAATAAAAATCTCTCTCAGAGCTCCTAGAGCTATGTCGTGCAACGCCATGCTGCACAATTCAAGTCACAGCTCCTCTGCTTTGGAAAGCCCACCCGTCAAGAAGTTGATCTCTTGAGCAGAGGAGGCACAAGCGAAGGGCCACACCAAAGATTTCACTATAAAGTGGTTCCATAGTGTAAGTGGCCATCAGGCCATTGTTAACAGCCATCAGGCCAAACAGCAGAAGTAAAATGTGTGTAACTCAAGAACAACCCTCGTTTACAACCTGTGTGATCTTCACACCAAAACCAGAACACTGAGTTACGTTACCTGCAAACACAAGTTACACTCATATCAAAAACACAGTTTGCTATCAAGCAGTCTTCTGTGGTTGTTCAAAATAAATTGTACATTCCTGCACTTCTAAAGATCTGCACAACACCTATAAGATTTGTTATAACAACGGTAGAAACTGCTTTATAACAATCAGAAACCGTTCAGAGTGCAAACATTGAAGTAATTCATCAATAAATCACGGTGACCATCAATAAAGCCTTCAAAAGATTAAATTACATTTGTTTAAAATCAGAAGCACACCATCCAGTCTGAATTCTAGATAAACCTTCTCCAAGAAGAAGGGCTCACGCAGATTTCCCTTCTGCAATATCTTGCTAAAAATTTGGCATGCAACAGGCAGATGCTAAGGAGGCTCAGCATCACCCTACAGCATCTTTTCACACATGGTACCCCAAATTACAGCTGCAGAGATCTCTCACCACCTGTTGCTGAGGTCCAAGACCATGGTTTGTACGTAGTCCGCTGCTTAGAATAAGGCTAAATAAAACAATCCTCAGTAAGCTACTGATTTCATGTGCAAAGCACACCATTTTCTGCTGAAATCAAACCCATCAGACATAATGACTTGGATGATTTAGTATTAGGATGAAGGAGCTACCAAAGCAATGTTTGTCTCACCCACATGACTGTCAGCATCTATCAAGAGACTCCCCACCCAAGCAAACTGCCCCAAAACCAGTAACACTTTATTCATTACCCCACCAGCCCCTGGACAACTTAACTTTGTTCCTTTAGGATTTTTTGTACAGCCAATGCATCATTCCTGCATCACAGCATTTTTGACCTTGCTACCCTCTGTACGTGTTTCCATTTATGCCACTGTCTCTAAATTTCCAGCCTAGGCTGGAAGGAAGCACACGTTCTCCTCTGCCCCACCAGCCGGGCAAAGGCCTCTCCTCCCCGCACAACAGCACAAAGCAACTAGCAGGCTAAGCCAAGGAGCTAAAAGCCATGGCAAACCTAGCTTCCCTGATCTACTTCCTCACCATTTTATCCAAAACCCAGGGGAGAAACCCAGCCCATGTATCCGCAGCTGCTGCATGGGAGAAACTACAGTGCATCGGGTTCTTCTGCAACGGGACAGGTCCCTGCACAGCATCAACGCAGCACTGCTCACCAGGGCTTGGACCACCTGAAGAAGAGACTCTGCATCGCCCGTGACCCTTCCTGCTGCATTACTTGAACGTCAGGCACAAGTGCCCAGAATTCATGACCTTGGTGTTCAGCAGCACCTTCTGGGAGCTGCAGGGAAGAGAGGGACGCGTGCACCCCATTGCAGACCAAACCCTTGCACTGATACTACAGCTGTGCGAAACATTTAGGTTCCTGCATCGGAAAAAAAAAAAATAATCAAGAGCCATGCCTACAATAAAAGCAGTAAAAAAAAAAAATTCATCTGATTCAAAGCCTGATTCAAAGCTTACTGTAATCACTGGGGATCCCTCTGCCAGTTTTCAAAGGCTTTGAGTTCACTCCTTGTGGAGCTAACTTCCAGTTTCTCCCCTGAAACCTGGGGTTTTACGCAGCACAGACTTCCTATCGCTTGGGAGCTGTTTCTCTGGATTTTTTATTTTTTGTTGTCGCTGTCAAATTTTTGATGCCTAAACAGTGACATCTTAAAAACTCCTCAACATAAACCTTGCTGCATTTGAAGTCTGAGCGTGTAATATAAAAAAGCAAGCTGTGATCCCCGAGGGCTCCATGAAGACCTTCATATGTGAATGAGCACCTCTCTCAACGTCTATTATTCTGTCAGAAATTGGGATACTCTTAGCTAATTACTCAGTTTGAGAGTTAAAAGTGAAAACAGTGAGGTAACATTTTTTCTAATTGTCTGAATTTTCCTGTGCAGTGACTTTAGCATTTAAACATCAGCATAAGTTAGGGCTATGTGAGCTCTCACGTATTTATCTTTCCTTAGATAAGAAATAATTAAACGCTTTTGAAAGTCCTCTAATAAAAAATGGCCTTCGGAGGTGTTCCTACCCTTGCCCTAAAACGAGGCTCTGTTCTTCATGATTTGCTGCCATACGCTGTGGATGAAAACAAATAAAATGAACATATCCAGAAAGCTATCATTTGACATCTTCCATTTCCAGCACATTTTACAGCTGGAAGTGAGAAAGCAGTCAGGTTTCTTTTCTAACAAGCAACGTTTCATTACTGTTAATAATCACAGCAGGCCTGGGTTGGGGGAAGTGCCGAGAAGCTTTTCCTTGCTGTCCATTTGGAGGGGCCCACTCCCACTTTCCCTTGATGTCTTCTCACATCACCCATGGGAACTTTACATAAGCTCAAAATCAACTACCAAACCCTGTGAAGGTAAAGTACTCGTCTGAGTTCAAAGTGCTAAAATTATCACCATACAAACCCCAGGTGTTTCAAGGAAGGAGGACGAGCAACAAGCTGCTTGATAGACATCTCATATCACGGGATGTGTAGCAAAACCCTACAAAAACTGGCTGCAGATTTTGTTCAGGCAGATTAGAAGCAAGACCCACAAAATAACACTTCCATTTTATCATGAACCTCCCACGAGATTAACCTATGGAACTTGATCTGTTTATGTCAGGAAAAATGATTTCTTCATTCACAAAATAATTACTACATTTTTATGACCAGAGGTTATACAAGAAAGCTTTACCTTTTCTTATATTTTATTAGGGCATAGTATTTTAATGAAACTTCAGGCAAGCTACTAGAAAATGTGCAGTACTGTCTGTTATTGACCACTCAGTAGTCTGTGCTGAATTAGGAAATCCATGGATAAAACTGTAAAGCAGAGCAGGACAAGTGGTAACAGTAAGCATTTAAGCATGCTGATGGATGTAAAAATCCTTGTGTAACTGGAATTCATGAAAAGAAATACAATCTTTCTCCAAGTATTTACATTTAGTGCTCAAACTGGCAACCTAATGAGACGCTCAGACATACAGTAGTTACTCATTGCACTGAACGTGAACCAGAACATTTCAAGAGCAACGTTGCCTTTTTTGCGCTTGCCAAATCTCCTTCAAGTGTGCTACAGATGTCAGCTGTCAAGGCTTCACCAATTCTCCTCCAACAAAACTTTTAAGTATCTCCTTAAGTGGCCTCACCAGCCTCAGGGAGGCCGCTTGTTTGACCCTAAATCCACTCAAAATTGTTTGCGGACATTGACATTCGATGTCAGTCACCTGACAAAGTATTTTGTTGCTTTTGTACCACAGTCTAGACCCTGTGAAGGCAGCTTTCTGATGATGGCTCTTATTTCCGTGCTTACAGCCAGCCCAGCATTTGCTCTCCTGGCCTGGGACCTTGGTCCTCTGGAAAATAAATGGAGGGAAGCAGAGCATACAGCTGCACTTGTGAATTAGCACAGATTCCAGTGTCAGCTCCACAACTGCAAACAATACAAGAAGTATGAATTAAATACAGTCAGCCAAGCATGCATTGAGAAAAACACTTGCTATATTTCTTAGATGTGATCACCCTCCCCCTTCCCTATTGATAAGGCTGCAAAAGCTTTGAGATGGGAGTACCTAGACTGACAGCTAAGAACAACAGCCAAGTTGCCAGAGAAGGAAGACAAATGCTGTCAAACAGCAGAGGAAGTTTTAAGAAGATTCCTGCTGTTCCTCAGTTTTGCTCAACAACTTCTTAAGTACATTACTCCTCTGTGCAACACAGACCCCTAAGCGGATAGAAAGTTATTCCAGAAAACAAGATCCTAAATCTTAGGCACATCACTTCAGCCCATGAAAGGCAAAACCCCTCTAACGGGTAGGTAGCTTGCACAAAAACACCTTTCAGATATTACACAGTATTAATCCATAGCATGAAAACAAGCTTTTCATTCTGCCCTACCACCTCAAAGTTCTCCAGAACTGTAAGAGTTATCATGAATTGCTTAGCCATCTTGATCCTACAACAAACTTCACACCTTCTCAAGGCTAACAAGGCTAAGTGCCATGTCCTGCACTTGGGGCACAACAACCCCATACAATGCTAGATGCCGGGGGGAGAGTGGCTGGAAGCTGCCCAGCAGAAAGGGACCTAAGGGTATTGGTGGATAGCCAGCTGAACATGAGCCAGCAGTGTGCTCAGGTGGCCAAGAGGCCAACAGCACCCTGGCTTGTATCAGAAATCGTGTGGCCAGCAGGACCAGGGAAGAGATTGTCCCTCTGTACTTGGCTCAGGTGAGCCTCACTAGAATTTACACCTTGAATACTACATTCAGTTTTGGGCCCCTCACTACAAGAAGGACATTGAGGTGCTGGAGGGTGTCCGAAGAAGGACAACGAAGCTGGTGAAGGGTCTAGAGCACAAGTCTTATGAAGAGCACCTGAGGGAGCTGGGGTTGTTTAGGCTGGAGAAGAGAAGGCTCAGGGGATACCTCACTGTACCTTACAATTACCTCATAGTGAAGTGGAGATTGGGCTCTTCTCCAAAGCACCAAGTGATAAGATGAAGGGAAATGACCTCAACTTGCACCAGGGGACCTTTCGGTTGGATATTAGGAGGAATTTCTTTACTGAAAAGGTTCTGCAGCATTGGAACAGGCTGCCGAGGGAAGTGGTTGAGTCACCACCATCCCTGAGGGTCTTCAAGAAATGTGTCGATGTAGAACTTCATAGCATGGTTTAGCAGTGGACTTCAGTCCGTTTAAAGGTTGGACTGGATGATCTTAGAGGTCTTTTCCAACCTGAATGATTCTATGATTATCTAAGCTGAAGTCAGGCATTTACTCACTGGATCATTTAATTCTGACAAGCAGCAATCACAGAATCATAGAATGGCTTGGGTTAGAGGGGACCTTAACGATCATCTACTTCCAACCCCCTTGCCATAGGCAGAGATGCCTGCTACTAGATCAGGTTGCCCAAAGCCTTGAAAGCAAGGCGACGTTTAAAATAATCAAAACGCACAAAGAGAGAAAGCAATATCATTTTGGTTTCTTAAAAACAAAAACAAAAAAGTACCAGTAAGTGATAACCAGAACATGAAAGTCTTCAGCTCCACATAAATGTTAGTACAGTTATTAAAAAGAAGACCGTCACCAAGGTCACTGGGATCACCTGCATGGGCAAAGGGACTTGTGCTTCCACTCTTTGACGCCACTGGCTATACAAGTGATGGGCAATTCAGGGATGCGAAAAGGAATGATCTCCCTTTGACAAATATTCACCCATGCGCGTCTGCTGGCAGATTGAGGTGACCAGAAATTAATCTCAAGGCATACACTGCATAGGCAGGTGCGTACATGAACAGCATTTAATGTGCTATTGTGTTACAAATCCTGTATAATTGAGAAAAGGAAGGAATGTGGGCTGCAAGAGGCAGATTAGTCATGGGAAAACAAATTTTCCGTGGCTAACAAACTTCTTAACTCTTCTTGTCCTAGATCAACTGAAAATAAGCTACAGACCACAACAGCGTCCCTTGTGAAACCAGTCAGAAACTTTTTACAGTTTACTACCCTGAGACAGTACGAGTTCAGGCACTGAAGTAGAAGAGGTCACTGCACTTTGACTGCAGACAGGGCTTTATTCTGGACAGTTCTGTTCTCCTCCCTTGTTTAGCGCACCAGGCAAACTGAAAAGTTTTGCATCTAATGCACTTACAGATGCAGATTAATAAGAGCTCTGATGCTTTCAGGCAACACTATTTTGTCACTTTCCACCATGGAATTTCTAAAGCTTTTTCCCCCCCACCCCCATCCCCTTTCTCATGCTCTTTTGCTCAGGGTTTACAAGATTACCTAAAATTGCAACTTGTGTTGTAAAAATCAGCAGCTAAAGTCAACGTGCCAGTTGCAGCTTTGTGTTTCTATTGAAGCTTGAAGTCTTAAACATAGCACCAATTTACTTAACTATGTATTTCAGAGAAGATAAGTACATTTCCAATTTTTGGAACATTGCTGGGAAATGTAAAAAAAAAAAAAAAAAAAAGAACACAGCCCTAAAAATACAGTGCTAAGGCCAATTTCCAGCGTCAGCTGTATGGCAAATCTCAGAGAGAAAAAATAACAATAAAAAACAAAGTGTGGGGGGAAAAAAAAGGTCAGTTGTAATGTCGTTGGGTTGCACACAGAGAAACGAAGCAAGTTAAATGAACCTAGATAGCATCTTGTATGGTCTACAGACACCAGTTATTCCTGGTACTGAGAGGAAAGAAAAAGCTCATTCCCATATGCTCTCTATCCTTCGAAACAGAGCTCAGTAGTTGGGAATTCCTTCTACATTCAAGCAACTGATGAGTTTAAACACGTAAAATGCAGATAATGAGTTTCCACCAGTAAGTTCATGCCATCTGCATTTAGTTCCTCCAACATTTTGCCTCCGAGTTTTAAAGCCACATCAAATATCTGATTAAAACAACAAAACCTTAGCTTTATGTGCAGCAGACTACAGAGCTTGCTGCAGCGAGGCAGGGCTGGGTCACGGTAAGACCTCTGAAGTCTGGAAGACGTCCATCAGGAGCCAGAAAGGGCACTGAAAATGGTCACGACCTTCATATTTGAGAGCTTTACTTTGGGTGTAAAAATACCTGCACTCATTTTATGATAGTAGCAAAGCTAGAAAGCCAGGTTTTTGATCTCATCCTTTACTGGTTGAATGTTACACCTCACTTTTGCAAGACTCATGCTTAAATGTCATTGGCTTCGGTGGGATTTCAGTATTGGTTTAAAAGCTGACTGCACACTCAATTGTTTGGTTGCATCCGGTCTGTAAGGCATAAAAACCACAACAAATGTAAGACTTATTTTGTTACAGAACTCAAAGGAGAGCAAATAGGAGCACGAGAGCCAGCCAAAAGCAACCTGTATAAATGAACACATTTAAACAGAGAGAATTTAATGGCGACTGATTGCATTAAGCAGCCTCCAAGATGCACAGTAACTCAAAAGACAACACTTGCCTCTTCTTTCCTCGAAGGATGTTCCCACTTGGCCATGCCACCTTTCAGCCTCCTGCTTAACTCAATCAATAGTCCCAAGTGTCTTTGCAACGCAGGGGGAAGCGAGTTAAAACACAGAAACCTGACATTCAGCAAGAGCTGTGCTGACCTGAGAACCACAGCATATTCCTGCAAGCAAATCCAGCTGACTTATTCAGACCAAGTTACCAGGTTTTTCAATAAACATCTACGCAGCTTTGTAAGCCCAGATGATTAACTGCCAGTGATGTCTAGAAGTCTCCCTGCCTGTATGCACGGAAATACGCACGTGGATAGCTCAGATTTGAGCTTCCGTGCACACTCATAAGCCACACGCCGCTGTTTAGCTTCTATTTCTTGCAGGTGTAAACTCTTTCAGGCGCAGAAGGTAATCCTATACCAGGAAGATCCCCTCAGGACTATACGTACATTAATTCACCACACCTCAGCATTGATTAAGATGCAAATAGCTTGCTTTAAAGCACAGGTTTTAACTTGCTTCAAGAGAGATGCCTCCTATGCGATCCCATCGAAGTACAGCTCTTTCAAAGTTGTCGTAATTAAAGCACAATCCAAACGCAGAACAGAAAGCTTCATAATTAGCAAGTTCAAAAGAGGTCAGAGAGGCCTGAAGTTTGCGTGCCAGCAGTAGCTTATGCTTTGTGGAATAAAACCACCCAATTACTCAGAAATCACGAATCCGATTAGGAAAACGCAGGCACAGGTTCTTGTCCCCGAAGACAATCTCTTCCCTCTTTCCTTGCCTTCCTTCTGTGACCTAATGTGACTATGAGGAAACCGCAGCTGCCACCAAGCAATGTAGGTGTTGCAGAGGAGGTTAGTTACACATGTTGAGAAAACCATCACTGTACACCCTTCAGCTTACAAAACAGACTCTTCTCATGTGCTGCCAAATACTGAGTGAGAAGGAAAACAATTAATACTGGCATAAGGTCTCGTTTATTTCAAGGAAATCACATACCCAGAACTAGGCAAGCCCTGCCCATGCTCTTTACTCTCCCAAAAGTCAGCAGCAGGATGGAAATGGCAAGGACACAGAAGTTAGTGCTGATCGAGGAACGCTCTGCAAAATAACAATTTCACTTTGCTCCCTTTTGTGCACATACGTAGACATCTTAGATACAGTAAACCCAAAGCAGAACGCTTTCCGCCACTGGTTTGTGTTATTTTTCTCTTCCCTTCCAGACTGGCAATAGAAGTGGAAGTTGTGCAGGTGGCTCCGAGCCAACCCTGGCAGAAGTCCCTTAACAACGCGGCGGTCGAGAGAAAGGCTGGCAGACTTCACGAGAGGCTACGAATGCCCTTGCCAACACATGCATGCAGTGCAGGGACGTCAGTGCTCCCTGATAATATATCTGCTTTTACTATAATCACAGGTTTAGTGCCAGGATGAGGAGTGCATACTGCTTATAACATACATATAAAATGTCCAAAGGCCTTGGGTAACTGTTTAAATACTATATGGTTGAAGCAGAAAATACAAAACCAAAAAAACCTGTGAATATCCTTCACTACAATTGTGTCCTTATATTCAACAGGAACAAATGAGGGATTTCCAGAATCCTGACGTATGCTTTGCACTGTATGCTCCTGTGAGATTTCAAATGACTCAATGGGAAGAGACGACTTCATCACATTTTGCTTAAAATACAATCGCAGAGTTGCAAAATATATGTTCATACATATAGCTGTTTTTCAACAGAAAATTCATTTAAGAAAAATCTAGATGAAAAGGAGAAACATGGCTGAAAGGCCTTTGCTATTGAAATAAAGTGTTCATTTCTGTTTAATTAAAAAAAAAGCTAAACAAGCTAATAAAGATATACTTGGGAGCTGACGTTGGTACGTCTTCAAGAGAAATACCACCCGTCTCCTGTGTTGCTCTCCATTTCCCACATGGTCCACGCTCCCCTGACTGCCGAGCAGCACATCCCAGAAGGTACCACAATGATTCATCAAGCAGACGGGCGATGGAGGTCAGGGTGGCAGCCTGGCTCACAGAGAAAAATCAGAACATTACACACATGAACAGCGCTCTCATGAAATGCTGATTTTCAGATTGGCCAGTTAGTTTTTTTTCATTGACTCATTGCCAAATTAAACATTTGAATAACTAGGTGCAGAGAAAGAGGAAGAAGTTGGTTTCCATGATTTTTCTTAAGCTGTCAGGAGAAGGCCCAAGAGCATATGCCCTTCCCTTTTAAAAGGCTGCATCTGATGATGAGCTTACTAGAAACTGGAAATCCAGCGAAACAAAATAAAAACCCCAAAAGGACAAAGGAACAAAAGACATCCTTGAATATTTAGAATGGCAGCATATTATGCCAGCAGGAGGCCAACAGAGAGAGGTTGGAGAAAAATATTCCCTTTGTTCAGGCTGTGAGGAACTTCAAGTTTGATTTTTGCTTAAGGACCTCTTCAATAAATAATGGTTAAAAAAAAATAATTAAGGCTCTTCTCATGATCAGGGATGGTCACAATACCACAGACTGCTTCCAAAGAGGAGAAAAATATGGCACAAACACTGAAACATAAATCAGTTTAGGTGAATAGAATGCATATTCTTTAACTTCTTTACATAGAGTAAACACACTGCACTACATCTGTGTAAACACAACTACCATAGATTCATGCTATGTAATAATATACTTGCTATTCTGAGCACATACGCTCCGTATGTAAGTGTAAGCCAGAGTGTAAACATACCAGGAAAGCAGTAATTGACAGCAGTTAGAGGGCTGTGCATTGAAAATGTATAGACAGCTCTCGATACAGAAAAATACACACCATCTGACAAACTAAGACAGGAGGCTCTGCGAAGTCTGTCTGTATGTTGCCCGTGGTCCAGACATCCACAAGCTTTGATTGTTTCTTTGCTGCTCTCACACAGCATCAGCCATCAGGAACACTTGTCCACAGCTCAGCCCGGATCTGCCCCATCCCGGCGGGCACCCGCTCATCTCAATCTTTCACAGCTTCAGTGCTGTTCAAACAGATTACAATAACCTCATCTAAGCACAAAGTTCCCAGCAATCAAGGAAATTCCAGCTGCTTTATAACCCTGCAGCATGTCTCCACCTGCCCTCGGTTTTCCACACTAGTTTCTCACAGCACTTACATACCCCTTACACGCCTGCGGCCCTTTTCTCCACAGAGGTTTCGTAGCCTGACCAGAGAACTTCCCACCTGCGTCCTGCTAGCCACTGCTCCTCTTCTGCCAGGACTCTGGAGACTGGTACAGCATACGGACACGCATAACCCATGCCCGGAAGCACTCTATTTTCAAAGGCCTTCTGCTGACAGATCTTATTTACACATCCTAAAAATCACAGGGACCTGTAAATGCAGTCACGAGAACTGGCAGGGCCCTCAAGAGCTTTCACCTCCCTGAAACAAAGCTACAAAGGTGTGTTGGCAGCGTCGCTCAGCTGTACACACCTGGTCTCATCAGAGGTTTCCAAGAGCTGTGATGGCTGGAGCCCACCAGGACATGGGATGAACTGTGTACTCCAGCCAACAGCCACCCTCAGAAAATGGCCCCAAGGACCAGTTTGCCTCCAGGCTGCTCGAAAGGGCGAAGGACTAGAGTGGCCTTTGGGACGAAAACTTGCTGAGAGGAACACGATTTGTTACGACAGTGGTCCCCATCCCCGATGGCAGAGCACATCTCCAGCGGGACAGCAGGTCCTGAGGACAAACCATGGCACAAACCCCTGCGGCACAAAGGGCTCACAGGCCATGCCGCCTTCTGCACTGAGCAGAGAATTGGGTGTTTGGGGCTTTTCTGTTGTTTGTTTTTTGGCTTTTCTCCTATAATAGAGTTTACAACAAATCATAAATAAATAAATAAATAAAAAGGCATAACTGACAGTAACTAGCTAATTAAACAAAGCACATTTAAGCTGAAAATCTCCTTAATGACAAGTTCCAAGGGACTTTAGGATAACTTTCCAAAGGAAGAGATTGAAAACTAACCCTGATCTATTCTGAATTGGTGACAGATGGAAGAAAATACTTTTTCTTTTATTTTTCTTCATTATTTTAAATGCAGACAGTGGAAACTGGCACATCTCAATATCTAACTTTTAATAGTATAGCACCAGGTATACTACTTTCCTGCCTTCTCTCTATCCCCAATTCATGTGTTATTTCTGAAGCTCTGCCATTTTACAAACATTTTTCAGATTTTATAAGGAGACTAAAGGAAAGGCTCCCTAGAAAAAAAAATATCCCAGTTTTAAGTATCCAACATTACTTCAACATTTGAAAGCTAGCATCAGGAGCTATCTGTACTCCACAGGAAACCCTCTATCAAGATCCTAGAAAACAGGAGGAGGGGAGGGGGGAAAACATACATTTAATGACTGAAGTTACTGACTGTGATCTCACCTTATGCCTTAATAAGCACAGTCACAGTGTCTGAAGCAACACAGAGCTACTGTATACTCCATGCTGGCAGTGAGCTCCCTTGAGGATTTCTCCCCTACACTACTTTTCCTTACCTTCTCTGCTCAAGTCACCACTTACAAAAAGCAACATATATGTACACCATATATATATATATTTTGTAATATATACTTAGTAATGTAAGATGTAAAGATCCCACGTGATGTAAAGATCTGTAATGTAACGATCCAATGTGTAACTGTTGTGGATCATTATCCTTAACTGGCTCAAGCAGGACATCTTCCCAATTTAGCTTGCATTTTCTCCCTTTTCATGCATAAATACAATGGTAGTCCAGAAGCCTGTCACAGTGTACTTTAAGTCCCAATTCCGTGTGAGCAACTTCTTCTGAGAAACTGGAAGCATACACTTTTTTTTTCTTTTTTTTTTTTTTACACAAAGCCCAAGCGCCCATGCTCTAGAAAGTTTGCTATTTAATCCATGGCACCTGCAAAAACCCCGTGAACAGATGAAAGCATGGAGATCTATTGGTATTAATAGCAGAGGACCCCGTGGAAGAAAAATAGACTTCTAAGGAGTCCACGACTACTCACACTTTGCCAGTGCTTTGCAAGGGTAGCATGAAAGGAAACAAAACAAAACAAAAACAACGGCATCACACTGGGGAGGAAGAGCTGAAGGAACAACTGAGAGCCATGTATGGCAGCAGGTCAAAAACTCGGGAAACAAGATGGAAAAACAGGTGGAACTTTAAAAGGAAAAAAAATCAGGTAGAGAGGAGCTTAAAATTAAATAGCAAACTAATCAATTGAAAAGGAAACAACTGCTGTCGAGACTCAGGAGGTAGGAATTTAATTCATGTCTGAAGACTTGTATTAAAAACAGCTTCAAAGCAAACAATATTTAACACGGAGTTCACAGCCAAAAGCACAGAAGGTGTATAAAGCAACCGATGAGAACTGGCTTGCTCATTTTGCTTAAATGAATGAATGCTAATTACATTCTCAGGGAGACTCAAAGGAGTTTGCTACAGCCAGCATAAAATAATGCAGATTTTAAAGGAACATTTGGGATGCTCTCCAAATCTTCACTCCTTTTTCATTAATACTCCTTCCAGTGGGAAGTCCCAACTGAAAGAATATTCTCCAAGTTCTCACATTTAGAACACGAGAATAAACAAGTTTCCTTCTGAAAGCGGTCACCAAGGTCATTTGTGAGGATATTGACTCTGAAATCTCAGCTTCACTAATGACACATGCATATCACAGAAGTTGCAGGAGTATTACAAAAACAAACAAACAAAAAACAACTGTATTGTATTGCTGGCTTTTGATACAATAGACTTTGATCATTTGGTGATTCTTTTAAACTATACCTGAAATTACATGACTTATGAGAAGCATTAGCTTTAGATTTAAAAGTATATAAATAAATAAAAATACAGCTTTGCTGCCAAAAACAATGCTTAGAAAACCTGCATCCTCAAATGCCCCAAAC
Organism: Cygnus olor; assembly: GCF_009769625.2. Taxonomy (NCBI): domain Eukaryota; kingdom Metazoa; phylum Chordata; class Aves; order Anseriformes; family Anatidae; genus Cygnus; species Cygnus olor. The sequence goes on along the minus strand of NC_049169.1, from coordinate 119,588,995 downwards.
TAGAAAATAAATACGAAATCAACATAAATGTCCTCAATCTTTGGAACCCTAGTTACTGGTTTAGGGCAAAGAGAAACCTGGCAATACCAATATAACCACTTAAATCAATCACCTCAATGCACCAAAGCCAGTTTTCCAGAATTTACACCCTACTCCTTGAGGAGACAGAAAAGGGCAGTGAAAATTCACTGTGACTACCAGAAACAGCAGAGGTGGCCAGAGCAGCTACAGATGGACTCCAAAAAAAAGTTTTTTATAGAGAAGAGAAATACGTACAAAGCCAATCCATATTTTTTTTTCAAAAGGTATGAGCTTGAGGACAGAATGGAAATATATTTTTTTCTCAGTCCTTGCAGTAGATGCTGTGGACTTCTCATCCTCCATTGGTAACCATGTCCCGTCTTCACCAGAGCCACCCAGCACAGCTCAGCCAGCAACCTGGAGAAGGAGACACCAGAAGGAGCGGTCCTGCTCGCTTCCTCTTCAGACACAGCTAGGACTACCAGGTCTTCTGTGAGGGACATCTGGAAACACCACCACAGCACAGAGTGGGAAGTCCAGCTCAGCCTCCTGACATCAGGGCAGCTCTTGCTGGGAAGCAATGGGGTTAATCAGAAAAATATGAACTCACAGGGCAACCTTTTGTTAAGGAAAGGCTGACGTCTACTGCTGATGAACAACGTCTAGGAGGAACGACCAACTTCAAATTACCAAGATCAGGGTTCACTTCACTTCATTAGGATATAGTCCTTCAAATCCTTCATTAGGATATAGTCCCTTTTATAGTCCTGGAGCTTTGATCAACCTGGTGTAGTGGGAGGTGTCCCTACCCATGGCAGGGGGTTGGAATTAGATCTTTTTAATGTCCCTTCCAACCCAAACCATTCTGGGATTTAACAGCTAGTTCTACCAATTTTAGCTGCCAACAGAGGCAGTTTATTTCAGAAAAACTGCTCAAGTTCTATAAACATCCTGAAGACAGAAACGAAAGGCTCTTAACAAGCCAAACTCATAGAAAGTGAGACATTTTTAAATAACAGATTTATGGGTTTGTTTGCATTCTAGTCACACCAGTTACATGTCTTTTCTGAGCATCAAAATATTTTGTTACCTAATAAAATGGGCATACAGCAAAGATCAGTCTTTTTGCCTTTTAAAGACAGTGTAGGGGCCCCAATCACACTTCTCACTAGGTTTCCTCCTCACGGAAGTGTCAAAGCCTGAAAGACTTCGTCGTGAGATTTCAGGGCATGCTCTTAAAGGTTGATGGACAAACTGCACATTTATTACACAGGCCCGAGATACAGGTGCCACGTCAAACACTCTGGACAAAAAGAAAATCCACAAAAAAAGTACCAAGCTAGTAAAAAATCTCACAGAAAAGTGCGACCATCATCTAAATCATTACCAGGAACTAATAAACCCTAAATAAGGTGGAACTTAACCCAAAATCCAGCCGGAGGTCAAACATGAGAGACACGTACGGCTTCCCATAGCACCCACACCTGCCTCCAACCCCGCCAGGTCCCCCAGCTCTGACTGGGAGCTGCCCTGTCCCCATGTCCCCACAGCCCCAGGGTCCCAGTGGGCCCCAGTCACCACCGCGGCCTGGCTCTGCTCACAGCCTGGCCATGGTGGAACAGGGCCGCTCGGCAAGGCCTCTGCCCCGCTGCTGGCCCTCGTTGTGCCAGGATGGCCCTAGCCCTACACTCTGCTATGCAGAAATGAGAAATCCAAAATACCTTTCCCTTTTTTTTTTTATATATATATACACACACACACACATTCTACAGTCTTCTATCCAGCTCAACCAAACATGAAATTTCACAGAACGAAGTCCTGTACCGGCCTTTTTACACACGTGAAAATGGGACGCGGCACCAAGCACACAGTCCTGGCAGAAGGCCAGGGGTCACACAAGCTGTGTCCTGCTGCTTTTTCACTCCTTTGCCCCTCACCACTCTGCCCCTCAGCAGCAGAGGGCTCCTCGGCATCCCCTCCTTGCAAAGAAGCCAGCTCAATAGCAGCCTGCGACACGCCAACATCTGCCAACGTGAAACCAGACAAATGGGCAGCCTCAAACAAGGTCTGACAGTAAAACACCCCGGTTCACCAAATCCCTAACCCAGCCAGCTCTGTGGGAAGAACACATATCCTGGGGAAAAGTAGTAACATTGGGGTTTGGTTTCAACCACCCCTGGACAACCCGCTGCCCCAGCAAGAAGCATGAGTAGGACCAATCCAGCAGCCAGCCCCCGATTTAAAACACGCTCTGGTCTTCAGTGGTTTGCAGGAGCCTGTTATGGGGCTGAAGTATGCTGACGGCAGACAGTTGAGAACTAAGGGCCTGGAAGAGATGCAATCCTGTATGAACTTGCAAACTGCTGTACAGTGGAGCCTGCCAAGCCTTCCTCCTCCCCTGCTCACTCACACACTGTGACGGCTTTGACTCCTCACAGCTCCTTCCACAGAGGAAACTAAAAGTGACTAAAAAGAATTAAATAGAGTGGTTTTAAAAGAACCGTTCAAGCAAATATACCCCAAAACATAAGTTGCTGCATCAGCTCTCACAAAAGCTTGGGATGGGTGTGATAAGAGCCTGCAGCTTGCTGACAGTGCTGGTGTGCTGGGTTTTTCAGTTGAAGTTTATTTAAATTGTGCAAGAGTAAATTTATACAGCCACAAGATCTTATTTATGCCTTCCCTTCCTGCATTTCTGCTGTTCGTCAGTCCCTCTTACCTTCACCTAAATCAGACTCAAAACATTTTGGAGAAGACAGCTCTGTGTGAACTGGAACCCTGAGAAGCATCAGCCCTTACACCACCAAAATCATTAGCAATAAATGAATTCATTTTGCGCCACATACTGCAATATGGAATCTTTCTGTTCCCTGTCCCCCTCCTTTTCATTGTCTCGATGCAATAAAGAATTAACTTTGTTACAGCCAAAAGAGTAGAGAAAGACCAGAACTGTACTTCAGAAACAACATTAATCAGCTGCAAATAAATCAAAAGCTGCTTTCACTGTGAGGGGCTTACAGATATGAAAATATTTTATACGTGAAATGGCAGACTTATTTTCAATTCCTCTGTACTGATTCATTTTGACAAACAGGCTTACGTTTCCAGCAGGGGAAACAGACAGCCATAAATCAATCATGTTATCTTTCTGATGAGCTGCAAGTTGTCTTTTACTGCACACAAGCAATGTATGTGGTTTTAATGTATTTTACAGCTAAAACATCTGAGGCATTTTATGAAAACGCCACACATCTAAGATTTTCCTAAACAAACTGGCAGCCAGAAATATTACAAGAAGATGATTTTGAGTAATAGCAAAACCAAAGAACTTGCAGGGCAGCAACGTGCAGCCTGTGCCATTACTGGTATCTAAGGGGTCTGAAATGCCTTGAAGTCATCTACAGATGCTGTTTAATATTCTTGGTTTCAGCACTCAGTCCCAGACACAGAATCATCAACCAGAAGAAACAAAAATAAAAGAATTCAGGCATTCACAATTGCAGAAAAGACCACAGGACACATTGCTGACAAGTTCTCAGGCAGTAAACTGCTGCAAGCTTTCAGTGTGCTGGTGGAAAGGATAAAAAGGTATTGCTGATAACACAAAGAGCGCTGCTAGCATTTATGCAGGTGTTGCCCTCCCTCATTACAGAACTGCTCAGAATTTGATGCATTTGATCATATGACTTCACTTGATGTCAACAAGAAGTCAAAGCATGTTCACAGTCAGAGTTATCTCCTGGTTCTCCCAGACACAGATTTCCTGTCTAATTACGGCGTGTCCAGCAGCAGTGAGATACTCAGAACGTGGTTCCTGATACCTACGAAAAAAGGAAACTCATCCAGATGTTGTGATGGATGGAGAGACTAGTCAGGCGAGCGTATGGATACGCCCCAAACAGCAGTCATGCACAGGTCATACTTTTCCAGTTTTGAAGAGCTGCAGGAGCTTCCTGTAGCAGTTCCATAACTAAACACAGCCACATGTTTTCACTTAATATGATGCATGGCACATATAATAGTGCTTGCTCCTTATATGAAGGTTTTCAGCCAAAGCCTTCCGAGTGTGCTCTCTGGTCAGATAAACCATTTATAAAAGGGATCCAGCAGACACAGGCTAACCAGCTCCCTTAATGTCTTGAAAAGAAATCAGTGCTACAAAGTAGAAGCACATTACCAGCCAGATGCCTTCACAGAAGACACCTTCAACAAGCCGTGTCTTTTCTTCCTTGCTACATTAATAAGGAACATACCTCCTTTCAGCAAGTAATAGCTTTCTGGAGCACTCACATCCACTCCTTTCCCAGAAAAAATAAAATATGGGAAAGACCTTTTTATTATTTGTTTTATTATTATTATTTTTTATTTAAACGTTCCCTGCCACCATAACTCAGTGTCTGGTGCATTGTTTCTGGTATCTGTCTCTGGGCAGCTTAGAGCAGTGAATGGCTGTGAGCCAACACGTTTTTAATCTTCAAGAATAGCTGGATAGAGGCATGCAAATTTTGGCCTGTTTTACTTATGAGCGACACATTATAAATAGAGAGCCACAATGGACAGACTCAAGACAGGGAGATTCAAATTAAGTCATTATTTTAAGTGCATTGTCTGAAAACTCTGAAGAAAAGTGTAATTGGCAGAGACTTTTAGCTTGGTGTGGGAGTTGGAAGCAGCATCTCACCCCATCCGGCAAGCCAGTGTCAGGAAGTCTGGCAGAAGACCTCTGAGGGACACCAGTAAGGACCACAGACCCTGCTAGGTTAAAACTCATGGGACAGCCACGAAGGAAAGACTTTGCAAAGTGACTCACTTGGCCAGCCCACGCTGGTTAACTGCAGGCTTCGGGTAAACCGTGCAGCATGACAAGGCACTGCTGGAGAAGCCTGAATACACGACTGCTTCCAAAGCATGCTGCTATTCTTAGCGTATAGATGTACGGCATGCCTAAATCCAGTACCCTGAAAAGCAATGGCATTTCCTGAAAAGAAGAAGAGGGCAAGAAGTAGGGAAGACTAAAATCAGTTGTCTTTAATCACATCTCCAATTGTAAGAAAACCTGTCCGTACAGAGCTGGGTGAAATTTAAGATTTGTCACGACTGAAAAAAGGGATTCTTTCTGTAACAGCAACATAGTAATTTCAGAGTCTTCAGAACAAACTTTCATTATAACACAAGCTTCTAAATCATCCAAATTACATATATGAAGTATTTTCACATATGCATATTTTTGTCTACTGCAAGATCTGAAGCAAAAGATAGCATAAAATTTACTGCTATGTTTTCCTGCAAAGCTGCAGAAGTTTCTTCTGTGCCTCCCTGAAGGACACGGCTGCATGTCACAATTCAAGCATTGTACAAATCAAAGATCTACACACACGTATAGGTATTTACTCACCAGTTTCAAATAAATAAAAATACAATCAAAAATCTTTGATATGCATCTTGAATGTTTCGGTTGTGGCTTTTTGCCCCTTGAAAATAGCTCGTGACGACCTGCAGACATCTCACAAAAGCAACCCAGAACATGTATCATTTTAAGCCTTCTCACTGTTTCTTTTTGGGCTCTACGCATCGGGTAAAACTTGGTTTCACAACAGCTCCTAGCCTAAACCACACTTACGTTACCTGTCCTCAGCTGAAGGCACATTCTCATTGACTAAAGCACAACACACGAAGCTATACAAGGGGTATCTGCTCAAATGGCTAAAACCTTTGCCAAAAGCACCCGACTTTCCCCCACTGGAGTTGCACACGCTGGCAGAGGCTGGGCGATCCAATACTGCAGGGGTGCCTTCATCTCCCAGGCTTTCGTTTGCCCTGTGCACTGCAGGGGGGCAGCAGCTTTCCCAGCTGCTGAGTGGACACAGCCGAAAGCAGCCCAGGGGAGAGCTGCAGAAGGCCTGCTGAAAGGGACAGCACCACTGCGAGAATAAAGCGCATCTCACCCTTGCTGCTTATTTTGTGCCAAGTTGCAGGGGGGGGTGAAGGAGAACACGTTGCAGTTTGGCACTGCTGGTGTAGGATGCATCAGAGGGCCCTGCTGAGAATTTGGGAAACCTCTCCTGGACTGCAGACACCCCTGGGAGCCTCCAAACCCTACCTTGTAGCATCTGAACCAACAGGGGCCAAATGAGGGATCCTGCCAAAGATCCCAGCAGTTGGGCAGCAGGGACAGGTACAAGGAAGCCCAGGCAGCAGGGGAGAGGAGCCCACGATCAGCAAAAGCAGTCGCACGGTGGTTCCTGGAGGGAAGGCAAAACTCCCAGAAGTACCCTATAAAGTGACGTTTTTCTGTGAAGGAATACAAAGCAGCTGCTTTTGTAAAGTTGCATTTCCTAAGCACTAGAGAAGAAAGCACACAAAATATATGTATAGTTGGTGATGAAGGTGATCCAAGCCTGGAAACAGCTTCCCGGCCAGTCTAGAGACTTCTGGACATGAAGCACATAGAGAATCCAGAACAAACAAGAAACCAATAAGCAACATTTCCTCCTCAAATAAGCCTTTTCACAGAAAAGTTTAACTCTAGTCCAGCACCAAGATATTTTGACAGATTCACTTCAGCATGCTGGTAGCAGGCTATTGAAGTGCTCCCATGCTAAACGTATTCTCCTTTCATCTTCACAGAACTTAAGGGGAAGATGTAATTTTAGACATTTCTCTCAGGAAAAAACCTGCAGCTTCCAAGAAACACAAGTTAAAGATAATGGGAGGTGGGGGAAGGATTTCTAATCATCCTTACGTTGCACTTGCTAGAACTTTACCCTCCACATACCTGCTGCTTTCACATTTCTGTGTGTTAAGTACACAGCAAAGACACCATTTACCTCCTCAAGCACAACAAAACTTTGTCAAGATTGTTCAGGAAAATTAACAGAAGACATTGGTAAAGCTCAGCTTTCCGTACTTATCAAGTTGGGTAAATTTAATTTATTTCCATTGTCATCTCTGAAGGAATATAAAACCCCCTTCTCTCTTCACGTAGAGATATGCAAAAGGACAAGTTAAAGTTGCGTCAAAATCTGGCAGACCTCTAAAGTGGCTCTCTCAGGTTACAGGGAAGAAGAGAATCAAAGTTAAAACCTCTAATTTGGAGCCACTTTCAAGGTATTGCAGCATAAATTTTCAGTCTGAACAGCTTTAACAGCGTTCCTTTAAATATAATTAATAGTTAGAAGCAGTGGCAGAGAACTGATGGCCCGCCAGCAATGCTCTGCGTGCTGAGCTTTCGACTTACCCCACTAAAAAAATTTAAGTGAAGATCTTGTGAAACGAACTATCCCCAGCACATCACAAGTACTTCACATATGACATAACTTGAAGCAGCAAACGAAAGAAAAAACAAAAACACATTTCAGAAGCAGAAAAATTAGCCAAGTATTTCAAAGAACATCTGCTTTGTTACCCCAGTTGGCAAAAAAAACCTTTTTACCTCTCCCCATGAAGGTGCTCCTGGGACCCTTGCACTGCCCTCACCTCACATATGGCAGCCCAGTACAAGGCTCACGAGTCAGGACTACCTAAGTAGAATATTTTTATACACCTTATAAGCTATGAAACAATCAAGTAAGTGCCTCCCCGCCAGGTTACTTCAGCGACCCCTCTGAGATGGCCTACCTGCAGTAACTGAATTACACGAAATTCCAGCATGGGGTCAAAAAAAACAACCAAACAACAACAAAAATAAAAATCACCAAACAGGAAGACTGTATTCATTCACTGTTTGTGCCATCAATGCAAATGGTGCTCTTCACACACTCTCTGGCCTTCAGTCAGTTACGCAAAGTTTGTAGGCACAGCATCAAGGCACCTGAAAGCACGGGCTGAAGCCTGTGCCCGTGCCAACTCCTCTCTTACTGTTAATCAGTACACAGCAGCATCTGCACAGTGGACTTTTTACGTAGGCATCTCCAATCACTTCACAATGGTACACATTTATGCTATTTTAATTTACAGAGGGGGAAAGCGAGGAAGAGCAAGCAAGCCTAAGCAACTTGCACAAGGTTATATGTCAAAGAGCTTGAATTTTCAACCCAGTGGCCCATTCAAAGAATGCCAAGTATTTTTTTCCTTGCATCTTCAACAGCCACAAATTTGACTCAGTTGTTACCAATTCCGTTCTTATTTGTATAGTGGAGGAAAAAATAAGCATATTTCAGTAATTCAGTTTATTGACATCTCTTGGTTTCAACTGTCGGAGAAGCGAGGGGACTACAGTGAAATGCATCTCAACATCACCAAATTGTTTAAGAATTGGGTATTAGACATTTCACGTTACATGCTCATTTATACTTTTTCACAGACAAGAATCTCACCTGCACTGATAGCAACCTCAATTGCAAGTTTTTATAAACCCTTTGTTCATACACTCTAGTCTCTCAGGAAGCCTGTGTCATGCCTGCTAGCATCGACTACTGCAGAGGACCAGCAGCAAGCGGCACCCAGCAGCTGGCAGGGGTGAAAAGTAACTGCTTCTGAGCTCTACTGCATCTCCTTGACATCCATCCTCGAGGATGCGATCCCTTAAGAACCACCCAGAAAGAAATGCACGGTGCTTTGATAACACTCGGTGGTGTGAGGAGCTCTCGGTGGGAATGACTGTACCTCATGAAGATGGCCAACTTTATGTGAGAAAGCAGAGATGCAGCACCAAGCGATGACAATGTTCTTGATGGATATAAACAGGACATTTGTTGTGTTCGAGGTCACTTTAACATGTCATTTCTGCTAGGTCTCTCTGCGGCTGGGAGTCTTGCTTATTTCTTCACATACAGTCATCCAGCTATCTGGAACTTATTTAGGAGGAGACAACTGGTCCAAAGGACAACTCTTGGGATAAAGCTGTGCCTTAGGACATACTTATCTGCTTGTATTCATGTGATGTTTTTTGTCTTTGACTTGGCCTGCAAGCTATTTGAGGGCAGATTGTGCCTTTCTGTCCTGTGTTTAGGTTCAGACAGCCTGAAGGACACCCAGGTCTGCATCCTCCACGAGCTCAGCATCAGTGCAGTTGGCTTCAGGGGACCAGCACACACAGAACCAAGAACACAAGTGGGTCCTGTACGTACTTCTACGAAAGTTGTCACCTAGGATTAACGGGCAGAGAGCAAACTGCATGAAAAAAGCAACAAGAAAAACCTCAGCTGACACAACGGGCCCCACCCTTGGCAATGCAGAACTCCAGCTGCTTAGGGGCTTGGAGACAGTTTCTTGACTGCTGCAGCCCAGTCTGATGGATAGGAGCTATAATTGGGAATCAAGACACTAATTTCAATGCCAGACTTTTTTTTTTTTTTAAAGCCTGCCATACGACTCTAAGCCATCTTAAATATTTACTTCTTTCAGTTTTCTCCTCCAATCCCTTGTCTATTTGCAGCATAAGCTCAGCTGGGCAAGGAGTGCCTCTCTCTCAAAGGCTGCAGCACTGAGAAGTCTCGCCCACAGATGCACCCCTTGCTCTACAGCTTTGAGAAGAGCTGCCCTTCCTGCAACCAGACAGACATCCGTCTGCTCCTATTTAACATATAACCAAGTATCCAAACATATATATATGTTTACAAACATACTATGCATATATATTGTTTTTCAGTGATTTAAATATCATAAAGGTTTTGAATACAGTTCTCTAGTATTACATATTCCTTAGGTGATCTTAATGGCATCTCTTGAGGTTCATAATCCCTTCACACCAATATCTTCCTCTAAAACGCAGCTTCTTTTTTAATGCAGCATAACCGCTTCCCATTATTTTTGTCAGAGGTTAGCTTTTCCTTACAACTGTCTACTAAAAGTGTAAAGACACGACTACAACAGTCTTATACCATGCAACATCACTTGATTTCAGTTCCATGTACCTGTAGTACTGAACAAGTGATTTCCTATATACATATGTTTAGCTGTACTCTCATCCGGCCCTACCAGAAGGTCATCAGTGCTCTGCCTGAGCCCAAGAGAAAAAGGATCTACCTGGGCTTTCCACAGCTCTGAAAACCAGAAAAGAAAAAAAAAAAGATAGGAAGAACTCTGGGGAAGGCAAGAGGAACCTGATGAGGAAAGAGTCACTCAAGAGCTCAAAGGTCTTTAGCTTCTCTCTTTACTCCCTAGGGAAAAACAAACAAATCTCTTTGTTTTAACTTCCAGAAGGTGCACCTCTAGAACGCTCTTGAAGGGCAAATGGACTTCTTTCTTAGAAGTGCCATGAAAGAAATTTCACCAGCGCATCATGGGCTTTGAACAGAACAATGTAAAAGAACCAAGGGAAATCTTTCAAGATTAGAAACTAAGAATTCAGGTATTTTTCAGTCACCTTCCTAATCCCAAGGACAGAGTTAACTCATCACTCAATGTTTTTCACTGCCTACCATCAAATACAGATCACAGAACTCTGTTTATATCACCTAAATTACTTTTATTTAGTATATCGTTCACCATAGCCTTTGGGTTATGGAGCACAGACGCTCTACAATAAAAACTTCAGTTTTATCAAGTTATGAATTCAAGAGCTGATTAAATTACTCCTGCTGTTTAAATAACAATCTGCTACCAAAAATAAGCAGTTTGTGTGGCTCTAAAATAGGCTCCTTGGCTTTGTCAATTAAAAAAAGCATTCAGTTCCTAGTAACAGTTCATTACAGTACACGCACATATAATCTGTATTCAAGGGGGCCACATACACATACATCCTATTGAAATTACTTGGAGAAACTATTTCAATTTACCTAAAGGCATTCGGTCACCTGATGAGCACAGTTAGAGACCAACACAGTGTCATGCTGTGCAAAGAAAATGCTAGAGTTCATGTTGAGAATAAAGGTTTGAAAGAATATCACATTTTCTCTTAACAAAATAAACAAAGAGAAGAAATGGAATGTGAAACCTTAACTCACTATTAGGGTTTACAAATACAGCTGCTGATGATTTAAACAGTTTGGAGCCTTTATCACTAAGCTTAATAGGAAAATTGGACTTTCAAATGAGTGAAAGGTGAAACAAGCAGGCTATTGTGTGGTCAGCTTGAAGATTACATGCAAAAAGTGTATTTTTGATATGGGAGAAGTTACATTTGGCCTTCTGAGAGGAAAGAGAAGAGCAGGATATTAGCATCCTCTGCAAACTAATTGAAGACTAACATTCACATGAACCACAAAATAAGGCGTTCAGTCATCTTCCTAAGAAAATAAAGAGTTTGGCAGCACAACAGTCCTCAGAAATGCCAGCACAGAAACTTCTGTTGTCTTTGTTGATTTAGCAACTGATGTGTCCAATACCTTAGTGTTTTGTAAAGGAAGAACACAAACGCGTGTTCCAGCATCTTTCACGCTGGAAAGAAGTCTGTTGCTGCATGCCAATAAACCCAAGAAAAGCTAACTTCAACTCACAAATACCACCACTAGGACATTTTATGGCCCTACACAGACAGGGCTATCACTTACATAGGGATGGCTGCTGGATGCAAAGAGTAGGAACCAGCAACAAACAGCGGCTGCCCCCACGCACAGCTGGCGATCACACCAGACACCTTCCTTACCTGGTTATCGCTTCTCTGCGGTGTCAACCCCCAGTAACACACCTGAATTTGAACCAATACCTCTGCCCCCGGATTTTCACTGCCTACACCTGCTAAGCCATGCCTGCACACCAGCTAACCCCGGCTGTACCCGCACAGTGTCCCCAGTCAGCACCCCCCGACCTGCCGAGGCGCGGCCGTTCCACACGGGCAGGCAGCGCGGCGGGATCATTTTCTTTCCCCGCCAAAACCGGGCCTAAATCCCCCCCCCTTCAAACTCCGCTAAACCCTGTGCAAACGACCAGAGGCCAAACACCACAAATACAGGACTTCTTAACTACCAGAAGCCCGGCGCACCGGGCCGGTTTCCACCCGGGGAGGGGAGGGGGGGGGGGGTTCAACGAGCGGTGCCAGAGCCGCCCCCCCCTTCCCCTTCCCCTTCGAAGTACCCCCGAGCCGGGCGAGGGTCGCTCCCCGGGGCCGTCCCAGATCGCCCCGGCTCGGCAGCCCCCCTCATCCCCCTCAGGGGGCTCCCGGTCCCCGCGGCTGCCGCCCCCTTCCCTACCCTGATAGGCGCGGCCGGGGCAGGCGGTCAGGGCGAGCAGGGCGGCCAGGCGCAGGCAGCGGCTCGCCATGCTGTGCGGCGGCGGCGGCCCTTCCCGGCTGAGGGCTGCGCGGCAAAGGGGCAGGAGGAGGAGGAGTGGGACGGAGACATCCTCGGAGCGGGTTCCCGGGCTCGGCCGGAGGCTCCTCCTCCTCCTCCTCCTGCGGAGGGCGCTCGGCCCGGCCCCACCTCGCCTCCCCTCGCCTTGCCCTGCCCGCCGGGACCGGCCCCGACGTGGCGCCCCTGCCCCGGGTCGGAGGCCGGCCCCGGCCCCATTCCCTCACCCGCGGCTCGGGTGCCCCCGACCCGCAGCCCGTGAGGGAGCCGGAGCCGAGCCCCTTTCGCCTCCAGCAGCCTCCCCCGGCGGGGAGGGGAGGGTGAGGAAGGGCAGCCCAGAAAGCACGAGTTGGGCCCCTGAACAGCAGGGTTATGAGGGAAAAGTGCGGGGTCTTTGAGTTTACCCCCAACGTTTTGGGCTGCCGGGGTGCTCGGGGTCACGTTTTTGGGCTTTCTGCCAGAACCACAAGGACTGGAAGCCTTCCTCCCACCCACTGCCAGATGAAAGCGATTCCCCTAATCGTAGCCTACAGAAGAGAGGGCTCCAGGCAGAGCCTCAGATGTTCCAGCACTTGATTAAAGTTGGAGATCTGTCAGCCCTGAAGCTTGACTACAGCTAGGCTTAGCTATTTTTTTTTATTATTATTAGTTTTCCATGTTAGAGAGGTAGCATCTACGTGTACAAAAGCTGCTGGTGGTGCGGTGGAAGCACCGGCCCAAGCTGCTGTGCTGCTGGAGAAGAAAGAGTTTGTGCGCTAGGACAGGAGGGGGACCTCCTAAGGTGGCTCCTCACAGCCCACCCATGGGCTGCCCTATTCCCAGCAAAGCACTGGCAGATGGGGGAATCTTACCCAGTAAGTCATGGAATATTCCTTTAGAAAGACGAGGCACCAGTTTTCAGAGGGAGGATGTCATCTCAAGGGGAAATGGAAGTTCAGAAAGTGAGATACCAATTTTGCCCACCTTTGAGGCTGGCTATACCAAAGTGGCCTAAGAAACGGGATCCTGCCAGTAATGACAGTAAAAATCTGGATGGGTGCTGCATTTGGGAGCTTCCTCCCAAACATTTTATTCTAAGCAGAGTTTTTGTTCAGATCAGGAATGAAGCATCCCTCCCCCCCCGAATCCACCCAGCCTGGTGTCAGAGGTTGAAGCCTGCCCCAGGTGTGCACCCTCAGCACCAGCTCTTCTCCCATGGGATCATGCTCTGCCTACTGCAGAAGCAGCTGGACTAGGTCAAACTTTGATATTCAGTTTTTATCATTTTCTTTAAAAATAAAAAATAAAAATGACAGCAGTATCATCTGAGCCATTACAGTTTACCAGCCTAAGGAAAGAACAGATTTCCATGTGAGGAGAGATTAAAAAGACCAACATTACTCTGTTTGAAAGTGGAAGAATAAGGGAAAAAGGCTTGCCTTAGGCTGTAATTATTGGCACAGGTATTGTAGAAAAGATTAAAGTAAAAGGTTAGAAGTCTGCAATAAATAGTGATTATCTCTGAAGTTTATCTGTGCTGCAAGGCTTTGGTAACAGTTCAGCATGAGAAAGTGCTGGAACAGCTGGGATACCTGAAGCAGACTGTAACGGAGCAGGTATCTCTCGCTTTCTCTTTCTGGGAGTCCTTCCAGCCACCCATTTCCAAAGCAGTGGCTTTCATTTAGAATATTCTTCTTAAAAGCGTAAGGTTTATACAGGACTGGTAGCATTGTACAAGGAGCCGCTGCCACTCTGAATGCAGCTGCTGCTTCTCCATCAGCTGTCCCGACAAAATCCAAACCCCTGAGGCCACAGCCATTCTTGGGTCACCTTTTCTAGCCATTTGAAAATGCATTACTGCAATACAGAAACCAGGTGCTGGTGACAAACCCACCTTGCCTGGTTAGTCAGTGTAAGAAGCTAAATTGTCAGCAGCACGTGCTGTTAGTTAACTGCTGTTTTGGTATCCATATTAGTAGAGGCACAAATCCTATTTGAGACACAGTAATCAACAAGCTTTTAAATGACTTTTGTGCTGTTCCTAATGGTGTAGGTGCCATTCCACCCGCTCAGACAGCTTAACCGCAGATGTTTTTCGGCTGTTTTTTACTATGCCTGGGTTGTCAACTGCAGGGGTTTCTGCAGAGCTTACTGCATGAGCTCACCTGGGATGCTCTTTTTCCACTATTCTCCAGCTCTTGGGGTGTTCGAGGTGCCCTGGGAAAGGCAAAAAGATTTAACGGTTTACAAAGCCTGTGAGTTACAGCTCAGCTTTAGATGCAAGTGTGAGCATAGCTAAGTGTGAACGTATCCTTGACGGACTGGTTGAAATCAGCCTTGTAGATGTGGCGATACTGAGATGTGCATTCATTTGGATGGGATTTGGCTCCAGAGTTTATCTGTGCAATGCAACCCTTATTCTGTGCCTTCGTTAGGATGGCAGTTTTGCAAAATCCCCCAGAAGACTGAGGCTTGAAAGATAAGTTCAAGACATCTTTAAAAAACTTAAAAAACTGAACTTGTAACACAAATTAGATTTTTGTGAAGTCGTTTTCTTGCTTTTAATAGGAGAATGGATTTGGTACTAGGAATGTATTGAACAAGTGTCACATTTCTTGAATTTGAAAGTATAGTCTTGGTCAATTTTTCTTCTCAGCTCAGCTTTCAAACAGTCATAGAAAAAATTCCAAATACTTAAGTTTGTGGTTATTTGCAGTTCCAGGCACTACTGGCATTGCACAAGAAATAACCACCATGATTTTCACTGAAGATTCACAGTTTTTGACTGTTTAGAGGAAATGAAATGCAGTCCCCAATTAAATAAAGCTCTTTAAAAACAAAATTAGCCATCAGTACAGGATGAAAGTGGGTGAGAATGTCTTAGTTAATACACAATAAGACCCAAAGCAAAGTTAAGTGCTGTTGGAGACTTACAAATATATTCTTGATACGCCTATGAGTTAATTTAAGCACATAATTCATCTTTCATGCTTTTTTAAATAGAGGTACAGAAGTATAATTTTCTTAGTCTGTACCACAATTGCTGTAACTTAACTACAGTTACTGTGATAATACAAAAACAGCTATTGATGGAGGGCAGAAATGCAGTAAAGTACTATTTGTAATAAAGTTTAACAATCCGATTAAAGTTTTTCACCAATTAGTAAAGAATGGTAAGGAAACAAAAAATAAGAAAACAATGAAACAAGCCTAAAACAACAACCCAGCTGCATGTAATTAAGCTTTGGAAGCCCCAGCTAAGACTCTATTAGTCATGATAAGAAGATGACAAATGGGGGGCCCAATCCAGGAAACAATTACACTCATGTTTTTACCCTGGTGAATTGTCCTGGTGAACGAGAATGCTCCGATACTTAGAGTTTTTTTCCGCAGAAAGCTCTAAAATATAAGTAATGTAGCACTGTGCAACCCTTACAATTCTTGAAAGTTTATGAATGACTTTCCTGTGATGTTTAGTGGCAGCAACAGTTTGAAATGCATGGTTGTTGCTCTGTGTTTGCTTTTACCAGACCCTCTTCTCAGCATCTTCTGCCTGCCAGCTCGTAGGGCTCAAGTTTTCACTTTGGATGTCAACCTGTTGCACGTTAACTTGGTCTCTGCCCCCACTCTGGGGGCAGTCTGGGTGCTTGCAGGCTGGTTGGGTGCACTCCAGTGTTGGGACATTTCTGCGACTCTGACAAAGACGGGATGGAAAAGGAAGAACAGATTGGGACTGACCTGTGGAGATGATGGGAAGGAAGAGAAGTTCTGGGGTGGGCGCTGCTGTGATGAGGCATGGGCAGCACCGAGAGGAAAAAAGGCAAAAAAGCATCTGGGGAAGACATTGCCAGAAAGAGGCAGACGGATGTGTCCCACACAGCTCAGTCCTGGGAATGAAATACAAAGTTTCTCAATCTTACCGTAATGCTGCTCTCAACAAATGCCTGTGAAACCCCACAGTCAGCATGTGCTTCAGTTCACACGGAGTAGGTGCTTCATTCGGTGCTGCTTGCGAAAGGCTTCTCTACTGCTGATAGCGTGCCTGTCGAGACTTTGCTCATTTTGCATTTTTAAGTGACATATTCATATTTTCTAATAGATTTTATTATTATTATTATTTAAGATACAGACAGAAAACAGAACACTAGAGGATAGCCTAGAAGGCTTTTAGCTTCATCACTGGATAAAAATGTCAGAAGGATATAGACCAATGGAAATTCTATAAGCTTCAATAACTGAGATAATTATCAAACAGTTTCTTGCATGCAACAACAATCTTCATTTAATGACTTACTCCTTGACAAAAATACTGAAGAATATAGTACTCTGGCTGTATATTTTAGGGGAAAGAAATGTTCTTCAGGACAGCACTCTCTGCGTGTTCCTTCCCCAAGCACATCCTTCCACGGTGCACCCCGTGCCAGTGATCTGACTCAAGTCTCTTTGCGTCTTCACAGTTACTGGTGGCCTCGTGCTCTCCTGTCCTGCAATGGCATAAGGACTTTTCCTCATTTTCTCCACTAAGAAATTTTTTTTTCTGCATAAAATTTCAATGTAGAGGTCTGGGTCGGTCGCATACGTTGCATATACGTAGTAGACATACGTAGCAAGTCTTCAAGAACACCAGTTGCATTTTCCTCCTTCCATCTGGATGAATCACAGTTTTTTCAGCAGTGACAAAACAGAAGGGAGGGGGAGGGAGGAAAAGAATATTGGATTCTTAGTTAGATACTGTACAATATTTTCAAGAATAGTATGAGGTGTATCAGAAGATACATATTTTAATGTTGATAGATATAGCAAAGAACAAAAGCTCTGTTGTTTTTCTTTATTATTTTTTAAAGCTGCTAACATCTCTTAAAATTGTAACTGGTAAGATCTCTTCAGTTTTTGATGAGTTTGATTGGAAACAGCTGTGTCCAAACTGTTTCAACATAAAATGAGAATGGTCTTGAAAATGAAACATTTCTTTGTGTATAAACAAAAGAACAGCAATTTAGCCAGATTTAGATTTTGCAATGTTTTTGTTGAGTCATTACTATCTGAAAAAGAGACTGGTAATTATATTCTGTGATTAAAATGCAATTCCAGCACTGTCTTAGAAGCAAATAGGTTGAAGTCTGAGTGACACCTGATCAGTAATAAGGGATTGAGCAAAGCAGACCTACTATCAAAGCATTAATTTTCCCAATTCT
This sequence comes from Cygnus olor, assembly GCF_009769625.2. NCBI lineage: Eukaryota > Metazoa > Chordata > Aves > Anseriformes > Anatidae > Cygnus > Cygnus olor. The sequence continues at coordinate 119,571,633 of NC_049169.1, read as the reverse complement.
CACCACTAGTAGTGATCTCACCACACTTAACTAGGAAACTATTTATGTTCTTGAAGGAATTTAGCTATCACACAGTGTGAAAATGTAACCCTTGTGAGTAGTGAATCGTATAAATTACATAGCTCTTAAAAACACTCTTAGGATATTTCCAGATTGTTTATATTTTAAAGAGAGAACATTGCCCAGGGATGCTGTAAATGGTTATCATTTTCATATCCAACACCTGGGTATCTTTAAATTTGCTTGGTATTGGATTTTAATAGCCAATTCAAATAGATTTCCACTGCTAATTCACATACTTCAGATTTTTTTTAGCTTTTTTTTTCTATGTTGTTAAGCATCCATGCTGCAAGACGGATGTCATAAATCTAAGTGAAGCATTATTACTTCATCTGGAGGTAGATGTCCGGAGTAGTGACAGCAGTATCAGGAGTGGTAGTGTAACTATGTTGCTTTATAAAGGACCCCTTACTCAGTCAGCAGGGAGTCTGGCCAGCAGTTTCAATGGAAATTGAGTACAGAATGGGCTTTGGGTGCAAGAAAGCATTTCTGATATACTTAACTAAATGTAAAAAATGCTAGATGTCAAAAGGCACTTGTAAAAGCTGGCACTTAATGTCTTATTCGTGAGTTCATTTCAAGTGAACCCCTACTAAGTTAATCAATAATCACATAAGATTAGGTTGTGCATACATGATTATTGGGACTCACATTAGTTTACCATTATGATATTAATTCATTTCTACTACTCTAATGACAATAACATGACTTAAAACCCTCCTTAGGGACAAAAGTTGGACACAGCTTACCTATTATATAACTATTTCCTGGAAGAAAAAAAGAAAAAGTTATATGAAGTTCATTTGATATTTTAGTATAACCTTTGGGTATAGAAAATACTGCCTGAACAGCATGTTCTCTCCCTTTCTATTTCAGTCGTCACAAACTTCCATAGGAATGGTAGATGCATGAATGAATCCTGTGCTTCTGGAAATCAGCAAACAAACATATATATGTATGAAATAGTAACTTCTGGTCATATATATAAATTATTGATCGTTTACAAACATATACACATACATACATATGTGTATATATATCTTAGTATATATACACACTTTTATGTATCAGCATATATATTCATATGTATGTAAGCAAGATATATGAAGGTGTTTTTTCTAGATCAAACATTTACCTGAACTTCTGTGTTAGAATTTTCCCACTGAACATCTACATATACATTCAGAAATATGAGTGATTTAATTTTTCTGTCTTTAAATGTTTATGAATATAATAATATTTATAATAATTTAAAAAAAACAATACCACTATATAACAATTTTAAGGTACCAGAGGACCTTAAAGATAATCCAGACAAGATAAAGCTTTCAGATAATTCTGAATCAGAAAAATTGATAGAGTGAGTATCTTTAACTGCTTTTTCGGGGCCCGGGGAAGGAAAACTGCTGGCTGCAGAGACTGGGACGCTACAGTTACACCTCCGAGGAACACAAACTCCACCTAGTGGTAGCTCCGATGATGAAATTTTAGAAAACCAGAAATTCTGAAGCACGATCTCAGTTGTGTAACTGGGCTGTGAAATGTAAGAATAAAGATATAAATTATCTTTGGGAAAGTAAAAAATTATAGAAAAATATACTACAAATGTTTCTACAGCTTTTTGTTATTGTTCACTTGATGAAAGCTTTTTCATAATAAAAGTACCTTACATTTTTATCATAAGGGTTGTGAACTTGTTAAAAAAGTTTTATATTAATACACAGGTACATGTAACTTGTTTTACTTGTTTATTCTTTTTTATTTCTGAGGAAGACATGTAAAAAAGACATTTGAATGGATTAATTTGCTGCTGCTTTTTCCTAAGCAAACTGGACTATCTGGTATGGACCAGATAAATATACGAGTTCCTGAAACCAGCTTTGGTGAACATCAGCTTAGACTCCATTGCATAAACTTTGGTAGCATTAAGTTCAAGGGTAATTACCACTCCAATGTACTATTTTCCTCTTAAAGAGTTCACATTTAAAAGAAGTATATGTCCTTATGGTAATAATTTCTGTGACTGAATTTCTCCCCTTAAAAATAACTAAAGCTCATTTAAATTAATGAGGGCACTATTGGTCTATCCCTCCTTTTCCACTTCTTTACTGTTCACAATGCCATCCAAGCAGAGCAGAAATGACATGTACATTTAGGAAAACAAGAAAATGTGTAAATATAATGCACGCTGGGAAAAAAATAAAAATCTCATGTACAGTTCATTGCAGAACTCAAGTGTAGCCCAAAGGAAAGTAACAGTTCAAAACAAAAAGATCTTAAGTAACTCTGGCAACGCATGACCCAAACATCCAGTATTCCTAGGTTTTCTACAAAGATCACCTGTCCCTTGCAAAGTATTATGACAAGTACTCAGTTTAGCATTAATTCTTTATTTTATAATTTATCCTAGGGCTTGTGTATGTTCATAAAAACTATGCATATTTGAGTAAGGGACAAGCAGATACTGGATCAGATTCATCAGGGTAAGGGTTATATTTCCTATTTATCTAGACTAAATGTTCAGAAATCGGATTTCTTTTAGAGGGGATGCTGGTAATTAGAATAGTGGGTTTCTCACTTTTGCTTCTTGGACTAATTAAAAAAAAACAAAGATTCTGCTCATCCATACCAGTAATGGGATTCATTACTCCTGCTTTCTAATCACCATCTGAAGAAAAGCCAGGTTGCCTGCAAAAAGTGTGACTATATAGCCCACAGCAATCTGCTTGTAATATCGAGGTATTCCATAATAACTAATATTGCATTCTTCTCCTGTAAGAAAAGCTTCACTACAGACTGACTAAGGTATGGATGTTCAAAGACTATAGCATTGGGATCCAACTGAAACTACAGTAAGGATGTCCACCTTTTATTCTGTGAGGGGAGAGTCCCATCACCTTATGTTGATTTCAGCAGGAGTGAAGGCATTCAGCTTCTCTCAGAGATGAGAAGTTTGTGCAACTCCCAGTTTGGCAGGATTCTGACTTACATATTTATGTCATTGTTAGAGGTACCGTTTCCAATGGAACTACTGCCATTTACAAAATTAGGCACATACTTAAGTAACTTCCTCAACGAGGGCCTAGATGTTAAATACACAGGGTGTTTATTGCTATTTTTCTAAGTCAAAACAGAAGGAGGCACATGTAAGTGTGTACTGTCTTTTGTACTAAGTAAGTATGTCTTTAAAATGTGAACTTCAATATTCTCACCCAGTTTAAGTCAAATAATATCTTAACATCAAATATTTATAGTTTTGCAAGAGCATCAAACTAAAAGTGGCGCTCTGTAGACTGAAACAGCATAAAGTTATTTAGCAAAAAAACATGAAATGCCTGTATTCAACTTTTCACATAAAAAAATATATTTTGTTTTACAACACTAACAGTTAAGGCCACAGAACTCCAGCAAGATTCTGACAGACATATCAATTGCAACTATTAAAATTACCAATAAATACCACGAAAATGGTCCGCATGTTTAAAATCACAACAATCAAATCAATCAAAGCAACCATCAACAGCTTCAGTAACTCGTAACTGTTTTCAAGTATAAATTGCATTATGTGCTTTAAGACTGTCACATTCTTCCATATTATAACAGTGTTAGAGTAATATACAAGTAGAAGATTTCATCCTTCTGTCCTGGTCAGCCACAGTTTCCTTGGAATTCTCCAATGTATGATTCTGATTTTCATCTTTACTGTCTTCACCAGACAAATCTTCTTTTTCTTGTTCACTCTGGAATGGCTTTCCAGATAAATCTTCCTTTCTGTTGCATACATTCTTCTGGCTTGTCAGTGGCTTTCGCTTAAACAGGGAAAACTGGAGTATAAAAAAATCAAAAAAAAAAAAAAAAAAGTGCCTTTTGTATATAACAGGGTCAATTTAGGTCACAGATTTATCCTTGGTAAAATAAATCTTTTTTTTCAAAACAATATGACTATTTAAAAATGCTAATGAAAAACACCCTGCTGCACTATTTGAAATGTGTCAAAGTAACAGAAATGAATAAAATAAATTAAAATGATTGAATTTTGTCAAATTACACATTATACAGCTTGTACATAATAATGCAAGTGGTGCAAAATTATTTGTGTTGCTTTCAAACAAGTCTGAGAAAAGGGCCAGAAATAAAAGCTCAGATCAGCAAAGCCCAAAGCAGTTAATGCTTAATATGCTTCATTATAACCACGTGTCCCATTAAAGTTAATAACAATATCTTTTTATGTCAATGAGACTACACACATGCTCGAAGTTAACTGATGCTTAAGGACTTTGTTCAACAGGAAACACAGCAGCCAGTCTATGCAGAAGCTTTTGGGTCCTAAACATGTAAGAAGTTCCATGTAGAGTATACCTCAACATGCATATATATATATATCTCTCTTAAATCAGTGCACGTTGGAAACAGATACAAGATCAACTAGCTGAGCTGCTGCTTTCATAAGGAAACATGGTAGAAAAGTTATTTAGCTAATGTTTCATAAGAATCAACTCCTAAGCTTTCACCTCACTGAAACCTGATGTGAGTAACAACTTGTCTTTTATGGGCATGCTGTACAAAATCAGGTGATAATGGACTTTTTCTCATTTCTACTGACAGAAATACTATGATTTATTTTCATAGAACATATTTTCTTCTGGTCTTGCTAACTCTCACTAATACATACTGGTCATTCACTGTTCAAATATACTCTCATGAGGCTAATTACAACAATGTATAAAAATTTGCAGACTGACTTATATACTTGCTTGTAGAAGAAACCAAATTAAACTAACCATCAGTTACATACACAAAACTTTTTTTTTTCATAATAAATTGTAATTCATTAAATAATCTCTTTTTTTGTATCGGAGGATTTCTGCATATGAGATGGTCAAGCATCACACAAGTATTCTTTAAGGGCAACAGAAATAACTCTGGGAATAGCAGAGAAATTCTTTGAAATATCAAAAGTGTAGTTATGTTGCTTACTTTCAAACTAATTATAGTAATGTCTTATTTGTTTTCATTCACTTGCTATTTCTTTTATTGCAAAATTTACCACTGTGTATATGCCTTAGAGAACTCCCCATTATAAGCTTCATCACAGCAAATGTATCAACATAAGACATTTTTTAATAAAGGAAATATATTGTATCTACAAATTACATATACATAGAAAATATATAAAAAATAAAGGAACTATAATTTAATAAAGGAAATATATTGCAATATTTTTAGCCTAACAGGAGTTGAAGTCATAAAACTGTCTCTTAACTTTTTATAGCTTCACAAAACAGTTTTTACTGCAACAACACAATACTTAAAATAGCTACTTATGCTTTGTGTTATTCACGATGTAAATTCTAGTTTTGCAACTGTTCCATTTACATTCCTTATTACGAAATATAACTTAGCTTTATTTTCAGCCTCACATTATTTCTCCCTCACGTGAGCTGGTGTAAAACCAGAAGATAGCACAAACATATATATGGCAAGAAGGAGTGCCGGAGATTTGCGCGACTACTTTTAAAAGACAGTTGTCTTGTTCCCTTCAGTCTGTAATTATGGTGTCACTTGCCAGGTACAATGCTGTATGTTTCCTTACTAACACTTCCATTTTGAGAGGAAATCTTGCAAGAGATTTTTGTGAATAGAAAGGGTATACTGAAGTTAGCGGGGAATTCTGCCATCCCTAAAGGCATTTCATCTTAGCTAAATCTGTAACAATTGGTGTGTGTGTTTGTATGTTGGCTATATATTCCTCTTTGCAAATGGGGACTCATCATTCTCTCTCCTCCTCCTAAATCACGGCAAAACCTTCATGCGGCCCTGGCTTACACCTGAGTCCAGTCAAGTCACAAATGAATGACAGTTATAGCATACATATGTGCTGGACATTCACACAACTCAACTGAAGGTTTGTGGGTGATGGGTGTAATAATTTGGATTTCATGAGACAGGTGTCCGTTGTCCACATGCAAGGTGCACATTTACTCCTACCACGCAACCCTAACAAATATGTTTTGGCAATAGGGTTGTATACTTCGTTTGACTTTCATTTGACTTTATTTGAACTTTATTTATTTTATTTGACTATATTTCACATTTGACTTTCATTATACTTTCATTTGCCACTGAAGAATTAACAACTTTTTTCCTTCCCCTGTAAGGCTTTTCCATTACTTCCAAGTCTAGTTTGATCACTCAATAATACAGTTTAGGTACATTAGTTCCCACTATTTCAGTTTACCTTCTAGTTTACTGTTTTTTATGTTAAAATAAAGGCAATGTTACAAACAGCCAAGGAAAAAAAAACCTGATGGTAAGAGCAGCTTGTAATATTTTGAGACATATTAAGAACATGACAAGACAATGGGATACCATATGAAAAAATCGTAACAAAAAATACCAAATATCTGGCCTTTTTCCATAATAGTAGCTATTAAATTACATTAAGCTACAGGTCCTATATATCTTATCTATCTACCTAAATCTATATATTATCTCCCAAGTACCAAGTGATAAGATGAGGAGAAATGGCCTCAAGTTGCGCCAGGGGAGGTTTACTTTGGATATTAGGAGAGATTTCTTTACTGAAAGGGTTGTGCAGCATTGGAACAGGCTGCCCAAGGAAGTGGTTGAGTCACCATCCCTGCGGGCCTTCAAGAAACACGCAGGCGTAGAACTTTGTAGCATGGTTTAGTGGTGGACTTGTCAGTCCTCGGTTAAAGGTTGGACTCGACGATCTTAGAGGTTTTTTCCAACCTGAATGATTCTATGCTTCTGTGATCTATTCTAAAGTGGATTATGACACTACTGTAATATTGGGATACGTCCATAGACAGTAGTATCCCATCATTCTGCAGTGCAGATCCTCTAATGTTATAATCACTCTCAGCTTTCAGTATGAGCATCTTCTCTTCTTTCCTTAATCTGTCATCAACATATTGGAGTCAAATAGCCAGGATGTGGCACATCTAAGGTTATAAGGCCCTCTATAATTTTAAGGGCAGGGAGTAGAAGTATAAAATACACACCAGCCTGCATGTCTGACAATCTCTGTCAGAAAAATGTTGATATACATGCTTAATACACAATCTTCCAATATGAAGATGACCAACTGTTTCGTTTTGATCCACAGACAGAGCATAGTAAAAAACACTTCCACAGCAAGCAACACACACGGGTATCACAAAATACAATCAAATTTTAAACAGAAACAACGGGTGGCTAAGCAGTGTAACTGTTTATGCAGTTCAGGTAAATTTGGGTATTTGCTGCACCTATATAACTGACCAATGCCTTCTTGGTCACTACTAAAATTAGAATGAAAAATCAGGCCACTTACTTTTTTTCTCCCAGTTATTCCTTCAGCTATTTGGTCCTCAGTGTTCTCTGAAGAATCATCCACAGTATGATTGTCAGTGCTTTCTTTCTCTACAATAATATAAACCTTTATATTAACTTCCTTCCAATTCTTGCAAGTTAGGAGCAAAAAGACCTCTTATTCAAATTATTTTTGAAATAAAAGTCACTAAATAAAATGTGGATCTTAAGCAATCAGAGTATTCAATTCAACTTCATGCCCAGCCTGATAAGAATGTTTTTATTTTTTTTCATTTTTCTATATAAGGCCCTTGTATTATTCTCCAAATGCTTGATTTTCCAGAAAAGAATAAACATGGCAGTAACATGATATAAAATGTTTTGACTTGGACACTCATAGTTTTCTCTTGTGGACAGAAGACAATGCCTTGTACACAGATTTTGAAAATATATTCTAATTTGGAAAAGCTGACTTTTAGGGCAAGAGTTATTGTTCAGCATTAATCTTTATTCCATAGAATCTTCTGGTAAAGGAAAAGGTTTCCAACTGAGTTAATATTCCCATGTTTCAATTTTCCTATACTCTCTGCATGAATGATACCAATTTAGAACTTAATACCAAAACTTCCAGCTCACTGAATGATGGAAAATATTTAAGCATCCATTCCACACAAGCTGGTCCAATTATAATATTGAAGATAAATGGCATAGCTTCTTCATTATTAAAGGGAGTGATCTTTTTTATATCACAATTATTTTTTCTTACAAAAGAACAATTACAGATTATCCTAGAATTTCTAAAATTCTAGAGAAAGAAGCTTTTTTGAGTTGTCTTGCATATAGGGCAGCCAACTTCATGCTCCCCTGCTTTTCTAAAGGAATATCTGTTATCAGCCTGCTCAACTTGTCCTCAAAACTACAAGCAACATCTAGACTCAGATCTTCAGCATCTTTGCACGGTGTTCAGAAATTACCACATTCCACCGAAAATAATCTGTTTATGAACATAATGAGGAAATGTCATTGGTGGGTAGGGATAAAAAAAGACTTCTGACAAGCTAGTCCGCTGAAGTGAAGAAACATGGCACCTAAAGAAGTTGCTTGAGAAATAATACACTTACCAATACTTCACAACTAGAACTGCTCTTTTTAAGTAAAACAATCCTTTCAAGAGAAAGTCTTTTTTGTGGACTTCCTCCAAAACATAACTGGGAAAAGCGTGTTGTTTTTTTTCTTGCAACTCATTAACAATTAGTAGTATTTTTTGCCTCTCAAACTTCATTCTCTCTCAAGAACTGCTTTACCAACCACTGACAGTAACTGTATTGTTCAGTATAATAGAGATTATTTAGAAAAGTTTTATTTTATTGAAATGTTTTACGTATTTTTAGAATGTATACAATGGTCCAGTTCTTAGGAATTGTACTCTTACCCTGCTCAATGATGGTCTCTTTCTGAGTAGTCTCTTCTGTCTATAGAGAGACAAAACAATGAAATTTCTACTTTCAAACTTGCTAAAAAATAAAATGTTTAACTATAAACACCTACCTATGTATTTTTCCCTCTACTAAAACCACCCCAAACAACTTCGCATTTCTAAGATATCTATATTAAAATAAATGCAAGTTAAAGAAACAAATTATTTCACAGACAATAATTTAAAAGGAGTAAAAGATTTTACCTCTACAGTTTCCACTGTGCTATTCCTGGTTTTCTCTCCCTCAGGTGCTTTACTATGATGTTTCTTTTTTTCATATTTTTCCTCCATTGCCTCTTTGTCTGTTCCTTCTCCTTCTCCTTCTGCTTCTCCTTCTCCTGCTTCTTCTTTTTCTTCTGCTTTTTCTTCCTCATCCTCCTCCTCTTCCTCGTCTTCCTCCTCATCTTCCTCCTTCTCCTCCTCTTCTACTTCTTCTTCTACATCTTCTTCACCTTCTTCTTCTTCATCTGTCTCCTCATCTCCAGATGAGTTTTGTTCCTTTGACAAGATGGCCAAAAAAGAATTTTGAAATGCATGCTGCACGATGCTATCATGCTCCTAACCGTACACCAATTCATCATACACATCACTATTTGACTAAGAACAAGAAAATGCAAAAGAAAATGTTCTAAGGTAGATAAAATAAGACAGGAGTCCTTATTCAAGGTTCGCTCTCAAAGAAGGACTCTCAAAAATCTAACTTTGCCCTCAGAACTGTGCCCTCAGAAAAGCATTATGTCCCTTATCTGAGGGCACAGTTGAGTTACCTCATGTTTACACTACAAAGTCTTACATTTTGTTATGCTAAGTTTAAATGCTTTGCCACTGCATGACTTACTTTTTCAAAATGGGGAAAAGAATTTTTTTCATCAGAATAATTCTGCCTAGGTTGAAAAGCAGGGGTTAATGCCTTGACAGATCCTTTCACCTTAAAAAAGTGTTTAACTCAGCCAGAACTTTCACGATGCATGGACCAAACTTCCTGTTACCATATGTAAGGGCAGAAAGTACATGAGCTGCATGCTTCTGCATCAGAAGTATTTGGGTGAGGTATCTTCTCACGCAGCATGTAGACTGAACAGCACTGCTGACACACTCCATCCTGTTTAGACATGCCATTTTTACATTACCATCTGGTCCTGTGACCTTGTGTGCTGTTGGGAAGTTTCCCAGTAGCAGTGCAAAAAGATTCCATGTGGAGATCCCACTGTGGTTTCCCTGGGGCTCTGCACAGTGGAAAGTCATTGAAAGAACACTAACAATAACTGCAAAAATCCTGTCTTCTGGCATTTGGAACAAGGATAAGGAAAATGACAGCAGGTTTCTGGAAGGGTGTGAACGTTTTTTGAAATGTCCTTGATTTTTTCGTTTGTTTGTGTTAGTGAGAAATTTGATTAGGAAACTAAACATGACAAACTCTTTATGCACTTGATTCTTCTATAATATGTTCAGACATCTATGATGGAAAGCAAAAGCAAATAACTTTCACCTCTCTAGGAGATGAAAAAGGTTGTTTCTTAGATATCAGTATATCCGAGGAACAACAAACAATAAAAACTGAAAATGTTTTCATCTAAACTCCTTTGGAAGTGGTGGTATTTATCACTGGTATACTTTACCTGTAGGCTTCAATGGTACCACTATAGGACACTGCAATATTAAATACAGAAGTGTTTAGAAATTAACGCATGCACAGGATTTTGTCTTTGCAAAAAAATGTAAAAATAATTCCACTAGATAAAATACTGACATACAGTCTTCCAGAGGACTGTGAGATTGACATGGAATTACATAGAATGGACATCTGTGAAAAAGAATTTTCTATTTTTGATTCCTTCAAAATTAAGACAGTTTTCAGAGATACTAAGTAAAGTAATGGCCTATGGAAGAGACTCCACTTAGTCACTGCAAACTGGAGAAAATTTAAGATTAATAGCACATGTATGCACTATGCAACATTCCTCTACTAAATGGAGCATAAGGTAAAGATAGTTAAACGTAAAAGAAAAGTTTTGTCCAGCTTTGAACCACCAAAACCATTTATCCCAGTTTATAAGCACATATAAGTATCTCTAGCTGTGCTGACATGAGGATACTGTTCAAGCAATCAACAACAAAAATGCTGACATTCTATATAGTGTAGGTAATAAAAGTAGTTAGGATTTGAGTTCTGAACAGTCATGACATATTCACATCAAAATTAGTTCCCAAAGTCAAGCTGATACGAAAAAGCTCTTCTTCCAATCTTCACTTGTTCAATTACATAATGCAATCTCAAAAATCACCCATACTCCTGGCCTCACCTTTATTCACACTTCATCTCCAGCTTTCTATCTACCCACAACTGCTTTCTCCCTCATCTAAATATTCAAAACATAATTTAACAATGCAAAGCATATTTTCCTTCAAGACCATTTCTTCTGCACAGATAATGTGTGTGATGGCAAGCAGCACTCTTAATTCTCATTAAGCTGGAAGCTGTATCTACCAGAGGTAACTAAGAAAAGCTGAACTTGGTGTTTATATAAACACTTCCTGGAAGCACAAGTCTAGTGCTAAATCAAAAGAGAAAGGAGGGAAGAACCATTTTGGGGGGTAAACTTTGGTAAATGTCATCAGATCTAAATGCTCCAAATAGCTAGGAACGTTAGGAACATAAATCAACATTAAAAAATACTCTTTTTTTCTGTGTCCCTATAGAGTCAACATTGATCAATGGGGACTTAGAATAGCATTATTCAAAAAAATGATGTGTGAACAGAGTATAAACTTGCTGTCAGCAATCTTGAATTTTTCTATCACATAGACAGGGTTTGCACTGTGGTAAGCAGAATCATAAACATGGACGTGTTTGGTATACTTGAATGAAAAAACAGAGCACAATCAGTGTGATATCATCCATGGCATCCATGACAACGTAATTACAGCATTTTAGAAACTGTACACAGATATCTCACGGTAGCCTTATAGAACTTACAAGATTCCTATGCCTATAAAAATCACTGTTCTTTTACAGATGTGTAATGGTTGAACGTCAGTGTACTACTCCATAGGTTCTGCTTATGGTTAACTTTTGTATTAGGTTTGGATTCTAATATCAAAACAACTTTTCCTATTAGCCTAAACAAAGGTACCTAAATGTAGGAGTCTACACGGGAAGCTAAGCTTAAAAAAAAAAAAAAGCATAAAGCTAAGCTGTCATTTTCTTCAGTGGAATTCCTTTGACAAACACCACTCAAACATCCCAGGAATCTGAGACATCCTTCCGTGGGACTTAAAAGGACCCAGTGTCATTCTAGACCCCAGTTCACAGCCATACAGGATATCCCACAACATCTGAAGTGACACTGGATGTGTTTGGGTAACTGAGTCATGCTCCCAGTCAAACCATTAAGTGGAACTAAGACCGGTGGAACTCCAAGAAGATGCCTACTGCTAAACTGAACAGTCTCCCAGACAGACCACATTCCTACCGACTATACTTGCAGCTTGGCAGAGGTGTCGCTGGCTGTCACCTCATCTTTTCAACTTCTAAAATAACCCATTTCGAATTATAACTCTTGATAGCACAGTTTAATTATTGTCACTTTCACATGCTCATTTACAGGCATGTTTTGGAGAGTTTTTACCAATGTAAGTGAACAACAGATGAGCATGCCATACTACAGACATCCTTTTTACTTTAAAAGATGAACCATCAGGCCATTAAAAATATCTAAATAGTTTGACACTACTATTTAAAGCAAATATATAACCCAGTGTAAACACAGCATTATTCTCCATCATCATGCCTTAGAAGGTTTATTTTCTTATTTCACTTTATGTTCCCTGGTCATAGAAAGATAAAGCTGTAAGAATAGCTTCAGTAGTTTTAATTCTAAAGTTGAGACACTGAAAAGATGACTTGGTCAAGGACACACACAGAAAGTCAACAGCAGCAAAGAATATACAAGAAAAATACTTGAAATGGCTTTTATTTAAGCCTCAGATTCCAGTATCTTCAAGGACAAAAAAGTTGTCAGCACTATGAAACAACCTTTTCCATAATGCTGTCACACCTCTTGTCATGCTCTGGCCAAAAAAAAATCACAGTGAAGCTTGAAGACATGTCTCGTGGTAGACCTTGCTCAAACGACAGCTGGGAACCAGGTTTCTCGATATTGCCTTCACTGTTTCACATGATTTACAGAATCTGAGCTCTAGCAGCCTGGCTGTCCATATTGAACATTTCAGAAGGGGAAGTCTTCTGGTATCTTTCCAAGTCTCCTCAAGAAGTCAAAATATTTTTGGTTTGCCACCACCAATTTATGTTTCTAGGGAAGAAAATCTCAAAACCACTGACAAAATATATCTGGATTGTCTCAAATCTTTTTCAAATCCTGTGAAAACTTATCAATGAAGAGAAATCTGTAATTACTATGTGTACCACTAAGAAATTGGGAGTTCTGGGAAGTTCTGGTCTACAGAACAGATATTTCTCTTTCTATTTGTCCAGGAAACTGTTAATAATCCACAGAGAAGATTATTATAAAGACAGCTGAGAATGAGGTAGTTAGCTACATGCTGCTTCTTTGGCTACCTTCTGCCAAGCAGCCACAAATTTAAATTGTTTACCAGAGTTTTCAATCATGGAGGGAACAGATTCCTCCCATTACCTGTCCAGCCTATTACCTTTAGATGCTTCAAAGTATCCCATGGGTCTCTTATATAGTACAAAAACTGAACTATATACACACCTAAAAGGAGTTTCACTGTGAAGAAGACTCATAGAAGATGGATATCAGCTCTATAGAGGTTGATATATGGGCCACAGTTGCTGTCATATGGGAGTTAACAATGCTCCCTTTGTAAAGCACTGGTAATGACAACAACAAAATACATTTCTACAGACCATCCCTCTTTTTTGATGCAGGATTGAGGAGGAAGAGGTATAGGAATTACAACTTCCAAAGACCTCCAAAACATTAGTGCATGTCAATGTCACTCCTGAATTGTCTATGCTGGGAAAATACACTATGTTAATATTCTACTAACAAGGCATATAAAGTAACAAGGTTAACCATTAATTTACATATAGATGAAGAAGACAATAAAAATAATTCTGCTTACCCTTTGTGGGTTATAAACATATGGATGGGTAGGCACATACCATTTTGTTGATATTGATCTTGTAATGATGTCAAATTACATAATGTGAAGTGCTTGGAAATACTTTCTTACAAAACTCTTCATAAGGCTAAGATACATACCTCACAGTTATTTAGGGGTTACAGTGAAAGCTTAATATCTTAAAAGCCATACAGTGCTAGCCATGTCGTTAGGAATTTGAACTGGACTTTCATTTTGTAGCTATTAATACAGAAAAGCTATTAGCTCAGCTATTCTAACCCTTAGAGAAGTATTTTCCACTTTAATGATTATTAAAGAAAAAGCTGTACAGATTAAAGATAGAAGTATTCAAATGAGAGTACTCAAATGAGAGATTTAAAAGCTTATTCTTTCACTTACAAGCAGTGAGGCAGTCAAAAAGCCAAATTAGGCTTTCCTTGTATATTTTCATGGAGACAAACAGGGGAGCTCAGCTGTGTACACGCAAAAGAATTTTCAGTAAAAACCAAAGCCCATCACCATACCTCATCTGAAGATTAAAATCTGGAATCCTATGAGGTTTTATTTGTTTGGTGATTGTATAATTCTATGTCAAGAGCATTTAACACAGATTATCTGATACTTTTAACAGTCCCTTAAGCGGGAAGACTTCTGTCATGTAAGTGTCCTGGAATATTAATGTAATGCTGAGCTCATAATTTCCTGCACACTGTGTAGACACTCAAGCAAATGAAAGTAACTTTTATGTCAGGCATGAGATTCTGTTCCTACATGCTAAGCAAAAACTGAACTCTAATGATAGCTGTGTTTTTTTGCTAATATGATGGAAGAAAATGTTTCAAGGTATTTGATGCCCATACAGTGATACAATGACTACTATGAATATGTGACATCAAATTACTACAATACTATTTGTGACATTACAATTGCATCCTCTAACAGGACGGTGTCACTGAGAAAACTTGAGTAAAATAGTAAACAATGTAGACAGAAACTGAGCAGACTCGTTTTTCATTGTTGTGTTCCTGTCATCTCTGACCATACTTTACTAAACAATATATTTTGGTTACCAGAAAGCAAACAAGAGGACCTGTAAGTTTTCCCAGATCTGTCCATTTTTGTCACAGGCTGGCAGTACACATACTTTGCATTAAAAATAAATCTGATTGCATTTTCAGGACTTTAGATATCACTCAGAAACAGTACAGCGATGTTTAGTACACAGTACTAGAGAGTCCTTTGTTGCTGCCATTACCTTACACATTATTTCAGCTGGCTGTGATGTAATTAGTCTGTGGCTTGCCAGCTTGCTACTGTAGGAGTAACTGAAGATACCCCTCTGAATTTTTGTTTGAGTATAAACAACTCCTTAACAATGTATGAAACCTTAATGTAAAACTACTTTCTAAAAAAGGCAGCATTTGTATTTTCAGGTTTGTTTTAGACTTTGACTTAATCTCTTCACTACAAAAATAATTTAAATAGAATTACCTAAAGGATAGGATTACCTAGAATTACCTCCAGCAAGTCAGAACAAATTTTTATTATTTCCCAAGATAAGTCAACATGTGAAATAGCTCAGACACATTATGGCTTTCACATACAAAACAATATCTTCTCCAAAAAGTCTGCTTTCTTTGGAGAACAAATAAATAATATCAATTTCAAAGGTGAAAATGAAAACAAACAAATAAACAAACCCAAAACCTACCAAATCTACAGAACTAGAGTGTTTTGTTAAATAAATACCCTTTAATTTTTAATCACTTGGAAAAGGCATACCAAAACAAATCCTAGGTACTTAAGCAAAACAGATGAAATATGAGTGGCTTCAAATCTGAATATATTATCTCACAAATTTGGTGTGTCTTTGAAAGATATTATGCTGCATAAAAAAATGAATTCTTAATGTTAACAAAGATTCTGTTAAAAGTAAGTTGGGAATATTAGTCCACACATGGATGCATTTTCTGCATTTTTTCCAAATTCTTATAGAAAAATGTTTACATTGTTCTTTTTCTTCTTAGAAATGACAATAAGTGTCCATTTTGCAGCAGTTCCGCTGCTGCTGCGTTTCTAATTACGAGAGGCATTTTGTGCCCTGGCTAGACACTGGATAAAATGAAAGTAATTATTTTAAACTTCCTTTTAAGAAAACCAGCCTCTGCCAGGGCGGCTCACAGCCCCGAACTCATATTACGATGATGATGATTGCTGAGTTTCCAGATGAATGTCACAGCAGTCTCCTGTAACATCACTGGTATAGGGGAAGTGGGAAACATTACTCTTCAACACTAGAGTGATCTACATCTCCTCAGGTACAAATGCAGATGAAGGCTTTGCTTAATATATAATTCTACTTACAGCTACCTTCGTTTAGCTCACTTTCAATATGTAACCACAAATACTTTACATTTCATACAAACCACTAATACAATTCTGTGTGAAAGGAGGAGTACTTATTACAAATTACAATGCTCTAGACCCAGAACATTAAAGCTGGGATGTTCCATCAGACTGCCCTGTAACCTACCCATCACCCAGAGACAGAAAGAGCTGAGAGCCACATTTGATGTTTCAATGTTGGGACCTTTGTGAAAGCTGGAATGGTAAGTAGTCTACTTGACAACTCAGGACACTGGTAATAAATATTTTCATAACAAAGTATAAGTTTTTGAGATCACGATATTAACATTTATTTAAATGATTATACCATGAGGTTGCCAAGGAAAGAAGCAATGGGCATTAATACAAATCCTTAAAAAAGATGGTGATTATGTGTACTTGCTTTGTCTTTTTCCAATAGAAAAGTAAAGCCTCGGTAACTCTCAGCAGTAAAATCTTTTTACGTCAAAGGTATCTCACCAAAATCTTTTCATTATGCGTAAGTAAACCTCTATTCTCTGCATTAAAATGTACAAAAAAGTGTATTAAAATATTATAATTCAATGAGCGACTTCAGGCCAAGAACATGTTCAGAACTTACCTGAGGACAGAACTATAGGTTTGCCATTGGTGCAAGAAAAACATTAACTCAGTTGCTTGTAGAATGCTACAGTACTAAACATCGCCATTTATATGAATTGCATATCTAGAAATGAGCTGAGAATTTGCCCTTGTGTATCAGATACCATGTAGTCTATTACAGGCTACAGATCTGACAACATTCTTTAGTCTGAGGATCCTGGTATTTCTGAACTTGATTTGGCTTCCCATAAAACTAGTTTTAAAATTAAAGACATACACAAAAGTTCACTTGAGTTCACGGTTCATAAATCTAGTCTATATGTCCTAAGAAAAAGGTCAGATCGCATTAAAAAATATAAAATTATGCTTTGCCCTTAAATTTTTATTTATTTTTTTTGTACCAGAAAGGGTATCTCAGCCAAGCATTTGTCAAATGACTACATTCACACTGCAAATTCAATTTGCTGTTCTGAGAAGTAAGATCAATAAAGTATCATTCCTTTATGGAGAAAATAAGCTAAAAGTTACCTTTTAGCTAAGAAAAGCTTGGGGGAAAATGTAAAAGCAATGGAAACAAAAGCTAAATGTCCTTTCCTGCATGATTACTAACGGCCCCATACTAAAGAATAAGGATGTACCTATCCAGATAAGACATCAGAACAAAACATAGTTAATCCAAACTAGGTATTTTCTGTAGTTTGGAGAAAGACTTTTTTGTTTTTCAGTACAAATTATGCAAAGAGAACAATTATTTGAACAGTTTGATATTTTCAGGTACAACATGACAAAATTTAAATGCTTAAATTTTGCAAGCATGAGGGAAAATTTATGGTACAACTTATTCAGAAATAATTTGGGAAGAAGTGAACCATGATATCACAGGGCTTGCTGTTTTTCTGGGGAGTAAAGACAAAAGCTGATGGTGAAGAGTTGCGGAGGGGGTTCATTACATAAAGTGAATGGGTGACAAAATTCAGTGTTGACAGATGTAAATGCGTGGAAGTTGAATGCCAAAAACTTAAGTGTACATTTGCCCTCAAATTGACAAAGAGAAAATTGACAATGTCAAAATATGCTTAAAATAAGCACTGGGTGGATTACATGGTAACAAAGAGACTTTTGAAAACCCAAAGAAAATCAGAGTCAGCTTGAAAAGAAGTATAAAAGCACCAATTTGTGACATTAGGGGAGGGAAGTGGGAATAGAAGAGTGGACAAAATTGGGTGTGATACTGCCACGAGCTCCCACACCAGCACCAGGACCTTCCTCAAGGCCTGAGAGAAGAGCCTCTCTGCCAGATGCCTGCATGCCAGCTGCTGGACGTGCTACAATGAAGAAGCAGACCCACACCTCGTGAGTGTTGTTACACTATGGGTCTATGGGTTGTTACGGGGTGCTTTCTCACCAGCATGGGGATTAGCAGATTGAAGGAAGCAGCTTGGGTACCGATAAATCTAGAACATGCTCATCTCTAACAAGAGGTGTTTGGCAATAGATTTGCCCGTCCCCCTGAAAATCAGGTATGTGCTTGTAACTTGTGCCTGCTGTGAGAAGAACTGTATTTATGTGCAATTCTGTGAACGTGCTCATGAAGGTGTATTTGGGGATTTGAGTTTCTGAGATCAGCAGCAAAAGGCTGCTCAGAAATTTGCATCTGCTTATTAACGTGTTATGGATGTCTAGTATCGTTGGTACCTGCTGTGTTACTGCTATTGATCTTGAATGTGCAGTTCATTGATTGCTGGTTAACTATTATTAACATGTCAATAAACCACGTTGATCTTGACTTGGTTTCAACCACAGAGTTGAACACTTTTTCCCTGTAACAACCATGAGGGAATAAATCATGAGACAATTAATGCTCTTTTTCTTCTCTAATACAGAGCCATCAAATGAAAGTATCACGCCAGATTCGAGACAAAGAGGAGAGTTACTTCTTCACACAACATTTAAGGTAATCTAAGAATTGTTTGCCAAAACATGTACCAGACACAAAATGCTTCCATGGGTTCGAAAAGTGAGTGTAAGAAATTCATGAAAAAAAAAAAAGGCTATTATATACAACAGATACAACTTCTGAAGCACAGATTATTGAAGGCTGAGTGATTATACAGGAAAAGTATCATTACACATTTTTTTTTTTTTTCCAGGTATTCACAGGTTGCCTCTGGCAGAAATAAGACATTGGGCTAGATAGACCTTTGGTCTGGGCAGTTATGTCTGTTGTTTTCTCTCTCTATTCCAGGATTTTTTCTCCACTAGAAACTAGTTTGGGAGTACTTCTGCCATGTTGTGTAAGTACTGCACATAAATCTTTTTTCTATAGTAAATACCAAGGACATGCTGAATTTCCATAAAACTGCAACTACCAAGCTTTATAAATCCGCATGAGTCAAATAAATAAAATTCCACTCTAGTTATGCTGATGGAGTTCCAAAGTCCCCCCAAACATTGGCATAGTGTACAATTTATGTAACTGTTCTGTGGAAAACCATCAGAAGAGATGCAGCAATGCTCTTGCTTTTCCCCTACCACAGGAATGATCCACAAAGCAATATAAAATCAGTTCTCATTTCAAAGAATTTTTATCCAGACAGAATAAAGAAGAGGAGATGCCCACAACTTGGCTTCTTTTACACTCCTGGGAAACATTGGGAAGACTTATACTACCAGCATGTGTTAAGAGAGCAACAACAAATAGTCCCCACTTACCTAAGGATCTAGATTAAAAGCTACACCCAAACAGTAAATGAAGATTTATTCCCATGCGGAACCTGAAATCACTTGTTTCAAAGTGCTCTCATGTTGTTTTGTTTTTTTTTCTCTCTCTCTCTCAAATATTATTCATAAGAAATAACAGAATTTTCTTAGCATACAGTCTTCTTCCAAGACTGAATTTCAGAATCACAAATAAGTAGGCATCGTATCCAAGATGCCCATGGTCTATAAACATGGTTTTAGGTCTATAAAAATACTTCTCAGTATTACTCTAAGTTTAGTCACAGTAACATCCTAATCTTTCCTAAGAAATAAAATAACACGGTTTAACTCTAGTTAGTTTCAAACATAAATATTTTCACAGCACTCCATTACTAGAGTAAGCTGCCTTCTTAGGAAGTGCATTTAACTGTTAAAATGTTCCATTCAATCACAATATCAGGATACTTACCCTTTTCCAAAGACTTACACACACATACGCATGTCAGCATAACATATTCCAGAAAGTTCCAAAGGTTGAAATTAATTTCACGGGAACAAAATACAGTCACTGGAGTAAGTATTCTTGTTATAGTTATTGCATACAGTATGTTACTGAAATCGATCTTACCTTCAAACATGGTACATGAAAGTGGTGACTGAAGTTGGAAAGGTTGAACTGAACTAGAATCTACTGGCAAATCATTAATCTACCACAGTCTTTATAGAAAATAAATTCAGGAGACATTGTGTCAAAGATTGTTTAATGTCAGTATCTTACAAAACAACATTAAGAATGTTTCATAATCTCAATATAATGATGCCATTAACATTTTTATTGAGTGATGTTTACTCATTTTGGCTTCTTTCTTCTCCTGTACTCATTTTAAATAAGTTTTAAATAATAATTCTTCCAGAGAATGTCAATACTGAGATCTGTTTACAAAATCTCCTCAGACCATCCATTATCATAGTAATAACTAATAATGCTGAATGACAAGAGTTCATTTCCCTTCTTTTGCTGGTTCAACCACTATTAGCAATAGCACTGTATTTCAAAATCACAAAAATAATTTTTAAGATTTTTTTGTGCATTTTAAGGAAGCTTTAGAAATATTAGCATACTTTGTAATTTACAAAAATAGTTTAGACTTTTACGCCACTTTTGGTACTACTCCATCTAGTTTCTTGGTTTATTACAGTATCTTCTTTCTGGAGATCACTGATGTGACTTTTAGGAAGGGAAAACACAAATCTCCTCCAATGAGAAGAAGCTTAAGTTCTGATCCTGAAAACATACATATATACTTCACACTGCAACAACTACATTCCTCTCCTTGGGAACCTTAAGAGTTAGATGACTAATGTAATTTAGACTTTTGTAGGCAGCTATTTAATCTTTTTCATTTTTTATGTCAAATCACCTAATGTGATAGTCAAAAATTATCACTAAGCAGATGTATTCTGACTATACTGAAATACAGGCCAAATTCTGAGGCTCCTGTTTGTCTTTTTGCAAATAACTGTGCACACAAAAATAAGAAGTCAACCTTAAGGCCTTTGGAAAAGCCCAGGCCACCATTTAATCAGGTTTGCCTTTCCATTTCCCTCCCATCTACTGATCCATACAGATTTGGCAACTTGGCCTTTCTTTAATTTATGTTGAATACTCAAGCAAACATTTTACAAATATATAAACAGAAGAAAAGTAGTGAGAATGAATATGGAAAAATAAAATTTTAAAATGTGTTTCTTTTATGATTTACTGACACTGTTGTTCATATAAGGCACATTAACAAGTAAGCTGCAACTAAAATTCATGTATTACTTCAAAAAAATCTGATTCAAAGGCAAAGATTACACTATTACAATGTGTAATTCATGTTATCAGCATGAAGTTATAATCTGAGGCATACACATCTTCCTTCCTCAGCAACTGTCATATATGATAAAGATGATTGTACAAATGACTTATCTCATAAGAGCTTCCCAAATCTAAACATTTCCTTCAGTCCTTTTCAAGAAATAGGCACTTCAGTATATGTATAATAAAAAGTTTTGGCTACATTTTAAAACCAATCTACCATAGTTCCAGATCTTCCTGAGTAGGCTTAAAATGCATATCCAGTAGTCCATACTACTTTAGAGTTAAATAATGAGGCAGCACATTGTTCCAAAATTGTTCTGAATTATGCAAACCATTTGCTACACGCTGTTTGGACTTCATTTTTTGTTTAGAGCTGTTTGGTACAGCAGAACTTTCTGTCTTCCCTGGTTTCCTGGTTTGTCTTTTCTTTTGTGGAAGCTTATTATTAACAATTTTTATTTTACCTTTTCCTTTTTCTTCATCCTCCCCTTCTTCTTCCTCGTTTTCCTCTTCTTCCTCCTGTCCCTTATCCCCTTCATCTTCTCCTTCCAATTCATCTTCCTCCTCTCCCTCTTCCCCTTCTTCTTCCTCCTCTTCCCCTTCTTCTTCCTCTTCTCCCTCTTCCCCTTCCTCTTCCTCCTTTTCCTCTTTTTCTTCTTCCTCTTCCCCTTCCTCTTCCCCCTTTTCCTCCTCTTTTTCTTCTCCCTCTTCCCCTTCCTCTTCCTCCTCTCTCTCTCCCTCTTCCAGCTCAGCTTCCTCTCCATCTTCCTCCTCAGTTCCCTCTCCCTCCTCAGCTCCCTCTCCCTCTTCTTCCACTCCCTTTTCTGCCTCCTCGTCTTCTCCTTCTCCCTCTTCTTCTTCCCCTTCCTCTTCATTTCCCCCCTCCTCTTCTTCCTTGTTTTCATCTTCTTCTCCCTCCTTCCCTTCTGTTTCTACCTCTGCTTCTTCCCCTGCCTCCTCCTCTTCTCTTTGCTCTTCCATTTCATCCTCCCCATCTTCTTCTTCCTCTTCCACTCCAACATCCCCCACCTCCTTAGGCCTCTTATCTTCCTCTTCTTGTTCTTCTTCATCTCTCTCTTCCTCTTCTCTGCCTGACAACGCTTCTTCTAACTCCCCCTCTTCACCCTCATCTCCTTCATTCTCCCTTTCTTTTTCTTCATTTTCATCTTCTCCTTCCTGTTCTGCCTCTACCTCTTTTTGTTCCTCCCTGTCTCTATCTTCATCTCCTTCCTCACTTTCAACCCGTTCCTCCTTTTCTTTTTCAGTTTGTTTGTCTTTTGCATCCTCCTCCTCCTCCTCAATATCCTGTTTTTCTCCCTCACTTGATATTTCTTCTTCCTCTATCAACCTGCCTTTCTCATCTCCTTGGTCTGTGCTATCTTCTTGATGATTTTCTTCAACCTCTTTTGCATTCTCATTCTCAGTGTCTCTTTCAACCTGTGATTCATCTCTTTCATTTTCTTCCTCATTATCTTTTTCCTCTTTATCTTCATCTCTTTCTGCTGAGACCTCATCTTTATCTTCCTCAACCTCAGTCTCTTCTTCTTCCTCCCCTAGTTCAACTTCACTGTCAACTGTTTCATTCAGTTGATATCCATTTTCTTTTTCACTTTTACCCTTTCCACTCTCTTCACTTTCCTGTTCTTGATTAGATTCCTCATCATTCTCAATTTCTAACTCTCTCTCTTCATTAGATTTAGCTTCTGAGTTTGTCTCTTCTTCATTTAGGCTTTTTATATCAGTGTCTTCTACATATTCTTTCGTGTTGTTTGTAGCTTGCACCTCTTCAATTTCACTGACTTCTTCTTCTAAGTCCAAATCTTTTACATTTTCTACTGTTTTCATTGCCTTCTGGACCTCTCTGCCTTCATAACAGTCCCCTTCTTTTTCCCTACTTTTAAGTATGTATTTTGTAAGGTTGTTACTATTTTCTTCACTTGAAGATGATGACATAGTTACTGCTCTTTGTTTCAAAATCTGATCCTTTTTTTTAAACTCCCTCTCCTTTACATTATTTTCTTTCCCTCTGACACCTATTCTTTCACATTTATTAGATTTTTCAACAGCATTCTTTATTTTGTTTCCACTTTCTACTGCTTCTCGACTTCCTTGATTTTCAACCAGATTGGATTTTTCTGCAATTAAACCAGTCTGGAGCTGATTACTGGATGCAGATGGAAGTACATCTATTTTAAGGGATTGCTTAGATCTAACAACTTTTGACTTTTTATCTGAATAATTTGCTTTTTCAGTCAGAATTTGTTTTTCAGTGGGAAAACTATGGGTTACTTCCTCTCTGGCAATTTCAGGATTTTCTGAATATTCTTTTTCCATTTTCACTAATATACATTTATCCTTTGTTTGTTGAACACCACTTTTCGAGGTACTAACACTTTGTGCATGCTCAGATTTACCTTTCATTCTAATTTTTTTAGCCACGGGCTTCCCTACAAAGGCACTACTTTTTTCTAAATCTGCATATTGTCTTGGTGACTCTGAAAGTGAAGACTGCTTTTGTAAAGAACCAGAGTCTAATTCTGAGCCTTTCTGCATGAAATCTGAATCAATGGTTTTCAGCCCACCCTTACCATCTCTTTTAAGTTTCACATTTTTATTGTTCTTCTATTCCACATGAGAAGCAGAAAATTAAAAAGAAAGAAGGAAAACATTAAGGACAAATGACAGCAAAAGAAAGACTACAGAAACATCTGAACAAGAAAAGAAACAATTCGTGTGATGGGACCAAAAGGTAACATAAAAGGTGGAGTATTTCAAATAAAATTAATTTAGATGTATACATATTAGAAGAATATAACATCCTGTTGATGGCAAATATACTGTTTTTCACTGTCCAAGCACTCAACGTGAATGCAAAACTAACTATTCAGCCACTATCACATCCCATAAGCTAGAGTAACAGCAATTTGTGAGAGAGGTAGTGTGAACAGAAGGAAAGAATAACAGTTCTCATACACCTTTTTCCACCTGTCCCCTTGGGATATCTTCTGATGCAGTCATTGTTATGTTTTTTCTATTAAGTTTGAAAATCTTTTGTCTTTCTGCTTTGAAGTTTACCTTTACTTAACAAATTCTGCAAAATCTTTTTTAAATGTAGAATGAAACGATAATGAAATATACCAAAATGCTGAAACACTGTTATCATTTTAGGAGTAAAGCAGAATAATAATTTCAAGATATTTTAATTTTATAATTAAGACCAGTATTATTGGTCCTTTAAATATATTCAACAATATTTTTTGTTTGTTTGTTTGTTTGTTTGTTGTAAATAAAATCTTTACTTATTTTGTGTCCCCAAAATCAGTTAAACTATTCTGGTATCAACAAAACAGGAGACATGTATGTTACCGGAATAAATTATAAAGTGTTTACGATAGCCTCTTGCTCCTTAGACTGGGAGAGTACTATACACTCTCATTTCAAACTGCTCTGGACATAGGAGTTCTATGTGCCTGCACAAATCCTCCCTGACTTCAGCTAGCTTTTTATAATTTTACCTCTTGAATATTCCTAATATTAGCAAGAGAAGGCCTATAAAATTTGCCTAGCTTTTGTTAAAACTCAGAACAAAACAATGAAGTACATGGATAATACAAGGATTAAAAATCTTTTAAACATGAGTATAAATATACGTATATAATTAGTTACAGTACCTTTTGTTTTTGGATTGGTGATAGTATTAAGGACTGGTCTCTGGAATTCAATTTCATCACATGTGTCTGCAAAGAATGAGATCTCTATTAAAGAATGAATATAACTAGTAAAGAAGGGTTGCATAATGACATCGTATCAACATTTTCAAAAAACTTTTTCATTGGAGAACGTTAGACTGTTTTTCAAGCCTCATGCTTGCCAATTAAATTGCTAGTTAAATGAAAGCTACGGTTTCTGTAAAGGAACTCAAATCTTCACACTATTTCAAAGGAAATATGCAGTATAACATTTTAAAAGGTTTCTGTGTATCCTTACCAGTCTCATTCAGTAAGGAAAATAGGTAAATGATTGTCTAGAGATTAGGTTTCTAAATGTTATATGCACTTAGTCTATTGCTTTTATTTAGCTGATAACTTTTCAGTCAAAAAACACTTTAAAAATCCCTGAGCTAGAGATTAAACTACTGATTTTAAACTTAGTATTCACTGATTTCTCATTGTGTTGTCACTAGATACACATCTAACCAGTAAACACCTTCATACATGTTAAAAATGCTAAAGCACCCCAACAAGTAGAGGAAAATTTGATTAACAGAAACTTATACCTACTTCTATATGCTAACTACATTCTTGCAGACATCAGGAAGGCAGGACCTCTTTGGAGCATTGTCCTGGTTTCAGTTAGGACAGAGTTAATTTGCCTCCTAGTAGCTGGCAGGGTGCTATGTTTTGGATTAGGATGAGAACAGCGCTGATAACATGCTGATGTTTTAATTGTTGTAGAGCAGTGCTTACACCAAGCCAAGGACTTTTCAGCCTCTCTCTGTCCTGCTAGCGAGCAGGCTAGGGATGCAGCAGAAGCTGGGAGGGGACAGACCCAGGACAGCTGACCCAAACTGGCCAAAGGGGTATTCCATACCATCTGACGTCATGCTGAACAATATATAGGGGTGGCTAGCCGGGGTGGAGGGGTGGCCGGCTGCTCGGGGATAGGCTGGGCATCGGTCAACGGGTGGTGAGCAATTGCATTGTGCATCACTTATTTCGTACACATTATTACTATTAATACTATTATTATTATTATTATTGTTGTTATTCTTTTCCCTGTCTTAATAAACTGTCTTTATCTCAACTCACAGGCTTCACTTTCCCGTTTCTCTCCCCCATCCCGGAGAGGGAGGGGGGAGGGTGAGCGAACGGCTGTGTGGTGTTTGACTGCCAGCCGGGCTAAACCACAACAGCCTATTTGGCGCCCAACGTGGGGCTCGAAGGGTTGAGATATCGACAGATTTGACCAGAGTGTGTTAAACTAAAATTGGTATAAGTATTCGACCTGCTTAATAGTTGCTAGTCACAATGTTGATTGCCTTAATCTCAAGTCTGCTGTGCCTGTTTCCCAAATTGAGTTTTATAGCAAGTTACTTTCTGTATGTGCTCCCTGTCGTGCTGTTTACCCTTTCCGGGCCCTGGTTTAAGATTGTTATGGTACTGTGTGGTGTAACGATGGCTTATGAAATGATGAAGTATCTGGTCATGACTCTAACCTGGTATTTGTACTCAGCACTGTCGTCGACTCTATACTTCGGAAACCATATCTCAGAAACTATTAGCAATTACACCTATTGCCTTTTTTCATCAGGGAGTCAGTCTCTGGAGGGGACAGGGGAAGATATTTTTTCCTACCTGTTCACTCTCCCTTCCTCCTTCACCACCCTCTTATCCCCCGAGCTAGTTACGGTAGCTCTCCAAGATGTTGAATATCCTTGGGATACTCAGACCAGCATGTTCTTGTTGTTATGTCTCCTGAATGCGCTTCAGGTTTTGTTTAAGGTTAAACAACTACTTAGGAATCTCATCCGGAGATCTGTCTTGAGGCGGGATATTTGCGAGTGGCAGGGAGTGTGGGAGGATATGGGCAGGTTTCTAGGGCAGTGGGCACCTCCAGTGTTTTGGACATTCACCCCTGAACAACTGCAAAATCCTAAAAAACTGGTAGAATGCTTGAAAAAAAGGTGTCATGACTCTGGCAGTTCCAAAGTGACACAAATCACTGTGGCGTGCTGGGGTCTGGCTTGTGCCTATCGAGCTGCAATTGATGCTACTATCAACCTAGTGACAGACCCTGCGGCCGTTCCAGTCCCGGCTCCTGCAGCCACTCCAGCTCCAGCTCCCGCAGCCGTCCCGGCTCCAGCTCCCGCAGCTGTCCCGGCTCCAGCTCCCGCAGCCGTTCCAGCTCCCGCAGCCGTTCCAGCTCCCGCAGCCGTCCCGGCTCCAGCTCCCGCAGCCGTTCCAGCTCCAGCTCCCGCAGCTGTCCCGGCTCCAGCTCCCGCAGCCGTTCCAGCTCCCGCAGCCGTTCCAGCTCCCGCAGCTGTCCCGGCTCCAGCTCCCGCAGCCGTCCCGGCTCCAGCTCCCGCAGCCGTTCCGGCTCCAGCTCCCGCAGCTGTCCCGCCTCCAGCTCCCGCAGCCATTCCAGCTCCCGCAGCCGTTCCGGCTCCAGCTCCCGCAGCTGTCCCGGCTCCAGCTCCCGCAGCCGTTCCAGCTCCCGCAGCCGTCCCGGCTCCAGCTCCCGCAGCCATTCCGGCTCCAGCTCCCGCAGCCATTCCCACTCCTGTGGCTGGGTCAGAGAAACGAACTGTAGCAGTGCAAGTTGCCCCTGCAGAGGGTACTCCAACCCCTGTGGCAGACCCTGTGGCTGGGTCAGAGAAACGAACTGTAGCAGTGCAAGTTGACCCTGCAGAGGGTACTCCAACCCCTGTGGCAGACCCTGTGGCTGGGTCGGAGAAACGAACTGTAGCAGTGCAAGTTGACCCTGCAGAGGGTACTCCAACCCCTGTGGCAGACCCTGTGGCTGGGTCGGAGAAGCGAGCTGTAGCAGTGCAAGTTGCCCCTGTAGAAAAGGTGAAAAAGTGGTATAGAGACTCAGGTCGTTTAGAACGCAGAAAGTCTTCTGCTAAGTCTGGGTCTGGAGAAGACGAGGCTGGGCCATCAAGTGTGCAGGAGGATGAAGATGAGGATGAGGATGTCAGTAAGTCAACAGTAACTACCCGAACCCTATACCAGCGTGAGCTACGAGATGTGCGAAAAGATTTTGGTCGCTGTATAGGTGAACAGCTTGTCACCTGGCTGCTCCGGTGCTGGGACACTGGAGCCAATGGTGTGAAATTAGAGGGCAGGGAAGCCAAGCGGTTGGGATCCCTTGCTAGAGATGCAAGCATTGACAAAGCAATTGGAGATGGAGCACGATCTCACAGCCTCTGGAGGCGTCTCCTGTTAGCTGTGAAGGGAAGGTATCCCTACAAGGAAGAACTTGTATGTGTACCAGTCAAGTGGACCACCATGGAGAAGGGAATTCAGTACCTGAGGGAATTAGCCGTACGGGAAGTAATTTATAAGGACTTAAACGATGCACAAACATCCACAGATCCAGATGAAGTCCAGTGTACTCGACCCATATGGCGGAAGTTTGTACGGAATGCACCATCAACATGGGCCAGCACATTGGCAATAATAACCTGGAAAAACGGTGAAGATCCCACAGTGGGTGACATGGCTAAACAACTCCGGGAGTACGAAGGAAATCTCTCCTCTTCCCTACAGGCCTGCGTCTCGGCTGTGGAGAAACTCTCTGAAGAGTTCCACCAACTTAAAGAGAATTTATCTTCCCCCCCACCTGAACAAACCAGTGGCCACCAACTAAAAGAGAATACTTTGGAGAAACTTTTTGAAGAGGTCCAGCAACTTAAAGAGAGTGTATTTTCTTCCCCACCTGTACAAACCAGCGTCTCAGCTATTAGGGGTAAACGTGCATCCATGCAAAGAAGACAATATGGTGGGTACACACCCCGCACCACCCTGTGGTTTTACCTACGTGACCATGGAGAGGACATGAGAAAATGGGATGGAAAATCTACTGAGACCCTAGAGGCACGGGTACGTGAGTTGCAAAAGAAAACAATCGGGAGAAAGGGGTTCTCTGAAAAGTTTGCTGCTCCAACTTCTATCAGGCAGTCTTTTAAACACAGAAATGAAGATTCTGACCAGGACTAGAGGGGCCCTGCCTCCAGCCAGGGGGAGGAAAGGGACAACCGAGTTTATTGGACTGTGTGGATTCGATGGCCTGGCACGTCTGACGCACAGAAGTATAAGGCTCTAGTAGACACCGGTGCACAATGTACTCTAATGCCATCCAGCTGTAAAGGGCCAGAGCCCATCTGTATTTATGGCGTGACAGGGGGATCCCAGCAGTTAACTGTATTGGAAGCTGAAGTGAGTCTAACCGGAAATGAGTGGCAAAAGCACCGTATTGTGACTGGCCCGGATGCTCCGTGCATCCTTGGCATAGACTATCTTAGAAGAGGATATTTCAAGGACCCAAAAGGGTTCCGCTGGGCTTTTGGCATAGCTGCCTTAGAGACAGAGGACATTAAACAGTTGTCTACCTTGCCCGGTCTCTCAGAGGACCCTTCTGTTGTGGGGTTGCTGAGGGTTGAAGAACAGCAAGTGCCAATCGCTACCACAACCGTGCACCGGCGGCAATATCGCACCAACCGAGACTCCCTGATTCCCATCCACGAGCTAATTCGTCAACTGGAGAGCCAAGGAGTGATCAGCAAGACCCATTCACCTTTTAATAGTCCCATATGGCCAGTGCGAAAGTCTAATGGTGAGTGGAGACTAACAGTGGACTATCGTGGCCTGAACGAAGTCACGCCACCACTGAGTGCTGCAGTGCCGGACATGCTAGAACTCCAGTACGAACTGGAATCAAAGGCAGCCAAGTGGTATGCCACAATTGATATTGCTAATGCATTTTTCTCCATCCCTCTAGCAGCAGAGTGCAGGCCACAGTTTGCTTTCACTTGGAGGGGAGTCCAATATACTTGGAATCGGCTGCCCCAGGGGTGGAAACATAGCCCTACCATTTGCCATGGTCTGATCCAGTCTGCGCTGGAGCAGGGGGAGGCTCCTGAACACCTGCAGTACATCGATGACATCATTGTGTGGGGTGACACTGCAGAGGAAGTTTTTGAGAAAGGGAAGAAAATAGTCCAAATCCTTCTGAAGGCCGGTTTTGCCATAAAACAAAATAAAGTTAAAGGACCTGCACGAGAGATCCAGTTTTTAGGAATAAAATGGCAAGATGGACGTCGTCAAATTCCAATGGATGTGATCAACAAAATAACAGCTATGTCTCCACCAACTAGCAAGGAGGAAACACAAACTTTCCTAGGTGTCGTGGGGTTTTGGAGAATGCATATTCCAAATTACAGTCTGATTGTAAACCCGCTCTACCAAGTAACTCGTAAGAAGAATGCTTTTGAATGGGGCCCTGAGCAACGACAAGCCTTTGAACAAATTAAACAAGAAATAGTTCATGCAGTAGCCCTTGGGCCAGTCCGAACAGGACCAGATGTAAAGAATGTGCTCTACACCGCAGCCGGGGAGAATGGCCCCACCTGGAGCCTCTGGCAGAAAGAACCTGGGGAAACTCGAGGTCGACCCCTGGGGTTTTGGAGTCGGGGATACCGAGGATCTGAGGCCCGCTATACTCCAACCGAAAAGGAGATATTGGCAGCATATGAAGGAGTTCGATCTGCTTCGGAAGTGGTCGGTACTGAAGCGCAGCTCCTCCTGGCACCCCGACTGCCGGTACTGGGTTGGATGTTCAGAGGAAGGGTCCCCTCTACACATCATGCAACTGATGCTACATGGAGCAAGTGGGTTGCACTGATTACTCAGCGGGCTCGAATAGGAAACCCCAGTCGCCCAGGAATCCTGGAAGTGATTATGGACTGGCCAGAAGGCAAGTACTTTGGGATATCGTCAGAGGAGGAGGTAGTCCGTGCTGAAGAAGCCCCACTGTACAACAAGCTACCAGAAAATGAGAAGAAATATGCCCTGTTCACTGATGGGTCCTGTCGTATTGTGGGAAAGCATCGGAGATGGAAAGCTGCTGTATGGAGTCCTACACGACGAGTTGCAGAAGCTGCTGAGGGAGAAGGTGAATCGAGTCAGTTTGCAGAAGTGAAAGCCGTTCAGCTGGCCTTAGATATTGCTGAACGAGAAAAGTGGCCAGTTCTCTATCTCTATACTGATTCATGGATGGTAGCAAATGCCCTGTGGGGGTGGCTACAACAATGGAAGCAGAACAACTGGGAACGCCGGGGCAAACCCATCTGGGCTGCTGCATTGTGGCAAGATATTGCTGCCCGGGTAGAGAACCTGGTTGTAAAGGTACGCCATGTAGATGCTCATGTGCCCAAGAATCGGGCTACTGAAGAACATCAAAACAACCAGCAGGTGGATCAGGCTGCTAAGATTGAAGTGGCTCAGGTGGACCTGGACTGGCAACATAAAGGTGAATTATTTATAGCCCGATGGGCCCATGACACCTCAGGCCATCAAGGTAGAGATGCAACATACAGATGGGCTCGTGACCGAGGGGTGGACCTGACCATGGACACTATAGCACAGGTTATTCATGATTGTGAAACATGTGCTGCAATTAAACAAGCCAAACGGTCA
This sequence comes from Cygnus olor, assembly GCF_009769625.2. Lineage (NCBI taxonomy): Eukaryota > Metazoa > Chordata > Aves > Anseriformes > Anatidae > Cygnus > Cygnus olor. The sequence continues at coordinate 119,539,946 of NC_049169.1, read as the reverse complement.
AAGCCTCTCTGGTATGGAGGACGATGGCTGAAATACAAATATGGAGAGGCCTGGCAGATTGATTACATCACACTCCCCCAAACCCGCAACGGCAAGCGCCACGTACTTACAATGGTGGAAGCAACCACCGGATGGCTGGAAACATATCCTGTGCCCCATGCCACCGCCCGGAACACTATCCTGGGCCTTGAAAAGCAAGTCCTATGGCGACATGGCACCCCAGAAAGAATTGAGTCAGACAATGGGACTCATTTCCGAAACAACCTTATAGACACTTGGGCCAAAGAACATGGTATTGAGTGGGTGTATCACATCCCTTATCATGCACCAGCCTCCGGGAAAGTTGAACGATACAATGGACTGTTAAAGACTACACTGAAAGCAATGGGTGCTGGGACATTCAAAAATTGGGAAACACATCTGGCAAAGGCCACCTGGTTAGTCAATACTAGAGGATCTGCCAACCGAGCTGGACCTGCCCAATCAAACCTGTTACGCACTGTAGAAGGGGATAAAGTTCCTGTAGTGCACGTAAGAAACATGCTGGGTAAGACAGTCTGGGCTACTCCCGCCTCAGGAAAAGGCAAGCCCATTCGTGGGATTGCTTTTGCTCGGGGACCTGGATGCACTTGGTGGGTAATGCAAGAGAATGGGGAGGTCCGGTGTGTACCTCAAGGGGACCTAATACTGGGTGAGAATAGCCCATGAGTTGAATTATAATATGTTAATCATCATATAACACTGTATGTCACCGCTACCATGGTTGCTATATATCATAGATGAAAATGGTGATTAATTAGAAAGTATTGGAAAGAGTGTAACCTGAGCATGACATAAATGGTATGGAATAAGGGGTGGATATCTGTCCTGGTTTCAGTTAGGACAGAGTTAATTTGCCTCCTAGTAGCTGGCAGGGTGCTATGTTTTGGATTAGGATGAGAACAGCGCTGATAACATGCTGATGTTTTAATTGTTGTAGAGCAGTGCTTACACCAAGCCAAGGACTTTTCAGCCTCTCTCTGTCCTGCTAGCGAGCAGGCTAGGGATGCAGCAGAAGCTGGGAGGGGACAGACCCAGGACAGCTGACCCAAACTGGCCAAAGGGGTATTCCATACCATCTGACGTCATGCTGAACAATATATAGGGGTGGCTAGCCGGGGTGGAGGGGTGGCCGGCTGCTCGGGGATAGGCTGGGCATCGGTCAACGGGTGGTGAGCAATTGCATTGTGCATCACTTATTTCGTACACATTATTACTATTAATACTATTATTATTATTATTATTGTTGTTATTCTTTTCCCTGTCTTAATAAACTGTCTTTATCTCAACTCACAGGCTTCACTTTCCCGTTTCTCTCCCCCATCCCGGAGAGGGAGGGGGGAGGGTGAGCGAACGGCTGTGTGGTGTTTGACTGCCAGCCGGGCTAAACCACAACAAGCATACATTTAGTAAAGAAGTTTATTTAATTAAAAAATTAATAAACTCACAGATTCTTATGTTCAGACAATTATTAATATTATGCGGGCTGCAGAGTTTCACTACCTGAAGGTTAGTGCTTTGTTTCTGGTCTCATATATATAAGCATATTGCATCAACTGGCTCTTCCTCTTTAAAACAGTTGCCAAATTAATTATTTCTCTAGTGAAGGAAAGGGATCAGGTAATTTGCCTTTTCAGGTCATCTGGTTCTTGGCTGAAAGGACAGTGAGTTGCTCCTCTGAAGATCAGAGGAGGCAAGAGAAATGACTAGACAGCACCATCTTCCACCGTAACTGTTAATTTTCCAGCTACCAACACTCTAGGGGACAATCAGACTTCTTCAGAAAAAGGACTCCTGAGAAAATGCTGGATCTTCCAGTTGAGCCCAGGAAAAAAACAAAGCAACCTTGTAGTGAGAAACTGTAATCTGAGTAAGTTTTATTTTAAATTTACAACTGCTGTTTCAATTATGACATTACCAGTACGTTAAAACCTGAAGAAGAGGTGCTATTTGATTATACAGGGAATGCACACAGCTTTTGAGAAGTGTGAGAAGCACAAAGCACAACACCATCATGGCATATGACCATTGTAATACTATTGCACAGCCAGGCTGAGAAAAAATCTGTATGATTATTCAACTCATCTATTTTACACTCACTCCTTCATTTACTTCTTACAAAGAGAGATAGTGATAAGCAGCTTATATGTCTATATTGGAGACTACGAAGACTGAAAACTACATGCCTTCTCTTACTGCCCACAAGCACATTTTAGATCCGCTTCCCACCCAGTGTGAAGTTGTGGCTACAAATAGAACACTTTACTACCTTAGCATCCCAGCCTTCAGCTTAACATCCAGTTTGATTCCACAGCCTTGAAAGAACATGTTCAAAGAAACACTATAGCAGAAGTTTTCATTGGAATCTGATGTCTCAGCAAGAAAAACATAAAAGGCAAGGCAATGAAGAATACTACTAGGTGGGCAAGAATAGTGAGATTCTTGCCATCCTTTCCTATATATTATAAATGAGTAGAAAATACTCTCTGCAGCTGTTAGCTAACTGCTTATGCTTTAACCACCATATTCTTTTTCAAGATAATGGGCATGGATAGTTCTGGTTTCTGACTTTCAGAACTTACATCATCAACATGCCATTAAAGGCTTTTCCTGCTCAAACACTTGTCAACAAAATATACATTCCCACAGTTTAGAAAAATTTAAACATCTATGTTGTAACAGCTTACTTTCATTTAAATTCATGGAGATCAATTGGTTTTGTTTTTTTATTTTGACAAGTTTACCTGACTTTTTCAAATTTACTGTTTCTTTCTTATGTTTTGAAACTGACTCATAAGGGATACAAAAATTAAAAGGGGAAAGAAGTCTAGCATATAAAGTCTAGCATATAAAGTGTGCAATGTTATGTCTCAGTAAATTAAAGCCATGTTGTCCATCACATGTGAAAACAATTTTTTCTTGTAAACGAAGTTTTCGAAGTCTTAAGTTTATACGGTATGCACAGATTGTTAAATTACTAAGTACTTGTTAAGTACAAACGACTAATCATTCCTGTAAAATGTGCAATCCCCCCAGTACAACTGACAAGATATCTTGAGCTGAGTCCACAGTGATTTGCACATTTGTTTACATTCCATTGAAGTAAAACAAAAACTCTCGTTCTGCTGCACTGGGTTAAGGCTGGGATATGCCCTACCTGCTGAGAGAAGAAAATGTTTTGGGAAGATGCACAAGTGATAAGGTGAACAGTTTTTAAATAAGAAAAACATGTGGGAACATGCTTGAGGATCACCAAATAATCAAACTGTCTCCATTTTGGTCTTCCCTTTAATATGACCCACATATACTAAAAAAGCTCGTTGAGGAACAGAGAGATCTGTTTCTCTTCCTGCAGTTCTCTCTCTGGAAAATCATCAAGAGGAAGAAGTTCAGAGATAAGAGATCACTATGGGGTATCCAATGCTCTTCTCCTTTTCTTTCTGATATCCAGAGCTAAAGTGTTGGGAGGGGTTGTGGTTATGCTTCAGTGTCATAATACAACATCACTTGGAAAATGAAAATAAATATTTTCATTGCATAATGATGACATTAAATGCATGCTCATTTAATAGTATGTCATTACTTCTTCACGTCACATACAAAGTTCTGGGCTACACAAAAGTTCTGTACTAGAACTTGAAACATGACTTATCGGCGTTGTTGTCCCCCTGCACAAAAGCAATCAACTCACAGATAGTTTAGTGGAATATATTACCATATTTAGGATGTCAGTTGTATCTCCAAGGTTTCTGTCTTTATTTTCATTATCTGAATCTTCTGCAGAGCCGTCACTAGGTTCATCTTTTTGATGATTCTTTTCTTCAAGGTAAACAAATATCATTTGAGTAAGTGATATATATCAAGCAGTACAGCCTACTCTTGTAAAAGAGAGACTACCGATATTTTACTGACATTGGGCTGAAGTTCTGAGATTCCTCATCCTCCCAACCTAAGACACAGCAGAAAAACTTCCACCTCATTTTGATCAGTATTAACATTAATGGTAGCTCAAAGATCTAGCCTCAGTGCACTGCCAATCTCTGGCCATTTTTACAGGCTTTCAAAGGGTAAACATTACGTGGGACAAACCTTTCTTTTTGGATAATCTTTCAATAATAGTGTAGCAATTAGAGTAAATTATCTGCAGTCATATTATCTACATTGCACATTACCTGTGTAGAGGATGGAGAGTGAGTTTAGTAACTCCAACACAGCATAATGAAAATGTTCCTACATTTTCAGGTTCATTAGGTGTATGACTAGTTTCTTATGGCACAAAACCCTAGGTTTTAGACCTCAAAAGACTCTAAATGCACTTCAAATTTCACTGCAATGCTTTCCTGGAACCACTATGGACATGCTAGCAACTCTACTAATAATCGTATTATTCTAGCCGAGTTAATTACTGTCAAATTGGATTTGACTGTCCGATCAATCTGAACTAACTTTTACATGAAACACTGCATTCTGCACTTTTCAGCATTCCTTCTTCCAGGAAATCACACACCCCGAGGAACTCAGATAATTCCAGTACGGCTCTAGAGAACCTGTGCACAAGTCCAGCACAGTATCAATCGCTGTTATCCAGGTTTTGGCATTAGCTAGGATATTCCAAATCCTTATTATCTTAGACAACGGAAAGTGAACAGTACTTTTCATTTCCAATGGAGGAAGAGAGCTCCTGTATGAATTAGTATACCTCTTTTCTTAACCAAGGTGTCCGTTAAACCTTCCTGAGTCTTTAAGATGTTTCCTAATCACTTTTTCTCTGTAATTCTTTTTCATCATGACAACAGAGAAAGTGGTTACTGATCTTTTTATAAAGTTGTATTTCTATAAGCTTGTATTTCTATAAGCACAGGAACCACAATCTGAGTATTGTTTTTCTTTCACTCATCCCTTCTCTAAATCTTTATGCACATTTTCCAAACATGAACCAAGTTTGAGGCCATTTCTTGTACATATTTCTCAATTTCTGTGTCTGTATTCTGCCAAACACTCATTAGTTAAGGCTGAACTGGAGCCTTCTTTTGTGTTCAACCTGAGCGTTCATTTATGAATGATGAAGAACAAACTACGTAATTCTCAGAAAAGAGTAGCAAAATGTGGTGACAATTCACCTTTTTCATGGTGTCTCTCCTCCACAGGCACAGCTTTAGGATGACTTGTTGCAGAAAAACAGAGTGGGCTGGTGTTGCTAGACACATGCAATGAAGATTTTAAGCAGTGTTCTCCCAGTGGAGGCAGAGTTCGTACCATTCGAATCAACTGTTCTGGTGACCTTTCCTTTAGAAGATTAAAAAAACATATATTGAGAAAATCCTGAAGATAAGGGTACAAAAATTAAACATAAGTAACCTCCCATACATAAGAATGGTGTTTTCCTTCATTTGATGATACAGCGTTGTAACTTTGTTATACAAGTATAAACTTGATTTCTTGAACATATTGATTATTTGTAGTCCTAAAAATTGGAGAGCTGTACAATGGGACATTTTAGATGGTTTCTACACAATAATCTCAAGTAGTCTTAAAATATAGACAAAGAAGAAAAAGAAATTTGATTTTTATTTAAAATAAAAATACTTGTTTCTCAATTGCATTGAGGTATACGATCCCCAGCATCACTACAATTTTACAAAATAAAGGAAAATTATTCTTTTGTGTTTTTGTGGTGGAGCTAGATTTCAGAGAGGACAGTAAGATGACCATCTCACTGTGCTGCTCAAGGAAATCACATAGAATATGTAGCTGGAAATAAAGGAGAAGAAACACTGTTGCAAGTAGCAACAGTATCTTAAGATTATTTTAAGATGATTGTGAGAGATTCTCTTTGAAAACATATAAACTATAAACTTGCTCAATCCATCCAAGGACTCAGAGGGAATATCAAAAGGAGTCAGATTCTTGCTTATTTAATTGTATTTCTAAGATATTTTGAAAAATGCAAAGGAACAGAATACGTATTTTAGAATTAAAAAAATACAAGCCCAATTTGAGTGTTTTTCATACACGTAAACATGTAAAATCTGGCCAATAGCTATCTTTTTACCTACATCAATTTTGGGAAGAGGGTGGATATTCATTCTTCTTTTTATACATTAAAATTAAACACATATTTGAATGAGATATATTTGTCTGACGAGTATATGCTGTTACTTCAGTTTAAAAAGTGTCTGTTTCCCACAAAAAGTATGGCAACTCTCAACATCTCTATTTACCCTCTCTCGACGTCGCATTCGTGCTGATGTTAGCTGTAAGGTGTTTGTTACTAGTGACTCTCCACTCATGTTAGAGATAGTAGCAATCAAACGGCTCTCATATAAATCTTCTAAGAGTATTTCTTCAGATTCTTTAGGTCTCGGAGTAGCAAAAACAAGCATGTGACAACCACCACAAGCCACCTACAGCACCAAAACAAAGTTCTGATTATTTCATTTGCAAGCATCAACACAAGGATCTGATTTTCTTATAATCATCCCCAGGGAATTAGATCATAAGAAAACCAAAACAAGAGATACTAAGTTACTTCAAATCTAGTTGCTACTGACTTTAGTTAAATAAAAGTACATAATTATGATTACTAATGAGTAATGATCTATGTTCATTTTTCCTCACTAACACACATTATATTTGTATTCAACAACACATTAGATAAGGCTAAGAAACTACTGATACAGAAGAAAACAAAAATATTTCCACTGATTTTGAAAGGACCGTTGCTAATTATTTTAAAGGACTATTTATGCTATTTATTTTAAAGGACTGTTGCTAATTATTTTCAGTGAGACAAATGTAGGCAACAGATAACTACAGTAATATAAACGCAGGCATTTTATTACAATATCCACAAAATGTAATGCAAAGTCCTACAACCTCCAATAGACACGGTATTGTTCTTGGAAGATCAGAGGTTTCCCTTTTAAAAAAGTTTAAAACCTTTACTTCTGATAAAACTTTTTAAACTCTATGTCCTGTAAACAAACAGAACTGAAAGCCATGTACTTAAGTCTCAAATTTTGCTCAACCTCGAGTGATGTTTGCATTTCTGATGTTGGCAATTCTGTTATGTTTATTTCTTAAAAACCCCAGGAAATATATAAAAATAATGCTCTTAAAAGAAAAGAGTACTTCTCTTTTCTCATCCCATATGGATAGCAAAAAAAATAAAAATCTGAAGATTTTACAAATATCCCACTGTACAAATCATCATTAAAATTAAATAGATATTTAAATAGATATCATTCTGGTGTTTTCAGAGAAGATTTAGCGTCCCCCTCAGCCCCCCCACCCCAACTGCCAAAAAAGCAAAAAGAAACAAGTATTTTCTTTTATAGGCTACTACCAGCTTTACAGACTAAAACACTATAGCCCAATGCTACTGAATAAAATCCCACAAAACAGCCTATATGTGTAGTCCAAAGAAACACATTCTAAACTAAATGTATAGTGTGATAAGTGAAAACAATGTCCTTTTTGTGTTTCCCTTTGTGTTATCATGGAATCACAGAATGGTTAGGGTTGGAAGGGACCTCAGGAGTTAACCTGCTTCAACGTCTTGCTCAAACAAGGGCCACCTAGAGCAGATTGCCCAGGGCCACGTCCTACAGCTCTTAAGGATCTCCAAGGTGGGAGACCCCACAGCTCTCTGGGCAGCATGTGCCAGTGCTCCTCACCCGCACAGCACAGAAGTGCTGCCTGGTGCTCAGACGGAGCCTACTATACTCCAGTTTGTGCCCACTGCCTCTTATCCTGGCACTAGGCACCACTGAAAACAGCCTGGCTCCGTTCTCTTCACATCCTCCCTTCAGGTATTTATAGCCATTGATAAGATTATTCCTGAGCCTTCTCTTATCTAGGCTATCTACTAATTAAATGTTGCAGGAAAAAATCATTCTATAATGAGATTTCAGCTCTCATTAATAACATTTCATAAGAATCTAAACATCTTGATGTTTGAGAAGCATGACAAAAAGTTTTACCAAAAGGACTGTGAAACTCAAAAAATTAGAACATAGAGCGGGATCAAACTGATTCGCAAAATTCTCTTCTCCGAGGCCTAACTTGCCGTGTCGCCCATCTCCAAAAGTAAACATGAGGCCATTCTCTGTATGTGGAAAAAAAAGGATGTTGTTAACAACAAAGATTCAACAGAAAAACAGGACAAAACCATTACAAACAAAGTAACAGGCCATGCAAGTAAGGAATATTTCTCTCCCCAAAGCAAAAACTGAACAATTATTTTTAGATTCTCGACAGATGAATATGATCTAAAAGTACGTATTTTTTCAGACAAAGGACTGGCTAAGATTAGAGTTAGTCTAGACATTTGGGGAAAAAATGAAACAATAGGATTGAAACTGTATAGCAAAAAAAAAAAAAGGCTTCTAAACAAGCATACTTGTTAGAAATTCATGATTATGAGGTTACAATTCTCCAGGAGATATTGTATACACAACTATGCATGGTTGTGAATCTGAAATTCCTAATATTGAATCTGAATTTGTCATTAACTCCTTAACCTTTAGAACCAGTAAGTTTGCAATGCCTTCTTCTACTACTCATTTTATAACAAAAGCTTTAACAGCACAGAGAAGCTACAAGTGCATTTCTGAATTTTTCACATACATACCTGCTATTACAGCAGTGTGATTTTCCCCACATGTAACGTTATGTATTTTACGCCTCCTCAAGTGTTCCACAGACTTTGGTACTGAAGTTTCAAAAGTAAGAGTGCCATGTCCCAGCTGCCCATACTGTCCAAGTCCAAAAGTATATACATCTGTCTCTGAAAATGTACAGGCAAAGTTAACAATAAATATGCTGCTACAGGAAATTCTTTACTCAGAGGGCGGTGAGGCCCTGGCACAGGCTGCCCAGAGAAGCTGTGGATGCCCCATCCCTGGAGGTGCTCAAGGCCAGGCTGGATGGGGCTTTGGGCAACCTGGCCTGGTGGGAGGTGTCCCTGCCCAGGGCAGGGGGTTGGAACCAGGTGGCCTTTAAGGTTCCTTCCAAACCAACCCATTCTGTGATTCTGTGATATATTATAACCTGCTTTCTATTAGCCAAATGAAAGCCAAATGACATCAGCATCAAAAAGCACTGTTTCATCAATTAAAAAAAATACCATTTAAACAATTAAATTTATCAGTTAATTACAAAATAAAATAGAAAAGAGGCAACAACATGCAGAATATAATTTTGAATGGTTCAGTATTTAATATTTCTAACATAACTGCAAATAATCCACAGACCACATGTACACAAAATATTAGCCAATGCAAAATGTTATGGGAGTTTATGCACCACAATTATCTCAAGACCACAATGTTTAGTGCATTTTCAAGTACAATAGTCTAATCTTAATTTCTGGTTACCTACATATATACTGTATGACCCCAAATGTAATAGAATAGACCTCTTTAAAACACAACTGATATGTGTGGAAGAAGATCCTGGAACAATAACAGAAGAGGTTTCAGTATTGTCTTTGGCTACCGAACCAACCCTGCATTAAATACAGAGAACATTATAACTGTGTTATCTTGTTACAGAATAATAATCTTTCCACATTTATATTTTTTCCATTTAATGGACTGTCTGTGCCAGGAAAAAAAATGTGATGTTCTCCAAGACAATAAAGATTGTTGGTGTGTCCATCCCTTGCACTCCATCACAACAGGAGATGACTGTGAAGCTTAGAAATCTTGATGAGGTGATGCATGAAAAGAGAAATTCAAAGACTATGTATTTTTGGGACGACATTTTCTTGGAATTTTACTTCCTGGGTGGTTTTGCTTGTTTGTTTGTTTTTATTTAGTTGTTTGTTTTGTTCTGTTTTGTTGTTGTTGTTTTTCTGCATGTAGGCAACAAAGGAAAAGCTAGAAAAATAGTAATTAAAACTTGTAAAAACTTAATGAAAATCTGTGAAGGATTGGGAAGGACAAAAAAAAATCCTACATCAAGCAAAAAGAACTGTGACTTGGGAGCAATATATCCTTACATCATTATTATGAACACAGTGCAGAGCACGCCTGCTCTTGCCACACGGATGCCATCCCACCAAAAACCTCAGCATCTTCAAGAACAAGGCAGGTATAGGCATTTACATCTGAATGTGTAAAAAAAAGAATCGAAGGAGAATCTTTCCTTTTTGAGCACTTCTTGGAGTCAAGGACAGAAGGCCACTGGAATAGCCAAGTAAGTGTCAGTGCCACAAAAGTAATTTATTCTGTGCAACTGTTTTAGTGTTGCTCTTGGACCAGCAACAAACCACAGAAATATTAAAAACAAATTATGTTACCATTCACTCCAAACTAATCTTTCACTACCTTCAAGGAAAGAGAAAGCAGACAATGGACCAGATTTGATATTACCACCATAGTAGCACACTTACCGCTTTATACAAAACTACAATTTCAAAGGAACCATGATGAAATACTGTAACACTAAATATGGAAATTTTCTTTTCAGAAAACAGTTTGACCTTTCTGCCCCTTTCAAAATTGTTCCATATAAAGATGTCATGAATTTACATCATAAAAAAAAAAAAGGTCTCTCACTATTTTAGATTGGAGATGCAAAATACTCAGTAAAGTCATTTTTCTACTAAAGGTAATAGTAAAGCTCCCTCTACTGGAAATTTCAGTGCAAGAAAGCACTGAACACCTTTGGGGATCTTTAAAAAAAATCTGAATTTTTCCGTGACATTTTGACTTTCTGGATAAGATTCAATAAATGATTCCTGAAAGATACCTCACTCTAAGTGAACTGAAGAAGTCTTACCTTCGTTTTACGAAATGGCTTTCTCAGGATGGCTGATTCCATAAATCCTATTTAAAAGCATGCCATTTGACTTTCTTCTTTGAAAAACAGAAGATCTTGTAATTTTCAAAATATACAGCTCTATCTGATTCACATAATTATTTTGAGTGAAGCTGGAGTTTTTTCATATTATCTTTAATCTTGGGTTGCAATATGCAATGCCTTTTTCATAAAACAGGCGAGACCTCTAAAGGCATTTGTGTTTAGAGATGTTAACTTCAAAAGTACAGGATACTATTTTCTTCCCGTATTGCTACTGACAATGAGGAGAAGAGATCAATCCAAAACCAGTTTAGAGTACCTTCATAAGAAGAATGAATTTCTCTTCTACTTCTAAATACCACAGGCACCTAAATTTAGCTCCTCCTAAAATTTGCTTATTAGTCATTTATCAAGGTACAGAAAGACAAAAACCTTGCACCATTCTTAAATGATTCATCTCTTGTGCATAAGCGAGGCCTAACCTCAGTAATAATTCCACCTAGCAGAAATGGGGATAAGCAGAAGTCTGTGGCAAAGCAATCTCACACACAGACTTGGTAAGAAAATGACAGAGCTGAACTCCATTCTGAACTTGAATTTGCAAATGAAATTGCTGACAGCATGAATACAAAAGGGGATACAGTCCCATGGTTGCTACTTCTTATGGTCCTCAGTCCCAACAATGATATGACTAGATAAAGCAATGATATGATTTGATGAAACACCACCAAAAGGGCAGATGTCACTTCCCCATTCTTCTCTCTTGCTTGCACTGTATCCTCTGTCCACCTGGCTACACAGTAAGACAGCTCAGCTCAGTAAGCCAGGTTGTTGCTTTTTTGCTTTTTAACTCATGTGGTTTCCTGTGGAATGGTCAAGACAGTACCAGAGTGGTATAAGTGGAGAGGAAAGACACACAGCCGCAACAGCATGCAGGCAGCACCTTTTCCTCCAATGCTTTAGTGAAGCATGAGGATGGCTCAGCTTTGTTAACAGCATGCAGGGGAAAGAGCCCAAGTCCTGTCTTGGCCTCTTGGGTGCTGGGATTGTTTCTCCTTTACTTCCTGTATTTCCTATTTTGGAAGAACAGGGATATTTCCCACTGTGTTCAAAAGGACAGCAACCACCTCTACAAGCTTCTTCTGGAGTACATAACAGCTCTCCAAACTCAATGACAGTTGTCACTATAAATATAATAGTCCTAGGCAAAAAATGTATAGTTTTCAGATTTTTTTTTCACACACGCTATTTGCTGAAAGAACTGAGGGAGCTCCAAGAGTCTCCAAGATCCGTGCATTCTTTGCTACATATTTAAGGCTACATACAAAGTTAAAAACCTGCAGAAGAATAACAGAAATGGTTATGCTCACAGAATCTCCATATGTCTTCATTTCCCTTGAACATTATTACTACTACTCTGTCAATAGGCTATTCAGTCTTACTATAGCTTTATTTTTGAACAGCTTACACAGAAAAATGTTACTGTAAAAATCAGCTGTTGACATAATACTCAGTTTTACCACAGCTCATAATTGGATTTGGAGATTTCAGTATCAGTAGTATGCAGACTTAAGAATTATTTGAAAAATCTAGATAATCCTATACAGTTTGAACAGTCTCTTAGTTCTGTCATAAAAAGGTATAGCTTTTTCATCCTTCTCATTCTCTTTCAAAAGGGTATCTTGACTTCCTTTTCTTTTTAAAAGACCTTGAAACAGAAGATAAAAAATCCATCATTTTACATGCTAACACACTAATGTGTTGTATTGTAATGTCAAGTAACCCATTCTCCAAGAACTGCTTTACTTCTTTCCTTTGAAGAGATATCTTGCTTTCCCTCCCTTCAGAGAATAAAAGGAGGTAATACATCCTTTTATAGAGCGCATTATTCCCAGAGGATCTGTCATCATTTGAAAAAAAAAAAAAAAGATACTGAGGCCACTCCCAATCATGTTTCTTCTCCAACTTCTAGATTCACAAGTTGCTTTCATGCTACTTTTTAAAAGGCTTTATTGAAAAAGTACACAACTCGGGATTGTTGCGCTCTCGTTTCTTTTGAAGGTGATGGTACCAACAGCTTTCATTTTTGGTAGAAAGCTTTTGAAAGAATCATCGATAACAGTTTTTTTAGTCTGAATGAAATAAATCACCTGAAATGAGGATATGATCTTCATGAACTGGCTGCTAAGACTGTTATGAAATGAGTAAGTTTGTGCTGCTACAAAGAGAGAAAACTTTTGCAGCAACTGAATTTTAACTGTTCTTCTATTTATTCTCTAGAACGAATGCAAATATTAAAGGAAGAAGTAACAGTAAGAGTTGTAGAGAAGATGGTTTCCAATCCCATATTCAAAATCTCTAAAACCTTGTATATTTAAAAAGTGTTTGTGTTTTTTTTTTTAATTTTCTTTTCCTTTTTTCCCCCTTATTACTGTTATCAGTTAATAGTGATATTTAATTTTTTGTTCTCTAGAAAAAAAAAAAGTTTCCCATTTTGGAATTTCAGACCACAACATTAATTATTTTCCATTCTAGATTCTACCATTTACTCCAATACATTGCTGGAGAGATTCCAAACAGCAGTTTGATTTAATAACCCAGATAACAATGGTTCTTACCCTGCAAAATTACCAATAGAGTAGATAAGACAGTCATAAGAAAGAAATCAAATGAAGTGCTTTGGAATAGACTAATTATGCATGAGAGTCAGGAAGAAACTTCTCTCATACTCAATAAGATAACTGGATTATGCTTTCTTCTAATTTGATGATCCCTAAGTAGAACTGATGACAAGAAACGAACAAAGATGTACAACAGTTTCTCCCTATGACATTTGCTCCTATCTTATTCCTATGTTAAATGAGATAGATGAAACAGAAGAATATACAATAACCAGACACTCACTCCTTATTGTTTAAGACTGAAATGACACACCCTGAAAAACTGGAAAGACCCTGGTAATATGAAAACTGTATCAGCATACATGGTGTTACTCAAGCCAAATAGTACCCATTTGTACATGACATGAAATTCAGGATTTCTTCAAAATTGTACTAGTTTAGGAATTTACAAATTTAAGAAACTAAGCTTAAAAGACATAAATGTTTCTCAGGCTCTTTAAGCTATACCCCTCTTCAGAATTTTGAATTTGTGGTCACACCACTTCATCTCAGGATGCAACATACGCTCCAGTATGTATTCCAGGTTGACTTTATGGTGTAAAGCCTAAAATGCATGTATGCTACACTCACTTTTTAAATGATTACAGTGGCCCAATATAGCTTGTTTCCCAAATACTTTTCATAAGTTTGAGTCAGAAAAATTTCTGTATGTCAACACCACTGACAATGCACCCTTCACTTGAGATATTTCTATTAACTTTACTCTTTTGTTCAAAGTGTCTGAGGCAGAATTTCATAGCTGTAGCCTATTTAATGATAGAATCATAGATCTATAGAATACCCTGAACTGGAAGGATGATCAAGCCCAACTCGTGGCCCCACAAAGGACTGCCTAAAATTAAACTGTATGCCTGAGAGCGTTGTTCAAATGCTTCTTGAACTCCAGTAGGCTCGGTGCCATGACCGAATAGAGCCTGCACCAGTTCCCAATCACCCTGTCACTGAAGAACCTTTTCCTAACATCCACCCTGAACCTCCCCTGACACAGCTCCATGCCATTCCCTTGGGTCCTGTCGCTGTCCCCAGAGAGCAGAGCTCAGCGCCTGCCCCTCTGCTCCCCTCGTGAGGGAGCTGCAGGCCGCCATGAGGCCTCCCCTCAGCCTGCTCTGCTCTGGGCTGAACAAACCAAGGGAGCTCAGCCGCTCCTCATACATCCTGCCCTCTAGACCATCATTTTCATAGTCCTCCTTTGGACACTCTCTAATAGTTTTATATCCTTTTTATACCGTGGTGCCCCAGACTGCACACGGTACTTAAGGTGAGGTCGAACCAGCACAGAGGAGACCAGGCAAATCCTTTCCCTCGACCAGCTAGCAGTGCTGTGCCTGATGCACCCCAGGGGATGGTTGGCCCTCCTGCCTGTCAGGACACACTGTTGACTTGTATTCAACTTGCTGTCAACCAGAAGCCCCAGATCCCTTTCCATGGCTGTGCTCCAGCCTCTCATCCCCCAGTCTGTACCTCAACCCGGGTGCAGAATCCTGTTCTTGGTCTTGTTAAATTTCATACAGTTGGTGATTGCCCAGCCCTCTCACTTGTCAAAATCTCTCCGCAAGGCCCCTCTACTCTCTCCTGTTGAGGTAGTCAACACCTAATTTAGTATCATCTGCAAACTTAGCATGTTTAGTATTAGTTATTTGAGTCCCGTGTCCAAATGATTAATGAAAACACTGAAGAGAACTGCCCCTAAAACGGAGTATTTGGGAACCCCACTAGTGACTGTCTGCCCCCATTTAAATGTAACCTCAGTTATTATAGGCCTTTGAGTTCCAACTGTCAGCCAATTGTTTGCCCACCGTATTATATGCTTGTCTAGCTGTATGCTGGATGTTTTGTCCACAAGGCCCCTCACTACAAGAAAGACATCAAGGCCCTGGAATGTGTCCAGAGAAGGGCTATGAAGCTGGTGAGGGGCCTGGAGCACAAGTCCTGTGAGGAGCAGCTGGGGGAACTGGTTTTTTTTAGTCTGGAGAAAAGGAGGCTCAGGGGAGACCTTACTGCTCTCTCCAACTACCTGAAAGGACATTGTGGGGAGCTGGGGGTTGTCCTCTTCTTGCAAATAACTAGAGTTAGAACAAGAGGAAATAGCCTCAAGTTCCACCACACAAGGTTTAGGTTGGAAATCAGAAGACATTTCTTCTCAGAAAGAGTAGTCAGGCATTGGAATGGGTTGCCCAGGGAGGTGGTAGAGTCACTATCCCTGGGGGTGTTTAAGGAAAGGTTGGACCTGGTGCTTAGGGATGTGGTTTAGTGGATGATACTAGTGGTATTGGTGGTAGGGGGATGGTTGGACCAGACAATCTTGGAGGTCTTTTCCGACCTTAATGATTCTATGATTCTATAAGGATACTGTGAGAGACAGTATTGAAAGCTTTGCTAAAATCTAAAAAAGATTACATCAACTGGTTTCCCTTGGTCAACTAGGTGGGTAACCTTGTCACAAAATGAAATTGAGTTAGTTAAACAGGACTTTCCCCTTGTGAACCTGTGTTGGCTATGACCAATGACTGTCTTGTCATTCAAGTGTTTTTCAGTAACTCCCAGAATAATCTCCTCCATAACATTACTAGGCACTGAATAATAATAGCTGAATTACATTTAAAATCTTCTATCTGACCTTTCACTCTTATTACAGCGACTATCAATCTTTACGCATTTTTGTCAGAGGATATTGTTTTCTTCTTCTCTTGACCCAACTGGAAGTACTGGCACTCAGCACTTTGATCATCAACTGACAGCTAAGCCAGCACTGAATTTCTTATGTGTCTTCTATTATATCATCTATTTCCATAGGCAAATAAATCTTACATAGCCAGACACTGTTTTACTATGGTGTTTTCTTCATTTTTTTTGGCATTTATAGTTTGCCTCTGCGTTCTACTTTTATCTCCTGTAAGATTTAACTATAATGCAAATATCATCCAGGTCTACATCTTCCTACAAAATCTCTGTAGAAGTCATTTGTTTTAATGAAATTTTATCACATGAAATACCATTAAAACAAAATATCTTTTGGTTGGTTTGAGATTTATGGTCAAAAAAATCAATAATGATAATCTAATTCTTTCTGCTGAACTTCACTTTATAACCCATAAAATAATGCTAGGATTTATATATTTGCTAGCTTTAAATTTATGGTAATTTTTTTCCTAATAATGATAATCTGATTTCATGTAAAGAAATTTATTTTATGAAAGAATACTGCCAGGGTGAGACTGTATGTTGGTGAAAGAACAGAGACAAAGCCTTTGAAATGTAGACAAATGCTTGCATTATTTCCTGGATTGGCTACTGTTGTTTCCTCTTCATACTCTTCCCAAAGGAGTTTTGATTTACCCAGAATCTTGCAGCTTGTCTCATCATTACACATAACTATTTCCAGCACATCACTTCCACCTTTATTCTCTCCAGTGACTTGCAGTACAATATCACATCAAATTACTTAAAATCCCCCCCAGATAGATTTTCAGTTTATATTTTAGAAACTTTGATTTCATAACCTTGAAGGCACTCTGCCAGATTGACAACAGATGACTACTTAGCATTTCCAAAATACAGATTTAAGGACTTACAAAACCTACTTGTTTTCATAGCTTTTGCATTTTGATGTAAGATTAATTACAGGCATGCTATACAGTTGTGGAATTCATAAAAGCTAAAACTGATAATTTTGAAATCATCTGTGGGCAAAGTCAAACACCCCTTTCCTGCTTCTATAGTATTTTACAATTATTAAATCCAATGAATAGAAATTTTGACAGGCAGACGGCAACTCAAACAGGATGGTCAGGAAAGGTGAAGAAGAAGGAAAGAATCTTCTGTTTGAATTACTGAAGCTCCCAGAGGCTCCCAGGAATAAGATACATGAATAGATTAAAACAAGACAGCCACAAGAAAGGCTGTAATGGGAACATGGAAAGAACTATGCCAGCAGATTACAGAAAAACATAACACGCTTTCTGAAGGAGAAGGCAGACTGACTGTTCCATATTTCCCTGCATCCTACTACTTTTTCTTTGATCACAGAGATACCACAATCACTGAGATGCCCCAGTTTTTTTAATGTGTCCATCCTTATGATGGAAAATTCTACTTAACGTCTAACTTAACCTGTGTTGCAACCAGATTCCTTCTCTGAGATCCCACAAAGAGAACAACTGATTACCTTCCTTCTAAGGAGGAATTTATGCCAGTGAAAAGTGGTACCATGTCTCTTCTTAGTTTTCTCTTTCTTAGTTTAATCAGTTCCCTTTTTTAAAACTTTCCTCTCAGGGTATGTTTTCTTAATCTTTGATATCCCTGTTGTTTCACTATGGAATCTCCAAATCATTTTATGCCTTTTCAAAAATGCAATGATCAAAATATACACACTGTTCCAGCAGAACTCATAAAAGTCCTTCATGCAGTGGAATGTAAACTTGGTGGTTTTGCACATGTATTGGGTTTATATGGCAAGGTTTTGGCAGCAGGGGGGCTGCAGGGGTGGCCTCTGTGAAAAGAGTTCAGAAGCTGTCCCATGTTAGATAAGGGCCAGTTTCAGCAGGCTCCAAAGGGACCCACTGCTGCCCAGAGCCGAGCCAGTAAGTGATGTTTGCGCCTCTGGGACAGCAGATTTAAGACAGGGAAAAAACTCTGCTGTTCCACAGCGGCTGGGAGAGCAAGGAGTGAGACCCAGCCCTGCAGCCCCCAAGGTGAGTGCAGCAGGAGGGCAGGAGGTGCTCCAGGCAGGCAGCAGCAGTTCCCCTGTGGCCTGTGCAGGGAGAGGCCCCTGGTGGAGCAGGCTGTCCCCCTGCAGCCCATGGGTCCCACACAGAGCAGATCTCCACGCTGCAGCCCGTGGAGGAGCCCACGTGGAGCAGGTGGATGTGGCCTGGAGGAGGCTGCAGCCCATGGAGAGCCCCCGCAGGAGCAGGCCCCAGGCCGGAGCCGCAGCCCGTGGAGAGGAGCCCACGCAGGAGCAGGGGGGCTGGGGGGAGCTGCTGCCCGCCCGTGGGGGACCCGTGCTGGAGCAGTTTGCTCCTGGGGGATGGATGGACCCCGTGGTACGGAGCCATGTGGGAGCAGTTCTTGAAGAGCTGCTGCCTGTGGGCAGCCCCCGCAGGCTCAGTTCGGGAAGGACGGCATCCCGTGGGAGGGACCCCGCGTGGAGCAGGGGCAGAGAGAGACCGTGAGGGAGCAGCGGAGACGAAGCGTCAGGGGCTGACCGCAGCCCCCATTCCCCATTCCCCTGCACTGCTCAGGATGAGGACATAGAAGAGGGTGGATGTAGGGGAAGGTGGTTTTGGTTTGCTCTTAATTCTCGCTGTTCTAGTCTGCTAGTGATAGGCAATAAATTATATTCATCTCCCTACACTGAGTCTGTTTTGCCCATGATGGTAATTGTTTAGTGAGCTCCCTGTTAATCTCAACCCCTGAGCCCTTTTGATCGTACTTTCTCCCCCTTGCCCTTTGAGGAGAGGGAGTGACAGTGGCTGTGGTGGAACTCAGCTCTGCCCAGCTGAGCAAAACCACCACAACAGGCAACTTCTTTTTACATATCTACAATGTTACTACTAACAGCACTATATGGCCATCTTCTTTGCAATGTGCAGTCCTCTACAGTTCCATACCTGATTCCAGAGAATCCATTAAAAGCTATTGAAAAGCCTCATGAAATTCAAAAGATAATAAGATATAGTGGCTATTACCTTCTGATAGAAGGAAATTGTATTGGTCTTATAATATTGTCTGAATTATCTTCCAGTTGTTTATGAACAGGCTGTTTAATTGTCCCAACACTTCTACACAGCTAAAGAAGTGACAGTGACTGATCTGTAATTTTCAGGGTCTTTAAACCCCTCATCCATCCTTCTGAAATTTTCAAGAAAACCTAGCATATTTCTAAGAGTCTCAATTCTTGAAGTTGTTCAGGTTGAATTTTCATTAGGTCCAGACTGTTTGGAAACATTCAATGTAATAATAAGGATCTAACTTCTTTCTCTGTTCTTTCCAAATTTCCATTTTACTATTTGTGTATTACAGCTGATTACAAAAGACATTGCTTTCTCTCTTATTACTTATAAATTTTTTTCTGTTTAAAACAGTCCTCCATATTGACGAAAAATAAAATAAAATTAAAACACATAAAATAACACTTAAAATAAACACTTAGCTATTTTGAGGCCAAATGGTAGGAATTTTTGTTCTGACAACGGCTATGAACCTCCTAAATTCCTACCTCCTAAAACCATAACATTATTTTGCGTACTGTGAATCCATCTAGGCACAGTCAGCCAATGAATGCATTTCAACAAATAAAATTATGACAAACAAATATATACTAAAAATAATCTTTTTTTTTTAGTTTCTCATTCAAATTTCTAGAAATACACTACCATTCTTGGTGTGTTTTAAGTGCTGTATAGCATCCTATTTCCTTTACTCACTCACTCATCCAAAATTTTAAAAATTATTTCTTATATGCACAAAAAAGTAGTTAACTATCATTTTCTCTGGTACTTACCGTACCGGGCATCACCTCAAAGTTGTGAGACAAGCCATTTTATGCCACCCACTGACACCCTCTGTAACTGGTGGAAACAGCTCTAATCACTGAGAAAACTTCCCATTCAAATCAGCTGATTGAGATATTTCAAAATGTGCTAAAAAAGATTTCTAAAACAGTAATATAGACCATATTTCATCTTCCAAGTACTATAATTTCAATCCTGTGAACTACTATATCACAGTTTTATTCAATGATTTTTATATACTTGTATGATATGTTTAATATGCTCTATCTGTACTAGTTTTATATGCATGTGAAAGATTCTGCTCACCTTAATACAGAATTCACCTGAAGTCACAGGTGTTGCCTGTATTACAAGAGATATTTAATCCGTTTAGGCATCCATTAGATTGTGCAACTTTTTCGCGATTTCAACAGCTAATTGAAAAGTGACTTTCTAAACACCGCACATTCTGGGTCATTTAAATTTACTACAGATTGGAAGACTTCATCTAAGACTTCCTCCCCACACTCCCAACACTAATTTCAAGCTCATCAGAAGAAAGAAACATTGATCATTGGTTTTACGCTAGGAGGTGTTAGCTTGTTAGGATCCCAGTAAGAAAGGTACTCAGACTTTGTAAAGTATCTCTTAAAACTCTATTTATCGGGGATAACACTATAAATAAAAAAAGAGATTAGTACAAATAATCTTACGTACTTCATATGCTGGGAAACCTGAGCTACGTGGAATTGAATGTGCCTCCGACCATGCACAGTATGCCACACAGATTCCATCCACAGAAAGGCTACCCTGTTTTGGTCAGTTGAGCTCTTACAGGGTTTTCTTACAAGAAAAAAAAAAATCAATTCATCGTTTTCAATGTCAAATAAAAATGACATTCACATGGGAATGTGAAGTTTTAGATAAAGGCAAGAGCACGCAGGTGAGATAACCATTGGTACTGAGTAGGCGCTGCCTGTAAGCTCTTCTGTTACAATTAGCTTGCAAAGTTTATCCTCCAGCAAAGAGATAGCACAGCACAGCGCAAGCCTGCACTTACTCAGGTTAACCATCATGTGGATTTCTACCTCCCTGATATACAATGGTCTTCTGGTTAGCATCACTACAGAATCTTACTTTACAGTGGGATGTAAACTATTTAAAACAAATTGAGATTACTAAGTTATAGGGCTGTAAAAAGGCAATTAAATACCTTACCTGTAAGCACTACTGTGTGTTCTCCACCACAAGCAACCTTATTAACCTTTTCCATAATTCCCAGTACAGGCTGTGGGACTCTATTGTTCTTCAGCTGTTCAGGCAATAATCCCAGTTTCCCGTTCTCAGGTTCTCCAAAAGTATAGAGCTCACCATCTCCTGTGAAAATGCAGAAGAGAAGAGGATTCACACAAAGCACTCAGAAACAAGTCTGGATCATCTAGACAGCTGCAGACCCAAGTCAGTAAAACAGAAAAGTATATGAACCTTACAGGACAACTGAACATATTTGTATGATGTCCATATAGCTGTGTATGTGCATTAGTATGCCTTGCTGGGACTTGGAGGAGCTAAACTTTAACACCACCTTCTTCACAAGGTAAGAACCATTGCCTGCAAGGAATATAGCCAGGGAAAAACAAAACAATAAACATCCCATGTCAGAGAGGTTATTATTCCTTCTGTAATCAGTATTCATGTCAACTGAAGTTGCTCATAATAGTCTCAATTAAAACAGAAAATCTTGATGGAAAATACACACTTTTCTTCTTGTGAGATACAGAGAAAAAATAAAAAAGCTGAGTAAATGATATGAAATTGCATGAAGTCCAGACAAGAAGAGTTATAGATCAACAACAGTGGTTCCATAGCAATAACTCCACCAGAAATAAGTTCAGAAAAAATACTGAGACAAAACTGTTTCAAATACATTCCTGCAGCCTCTTTCTGATCTGCCAGAAAATGATATCAGAAGAGCTTTCTCATTTACCCAGACTTTTTACAAATTCAGTTCAAAATCTGTTCAATCCAAAGTTTTGGTAACTTATTTGACTTTCAAAGTTTCCTTTGCTTCATCTTTCCAATTACCTCTTTTGATTTTTCACTACTATGGAAGTCTAAAGTACCATTCAATATAGATCCTAAAGTACCATTCTCCTGAAGTACTATTCAGTATAGCATCCTTCTACAGTAGTTAAAGAACTAACATGTAAAATGTATTTTCCATTGCTATATTTACAATTTATCTACTTCCTACCTTTACCTACATTTCTGATTTTCTGTGCTAATGGGCCTCCCACTATTCTAATAGGTCAGACTGAGGTTTTGTTGGGAAATGTTTCCTTACTGTCATGAATGGCTTTAAATTAATAGCTGAGTGTTCTCCACTCCAGAGAAAAATGAGTTCTATGGAATAATATCTTCTTAGCAAATCATGGCCCAAAGTTTACATGTGAAAATATTTACCCTGCAAAAATCAACACACACTATTTTGTAAGAAAAAGTTTGTTTTTTTAATCTAATTTGGTTAATTTTTAATCTAATTTGCACATGGATAAGCAGAATTCTCACGTGGAGCTAGTCCAAGACAATTAAACATTTAGACTAATGTAGGAGCTGTCTGCTCAAGGAAAATTTGAAGACATAGCTACACTTACATAATCCACATAATAACAAACCACATACTTATACTCCATTACTAATGCTCAGTCATCAGAAGCACACATTTACAATACTTTTGGAAACGTGTATATTTATGTTTCTGTACAAAATGTACTTTTGCTTTTAGAGGGATACATTTAGTGCTCACAAATTTGCTTTTACAGAATTCAGAGGCATTACTATTGTACTATGCACAACAAATGTTTGAGAGATTCGTATTCAAAAGCTCTAAATTCATTGCCAATATTAAAGTTGAATTAACTTTAGAAATGCTGTTTTTTCCCCAATGACACTGAAAATAGATGTGCTCGCAGTGTTTCAAAGCTGAAGCCTTATTTATGTGTTCAGAACTGTTCATTAGAGAAGTCCCACTCTCTTCACTGAACATAAGCAGGGAATAAGAAAATGAACTTACTATTAGTTTTATGTTAGCCTTTTTTCTTAGCATAGCTGCTATGTTTGTTACTTTTCATTCCACTTTGTTAGCCAAAACTTAAAATTTGGGAATTTAAGGTTAGTGACAATGACCAGAAAAATTAGATTAAATAGAAATAGAAAATATGATCTAAAAGTAAACTAATGCATCAAAATGTAAAGTAGAAAAAATGAAGCTGTATATGCTTTCTAAAAAGTGAATGAGATTAACCAAATGATCAAAATCAAGTTAATAAAAATGGAAGAATATAATTCAAAATGAACTGAGGTTTATTAAAACTTGAGTGTTACAAGCCAAGGGAGGAAAGGATTTTTTTTGAATTTTTAATTCTGAGGATAAGAAAGTCAAAACTGGTGTCAGTTAGAAATGGGTCTTTTTTATTCATTTTTCCTGACTTTTACTCTGGCAACACACTCATTTAAAACTTCCTTTTGCATGAATAAAAACTGAGCAAGAATTTCAAGTAGCATAACTACAGCTTCACTACGCGTAGCTATGGGATGACTAGTTACTAACATGTTTTCATTTAAGCTGTCTGACATATTCCAATAGATAAACTACATTCAAAGTGTTTTTCCTGGCAAAGTCTTTGCCTGTGACACTTTTTCTTTTTTCCTCTGTGGCGCATGAGTCAACTATTTGTGCTGAACAGTGACTACAGCAGTTGGTGCACACACAGAGCAGCACTGAGACCGCCGTTGCCAGGACCTTCCATAAAAATGGAATGGAATGGAATGGAATGGAATGGAATGGAATGGAGTAGAGTAGAGTAGAGTAGAGTAGCGTAGAGTAGGTTTAGTTTAGTTGGAAGGGACCTACAAAGATCATTGAGTCCAACTTTTTGGCTAATCAAAAGTTAAAGCATATTATTGATGACCTTATCCAAATAAATGCCTCAAACATTAACAGGCACGGGGCATCAACCACTTCACTGAAACCTTTTCCACTGTTTGACCACCCTCACTGTAAAGAAATTTTTCCTAATATCTGGTCTGAACCTCCCTTGGCACAGCTTTGTGGCATTCCCACGTCCTGTCACCAGTTACCAGTGAGAAGAGACCGATGCCTCCCTCTCCATTTCCCCTCCTCAGGAAGCTGTGGAGAGCAATGAAGTCAAGAAGGGTTCTGATGCATTCAGAAAACCCTTAAACTACCATGTCTTTTAATGAAACAGTGCTTCTCCTCACATCCTCTCATAGGAAGTAATTCTGGAGGCGTCATGCTGATCTAAGATGTATGCTACCTTTGTTACCAGTAGTCTACGAAAAGAAAAAAAAAAGAGATCTAAATTATGAAGTATTTTCTTCAAATGAAGCCTGAGGATAGGTTTTCAATGAATTTTACTTATAGGGAGAATCTGAAGTATGTCTCATATTTTATAGTAATGTTCATTCTGGACAAAAAATTAAAAAAAAAAAAAAAAAGTTATGCATTTTTTAAGATACCTAAGCTTCAAATCTATTTAAATTCATAAATCAATCAATCAACTTGAAAATTCTGGGGGAAAAAAAATGTATCCCATACTCAAAGCACAACGACTGTAAAAAGGCCATTTTTCATAAAAGCCAAATTCCTGCTTTAAATGGAAACTGGTCCCAATTCTCAGTGCAAAGCTACAACCCAGCACTTGCACCAAAAATTTAGAACCTAACTTTGACGGCACAATATTTATATCTAAAGCTCACAAGACCTACCCAATTTGGCCTCTGCCTTAGTCAAAAAAAAAATCCCAAACTATTTTATATTGTTTTATACAGGTTCTTAGTTTTTCAAGATTACATCTGCCTCTCACTATGGTATGGAGTCTCCATGTACCATGCTTCTAGGCCGCTAAGGCCAGCAACTGGACTAATTGTCTTTTCTGAATGCTCTAACTGACCACAGATGCAATCAGGAAATAACAATAATACAACCACACTCAATGTCAAGTTTCTTGCAGGGTTTCACAGGAGTCTGGTTATTAAGAGTAACCACCACAATGTATTCACAGAGCCACATTATCGTTGGCAAGGTAATGAATCAGGTTAGCAGCTGTATTTCCTATCTACCATCATCAGAGGTGTAACCACATCCTCCTGCCTGTCCTTATTTTATCATTCATTCCTGACATTTTCTCTTTTCTTTCATTAATGACATTTTCACACAAACCATTTAAAATAACACCAATAATGTTACAACACTTCATTTATTTGCACATATCTGTGCAGAAATGTTTCTGTTGCATGCTTCCACGCTCTTCTAAGAGGTGTTTCGTAGTCACTTCAATGTGTTTTTTAAAGAAACAGCAGACAATCTCAGCTGCTGAGAAGTGTATTTCACTTCTAAACTATGTAATGTGTTTAGACTTCTCTGTTCAGTTTGATTTTCTATTTTAATTCTGATCTTTATTCCTATGTGCAGAAACACTGAACAGTCCTCAGTAACAGATACTTTGCAGTTATGTGCAGCAGCATTTTTTTAAATTCTGAAATACTAGCCTAAGTAACAGCAAAAAAAAAAAAAGAATTAATTGTAGTGTCAGAGTTTCTATAATCAAGCCATTCCATTGACAACAAGAGGTGTCAATGCTCCCACTGGAAGATTTTATTAGGGACTGCAAGAAGAAAAAACAACAAAACTTACATTTTTTGGAAGGTAAGTATTAATGTCTTAATATTCTCAGATCTGCCATGTATTTCTTGAAACAAATTCATAAACCCCAAAAAGCACTTAGGGGTTAACTACTAATGCAATTCTCTTTGAAGACACCACAGCATTTTTTTAAAAACACTACTGCACAGTAAATATTAATCCAATCACAATCTAATTAATAGGATTAGAGATTCAAATGGTCAAGCTTCCATTGACTTCCCAAACTAATCAAGTTTATTACATTTTTTAAACTTAATAATCCAGCTAACAAAGATAAACCCATTTACTAAAGCAATTTTTGAATACATTACACATCCCTTTAAGGCAAACTGTAGTCTAAAAATTATGAAGAATACCGATAAAACGTAAATAGGATCCAGTCAAACTCAGATAAATTTTCAGTACAATTATATGCGTGCAGCACATCTGCATTTTAAGGACATTCTGCTCAAAATAAGTCCACGGAACCTGGCTATTCAATTTTTTTCCTCTCTTATGAGTCTTCTCACATATTAAACTTTCCTAGCGTGGTATGTTTTTGGTATCACTAAACACAGGTCACAGGAGCATGTCAAGGAAATGAACAAGCAACAAGGAAATAGAAAATTATCATTGCTCCTCAAAGATAGTGAGTACTGTATAAGACAGAAGAGATGAGATCTGGCTGATGGCAGGAGACAAAAGAATTGAATCACTGTATGATCTCTTGAATAAAAATGAAGTATTTTTTCCAGATTAAATTGGTTGACACCTCCTCACAGACTGAAATTCTAAGCATGGAAGTCTTTGGAATGGATGACCTTTAAAATTGGTCCTTAAAAACAACTGTAAATTACATATAAGGAAGGAATTTGGGGAACCCACAAATCTCTCTATGAGAAGGTATCTTCTCAAGGAGAATTTACTTTGACCTTGCTTATAGTTAACAGTTCTGGCAGGAGAAGCATCAGAAGATGTCTAATATATTCAATTCCTTTCTGTTTCCAAGAATGTGACTCTGCTTTAGACACCACAGTAGTGGTTAGATATATCTGGGTTTCCTGCCCTACGTCTCCTTCAGCGGACAGATGACGCTATAGACACTTGCCAAGCTTAGCACTTTCCGAAAAATTGTTCCCTCTTGAGTGAGTGTGGCCAAAGACTAGTCAAGTAAAGATCTGTAAATGGACTCAAAAAGTGTTGCTACACTCTTTCAGCTACTTCTTTCTCCGTTACTTTCTCTGAGAGATACTGCTAATACAGGGAGCTAATGTCCTATGTCCACAAAAAGACTTAGTAGATAAGAAAAACTTTGGAGTTTTCTGGTACAATTGAATTACAAATTCAGATGATCAAATACCACAATTTCTATAAAAACATATTTCTATTTACTAAAAGGTTTGCATCAAGATTACACTCTTCATTGACTGCTACTGTACTTCATAGTACTTTTCTGGTAGTTAAGAACTTTAAAACGTATTCCTACTGAACCTACTTAAACAATCTTCTTAAACAAAAGCTGTTTCAAACAAATAACATCTTTAATTTAAAAAGGAAAAAAAAAAAAGCTCAAATCTATACAACATAACTTTTTTTTCCTCGGTTGTCTCTTATTAATGAACATCCTGACCTGGAGAGGGCACTCTGTGACCATGCTACGTATTCTAGTGTGTCCTCATTAACCACCTCGTATGTTTTAACCCAAACATGCCTGTGATCCTACCAGCCCACTTAGCCAATATACATTTTATGTCAATTGCAAATATATTAAGAAAGGGAACCATATGGTGACATGGTCATCAGTTCAACCCTGCTACATATATCAAGTCCTACATCCTGCAACCATGTTTTATTATTAAAGATAGTATACTATTTGATGCTCTTTACATAACAAGTCGTGTTTAAAAAGACAAAATGTGGTAATTATACAGTACTGTAATAACTGGCAAAACAGGTGTTGAAAGTTTGCTAGTGACAGTTTCTTCCATTTCCTTCATAGTAATAGCAATCACAGTCTAAAAACATTCCTTTGTATTGTGTTGAGGGAATTAATATTGATTATACACCCACCTGAACTATTCAAATTTAACTCCTAGAAATACAGAATCACTGTTTTTTTCCAGATATTTCCTCCAAAATTATGTATCAAAAACACCACTAACAACTTTAAATTCTAGTGTACACGATAAAATCATACAATCAAAACATATGGAAAGCCCCCTGTGCTAGACAAACTTTTAAACATAATTTAAAGCATAATTCAATGACTAAATGGCAATTTAGAGAAGAAAACCTCATATCTCTCTTCTATAAGAATATTCCAGATACTCCATAATTATCTGGTTTGCTATGTTCTACTACCCCTCAGAGGCAGACTACTGAGGATATGAACCACTGTTCTGAGCCAGTCTAGCAAGTACTACAAGCAAGTCTCTTCCATAAGGAATAAAAGAATCCTACCAGTAATAAAAGTATCACCTTTTTTTTTTTTTTTTTTTACACAAAACCTTGTAACAGCATAGTGCCTTCTTAAGTAGGCTGTAAGAAAAAGAAGGTAGCTATATTTGTACTTAGGCTCAGCTTGCAGAACTTCCAAATTCTTACGAATTAATGGCTAGCATCAGGACTACAAAAATGTGTGACTACGGTCCGCTTAAATTAAATGTGTAGAGCTGTTTTTAAACTCTGTGCAACAGAAGATTTTTTCACTAAAAAGCCCAACACTAAACTTCTATGCTACTTACAATATCAGTCAAAGAAAACTGCAAGGGCCCAAAGGAAAATAATTTTTCTGCAAATTTCTTTTTTTTCCCAAAGGAAAATAATCAAAAAATATTTCTCATTTCACCATAAAAAGGTCATCTGTGTGCCAGTAGTTTCAGGAAGGTAGAGTCAGGCTCAACTTTTGCAGGATTTCCAGATACTAGAGGCTGAAAATTAAGATCTCCCGTCCCACAACCAGGCTTGTTTAAGCAGTAATGGGTTCAACAAGTCCTCATTTTCACTTGTGATAACCAGCTTATCTTCCTATTAATATTTTAAGGGGATCCATTTCTCTCACTCAGTTGTTACCCTAATTCCTTTTTTTCATGCCCCTCCATTAACAATTTCCACTTCCTCAGAGAACCTGGCACACACTATTATCTCCTTGCTGTTAGATGCTTGCCCTCAGCCCACCTTTTAATGAGAGCTTTGTCAGATCCCATTGTGATCTTGTCAGAACTTCAGCTCTTGGCTCTAAGGCAGAAATACAGACCTTCTTACTATATCCTTGAATTAAGGGTCTTTTTTTTTTTCATTTATTTCAAGTTCAGGAAGATGTAGACTTCCCAACAGGTACAGAGCTCCTGATCAGTCAGAAGTATTTTGTTCATTTATTGTAATAAGGCATCTGTAGTAAAAGTTGCATGCTACCAGCATAACACTTAATTAATACCTCGACACCGTAGGAAGCTCTCATTCTGTTAACAGCATGTTCTCAGAGAGCTGTGTAGATGTTCTATGTGGAAAAGTAATATTTATCAAGTTGATGGAGTAGTTACTGGGTACCTATTAAAGGCTTTACAATCAAAACTATTGATCCTTCAAAATCTTTAATTACTCTTACTCTAATTTGCTATACTGTGAAGCTTAATAATGTTAATATATGGCTGAGAGGAATTCATAGCTGCTCACACTTAACACTATCCATACTGATTGATAAATTCAACCACATGGGCATTGTTAAAAAATGAGTGGTACCACCACTTTGTAAAGAAAAAAAGAGGTGGGAATATGTAGAGATGGCTTGGAGAACAGACACCAACTCATTGTAGGGATGCTTCTCCTCGCAATGTATATTGCCTAACTGACTTAAAAACTTAAGAATAAGACATAACATCAAACTTTGACAACAATGTTGCACTGCTAGTAAATGAGATTAATTTTACCTCAAAACATAGCAAGTCTATTCAATATTTGCATTTTCTAGATGATCATCACACAAGCAAGTGTAATTTCAAGAAAAACTGGATTATTGAAACCATAGTATTAATCTACATTTGTCATAACCTTCATGAAAATAAAATTATGTATAAGACAGTCATTCTTCCTAATATCCTTCATTGTATATATGCAGAACATTTACTGCAATTTTTTCTCATGGGATTGTTAAATCAATAATAATAAACAATTACAGAGTAGATTATATATAAGTTTTCCAAATAAGTGAAACGGTACCACGTTTTAGAGAACCTCTCACCAATAAAATCTCCCAGTGTGATACAAAACCACACAGATGACTTTCTCTTTCACAGAACAGTTCGTAACAACTATGGCCTGTACAGTTTCAAAAGTAATGAATGTCTTATTAACTACCTTTACCAATAAAACAATCTGAGAACCAGTGATTTGTCTCTGCTAACCATTATCTCATCCTCTTACCTGTTATCAAGGCAGAATGATAATACCCACAGGATACAGACAAAACGGGTTTTCCAACATCCACTTGACAAGGGACACAGACATAAGCTTTATCAGCCAAGCCAATCTGACCTTCTGAATTATCACCCCAGACAAAGAGCTGCCCATCCTCTAAAATGAAGACACAGAAAGTTAACAGATTTCAAAGCACAACTACACTAATAAAAAGTTAATTTACCTATTTAAGAAGCATTTCATAAACTCTGTGTACAACACCACTAAACGTCATTATCTCAGGGTCATAAAGTGATATTTAACACAATGCAACAAAACAGTCTGAAGTATGAGGGTATTCCCTAATCTTTTCAAGAGTGACTCAAAACACTTAGTGATCCACTGATATTAGACCATAAATAGCACCAGTACAAGAACATTCCTTCAAAAAGAGGAAGACTGAGAGCGTAAGACAATTCAGTTGCCAGAGGTCAGCATGGAAACATCATGGTGAATTGGAGGCATATTCTCATTTCTAGTAGCACGTCACCACCCTCCTGTTCTTCCAAACGTATTCTCTATTCTGACTTTGGTACTCATCTCCCTTATTCTTTCCTTATCTTTCAGTTCTCTTCACAGGTTATTATATTGCCCAGCTTCATTTTGTTTTACTTCAACTATCACAATAGCTGTTCCAGTTTTATTAAGACCAGCCTCTGGTGACACAAAGACCAATGGCAGCAATAAGAAGCAAAAACAGGTAGTGAACAATGTGAAAAATCTCAAGAGTTTTCTAGAAGAGATAAGGCCTTCTGTCTGCATTTTTCTTATTGGTGGGAAATAAGCTGTGAGTAAAACAACTATCATACACACAGCTACTGAGATGCTGCCTGGCACTAAAACCATTCAAAGTTCATTTACAAATCTTATGAGAATGTTCGCAATTGTCATAAAAAATACAAACCAAAGAAAAGCAGGCTAACATCTTTCTTAAATACTCCTCTGCTCTGTCCCTTTCTGAAATCATAGCCTCAATAATTTATCCTAAACATGTACAGAACAGTTGCTTTGCGACAAGTCTTGAGAAATTACAGGGTAATAAAGGACTATGGCTGAATATATTATAACTGTGTAGACTTCATCAAGTCATGATCATGTAATTTCACATTGGAGTCACAGGTTAGGCCACTCTCAGAATTAGTAATTACACTGTTGTGTAGCCTGTACCAGCAGACCAAAATAATTGTAGTGAGAAGTAGAATTAGAGAAACTTCGTTTCTGTTAGATTCATGTTTTGCAGCTGGCTTCCCCGGAAATTAATTGGAGTTTTTCCCATTTGAGAGTATTCATACTGTCCTTCCTTTGTACAGATTCTTTAACTAGTACAGAATGAGACCCGTTGCAGGCCATTGCCCATGGAAAAGTTCCATTCTCACAAAAATTTTAACAAGTTATTCAGCAGCCACCCTTTACCACATTGTGTGAAATAGGCAATTGTCTATAAAAATAAATAAATAAATAAATAAATAAAGGAAAGAGGTTTACTGGGGAAAGAAGACAGGGAGGCATAGAAAATATACACATACATGCAGACAGAGAGAGGGAATAAATGTTTCCCTGGAACACCAGGCTCCAACACACATAAATAGATTTTATTAGCTGTTGCTCTTACCAGTTACTGCTGCTGAAGTGTATGATCCAGCTGCTAGCTGTTTGATCTTGTGCTGGTTGGTAAAAAAACTAATTAAATGAAACGTGGTCCTTTCCTCTGTGTCACCTAATCCCAACTGACCTTCACTGTTACCTCCAGCAGCATACACATTTCCTTTTTCTGCATACAGAAATGCACATGTAATACACAGAATGAGGATATTCTCAGCAGTGGCAAGAAGTCAGAGAAACTGCAGCAAGTAATTTAATTTTCTATAGAAAAACATTACAGAGAAGTCGGGGTCTACAGCCCTGAAATATTCTACAGTTGACGCCAGATGTTCCTGTTGTAATTAGCAGGGAGGTTTTCCTGCACACATTTAGATCGGAATAGTCGATAGGCCTTACATGTCTGTGAACTGAGTGTGTTCCCAATCGTTTTGGAGGCTGATCTGAAAAGCAAATATTACCTGAAGTTCTGCAAGAGTCCTCATAAAATTACTACCTGTGGCCCTAACAGCTGGAAGCAGCTCCTTCACTAAAGAATTTATAGTTTAATTAAGATAAAACATGGGGAAAATGGAGAATGATGTCACAGGCAAGAAAATTAAAGTCATATTAGCACGTAAATTCAAGAGATACATAACTTGATAGTTTGGAACAGTAGGAATGAAATACATTTTTACTTACATTTTTATTAGAAATCTTTTACTCATTTTAATATTCAAATCACTTTCATTAACTAGCTTTTATTTTGTTTTAGAATCTTAAAATTGAAGTTAAAGCTGATGATTGATATCTTTAACTTAAAAGAACTTCAAAATTTATATTTTTAATTTTAGTATGTTTCGTTTTTGAAGTTCTTATCTACGATGAAAAAGCCAAGGCTCGTTAATAACACAAATCCAGACACAAATGTGATAAGCAACTAACATACAATTTACAAATGGTCCATGCTATATAAAAGGTCACAAATTATTTAGCCAGAGTGTACACTAAAAGTGACTAATATTTATGCTTGTGCAGTCTTGCATACTCAACTGTTATTAAAATGTTCTGTTTTATTCTAATAGGCCTATTTACAATGCTCACCGTTTCCACATATGTAAACTCCCTAATAAACAAGCAAACCTCTTTATCACATTACTGCAAGCTACAGCATTGCTACCACAAAGATGGCTATTCCATTACACAACTTTTAGAACCGTGACAATAATTTGCATCAATTCCCTGTATACTCTCTCCCTAAAAATGTATTTGTTTTCAATTTAAATTTAAAGTTTATTTATTTATATCTTAGTAAAGTAACTTGTCAGTGAAATTGCAGACTACCTTGTCTAACTAAAATGCAACAAACTTTGAAGGCCTCAAAACGTAATGTTATACTATCTTTACTGAAATACAAAACTTCACACAAATAAAGATACGTACCTTGTTAAAGGTAAATTTGAGCACAGATATATAAAAACATACCTATAAAGGACTTAAATTTAATATTGGTAATTGTTAGCCACACCTCAAATGCAGGCAACAAATTTTTTCATCTCTATACTATTAGTGAACTCCTATACAAATTATTTTTAAATTCATTGCACAGAATAATTCAAGTATTCAAAGAATTGGATATCAAGAAACAAGTTTTAACAGCTCACTTAGCTTTTTTTTTTCTTTCCTGAACACTCATGGGGTTACCAATGTAATTTGGCATTAAAACGAAAGAAAAAATCTACCTTCAATATGTACATAGTATGTTACATACCTGTGTAAACTAAAGTGTGGTTTCTTCCACAAACAGCAAGTTGTGTTTTTTCTGGCTTTAAAGCTATTAAGTAAAGGCAAAGAAGAGGAGAGAAAAAGTTACAAACAGTCTGATAGTTGGTTTAACAACAAAATGTTCTATGCTCTAGAGAAAGCTATGTGTTTTTTTCTTATTTTTACCTAGAGAATGATTACAAGGTTAGTTGGCCATTTGATCTTAGCACATGACTTATTAAAACAGGATTCTCCTAAGAGAAGAAAGCAAACGTATCTTAAAAACTTATAGCTGCTATACTCAGGATAACTTGATGATGACTACTTTATCCAAATGCCACATTCCACAAAATTTACCATGTACAGGATACGCCTCAAAGAATACATCAACTTGCAGTACAAAATGCATGCTTAGAGCTTTCTTCAGTTTTCATTAATAATACTGTTCTTAATTCACTCCTTCACTTCTTCCACTATTTTAAATCTTTAAAATCATACCTTTTTTTTTTGTCCTGTCAAACATACCTTCCCTCACAATGCACAGCTACTTTCTTGCTAGACTTTTGCTCTGTACTGACCTTTTATTAATCACTAAACTCACAACTGGTAAGGGCAGTCTTACCTGGACTACTGCCTAAAATAACAGATTTTGCATATAACATCCTGACTTAATATCAGCTCAATTACCACCCACCCATGCATATCTTCTATGCAGTCAGGTCACACCAGTTTACCTTATACGATACTCATGATGCTCTTAAAACAACATTATTTTTACATAATGTATTTTTTTCCACTGCACTGGTCCATGAGAAAGGCAACAACCATCATCCCTTTCACAAAAACCTTTTCAGTCCTTCCAAATCAACCTTCATCAGCATTGTAACATTCAAATTTAACTCCCTTCTCCTTCATACTGAATAAATCTACCTACTTAAGCCTGAACTCTCTCTGGTGTATCATATAGACACAAACAAAAATTGTGCAAACTCAGAATCCTACTTATCCTACCTGACATCTACTGTTACTACCAGTTTTGAACCATAGTATTTCCAATATTAGTTTCTTCCTAAAATTTAATTTGCTGCTTTATATCCCACCACTGTCTCCTACATCAGCCTGATAAGCTCAGCAGAAGCCCGTGCTCCCTAACCTCCCACTTATGCTAATCAATCACATCCAATGAGCCATGCAATATTGACAACATTGCTGGCAGTTTTTCATAACCAATTCCATTAGTCTCCAGTTAAACTCCATAACTATTTTTGTCAGAAAATGAGCAGCCAG
This sequence comes from Cygnus olor, assembly GCF_009769625.2. Classification (NCBI taxonomy): domain Eukaryota; kingdom Metazoa; phylum Chordata; class Aves; order Anseriformes; family Anatidae; genus Cygnus; species Cygnus olor. The sequence continues at coordinate 119,505,141 of NC_049169.1, read as the reverse complement.
AACTACTCGGCCCTGAGCAGAAACTGAAATGTGTTTTTGCAACCCCATTCCCAGAGCCAACCGATGTCTGAAAGCTAGTGAGAAAAGCTCCAGGTCTTTCTCCTGCTGCCTACTGCCAAGAGAGGAAAGATACCCCCTTGTGACTTTTTTCAGTGGAAACCAGGTCTCTTTTGAATTGCTGTCATCTCTCTGTTTTTTGTTTGTTTGTTTGTTTTATTCTCCATTGCAATCTGACAATAAAACAGAACTTGATACCCAATCCATTCAAGCCAAGGTAAGAATCAATCTCTCACATGGCTGACAGAAGATGTGAACCCAAGAGTAGCTGCATTCTCCCTCTGTAGTGAAATAGAGAGAGGAGCAGATAAAGAATACTGGAATAAACTAAATTAGGAAGAAAACAGCTTGAACAAACACAGTAATTTGTTTTCAAGCAATAAACTAACAGATCGATCTGCTCACAGAAAAGATGAGGATAAACATTTAAATGTGAAAAGGAATGTGTTAATGGGATAGATCTGATTTGACATAAGTAAGGGGATAGGGAAGAAAGTATTAGTTTTGCTTGACAAGATAGAACTGGCTAGGAAAGATTCAGAAGATAAAAGAATGCAAAGAAAACATTTTACAGCATATGAAGGAATATGGACGTTCATTTTATTGTTTTTCTACACTTCATACAAATATATTTCCATTTATGCCTCCTCAGGCACATCTTACACTTGCTAAAAAGATGAAAAAAGATTGGATTCTATGTATCTGAAGTTATTTTCAGACACAAAAGGACCCAGAATCTGGAACTGAAGGAAAAGTAGCCAGGTTTCCTTTTAAACTATCTTTATGAGCTTATGCAGTAATATGCTACACATGATGAGTAAAGAAATCAGAGTCTGTTACTCTGGAACTGCATCTTATAAAGCACATTTTCACAAGGGTAACCTTTCAAAAGGACAAAAGAAAAATTAAACAAACCTTTAACACATGTTGGTTTGCTGACAGTATTCTTTGATCCTAGTCCTAATTGGCCCCAGTTGTTACTGCCAAACATGTAAAGTTTACCATTCCCTGAAAGAAAAGGCACGGTCAGAATTCGTATGAGTGTTTGAATATCTCACACAAGATGAGATGGTCATTCACACACTATGCTATTTATTTTATCCTTTATAACGGAAGATTCAAAATTATGCACTTCCATACCTAAGTGTAAGCAATAATTACTATCCTTGTGATTTTTCAACGTAAGAGTAGTAATTGCATTGTGTACGTATCCAGTAAGAAAACCCCTGCCAGAAGACGGGACAAAAAAGCAGAACAGACATCCTCTCCTTTAACTACAGCACGGATAAAGCACTCATCATAAAATAAAAAAAGTGTACTCTTGGACAGACCCTGGAAGCACAGGAAGCACAGTCACTATAGGGCTACTTGTAAAACAACAATACATTTATCTGAGCACGCACACTTTTTACCTCAGAGACAGGGATGAATAATGCAGCTATATAACTAACACAAACACAAAATTCTAATATTCATTCAATTCTAATATTCAATATTCTATTGGGGAGGAATGGTGGTTGTTTGTTTTTTTTACTGCTAAATTTCTTCTCTTAAAATGCTTTACAAATTTGCACTTCTATAGAACATAGTTTACAATACATTTTCAAATAGGTGCACAAGTTGTATGGGTTTTGGACATATTAGGCCTACTACAAGAGCCTTTTTGCTTCTCTGCATCTTCCATCATGGATTAACAAAGTACTCTGTATATAAAGAAGAAATGTATAAAAACACCATGAAGTCAGGGAGTTTTGTTTGCCTAAATGAAAACATTAGATTAGAAATCTTCAACAGGTATAATGCTAAAATTTTATTTCCGAAACTGTTATGACATATCATTGAATTTGCAGATTTGACCATTACCAACAGTGAACTGTTGCAATTCAGAACAGTCCATTGTTTTAAGAGGATGGTAAATGAACAGATAAAATTTTTTTCATCAGCCATGCAGATCAGACTGCCAAATCTCACTACTAGCAATACCTTAAAATGAATTAATCCCATTTCATTTAATTTTTTAAACTATTACCTTGTGTAAAGCTCTGAAGTTCACATCCAAAGATAAAACCCCTCCTTCAACATAAGTCTTTGCAAACAATAGAATCTGATTTGTCAAAAACAACCCAACACCACAAGCACAAAAACCAAAAATCCCTTTTACAACTGTTAAAACAAGATTGTTTACTTTTGCTCCAGCTCTACAGGTCTTTGTAAGTTAGATTCCATCACGGAGCTGTCATGTAAATAAACTCCCGGTTACCCTGGCCATCAATTATCACATGAGCACAACACATTTCCACATAGCAATGCCAAAATATTATGGCTGTTTGTACTTCAGTAGCACAGGTTCCTTGTGAAGGTTTTGAATGTGATTTACAGAGACTTTGATATATGATTTGGAGATTTTTAAAATACAAGAATACTGTTACAAAAATCCAATTATTTTCTTAAATATAACCACAAATTAAAAAAAAATATTCAAAATGAAACATAACTAGTAACCAAAGTCTCAATCCAATTGTCAGATTTCACAATTTATGGAATATTGGGCTGTGTGTCAATATTACATCTTTCCAATAAGTTGAAAGGGAAAAAATTCTGAGGTAAAGGCAACGCTTACCAAATTTTACTAATAGCATTTATAACACCATCCCAATTTTGGTAATGCAACCATACCAAAACACATGCGGAGGTGTGTCACTGAAGGCAAAACACACCATGACAGAGAAAATTTTATTAGCAAATGGCATCCTACTTTGTATCCCTACTTTATACTTTTTAAATGCCTGTGAGGATGGTAGTACTTGTGGGAACACGATGCCAAGTCACCATAATTGAGTTTAATCACATCCTTTTTTTATCTATTCAGAATTCCAGCAGGTCATGCTTTTAATCCTATAATCTGCTCTTTCTTGTATCAATCTTTAAGTTCTCAGACATTGCGTTATAAATCAAGAAGCTTAACAGATGAGAAGATTTTTTTATACATATATTCTTTACCAGCTGAGTGACAGCCTTTTATAATTTCAGGCTTCCAAGACTTAGTGTAATAGAAAATAAGAAAACTGAGACGTATGTAATTCAGACAGTGAATAAAAACTAAGGCACTACAGAGAAGCCATATCAAATGCCTGTAATGAAGCAACATTTCTGGGTCCCTCTACCAGACCAGGTTTTAGAATGGGCATAACATGGCATCAAAACTGGCCAGGAGACACTACAGAATTTTGCATGCAAAATGCCCTATTTTTGTAACTGTGTACCGAGTAATCTCTAGTCATCACCACAGATCCACTGAAGTGAGAACTACTTTCACAGCAGGCAAATAGGTAAGGATCATTTCCAAACCTTTAAAACTCTGATTGCACTTGTCTTTTTGTATCCATTTTGGTGCAGATACATGCAGCCCAAGGCCATATGCCATATGGAATAGCAGACAGAAGACTGGTCCAGCACAGTAAGATTACGATTCTGGGCAAAAGAAGGGATACGACAGGGTATTAAGAAAGGGACTACTCGGACTGTTTTGGTGATGAAAACATACACCAAACATCAGTCTTCACCCTCCTCCTGATGCAAGACTAGGCTATTTCTCCAAAGTATTTATGCATTGGCACATCACCAATGTTACACCAACTCCGAGCTATTAACAAAAGCAACAAGATGTTTACATCTTTTGAAACAGCAGATTTTGTAAGAGACTTCAGGAAGAGGGTACTAACCAGGGGATTTCCCATATGGTGGCTGCTACTATCATTGTGATTCCTTAGAACCCCATTTGTCATGTGCAACCCTGGTTCATGAAGCCTGGCTATAGGCATTATTCAGCAGCTGGGGAGTACAAGCTGAAATACTCTACATGCTTCATAATATTAACAGCCATCCATCCATCCCTATCACCTACGTTTTAGGCATTTTACCCCTTGCTTTCTACATGGTATTAGTATGGAACAGAGATAAAATGGGGAGAGTACATACAGACTTTGAACATTATGAGATTCTGTTAAGAGGCTATATTGAGTATTTTGGACAGAGTATCATATGCCAGGCGTCACGATTTTTTTTTTTGTATTTATTTGTGCTATTTTGTTAATAAACTCTTAACACGTCGTTTGAAATTCGTATACAATTCAAATACATCTCATGAAAATGGGAATGACGTTGATTTTCTTAGGCAAGTCACAATATTCTCAAAAGTTTTATTGAGCAGTAAGAACAGTCATGCTTAGGATATTTAGCGTCATACAAACACGAACAGGACAGTATGTTGCTTGCTCCTACACATATCAAAAAACTAACACAAACATGTAGTAATCTTCCTCATTTTCCCCTTACAGCTGAGTGCAAAAGACACAGGAGTCATGTTCTGATGGCCTGCCAGCAGGCAGAAAGAATAGATGGAGTTTTAAGTCCAAAGACCTGGAGGGATTCCAATGTCTCTTTTGTGTAAACTGTTGAATATTTAATGCTTTACCTAACTTGAAATTATATGCATACTATCTTGTTGTGCTTCTGCGTGAACCTCCTTGAACTCCTGTTTTTCCTTTTCATACTTCTTTCTTTCCTTTTACCCTCTTGCACCGGGGGCTTCAATTCTCTCCAGAGCTCTGAGTCCAGAAGATACGTTTTCCGCCATCACCATTTCCCCCTTGTGAACTGGATCGGTCTCTTCGATCAAATGTGGGCAATCTGCCTAGGATACTCTAATTAAGGCCAATAAACAATAAGACAGCTGTTAACTTTAAGAGGTTTGTAGAAAATAAAATTATTAATAGAAAGGTACTGGAAAGAGATCCTTAAAATATGGTTAATGTCACTTACTTCATACTAGCTCCCAAAAGGATGAATATATTCCTTCACAAAGCCTACAGTTACAAAAGATGCAGGGAGTGAACTGTCAGTGAACTGTTCTTGGGCCAAAAAATATAGGAATGGGGCAAGAAATTTTGTTAAACATATTACAAGGGATGCTGGAAGCAAACCATTCAGACAACTGCTTAAAAAAACTGCTTGAACATTTTAGTCAAGATTGTGCTTAAGGCAGAAAGAAAATGAGGAAGGAAATACAAAAATTCAATCCCAAATTCCAAAAGTAGAGGAAGAAGTGTTTCCCTGACTAGCTCAACAAGCCAACTCAACGTCAGCAAGAAACTATCGCTGATTCTTTAGATTCCAACATACAGCCATGGTATGTAAATGCAATTTATTTTGGACTCAAAATCCTAACCTAGAAAGCAAAGAATAGGTTTTTTTATATTCACTTTACACTTTTCTCCCCAGAAGTCATAGGGGAATACTGATGTTGGATTAGATGAAAGAAGTATTTGAAATGTTCTGAATATTTTGTCTGAATGCTGAATATTACTTCCTGTACATTTTCTTCATTTGCATTTAGTCAACATTCAGTGCTAGATGTCGCTGTCTTTCCTGCCCAAAACCAGCTGTAAGGCATGTTTTGAGTCAGTTTGCGTGACAGTTTTGATTGTTGACACATTTTAACATAAATCTGATGCATTTCTATCAGATTTGAATCTACCTCATATTCCCACTGTCCCCTAAATACATAGTTCCCCCTACTCTTCCAGGGGGTGGAAAATAAAGGAGTGTGAAACGCTGTGACCAGTAAAGACTGAAAGTAATATGAAGCATGCAGTACACACCTGCTTGAGATACCTTCCCTTCCTCAGCGATGTTTGTCTTTTCTTTCTTCCAGGTCAGGTTTAGATGGATTTCAAGGAACTCCCGCTTTTCTACATGGTCCGCATCCTTCTCAGTAAATTTATTACCACCATGCACTTCTGTGGCTCTTTTATTCCAGGTGTTATTGCAGTTCAATGTCATTCACCAAGGGCTTTAATTCCACTGTATCATCCAACTCCATCTAATGGCAGAAATGTGTGGTGCACATGTGCATGCACAGGTGTGAAGAAAAAATGAGGGACAAAGATTTTCTCTTTTCCTTTTTTACCATTTGTATGACTCCTGCAGTTTCAATCCCTTTGTTCAGTGTTGGTCACTATTTTTCCCTCATTTTTGCTTCTACTTTATCATGTCCCAGAAAAACTTTTGATATCAAAGATTTATTTTTTTTAATTCATGTTTCTACAGTTCCCTCTCTACAAAAGCTTTGAGAAAATGATGATCTTATCTAGAAGTACCCCACATGACTTATCTGCACACTACCACAGCAAAGGCCAGCTAGGGAGACCATTTTTAAAATATGCAGTATATGTTAAAATATCAGGGAGGAGGGGAAAGAGATGTACAGAAATGGCGCTACGTGCAACCCCATGCAAGTTGACTTCTTCAAAAGCTTTATTCAAGTGGCCACTATCACAGGGACATGGGAATTAGTGGATTGTTGCTGATTAGTGTAACAGTGCTGGCACAAGCACATGCTGAGGGAGTTAAAGGAGGCAATTTAAATTGACCACTCTGAAACTGAGAATAATACTAGTGTTATTTCAAACTGGGTGTGGGCATATGAAGGGATATACAAAAAAAAGTCAAGAGGAAAATTTCACAGTGCCCTAGGTTATGTTCTGATTAATTTTATGCAACAGGCAATTTAATAGAATGGGTTCAATCAAAAAAAAGTGTGAAGTTTTGTTCAAAACATAATCTATTCATGCATAATTCATCTTCTATGAAGTTAGGCTTGAAAAATTCATTGTATAATTTTACTTCAAATTGTTCTGCAGTCCATGAAATCTATAATCTTCTTCTACCATGCTTGAAACTGTTCATTCTAAAAAATCCAGCATTTTCAACTTTGCTTGGGGATATAGCGGGGAAAAAGAAAACTTGAGAAATTATTTAATGAGCAATGACAAAGATACAACACTGGGTCCTGATGAGGAATAAATGTACTTCGATAAAAAACATCCTGAAAATATGCATAGGAGGAATTTCATGATAAAAAAGTCTGATTATCTATCTGAAGGTGGTTGTCAACATAATTAACACGTTTTCATCACAAAAGAGCAGTCTCTTTCACATAAGAAACTGAATGAACTCTCCGATGAGTATTGCTTCCAGCATTTCAAAGAAATGAAAAGGAACATCAATAATGACGGTTCAGCGTATTGCTTCTGAGCTTCTCTGAATGCTTTTGCAATTTATTTCTGATTTTAGTAGGATTTTCTAAAGTTCTTTGAGTTGTTCTTTCAAGGGTTGTTTTCAGTTGACAGTTAACTGATAATGCAGAACCTCCTTTCAGAGATACAATTTTATCTATCATTTCAGGCAGATTCCCAGTGAACTTGTTGACTGAGTTCAACAGATACTGTTTACTTATACACGTGTTTACTTCACAATACAAACCTATATACTGAAGACTGTCTACTGGACACGATCAGATTTACAAGAAACATTTAAGCTGAACAAGGTCATGCTTATTTTAAATCCAACATGATACATTCAGTTATTACAGATTCACTCATGACAGTTCCTGGGCATGTCTTGTGAAAACCTTCATTGACTCCTGTTAACTTCAAAGGCATCCAACAGCCCCAGTGTGAACAGTTCCCTCTCCTCTCCACATTTCAAGTATTACCTCAGAATTTAAATAAGAATCCAAGTTGTCCAAATGTATAACCTTTTATCATACACACCACTTCCAATACTGACCTGTAACAATAGCAGTATGTTCATCTCCACATGATATATGTACAGGCTTGTCATTTTTGAACCAGAATTTGCTAGGAACATTTTCTGCAAAGCTGCTTTTTCCAAACGTGAAAACAGCACCTGATTCTAAAACATAAAAAAAAAATGTCAATTTTAGTGGATATAAATTTTTCCTCAGACATTTTACAATAGTCATTTCCTATTAATCCAATTGCACATTTTAGTTACCCATCTTTTTCCTTAAAAAATAAAAAAATAAAATAGTGGCTGAAGTATTTTTTTTCCATTCTGTTTCATCAAGACTATCTGATTTTCAGGCTCAGATTTTAGTCCTTCTGATACTTCCTAGCTTCCGTGAATTTCCTAGAAGAACAGATACTGCTGATGGTACACTGTATTCTGAAGACACAAACTTATTTGAAAGTACAATGTACTTTATCACTACCCCCTAAGAAAAATTACTAGATGCATAAAGAAAAAAGAACTCTGACAAACTGCCCCCAAAAAGTACAATCAAAAGCTCATCCTGAAAGCAGGTCGAGACAAAGAATTCTCACTTACGTTTATACTTGAATTCAAACAGGTTTTCCAAATTGGATTAGAGAGAGAGAGAGACACACTGTAAAGAGGTGACAGGCTCCAAACTGACCACTCCTCCTCACCCATCTGAAAAGATACACGTGGTCTAAAAATGGCCCCCTAAAATCAAAACCCTCAGCCTTCAAAACACGGGTTGCCACAACTGTCCTTGTTCATAAGACTATGATATAAAAAAGCCCAAAAAAACCCCACCCCACAATGAAACCCAAACAGCTCTTCCTCCCTTGTAATCGGTTTGCTCAATTCTTTCCATTTTTAAAAGTGCCAGCACCATTGTTTTAAAACACACAACATTAACTATTCATTCACCCTTTGGTCAAGCATTTTGTCAAGCATTTTGTCAAGCATTTGGCTCGACACAGAAAACATTCATCCTACGGGGAATAAATGAACTTACAAGTTAAATCATTTGCCAAAGTGCCATGCAGCGCGGTAAAGCAAAATTAGGCCTCCTATTTAAAGATGTCAAACCTTGCGCTTTAAACACTTGGGGGGGGGGGGGGGGGGGGGAGGACACACACAACTATTCTTTGCAGACCTTTTTTTTTTTTTAACTGATAGGCTATGGTAACACACAGAGCAACACTAGACTGGTTCTGTAGAAGTATACATAATTTAATAATACCATTGCTTTTGCTTAAAATATATACACTGAAATGTTTCATTTGCATCAATGGTCTGCACCCCGGCTCCAAAACCCAAAGCTCTCTCTTGAACTGTAAATCTGACACTCCTTTTGAAATGATTAACGTAAAAGTTTCCGATATTACTGGTGAGATGTGATTTTATGCACCACATTCATCAAGCATTTACTGAATTGTATTTACTGCCCCTTCAGCTGCTTGACTTTTATTGAAAACACACCTTTCTGCAGACAAACTCAAGGCTTTAACGTTTTGTTTCGTGCCTTTTTTCACGCAGATAAGCCTACACTCACAGACATGCCAACAGCAGGTATCTGAAAATGTGATTTTTGTTTTGGGTTTTAATCCCCAGCCAGCCAGCCGAGCTGTATATCGAGGCACGCATACTGCGATCTGTTAGGCACTAACGCCAAAGCAGAGCTCCCCAGCTCATTTTCCTTTTAGCAACATTAATAGGAATATATATGAATATATATATTTCGGGGCCAGAGCAGCAGGAGGGCGAGGCCCCCCCCAGCCGGCAGCGGGCCGAAGGGAAGCGGCTGTGTCTGTGTGTCCGCCCACCCGCCCGCCCCCCACCGCCCGGCGGCACTCACCGGGCACCGTCAGCTCGGGCTCCCCGGCGGGCTCGGCCATGGCGGCGGGCGGACGGCGCTCGGCCCCGCGCCCCATGCGGACGGAAGTAAACAGCGGGCCTGCCACGGGCAACGGACATAGAGAGCGGCGCCGCCCCGCACCGCCCCGTACCGCCCGCCCCGGGGCTGCCGCCGGGATGGAGGACGGGGGGCGCCCCCTGACGGCTGGCGGTGGGGCGGTGGCTCCGGTCCCGCCGCTCCCCCCGAGCAGGGCCACCCAGAGCAGGCTGCCCAGGGCCGTGCCCAGGCGGCTTTTGGAGATCCCCAAGGAGGAGACCCCACAGCTCTCTGGGCAGCCTGTGCCAGGGCTCCTCACCCGCACAGCACAGAAGGGCTGCCCGGTGCTCAGAGGGAGCCTCCTGGGCTCCACTTTGTGCCCACTGCCTCCCGTCCTGGCACTGGGCACCACTGAAGAGCCTGGCTCCGTCCTCTTTGCAACCTCCCTTCAGGGACATTTTGGTCTTCCTCCTGTGGCCTGTCCCTGCCACTCGCTCGTGAAGCAGACATCTATCTGTGTGGGGGCTCTGCCTTGAGCTCCCAGCTTAGCCAAACCTGTCCCCTAATAAACTCACTGCTTTCGCTGAGTCTCCTGAGCTGGCATCCCTCGGCCACATAAACAGAATATAATTCAGAATCTTTATTTTGCCACCGCTAGGATGCTGCTGTCCTAAGAAAGAACTCTTTTCTGTTTGATGGCTTGTGTGGCTTCACCGTGCTGTCCCTCTGAAGTTTTCTGACTGGGTACGCAAGCAGACATTCAATCTTCCATTCAGCCAGTGATACTTAGATAATAACAGCTGTGCTGCAGACTCTTCTCCCTTTGCACTGTCTGTCTCTGAGGTTTGTGGGAAAAGGTCTGCCCATTCCTTTACTGTAGTATTCCTGTTTTGTAGGGAGCAACTGCAGTGTCCTTCCTGTCAAGGACCTACCCAGCCCCTCTCCAGGGCACAAATGAGACCTTTCTTGGCTGTAGTGCCCACCACATGGCACAAAGGACTGCAGTTGTAATCTGAAGCAGACAGCAAGGGCATTGGTTTGGGAATTCTATATTCCAGGCCCTGGCATTTAAAATGCAACAATAAGAGTATATGGATTGAGACATACTGGTGTAGAGAAAATAATGTAGTGTAAATCTGTATTGATAGACAGAAAAGTAGCTTAGGATAAAGGAGTTATATTGATATTGTCATCCAATATGAATATGAACCTGACTGGTCTATTAAGCTATGTCTTCTGTGAGTTTTTCAAGACTGCACCTTGTGAATACCACTGGAATTTCAATTGCTGTAATTGGATTGAATGTGTTGCTTTCTCTTTTTTTCCTTTCTCAGTTCTTAATGCTTAAAATCATCAGCTAAAATGGTCTTAAACCAAAGACAGAATTTAAAGCAATGATGTTCACCCTGCACACCCTAACACCCTAATAGCTAACAATATTCCTCAAATTATTCAGCACTGAAGGTTTTTATGGCAAAGTCCCTCAGATGCCTTTTTAGTGGTGCTAGTTAGTAAGTGGTAACACATTCAGCTCATGAATATTGCTTTTATTTTCACATTTGACGAGCAATGAAGAAATCTGTCCCTTTCACTCCATGATATTATTAATATAACTTTGCTGTATTGTTGTGCTTTGTTGAGGGAATACGTTAATTTTAAGGTCTGAAAGGCAATCCCTTTGTGAAGGTAAACCCCATGCAATCCTTGAAAACTCAGGAGAGCTCCTAGTTTATATTAATTACATTGGTCATGACTGACTAAACGTGGTAAGCTGTGATTGTACCATGAGAAATGTGTTGTAATCAGGCATCACAGCTTGAGTGTGAATCTTCGATATTTAACAAATGTATGTGTATGTGCGGATTTTCTCTGAAAAAAAAGAACTGTTAGTAACAAAACAAAACAACAAAAAAGGCAGTTTGGACCCTGCTCCTCTACTGACCATGTACTCAGAAGCTGAATGCTGCTGCCTCTCAAGAAAGGAGGTGTCAAGGGTCAGTCTCCTGCCAGCTCAAAGAGGAGAGAGGCTTTCAGTAATCGTTCTTTATCAGCCTGCTCATGCCCTCCTAACCTGAGGCACAGACCTGCCACCCCTTGGGTATGCAGATCTCACTTTGTCCCTTCTGGAGAGGAGATCAGCACTCGCGCCACGATGAGCAGCCACCACCAGCCACCTCTCAGCAGGATGCGGGAGGCTCACCTCGTGTGCAAGTAGCCCCATGGAATTGGCCACTCCAGAGGTGCCTGGTGCCAGGGCTGGGGCTGTCCCGTTGCCACCAGCTACCTTGTTCCTGGTGGGGCAGTGGGATGGGCCTTGGCTGCCAGGCCCTGCCCTGCTAAACCCCATCGGGAGCCCTATAGACCTGGCCCCCAGCCCCAAGCCGCCCTGTTCTTGCTGTGCCATAACAATTCTTCTTTTGCTTTTTTTTTTTTTTTTTCCTCTGTTAGGACATGTTCCTGCACAGATATTTGACAAACATGAAATTGCTACGATATGCTATTGACAGAAGGTGTAATATGATGGTCCCAGACAGAAGAGCACAAACTGTGAGTTGTGCAATGGACCCTGTGAAAAGTCTTTATCTGTAGAATTTTATCTAACCAAGGAAAAGATTCAATATGAGCCCTGACCAGGCCTGGCCCAGACTGGAAAAATCGAAGATAAGATTGTCTGTTCTTCATAGTATCCTCATTTGCACAGTGGCTGCTTCACACAACTTCATTTCTGTTAACTTTGTTTTTAGGACTGAGAGAAATCTACTGTGAAAGAAAGATGCTTTTTAATTTGAGGAGCTTTTTCCATATTAAAAAATTAACATGGAACAACAAGCATCTGCTGCGACATGTTTGGTAAGTTAATCCTTTTCTTTTGTCTGGCATTCAGTGACATTTAATCAGAAAACTGGAGACAAAAGCAATTGAATTCTGTGGAGGAGTGAAAGATATAAGCTTCTGCTAGCATTTTTAGTGCCCTTTTGCCTTCTGAGGCAGCAAGCTTTGAGTCTTTATGAGACTGGAGGATTTTTCCTTTTTATGTTTGTGAAATCTTGTTAATTCTTTCCATGGGATTTAGCTTCAAAACCAAGAAAAAATGTTTCTTCTTGAGTTCAGTGTGCTCTGCAGGTACAGTAATTGATAAACATCTAAATAAAGCATGGGAAATCCTTATGTATTTAGACAATTATCATGATCAGTAATGGGAGGGGAAGGGGGAGTGTGGATTATCTCCTTGAAGCTGCAAGGTGAATCAGCTTCAGAGATGGTGTGGGGTTTTTTTGTTATTATTATTTCTGTGTACACTTAAGGCACGTAGGAAAAGCATTATGTGATACGGGATTCAAAATTAACCAAGGTGACCCATCTTCATAACCTCACTTGGATTCTTTCTTCAACCACATCAACTTTCTCCTCCCCTATGGCTTCAGAAAAGTACCTCTATGACACTGTTTCAGTAAGCTGTTTCTAATGCTTGTCACATCTCAAGAATCAAGTTAAAATTAAAGGCCTGAAACTTAATGCCACATCTATCTATTTTTGTGTTGGTGTCAATATGAATAATATTAGCAGCATTTGTAACAAATGATTAGTGTTAGAAAGCAATATACAGGAATTTCATATAAACAGAAATCCCAGTACGCAATGGCATTTTTATGTATAATTTCTACATTACATCAAATGAAACACAAACGTTTTCTGAGTTCTTTGGTTTATTTGTGACAGTTTTAGAGTGGTCCTGAAACCTGGGTGATAATTTCTTCAATGGATTTATGGATTTTCACTGCTGGTAATCAGTGGGAACTTTCTCTGTTTAGCAGCGATGATAGAAAAGCAGGTGTGGAAAACAACTGCAGTAAACCCAGTAAACCTGGTTTTCAAAAATCATCCAATTTATTAAGCTCCCTGTATAATGTTGTCATATATATTTTTTTACACTATATCATAACATTGGCATAAACTATCAATCACCACTGTCTTATGAACATTACAAGTTAAGCACACCATGGCTGATATCACAAGATAACATAATATATATCAATCGATATGCTAGTAATCCAAAGTAATTTCTATCCCTGCTCAGAAGGAAATATGCAACTGCTTGACCTTGCATTTCTGCCTGTTATATTTTAACTCTGGTTTGTTGTCTCATGCCCCTTAACTGCAATTCATTTGACCACTTCTGCCTTTGTTTCTGAGGTTGGGGACAAGGGAAGAGAACACATTTCTGAAGGTCATAGCAATAAAGCAGAATCATGATGGGAACACATTGATCAGAAAAGGATCCATAGTCCAACTTTCTTGTGGTATGACAATAGCAGATCAGGTCAGCTATATCTTTGCTTAGCCAAGTCTTGAAAATCTCCAAGGATGGTAATTCCAAATCCTTTTTGGATAAACAATTTTAGTGTTTCACTGTCTACTAGTGCAGAAGTTAGTGGTAGATACTACTCAATACACTTCTCAGTGGTGCCAAGTGGTAAAACAAGACCTGTGAACAGATGTTGCTGCTTGGGAGGTTATGACTAGGCAATTTCTGTAACTCCCTTCAAGCAATTGTAGGTTGCCATTAGAAACTCAGGGAGCAGCAGCACTGAAGACTGGAAACAAAAGCATCCATCCATCTGGATACATATAAGTCTATGGGGACTGATGGGATTCATCCCAGGGTACTCAAAGAGATGTTTGGTATCATCACGAGACCTGTCTCAATTATTTTTCTATAGTCTTGGGAATCTGGAGAGGTCCCAGTTGACTGGAAGCTGGCAAATGTTGTCCTGATTTTCAAGAATGGCAAGAAAGGAGATGCTGGTAATTACAGGCCTGTGAGTCTCAGTTCCGTGCCTAGTAATATTATGAAGATTATTCTGGGAGTTATTGAAAAACACTTGAATGGCAGTGCAGTCATTGGTTATAGCCATCACAGGTTCACAAAGGGAAAGTCCTGTTTAACTAATTTTATTTTATTTTATTTTATTACCTTCCTAGTTGACCAAGGGAAGCCATTTGATGTAATCTTTTTGAATTTCAGCAAAACTTTCAATAATGTCTCTCACAGTGTCCTGGACAGAACATACAGCATACAGCTAGAGACATACATAGTACGATGTGTGAACAATTGGCTGGCAGGTTGGGCTCAAATGGCTATAGTAAATGAGATTACATTTAAATGAGGCAGCCAGTCACTAGTGGTGTACCCCAGGTCTCCATTTTAGGGGCAGTTGTCTTTATTGTTTTCGTAAATGACCTGGACATAGGACTCAAAAGTTTACTAAGTTTGCAGATGACACTAAATTAGGAGGAGCCTTGACTCCCTGGAGGGCAGAGAGACCTTGCAGAGAGATCTTGATAAATGAGAGGGCTGGGCAATCACCAACTGTATGAAATTTAACAAGACCAAGAACAGGATTCTGCACCCGCGATGAAGCAATCCTGGATGTATGCACAGACTGGGGAACAAGAGGCTGGAGCACAGCCCTGTGGAAATGGATCTGGGGGTTCTGGTTGACAGCAACATGAGCCAGCAGTGTGTCCTGGCAGCCAGGAGGGCCAACCATCCCCTGGGGTGCGTCAGGCATAGCACTGCGAGCCGGTCAAGGGAAGGGATTGTCCTGGTCTGCTCTGTGCTGGTGCGGCCTCACGTCATGTACTATGTGCAGTCTGGGGCACCACGGTATAAAAAGGATATAAAACTATTAGAGAGTGTCCAAAGGAGGACTATGAAAATGATGGTCTAGAGGGCAGGATGTATGAGGAGCAGCTGAGGTCCCTTGGTTTGTTCAGCCCAGAGCAGAGCAGGCTGAGGGGAGGCCTCATGGCGGCCTGCAGCTCCCTCACGAGGGGAGCAGAGGGGCAGGCGCTGAGCTCTGCTCTCTGGGGACAGCGACAGGACCCGAGGGAACAGCGTGGAGCTGGGACAGGGGAGGGGCGGGCTGGATGTTAGGAAAGGTTCTGCACCCAGAGGGTGGTTGGGCACTGGGATAGGCTCTGTAGGTCATGGCACCAAGCCTGCCAGAATACAAGCAATGTTTGGACGAGGCTCTCGGATACTGAGTTTGATTTTTGGGTGGTCCTTTGTGGACCTGATGATCCTTTTGAGATCCTTCCAACTTGGCACGTTCTGTGACTGGAAATGTTGCAGTGAAGGAGAATAGAATGACCAAACAGCAAGCAAGTGCATAGATGTTAAAACAGGATGAGTATTTTTTCATTCCCCAAAAATTGACAGAGCAGCAAATCCCTCTTCTTAAAAAATATTTTTTAAAAGGTCACATTCATTAAACTACATTTCCTTCAGAATGCACATATTGAAGTCATATCCAATCGCTTGAATATCAAGCTAGAGCCTTGGTATTCACAGGAATGGATTTCAATAGCATACCTTGGCAGGCTGTTTTTCAAGCAATGGTGGAAGCTACCTGGTGCATAAATGCCCAACCTTTCTTCTAATGCCAGGTATATTCTATTCTGCAGCTATCAAATACAGAAGTACAGGAAAGCATTATGCTAGCTCTGTAATACCCACTTCAGTTTCAAAAACGTGGCATTTGGCACTTGCTAACTGTTTCTCAGTTGTTTACTTCAGTTTGGAGGCAGGCATAGAGACAGAAGAATAACACTTAGAGAAAAATATGTAACTTTATTTTACTAATGATTGTAGTGGTGTGAACACTAGTCTTTATGTCTTGGAAATGTGCGTTATTATTTTAAATGTTACTGACAAATATGTATTAATGAAGTCATGCATACAATTCAGATTGCATTTCACTTAAGGGAATTTTTCATTTCATTTCATTTCACTTTTCAGTATCACTGTAAGAAAATACATGGGCAACATCACTCTAAACTTAGAAAGCAAGAAATCCATTCACTAATCTGAACAGTGCTTCATAGAAGTCCAGCCCTTCTGCAATTTGAGGACCTGTGCAGAGACTGATTGTAGACATTGATGGGAACCTCTGTGGTGCTTTATGCTCAGCTAGCTTAGTGGTGGATCCTCTGGCCGTCTGTATAATCTCTGGAGCACATTACCCTGATATATGACAGCATGTACTGAGCTCCAGCAAAATTAATCTCCAGGGCATCTGTATTTCGTGTGCTACTTCTTCAAATATTCTCCACGTTCCTGCTGTTACACATAATCCTTTTCACTGTGGAAAAATGTCTTCTTAATAACGGTGGTGGTTTAATGTCTATCTAAAGAACTCTTAAGGGTGTCCAGAAAGAAAAGACACAACATTCAATTAAAGGAAAAAAATCTGCTACATGATTTGAAAAGTCATGCAATTTGTACTGCGTTGTCAAATTAACAGTAATAATGTTTGGTACTATTAGTTTAAGAGATGCCATCTTCTCTGTTCAGTTTCAATTTGAGCCTATACAACAGAATTCTGCAGAAAAAGTCTATTCCTTCAGATTTAACCAACACCAAAATCTTTAGAAGCCACATAGGCCTATCCACTACCTGAGCTTTTATTCATCGGAATTAACAGCAGAATGAACAGAAATTACAGTATATTTTCCTGAATTTTCCTAACTGTGGGCTCAGAAGCATGACAATGGGCAGGTGATGTAGCTAAGCCTGGCCTCGGAGGTGAGCTCAAGGGGCACCTACTTGGAAAGACAAAACCCGTAGCTGCAGAAGCAGCTGTTTGCATTGCTTTGTACTCCATTCCATCAGATCGGTTTAAAAATGCTGCCTTTTGTTAAAAAGAAATATATGTTTAGCTTGCACCCATCCAAAACTTCAGCAAGAGTACGGTGCAATCTGTGTTACACTAAGGAGGGCTGTAGATACAGTGCCAGAAAAGGAGATAATCTGTCACTCTATTCTTAATCTTAAACCAGAGGAAACACAGGCTTAGACTCAACTGTTTCATTAATACACCTCACCTAAAATAACAGAAATTATATTGTGAAACTTCTGTGGGTGATTATAAACATCCCATTCCACGTGATTCAAAACTCATAAATCTGGCTGGAGGTACTGTACCCTCCCTAAGTAAATAAACCATACATGTTCTGAATGTCTGGTGTGGTAGGAGAAGGGCCAGAGCACATGGCTATTTTGTTGGTTTTCAGTTTGGTTACCCTCATCCCCAGTGCCATGAGTACTTAAAAGACATATATAAAAATGCCATAATATGTATATATGGGGGTGGAGGATGGCAGGTGTCTTACCCAACCACAAAACATGCAGGAGGGAAAGAGAACACCAAGACCAGTTCCTCGATGTTCTGTGCTCCAAAGGACCGCTTTACATTCTCCTTGTAAGCCATTTCACCGAGCCCTGAGTGGCGACGCGTTTGGCTTTATTTGATTAGGCAGCACACAGTCAAGTCATACACATATCAGAAGGCAAAAGAACCTACATCTAATGTACGGTGTATAATACAATTTGAGATGCTGTTACTGTGGTGATCAATATACTGCACTGTGGCATGTTGTGCCAGCATGACAGAAGTTATTGAAACCAGTTAAGGCACTCCATCAAGCTGATCCAGCTGGGTCAAATGAGGGGAGCGAGAGAGATTTCAGCTACTTGTTCATTGGCTTTAACACGAGTACAATTCTGTGTCAAATGACAAAAGCATATTTTTTTGTTCTTTTGACACAGGCGTGGGCCACCAGCTCAAATGAATGTAAGCCTGAAAGGTCGCGACCTCCTTACTCTACAGAACTACACAGCTGATGAACTGAAGCATTTGCTGTGGATGGCTTCAGATTTGAAACAAAGGATAAAGCACAAAGGAGAGGTAAAATCCTCCCAATGACATTTAGGTCACTCAGATGTTGAAATAAATATTGTTTTGAAAGATATCGGGAACCAGCAATTTAGCTGGCTTGTCCTAAACATCATCACCTAAGCTCTTTAATACCGTGAACCACATACTACAGATCAAAGAATGTTCCGCTAAAATGTTCAGAGATATTCTTTAAATACTGCAGAGGACTTTGCAAATGAAAAAGTTAAGCAGTGTTGCATAGCTGGCCGTTATTGGCCAGCCCTATCCATGTACACATGGTGTATATGCAGCACTAAATGTAGGAAATAGAAGACAGTTCCCTGTATTGCATGGGAATAAAATTAGTAACAGTTCTCCTTAATGGGAGATCAGTTTGGGTGCCAAATGCAGTGTCTTTGTGCCCCTAGAATTAGATCTTTCTCTTTAACCTTTTCTGTTGCTAGATGTACTTGAAGGGCAGAGGAATAAAGTTATGGTTAAAAAAAATAAAAAAGTTTTAATTTTCTAATGCTGAATTAAAATGTGCAAGGAGTATTTTCACAGTGGAAAATTGATAATGACTATAAAATTGAAATGCCTTCAACTCCTGTTTTCCAGTACTTACCTTTGATGCAAGGAAAAGCTTTGGCCATGATTTTTGAGAAGAGAAGTACAAGAACAAGATTATCTGCAGAAACAGGTATATCAGAGCAATGGCACAGTCACCTTTTATTTGAAATTTTCTACTGTGAGTATGCACTGAAAAGCACTACATAATTTCGTATCTAGCATTTTTTAATTAAGAGACACCTAATATTTTAAAGCAAAAATAGGAAAAGAATGATAGCTAATGGTGTTTCACCTTGCATATTAACGGCCACTGAAATTTCACCAGATCATTCCAAAACATGATAGACCAGAAATAAAGCAACAGGTCAAAGTGAACGTTTCCGATGTAAGTTCCCACCAATATGCATATTTCCCAACATAAATTTTAGTAAGCATCACAAATTACATCTTGTGCAAGCTCTAATAAATATCTTTCTAATGTGTTATGCATTACCATTGTCACATTTCAGAGTATGTGTTTAGATGGGGAATCACAGTAATGCCTTGATATGTGTTAGGAAAAAAAGAAATTTAACATGATTACCTACATGGGAAGATAACTTGATGGAGACTCCATGGTATTAGGCTAATAAGACAAGGAACTGGAACACTATTCTTTTAGGATACAGTCCTAAAAAACACTAAAGCGAACACTGAAACGCATATCTTTATTTACATGGTAGTTGCTCTGAAGTCAGTGGGACTACTGAAATAGTTTATTCATGTGTTTGCATGGTACCAAGAAAACCAGGAATAACTGTGAATTGGTGGTTGTCTTATGGGTACATTTTTACTCATCGGGGAAGGAGAAGCTTCTCATAGGTTAAGGGACAGAAAACTTGTTGAGTATTCACATTTCTTTACAAGATGTAAAGGAGAAGGTAAAAATAATGTAAGGAGGAAGAAGACAGGTCATCTGCAAGCATTTCTAAGTTTGCCTTCATATCGTCTAGCACAGCCCTTTACCTGCTCATCCTGGTCTTTATGTAGACTTGTTCCTTTCTGTTTTCTCTCGATGAAGCAGGGATTATGAATGTGTTTCTAACTTGCGTTCCCTCTTTGTAAGGGCAACCTGCCTTTTAATACTGGAGTTTTTAGGCCATTTTCTTGTTGCCTGCCGTGCTTATAATGGCAGGTAATCGTGAATTCTCTGAATCTGTTTATCCTTCTTGCTTCTGTATTCAGAGGGAAGCACTATTTAGTCCTTGGCTTTGAAAGGCTTATGGAAGAAGGAAGCTCAGGAAAGTTCAGATGAATTAACTTAAGGATGGGAGCTAATGCATATAAAATCATCCACGGGGGATTAAGCTCCAATGAAATAAAACCAAATTGTTTCTGAGTGAGAGTTTCCACAAGGGAGTTTAATGCAGTTTAACTTCTGTGAATTATCTTCACACCTTCAGTTATTTGGTCTTAAGTCCACTAAGCCTATGACTTTGTTTCAAAGGCAGACTCGAGTTTTTTCTGTCTATGGAAACTGTATATTTCAGCTACTTTTTGACATACACAAATTGTCCCTTGTAATTTATAGCTGAAAACAATGTGGGGTCACATGCGTTCCTTATCACTGAATAAGCTAATTTCTTGCCAATTTTCCTATGTCCAGTGGAAGTGTACATTGAAGTGGATTGGAATGTTTGCTTATAAAATAGAGGAGTCATCTTAAATAGCTTTTCCCAAAAGCTGCACCTTCAAGATGTTGAAAGAGGTCACTTGTGGGACAAAGTTCTGGTGATCAGATTGATCTGAACAAACTTTGCAACTTTCAGGAACAATTAGATAAAAATCAATGTGTTTCAGTTTAAAGGAGTAGAAACTTGGAAAATGCTGGTTGCAATATCTGCTCTATGCAGTGTCTGGAAGATTGCTGCCATATATGAACACTGTGGAAGTCTTTTCAGAAGTCCTGCTGTCTCTATGCCCCTGAAGAACTCCATTCTTGAAAAACAAATAAACGTGAATTTATAATAGAACAGAACAGCTGAAGTTGCTTTTCCAATATACTATGTCTCTAAAATATTTTATTCTTACGGCATTGGGACTGTACTGAATAATGTATAGGTCCCTGTGGCATAATCCATGGTCCCTTTACCCTGTTGAACAAATGTAATCTTGTCCTAACGCATATTTCTGAAACCCATATTATTTTACCATTTTCAGAATAGTAGTGGTCTTGTAAGTTTGATGAAGAACTACAAATAACTTCCATAGGCTATTGGTAAAGTAAATCCAGTTTTACACGACCTACTATATTTATTGCTACCACTGGCTATTATATTGGGAAATGTGACATCTGTGCTATTATACTGGTAAATGTCATTTGTTTGCAGTCAGAATCTCATACCCATTCTGTATAAAATCTTGCATACTTTTTGAAAACAAAAGTATTCCACATGGTCGTATATTATTTGTAAAATAAACATCCTCAGGTATGGCATAAAGCTGAATGCCCTGTTTGTGTTATAGCTTTGTTGTAAAATATTCTGTTTGTCACTAGTACTCTTAAAATAAACAGCTTAAGTTACATTTTAGCTAACAAATTATAAATAAATCCCATCATTTCACAGACACTGAATGCAGACAGTATGTCAGAAGGAAAAAATAGAGTTGGAACAATGCAGGCAGAAAATCCCTGTGTACCTTCTTTCCCTCTGTACTGAAATACAGAAGGTTCTGACAGGTTTATAGAGGTTTGCTGCCACTGGCTTCATCGGAATTACTCCCAGCTCACTCACTCCTCCTACCATGGGGGTGAGGGGAAGATGAAGCCCATGCCTGAAGGCTACTACATACTGTCACAGAAATAATTGCATCACTTCGCATGTTCTAATGTAGTGGGGATGATATTACACGGCAGGAATATACAGTATGCTTTTTCATTAGAGTGGCTAGTGTTATTTAGCTTGGCTACATTACAAAGTGGGCAAGAGCACTCTTTTAGCTCACTCTCCAGTTAGAGGGGTCACTTTAAAAATGATTATCAGGTTGCAGGCTTCTGCTGTAGGAATGCTTCTGTAATTGTTAGCTAGAAACATTCTTTGTTATCAGTCTAAACTGAAAGATACTTGGTAGATTGTACATCCTGCAGAGAGGCAGGCATCCTGGCAGGGAGGAAACTAACAAATCCAAATCTAGATGTCTTGAAATATAAAACAGGATCCTTCCTTTGAGTTTGAGAAGATGGGGGTATATGGCTCCTGGTGATGGCAAGGCAGCCCCATAAATGTGTATCCAATGTGTGAACAAGAGGATTCTTTTTGGCCCGCTTACCCAATGTAGCAGCGACAGGCTGGAATGGAAATTTAACCCAGGTCTGTACAACCACCAGAACTCGTGCTAAGTAAAAGCATTTGCATAAGTGGAATCAATAATACCACAGCCTGAGGCATAAAACTGTCCATTATTTAAAAACTAACAGTAGTAAGAAGTTTGGTAATGAGATAATAATGTATTCTGTCTCTCCACTATGAACATTTACTGTGGTTTGTTGAAGATACCGAGATCCATATAAACACTTAGCAAGTGGCTTTGGATATAACCAGATTGCAACAACAAAGAGGATTAGATCTTCCAGTTTAACATAGCACTCCGGAGTGTGCTTTTTTGCTGAATATCTTCAAAAGTTTTTTTTTGTTTTTGTTTTTGTTTTTTCCTGCCAGTAGTCTGGATGAAAGAATCTAAAGCATGGATACTTCCCCTGCAACTACACAGCAGCTAGAGCACAGAGCTCCTATATTTACAGATGGAAAGTTTTGGATGGAAATATGTTCCCAGGCCCTGCACAGATGGCCAGTTCATGAGCAGAAACCCAACACATTAGGACTCTGCTATGTACACAGACTCCAGGTGGTGGATCTGACTAGGCTGCCTGACGCCTGGCAATTCTGAATAAATGGTCAGATTCCTCTTTATCTACTTGGGCATCACTTACAGAAAACAGAACGTGTCCATGGGAGCCTGCCTGGACTGTGAAACATCTACCAAAGTGTAGTTCCTCATTTAGAAGCCTGAAGTGCAGAGCTGTTACATTGTGTGGAACTTCCTGGAAAAATCACTGACATAATCATATATAACTTTGAACAAACAAACAAGAAATCTGTCAGGAAAAGTTACTACATATGACTTTTCATCCAAGAGATCTTGACTTAAAAATCAGCATTGAATAAACAGTCTGTAATGTCTAGGCACCAGTTTGCATGCATGTTCCCATAAATACAGTGTTTGTGGCTATGCAGAGAGGAGGTGAAAGGATCTGGGGAAACCTAAACATTTTTCCTGCCTTAATACAAAAAGGCTACTGAATAACTAAGAAAGAAGGGTGAAGCAACAAACATATTGATAATGTTTCTCTAATAGCAAATAGTAACAGTAGAATAAGTGATGCTTCCTTCTTAAAAGTTTGCTGGGTCTGAATCCAGTCTCACTGTGATTTGGAGCAATTCTTAATAACGACAAAGGGAAAGTAAAATCAGGCCCATTAGCAAAAGTGAATATACACTGGATGGATGGAGCAGAGAGTTGCCCTGCAGGTGGGATCTGGAGCATCATTGCTTTTAATACTACTTTTAGGGAAATTGAGGCAGTCAAAAGGCAAGGTTTCATTTTGAAGTCTAAAGACTGGCTGAACTGATCCGAATTGGAGGACCTCACCTCAACCCTGCTTCCCGCATGGGACGGAATTTAATAAGGGCTTCTCTGTGCTAGGGGCCCAGCTGTGGGGCCCACGCCTGCAGCCTGAACCTCATTGCTTGGTTTTAGCTGTGAAAGGTTTCAGTGTTCATTCCCGGTTTGATCATTTTTGAAGAGTAGCTGTGGGGTCAATTTTTTAATCTTTGACGTGCCTTTACAAACATCGTGTTGAGGCTGCAGTCCTGACGATGTCTGCAGTGCCATCTAATGGCTACAACCAGCCCAAGCAGCTTTTAATCTTTTTGCTTCTTAATTTATTTATTTATTTTAATAACAGTAGAAAATGTTAGCACTTCCAAGAGATCACATTATAGTAGAGAAGGGGGTCTGTGCTCTTCTGTGCTGTGTGCAGCCTTTCTCTTCACAACAATAAAAATAATCTGGGCTTTTGTCTAGCTTTTTGTCACCGTAGAGGCTCACTCCTCTGAGGGGTTGTCTCAACAAGGTTGGTGTGTCCACATCAGGATTCTCCAGAATTTCCTCCATCATGGGTATTAGAGACAAGGCAAGACCTCCCTGACAGTTTCTCTACTAGCAGGGAGTTGTTTTTACGTGGAAAATCATTCCCACTGCACAGTAAATGTCTTATGGGGCTACCTACAGACCAGTTCAAATCCTCTGCTTCATACTTTCCCAGTGGTAGGACGCTGTGTCCTGTGCTAGGCCTGTGCTAAACCATTTGTGAAAGTTTATAAAACAACCCCCCTCAGAGCCCATCCTCCCCATGGACGATGGCCATCATGGCCATAATGGACTTTACACAGAGATTCAGTGTAAGGAGTCTTTGCACTTAAACCAGGTGAAGGCAGGGAGGCTTAAGCATGGTGAAAAAAAAAGCAGTTTCCTTCTATGTTTGTGTCAGCAGATTGCTTGTGATAGCTTTCTTCTGGTGGTGCAATGGAAATAAGGCACGATGGAACCTGAGATTTACCCTTAGTGTGAAATTTGTCAGTCTAAAATAGTGTCCAGTTTCCCAAAGTGTTTTATATTCTTAAATGGTGCTCAAGTCTTTCCCTGATTTCCTGTTTGGGAATGTATTTCATTCTTCAGACCTAATCCATCTGGTTCTTTGGCTCACCTTGTAAATTCATTACTATTGCAGGGTGCAGAGATACTGACAGTGCCCGAGATCTTTCCTTCTGTCCCTGTCACATCACCGTTTTTAAGACACTTGGTTATTTGTGACCAAGCTTAAGTTTATAATGGTATATGAGGAGACTTAAGGTCTTCTATCTGAGTGAATATCCTTGCAACTTCTTGCAAGGATGTGGACTTAGACCTAATGACTCAGATGGTCCTTTCTAGTTCTATGATGCAAAGTCTCTTGAAGTAGACGTCGTAGAAATTCAGCATGATGAATGGGTTACTTAACTCTTAACAGGAAGCCACATATTTCAACAATATGTAGCCTTGCAGCTTGAATGACTGATCCTGTGAAAACAGATCAGATCTCATGCCCAGGAATTTTAGCAAAGCATCATATTTGAGGAGTTTTATTCTAACACACTTATTTGCATCTTGTGGTGCCCAACTTTAAGCATTTCAAACATTTGGATGCCCTGCTGACTTTTCGTTTCATTGCTGTGAATACCTTTTGCATGAAATCTTGGTTGTAAGTATGAGGTGCTGGTGTTTAATTTCTTTTTTTTTGTATTTGTCCTCATTGTAGGATTTGCTCTCCTTGGAGGACATCCTTCTTTCCTTACAACACAAGACATTCATCTGGGCACTAACGAGAGTCTCACAGATACAGCAAGGTTGGTAAGATGTCACTTGACTGATCACTATATATCTGGTAGATCACAGAATCATAGAATCATTTATGTTGGAAAGGACCTCTAAGATCATCTAGTCCAACCTTTAACCTAGCACTGCCAAATTCCACCATTAATGTTTAAGGAAGTAGTTGATCAGGCTGAAACCTGTCTTGCAGGTTTTTCAAAGTTAATAAGTTAATATTTTCTTTATGGAAAATGTCAGAAGGCACTCCAAATTCTTAAGTATTTACAGGTCAGCTCACAGAAACTATAGTTCTGTACACGATCAGTCCAACCATTCTAGCTCTCCAAAACATCTCACAACAAGAAATAATTTTATTGAATTTTGGTTGTGGAGTGATAACGAGAGTGACAGTCACACAAACAGAAACATATTACAAACTTTCATAGGACAGCTCCACTGATAAAGGCACATATATTCAGATAAGACTAGAACCTTCTTGTTCTGTTGCTTCTCATGGAGATAGAAGTACAGCTGACTGGTAAACCGAAAAAACAAAATCAGAAAGCAAAGACTTTATTTATCCTAGTTATAGTAGCTGCTGGTGAACCTTAGTTTACCTGCAGGGGAGCACTGAAGGCCACTCTGATCCCCCTCTTTCAGCAGCACCGATCTTGGCCAACACTTTGCAGCACATTTTTGATGCCATGTGCCTTCCTCCACTACCATACTCACTGTCAGGACTGCTTGGAGGCTGGGCTATGGCATCACTCTCTTACCAGCACCCGCGGAAGATCTTAATCATGCTAAGTCCCACATGCATACAGGAATGGGTAGCTAGCAGTCTATCCCCATTGCCCTAGCAGGAAAGAACTTAGCTCAAAGTAGGCAGAACATGAGGTTACCTTCTGCAGATGCCCTTGCGGTTTTTCAGAGCCCTCCATGTATTAAAGACTCACCCAGCCTCAGTATTGTGCTTCTTTCTAGGACGCCCTTTTGCAGCCTGGGGTTGATTCTCTCAGGCTCAGCTGTTGAAATGTTAGTAGCATCTGAAAGATCCTTTTTGTTCTGGTGAAAGATATGCAGTGTCAAGTTTGTCAGGCTCAAGTCAAAATGCCATCAGCCAGCGGAGGTTCCATTGCCCCGCTGTATATTACAGTTTTCACGGTCTAGTGGGAGAGACTGAGAACTGTGTGGCTGTTCTCTATATGAGAAAACCCAAGGAAAATGTAAGAAAAATATGAAACATTAGAACGTTTAAAATTTTCATTTCCTGCCTTTAACTGCTGAAGTGGAGGACAGATGGGTGTTGATAGTAGAAAGTCAAAATTTCAGTCTCTTGAGGCGTGAAAATGCTGACTTCCTGCTAGGTATATAACTGCCAATATCACAAGAAGCTGCAGCTATAGCATTTCGATGTTTCAGTGAAACTGTCCTTGCTTTAGTAACTATGAGTTTAAATGATTCAAAAATTGTGGAAACTCATGAGCCTACAAAGGGACCAAATTAATCTGAGATTTAACAGTCAAGTCTGAGGTATATTAGGTCACTGCATCCACCTGGCCAGTTCAGTAGAGCTCCTGCACTGCCAGGGGATTCAAACACGTCCCCTCAAAAGAAATTCTTCATACATCATGGCACATTGCCCCAGTTTAATTACTATGTCATGTTAAATGTGAATGGAAGACATATCAAAGATAGTTCCCCCTAAGTGGTGGAAGTATTATTCTCCAAGGATTTCCCCTCTTCTTCGTTTCAACCTCCAGGAAGGAGAAGGATGTGGTCAGGGCCCTTATAGAGTGATCCTCTGCAACAACCTCTCCAAGCACCATCCCACCAGACACGCAGGGCCATTGTCTGGAACTTCTCTGTCGTTCACGCACCAGCCCTACAGCAAATCCAGTCCTGTTCTAATCCACAAAAGGACATGTCTTCTGTAGACCATTTTTTTTTCTTCTTCCCAAATAGGGTGATAAAGGGCCGTTAGATCTTTGGTTTGCAGTATATTGAATGACCTTTGCTTGCACAAGCAAAATGGAAAAGGAAAGATGGACAGACTACAAGAAATAAGGCAAAAGGTGGAAAGAAGCAAATCTTCCAGCCATTCCAGAGGAGTCCCCATTTGGTAGAGAAAGCTCCCACTTCCTGTGCAAGCTCTCACCCCACCTTTTCTCTGTCACTGCTCCCCTATTCCAGGTCAAATTGCTATTCAAGACCCTGACCTGGGGATTTTTCTGCTCTGCTGAGTCACAGCACTTGCCTATGACAGTGGAGAGAAGGCTTTCCCAAGTCACTATGGAGCCCCAAGTGCTCTGCTTCAGTCCTGCTCTCATTAGTGGAATTATTATTGACTTTGCATAATCAGGACTGAGTAGTTTACCCAAAAGAACAACATGATTATAAATTCCTTGGCATATCTTGTGAATGAAGGATGACATGCCAACCTCATTCAGTTAACGTGAGAATAAAAAAACAATGCTTGTAGTAAACCCAGAGGGTATTTAAAATATTTACAGCTTTGTGTCTAGGGCTCTGAAGGCCTTAGAAATACTTAAGATTGAGACTTAAAGCAAAGGGGACACCGAGTTATAAAAGTCCATGTTTTTTATTATAATTGCTGAAGGTAAGGGTTGAAAGCATTTCTGCTGTGAACATATTTTTAGTGACTTATTGCTTGGTTATAATACAGTTCTTCCATGCTTCACAACACATTTACATTTACACTGACACAGTAGCAAAAAGTTACTACCCATTAAGGAGCTCTAAGCCTTTCAGTGTTTAGCATGTCTGATACACTACGTGAAATGAAATATAAGTATTGCGTCTGTATTTTCCAGTGTAGAAAAGTTCCGTTGTGCACCGCTATAACTCAGTAGCCATAACATTCAGTGGCAGTAATAAAGAGCTCCTAGGACGATTCTACAAGTCCATTGGCATTATCAGGGGATGAATCTCTCCATCTATGGTGGATGGGTTTACTTCTTACTAAGAACAAGTCTACAACATGCCTCTTTACTAGTATCAATGACAATGAAGTAGTCTTATCAGGAAATTAAACCTTTTGAATTGATACATACTTTCAAAAAATACATAGAATACTCCAAACTCTGGATAAGAATATTTTACCCCCAAAGTACACAAATGCTCTAAAATCACAACGTTGGGTTAAAAAGTTCAGAGATAACATCAAAAGGCATATTTTTATTTGTGTTTATTTTTGAATTCCATAGGGGATACAGCTGAGCAAAACTTCACAGCTTTTCTAGGTAGAAATAAACTTATTTTGGAAAGATTCATAAGTAGCATTCCAATGTACTCATATATTTACAAGCTCTGGGATTTTGAAGGTTAAGTTTATAGGCTCACAATCTTAAACAAAAACAAACGAACAAACAAACAAAAACTTTTAGCTGGTGATAGCATAGGAACCTTGATAATTCCATCAAATGCAAAATCACCTGATAAACCTATGCTTACTCCCCCTCACCTTCCAAAACTTCATCTTCACTAAAGACTCTTTTCTAACCAGATCTTTTTTACTATGCAATTCCAGACTTATATGGTTTCCTTTACATTGTTTTGCTTACAAGAGACTTCATTTCCTCAGAAGAGGTCTAGATTTTTGGCTGAATTAAATTTGGTTTTGATTTCATGAAAGATTATCCCAGTTTCCACTTGGACTTCCTCCTATAAGATATGATATCTAGAAATGCTGGAAAAAGAACTGTCTGATGTCTTCCTGGTAAGAGCCCAATAATTCTAGTACCTACTTTCAACAGGGTAAAGATGGAAATGCAGCAGTATTCACTAGTTTGTCATTGATTATGTCTGATTTTCCTCTACTGCCATATCCTGTAAAGGAACCATCTTCTTGAAATGCTTTATCTGTCATGTGAGGTAGGAGTCAGCTGACCTAATATCCTATAAAATGTCCAAGATAAATGGGCAATTTTTCAATGTGATTGCCTTTTTTCCTTGTCTGAAGTGGAACTAGGTATTTCTTGTTTAGGGTGGACACCTATTAGATGGCTAACAACAGAGGTCATGCATCATATCTCTGATGGCTAGTTCAGAACAGGTTTTCTGAAGTCACATACTTCAAGCTGGAATTAAAAAAAAAAAAAAAAAAAAAAAAACCAAACAGACAAACAAAATAATAGAAATCATGAGCCAGGAAGAAATAGTCACACGGTATTCCAATGGCTTACAATCAGTAAATAGTTTGTTCGGTTCCTCCTTTACACTTGTGGCTGCTATCAGCAGCCTTTCCTTCAGAGAGAGCTCTACTGGGAATCTTGTAACATTTTATAAGAGTTTTGCTTGTGTAAGGAATGTCTGATGTCAGTAGAAAAAAAATTGTTACTGACTTCATCAGGAAATTTGTCTGTGTAAAGGCCATGTGATTAACAGCTATATTTCCACCTGAGGAGGTATCAGAATCCTTTCTGGCTAATCAGAAAGAAATACTGCAACAGTTTTTCATAGTCTTCTCTCTAGTCTCTTCTTTTTTTTGTTGTTTTAAGGTCCTATTAAAGATAACATTAAAGGACACAAAATGCTACTTCAAAGTCATGCTTCAGGGCTTGATTAAAACAGAAATGCAGAGCCACAATCCATGTTTAATTTATCTAAAGAATTCAGAGCACACAGAGTATGCTATGCTAATCCACCATGCTAATCTCTGAGTCTTTCACACTTTGGCAAATGAGGCTAAAGCCGGAGTGGCACAGTGAATCCTGCATGCCCCTATCCATATAATGAGTTTCCAACTTGGACATTACTTTAGTGCTGATATCATGAGTGTCAATATACAGATATATAGATAGGAGGAAGAACAGGCTGGTATTGTTGGCCTCCTGTTCCCATGTTTGTTAAAATCAGTAAACGACTGTGGTGATCTAAGACAGATCTGTAGTCCTAATCCTCACAAAGGTCAAGATACCATACAGAGGCACTGTAATATCCAGTCAATACTACATTTGTTCTTCGATGAAAGACTCAAGAAATCTTATCTCCTCCAAAGTTATCGAATTCTTCAAGTATTACATTGTTGTGCAATTTCTTATCTTAGTTCATGTATTAACATAACCTAACATTTATTGATGCTCTATCTGTAGCTACAATCAAAAGCTGAAGAGAAACAGCAGTAGTTTTCATTTACTTGCTATAGTCTGTTAATAAGTAAAACTGCTTGCTTATTAGCAGCTTGTTAAATATCTGCATTTAAGTGCTTTATGCAGGCATCATACATTATTCAGACAGCTGAAAAAAATTGATTCATTACCACTTCTCATTAATATTTATGCACTGCACATTGAAGGGTGCAAAAGGGATGTATTTATTATGTTTGACTTGGATATCTTCTGCTGTCCCCTAGGGTGCTGTCCAGTATGACAAATGCAATCTTGGCTCGAGTTTATAAGCATAATGATCTGGACCTAATGACGAAAGAAGCCACAATCCCAGTAATCAATGGATTGTCCGATTTATATCATCCTCTACAGATTTTAGCTGATTACCTAACTCTTCAGGTAACAATATAATCCCTGCTTAATAATATTGGGAAAGGTTCAAAACTGTTTAGTCCTAGGTTTTTCTAAGTGGTAATTACATGACACTCGTTATTTAAAGAGATCTTTTTTCAGGAATATAATTAAGAATCTTTTTAATTTAAAACAATTACGTAGTCCTACCCGCTGTAGTGGTACTGAAGTTAAGCATAAAATTAAGTACTTCATTGGAATTAGGCTGCGATTTAAAAAATGTGCAGGGAGGGTTACATACTAAGGTAAAGGTGAGATGTTGGCTTAACCAACGCTAATGGAAGTTTTGCTACTGACTTTGAAAGACTCAGTAGTTCACTCTTGATGCTGCCCTAACCCATGAACAATGTAAGAGGAGTCATTATCCATATATTGGGAAATTGCTTCAAGTTTACTTTGAAAAGCCAGTTAATGCTACCAGTGCAAATCCCCAATGTTCAGGCTCATAAACCTATTTGAACTTTGCTCACATCAAAGAACAGTTAACAAAGATCATATTTTGTAGCTCTAATCTAATGAAATATTTAGTTTGACAACTGGATGACATTTTACACATAGAATGCCAGATGTTTATCTGTGAACAGAAGGACTATGCTGTTTTACAATCAATTGAGGAACTAGCTTATTAAAAAATATTGGTGTACTGCAGGGCTGGTTGACAACGCTGATGAACTCTTCTGACCTTGTTTGCTTTCTGAATGAATAAAAATCACACTGCTTGAAAAAAGGAGGGTTAGAATAATTTCCTGATTCATTCAGCTGTGTTTCAAACTACAGGATGTTTGGTATATGGAAAAGATCTAGTGAGAGAAATAACAAATTATTCATGCCTTAAACTTTAAATACTGAACCATTCATATGTTTAGTGAAAATACTTTTTTGTTACTTTGATCACTATTTTTCTTACAATTTCCAATACTAAGATTGAAGAGACTAGCAAAAAAAAATAAGAAAAGTGAAATTGAGATTAAAATGCTTTGCATACCTCAGGATATGCTACATGTGGGAGGTTACTTTGAGCCAGCTACACTGAGCTGTTAAAATTATGTAAGATGGTAAGTCATAATGAGAACGTCATCAAACACTATACATCATCTTTTTATTTAAACACTGTGCAGCTGTAAAACTGATGTATATTATTACTGTGTTTTGGGGGGGGGGGGGGTTCTGTCTTCCAAACACCTTGGTTATTAGCATTTTAACAATTGAGAATAGCAAGTTTCACCAGTAATCATGACTCCTAGTCTCCATAACTGTTGGCATCTCTGCCAAAAAATCTTGTTTCATCCTGCATAGTTCATGCCACTGACTGCGGCACCAAACATCGGTGTTGTTGCTCTGTACTCCATCCCTAGTCACTGAAGGGAGGCTGCTGAGCATCTCAGTTATCCTCTAGAGTTGTGTCTCTTTCTCCACTGATTTCAGGAGAAACCTGTTGAGATTGGCAGAATGAGTAGATGCCCTGTTGATCATCCTTAGCTTCTCCTTTATCGTGTCCCTGAATAGGGCAGCCATGGTAGAACATGTCCAAACAGGGTGGGCTTTCCCTTGGTTTGAATACCCAGGACAGCAGCAGCAGCAGTCGCTGCCCTTGTTACATCAAGCACTGGGGAGGGAGGGGGTTTTTGGAGTGAGTGTCCCTGCCCATTTGACATGATGAGGAAACAGGACTGTAACAGCTGATGCTCGTGCAAAAGAAACATCCAATATGGAGTGGTATTGTGATAAACCGAGCACCCACTGAGATCTCCAGGAGTGACTTTGCTTTTGGACAGCCATGGAAGCATTTTAAAATTTACAACGCTTTCCCAGTCAACCTGATAGCAGAGCACTGTTTCCTCCAACCATTCCCATCTCTCCCCTGGCCTTTCCAGCATGTTCTTTAGCTCAGAGTTTGTCAGGAGATCTCTAGAGGGCAGCTGGATGGTTGCCCACTTTGCGGAGGGCATGCTGCACTTTACACTCTTGCTTTCTTACCCAGGAGGCAGGGGGTGGGCAGGGAGGGAGCTCCCCGCAGCGCACTGCAGGTGTTGGCACTGTGTGCTCTTTTCCTTTCTGCCCTTCTGCTGCCTTTGTTCTTTTCCGCACTGTATGCTGAGGTGAAGAAGGCTGGTCTTACAGCACCTAATAAAACAGCGTTTCACTCGTATAATGAATTTTACCAGTTCACAGAAGTAGCATTAACACTTGAAGAAGTGGGAGCCACAGGGTCTAGTTGTTACCACAATCAAATTTCTCATGGGATTCTCTGCAGGGTAAGAAGATGTTATCTGAGCACTCCCTGCAAGAAGATTGATATGGGGATGTTGAATAGCACCACTGACTCTTTAAATCAGTTAGAAGTTCATATATAACATTCAGACTGCTTTTCTGCGATGCAAAAGCAATTTATTTGATTTATGCATGCATGCAAAATACAATAGTGACACAGACTGATAGCCTTATATTTACATATAACTACAGAATTTATGCGGCTGATTTCTCCTAAAAATGTCTCTTCCTTATCTCTGTAAATACTTTCCTGCCTGTATTTGGCCTCTCCCTGCTGTCAGTACACACCCAAAATGTACTTTTTTTCTCTTCTTTATTCTCCCCTGGTGTTTGCCACTGGAGCTCTACACACATACTGGCTCTCTTCATGTTTAGCACATCTTTATTCCTCCATTTTCTAAATCCTGTTAATTTTTCCAGATTCTTTCTTGAATCCTCTTCAAGCACTTCCTCTGCCTAGTTTCCTGGTTTGTTTTGTCAGGTTGTCTTCCTGCTTATGGCTTCTGATTCCTTTTTCACAGGTGCATTTTAGTGGTGTGTTTGTTTTTTGGTATATTCTAGCCCATTCCCCAGACAATGCAGCAGGTTTATTACTGGGGCTGTCTCCTTCTCATTCTGTATTGAGGGTGCTCTTGTCAGGATACAAACTGTCATGAGTATTGGGGTGAGATCCTTCAGGTTCAACATCCTCTTGCCCAGTGCCTTCTTCCTGAGCAACCTGGAGCCCCTCATGGGTTTTCCATCTACGTGGGCTCTCCCCTTTAATGCTGTGGTCAGTATTGATGTCCTCTATTATGCCAACAGGTTTGTTTTTCTTACCATACCTGTTGCATTCTTTCTAAAAAATTCATTTGTGCTGAGTTTTCTCCCGACTTATAACCCACTCGAAATGGTTGTAAACATTTTGCAAGCTGATTTGGAGAGCATGGGGATTTGGCCTTTAAAGACTACAAGTTGGTGTGCTGCTGCTGTGCACATGGAGAGCCATTTTACGTCCCTCTCTGTGCTGAAGAGGCACAACAGCCACGTCCTGAGCCCACCCACCGCCTCTCAGTCTCCTGGGCAGAAGCTGTGGCTCTCAATTTCTGTTCTGCGAAGCTTGGCTGGCGGGCAGCATCACACAATTTGTATTCTGGGGACAGACCAGGTATTGACATTGATTCAATTGATATTAATGCCACTGGCCAAATCAGCTAGTTTGTAGCTGACTGCAGGATGGCCAGACTGGTAATTAGAGTGGATCCATATGCCACTAGCTTTTATGTCACTGGTCTGAAGGGAAATTTCTTTTTCAGAAAGAAATGGTTGGCATAAAGAAATGTTTAGCATAACAAATGCATCAGGGGTTCCTTTTCAAATAGCGCAACAAATAACAGCATCGCCCTGTTTGGAGAGCTGCTGTGTATTCTCAATCTTTCCTCAAAGTGTAACCAAAAGGGCTC
Source organism: Cygnus olor (assembly GCF_009769625.2). Classification (NCBI taxonomy): domain Eukaryota; kingdom Metazoa; phylum Chordata; class Aves; order Anseriformes; family Anatidae; genus Cygnus; species Cygnus olor. Next base: position 119,470,586 of record NC_049169.1, on the reverse strand, counting down.
AAATTATTATAATCTTCAAATTCATCACCACCATCATCAACATTATTCTAACAATTAGAAATCCCAGCTAAGATCCAGACTGATCCTCTGGAACACACTGTTTCAATGACCATGCCAAACACCAAGGTAGGAGTAAAATAACTGGTGCAGCACATGCCTTCCAAGATTGCCCTGGTTTTTATTTACCAGATCACGCTGTCTCCCAAAGGACTAAAGCTTTGACTATCCTCTGCTTTCCATTTAAAATTTTGACAGAATATTGATTCATCATTCAAAAGCTTGCTTTAAGTGAGGGCTGTTATGACCGTTGAGGCTGAATGTTTCAGAAGGAACTTATAATGGTGTCAGAGTTTCTGCCTCGCTGGAAGCAGTTCCACGTAGAGTCAGACATGAAAGCCCCTAATTAATTAATTAGTTAGTCGTCTCTAAAAATACAACAGCGCTATACTGTTGAGCATGCTTATTTTTTCCCGGTGGTTTGGTGCACTGATACACTGCAACCACGGAGAAGAACAGAATGAAACATAGCAGAAGAAGCATGAGGGTGAGAAAGTTGACTGTAAAATTGGCATTAATTATTTAGCAGGGATTTTTCGTGAGAATAGCAAAACCGAGTTTTGTTTCACTGAAACAGCAGTCAGCTTGCCAAAGAGTCACTCGTAAGGGAGAAGGACTCTAGATTTTCTAAATATTGTTTTGTGGTTTTACCAGAAGTCTAAATATTTTGAAGTCAGGTCCCAAATATAAAGAGAAACTGCAGAACAGCCAATCAAGTAAAATGCCTACATTAATATAACAGAGTTTGGAAAAACTGGGGAGTGATACAAGGGGAAAAGTATCTTCAGAGGGCCAGGTGAAAATATTCTGGTTTAACCTTGATAATTACAGTCATAAGAAAACACTTTTTGCAGGTTTTCCTCTGAGTAGTTGGTCAAGCATGTGCTATAAAATAGAAAAACAAAATGCATTTTCATATACAGTAGTTTTTGTATTGCGTTAATTGGTTATGACTGATGCAATCCTCTCATCTTTCTCACATTCTTGGACGCTGAGGATGTATCAATACAGAATGCCCTACAGCATGTGTGCGCTGAGGGTAAGCACTACAGCCACAGTCATGTGAGCTGGCTTTAAGTGAAGAGGTAGGAACTGCAGCAGTAGTGTACCAGCAGCAGCACAAAGCTTAGCACACGACGTAAAATAGGCTCCACTGGCATGCACACAGCTTGATTCTGCCTTGACTATGACTTCTTCCATTAGCTGAACGTCTTCATTAAGATTAGCTCAGCTATGTCCACTCTATACAGCAGTCACGGCAGAGGTGGCTTTGCAATTTGCAGTGCAGATTATGAGGGTTATTATACAGACATCTCCAGTATTTTGTATTTTATCCATAACAGCTAGTAGCTAGGGAAAACAGAGAAAGGTATTTAATATGCATTGTGCTTCTTTTAGTGCAGAGTAGCAGCTGGTAATAAGGTGGAGGTTATTTAACATAGCAGTGTATTTGTGACTCACTAGTCAGTGCTTTGAGCATTACAGGCTGTGATGTCTATTTTTAAATAGTGGGATCAAAAGAACTGAGGGTTGTCTCATTTGCTCCTAGCTGTGGGTTTGTGTCTCAGCTATTGCTAACCCCTAGCTGGAAACGACTCCTTAAAGAAATGCCTCAGTTTGGCCTTCTCCTAGGAACATCATTGCTAGGAGATGTGGAAGGATTTTGAACAATGCTTAGAGACTTGCAGAGCTGTTCTACTAAAATAACTTCCATGTCCACAAGGTCCTGCTTTGCTCTCCCATAAATGCCCTCGCATCACAGCTCTGCCCATGAGCCTATAGTTGTCTACAAATCAAAAAGCTATAGTTTCATGATATGATAATTTTAGCTTTTAAACTGTAGGCAGCCTAGGACTCTTAGATTTAGATTTCAACTGCATTTTAATATCATTCAGATGCTACTATTTTTGACTCAAAATCGTGCTCACTAGCAGAAATGACAGTACGTTTGTTCTGCAACAACTTTGCAATTATTTGTTTAGGAAAAGCTGCTGCCAGGAGAGGGGGGTGCAGTTCCAGCCCTTCTCCTGTTCAGCCTTTTGGCATCTTTGCTGAGCCTGTCTGCGAGGTATCCTGTCAGTACAGCTCTGCAATGTGGGTGCTTATCCTCTCTGACAAGCATTGAACCATGTCATACAAAGTGTTGAAACACTGTCTGGCTTCCAGCTAATACAAGGCAATAGCATCAAGGCCCAGTTTTGAACTAAGATTAAAAGGCTTTCCATCGTGCCGTCAGCCTTTCGAGTCATGAGGTGGAGTAGTACAGAGCAGGCATATAGAAGTACTTGGTTATATCTTTACACATTTTCTGGTCTCAACTCAAGTACCTATAAACATGCCTATTTAAAACAAGCCTTGCTGACGGGCTTCAAATTGTCATGATTTGGAAACGTGTGCTGCTGGTCCTCTTGTTCCTCCTTAGACCTTATCTGTTGGTGTCTAAGGGCCAGAGTAGCTGCACATGTACAGGCTGTGAGTGCAATCAGGTAAAGCTACAGTTAGCACTGTAGTGCTCTTCCAGGTTATGGTAATCCACACTCTAATAAAACCACTGCATTCTTTGGCTCTGCACATGAGAGCAAGCCCTGTAGGCCACAGCTGCTTTTAAAGAATTGCTCTTTGCAATTCTTAGACTGGTTAAAATGCACTCTAAGAGCATGGTCACTGCAGGGAACGTTGTGTGGAGACAGAGAAGCTGGAGCAAGCCTGAATATAGGGATATTTTCCCAATTTGGGGGAAGGCTGGAAGGAGTGCTATCTCTGGCATCAGAACTGTCTCCATACAGCTATAATCCCACGTTGACAGCAGCTAGTATTTGAAGGCAGCCAGTCTTTGTTTGCACCAGACCAATCTAACCAACCACCCCTCCCTATGTCATCATCTTGCTCCATTCTCCGGGAGCGTAACCCCAGGGCTGTGTGATTCATTTGGCAGGAGCACTACGGTGGTCTGAACGGACTCACCATCACCTGGATCGGGGATGGAAACAACGTCCTCCACTCCATCATGACGAGCGCTGCAAAGCTAGGAATGCATCTCCGTATTGCAACGCCCAGGGTAAGAAAGCTGTGGGCATGGAGAAAGGAGGGCAAACCTTTGATTTTACAAGATACAAGAATCAATTTAGAACAAAGAATTAAATGATGTATCGTTATTTCATTCTGTAACTGTTGAAATACATTTTCCTTACCTTATTGGAATACTTTCTACCAGTTTATCCCCAAAATAAACTTTCAACAAAATCAAAGTAATGTCCTGAAGCTTTACAGTGCTGAATAACGTGGCATTTCCAAAGGAAAATGGTTCAGTCAGTATTTTTCTAAGCAGAGTTAATAATCATTAAAGATCTTATGTATGTTCCATCATGTTATCTATCATCTCTTTTGGCAGGGCTTTGAACCAGATCTGAGAATAACGAAAATAACTGAACAATACTCCAAAGAGGTATGAGCCCAAGGAACAACCTATCATAGTAGTTTGAATAGTTTATTTTTGCTATAAATGAAGTTGAAGTTTTGTGATTTCCTGATCTTCCTTATTTTATTCACATTAGTATGGTACCAAGTTGCTTCTCACAACAGATCCGTTGGAGGCTGCAAATGGTGCCAATGTCTTAGTTACAGATACATGGATAAGCATGGGGCGAGAAGAGGAAAAGGAAAGAAGACTAAAGGCATTTCGAGGTTATCAGATTACAATGCAGGTAAAAATTCAGATTTCATTTTCGGCTGATCCTTTTACAGATTGCATTTGTAAGAATCAACATCAATAAAGCATGGGTTTGGTGTGTTTTTGAGTGGAGCTATGGAAAAAAAATGCAAACCTTACTCCAGCTTGAAAACTCACAAAAATAACAAGGTTTGGGTTAATATGTACACTTCACATGGCTTGGCCTCTCTCAGAGCCTCCCAATGAGATCTAAATCCAGAACATAACCAGTGCAGGAGAGCTAATCCTTTACTTTTTTATATATATAAAAAAAAACTATTCCTAACCTTGAATTTCTTTTTTTTTGCCATCAGAAGAGATCCCTTACATTTTATTTAAAATGAGCAGCTCACAGATTAACTATTAAAGTTCATAGTCTGGGCATAATCTGGGGCAATTTTGTGTCTATCTGTCAATGTATAAAGCACAGAATAAATGTCTTTAAAAATCATCTAGTTGAAGTGCATATCAGAATAAAGACAGACATAATGTGAAGTCATAAACCATTAATTGTTCAAGATAAAAAGGACATTTTCCTTGCTGATAGAATTACTGATTTAATTGACTGTATTTTAAAGTAAGTTCATAAAATACTATTAATGGGTATGTCTCCGAATTGGCTTAAAGCTTCGTTGTTTATTGATATTAGATCAATATATTATGAGTGACGATATCAAAAGGAAAAAAAAAATCACAGCTTTTAAATCATGGTTTAATGTGTTCTTGTTGAAATTATCAATAGTATTATATTATTGTGTGACATTCAAATACAGATTGCAGTTTACCGATCCACTAAGTCACTAGAGTTTTTACTTCCTTCTAAAGCCAGAGAAATAGAAGTAAAAAATGGATTTTGTGAAAGCAGCACCGAACTCTTGCTGACTTGAATGGGGATATTCCCACCGTATTCACTGATGTGCAATTCTTTTGATGTCAGTGGAATTCTTCTGAGTTCATCATCAAAGTCACTAGAATGGGAGCTAATGTAAAATTTGCTAACCTTTTTACCAGTTAAAGATTTCATTAATGTAATAGCATATATCTTGATTTTTTTATTCTTTTTGATCTACAGACTGTGAAATCTGCTGCTCCCAACTGGACATTTTTACATTGTTTACCCAGAAAACCTGAAGAAGTTGATGATGAAGTATTTTATTCTCCAAGATCATTGGTTTTCCAGGAGGCAGAAAACAGAAAATGGACAATTATGGTAAAAAAAATAATAATAAAGGAAGATAACATGATTTAGAGGTTAGGTCACCTTCTGTCCTGCCTTACTGTACAGGCTTGGATTCAGTATGGTCTCTCAATAAATCATAAATATTAATACACGTTTCAAATGCACCCTGCTGCACATCACGGTTTTGACTGTAGGCAACATATATTTGTAGCTTAAATACTTCTGGACACAAATGTGACCTATTTTGATAATAGTCTGCAGTTGCTTGACACAGTTTTTGTCACTAAGTGAAACCTAAAGTATAAACTGTAATTTTATTTTATTTTTTTTATTTAAATCACTAGGTTTACAGTAATGATTAACTTCGCTGCTCCATTTTAAAACATGTTAAATGCTGAGGTCCCAGGGAGTGGTCTTACAAACTACAATTTCCCAAACACTTAAAGCAGATGGTGCTAGATATTCTGCATTTTTTTCTCAAGAAAAGCTGCCGTTGAAACCAATGGGAACTTTCCCTGAGAAAGCACCGCAAGAGCAAAACTTTGAAGGACCCTGAAAAGTTATGGTGTGTGTGATACTATGTGATCCATGGGAACCATGAGAGGACGCTTGGCACTTAATGTAAACCATAACTCCTCTCAGCATTCCTAGAATTTCAGAAAATTGCTGCCAAATCTCAGTAGCCTATTATTTATTGGTGGCTTTAGAACCATCATGTTGACAAAAGATAGCGAAAACTTTGAGATGAAAAACAAAACAGAAATGGCATTAACATAGCTCTCAGATGAACTCTAGATGTGCTTTAAATTAGTAAGTGGCTGAGTATTGTATGTACGAAAACATGAGATTTTGGACACAGTGAAAATTATTAACATATTTGTATTAAATTCAGTGCACAGTTTAGGCCTTAAACTTCTGAAAAGTGCTCATATTTTTTATTTTATTTTTACAATGTTTAATGACTCTAAAACAAACAAATAAAAAACACCTTTACTTTGGGTTCAAACTATACATTTTGTTTGGGTAAGAAAAGTGTCATACTAGTATTTTATCAAGCTAAAGAATAAAGAATGCATGGCCTTTTTTTATACCTTATTTTCTAACCCTTTCAGCTCAGCTAGCAAACTGAAAAATAAATTATTTGCTCAGCTGTAATTCCGAACAGGGCTGAGCATAGCTCTGAAATGGGCAGCAGTGGGGGGCTGCACAGCTGCGTGTTCAGTCCCCACCGTGTGCCTGGGTCTACCTGCCACACTGAGCGGTGCTGTGGGGAAAGGAAAGACAGGCAGCCAGAGCACAGCCCCTGTAAATCCTGGGCCAGAAGAACAATGCACAGTCAGACATTGCTGGGAAACCACGACAGTGTGAACCAGGTAATACCTTCTCAAAACTGAGCAAGCACAGGGGCTCGTTGTGCGTGCAGGTGCGGGGAGGACAGCAAAGCTGCTTCAGCACTATTTTATTTAGCTGACATTCCCGTTTCTCAGTTCATGGCCATACCAAGGGTTTGTTGGAGCGTGTATCAAATACTAGGGGGGAAGCAGGAGGGGTACATGACACACGATTAACCTCAGTGAGTATTTTCCGTGTTTTACCACAGAAAGTATAGCTAAGCTGGGATAAATTTTGAAGCCCTTATTCAAGTATGACTGTTGCTGATGCTAATGGCAGTTCTACTGAAATCTGCAAGCAAGCCCACCTGCCGTTTTGGTACCTACAGCATTTCCTAGGAGCAGCTGAGGATACAGTATAACACACCAAAAAGGCCTCAGCTTTTGGTCTAAATGTGCTTTCTCTGAATTTCTGCTAGGCTGTCCATTAATATATTTTGTCTGCACTGAAAAAACCTATCAGCTGTGATACAGAACATCCTAAGTGATTTTCAGCTCTTTCCTGATTCATCATCAGAAATTCTAGCAAATAAATCTAAGCGTGCACTTTTTGTCAGGCCAATAACTCTCAACACAAGACTTAAAGCTAGAAAATATTTTCCCCTTATTTATTTTTATGGAGTATCTGTTTCCAATGTGATTGGATTTTTTCTTTTCTTCCTCCTCTAGGCTGTCATGGTTTCCCTGCTGACGGATTACTCACCACAGCTACAAAAACCTACATTTTGATGCTTGGATTCCAGCCAAAAGAAAAAATGGCAGAATATTCTGGTCCACAAATACGTCTACCTTCTTCAGAAAGGATTGAGGCAATGAATGATTCTTTAATAAAACTGTGTGGTTAGCTCTGCTGAAGTATGTAATATTGCATTACATTTGTGAAAATGTTTGAGACAATAAACGCCATTCCAAAAGCTGCTTCTCGTCTAGAGCCTCTAAGCTGTGTACCTTTTCTAATGATCAGCATCACTGAAAAATTTCCAATGCTGTTCTTTAATGATTGGCTCTACCAGCATCAGAGGCATATTACAGTCTGTTTTTTTTTTTTTCATTCTTTCTTTCTTTTTCTATTTACTTTGTAGCTCTGTTAGAACTAGCATTGTGTAGTATGACAGACATAAACTTCTCTCAAAACTGATCCACTTAATTGCTGATCTCAGGGAGGGTGAGCAGACCAGCGATGCTTTACTGTTGGCCTTGGTTGCCCATGCTTCGTGGGTGCCCTGGCTGCTGTTTCTGTCCTCCAGCTAACCTCCAAATCCCTCTGCTCTTTGACACTGGAAATATAGAGACCCTGAGAGCATTATCTTCCTCCGTGACATTCCTGTGGGCTGGCACGGGAGAATACTGCTGCAGAACTGGAACAGAGCAGCTTCCACAGAGCTGGATGCAGAGAGATGCGGCTGGAAGGAATCAGTTCATTCTTTGTCCATCTCCCCTAGATCTTCACTCCCTAAACAGAATTTTGGCTAAAGAAGCAAGTTTTCTAACTCTATTTTTCTAAGGAAAAACAAGGGGCATATGATGGCATTGTGTACAGCTCCTTTGTGGAAAGAATTTGTTTCATTTCATCTGGTGCTGTAACTTGGTGTACATTTCAGCTAATCCCTCTCAGCAGTGAATAGATTCATGACATTTGTAGTTTTTATGATGGCTGGATGTGTGTGTATGTCAGCTAAAGCTTTGTGCACTATTAAGAAACACCTTCTTTGTTATCGCTAATTAGTTTCAAGAATGTGTCAGTGTGTTTCCTATGGTAATACTTGAACAATGTCTGTGATTTTTTAAAAATCTGCAAATTGGTTTCCATTTTCTGATCAGCTGCAAAACATTATTTAATTAATTTCAAAATTGGAATTCCCTGCTGGGCCACACATAACACCAAAATGAAAATAAAAGTACATTTGTTTATCTTATAATTGATTCATGGTTTTTGCAAGCATTTGTGTGTCTGTTGTTAAAATTAACATTTTCCATCAGTACACTACAAGTGTTTCAACAAGTCAGTGATCACTGACACCTCAGCAGAACTCTAGCTGCAGAACGAATGGAGGAGTAGGGTAATTTCTAGAAATCAATATTTTACTTTACAATTTATCATATGTAGAAAAATGCATGCAATACAGTATATATCTGGCTGTATTAGATCCTGCTTTGTGAACTGGGTTCCAGTTCAGCAAGACACTTAAAACTGTGTTTGGTCCTTTTGGAACCATTGAACTATGCTAAGTGCTTAGATTGTCAATATCCTTACTAACCTGAATTTAGTGCTGAAAGCAAGACAACTCATTTGGCTAGTCCTCTCACAAAAAGATATTAATATCAGTTTAATTATGTTGACTAATATGCTATCAGTGAAGTCTGGCAGATTTAAAATAACAGAATTGTTTTGTTACTTGTTTCTCAGTGAGCAGATTAAGAATTATCTTCTACTCTTTCACTTCTCTGTGCTCTGATTAGAGCTAATATGCATCTAGGTTATCACAGACTCTTTTTATACTTAGGAATCCGAGCAGGATGCCAGACATCTGAATCCCCTTGACATTTTTAAAACACATGGATAGATCGGCTGCATAGCACATGAGCAATGGAATCCAGCATTTCCAGTGGGTTAATTTCATGTGATTCTATTCCTCTGTGACAATCTACAGGAAAGGATGATAGTCCTTACAGTCCTTGATCTGTCTTGGACAAACTACTCACACCATCAGCTGTCCTGATACTTTTTGGAAGTACTGGGTGAACTTAGCACACACATGCAGAACAACTGAGCGTTTTGTAGAAGCACTGAGCTTACTAGACATTTCTGCACGTGCAATATACGGTCTGTGTGCTGGGAGCCAGGCACACCCCTGCAGGTCAGGTTTACTGAACTGCAGGCTGTCTGCACAGTGCATGCTGAGCAGATCTGACACTTCCTGGAGGTGTTGGGTTGGTACCAAATAGGCATGTACGTTTCTGCTGCGGGGACCCAGAAATACGGTGCCCTTAAGGCTTGTTCTGCCTGAAGGGACATGCACCGCTTCCCTGGCATCAGAACAGCTCTGTGAGGCTTAATCCACCTGTGCAGGCTAATCGTTGTGGGACTGCAGCGTGGTAGCGCGCAAGGCACCATTATTATGCCGTCCAGACTTCTGAATTCATTACTCGAATTTACAAGAGATGATTGCAAATGCAGTGTGTAAAGGAAACAGCAATAATGTGGAAATATTTCGTATGGAAAAAAAAAAGTTATCAGCATTCAAAAGGCTTAAAACAAATGCATAACAGGTAGCAGTCACTAATAGCTTACAGTGTTTTTCGTTACATTTATTATGCTTTAATCAGTAGAAGTGCTGTTTTCATTGATGAGTGCACTTGAAGAATAGGCTTTTTCTTTTTCTTTTTTTCTCCATCTTTTTACACAGAGGCTCATGCCTGGTTCCTGGTAGTCAAAACCTTCCTTCCCCAAAAACCCTTCTGTTTGACCTGGACAACAGTCCCGGGTCAGACCCCACACATGGACCGGCAGTGCGGGTGTGCCGTGTCCCACACTGACTTTGGTGCCCAAAGACTAACCACAGCTCCAAAGCTGGTACTAAACCTGGCTTTGAGGTGACCAGGGTAAGCCTGATCCCAGCTGCGGCCTTCTCAGACATCTAAGGGCCTCGGAGACACGAGCACAGGCCTGGCAGATGTGGCACAGTCTGGTGGGGCACTTAGAGCAGGAGCTGGTGGCCAGCAAAGACAACCTACAGCACCTCAAATGGCCCTAGAGTATTATGCTTTGGCACTTGGTCCATCACCACCGTATCATCATGGTACTCGAGAGTAAATGATTACACCTAGAGGTAGAAAAGCCATATTGCTTATTAGCAGTTTCTCACAGAATCACACAATTGTAGGGGTTGGAAGGGACCTCGAAAGATCATCAGGTCCAACCCCCCTGCCAAAGCAGGTTCCTTAGAGCAGGCTGCCCAGTTAGGCGTCCAGACGGGTCTTGAATATCTCCAGAGAAGGAGCCTCCACAACCTCCCTGGGCAGCCTGTTCCAGTGCTCCGTCACCCTCACCGTGAAGAAGTTCTTTCGCATGTTGGTGCAGAACTTCCTGTGCTCCATCTTGTGGCCATTACCCCTTGTCCTGTCCCCACAAACCACTGAAAAGAGGTTGGCCAAACCCCTCTGTCTCCCACACCTCAGGTATTTATACACATTGATGAGATCCCTTCTCAGTCGTCTTTTCTCTAGGCTGAACAGACCCAGGTCTCTCAGCCTTTCTTCACAGGGAAGATGCTCCAGGCCCCGCACCATCATTGTGGCCCTCCGCTGGACTCTTTCCAGGACATCCCTGTCTTTTTTGTACCGGGGAGCCCAGAACTGGACACAGTACTCCAGGTGAGGCCTGACCAGGGCAGAGTAGAGGGGGAGGATCACCTCCCTTGACCTGCTGGCCACGCTCCTTTTAATGCACACCAGGATCCCATTGGCCCTCTTGGCCACCAGGGCACACTGCTGGTTCATGGTCAACCTGTCGTCCACCAGGACCCCCAGGTCCTTCTCCTCAGAGCTCCTCTCCAGCAGGTCGCCCCCCAGCCTGTACTGATACGTCCGGTTGTTCCTTCCCAGGTGCAGGACTCTACACTTGCTCTTATTAAACCTCATTTGGTTTCTTCCTGCCCATCTCTCCAGCCGGTCCAGGTCTCGCTGAATGGCAGCACAGCCTTCTGGCGTGTCAGCCACTCCTCCCAGCTTTGTGTCATCGGCGTACTTGCTGAGGGCAGACACTATTCCCTCATCAAGGTCGTCGATGAAGATGTTGAACAAGACTGGACCCAGCACCGACCCCTGGGGAACGCCGCTAGTCACAGGTCTCCAGCCGGACTCTGCGCCGCCGATCATCACCCTCTGAGCTCGGCCAGTCAGCCAGTTCTCAACCCACCTTGCTGTCCACTCATCTATCTCACACTTTCTCAGCTTTGCTATCAGGATGTCATGGGAGGCAGCATCGAAAGCCTTGCTAAAGTCAAGGTAGATGACATCCACTGCTCTCCTCCCATCTACCCAGCTGGTGATGCCATCACAGAAGGCACTGTAACCACTTGTTCCGCAGTTGGTTCCCAGTAGTGGTGGGATTCCTTGGCCACTTCTATCATCACCTGAAAATAATCCAACCTTCGTTCTCGAGTCAGTGCAAGAAGAGGGAAAAAGAGCTCCTCTATAGTTTTCTTAGAGAGTAAGAATAGTTTTTGTCCTGTGTTCTCTTTTACATACACAGAGGACACACTGCACAGAAACATGCAAGCCTGCAGAAAGAATTTGCAAATAATCAACATCTTGCAGAATATGAGGAACAGTAAGCTTAGAAAGGACTCAGTGGGGATCTTGGACAATCAGGAGGAGACAAAGAAATGTAGAAATTCTGAAACAGAATTAAGCATTTTCTTTACACCAGTTTACATCAGAAATGAGAATGAAAAAAAAAATCTACAGCAGACTTACTCATTTTCTGGTAGCAGAAGCAATCACCTGTGAGAAGCTGAGTTGCTAGAAGGAAAATACAGGAATAACTAGATGCATTAAATAGCAAGGAGTCACCTGGGTTTGGGTGCATGAAGTCCTCCAGAACTCCTGAATGTGTGTTTACACCTCATAAAAAAACAAAAAAAAAAAAACAAAAAAGCAAAAAAAACAATGTTAGCCAAAATCATTTCACTGCCTTTCAAATTCTGTAAGAAAGGGAGGAGGAGCTGCATGGAGGTCTGAGCAATGCACTGAGATGATCGTTCAGTTTGGGGAGAGCTTTCCCGGCTGAGCAGAAGCATATCGAGCTTAGTTTTGTTTTCCAGGAATGTGTAATGCTGGTGGAAAGGCTGAAAAACACTTTTCTGCACACAAAGGGAAAGGTTTCTTCTTTCTTCTGGGTTTCCCATTACTCAGTTAATCACTTGGTTAATGTATTGAGCTAATAAACACTGCTTTTTTTGATTATTTTGCCAGGGCTATTTAATCAGCTGCTTTTCAAATGCAGAGCCCAGAATTTCTGGGTCTTGCCCAAGGTTATGTGTACAGAGACACTTCATAAGCCACAATAAACATTTTATTCAGCCCAGTATTTGCTATCATGACTAATGGGATACAGCTATTTGCAAGGCAATTTGGTTCTTACACAATCTTGTTACCAACTCTTTGAAGAAATCCCAAACCTTTGTGGCCTCTGTAAATGCTGATGATCCCTTCCATGCCTGTGTGTGTGTAGAGGATTTTCTCTAGGGTCAAGCAACCCGAGGTGACTCCATTCAGAAAGCAGATCTTTCACAACCACAGTCAAAGCATTGTCTGACGCTGCCAAATGCCTTGGAAAGCTCCTTGTGGACTGTGTTGTATGTTAGAGGACTATTGAATTCTGCTGCTCTCTAATGGGCCTGTTTTAAGGGGATTGGCACCCGTGCAAAGCAGGCTGCAACACAAGCATAATGTATCCAGAAAGAGGGACAAGTACCGAAGTTGCTGCCTTCGTTGGTCAAAGTTACTTCGTTTAGCTGAGGCTTAAGCTGTGAGGAATCACAGAAATAGCTGGGAAAGAGTATTGAAGAGTGGACAGGGCAGGTGCTTAGTGATTTAAGCACCAAAAAAAAAAAAAGAAAAAAAGTGCATTGGAGGGAGGAAGTTAAACTGCTCGCTCACACAGGCTGTGGGACTTCACAGGTCCCTCTCCAGGTCAGAGCCAGCAAGTTCAGCGGTGTCTCACCTGCCTGACTTCTGTCTTCTCCAGCATCTTCATCTGAAACACCCAGCCTGTGTCCAGCTGGGAGGTGGATGCAGCCCCTCCGTGCCCCCGGGATCTCTGCCCAGCATTGTGGGGCTGGGCCCCCACCTGCTGCTGCCTCAGTGGGGCAGGTTTGCATCCATTTTATGAACCTCCTGGTGTGGAGCACCCCACGGACCTGCAGACGGGGCCTTATGTGTTCCCCGTGATGGACAAGAGCATGTTGGAATTGATATCACTCGGGGGGATATTTGCTTGCTGTGGGAATTTAACTAATTGAAAAGAAATGTCTCCCAGCTTTCGCGTGAGTCATCAGCAGGCTCTCAAGCCCCACTCCGCAGCTTAGATTTCTGATTTAAACCCTGGAGTAGTTTTGGGGGATTTCCGAGCACCAGGAAAACACTCTGCTCCCCTGGGTGTTTCTCCCCCTCATGCAGCCTGGTGGGCTCCTCAGGGCACAGCCACCTCCGATGGGAGCAGGGGCAGGGACCACGGAGGGACTGGGGGCACTTTAGGCTCAGACTGACTTCAGACAATAAAATGTCTTAATCCTGATCCAGTGATACATAATACACTTCACGCGTCAGTCAATCACCATAGGCATATAAACCTGTAACACGGAGTTTTTGATAGTACAGTCTACACGGAGAGAGCCTCCAGATCTCCCTCTCTTATTCTTCTGTGCTGTGACACAACTGGGTCTTTAAGTCCATTTATAACCCCGAATTTCAGGTGTTTTGCATAATTACAATGCCCCTATGTTTTACTTTAAATTACTTACACATTCATGCAATAGGAGAAATTTTTGAAAGTGTAGCCAAGTAATTTGATTTTGAGAAGTGCTCCAGAGGAGACAGGGGTAGACACATATAATTTGTCTCCTACCAGCTTTATGAGTCCCCCTCTCACAGGAAAGCCAACAATTCCATCCAGAAATAATTCCATTAGACGTGAAATATCAGAGCTGTGAATCACCGGGCATTTCAGAGCATCGCTTCACAGCAGGAGAGCCGCTGAAAACTGCACCGGAGACAGGAGTTTAATTCTTATTGTAGCACCAGGGAGGAAAATGCAATCAAAAACAGCTATAGGAAGTTGCAGTACAGCAGAACGATCTATTTTACCTGCCGTCTTCCTGGGAGAAAGAAACCAGGAGATTATAGTTATTCTTCTAACAGTACTGTTGATTTAGCCAGGGTAGTAACTAGGATTCTCAAGACTGCAATCAAGGGCTCTGAAAAACGTGTTCAACAACTCCTCAGCAGGACTGCATTATAGGGATCACGCACACGTTGCTTTTAGGCATCCACATAACAGGAGGAGAACTGGTCCGACCGAGGAAAGGCTTTCCTGGCGCTCCGAGAGGGCGGTAAGACCAATTGGAGGTGTATAAGACAGAAAGGGTTCTGAATTGTGGGGGCAGTGAGCTGTTAATACTCAGTGCCACAATGGATTTTCTTACTCTTCCCTCTTGCTGAGCTGGACAGAAGAGCAAGCATGCTTATTTTGAACATCGTACATGGCAAGTGACAATAATTTATAGGCACGGGACCTGACCTTCAAGGGAAATAAATTCACAGAAATTGCATGGACCTCAGCACTCAGCATCTCTGAAAGCTAGCGCGTACTGCCTGTCTCCAGATGGCTGGTACCTGTGTAAGGCAGGTGTCAAGGCTACTGTAAAAAAAAAAAAGATCCTCTGCAGCTTTTGGACAGTCTCCAAAAGAGGTAGCTAGTGAGGCTGTCCTGTTTTTCAACCCGTTGATGGAGACCCATTACTCGATAAGATGTCTGGATGCCAAATACCATGATGGAGAGAGAGAACATATATTATGATGGTTGTTTGCAGAAGCAAACACAGGAGCAGGAGCACGCTTAACCACGAATGCTCTGTGAAAACGGGTGGCAGGTTTTCAGTTTAGTTGTGCCTCTCAGTATCAAAGCACTTTGTCAAGGCAGTTTTGCAAAATAGAGCTCAGTCTTTCATTAGGATTTTTTTTTTTATTTTTCTCCAAGTTGGTTTTGCTGCTGAAATAAATAAATAATGACAGAATCACAGAGGCCTGCAGGGAGCTCTGGAGGCCACCCGCTCCAAGCCCTGCCCAAGCAGGGCCACCCAGAGCAGGCTGCCCAGGGCCGTGCCCAGGCGGCTTTTGGAGATCCCCAAGGAGGAGACCCCGCAGCTCTCTGGGCAGCCTGTGCCAGGGCTCCTCACCCGCACAGCACAGAAGGGCTGCCCGGTGCTCAGAGGGAGCCTCCTGGGCTCCACTTTGTGCCCACTGCCTCCCGTCCTGGTGCTGGGCACCACTGAAAAGGGCCTGGCTCCGTCCTCTCTGCACTCTCCCTTCAGGCAGGTTTGACACAGGTCTTTGACAGGGCACTGTCCTGTAGCCAGGATTCTCTTTCAATTTTCCAGACACCCAGAATTATCAAAACTGCTGGAGAAATGGACTGACTGTTCCTCCTCTGCCTGTTCCCGTCTCTAAGTACCAGCATCCCAATTCATCTCTCAGCTTCCCAGCACCCAGGAGTGCAATACAGTGTGGAACAAAAGGCTCAAGTGAGAGATTTAAAACAGCAACAACAACAATAAAAGCTTTAAAAAATACAAAGTGTTAGTCCATTTATGCCATATATTGCCTATAACCACAAAAAGAACGTCGTGTCCTCAGATGAAAACTGAAGAGCAATGCCCATCTGGTCTCTGAATGCTGTTTTGCATTCAAGGTGGTTGGTGGTAATCGATAAGTGACTTGAGACGCTCCAACCACTTATTTAAAAATTGCTGTGCACTAATCCACGCAGAGATCTCCAAGCCGTGAGCAGCGTGACCTATCAAGCGTGTGCATAAGTGTAGAAAAAGGGATGAATGATCTTGAGAACTGCTGTGTAAGTACTGAAATGATGTATGGTCTTGCTAGAAATGTGTTGAGTTTGAAAAGTCTGCACAAAAATAAATAAGAGAGGGAAAATTCACTGGTTCCCACCTTCCCCCTAACAGATAAATCACAAAGGCTTTCCATGCCTCCCTTGAGATACTTATTTGCTCTGCTCTACCCCCCAGCCACAATGAAAGGGGCTTTTCTTCCACTCAGACTGACCTTTGGCAAACATTTCCTTTTCAATTAAGATCTGAAATCTGCTCTGGCTGGAGGCAGCGGGGAGAAGGCTCTCTAAAGCCATTCACTCAAGATTCAGGACAGAGAATAATTACCCGAATTCATAAGGTTAATTCCAGTCTAGACTAAGGCAGAGAGATGTCATCTAGAGATGTCCATAGGAGAACAATATGCCTGTCTTTCTGGACTCTCTGGCCTCTCTGTGCGGCCTGCCTACTAGGTAGTATGGATATTTCTCTCACAGACTGTTGGGCAATTACTGAGCACGAGGCTTGCTTTCCTCATGTCATTATCAGTTCTGTAACCAGTGTGAGGCTCCCAGGAACGAGGCTTTGACTGCGGCTTGACCTGGCTCACCGGAGTGAATGGAAAGTCTCCCACACACAGCAGTGTTTGGCACTGGGGAGGGTGCTGCCTGAGTGAAGTACGGAAAAATTATTACAAACATACATCAAAAACTTGCTCCCTGCAAACTTATAGGTGAAGCCTAGAGTAACAATACACGAGCTCAATAAGAAGGGCTAGGGTAACTAGCAGAGGTAAAAGAAAAACATCAGATTTATCATTTTAGGAATTTCAGTGGACTGCACTGGGCAGAGCGGATGGATGTCATGGTCCTGCCCAGCCTAAGTTCTCCAGACATCTTTGCAAATTCTTGCTAAGGGGACAGTATTGCAGGTCCTTTTCTCTCTCTGTGCTTCCTTTCAAACAGCAACCTCCGTGAGTGGCTTTGTGCCCAGCTTGTCCTTGGTCAGCCACACTACAGCAAGCAAACCACTGACTTGAAACTGGCTAAGTGACATGCCATGCTGAAAAGCTTGGGTTTTCGCAGTGCAGTTATCTCGGTTTCATGGCACGGCCATGTCAAGACAGTTACACTAATCATGGTGTCACTGCTGGAGCGGTTTAAGGATATCATAAAACCTTGGCTTGTGAGGAGAAATAGCATCCTTCAAGTCAGGGCTCTTACCACGCAACTTAAATCCTCTCTTCTGCTCCTGTGAAACAGGAAAAACTGGCCCAGTGCTCATGCATTTCTTGGAGGATGGCACACACGCTAGATGCCACTGCCCCTTTCCCAACTACTAGCCCATATCTTCCTTAGGTCTTAATCCTCCTAGCTGGCTTTGGTGCCATCCATTTCACAACACTTGCTGAATTTTTTTCTTTCTTTGGCTTTGACAATCCTGCCTTCCTCAAGATCTCTTTCTATTTCTTTAGTTATTCCTTTAATGCTTCTAAACATCTTCTGTTTTTCTCCCTTCTTCTGAAAGGTCCAGTGTAGGATGGATTCCTACAGCCTGAGCTACTTGCTGTGCCCTACGTGGTATTTGCAATCGTCCCTTGTGGCAGAAATTTATGAATACTTCCTCCTCTTGGCATTCCTAGTATCAAAACCACTTAACCTACTCCATGTGCACTGATAAAGCGATTTCCTTTACTGTCTTATCCCTTCCTGCTGCTGTCTTCATTATAATTACATCAAGCACAAATATTCTCTGTTCACTTTCCAGGCCTCTGTTTACTTACTTTAATGCCTTGTTGATTTGCATCCTCTGCGATGCCAGAAATTTCAGCCTCATTTGCCTGGATATCTAGTTTGCCAATGACTATCTGCATGCTTTCTTCATCAGGGAAGGAAGACCCCCCTGATACTAGTCTTTAAAATTTGCACCTGGTCATTTTGCTGGGCATTTTTCTTTTTATTGTGCTGCCAATACAACCGTGTCCATTAAGCAAGATTGTGCAGTCAGAAGAGGAAATAAAAAGACCTACTCTGTGGGTTTGTTTGTTTTTTTTTTTTTTCCCCACGTTCACATGTGTGTGACTGAACTATTTATGGTTATGGCATGATCTGTTTAAACAGGACCAAAGTATGCGAGGAAGAGGCAGTGTGAGCAGGTGCATAAAGTACTGGACAATGACTTGGGGACCTGGCCTTGATTCCAGCTCTGCCACTGCTTTAGCATGCTTCAAAAAGTTACCCGCTTCTGCCTCAGTTTCCCCATCTTTGAAATAATAATAATTTTGTCTGATTACAACGTGCTTTGAGACCGAGTGGTAAAATGCACTATGTAATAATCACACAGTGTTGTTTTTCCTGTCCAATTTTTTCTCATTATTTGTCACACCAACTGTTTTCATCTGCTTCTAAATTAGATCATCAGCATCTGAAGGAATCGCACCTTTTCCACAGTGTGCCGGTGGAGGTGTTTCAGGGCTCCCTAACTTCCAGGTACTAATGCAGCACAAACAATTATGTTAAAAGCACCTCTCCCGGAGCTATGGACAATACTACAAAGGGGAATGCTAAGTGTCTGCACTACACAATGCGGATCTAAAGCAATTTCTCGTGACATTTTATAGTCTGACGGTTGCCTGAAAGAGACCCCATATGGGATGTAAATTGCATGTGTTGCTGCCATATGCTTGGGGAAGCAAGATCCATTTGTTCTTTTAGAATACAGAAGCCTGCTGAATTAAAACAAGAAATCAGATACACATCATGTTCATCCCTGCTTGTGTTTGGGCTGTAGCATTCTTTATTCTTTTTCTCCTGAGCACTGCATAAGGCTCTATTTGGTGTAGCTGAGCTTCTATCGCAGGGAATCTGTGCACTATTTTTGAAGGGATGCAACAGATCCTGGTTGAGAACTGTATTTTCACTCCAAGGGGAAAAAATATGAGCTACCCCATAAAACACACAAAGCCAAATTTAGACATAAGTCTGACTCCATGAATTTCCTGACCTCATGAGTGTTCCAGTCGCTTACACGAGGACTCAATTTGTCCTGGGATGCACATTAGTACACTGGATAATTAGTCGAAAGCTAAGAAATTTCTATTTAATCTTTTCAAGATCTTTCTTTCTCTAATAATTTACAGAAAAGATAGGTAGAATGGGTAAGGGTTGTTTCTGTTCTCTGTTTCTCTGTCCTGACACCCTATAATTTTTAGGGATTCTTGTGCTTTACGTGAGACCTGTAGTGGTTTTATGGCTGTGCATAAATATGAGAAACAGCAACTGGGGAGGCACTGAAAGAGCCCGACTGAAAATCTTCATTAGTGAAATGCACAAGACACCAATCTTACTCGACCCCTGCTGTAATTCAAAAAATGAGACAATTTTTGTTTAAGTGTTTGTGTTCTGATATGAATGGTACAGAGGCTTAGGCTCTTAACGGTATCCATGATTTCCTAACAGCACCTTTCTCACGTCACATTGTTGGTTGGTTGGTTTTTTCTTTTTGGTTGTTTTTGTTGGTCTCTGAGCCTTAGGAAACACAAAGCAGAAACAGCTTGATCCTGAGAGGATATCTTCCCTCGGGAAAATAAACACTAGGCTGTCAGAATTAAAATTTTTGCAAGACCTGTGCGCTAGATCGAAAAGAGATGGCTTTGCTTCCAAAACACCTGCCACACGGGTGTCACCGGAGGCCAGCAGGGTTTGCATCCCCCAGTGGCTGCCTCAAAGAGAGGTGCCGCCGGGTGGGCTCCTCTGGACGGGCTTCAGAGGGCTGCCTCCTGTGCCAGCTCCTGTGCTGGGCTGCAGGTAGAAACAGGAGCTTCTGTGAGAGCTGTGCTTCATCCTGGTGTGGGTGTCCAACCCTGTCTGGGGCTGGCACGTCTTCGGTGGGACAGCTGCTTTCTCCGTACTTCATCAGGGTTTGCGTGGCCACCCCGTGCACGGACATCTCAAGGGTGATGAACTCCTCCCAAGGTGTTTCAGTTTGGTCTCCTGAGGCTGAAGGCTGTTTTGGAAGCATGTGAGACTTCCTCAGGTCGAAAGTCTGCAGCACAGCTCAGAGTAAAGGTTAAGGCAAGGCAGTCTGTACACCAGTTACCTCTGTCTCTGACTCTCTCTACTGTGCACCCCTCTGTTTTCATTGCTTATTTTCGATAACATGACCAGATGAACTCTTTTACTGTGAACGTTTGAAATACACATTCACCCTCTTTCATTTGCATACTGATCAAAGTTATAAACCATGAAATAGGCTAGCCTTATACCATCCATATTTCCACCTTCCTTCAGGGCTTTGAATATGTCTCCCGCGAAGATATTTTAGGCTGCTTACCCACCCCTAGGCAAGGGCAGAGCACTCCTTCTTGTTCTCTAACCTACATATGGACCGCCAACAGAGAGCCTTACACTCATTGAAGCATTTAAGAGACCAAAAGAGAAAGCAAACCAAGATTTTGAGAAAAAAAATCCCTAGAAGAGAAACAGAAAAAATAAATAAAAGACAATAAATTAAAAAATAAGAAGCAACTAGAGTGGATTAAAAAAGCATTTCCCTGGGACAGTGCTGAATGGAGCTTTTGTATCATTTTCCTGCTGTGGTACAGTGCAGAAATCTCAGGCCATGTCATACGCTGTGCTCCTCCAGTCCTGTTTCTGAGGTTTGCTCAGCATTGCTGTCCAGCTCATGACTGCACCAAGAGTAGGGGAGGTCAGGAACCAGGCATCCCATCCTCTGGAAAGCTGCATGGCTTCAAAATTTGGTTTCATTCTGAGTCATTAAAAAAAAAAAAAAGTGATTATGACATAATTTTTCATGTAGAGAAATACACAAATGTTAAGGACAAAATGTTTCCTTTGGACTTACTTAATTAGACTTCATTTTGCATTTATGTAAAACAGCAGTGTAATGTAAGGGCTGTAGGAAAAAGGTAAGAACAGAGCATTTCATCATCTTCTGCAAATATTTTAATGAGAGCCATATGTACCCGTAGAAATATTCAGTTTTGTCAAACCAGCATTTTCCAGTGGGAAAAAAAATCACTCTCGAAAAAACCTGCCTTGCCTTTCAATATGTTCACCTAGTAGTTAAAATCGGGTATTAACCAGTCAAATATATGTATTTGCCTTGCTCCTCCTTCCATTTCCAGAAAGAAGGTCACCTAGTGATTTATGGAGGCTTGTGAAGACAAATAGACTTTTTTCCAGTGGAGACGAGCCTGAAGATTTTTCATCTCCGTCTTGTATCAGGATTTAGGCTTCAGGGACAAAGAGGAAAGTTGGTAGGAGAGTGAGCACTGTAAAACAGCCGTGCTGGGTGGTTGCTGAGGTTGTTGAGCTCGCTGTTAAAAACCAAACATGGCTGAACTTCAAGTGTTTGGGAGACACCACCGTTTGTCATTAACCCCTTATCAATGTGTTGTGGGATGTGCGGGACAGGCTTCGGCTGCATATGCACTCAAAAGAAGCAACACTACATGCAGCAAGCACTTAAAATGTCTGATCGTTCAGGGAAGTGAGTATTCATCTGTCCCTCTGCAGGTCATTCATCCTCTCCTCAGCGGTCTCTTTAGTAATAGGTTAATACAGTAACATAGTGTATGTGGCTGAGCAGTTATGAAACTCTAATAACTTGCCTAGGCCAGAAAATGAGCTTGTGCACTGCTTGATAATCCAGCAATTACTAATCACCATCTTAGTTTCCTGTGGGAAGAAACAGTGATTACAGGAAAGTCACACCACACCGCATTAACAGAGCATTCAGAATGCTTTTAAGAAGCAGATAATATTTTACAAATAGTTGTGGGCAAGCAGATTCAAATCAAGACTTAATTTAGGGAACACCTCCTTTGATTAAAAAAATATGTTCCCAAGAACAGCTGGAGTCATTTGCCGAGATAAATCAGATGCTACTCTCAACTTTTATGGGTTGCTAAACCCATGAAATATATGGTATGTCTCGGATTTCTTGGCTGCATTCTTGTGCTATGAACACAGATACTGGAGTTTACTAACAAAGAAAAATGATGGACCCAGCAGGCAATGGCAAAGCCATATCTTCTTTTTTCATTTTTACTGATTAGAGCTGAGAGGCGGAGAGAAGTCTGCTCTGGTGAGCCCTCTTGAGCCTTCTGATTTTTCCCATATTAGGCATAGGCTGAAAACAGCTTGGATCTGGTGTTGCCTTCTCTACCTCCAGAAAGAGAAGTAAAGGAAATCTCCCTGAGCTTTTCTAAGGTGGGGCAGAAGATTCACTAGCTGTCACAAAGACCTGGGAAGAATAATGGATTTTTAGGAACGCTGCCTCAAGAGAGAGTCTTAGGGAATGCTAAGTCCTCCTGTATCTAGCAACTCCAGGTTTATGATAAATGCTTCTTCTTTTCTGGAAATGGCTAACTTATCTAAATGAAAAACAAAAACAAAACCACTTTTTTTTTTTTTTAAGATGATAACAAGGCTGAGAAAACATCAAAAGCTGAACTGTATTGCATTATATTTCCTCCCTCCTCTCATCCCATACAGGATAGAGCAACTTCACACACACACACACACACAAATCTTGCAAAAATTTGTGTCTCAAGAGTCTTGTATGGGGAACCATGGGGACATGATCTGTATTGTGCAATGGTGAATTTATTTTGGGTGCTGGAGACAGAGATGATCAAGGATGAGGATGATGTAAGCAATAAATACAGCTCTAAATGAATAAATACAGGAGGCAGATTTTAATATACACAACAAATATGTAACGAGGCACCACAAAAGAATGAAGAAGTTCTTTGCTGTTTTGCTTTTGCCTTTTGTAGTGTAAGTTCAGAGTTCACAGAAAGCTCCACTTCCAGGCATCACTGGAAAAGATGTGATGTAAACGATCTGCCCGCTTCAGATCTTGTTTTACTTTCCTGAACTGCTCTGACTCTGGGTGTGGTGGCTGCAAAGGTAACCAATGGGTTGTACTGAAGTACAGGTTGGGGCTGAGCTGTTTGCCGGTGTGATGCACGATGTTCTCTTGTAGAGATTTTGCATCTTCTCCTTGGGTGGTTTTGCTTAGTCTCTTTTATTATTCATGTTATGGCAGTTCCTCTGCTAATCTATAAACTGCTTTGAAATTCTCCTAGTTGAATTATCAGCCAAAATTCAAACCGTTGCTTTTGTTGGCAGCTAGAAGGGAAATCACAACATTGCATTACACAAAAGCCTCTAGCCTCCTATTCCCACTTTCTCCTTATTTATGTTTTTTCTTTTTCTTTGTATAGAAAGTAATGACAAATATCTTATTAAATTATGAGAACAATATTTCCATTGTGAAGTCTGCAGGAGATATTTTATTCAATTTGTGATTTCAGTTCTGAACTTTCGGACTAATTCTCCTAGTCAGAAATTCCTCAGTCTCAGGAGGAAGGGAATTGTTCTGAAAAGACTTCCAAAAGCCATTTTAGCCAGTTGAACTATTATGCACGTTTGGGGAATACAAAAATAAAAGAGGTTTCTTCCTTTTCTTTTCTTTTTTCTTTTTCTGTTTTGTTTCAGCATCGACAACTATGTAACCTTTTGCCACGAGGAAACGTGCAATTTCCTAGTAACTGATGCAATGGAAAGTACCCCAGGTGAGCTATAACACTTGCAGGGAGAATATGTCTTTCCCCACTTCTGTGCCAAACACGAAAAGCTCCCACATGAAAGTAATGACATTTTGAAAACAAAAAATATTGGTTAAGCCAGTCATGATTTGTATTAGAGAAGGTATTAAAAGTATGGATTAAGTTAAAAAAAAATCACCCATTTACGGAAATGAGCTATCCATCTGGTAGCTTGGGTTGAAATCGTTAGCGTAATGAAGGTTTCTGTAGAATCTCGTAGTGCTAGTGGCACTGGGTAGGGGAAGCAGGAGCTCTTGTGGAGGCCAAGAAATTGCGTGCACTACAGGAAGGAAAGAGCCTAATGAAGATAAATCCATACATGCATATTCATACCATTTCTTTCTCTCACCCACTTGACCTTGCTTTCACAAACCAAAACGCAAGGATATTTTTCCACCATTCTTTACATATTGCACCTTGACTTTTGCTGATACCTAAGAAAAGCAAGCAGCTCGGAAGGTCAGAGAAGTAGCATATTTTTTCCACTGACAGGAACAAACTTAAGAAACACTATAAAAATCCATACTAACAGTAGCAGAGAGCACTAACAATAGGCTGCATTCTCTAAGTAAAGATTAAGGCAAGTGGTGCATTTGGAAACATGCGTAGAAGGGAAGAAGAGCATTTTGTAACCCAGATCATTTCTGCCTTGTGATCATTACAGAAGAGAGATTTTTCAGAAATCTCAGAAACCAGGAAAGGAGGGAGCTCCATGCCCTTCCCGGAGTTCCTCCTTCTAGGCTGGAAAGAAAGCAACGTTTGACATGTTTCTGAGGATGAGTTGTGTGCAGTTGTTCTCATGCTACAGCACCAAGAAGCCCGGAGCAGATGGCAGGCGCGTGGGTGGGGAGCGGATTGCTGAGATTCCAGCAGGAACAAAAGGAGAATCGCTGCTTATTGGGAGAGCTGCAAATGCGCACGGGCACGGCTTTGCGCATTTTTAGCCACCCTTCACTGCACCAGCATATGGGACACGAGCGTGCTGGAGGGGTATCAGCTAGCGGGAGGAATGTGGTGGGACAGTAATACTCCGGGATGATTAATCGGAGCATGGTGAGAGTTGCTGTTTATATCTAGTTATGCTTCTCCCCTGTGTCATGAATCATCCGATACACCCGAAACTGAGAACAGATTGCAGTGGAGTATGAACTGCTCATGGCTGGGTACTGCCAAGGTAGGAGAGTTAGAAGAGCAGGCAAAGTGTGTCACTGATCCTCTCTGGCTGGCTCATTCAGGTTTTTGGAATTTGGGAAGAGGAGGCAGGAGGCTGGTGTGTATCCAAGTCATGACTCAGCCCTGGGTCTGGAAGTACGCAGAAGGCACAGACAGATGCAGAAGCTGGGAAATACCCCTAGGTCCCACAGTAAAGACACGGATCTGAAACTAAGTTAGTAAATGAATAGATGAATCAGTAATTCAGGCAGTTTTTTGAAAGACTTCATCAGCATTCCCAATAGTCAACTTTTCCACCAGTACCTTCACACAGTAGCATAAAGCAGCTTGGCACACTGTACAGAGCCTGATGGAGAAAGATGCATTTGGGGCAAGAGAGTGGCCTTCATCCAGTCCAGAAAAGGGAGAGAAATTCATGTCACTGTTCATTTTTACATTCCTGCTGTCATGAAGTTTGAGCATGAGCATAAATCATAGACTTCAGAGAGAGAGGAGTTGTGTCAGAGGTAATGTTCTGCTGAGATGACTTGTAAGGAGAAAGGATCGAGGACCTAACCCTATTTTATACTTTCTGTTCTCTGCCCTCAATGCCTAAAATACCCTGTGTGGAGTCCCAGGCAGTGTCAGTGCTGTCCTCTGTCACCAGAGACAGCAGACTGGGATCACATCTTCACTTACCACATTCATTATCATGTCCACACACCTATGCCTAGAGATCCACTCCTGAGAATAACACTCAAAATGAAGTCATTGTGAAGATGATTAAAGCAGAGGGGGCTGCTCTCTGTCACTAAGCATGGTGGGGTCTGCGCTGCCAGGCAATGGCCTCACTGGAGCGGTGGGCTCAGTGTGGTCCATTCTTGCCCTGGAGACCACCATCGCCTTCTGCAAAATGAAATCTCCTTTTTTTCACTGGCTGCATTTTTGCTAGACGAAGTCCCACTTCATCCTGTAAATTCGGAACACCAGAAATGTGCCTCTCAACAGGTATTTGAGGAAGGCATTACTGAGTCCCCATGGGCACACTATGTCTGATGATGCTATTTCAGAAGATCCAGGGATATGTACCATATGCAGAATATTATTTCAGGAATGTCAACAGCACCAGGGTCAAGAGGTGTCCTGAAACCACTTAAAATAATAATTAACAAACAAACAAACAAACAAACAAAAAAACTAATTTTCTCTTGATACTCATACCTAGTTTATGTAACTTGTCCTAGTAACTCTTCTTTTTACCTTCCCAACATAACCTCCTACCAGAGGGATCATCATGTGTTAATTTGATTCATAAGGTTTCTGGGACAGGGAATGCATTCTGCTCTACTTGCAGTGCGTGCACCTGGCACTTCCTATCTTTCAAGTGCTTGACTGTGCAGCCTAAATAAACATAGCTTTTGTTTAGTGTTATTTGTAATGTATTTGTATTGCCATATTATATTCATATTAATAATGTATTGTTAAATATTGGAAGAGAGTAATTTGAAATGTAAGACGAAATGAGAGGTGGATATGAAAAAATATAATGCAATAAAGTCTAGAGAAATGCAATATGAAGATGACTGAATTAGGTGTTGTGTGGGTAGCTGTAAATACAGTGCTTTTAATTTTTAAGGATCTGACTTTGCAACTTGAATCTTGTTTTTTTTTTAAATCAAGTTTTTACTTTTTTTTTTTTTTAATGCAATTACCCATTTATTTCCATATGGTAGAAAGTTGCAACAAATTATAGGTAACTATAGCAAGCTGCTGCCATAGTGAGAAGGATCTGAGCTGCAGGCACAGACATATAGGGCCAGACCTAGACCCCTAAGTTTAGGTGTTGCTAGAAGAGCTGTTGACATGTGAGCCACTTAACTATCCCCCCGTTTTAGTCAATGGGATGTAGAGGGCTACACTAAAATGGGCACATCTGGTGCATTCACAGCTCTCCAGGTTCTACTGAAGAATATGAATTGGATCTCCACTGACTCCAACAGGAGCTGAGACACCAACTGCACCTGCTCCACAACTCCACAACTATGTTTGAATCTACTCTCTACACGTAGACATCTACTGCAGCATTAAATGCTTTAGGGAATCCCGTTTACTCTCCTGTTGACTCTCCAGAAGACTGTGGGTCTCCTGTTTTTCTGTCAGTCCCATAGAGATATTCAGGAGAGAGGAGAACTTCTGAAATAGACAGTAACATTTGGGCAACTGAACTGAGCCCCTACTGTCCACTCCAGACTGGGGAATGGACATAGCACTGCCTTGCTCGGCCTGCTCCTTACTTAGTTTCTGGAGGTTTCAGCCTCTGCAGTAATCTGTGGGAGTGAGAAGACGAAGGGAGGAGTTGTCCCCAGCTCCCCAAGCAGGACTGTGTACTTGGTCTGGAAAAATGTATGCTATTACCAGGAGAGGGAAGGACCCTGGCCTGCTTCTCTTCTCATCACTTATGGCTTCAGCAGAGCTACGGGGGCATCCTCAGAGGCGTGTGAGGTGAGTGGTTTTGCTAGAATCACGGCTCATCCTCAGAAAGCTGATGCTGGCAAGGAAGCAAGTTTTTTTCCAAAGATGAAAACAAAAGGTGTTGTCTTTATTTTTTTTTTCTCACGATTTTTTTTTTCACAATTAATTAGCCAAAACCCAAAGAGAATTCCACTTTTCTAGCCAAACGGCTTTGCTGCTGAAAATCCAGCTCTCCAAAAGACTGAATATATGAAATTTTCTCACAAACCATCACAACGGTCTTTTGTAATGGAAAGCATTAAGGAAGGTAAAGTGACAGGGCCCTTATCTGCTCCTCCTGAAATAATCAGGAGGTGGCATAGGCTTTTAAGAGAGGATAATGAGGATAGAGGTGCTTATCACAGTTAAAATGCCATTTAAATGGGTGCCTGACAAGAAAATCATCTTGGAATTTGCAGGTATCATTGTGCCAAGTCCCTGTGTTGGCTTGTGTGATGGTCACCAAGTCTGGAATGCAAAATCAGCTGCTCTGACTGAAACCGCAACTCTTTGAACTATTTTTGGAAGGCATTAATGAGATTTTGCTTTGGAATTATTTGTACTAAATAGAAAAAGGATGATAGATGGGACTGTTGCTCTCTAGCAAATATATAACCACAACTACATTAAATAATAAATAAATAAATAAATAAATAAATAAGTTCAGGTTTACTAAGAACTAGAAAAAAAAAGGATAAAAATTAAGTGGGGCACCACATGACTTGATACAAATGTGGTCCTATAATGAATTAGATGTGTACCATTTTTTTGTACGGACTGCCCTGTCATGCTGCAGGGGAGGTTTCTATAACAGTGCCCAGTCTGATATTCTGTCATGTGTCTTCCCATCTGAGGAAGACCTTCTGCTGTGTTCCCAAAATTTGCACAACTGGCAGGCAGTCATTTCCATGACTGTGTCATCCAGAAACATATCCTGATACACAAGCATGCCTGAATCCTGTTTTACTGCCAATGACACACTCACCTAGTTATGTTCAGCCCAGAGATGCGGCTTAAGTGAGATGCCATCTTCTCTCTGTACATGGCATGCTCTGCCACTCCTCACCACAGAGGCTGAATACTTCTGCTACTTGTTCAGCACGGGGATGGTAGCACAAATGTTTCAATTCCTACTGGGGTACTAGGATTTTATCCTAGCTTCCTGCAGTCAGAATTATGTTTTCTTAGGCTGCTTCCAAACCACTGTGCTACAAATGACAGACTTTTGTCCCCTTGTTGCTGGGCATTTGCATAGGCAGGTTGTGCTGAAGAAGCAAGGTTCTGGAGCTGGAACAGACTCGTGGTTCTGCTGCAGCAGTGGCAGAGCAACCTACAGCAGAGAACACCTTCTCCAAGGTCTTTCAGTATGCCAGGTACAAATAGCTTTATTTTTCTTCATCTCTAGCTTCTACATCCTCTGGACTGGAAAACTGTTCAGAGGCAGCTTGGAGGTGTGCTGAACAGTGTGCCACTGGTAGGAATGACCCGTTAATCTGCCTCTGCATGATGCTGAACCCAAGCTGGGGCTGAGGCCAAGTAATGAATGAGCCCACTCAGGCTCTGGGATGAGGATAAATACCTGTGCTTGCACTACCTGATCCTGGGAGCTCTTTCTCCAGGCCCAGTCAATGTCCAAATGCTCTAGTTCAGACTTTTATATAGTCTCATCTGATATCACATCAGCTTTCCTAATGGATATTTTTCTGTTTCATATCCTGAAACACTAGTCACTATACATTTCTGCCACCTGTGCTGTAATTAATTTGTGTCTGACTCCTTAGGAACCCTCTGGGAAAGTCCCTGATGTTCTCTTCATTTCTACTTTTCAGCTGCCAAGATGCAAACTTCAGAAGCTGAGACCACATTATAATGGAGCAACTTGGTATAGTGCCTATTAGCAAAAGACTGCTGTGACCCCTGAAGAAAGATTATTGGAGTGATATAAGAAATTCAATAATCTTAGTCATAAAATATGTGTGGGTTAAAAACCCACAGTTCTTTGTTTACAGATTGAGTTTTGGGCAGAGCACAGAGCTGCCCGTAGTGTGCTATTAAAATACAGTTATGCAGAATATTATATACTAGTGGAAAGCCATAACAGTGATAGCAGAAGAGCTGTGGTATGGAACCAAATCAAACCATGTATTTTGTAACAGCTTAAATGCATCCTGGCTCTAACTGATTACTAAATTACTGCTATAGCTGCAGCATGTACATGCTGGGAATATACAAAGAGTCTTTCTGACTGGTACTCGAATTCTTTCCTCTGTGGAATGACAATTCCCCATTTTTCAGTTGCCATTACTCTTTTCTCTCTGTTCAGATGTGCTTAATTTTTCAGATACATTTAAATATTTGTGTTGCTGTAGCACAATTCATATCCCAAGACTCAACACAGTAACAGTCATACCAAGAAAAAAAAGATATGTCAATGAAAACACCCTTTTCTGAACGGGTTCTCTCTTCCTCTCCCAGTGGAAAACCATTCTGCTTGATTTTATCCTCCAGGCAAAAAGCAAGCTTTGCTTTCTCAAAAGGCATTGTTTCTTTTCTGTAATTTTCTCTGTTTGGTCCCTATCCTTTACATGGATTTCTCATAGAAGCACAAAGCCAGGCTGTCTGCCATCGCTTTTCTACGTTTATACTCATAAGCTGCCACCATTCATCCAACATGAAGGTCTCACCCCGCCCCTTCCACCATCATGTGTGCACACAGTATTATACTAGTGGGTTTTCCCCATTTTTGTGCTCCTATTCATAGATGCCTCAATGAGTTTCTAAGCCTCATCTCTCCTCCTGTGTAGGGTTGCCCCTTTCTGCTGCTGACTCCTCTTTTCTATGTGACGACATGTCCTGTAGCTCCAAGCAAGCACAGCCTGCATGGTGAGATGTATCTCCCAGTACACCAAGATTTGCCCTGGCTCTTTGGTCCCCTGTGTCCTGTCCTCCCCCTCTCCAGGTGGGTTACAGCTGCAGGCAAAGATCAACTTAGGCAAACCAGAGGTACAACTTCAAGGGGGAATTTACCTACCAGTATTTATTAAGATAGCTGCCGTTGTTTGCTGCTCAGGCCCCCACTGCTCCAAGGGGAGCAGAAAGAGGAAACAGGCTCACTGTGTTTTGTTTCTTGGTGACATTTCTGGCTTGTCCAAATCCAATAGCTTCCTGGCATCATATTAGCTGAGAGTCTGTCTCTTCTTGATGTTAACAAAGACCTGTTAACCCAGAGATGTCAGGCAAGGACTGTCGCAGGCTAAATGCTGAGCTTTTCTATTACCACTGTCCTTCATGAGGCAAGCAGGTCTATCAGTTAAACTGACGTACTCTATCACCACTGCTGTGGTGGTTTTACTCTGCTGGGCAGCTGAGCTCCACCACAACCACTCTCTCACTTCCCCTCCTCAAAGGAAAAGGGGGAGAAAATATGATGAAAAGGGCTTAACGGTTGAGAAAAGGACAGGGAGATCACTCAACAATTATCGTCATTGGTGAAACAGACTCAGTATAGGAAGATTAATGTTATTTATTGCCTATCACTAGCAGACTAGAACAGTGAGAACTAAAAGCAAACAAAAAATACCTTCCCCCCATCCATCCTCTTCCACCTCCTCCCCCCAAGCGGCGCAGAGGAACAGGCAATGGGGGCTGCGGTCAGCCCCTGACGCTTCGTTTCCGCTGCTCCCTCACGGTCCCTCTCTGCCCCTGCTCCACGTGGGTCCCTCCCACAGGATGCCGTCCTTCCTGAACAGAGCCTGCGGGGGCTGCCCACAGGCAGCAGCTCTTCAAGCACTGCTCCCACACGGCTCCGTACCACGGGGTCCATCCATCCCCCAGGAGCAAACTGCTCCAGCACGGGTCCCCCACGGGCGGGCGGCAGCTCCCCCCAGACCCCCTGCTCCTGCGTGGGCTCCTCTCCACGGGCTGCAGCTCCGGCCCGGGGCCTGCTCCTGCGGGGGCTCTCCATGGGCCACAGCCTCCTCCAGGCCATATCCACCTGCTCCATGTGGGCTCCTCCACGGGCTGCGGCGTGGAGATCTGCTCCATGTGGAACCCATGGGCTGCAGGGGGACAGCCTGCTCCACCAGGGGCCTCTCCCTGCACAGGCCGCAGGGGAGCTTCAGCTCCAGCGCCTGGAGCACCTCCTGCCCAGCTGGCTCTGGTCTGACGTGGGGCAGCTGCTGGGCTCTGCTCACAGAGGTCACCCCTGCTACTCCCCCACTACCAAACCCTTGTCATATAAACCTAATACATCTGCCCTGTTTCCTTACTGGGGAGAAACGTTACCTCGTGTGCCATGGTTGTGGTGTCTGAGAGCACCTTGCTTTGTTGGAGGAAGGGAGCCATCAGTCTGCAAACAAGATCCAAAAGCTGTTTGACCATCTTTTGCCCACAAAACTCACAGTGATGGCCAGAGCACACCATCTCCTGGTCTTCACACAAAGACATATACACATTTACAGTGCTCTTTAAGGGACACCACCACACACCCCTCCCTTAATAGCTTTGCTTTCTGACCTCCTCTCCTTGCCCTCAGCATGCCATAGAATCACAGAATTCTTCTTCAGACACATCTCTCTTCAGCACAACTGCTTCTCTGAAGCTTTATGAAACCTGTAACTATGCCTGTACACACAAACCCACGTTCAACACCATCAGTACAGTCAGTGCTGTCTTCTGTGCTGAGCCCAGTCTGCTCTAACAAGAGTTTGCACAGGTACACACATACCCTACTGCAATTACAAGAGAAATTTCCTCCTGCTCAGTCAAATTCCTAGTTGGTCTCAATTCTCTTTAGTAGAGGATAGAGCCCACATCTCTCCCCAGAGGCTCCATTTTGACTCCCCTTTGTATCCAGAAGGGCCTCAGCAAATTCACTAACCTTGTCCAGGAAAAGCCACTTATGGGGTATTTCAAGCTAGTAACACCCATCTGTCATAGGCTTTTCCTTTCCCCAGCCTCACTAGTCCTAGTCTCAGATGGATCAGAGCCACCCCTCTGTGGAGAGAAGAATTTCCTTTCCAGGTATTTTGGCATTTCCAGAACAAAAAGTATTGTAGAGCTTAACCACCCCTCCTCCTCCCCCCTCCCTTCCCCATTTATTTATTTATTTATTTATTTATTTATTTTTCCCCAGAAATGAATTGACTTTTGGCTTTGAGCCAAACCTTTGGCTTTTGAGCCAACCTTGGCCTCCTCTCCAGGGACTAGGCCAGAACTAGCTGATGACTCTGCATTGCTTCATAACATGCTACATTTGTGTTTTCTTCTTGCTGTTCCCCTGGAAAAAGATGCTGCCTGAGGCAACAGAAGCTGTACAGCATCCTGAATCATGCCTCACATGATACAGGGTGATCTCAAGGGCAACAGTTAGGTTCAGCGACAGTCTGAAGTCTCCTGTCCAGTGTAAACATACTGCTCCCCTTTTTCCTAGGTTCATTTGTAGCAGCTGTGTGATTTGTGTACCACAGACTGGTCACTGAGTATTTTAGATTTGATCCTGCACTCCCTGAACAGAGTTACTGGTAGTGCGTAGTTTTGAGAATTTGTGAAATTATGGGCATTTCTTGAACGAGTCCCTGTAGAATCACCAAAATATCTGTAGAAGACAAATATCCAGTGGAGAAACTTATTATAACTTTTTGTTGTCTGAACATTGATCCAAACTGCTCATAAAGACAAGTGGCTGAGCACACAGCTCACATCCATTTCCTTAAATCCTCACTATAGCTTTTGGAGTATGATTTTTTTCATTTTTTTTTTTTTTTTAGCTGGCCACAAATATTGGCACCCTGTTCTCCCTAACCACTGTAGATATGGGGAAGGAGGTCCTTTTGAATTTGCCACAGAGGAAGAGTTGTTCTTCTCCAGGGCATGAAAACTACCCAGCGTATATCCTCTTAGATGGCATAGAAACTCTTTGTCTGAGCCATGCCTATGGAGTTCAGCAAAACCCACAATGATTTTCAGTCATAAATCATTAAAAAACAGAATTTATTTTTTTAGTCTAAAATCTGAAAATGTATGAACAAATTAGCATGAGATCTGAAATGAAATGAGATTTGAAACTAAGATTTGGGACAGGTTAATCATAAGACCAACCTGTTTCCAGGTGGGCAGAACCTCCAGGTGGGTGGAATATAGCAACTGGTGGGAAAACCATATCACGCAATGCTAAGAAAGGATGGGAAGCAACAAGGAAGAAAGAGGGTGCATTAGTGGGTGTAAAAGACAGTGCAAATATTTCTTAGGCTTATAGAAAAGGCAGCAGAAGGTGTGGGCAGCTGAGATACAAAATACAGGGGTTAGTTTGCTGGCAATTATTATCTTTTTTCATGTGATGAGCTGAGGCCCCAGACAACATGACCTTAGGAATCACAGGCAACAAGAAAGTCTTATGTTTCTGCAGGAGCCAGTTTCAAGGCTTATATACCTCTTGCCATTAACATTCTTCTGCAGAGTGAAAGAAATAGGTGTGATTTCTGTATAGACTATGAACCAAAAGTTAAAAATAGCCTATGAAGTCAAATAATTCTGATTTTTCGATAACTAAATTAAATACCATTTAGTACTTGCATGTTACATTAACTTCCAGTGGAGTGCATGAATAGTAATTAATAGTCATCATAAAAGCCAAGAGAGTATATAAATATTATCCATATTTTATAAATGTGAGAAAAAGGGAGGGTGACTAAGTGAAATTCCCAAGGCTACTGAGAAGTTAATAGGAGAGACAAGATAAGAAAGTGGATGTTTGTGGATTTGATCCTCTACTGGTCAACAAAATGGGTTGTTACATCACTGAGAAGTGAGCAGGGACTATCAACAGTGGAGAAGAAAGAAGCATTACACATACTGCTGCCCACTTTAAGTGGCTGCAGAAGTTGGCAATGAAAAACCAGGTTCTCTGTCTCCCTGTCCCAAGTTCAGATAATAACATCCCCGAACATCCCCTTTCTGCAAAGGAAGTACGGTTCAGTTACCAGAAACTCGGGGCAGACTGGAAGTAATAAACTCTCAGTTAAAACTGGGGGAAAAAATATCTATGTTACATATTAATACTGAGAAATAATTTAACTATTATGCAACAGCAAAACACATCATGGAAAGACTTTATACACATGGGTGAATTTCTGCACATAAAGTAAAATCCATGCCCCACTGAGGTCAGTAGGATCCAGATTTTACCTGCTTGGCTTTACTGCACTTAATAATTTGTCTGCAGGAGCTTGGCTTGAAGACTGTGGAGGGCAGCGTATGGTTGACCACCTTCACTGAACACCAGGGACAAAGAAAAGGATGGAGGACTGTCATTTGCTAGGGTAGGTTAGGAACAATAAAATATCTCCATCACCCTGCAAAGATGTGACTTGATTGATTTGCCAACCATTCCTGCTAATCCACACGTTTCTCCTTCAACACCATTCTCCAAACTGTTATGACAATATTTATGCTTTGCCAGAATCGCTTCCCTATAAATAAAAAATAGTTACGCAAGCAGAGAGCACAGCCGCAAGATGCAACTATGAGCTCCTCCTCTTTGCCCCCCCAAAATTTTGTTTGCAGGAGCTGGCAGCAGAGCATCTCTGGCAGCGTTTTGCTCTCACGTGAGCACTCTCGTGGCTCCAACCACAAAGCCGAGAGCTGTGTGTACAGACCCCGGAAATAATTCGTCTCTCTAATTTTACAGCCACACTAAATTACTACGGGTGCAATTCTGCAGGGCACCGAAATTGATCTCAGCAGTAAAACTGCACCCGTGGATTCTGCCTGTGTGACCCTGTTTAAATTGGAGCACTGCGGAAAAGACGAACTGTTGTGACTGCTTTTATTCCAGTCTCTACTACAGATATTTTCCAGTACGGTGTGTTGATAGGAGGGAGAAGAATAATCATCCTTGACTGTCTTAGCTGTGTCAGCAGAAGCCTCTGGTGCTCAGCCGGCTGTATTGGCAAGAATTCATGTTTGCTGGGATAGCTTGGTTTGCCCATAAAATACAGCTTTGCTTTCTTTAGCAGTGCAAAGAGCAGAAACAGTGACACAGCTACACACCCGCACACAAAGTGGTTTCTTCAGATTGGCGTGCCTATACAACTATACAAGTAAAGTACTTCTAGGGTGGCACAGCTCATGGCTGCCACACGGGGACTTTGGGAAACTTGCATCTACTGCTTTAATATGTGACCATCTCCAGCTGTCACTTCCAGTTGCAAAGGTTATATCCCCCTTAACAATAAGAGGAGAAGGAAATGTTACCTCTTCCTTGGTTGCTCCAAATTATGGTCCACAGGGTTAGTCACAGACCTCAGTGTGCAGGGTTGTGAGTGGGAGCAGATGCAGTTGGGTGCACGTCCCCTTCTGGTGACTCTTACAAGGTCATAACTTTGGACGGGGCAGCTGGAGGCAATAACATCTTAAACTGCTACAGCAAGGGTTACCATCTGGCAAAGCGCTTTGTAATGGACTGGTAAAAAATGAAATGAGAAAAATAAATTTTAATGTATCAGCTACTGAAGCCCCAGGAAATAGGGGAAACACGTGGGAAATTTCCTGTGCGTGCCAGCATTGCCCCGGGGTTCTTGTGTCTGAAACCTGGATCCAACCCTGGTGCTTTCCTTTTTGACTCAATCTCTAGTGAGAAGGAGCAATGTTTTTCAAACTTTCATGTGCTACAGGATGGGACTTTTCTGGTGCCCACATGTGTGGGTAAGGTACAGTACACCTCTGTGACCCGCTCTGGTAGACACCTAATCATCTCCCTGCTTACCCTGAAACCCCTGGCTGGAAGGTGAGAGTCACCCAGGAGCAGAAGTGAGAGGAAAATGGCTCCTGCTAGCCTTCAAGAAGAAGCAGGTGATGTCTTTTCCCAAAACAGCCGATACTTCTTTGTGTTACTGCTGTCATATTGCGAGGAGCAGAACCTCCTGCTACTTCCCAGATGACCCAGATCTCTCTTGCTAGCTTTCCTGAGCCCCTTTACTGACTGCAGAGGGGTCCCCTATTGATGGGCCAGAGGGTGCCTCATGCTCTCTCTCTGACTCCCCTCCATGTAAGGCTGGCATACGCTCATATCAGACAAAAACTGATCTTCTCAGGCTGAGGAAAGGTTGGAGACAAGGCTGCTCACACTCAAGGCACATTTTCCGCCCACTAGTCATATTACACTGAGAGGTGGCAGGGAGAGGCAGAAGAAGAAAAAGACCCACTTTTCGGTAAAAAGCTGCTGATCCTCCACAGAAAAGCAGTACCTCTGGTGGAATGAGTCATCCAGCATTTCCTACTCATTTCTTAAATAATCAATGGAGAGGGATGCTCAATCTAAGATGCTGAATTAGTATCTGGAAGTTTCTAGGGTGTCCTCTTTCCCTCTCTTAACTGTGCAGAGAATTTGCTTTAGGGAGGCTGGAATAAACATTTCTATACTATGGAGAAGAAGCCTAAAACGTAGGCATGTGATGACCTAAATAGGGCGCTTGTTTGTGTTTGCACAGCACTGAATCAGTTCACGCACCGTAGGAGTACACCTGCAGTGCTCCAGCCCCTGACTGGAGCTCAGTTCATGGGGCAAGACTTGAACCAGACCGAAGTAAACCCCCTGAAATTAGTGTAGTAAAGTTGATAGGTCTTTAGCATCAGAAGACCACCTCTCAGTCTCCAAAATCTACCCCCACTGCTTCTCCTGACTGGCATAGCCCAGGTCAGTAGTGTTGTGTCTATGCTGTTCTGGGAGCCGCATGTGGTGGCATTTATCAGGCTGGCAGTACAGCATGCTCCCTTCCCTCGTGGCCCATCCTGCTGCTGTTGCTCCTCATCTTTTACCACTGTTTTCCTGCTCTGTCTTCTCTCTTGCACCCCCTCAGCAAGCTGCTTATCTTCCAGGGATAGCTTTGCTCTGCAGGTCAAAGCAGCTGCTAGAAACGGCTTTACTTCTTATTAGTGCTTGAGGAGTTCCCTCCCTCCCTCCCTCCTAGGTCTGACTGCTATTGATTTAAAGGCGTCTATAACATATCTGCAACTCCAATCTAATGACACAAACTAGATTTCAGGGTATTGAACTAACAGAGTATCTTAGCAACAAATATTTATTTTAATAACAGCATTTCTAGCCATGTTAAACAAACACCTACTGCAACAGTCAGAATGCCCTAGAGCACTTTATCCCATCCCACGACCCATTTTCCGTTGATTCATCCTCGCTAAAAAGAGTTGCTAAAGTCAATGCCATTGTCCCAGAGAGGTCGTCTTCAGTGTCCTCTCTACTTGTTAGACTGGTACCAGAAAAGAAGCAGAGCACTGCACTCCTGGTAGCTCCCCACACAGACTTGCTGTAGGGGTTTTCCTCTGGCCATCTCCTAGATATTTCTGGTTGTTGTTTACGGTGACCTGCTCTGAGCAGGGCTGTTGAACTGCTTTTGCATTGTCTGTTTACCACACATCCAGAGACTGCAACGCTCCAGTTTCTTCCCTAGCAATGACAGACAAGCCGATGCCTGCTGTCTTCAGACAACCCTTGATTGCCATCCCCTCCCTAAAGCTGTCAGGAAGCAACCTCCCTGCTAACTTCCTTGCTCAGGCTCATTCATGCTGCTCACCCCGTTCACTGTGAGGTTCTCCATCCATTTCCTTTGATGCTTATTAGAATTTGGGGAGGACTTCTGTTTAAAAAAAATTTTCATCTAAAAATTAAATGGAGTGGAAACATTCAGACACCAGGAGTAATTGTCAACATAACTACGTCTCTTTGCTGCTTTAATGCCATTGTACATTTTGCTGCTACCTTTTTCTCTCCCCTACTAGCTGAACTGTGAGATTTCCTGTGACATCAAACCACAATTTGTATGATCATTGTTATAAATATGTGAAAGAAAATAATGGTTTGTCTTATAGAATAAAAACAACACAGTTTGATACTATCGTAGCGTATCTTCAGAGTCCTCGGGCTGCACACTGTTGTTCTCTGATGGGTTGAAAGCTCTTTCTTTTGATAAATCCCACTAGTACCTGCTTTTGAACTCTCCTACTGAGATATTTTAGTAAGAGAAATATCCAGGGACTATTTTCTCAGCACATCTCCACATGGGATAAATCCAGCCTTTCTTATCTTCAGCACTCGTTGGAATTCAGCTTTGTTTTGGAAAGGGAATGGTACGGTCATCAGAGGGTGCAGCCTCTCCTGTGTGGTGTTTTCATGGGGATTGTTCAGCCCTGCATTCTCCACCCCTCTCTAAGAAAAATCCAGCAGGACAGACATGTTCCTTTATTGTCTCTCATTAATTTGTGTGTCACCAGCTGTGAAACAAGCAGAGCCTGAGAAACTCTGCCCTCGGGAGTCAGCGTGGTCCAGACCGGGCCAGCAGCACTTGCCTAGCTCCCACTGAATAGCTGTTTTGCCAGGCTGACTTCAGTCCAATATTTTTCTCTCTTCCTCCCACCACCCTCCTTTCCTGGTACAAATAAGTGTTTGTGTACAACCAAGGGAAAAACACCTCGTAGAATTTTATAAAAATACACGTCAGCCTGCCACTGAGTTAGTCAGGAATTTCTTACAAGGTAGAAAGCTGTTCAAAGCTGCCATCGTGCATTATCTAGCAACCCCTCCTGTGTTAGGGGGCTAGATCTGTTGTTCTACAAACCGTGTGCATGGGCAGGAGAATTAGTAACCGCACCCAGTGCCCTGAAACAGCCGCAAGTCTTGAAGAAGTGTTACGGCAAGAGCTATGGTTTGCACTGGGGCAGCTACACTTAACCTGTGTTGAAGGAGGAATATCACTCACCTCTGTCGTCCTTGCTTGGTAAGAGTCTTAGCCTCAGTCAAGCACGTGGTGTGACCTCTGCGTCTCCCTAACCGAGTCAGAGGAGGGGTTTGGGTGGCATGCTTGCTAGGCTTGGTCTGAAGGCACAGTTCTTCCTCCAATTCTCTCAGCACAACTTCATTGTTGACAAGGAGCGAGAGTGAAAGTGACAGCCTTGCCATTTGATTTGTTTGCTTATTGTGTTAATTTGGTACGGACGCACTTTGAAGCTATTAATCTATTAATTCATTCTTACTTGAGAACACAATTTCATTATTGTATTTTTGCATTTTACAAGTTTTGTAAATAAACTGAGTAGCATCCTTGCGTCAAGTTACGTGTGCTCTATTCTTCATTTGGATGGATTCTATAAAAAAGTCAACTGAGATTTTTCACTCTTTTAGGGCAGCCCAATGGCTGCCTGCCTACTATGGCAAAGGCAAGGCTAACTATGCGAGTCTTCTTCCACACTGTATATATACTACATATACAGCTGTATTCGGCGTCCATCAGCATCACTCACTCTCCCAGGATTCATAAATCACCCTACTCATAAAGCACATCTAACTAAGCTACTCTAAATGTATCATAGTCCCCCTCCCTACTCTAAATGTACCGTAGTACCCCCCCCCTTTTTTTTTATGAGACATGCCTTTTTTTTTTTGCATTTGCATTAACCACATTCTGTCAATGTCTTTCTAAGCCTGTAAAAGCCCCAAAATACACTACAGTCTTTCTAGGTGAAGCACTTCTTTCTGCTCACCCGGAGTAACTGCGCATATGTAGACACATGCACATATATCCATATAAACTAGGGCAACCTGAATTCATAAAAGCAGGCAAGCTGATGGTGTTTTTGTCTGTTTTTAGCACTGCTGCATAGCTGAAGCAGGAAAAATTGATGGAGACTATCCATTTACCTTCCTGCTCTCCAAACACAAAGCTGTTTTCACCGTTGCTGAGATGTTCATCCAGTCTCTGATTATAAAAGTATCTGACATGAGCTGTAGGAAATGCTTCTTGGGATAAATTTGATTCTGGGGGCTCTTAAAAGATAACATGTAAACATGTGAAGTTCTGAGTGCTAGTTTGTAACCTGACCTAAATTTACGCTTATTTACAGCTAGAGCAGCAATGCGTTGCAAAGCACTGGTCAGATTTCACTTAGGAAATGAAAGATGAAAGATCTGACCTTTAAAAATGTGATCTCCTTGTTTACTGAAAGTACAGCCACCTCTTCTTCCTCCCTCCTGTGCAGGCCTACCTTCACCCTCGAGGCTTTGCAGCATTGTCACCTTCAGTTTAGCCCAGCAGAACGAAGCATAGATTTCCCTGGGGACTATCAGTATTTTTCCATCATAGACGCTGACAGTGGGTGATCAGTTTGGTAAGCAGTTAAG
This sequence comes from Cygnus olor, assembly GCF_009769625.2. NCBI lineage: Eukaryota > Metazoa > Chordata > Aves > Anseriformes > Anatidae > Cygnus > Cygnus olor. Next base: position 119,430,150 of record NC_049169.1, on the reverse strand, counting down.
TATGTAGCTGGAACATAGCTGAGAAAATGATGGGGAAGGGTGGCCTCGAATATTTGTGCCTAATCAGATAATCCAGCTCAGCCAGGCTTGCATCCCTCTCCTTTGTTTTTCAGCAAACATTTGAATTGCACTGTTTATTTGCAGGCATGTTTGGAGAGGAACTGTAGTTCATCAATGCCTGTACACAGATAAACCACGCTGAAGGAATTAGTATCACCCAGGCTTAACCTTCACCGTGTGGGCAGGTGAGGTGAGCAGTTTACCCATTTGGGAGAATGTGAGGAAGCATGGGGTGACCAGGAGCGCTGCAGCCAACACCCAAACTACTCACCACCAGCAACAGTGAGAAAGAGAAGTAATCCTTGAGGTATAGTGAAGTCCTTGATGGGAGATGACGTGTTTGTGGTCCAGCCTCGAAGCAAGCAAGGTGTACGAGCAGGAGCTGGGCAGAGGGAGTTACATGACAGACTGTGGCTAAGGACAAACTCTGTCTGCACAGCCCTGCTCTTGCTCTGACCTTCAAGATAAATGAAATGGGCTTGTCTGGGTAGAAGAATGAGAAACTGATAACTATTTAGTACATGGTTGAAAATCTGACTGCTCACTTGAATGGAAAGGACAGCCACCAGCTCAGCTGTCCAGGGGCAACTGTGAAAAGAGAACTGGGAATCTTGGCTAGATTTTTGCTAGAGCTGAATTCAAGCTGAAAACCAACGTGTTGTTCAGAAACCCTGCAATCCTTGTTGCCCTCTTTGCTATATTGAATCAAGCTCCTCTGTCTTCCTGGAACTCAGTTTTTCTTTTAACTGAGACATTTTATCTGAAGATGAAATCTCCATTTTAGGGGCAGGCAATAAATTAATAAAAGCGATTGGTATAAGTCGTCACTTATGATCTGGAATAGTTGCGCAATCAATTTGGCCTGTAAAGCTTAGCTAATATTTCTAATACAATGTTCTGCCATGAGATTTAATTTACCCTGTACAAGCCATTTAGTAATCTAAGCACAGATGTAGAAACAACTAATATCTATTAAACCACAATGTCCAGATCCAACGGGGTGGATTTGTCCATAGCTAGATATTATGTCAACACTATACAGATAATTTTAGATAGCTAGCCTCAGCTCTAAACTCAATTTAATTATGTTTGCTGTTCTCTTATTTTATTTGTTTTCCATTGAGCCATGTGCATCATGAGCTCTCACATGAGTTTTCCAGTTACAAACAACTAATTTACACTAAGTGGTTTTCTTAGTCATTTTTCAGTTATTTCATTATCTGGACATAGTGCCACACCAAGGACTGGCCCTATTTTCCATCAATTTGTACTGTGTAGTCATCACCCCAAGAGCTTATGACTGATGCATAAGAAAGGATGCCATGGAGATCACTAAAATCATAGTAGAATGTAGTCAAAATTATTGTATATTCAGTTATTTTAATTAAATTGTCCATGATACTCCCAACAAACCTCCAAGTAGTGTCCCATGGTTGTGTGTATTAGAAACGATACTGCACTTTTCATAAGTTAATAGTAACTAGCAGTACTTTGGGTAGTTTTAACTCTCAGGTAATCTTATTTTTCTCCTCAGAAGTGGTCATGGTGGACCTGACTTAACTGTGATCTCTCTCTTGGTCACATAGCCCTTGACTACAAAACTAGTAAAAACTGGCTTGAGCTGAAAGTAACTTGCCATTTAAAAGAAAAAAGAAAAAAAAAAAAGTCAAAAAGCAATGGGAAAACACCCACTGGTTAAAGAGAAGGATATAAATGGAACTGAAAAGCAAAAGTGGGGAGGGAGGCACTCAGCCAAGATCTGACACCTTCTGTACCTGATCTGAGGTTTTTTTTCACAATCTTTCTCCAGATAGGGAAAAGTGATATGCTTCTTGCTCTATCCCCTGTGCATTACCCAGGGAGATAAGATTCTTCAATAAAAAAATGAAACGCAAGGCTGTATGCTTTCACATCTAAGCCTCATTATTTAAATGTAAATTCGTCTCACGTTTGGGAAAAATAGCATGTAGTATTTCATCTAGAGACTTTTTATTTCTGTATTTTTAATTACCATTAAGAATGAACAACTGTACTTGCGGAAGAAAGGAGGGAACACCAGTGTTGCAGAGTCAGCTTCTGGATGCATACAGGTTCCAGAAGAAGCTATTAATATTTCCCTTCTTTGTTTTACTGTGCCTAACTAGATGAAATTCCCAAATGCTCACATAAGCCCTGGCATTATATAGCCCCCAAACTGCCTAGTCATCTACCTTCTAGATTTAATTCCTCTCTGCCCTCCCTCTATTGCAGTTTAGAAGGAAACATGGCTAAATAAGTTCTTTTTCATAAGTGTTAATTACAAAATGTCTTGGTTCCACCCTGCTTAGATTGTGTGAATAGCCTACTGCTAGACTGTTCTGAACTTGACCCTCATTCTGCATCCAAATTCAATGATACAGCCATTCATCAGCTTGATTTTGGCAGTGTTATACATGCCCTCTGAAACATTATTTTTGGCAGGCTCTCAAAGCACAAATGACTTTCAGCATACAAATCTCTCTGACTTGCTGCATAGTTCCCCTTCATGATCCTTGATCAGCATCAGCGCAAGACCTCAGCTGACCAGCATAAAACCAAAAATAGTGCATTTGACAATGCAAGTCCGAGTAACTATTGATGTGCAAACGCAGTGATAACTAGGTAAGTGCATCAGCTGCTTGGTGACCGCTTTTCTCAACCCCTCTTTAGCTGAGCTGGTGAGCAGAAGAAGGTGCCCAAGAGGGGCCTGCAGCTGGTCCCTAAATGAAGTGAATGCTGCTGGGAGTTGAGCTCTCCCCTCACGGCCTTTTTGGCTAGAGAAATAGTATGACTATGCATATTTCTGTGAGCTTTGGACAATGTTAGAAGCCTTGCTGTTCCTTTTGGCAGCAGAATGTAGTTGAATGTTAGTTAGGCCTGGCCTACCTCTGGGGAAATGGCAGCACAGAACAGGCCAGGGGGCTGTCCCTGGCAGTCAGACTTAAAGCTTGAAGACCGACACCCAGGCGTTTCCTCAGATCACTTGATCTCACCTCTTTGAGTCCTCAAAACCTCTAAGGAAAAGTACAAGGTGTCCTGGGATCCTCGTATGCAATGCGAGAGTGTCCCTGCAGCAGTTCTTTGGAAAAGCAGCAGGAAATACTGCAGTGCTGCACTGCTTTATAGCGACATAAATTGCAACTAAATGTCCCTGTGAAAAGGCATCTCACCCACCCACAACTGAAGAAGTGTGGTGGGGATCTGGCAAGTCCAGTAAGGCATAACAGCCACCACTGTACCTCACCACCCTTCTTCAGAAACCCTGCAGGAAACCACCTGGAGGAGCTGCCCGCCTCCTCCACTCCCTCAGAGGGGACCTCGGGACCAGAAGTGACTCAGCAGAAGACGATGCGGCTCAGGATTGATTTGCCTGGCAGCCAGCCCACTTACTAAGACAGCTAGTGCTGCTATGAAACACCTCTTTCACTGATAATGAGTAAAATCAAAGCCCTTTCCCTTCACGGAAAGGAGATATTAAACTTGCCTCAGTTTAGCTTTGTTTCCTGAGGATGACATCCTCGTCGAGCAAGTAGGAGTCACCCTTCACAGCAGTAACCCACACATCCTCTCTTGCAGCCACCCCAACCAGGGTTTTGGTGTTTCTTGCAGCCTGGGAGCCGAGCCCAGCACATCCCCCTGCAGGCCTCGTCCCCCTGGGAGGCAGAGCAGACACCCGGGCTGCAAGCCTGATTCTTCAGTCCGTCGTGCACATTTCACACCAATAAGCAGAGGCAGTGAAATCCATGTTGTTAGCCAGTAACAGCTATTTCGTGATGATGAGGCTCTGTAAAACGTAACCAGAAATTAAACAAGTAAAATTGAAGCAGAGCAAACAGCTCTGGCATATCAAAGTAATTTATATCCTGTTAACCAGGAAAAGCAGGCACGAGAGACATCTGGAAGTGAAAATTAACTAAAACCAGACTAATAACATAAACAAGAGAGAAATACAGCCTCCAGATCTGGGTAGCCGAGCCTGACGGATGTCACAAGCTAGACTGCTAGAGGTTTTTGTTTTTAAAAGAATACAACAAATCAGGGAGGGAATTTTCCATTTAAAGCCATAACTACTCAATGTGGAAATTTGTAGGGGCATAAAAGACACAAGCACAGAGGAAAAAATCAGCTGCCAACAGCTTTAGATGTGTGTTGGACTCAGAACTAATTGAATAACAAAAAACATTATTTGACAATAATTTTTGTTGCCAAAATTCACAACTAATGTTATTTACAAGCTGCTGTACACCACCTGCAGATCTAACTGAAATAAAAATACATACACACATGCACACACAGAAATAGTAATGAATATCTCCAAAAATGATTGTAGAATATGCATTTAAAATTGCCATTTAAGCAAGCAAGGTTTCCTGTTGCAATATAACCTTCCAATGAGGGCATTTGTTGCTGATAGTGAAGGTATTTTTTAGGTTCAGTGCACCTCTGTGCTTGGAAGCCTAAGTATCCCGGTAACTGTTGTTTCCAAAATTTTTCATTGCCTTTAAATGCATGAGAAAGGCCACACGTGCCACAATTTTCACCTCATCTGTGACATTGAAACCACTTTACTGTTCTCTTGCATATCTAGCTATGAGATCTTCATCCAAACTGCAGTGGGATCTGCCATCTGTTTGATTCCCCTACAGATCTGGGCAGAGCAGTTTTATGATCTGCATTCATGTCTATAATAGATGGTATTTTTATAAAGGTGGTAAATGGTACTGCTTAAAAAACTGTGTGTGTGTGAGGGGGGGAATGTTGGTTTATGTTTTATTCTATGTTTGCAAACTATCTTTATGGAAGTTTTATTTCCTCAAGTTCCTCACCCCACCCCCAAAAAAAAAAAAAAAAAGCTAAAATAATGGTAAACCAAACAAAGCAGAAAGGATCAGATTTTGGATTATATACCATTATATCTTATGCATCAACAATGACGCTCACCAAAATCAGAATCTGCAACATTTCTAAACTTATAAGTAATTTTGAAATCCCAAGCTAAGTTTGCAGTGGTGGCAGATTAAAATGCTCTCTTTCTTTACTTCTAAGTTGACCCAATTTGACAGAAAAATCTCCAGGAGAAAGTAAATATAGAAGTCTGTATTTTATTTGAAATTACTTCACCAACTTTAGGAATGTTCTAAAGTTCAGTCATGTTATCCAGGGGCTAAAAACCAATTTCTGCATCAAAACATGTCACTGGAAGGTGTAGCTGGTTCTCTCACATCTTCATGGAAATGGCACCACCTCCGCTGCTCATCTCTTTTGTCCTCCTCCTGCACAGGACTAATATCCTGTCAGTAATTCATAACTATTACAGTATTATATGTGCTTCTGAAATTACCCAAACCTAGTACAAAACCCATATATAACTGTAGTTTTGCCTTATGTAAATTGTGCAGTCTGTGTGGCTTCTTCACTCATGTATGTTGTGCAGCTGCCATGTGGTGAACTTCCCAAAGATGGCCTGTGGGATATTAGATCTGGCACAGGTCTGCAGGCTGGTCTGGAACACTGAGAGGACCATGTCTGTAAAATGCACGATGGAAGCAAAACGAGAAAATTGCTTCTATGAAATGGAAAAGGGAAGAGACAGAGAGACTTATTTAATTTTCTAAAGCTTGTGAGGTGCTCAGCCACTGATACGATAAACAAGAGACTTGCTGAGTTCTTCCTGCCCAGGGGACACACTCACATGAACGTAACCAAGATGTCTGAAGTGACTCCCATGGACAGACAGCACACTTTGCTTTCCTCTTCCATGTTGCCAGCAGGCTGTCAAGGAGATATGGGATGTTCTGGTGCTGATACTCAGCTCTTGAGATCCAGGTCAGAAGCCCCAGCAGGAGCTGGACAGCGTAGAGAGGTCTTCAGAGATCATTTCCACAGCACATTGTAGTGCTGATGTTTACACAGACCCTTTTTTATTGTTCTTTTTTGCCACAAGAGATTCAGTATTGAATCTAAGTGACCTTTAAATCATTAAAAATTCTTTCAAATGAGTCAAAAAAAAAAAAAACTTGAAGTCAGTTCCTAATACACATATATTTCTCTTGGTTGCCAGTAATAAAGAAAGTTTAACAAATATATACAATTCAGGACAAATATGGAAAAGAACCTTACATTTCAAAGGCAATAAACTGCTAAAAAACATTATCAGTCTTCATTATACATTAAAAAAAAAAAAAAAAACAAAAAAAAAGGAAACCCATAGCTGATCCTGCATTAATTAAAAATCTGAGTATGTATAGTCATAAGTCTTGTTTACACCAGACCCATTGTGAATAGCCAGTGATACAGGTAAGCTTTGTGCCTTATACATCAGTGACAGTGGCACCATGGCTTGTGTTCTGTTCTCTGCTGGTGACAAGTATAGGACCTGATCTCTTTGCCTTGACACATGTCGCTGATACTGCTGTCCACCCATTGCCTTGTAAGAAGGAACAGGGAAGCATGAAGCACGATGTCCTGGTGCCTTTCCTGTGCACCTCCTTGGCCTTTTGCTGTCTACACTCTTTGCCTTGAGCTTGTCCTTTTGCTCCTGCTGCTTGAACATATGGTGCTTTTTTTCCAGAGCCAGGAGGACTTTGAGAATAGGCTGTGTATGCTTCTTTCATTTTTTGAACTGAGACCATCTATGGTGGGTGGCCAGCTTGGAGCAAAGGCGTGGGCAGGGACATGGCTGTGATGTAGATGCAGAGGAGATCAGGCAGAGTGCGCAGGTGCAGTGCCCTGCTAAAAAGCAGCTCCTGAGAGACCAGCCATTCCCACCAAGGCTTCTCACACTGTTTTCTCAAACACATCTTTGATTCTAGATGTGACACCTGCACCCATTATCTAAGCTGGCTTGAAGCCCAAGCAGTCAAGATGCTAGGAAGGGTAGGAGGGTGTGCTAAGGGGTCTGACAGGTTGTTATGACTGGTAAGACTGACATGGGATGAGCCCTCCACAGTTTGCTGCTCCTCTGTTTAGAGGAGTGGAGCTCCACACAGCTCCGCACACAATAGCTCAGGAAATTGTCATGTGGTTGTAGAAGAAATGAAGTTGCTCACTGAAGGAACCTGAGAAGGATAAGCAAAGAGTGCCTCTAAGATAACAAGAAGGAAGAGATGTAGGTGCAGAGCAAAAAATCCTTTGGAAGGGAAGAGTTGTTCGCATCCACCTCTCAACTCATCCAAGAAACCAGCAGTGTCCCATCAGTGCCATTCTCCAGCACCACTGGGAAGGAGCCTGCTCCAGAAACAACACTTGGGCCTCTAAGCTGGAGCTGCAACTTTTCTATGTTCGTCTAACAGATACCTGTGCGTAACACACAACAGCCTGTCCTTAAAAATCGAGATCTCAACCTAGACTGGCACTGACTTGGGCAGAAGGTATGTTCTAAATATCACTCTTGTACTAAGATTTGTTGTCAGTATACTTTATCTGTAATAAATTGTTTTTTAAATGTTACTGCTTTATATAGCTTAACTCCATTTGACAAAAGATGCTGACTACATAATTGTGGTAATATTTTCTCTTTTTATTACTACTACGCTGTTATAAAATAATTGGCAACTTTAAAAATCAATTCTCTTGTTTTCTGAATGCATAAAGAGGAGACATTGAAGGAGGAGAAAGAAACCTAGGCCACACATCAAGAGAAAACATGTTGGCTTAAAATTCATGCAACTGTATTGGGTTTATGAGGTAATGGTTTGGTAGCAGGGAGGTTTCAGGGATGGCCTCTGTGAGCAGAGCCCAGCAGCTGCCCCATGTCAGACCAGAGCCAGCTCCAGCTGGCTCCAAAAGGGACCTGCTGCTGGCCAGAGCCGAGCCAGGGAGCGACGCTGGGTGGGCCTCTGGGAGAGCAGAGTTAGGAAAGGGAAACAACACCATGCAACAGCAGCTGGGAAAGAGGGGTCAGAAATTGTGAGAGAAGCAGCCCTGCAGCCCCCAAGGTGAGTGCAGCAGGAGGGCAGGAGGTGCTCCAGGCAGGCAGCAGCAGTTCCCCTGCGGCCTGTGCAGGGAGAGGCCCCCGGTGGAGCAGGCTGTCCCCCTGCAGCCCATGGGTCCCACACGGAGCAGATCTCCACGCTGCAGCCCCCCGTGGAGGAGCCCACGTGGAGCAGGTGGATGTGGCCTGGAGGAGGCTGCGGCCCACGGAGAGCCCCCGCAGGAGCAGGCCCCGGGCCGGAGCTGCAGCCCGTGGAGAGGAGCCCCCGCAGGAGCAGGGGGTCTGGGGGGAGCTGCCGCCCGCCCGTGGGGGACCCGTGCTGGAGCACTTTGCTCCTGGGGGATGGATGGACCCCGTGGTACGGAGCCGTGTGGGAGCAGTGCTTGGAGAGCTGCTGCCTGTGGTCAGCCCCCGCAGGCTCAGTTCGGGAAGGACGGCATCCCGTGGGAGGGACCCCGCATGGAGCAGGGGCAGGGAGTGACCGTGAGGGAGCAGCGGAAACGAAGCGTCAGGGACTGACCGAAGCCACCATTGCCCGTTCCTCTGCGCCACTCGGGAGGAGGAGGTGGAAGAGGATGGATGGGGGGAAGGTGTCTTTATTTTGCTTTTACTTTCTTACTGCTCTATCTGCTAGTAATAGGCAATAAATTACATTAATTTCTCTACACTGAGTCTGTTTTACCTGTGATGGTAATTGTTGAGCGATCTCCCTGTCCTTATCTCAAACCACAAGCTTTTTTTCCCATCATATTTTCTCCCTGTTTCCTTTGAGGAGGGGGAGTGAGAGAGCTGTGTGGTGAATCTTAGCTGTCCATCACTAGGCAACAACCACAGCACAGTAGCTCGAAGTTCCTTTCACTGCTTGAATGGTCTCATTTTGGCACCTTGAGCATGGCTGTTTATGAAAGAGCTCTCAGGCTGACCATGGCCTCTGTGACTCTCCACACAGTGCTCCTTGTGCTCCTCCATATTGTATAAAGTAAGGGTTCCTCTGGGTCTCACAAAGCCAGCTGTATCCTGAAGTTAACCACATAATTAGCAGGTCCCTGACATGATCATCTTCCTACCTTGCTTCTCCTCCTCCTACACTGTTTTGTCACACTAATGTAGTGATGCTTTCCAGTTCAGTGGAAGCTCCACATCCTGACCTCCCTCTTGCAACATCCATAAAGTACACAGTCTATTAGCTCTCTTACACCTGAGCTTTCCTAATCCCACTATCCATAAACTGTGGACATTCAGGATTGCCTTTCTGCTTAAATACCTGCACAAGGCTCAGGTTATAGTTTCCCTTCCTCTGGAAGGAGAACCAGGAGAAGCATGCAAGGAGAAACGAGCCTCGGGGAACATAAGACTTTTCCAAAACCAAAGGAAAAACACTGCAAATGCAAGCAGTTGTAACTGGAGTGGCCACTGCCAAAAGGTTGCTGACACAAATATGGTTCACACAAATAATCCCATGTCCACAGCTGGAGAAACAGACTAGGAGCAGCCTAGGCTACTGGTTTGTTACCCTGCCTACCTGCTGATGGCTGCTGGGATGGGGCTGGGCAGATCTTGCAGATGGTCAGGCTGACCAGCCTTTTACCCTGGAGAACAGGCCAGGCTCCCAAGTTCTCCCTGCATTTGCTGAATTCAGGGCAGACTCAGGAGTAACCTAGTGAACACAAGTCACAGCACAGTCAAGATGGGAAAAGGAGGAAAATGTTAACAATTTTCAATACTGCAGTGTTGAAATTTTAAGGTGCTGCTCCACCTGCCCTTCTTGACAGAAGCTAAATAACTGCAAAACATAGACAAGAGGACCTCTTAATGCTTCTTAACCCTCATGTTGTAGTTCAAAAGAAGAAATAATATAATTCCTTCCAAGGTAATTGTAGATTACCTAACGACTTTAAGAATATTTCTAGGTATTCCAGGGATATCAGGGCAGAACCCAGTGCTGGTATTCAGAACTACAAAGAGATAAATTAATTGTATATTTAGAAAAAAGAGAGAGAGAGAAAGAGAAAATAGAGTGTGATAAACCAATCTGAGTGACTTGGAAAATGTGCAACGTTAATTGTCTGTCAGCTGGTTGCTAAAGATGAAGATTATAAACTTTCATGGTTCCATTTTTCTTGCCATGTGTCAAAACTAACATAATCTGAAGAGATAATAATGCTTCTCCTGAAATAATATATTCTTTGTGTATTTTCTTGCTTTCTGACCTCTAATCTTTTCCAAGAACCCAAAGTCCTACAATGTTTCTCTGCAAATGATGGTCATCTTAATTTATCTTGTTATTGCAGTTATGCTTAGTCAAAAATGTATTTCTGTTCTGCTCCCTTCAGCGAGTACACTTTGCACAGATTCGGAGTAATCAGGAAAATCATCGCAGGCCATCAGGATTCCCTGCCTACAAAAAATGCTAGAAACTTCCCTTTTTAAATCAAACTATTTGCTGAGAAATAGGAAAACTTATGAAAAGAAGCATATTTGTACTGACATTACTGAAAAAAGCCAGCTATTCCATACCTGCTCTGAAGGTAAATGGGATGAAGGACATCCTTCCACCCCACACTTTCTCCTGCCTTCACACACGTGTTACCAATGGTTTCCCTAAAATTGTGTAGAATGGGCATTCTTATTTACGAGGGGGATTGGAAGCAGGCAGGGAAAACAGGTAGGAAGAATGGGCCATGATTTCAGGGTCTCCCCTCCATTGAGGAACATCAAAGAAAAGTATATGTGGCCTTTACAAAGCTGACGAAAGTGTGGACTGGAAGAGTTTGAAAAACTTGCTCTAGAGAAACCTCATACTGAGGACTTAAAACCTTTCCAAAACTTCACAACCATGTAACAAAGCAAAAACAAAACAAAAGAAAAACAAAACAACAACATCAAAACCCAAAATAATATGGTATAAATAAATAAACAGTTGAATTATACTAAACTTAATAGAAATACAAGAATCTTTAACACTGAAAATGAAAATATGTCAGTTCAAAGACATTACAGAGCAGCAGGTTGGCTTTGTAGACAAACCTGCTAAAGTTTCAGAATGAGAGCTGCAAAGTGCAACCTTTAATACAGTTTTGTCAACATCTGTACCAGTTTTTATCTTATAAGAGGTTAGTCTGAGTTGTGAGAGGTGTAAAGTTCACTCCTTCTACTGTTTTTCTCTCATAATCCTACTTCTCTCAATTCTTATTCCCTTGACATCCCTTTCTGGCACAACATAATCCTTACTTTACTAAGCATCATTCATAAAGGATGATGTATATTCTTGTAAAGCATCCTAACACTTTCTAAACAGATTTCTTAGCATTACTTCTACTTTCTCTGTAAGCACACACTACTAGCTCATCATCTGTAGGTTGCATTATGTCTCTCAATAAAGCAATGCCATCCCAAAAGCCCCTTTTTCTAAATCGGGGCTCAGTATTTGTTTCATCCTAACTCATACCTGTTGCCAAGCTACGAAAGATGATGTCTATATTTGCTCCACTGTCTTTATGCTGCAGGAGACTGGATCTTTGTAATCTGTCATTTTTAAAGGGGGGGTACCTCAGCTGACTTCATCAACACTGCATTTCCTGATTTACGGGTTCTCTTCTGACAAATCTTTCTCTGAGATTGGCTGCATACCTTCCATGGCTTCCCTGGCAATATATAAAGCCTGAGGCTTCCTTATAAGACTCATTTTGGAGCTTGGGCCTGACAGCTTGATCTCATTGACGCACCTGCCAAAAGTAGGCAGCTACAAGCCATGTAAAGCTATGGCTGCTGTGCAAGAGCTCTGCTTTCTTAAGGGACCAAAGTACAACACAGAGGTCTGCATGGGGCCTGAACAGAGCTATCTGAACTTACCGGAGACGCACAAGTGCTACAGAATTGCTGGACTTGTATTTTTCCTCTGCTTTCTGCATTGTTTCAAACAGCTGATCTTTAATCTGCAATGAAGATTTGGTTGGCTGAGGACAGCCACTGACAGGCGATGTGGAGGGAGAAGGAACAAGAGAAGGATTAAAATACAAACCAAACTGCTGGTATCAGCAGAGGCCAAATCAAGTATGGATTGAAAGCTTAAATGCCCAGTAAAGGATGACAGAAGTGACAGTCTTTACCTTAAACAGCACCACAGGGAATCTGGGGAAGGCCAGAGTGGGCATGAAGAGAACAAAGCACAGGATTTCCTCACACCTGCTGTAACCGCAGAAAGGTGCTAGGCCTTATTACACTTGATACAATGGCTGCTTACATCTTCCCATCACTTTCCCCAGAAACTTTCTATTTAACCATCAAATAAACAGTGTTAGGTTCAGGTAAGGATGAAAGTTTTCATCTTTGCTTTCTATAATGTGATGCTTCCCTGTCGTAGCTCCTTCTAGACTGATGAGCTGCAGAAAGACTTATGAAGAAAGAGGATATTCCCTGTGCATTATGAAGAAAAAGGAGCTCATAGGCACTGACTGTCAGATGAGTCCCCTGCAAACTGCTGGTGTTTTAAAGAAATATTTTTCAAATGACACAGCTAGGCAAAAATGTCCTTTTTCAAATAAATACAAGAATGTTCTCTCTACAGGGAGATGTAAAGAGCAATTATGTTCCTAACTTTGCAAACACAGATTTCAGCACTGAAAATGTGCTTTGCTTCAGAAAGACTCGCTTTGGCTTTGTTCAAGAAACGCTTAGCGCTCCCAAATCTGCAAAAATACAATAAAATAATTTTAAAAAGTAAACTTGTTTTAAAGGCCAGCACTTGTTCAGTAATTCCATTTAAGCCTAAGATGTTTGATGTTTTGGTGCTTCTGTCACATTTTAATGGTATTTACTGTAACCAGACAGATTTATGCCCAGCTCTGTTCCGACATTCTCATTTTTAATCCAAAATTTGCATCTACATCCAATAAAGTTTATGCTGTTTCACCATATGTCAGAAAGCAGTTCAGTGCTTTTCCAAATGCAGTCTGAGCAGGAGACTGTAGGTTAGGGTGGAGACAGCAGAGTCTCTGTTTCTCACCTCTCAGGACATCGTCCCCTCGAGGAGCACAGGCTGACATTTGTGGAGGAAGGAGCCACATTGCCAGACGTGGACTCCTTGCACCTCTGCTTTCTTTCTGGTTCCCTGGTGGAAGGGCTTGAAACCTTCTGTGGGTTTTAACAACCTTGGAAAGGGAGGCTCTGTAGGCATTTATGGAGTTCGAAGCCCTGACATATCCTTGTGAGAAAACTCAGGGACTGATGTTTCTTTCAAAATCAGCTTGACCTTCCCCTAAGCTCTTCTGCTTCTAAGCTGTACCTCTGCCCCTGGGATGTGAAATAGATGATACATTTGATAGTCCCGGGAAGCAGAAGACACCTGCTTCTAAAAAAAGGTCACTTAGTCTGTGCTGCTCTCTGCCATGCAATGGAAACCAATATTTTAATGGTCAACACTTCTCAGGATGCCTAAGATTAAGCTCAGACACCTTAAGTATCTCAAGTTAGGCACTACAAAATAGAGTGGGCTAAAATGGCAGGCTATCGGCAAAAATGTGAGCTGTCACCTGTGTTAAAATCTGCTTCTACCTAGATAGCTTTCTGTTGGGTGGATATGTAAATTCTGGTTGATATTATGTTTTGTTTGTACTTTATTAAAAACACCTGAAGGGGAGGGGAGATACAACCATAGCTACCAAAATAAATGGTAACTGTCCCCCAGCCTGTAACAGCAGCATTTATCTTTTCTAAAGCCCATGTGTGAGGGGCAGGCAGATTAAGTCTCTCCTGCTCTTGCTTAGCTATTTTCTGTCAAAAATCTTACAGTAATTTTTGTACAGTGAATATTTATAACTGTTGTTAGTGTCAATATAATTTTTTGCAGTTACTGCACTTATTTACATTTTAATGGCCAAGTCAACAAAGATTTATGCATCTGTCATACAAATTTTCCACAAAAGTGGTGAATGCTTCAAAAAACAGTAGCTACTGCAGAATGTTCCCCCTCCAAGCATCCTTTAAATGCCTTCATTGTTTCTGCAAACAGTAGGCTATCCATTAAAATAACCAACTCTTAAAGCCATAAGTCAAACCCAGCAAAATCTTGCCCCATTCTTCATTGCGAAACTTCTGCGTATTACAAAAGCGCTTGCTTGGGGACCATTCTTTTCTCTCTGTTGCTAAACATTGTCCCTTGAATGGTAAAGCGTGGTTTATCACCTTGATATGTCTCAGCTGTGTGAACTGCATCTTTCTGTAGCTTGAGGAGACATGCTGCGTAGGTTGACCTTGTTTCGATTGTAATGCAGTGAGAGGTATAGCTTGGAGCACTGCCCTGGGGGTGTCCAGGCGCACCATTTAGGAGGGGCATGCTGTACTCCGGCATTCACTTCAATGCACACAAACCCTCCTATAAAGCATGAACTGTGGAAAGGAAAACCCGAAAGCCTTCCCTTCACACCTGCCCGTGATCTTGGTGCAGCAGTTCTGGTCACTGAGGCGCATGTGGGCACAGGGTGCATGTGCACACTCGCTCTGAGCGAGCTTTTCTCAGTGGCAGCCACACCACCAGCCCCTTTTATCCCCATCCAAGGAAGGCAGGCAAGATCCAAGCTGTTGTGCTGCTAAGGGTCTGCTGAATCATCTCCCTTTCCATTCTTCTCCTAGACTAATATGGTTATTTCTATGCCGCCCGTCCTTTGCTGGGTACTACAGTGAGCTGACAGCTGCTGTGACAGTAATGAGCTGCAGGCTCGCTCCTGAGGGGCTCTTTTTCTGGGATGTGTTGCCATTTGGGGCCCATCCTGGCCCAGCAGAGACGAGCCAGCTCGGTACCAGCTGAAGCTCGGTACGAGGCTTCTGGTCAACTTAGGCTTGGGTTCAATGCCCAGAAGAGTTTTCGGACAGAGGCCAGATCTGAGGCTGTGGCGAAGCCGAGGTTAGGGATCTGGCCCCAGCAGCATCCCAGCTTCACGACCCGCTCTTGTGAGGCAGCACCCATAAATCCCACTCAACTAAACCTCAGCCCAAGAGCTGCCAAGGCGAGAGGTGTCCGGGAGGAGACCTGGGGGAGCCCTGCTCCCTCAGGTTCCGCACCGAGCTCTTCATCTCCCGCAGGGAAGCGGCGCCGGGAGACATTTTCTCCCTCAGGGGCAACTCCGGGGCCGGGGCCGTGTCTCGCCGCTCTCCCCCTGGCGGCGGCCGCGGGTGTGGCTGCGGTCGGCAGGCGTTGCGGCGAGCAGCCGCACGGCGGGGCGAGCCGAGCGCTGAGCTCACCTCCCGCTCCCTCCGCCTCCCCGCCCGCCTCCTCCCTCCCTTCTCCCTCCCTCCCTCCCTCCCTCCCGCGCCCAGCCTGCAGCCGGGATCTCAGTATTATGGCATCGAGGAGAATGGAGACCAAACCCGTGATAACGTGTCTGAAAACCCTCCTCATCATCTACTCCTTCGTCTTCTGGGTGAGTGCGGCGCGGCCGCGCGGCCGCCGCCCTCCCGTGCTCCTTCCTTCCCTTCCTCCCTCCGTGCCGAGCCGAGCACCCCCCCCGGCAGCCCCCACCTGCCCACCGCGCGGTGCCCCGGCCGCGTTTCCCCCCTTCTCGCCCCAGAGGAAAGTCGCCGGCCCCCGGCCTTACCCCGAGCCCCCCGGCGGTGTTTGCTGCCCCCCCCCCCCCCCCCCCCCCCCGGTGCCCACCCAGCGTTTCGTAACCCGTTATGGGGCCCCCCGCAGCCCGCCCCGGTGACCCAGATGCATTAATGGGGCGGCGGGGGTCGTGCGGGCAGCCCCGGCGGTGGGGGATGCTGGCGGCGTCCCGGCCTGTTACTCAGCACGTCGCCGGCACAAAGCTGGGGATTAAAAAGAGCTTTTAATGGGAACGCGGCGGCGGCGAAGGGGAATGGCCCCGCTGTGTGCCATTAGGGACCGGCAGCTGCGCATCACCGAGGAGCGAATTCGTGGCTTGCCAGCAAGGCAGGCTGGTTATCTCTGAGCATTTTTTAATGGCTCGGTGCTGGGGAAAGTGGCAGTGAAACGGGGTAACTCGGATCTTCATCATTCTGCTTAAAAATTTATTCCCAACAAAGCCTTGCTTGTGCATCGCCATAATACTTTATATCCTCTATGACTTGTCCGGTTTGACTCCATATGCTTTTGCAAACAAAAAACCCCCCAAACCAACCAAAAGTCATTCTGCTGAGCCATACTCACGGCAGGATCCTGCGCTGTAGACCCCCCTCTCCCCACACGCATTTAATACACCCACCCTTCTTTTTATAACACTTGTGGTAACCACGCAGTGCGATGACTGAAGTGGATAGGAAGCTGGGATCATCTGCTGGATTTTGGTGTTGACATCCTTGATGCCGGTCGCAGGTAGGCAGGTTGCTAAGTTTATGTACATACCACAAGGTGAGGATTCACCCCTTCACGCGCTCTGATCCCGGCGGCTCTATGAGAAGCCCCTCTTCTTCCAGCGACGACTGAGCAGCTGCAGGAACTCCGGTGAATTCGCGGTGTCTTTACAAATGACGTCTCTTTAAAAGTGACCGCTGTTATCCATTACACCCCGACTAAACGGAGGGCTTAAGTCGTCGTGCCCGTTGAGCCAGCACATTTCATGAAGGCTAATCTCATTAAAAAAGAGAGAACTGTACGGGGAGCCAAGCAGCTGGCTAAGGGCATTTGCGCTGCAGGCTGTGCTGATGCCAGGCCAGGTTGACAGCTGGGACTGCGCAGGGTAAATAACACAGCTGAGATCTGGTTTGGGCCACAGCAGTGAGCCTGTGCTGGTGGGATGCTCTAGTGCAAATCCCTTTCCTCTAAAGAGGCTGTCAGGCTCCCATGCATCCCAGTCTTCCCCAAGGGCATGGCCCACTAGTGGCTCTTGAGGCACTTAAAGCCTGATAGCTGTCAGTTTGTCTGTTTGTCTCCTTCCTCGACCCTGGAGAAGGAGGGGGAAAATGAACAGTTGGAGACAGAAACCTGCAAAAAAGAAGTGACTTTTTTTCCATCGTGCTCTGTGGTGCATCTGTTTTCCCAGGGCACCAACCTAGGGGAACCTACACGGATCTCAGTGGGAGAAGACAACAAAAGGCTTGGTAAAGATCGAGAGTAATTGACAGCAGACCCCAAGTCTTTGTCATGGGTCCCCCCTTTCAGCATGGCAGAACAAAAACTAATTCACAGTTTTGGCCCCTTTTTGGGGTTTGAATCGACCCACGTAATATAAATTGGAGCAGGCTCCACCTATTGCCAGGAGTCCAGCAGAAACATGGTGTTCTCTGACTGTATCCTCTTTTTCTTTTTACAAGTGAGTTTGGGAGCTGGGGGATGTGCAGCACTGTCTCAGTGCCCCTCAGTTATTTTCTGGGGGGCTCTTTTTATTCTCGCATGCTACTGGCTCCAGAGCCAGAGTAACTGAAACTTGGTCCCCATGAATTCTCAAAGCTGAAAATACAGGAAGGGTTCAACAAAAGGAGCTATGTTAAAATTTGATTTCTTGGATTTATCTAGATACTGGAAGCAAAACAAACCAGTGCTGCAAATGGCTGGTCTGTAGAATTTTTCACCGGACAGCTTCCCCATGTTTTTTGGGGAGGTTGTAAGCCAATTTCTGCAGGAGAAAGTCCCGTGTTGCTTAGCTGCGGTTCATATGGGTTTGGAGGAGCTCCCTGTTTTCTCTTGCTGGGGGATGGAGTCGCAGTATAACGCATGGAGGAGAGCGGTCCCGCGGCAGGGAGGTATGTGCGATGGGAGCCCTTCGGGTGTCTGGTTGGGTGGCTGTGGACTGTGGTGTGAGGGGACCAGGAGAGAAGGCTCCTCTTTGAATCCAGGGAGCTGCTTCGAAACGCCGGAAAGGAACTCTCTGCGTTGACATTGAGTATGAAAGAAGAAAATCTGTGTGCGCAGATTGTGCCTATCATGAGTGATAGTTTGTCAGGGTTAAATCTGAGCTGCGTTTTTCCTTCAATGGGTGAGATGTATGTCGCTGAAGGCTTTTAGTGGAGGCATTAAATGAGGCTTCGCTGACTACATGGGAGCTGCAGGGTAGTAATGAAGAGACGCAGCTTATTCATGTTTCGTACCGTGTAGCTTGTTCATTTCCAAATAGGTTTTATTTAACAGTGTTTGTTATTTTGATAGCCTTCTCTCCTCTCCCTCACCGTATTTCCCAACTTCTTTCTATAAACGTATCAACATGGTAGAAAAATTCCATAAACAGAGATAACAAGCTTTTTATGTCCTCGTATGTATTGTTATTCATAGTACACATTAAATGCCTAGGGTTACTGCTTTTGCTCCTTAAGGGACGTAGTAATAAAAATTCAACAGCCATTTTTTTCCTAATCAGAATGCTGTACCGAATGCATCTGGTTTGGAACCAGTAGATTAAAAAAGGCAGTAAAAACACTGCTTGCTTGTTAGCTTTTTTTTTTTCCTTTTGGGTATCATAAATTGCTTGCATAGAAATCTGAGATATCACCTGCCTTATTTTTACGGGAAGATGAATTTTGAGTTAGAATTCAAAGTGTATTTTCTATATGGGAACAAAATTTTTAAACCTTTTATTTATCTAGTTCTTAAGTGGACTGATGTCTTAAAATGTATGTATTCTTAGTGTGACATCGTAAAGGCTTTGGAATATATTTTGTTATCAGATTAACAGCCTGCCTCAGAGTGTTTTGAGAAGGAGCTTTAGGCGTGCATCCACTGGTCCTTAAAGTCATACCTCTGCAGAAAATGGTTTTCCTCTTGTACACAAATCTTATTGTTGTCCCAAACAGACCCCGTAGCAAGGTGATTAGCTTCTGATTTTAGGTCCTGTGAGACACTTGGCACTCAAATGAGTGCTTTGTTCATACTGTTCTGCTGGTATGGGGGATTCTTGAGGTTAATTAACACAATAAGAGCATGCAAGTAGAGTTTCCATTCAGATATTTTGCAAGGCGGTTCACTGATTTGAAGAGCATCTTCAGACCAAGATCAATGTTTGAGATACTAAATTGGGTTCTTAGAACTTGTTTTGCCCTTTGAAATGCGATAAAATTGAGATTAAGGTATCTATTTGCAAAACAGCAGTTTGGTTTTCCAAGTTCTAATTGATTAGAAAATGGACCTGTGAGTCCTTGTACCTCCCCATGGAGGTTAGCAGATCACAGGAGAGCCATGGACTGGAGTGTGGCAGGAGAGGCAAGTGTCCCTTGTTTGTGAGGCCACAGCCAGCGCTGTCATTTTATGATAGCTTGGAATTACTTGTTGTCATAGCATTAAACTTCCTGGTAGCCAGTTCCTCCAGCTGCCACAGGGATGCTACACCAGAAGATGGCCCTGTGAAGTAAAATGCTCTCAGTCCCGTGAGGAGGGATGCTCCCTGCTGTTACAGGGGCCCGGGGGATTCTATCTGGAAGAGCAGCCCCTGCATCTCCCTCTTCTCGCAGGCTTCCCAGAAAAGGAGGTCAGCAGCGGGGGCGTGGGAGCACCTTTGTCATTCCCTCCACATCCACCAGGGCTGGCAGCAGCCTGGGGCCATCTTCACCACTCCTTGTCAGCTTCTGGGGCTTCTCTGACACCGCTGCACTGACCCGATCCTCACACCGCAGTGGTTTGGAGGAGGTGGCATTCGCGTGTGGTTTTGAGAGCTCAAAGGCGTTTTGTGGGAAATGCCCGAGACAAAGATCAAGCGTGATGGCCTGCTCTGTAATGCGAATTTATGGCTGAATTGCTGACCCATCTTCAAATACAGCAGTTCAGACTGTTCATTATAATACGGCATTAACTTTGTGTGTCCCTTTGAGTTACTAGTGGCATTAATCATCTTTACTATGAATGTCCAGCTGGGTTATTAGAATTACCAGTTTTCTCCCCAGAGCTTCTTTTCAGTGCTTCTGCGTTGGTTTGTGCATGTATCCGGTCTTTTTAATCTCTCTCATCATGCTTATATTTTTTCTTTTATTTATTTTTTAATTGCTTGAAGAGTTATAAAGGAAATATTCTGGGAAATGTTTTAGCTTTCCCATGTAGTTTAGATTGTTGTGTCTTTTGGTGGTTCTGTTGACTGCAAAGCTGCTCTATTTTTGGAGAGAAATTTCATTTTTTGTACGTATTTATCTGAAGTCCAGGAAAATCACTCTTTCAAAAATGCACATTATCCGCAGGTTGATGGACTTGATGTGCTCTGTTGTTTGGGCACAAACCTAATGCAGTTGCCTCCCTAATTTGGTTGTTTCCCATTCCATTCACATAATGGCATACATGAAAGATTAAAGATAAAGGTGTTTTCTTGTGAGCACAGCCTAAGGTGATTTCTGTTGGTTAAATAAATAACTAGATTAAAAAAAAAAAAAAAAAAAAAAGGACTAGATGGTGTTTAGAAACATAGCTCCAGAATCAGCTTTCTAGGTTCCCTGTTGGGGTACTCATCCACCTTGTTTTAGCTTTGGGGTTTGGGGTGGGATTTTTTTCTTTTAATTAAAACTGTTGCATAAAAGCCCCTTAATTGCAGTCCAACCTGAGAGCCATGCCAGCATGACAACTCTGTTAAGTGAGAGTAAATAGAAAAGAAAAAGTTGTGACTTAGGCTTGGACTCTGCAAGAAGTTGTGCGGCTGCATCAGGAGGGGTGCTTTGGTGGTCCCCCACCGGCCCCTGGTGATGCCTGAGTGGGAGGGCTTTGGGAGGAGGTTGCTGGGCCTCCAGACCTAATGTCCTTCTTCTTGGCAGAGAATTGCTTTTCCAAGTCTAGTTGATTTTATTTGGGAGCAGATCCTTTGGTAAATCCACATAGTTTTTGCATTGCTGATGCCTGTTCATGCTCTGAAAATGTATGTGTGGTGCAAATTAGTGTTATAGGAAAAGCTAATTTAGGAGTGTAGTTGACTTTGCTGTTGGCTAAATGCTCCTTCTTCCCTTGCTGTCTGTGTAACTGATGCTGTCTTGATGAGCTACCTGCTACACCGTGATCCTGGTGTGTGTATCTGGACAGTCTCTAGTTTGGGGATGGTAACTGTTATGCATAACAGATCAGTTTGGACTGGTGAATAGGGATAGTGCTCGACTTGAAGTGTTTACATTATATTTCGGAAGACGTAGGGTGGATTCATAAACAAGCAGTGGCAGAAGTCCTTGCTCTTTTGCAGGTGACAGGGTAGGGGTGTTGTGGAGTACTGCTATCTGTGTAGCAAACACTTCTGCTGCTTACTGTTCGCTCCTGCTCTAAGCAAATGGCTGTATGGTCTAAATAGCTTCTATACAGATTCTAGGGAAGAGTACTCAGGAGGTTTTGTTGGTACTTTTTGGTCAAGAAAGCAATAGAGTCCTTTCTTTTTGGATGCTGGTTCATGCCAGACTTGCTTGTCAAGGAAATGGAGGCAATTATTGTAGATAAACCTAGGGAATTTAAAATGGATCCAAGAATCTGATTTGATCTCTCATTATGTGACTATTTATCAATTCCCTGTGCTGTCAGGGAAGTAAATTAGATTACCTGGTACTGTTAGTTGTCTTCATCCCTGGATTTTTATCATCGTTTCTTCTGTTGTTGCAACTGTCCTACAAATTTATGTGCAAATGAGTTAATAGATGAATATCTATAGAGGCTGTTTGTGCATGTAAGCTTGTAGAAACATCTCTTTCAGTCTTCCACGTGCTTTTAAGTCCAATGTGATTTGTTACAGAGATGCTAGCTTTACTGTAGTACTTACTGAATCTGTTCTTCATCCATTAAATCTGTGGGTGGAAATCTTGTTGACCTCAGTGCATTGAGAACCTCAAATGTTTAGAAGGATACTCCAGAGGAGACTGTAGGGAGCAGATGACAGGTACCATAAAGCCCTTTTTATTTGCGTAGTGCCATTTCTTTAGGCTTATCACTATTAATTAGTATTTAATCATGTCTCAGAGAACAAATCCTTCATATCTGTGGAGCAGGCCTCTTTCCTATTTTAGCTCTCGTTCACCATGGTGGGCAGATGGCTTGCATGTTCTGCAGAGAGTGTCTTTATAGCAGTTCTGGGTTACGAGAGCGAAGCATTTAAATTTCTGGTGTACTAAAGGGCCTGTGAAGCACAGTACGAAGCATGGCATGCTTGTGTCTTGCTGGATTATCGTTATTTCATAGCTGAACTGCTTCTTTGAGCTCTGGGAGTAGGCCATAGGACTTTTAGGAGCAGCAATAAAAGAACCCAAGAGATGCTGTTAATACGCTGTTAATATTAATTTTGCCGTATTTTCCCTGTAACATTTTGCAAGATGTTTTCCAGATGTTCTTCCATATATATAGTTCTGGGGACAGTACTAAAATCCTTAAAAGGAGCGAGTGCCCCCCCTTCCCTCCCCTTCCCCACGTTCCCCATCTCCCTGCCTTGCCATGCGGAGCTCAGGCAGTCACCGCTCCTTTGACATAATGAGGTGCAGGACTTAATTTGCAAAAGTCTGTGGATCTTGGGAGCAGACCTAAGGTGAAATTTGGTGTGTGTGCATGGTGTAGCAGAGGAGGATGAGAGGGGAGGAGAGGGTGAAACCCTGTGAATATCACAAGAAGAGGAGCCCCTACATTTCCCTAAAACTGAAAAGCGCAGAAGCAACCCCGATAATCCCCTGGGCTTGAATGCCTTTGGATAGAAACAGGCAGCTCACGTCTGCTGATGCCAGAGGATTGAAGTTATAGGTGAAACTAACAAGTTCCTCAGGAACTTGTTCCTGACCAGACTATAAGTACCGCATCAGAGGAAATAGTACATGGAAGCAGAAAACTTTGCTAAATTCCTACAGCAAGGTATGTTTACAGCTAATCCCCAGTACACTAGAAATTACTCTTATTGCAAGGACCTAAATACATTCCCTGCAACTGAAGTTTCAGCTTGATTGTGCTGATTTAATCCTTTGGTAGCTTTTGAAGACGTTTATTATTTGGACAGAGTTTCCAATGGGTTGGTCTCTGGCAGGGACTTTGAGGTGTTTAGAAGAATCCTTTCAGTATTTTTGGCAATGGAATATGAAAAAAAAAACAGTCATCTTTGTCATTTTTTATAAAAATAAATGGGAGCTGTATCAAAACTTGAAATCTTTGATGGAGGTAGTCCTCTCAGAGATGGAACCTGTCTGTGAAAAAAAGACCTAAAACCCCTCAAAATCTTCAAAGAAA
This sequence comes from Cygnus olor, assembly GCF_009769625.2. Taxonomy (NCBI): domain Eukaryota; kingdom Metazoa; phylum Chordata; class Aves; order Anseriformes; family Anatidae; genus Cygnus; species Cygnus olor. The sequence goes on along the minus strand of NC_049169.1, from coordinate 119,407,042 downwards.
CAAGAAGTTCCAGAATATTCCAGATAACGTTGACATTTGTCTTTGGACCTAAACTTTAAACTTAGGCCACTTTTATAGGATCACCATTTGTCACGGGTTGTGTTAAATCAGTCCAACGAGGCAGAACCAAGGCTTGCCCTTTTGATGATGTGTGGAGTTCCTTTGCTTCAAAGTCATGGCCGGGGCTTGGGGCCCAAACCAGAGAGGGAAGTCCATAGCAGCCATGGGGAGCCTGCGCCTGCAGGCCTCACACAGTCTGCAGCGATGTATGCCAGGGATTTTGTGCATGTTTGAAGGACAGTGTGAAAGGTCAGATGCTCTACTCTGACCCCACCAAAGAAAATAGGAAGGACATTATACATACTTCATGGAAACAGGTGTGGAGGAACTCCAAAAGCTACGTGTGATTGAGGATTAGTGCAAATTTCCAGTATGGTGAAAGTGGGGGGAAGTATCCCATGCTTTCTGTTTTGTTCCCTAATAGTGCCTTGAACCACCACTGCATCAGAAGACAAAACACCAGAAATCTGTCAGGAAAATTGCGGCTTCTATTAGGGTGAGATACAAGAGGTTAAGATACAAGAATAGGTTAAGATATAAGAGAGGACACTTTCCACGCAAATAGTGGCAGAAGAAAAGATGGGCACTCAATCCTTCTGTATGCTATTCACTTCAACAGTACTTAACATCTAAATGGCTCTAATTAGGCTTGGAATTATAACATAATTAAGTGCATGTCACTTCTGTTTCCCTTTGAAAACAAACAAGAAACCAAAATACCAGTAAGTTAGCCTCAGTATGTTGAAGTTCAGCCTGATTTCTGCTTCTCAATGACGTGGTCATTTTTGCTGTTGCAGCTGCTCTGTGCTGCATGTGATAATTCCTGCTCTGTGGCGTGCATTGATTGCAGTGTGTGGTTACATTTACCTGTAAAATTTATGTCTGATAGGAACCCAGCAGCTGATATTACTGTCTGTTTAGAGGTGTTTTTTTACCTCCTCTCTGTTTACGATTAACTGATACTGTTTTTTAAGTCAGTTGATGCAGATGCAGTTTGCAGTTGCTAGCTAATGTTGAGATCAGCTTCCACGTTGTCTGGGACTGAGCTTCTCTTTCTTGTATGCTTTAGGAAAAGTTGCTGAGTTAAACTATGCAGGCAAAATGACGTAAAGGCTTAAATTGATCTCCCTTATCCCAGAGCAGCTTACAGACCATCTATGCCTCACCTGCAGACTTTCAGTCACATGCAAGTGCAGTTTAAAGACTCTTGAGGAAGGAATCAGGATCCCAGGATGCCGGGGAGCTGGCTATCAGGAGTGGTTCGGTATTGTTTCATGGAGCATAGAGGCCAAGCCCAAGTTTATTCCTTGCTCCCTGTTCTCATAAAGCAAGGAGTGATGCAGAGGGGTTGGATCAGGATGTACTGACAGAAGGTCACACCTTTCAAGAAGGAAAAAAATGTGGTTTGCAGGGGCGGCATTACTGAGTTATTTTTGTCCAGGTTGGTAAGATCAAGGCAGCGCACAGCCTCTCTAGGAGGCAGCAAGGCCTTATTGTGCTTGTTGGGCATGTGTGGCACCTCTGCGGTGCTCTAGGAGTGTTTGGGCAACCTCTTGCTGGTAGGTTGGTGTATGATGGTGCTTCTTTGCCTGCAGGCTTGTAGGTAAATACTTTCTTACGGGAAAATGTTCTTTTTCAAGTCTTTTCCCTTTGTTTCTGCTACTCCAAAGCAACGCTTTTGCTGTGCAGTGTGCATCCTTGGCTCTGCTGGCCAGGGCAGGCGTGTGAGATGGGATGAGATGGTCCCTTCCACAGCCCAGGGGTGAGCAAGCAGCCTTTGGACCTCAGCTGTACCACGGTGCTCGCCATCCTGAGGAGAGGCAAGCTGCAGGAGATGTGCCGGGCAAACGGAGTGTGGTCGTAAACGGAGTGTTGCATCCCACAATTATGTGTTGTTTTTTTCTCCGTTTTATTTTTTCAACTGAAACCAGCAACAAAAATAAAACCTCCCACTTCCATGAGTTTTGTGTTTTGTAGGCAACAGCTCCTTGCTTTCTTTCGTGAAATGTAGTTGTGCTTAAAATAGAAATGTCTGTGGGAGAGAGAGTTTTCAGCTGGTGAAATTGTCCAAAATGATATGGAAAAGTTGCCTCAGTTTCTGAGAGCTGGCATGATATACGTGCAGTACTTATGCAGAGAGACGTATGCTCTTGAGCTTAAAACACACTGGGTCCCTGTTGTACCGAAACCTGAGCATGTTGCTCCATAGCTATTTTTTAACAGAAGTATCAGATTTAAAGTATTCCCTCCCCCCTCAGTCACTGACCTCAGATTGCCAAGGGACCAGAAAGGATTCATCCCTGCACCCTGAAGGATATCCAGTATTAAAGTAAGGAGCTGGGCTGTTTCCTAGAACAGTGCAGTCCCAGAATGATCAAGAATGCAGCTGAGTTGCAACCACTGATTTGTTCTTTTAATTTCATGAAATGTTGGGCTTTGCTGTTTCATGCCTGGTGTTAGACCAAAATGACTTCCTATTTTTTTCCAGCACTGCTGAATGTATAAAATACATAATATGGCAGGCCTCTACATCTGAAGGATTTCAGGAAAAGTTTCAAAATTCTGTGCTGAATCTTTGCTCTTAGGCAAACATTCAAGCTGGTAATGACAGAAGAACCACCTCAATGAAGAGAAACAGACAGTTAACCTTTTTTCTTCTAGCACAATTCCTCATCAGGCCAGTTGTACACCCAAGCCAGAGTTTGGTTAGCAGTAACGTTTGCCTTCTGAAAGCATATTTGCTCTGTATCTGGTACTAGTGCTGTACTGCTAAGCAAAAGCATATGATGTGAAATGACATTTTAAGAATTAAATCAGCTGAGGTTGATGACTGTGTGGGTAGACAGAGGCTTGTCCATATGAAATGTATAAAATATCTTGCAAGGTCATCTTGCTCTGCTTAGAATCAGTGGGAACCATATATGAGCAGACTGTCCTAGGTGGTTAGCTGATTGTTTTTAAAACTCTCTCATGGTTAATATTCAGGTATGGAGAAACAGAATGTTCTTCTGACTTGGATACCACAGAGTTCCCATAACTCACTCCTGCTCCTTTTTATTTTGCCTCAAAATAAAGTGGGTAAATGTGATCTTAAACCTGCGGTGCCATTGGTACCTGCTCTGTTCCTAACTCAGACTATTTTGCCATATCTATGTAGTTTCTGAGGAACATAGAACTTCTCTGTCCTGCTGTCCATTGCTCGTGAGGATGACGTGGAAGTCACAAAGCCATGTAGAGAGAAGATAACATCACTCATTTAAAACAAAGGAGGCTCGTCAATTTAGTAGTTGTGGAATTAACACACCAAAGTTTGAAGATATTTATCCATAACATAGTCAGTGGTTTCTCAGTTTGTTGGGGCTTGTGATACTAAGGCCCATCTGCCAAAGCCAACCTTGATTAGTAAATTGCAGCAGACAGCCTGTGGCTTGTCATGGCTTCCCTCAAGGGTCAATGGCAGAATTAGAGTTGGGATTGGGAGGTTTTTATTACTCATTCTTGTGCTGGATATCAAAGCAGGATAAACCTTTTTTTTTTTTTTCCCTTTAACTGTCAAGATGGAAGACTTGTTACGTTACGTTCTACCTTAGGTCTCTAGGCTTGTTTTGTTTGCCCTTCGGTTTTGCAGCACAGCACCATTCTGCAGGAAGATTTGGGCTTCTCCAGGGTGGTGTTTCTACTGGAGCTTAGATGGACACCAAAGGAGGTAGAATTGTGTGTAAAATATTGCAACTTCAATAAAACCAAAGCCTAAACTGAAAAACACGAGAGCAAAATACTCAATCTGTAGATGTGTTGATGAGATAGTGTGCTGTGAGATCACGCATGAGTCAGCTGGTAGGTGAATAAATGCTGAGTATTATGACCAGAATCAGAGGGCATGGCAGAGTGCACGTTGTTTGGATTAAAATCAGAAAAAAAAAATGGAGCCTGGCTGCTCCTATTAGGTTAATAAGTTTTTTGTTTTTTTTTCTTGTCTGTTGTTGTGACAACATTGATGGTCATGCCTTATGGTTTTTTTTTTGGTTTTTTTTTTTACAATACTGTTGTTCTTAAGAGGCATTGGGTAATTACTTAGGGGAAAACTAAATCTTCAGATTCGATTTCCACTGGTAGTATGTGAAAAATAACAGTTGTTATGCCCATTTTATTGAAGGAGACACTGATGCACGTCAAGCAAGACGTCTAAGGAACAGTTTGGCAGTCAAACTGGGCACCGTTTTGAATCAGTTATTTTAAGCCCCTGACTGTAATCATTATTAATAGTAGGGCTCACTTTGACGTCGTACTTCAATTGCAGGAATAGCAAGTTGAAATAAAAATTGAATTTTCCCTGCTGTTAAGGTAGCTTGCAGAGTACAGGGAGTATTTCTGAGAAGTCTAATGAATAGTGCTCGTAGAAAGAAATTATTGGATGGAGCGGTTGGCTGTATCTGAGCCATGAAATGGCAGGCTGCGATGCTTCTTTATTCTGAAGCTGCATACACGATGCACTGCAAACAGCACATCAGGTTGCTCGGTGTGTTGGGAGAGGGAGCAGAGCTGCCAGTGCATGGTGAGTGCCACCAGTTGCATGGGTGTCCGCAGCTGGGAACGATGCAGGCACCTCTCCTGCCCTCACGGATTGGGCAGGGTGGCTTCCTTCAGGGAAGTAAGTGCACATTTCTGTAAATGGATATCCGCCTCTAATTTGGAAGATGATTTGGCTGGTGAGTAAAGAGGATTTGTTGACACGCTCACCCCAAAGGAAGGAAACGGTGGGCTAACTTAGGAATGTCCTCATCCTCTTTGTGCTCAGTATCTGTGATCTCCGTGGTATGTACCAAGTGTGGCAAGCAGGATCGAGTTTAAACGTTGACCTCAGAACAGGCTAGTTTGCTTATTTTTACCTTCCTGTGGGCATCAATGGAGAAGGATTTTGCTAACATGGAGCTCTGTTTAAAGACCAGTACGCAGAATTTTGTGATTTGTGGATTTTGCCACAGATTTTCTCAGTGAGATTGCCAAGTGCTCCTAGGAATTGGACCGACTTCTTAACGAATTTGTCTCTAATTTACTTGTGAAATGGATGCTATGACAACTGTGAAGACTTCTTGGCAGTTTTCTTAGATGAATTTTAATCGGACGGCTACAACGTGCAGTCTGCTTGAGGATGGCAGCTCTCTGGAGTCTGCTCTTGTGCAGGAAAAATGCATTAGCACCTCCTTGGGCTCAGGCTGAGTTGTGCTGGTATAGACAGAGTCAGGTTCCCAAGCTGCCACTGAAAACTAGAATAGATTGTGAGGGGAAGGGTGTTGGATAAGTTATTGCTCAGAGGAAGCACTTAGCTTGGGGATTTCTTCAAGAAGTGCGTTTGTGCTGAGAGCTGGCTCTGTAACCTATACTATAGGTCTTTGCTTTCTCCCACACCCACAGTGAGGGCTGTCTGGAAGAAATTAATGCTCGGTGCCTTTGGTTTTATGTCAGAGATAATTAAGGTTTTTAACTGTCCGCAGATTGAGGTGTATTCTGTCATTTGGTGCTAGTGGGTGTCGGGGGGGCAGCTGATGGAAAGCACCGATCGTTCATCCTATTACTCATTTGAAGCTGAGTGGATTTGGGTGAATGGCAGGCTGTTTTTCTTCTGATGGCCCCTTCCTCCGCCACCGCAGCTTTATCCTAATGTCACTTGTAATGGCTATTGCTGGGTTGGATGGGCAGAGAGCAGAGCAGGATAGTTTAGAGCAGTCACTGTTCTGTTCTTATCTTCTGTGGGCTGGTGGACAAGGGTCCCTGTTCAGCAGGGACTCTGTATTTTGCAAATGGTCATTAATTCCTCTGGCATTCCTGGGTCTTACCATCTTAAAAAAGGGAATTGTTAGGTGTGCTCCAGCATGATTTCTGTTTCCCCCTTCTCCTTCTCCATGAGTGGTGTCAGATAGAGACTGAGACTGGCCTATGGCTTAGTTCCTAGTGTCTTATCTTTTATCACCTTACTTGGCATGGTTTAAATTATACTTTCTAAGTGGGTAAATTACGAGCTGCTCTTACTGTAATTTAGGCAAGACTTCGTAAAGGCATTTTTGTTGGCAGTTTAAGTCATCCTTTTCACGTAAGTGGTACCAATCTAGTGTTTAGTAGGGCTGCCTGCTAAGTGGTAACAGATGGCCCATGCTAGCTAGGACAGGGAGGATCATGAGGGTGGGAGCCACTGTTGTCTACATATGTGTTTTGGATCTCAGCATGAGCGTTTCACAGGAGGGAATACAACTCCGCTGGAATCGGGGGAATCTGATCTTTGGTGTTCTTTATTCCAGCTCTTGGCATGTTCGAAAATTAATGTATGTGGTTCATGTAGGGCTGTATCAATAATATCGAAATTATATCCCTGCTTGGAAGAAATTGCTGTGCTTGCTGTTTTCCCCCTTTTTTGGCTTATCCTGTAATCAAATGTCCTGTGTGACAACCTAAGTATATAGAGCAGAGCAGTCAGTTCCATTATGTAATCTCACTTCCATTTGCGCCGTACCACATGATAGCCTAAAATGTAGTAACTGATGAAAAGCTGCAGGAGAAAAAAACAGAATTAGTCATAGATGTTTTGGACCAATTTTTCCCCCCCCCCAGCCTGGCTCGTGCACTAAAATGCTTAGATACCATAGTGGGCAAAGGGCGAAAGAGGAAAGGGGGATGTGTCAAAGAGTCGTTTCTTCTTAATGTGGGGCAGGCATCATCATCCACGCTCTGATGTGGTTTTCTTGTGTAGCATCTGTAATGGGGCAGGGGAAAAGAGCAGATGAAGAAAGCTGTGATCTTAAACACAGCCTGCTGAAGTAATCTTTGGGTCTGCTGAGGTCTCTGAGGCTTCCTTTGCCAAAACCACTAAATCTACAGCTTGCTTTGTGTACTGTATTATGTTGCTTGCTTGCAAAGGAGGGGTGTTAACAGGCAAAGGCTGAGAGATCCTGGATGTGGCCTTCTGATTGTGGTTTGGTAGATCAGGCCTTTCTGAGGGCTCTGACAGTATATTTCTTAATTGACATCTGTCTCCTCTTGACACTAAGAAACCAAATCTCTGTGAGGGAGGTGGCTGTCCTTTTTCACGAGTAAATTTTTTTTTCTGGAGGAGCATTCTCATGAAAATGCAGTTTAGAACATGGCATTTTATTCTGTCCTCCCCCTGAATCAAAATGATTTTCCTCCCCTCTGGATGGGCAGAGGCTTCAGTCCTTGCTTCAGTCCTTGCTTCATGCAAGGTGACTAGAGCTTATGTCAACTATGGGATAATGTAATGTCCTGGCTTCTTTTCTCTACAGTAGGGTGATAACCCTTAGTAGATAAAATACATCAAAAGTGTCCAGGCAGTGATGCTGAAGGTGGTCCTGTCAGGCTTAGACCTGTTCCTTGGGCAGCTGGGCAAGGGGAAGACACTTCACCTCAGCCTGGTCTGGAAGCATTTCTCTCTCTCAACTTAGGTTATGAAAACTGTACTTTCGTAGTGGCACATCACTGGGATGGCAGCAGTTTCTGTCTGTCTTTTGAACAGTAGGCAGGAAAGGTTGGCAATGTGTTAGAAGATCCACGAGGACTGTCTCTGAAGTCCTCTGGGAGAGAAGAAAAGACAAAGCCAGTCCGTGGAAAGTCCTCCTCTCCCCCCATACATACACTTGCTTGAGTCTAGGATAAAGCCAAATTCTTTGTGGGTTCACTCAGAAGTTTTTCTGGTTATTCAAGAAATAGAGAGACACAAGTGGTACATTTGGGACCTCTTGCCAAATTAACATGAGACCTCTTATTTTGGAAACATCCTTCCCTCCATTTAAAGCATCTTTTACCTCATTTGGTCTTAAAGTCATCACAAAGGTAATTAAAGCCTTCTTTGGGCCATTCTGTGTTTATGAACTGGCTTTCTTCTGTAGAAGGCTGTTTTCCTTGAGGCAGTCACTTCAGCTTGTAGTAATGAATATCTCGCAGGACTCAAGTGACCATATTGCCTTCTCTTGAGTATTCAAGGAAGGGCTGAGATACTTCAGAAGTTTCTCTTCTGGGTGATTACAGGATTCCACCACAAAGATCTGTTCTGTCAGCTTTCTTCCTAAACCTGCCTGCTTGTGCTAGCAAGGCCTCTCTCCGCATGTTCAGCATTAGAAAGTCAGAAGGGCTCTGCTCATGGTGGACTAAAAGCCCTCCCTTACTGTGACAGGAGTCACCTTGGCAATGCTGTCACAAAATTACCATGTTTAACGGTATTTCTATATCCTTTCACTTTAACATGGCTAGTCTGAAGCTGGAAGGTCATTTCAAGGCTTGTTCTGTCTGAAGAAAAGTACCCTCCGTTAGGAGTGTTACCATCTTGGACATAAGCAATACAACTGTGTGGTCTTCTACAAAGCCCTGTTTGTGGGTACAGCCTTTGGAGAGTAATTCTGTGCTAGTCTGTTAGTTTGGCAGAATCTGACTGTGATATAAGGATATAAGGAAGATATAAAGATATAAGGAAGATCCAAATTCGAAAGGAATCAGGACTGCAAAGCCCAGATCTCTGCAAAGACAGTTGAGCAACCTCTGAGCTTGACCTGTCTTTTGAGCACAGTATAGGAGTGTTCAGAGGTACCTGGATCATGGAAGTAACACGGTCAGGATTAAAGATGTGCTCTTCCTTGCCTCTCGGGAGGACTCATTGGCTGTGCACCAAAGATGCATAGGTTTGGCTGTATCGTTTCCAGACATACAGCTGCTCCACAGCGCTGTGTTGTGCACTGTAGATGTGCTCTAGGTGTCCCCCCTAATCTAAGCTCTCCAAAATGTTTGAACTTCTGGTTTCTGTGAAGGCATCTCATAGACGGTTTGGTCTGTGCTGTGGTGAAGTGATATTCAGCCACTTGGAGGGATGTGTTATTCATACATATCTTTGTATTGATACACATACTTACTTCTCCTGATGAGCAAATCATTCTATAATTTATATAATCAGTCAGAGGACGTTTATTTATTTATTGCAATTTATTCAGAATCTCTCAATTAATGTTTGACACCGAGCAGGGGAATTGCTGTTCACACTGTGAATTTATTTTTGCTCACAAATTGACCAAGCTAAGAGCTCCGGTAAGTTTGCCTCTTCCTGTGATAGCTAGAACTGCTGCAAGGGTATTTTCTGAGCAGTGAACTTAAATGTTTGCCCAGTCACATGCCCTGCATTTTCACCTGTGGTCTCATTAGTGGAGGTGGAACTAGAATTACATGGTTGGTCTTTCAGGGAAAGAAGAGGTGAGTTTATCCTCACTTGCTCCAGGAGCTCCTGAATACATGACTGTGCAAAATGGTCAAATGCCCTTGCCCTTGGTGGAGGTTACAGCTGAGTCTTTTCTGTCTCTTTTATTCTCTGTTAGCCACGTGATAGATATATGGCATGCCTTCTGGAGAACAGCAAAGAAGGGAGTACCAGCTTTTATACCTAAGCTGCCGAAGGGATAAAAGTATTTAATGCCAACTCTCCCTTGCACTTCTTCCTTAAGCTCTGCTCTTGAGAAGTAGCTCATTAATTTGCTAGTGGCCTTCCAACCTCTCCTTCCGACTGAGAAAGGAGGGGGTAGAGGGTCCCTAACAAATTAATTTAGGCTAGGTCAGGTGTCTCCTGAGCAGTCAGAAGTGTGTTCTTTCCCTCCTTGTTCCAGCCGGGCTATCAGGAGCTGGATGGGGAGGAAGGTGCTTTGCTCTTGTGCCACACGCTAGTTTGGGTACTGGGGATAAAATCTGTTCTTGACGGACGTGAGAAGTTACCTAGGAGATGATCGTAAAGGCTGTATGCATTACATAGATTCATGATTTAACCACCACCTTCCTCCCAAAGCTTAACTCCAGAGTTTAAATGTAGTGCCTTCCCTTTTCGAAGAGCTGTATGTATATTAGAAGTTGACTGGCAAAAAGATCTTTATAATAATGCTTCGACCTCGTGTGTCAGCCTTTCTGGTAGATGGAAATTGGCAGGTTCCTTTTGTGTGGTCTGCCTAACAAGCACTGCTAGAGGAGAAGACAGTTCATTACCTGTTTAGGAAGGAGAATATCGGTGTCGTAACACCACCCATCGCTGATCTTTTCTCTAGCTCACTGGTGAGTGTACTACAATGAACTGTCTACCTGCCTTTGTAACTGGCAAGAAAAGCACAGGATAACTGTAAAGTGTAAAGATTTGCGCTTGCTTTCTGTTGTGGGAAGACACATGGACACTCACATTACTGATGCAATCAAATTCAAGTTTGAACTAGGCATAACTTTGGGCAGAGGATGCCCGTAAAGACAGAAGATTTTATTTCAAATATTATTTTTATTTTCTTTGTATTTCAGCAAACAGTACATGAAAGGTGATTCATCTAGAAAATAGGAAGAATTTAGGTAACTTGATCTGTGATGACATAGAAAGATATTTGGTGGAGGAAGAGCCCTAGCATCACTTACTTTGAAGCTTTCTTTATGAAGCGCCATAGATTCCCAGAATATTGTGCTCCTGAAGTTTTAGATGTCTTTGTTCCTGACATAACTGTCGGTGTTTCTGAAGCACACCTGGGCTGCACCTTTGAGGCTGCCAGTTTCAGGAACAGAAAGACAAATGGTAAGCAGTTTGCCCTGAAACATGAAATAATAAAAAGGTTTTCTTGTGTATGTCTAACCTAAATAATAATAATAAAATCAACAATAATAACACTGAAAATCCTGAAATCACTCTGAGTCTGATACTGTGGATGCCTCTAGCTTACGTTCTGGTAGAACAAAGCAGCAAAACATTTATTGTGTTCTTAAATCTTCTCTCTAGCCAAGAAGCAGGTTCCCTGTGTCCCTCAGGTGGGCACTTCTCAGACAGCAGTGATGAAACCTGTCAGGGACACTGTTCTGGTATCAGTGGGACAGGAGAGATGGATCTGCAGCATTTGTCTTTGGATGTGAGCCACAAAGGTTCACTGGACTGGTATTTAATGGTGGCAGCTTTTCCTGTGTCTTTCTGATGCCTCCTCTGGCAGGTACCCCTTGCTCTGTACTTCCAGTTGGATGAGTTTATACAATTTTCACACACTCCTCAAATGCATTCCTTTGGGGCAGCTTTTTCTACTCAAATAAGCTCCCATGCTTTGGGATCACTCTCCTTTTAGGGAACATCGGTGGGTTTCTTTGCTTTTTGTGATGGTCAGGGTTAAATGCTCCTTGCATTTCTGAGCCTGGGCTTTCCTCAGCACACAGCACTAATTCCCCCACAGCCTCACTGTTATGATCTAGTCTCTCTTTCCCATGTAACAGGTAGCTTGTATGTAAGGAGTCCCCATTACTGCCTTCCTGTTACTGGGTTTCTGGTGCTGCTAGTGTGTTGATGGTCTCATTTAAAATCAATCACTTCTGGCCTCCGCCTTAGTCTGCATCCTGTGTTTTAGACTTCCACTGCCTGGTGTCCAAGTATACATGTCCGTTTGTTCTGGTTCCCTGTTTTCCCACCACCTTTTTCAATGGGGCAATTTGTTTGAACTTTTCTTTTCCCTCTGCATTTTTCCAGCTCCTCTCCTGTCCCCAGTTTGAGGAGGCAGGGATTTTATGACATGATCCATAGGGAATACATCAAGCTACACACTGTGTGCCTTTGCAATCCCCCATTATCTTGGGGTTGAAAACTCCTAGTAAAATCATCTCTCTCTCTCTCTCTTTTTTTTTTTTTTTTTTTTAACCCAATTTAATGGGTTAGCATCTGGTTCTGTTTTGGTTTGGAGGAGCCTGTCTTCTTTCCTAATTTGCTCTTCAGGAGTCCCAGCTCTGCTGGGGCTTCTGGGCTGTCTGACAGCCTCGGAGCCAGAGCTCTCCCCGGAGGCTCTTCTCCCTGTGACTCTGGCCCAGTTTGACGTTTATGGAGAGCTACTGGTCAGTGTTGGGGGGGGGAACACCAGCCTCTTGGGCGCTGCTAATGGCTGGCTGTGCGTGTGCCGGCTGTGCTCAGCTGTGCCGGGCAGAGCAGCTGTTTGCAGCGGAGGCTTAGCCGCGAGAGAAAGGAGATTTATATGGATGCTGAATAGGGCGACCATGCTAAATCCATCCTGTGCCAGCTGCATCTTGGATTTGTAATGCTCTCCTAATGAGGCCGCAGTTATTTACTGTGCAGGCTGAGCACGGCAGCCGCTCCTCCTACGCACCTGCGGTGGGTGCTGGGGCCGAGATGCTCTGCTCCTGGGTGCCCTGCGCAGCGCTGCTCTCCTGCGGATCTAGCCTGCATTTTGCCCTTGAGATGCATTTGTCTTTTTTTTTTTTTCCCTTAGCAGTTTGAAGGAGGAAAAAGAAAAAAAAAAAAAAAAAAAAAACAAAGCTGCACTGCATTAAAAAAAGGGAGGGGGAAAGAGTGAGATGTGAAAAAAATGGAAAATGGAAGTAGGAAGGGGAGCGCAAAAGCATAAACTTTGGTGCTGTGCATGCTGATGCAGGTGGGAATGGCATCGGACGAAGCCTCAGCACCCACAGGGATGCTGCAAGCCCCCCAAAGCTTTTGTGTGGTCTTACTCAGGGATAACACGTGCAGACAGCGTTGTCTCGGTGCACAGAGGGACTGCCTGCACTATGTGAGCATCGGCAGTACTGCGCCCGTGGTACCCAGGGGCAGTGCTGGGGGGTGCCTGTGGTGTTTGCAGTGCCCAAAGGTTTCCTCCCCAGGCAAGGCAAAGCTCATTTTGAAAACAAGTCAAGCCCAGGGTTATGTCATGCTGTGCTCATGCGTTATCCTCCAGTGCCTTTTGATGGGAAATTCCCATTTATTTGTGTTTTCCCTTTCCGTGGTATGAAACCCCTTCTCTGCAGATCCGGCTCTGCAGCGAGGTCGGTGGTGAGAGCTTTCTTTTCCTCCAAAAGAGAAAGATTCAAGTGGCGCTGGCCATCAGCAAAGTAAATGTGCAGGCGGAGCCTGGTGCCAGGGCTCCTGTGCCGTGAATCAAGCCTCCCTCCTTTGCACCTGCCCTTGCCACAGCGTTTTAGACCCGCGTGTTAAATCCTGACTGCGCAGGGAAGGGGAGCGCTTATCGAGGGCGCTTAGAAGATGTCTCCGGCTGCAGGTACGTATGTCACCTTCATGGTGCCTTGTCACAGAGCCGACAGGTACAGCAGCATCCCTGCCTGTCGGTCACCAAGACAGCAGGCCGTGTTGCTGCTGTTAGTACGAATAAGCACTCAAACCCCAAACACGCCAAGCCGTCCGCTATCTGCGTGGCAGGCGGCTGCTTGGTACGCTGCTTCTCAGCGTGCTCGTGCTGGGGAAATGGGGCCTTTAATGCCGTCCCAAAGCCCGAGGACCCTCGGTTTCCAATCAGCTCCACAGGTGTGGAGGCTCCGAGTGTCGTGCTGTCTGCCTGGCTCCTGCTACACGGCCGTTTTCCCACACTTCTCAGCTCAGCTCAGTAGTAATGCTGTTATTTTTAAATACAAGTTTCAGAAATGCACGAGCTGCCCGGGGGTGACAGAGCATCCCTTTTGTTTACAGGAGCAAATCATTAGATTTTTGCCAGAACGTGCCTGCTACAGAGGCTTCTCTGGTGACAGTAAGGGACGGGATATGCTGAGGCACCCACAGCTTCACCATTACTCACGCTTATTGCTCATGGTCGGCAGGGCTGTGCTGACAGCCGAGCACTGCTTCAGAGCCTTTGTGCTAATAAACTTTCTTTGTGCTCGGCTTGTTTATCTGCTTTGTCCCCTGAAATGATGGTTCATTTGCGGATAATTTCCTCCTCTGGTGAGCTACCCCCATCAAGTTTAAAGTTGTCTATTTTTAAAATGCCAGCTGCCTCTCGCATAAAAAAGCCACCGCTGATGTACCGTTGCCTGCAATGCATTATTCAAAGTCCTTTTTAGACTCTCTCCTATAAAGAGCTTCATTAATATTGCAGCAGTCGCTGTGAGTCTCTGCGAGGGGGCTCCCTTCCTTTTACCACTTGACACCCCTATGTTTTTGTGCGTAGCGGCGATGCTTGCATTTCGAGCTACCTTTGATGGAGCAAGCTCATCGTTTTTGGGATGAAGTGGCTCTTAAAAGGGACGTTGACCTTGGGATCGGTGCTCAGCAGATAGCTGGTACGCCCCGATTCTTCCTGCAGCCTCGGGAAGCTGCAGGAGCAGCATGGGGTGGGGATGGAGGGGCAGCTTTTGTGTGCTGAGCACTTGTGCTCCATCACACGGGCTGCTCCTTCTGGTCAGCTTTGGAGCTCAGAGGGGAAGTAGGAAAGGGGATTTGAAAAGGAGAATCCGAACAGGTTGGATTTCTTTACTTAAAGATTTACTTATTAAGGGTTTCGTACTTAAATATTAACTGCTTTTGCACCGATTTCAAAATCACGCTAAGGGCTGTTTTCTTCTTTCTCTATATTAAGTACAAAATGTGCTGAGCTTTTGAGAACAAACACAGTGGTTTCCTCCCCTGAGGTCCTGGTGGAAAATAAGTACCAGGCAGGTCGGGGAAAAACGTTTTTGGCTTTAAAGAAGAAAGATTGAGACAAAAATTACCAGCCATTCCGAAGAGCAGCTTTCTCAATCCGTAGGGATCTTTCTTATTTCCTCCCGATGCCAAGATAAAAGATTCCCCTGGCTCGATTGTGCGTGACGGGCTCGGATGCCGGGCGATGGGAGCCTAGTGAAACAGAACTGCGCGGTAATTTTACAAGGTAGTTCCTCAATACATCAGGCAATTAGGCGTGTGAAGGGAAGACAAGCGTTCAAAGCCGTCGCTCACCCGTGAAGCGGGAGGGAGGGCGATAGCGCCTGCTAAAAATCGGTGCAGGGACAGCGAGCTGCGGGCGGGCACCTCCCATGCACGGGGAGAGTCTGTGGGAGCCACGGGGCAGGCGGGTGCAAGGGGCAGGCTGTGGGGTAGCCGTGTTGTTCCCAAGGGGCCACGTCTTGGGAAGCAGCCCAGGAGCAACCTCTGGCCGTGGGAGCTGTGGGTGTGGAGTTGCGGAAGGATGCGGGCTGCGTTTCTGCGGGTGCCTGCTTGGAGCCTCCGGGAGGTCAGCACGTCGCGCACTTGCTGGCTGACCTTAGTCTTGGTAAGGTGGGATCACCCTCCGCGGGAGGGACAGAGGACGACCCCGATGTCCTGCTGGTGGTGATGTGGTAAGTGAGCCTGCTGCCGCGGGGAGGAGGTGCTCCTAGGGCTCTGCGGGGTGGGCAAGCAGTGTCCCGAGGAGGACAGGTGGGAGGCAAGTATCTTGGCTTGCTGTGCGTCCATCAGGGATTTGGGGATTAGTGTTCCCTGATGGCAAGCTCCTTCTCCCTGGCCTGCTTTTCCATCCCAAGCAATCTTCTTCCCGTTATGCTGGGTCTCCCCGAGGAGTTTCAGCTGGCCTCTGCGCTTTCAAATCACTGGAGATCTCTGCTGCCTGTTCCCCATCCCAGAAGAGAGAGGCATCCATCCTTATTTGTTGTTCTGGCCCTGCTACATCTGCCTTTCAGTCATTAAACTTAATTAAAATTAAACGTCTGTTGGCAGCTTGTGCTGTGAGCGGGGAATAGGTAGCTTGCTTTTGGCAGGGTCCTGCAAGGGTCCTGGCCCAAGGGGCCTGCCTGAAAGCTGCCTGCTGCTTGTTCAGCGTGTCACGCTCATTGTTCTGTCTGAGGGGTGGCTGCTGCAGAAATGGGGACCGTTGTGTTTGCAGACCGGCCGTTGGAAGAACAGATGCTCCGAAAGAAGTTGGGTGCTTGGGTCCCCTTGGGGATGGCTCAGCTTGGGAGATACGGGCCCAATTTGTTACAAAAGCCCTTTAAATCTGTTAAATCCCTTTTCCCAACATAGGAAGCAATGGTCATGTTTGGGAAGGGGGAGAAACAGTGACCAGAAAGTGTAACAGCAGTTCAGCTCCTCTGGGCGGGTGTTTGATCCCGTGTCTTAATGGAGAGGTGAGCACATGAAGGTGCCTTGTTGTAGCTTTGGCCACTTCTTTTCAAAGTCGCGTGTTTTCTGGCAGTGTACTTCACCAGTCCGCGTTGGCACTGGTTACCTTTTTCTCTTCGAATCGAGAAGGTTACCGGTTTTGTAAAGGGAAGAAGGTATTGAGACTTGGGATTAGACACACGGGTGTCTCTTTTCCCCCGTCTGTTTTCCTTCCCTTCTTCTAAGTCAACTCTGAAAAAGGCCTCCGAGATCTGGTTGTTGACTGCCTCACCTGATGGGAAGAAGGCTTTGTGCGAGCCTCCCGCCTCTCGTTTGCTCAGAGAGGGGACCGGGAGACTCAGTCGGGAGAGCTGGTGTGCTTGGAGGCCGGCCAAGCAAACAGGCACTCGCACAAGTCGGCGCCGCTGATGGAGAGACACCGCTCGAGGTGACTCAGAGGGATTGGCTAATGCACCCTGCAGCTACGGGGAAGTGCACAGAGCAAAGCCTTGCTGTCAGCGCAACATCTGACGGTGCACGAGGTAGGCTTGTTTTTCATGGAAACTGAGGAGCGAAGCTTGGGAAAAGGTCAGGTGTAGCCTGCGAGGTAGAAGCTGAACGCTGTAGTTTTGGATGTTTGTAAGACTGTAATGCTTATTTGAGAGAGTGGAAAGCTAATTTGTTAATTGAATGTTCTGTCAGCTTGTTCCTCAGTGCCAGCACGTCTGAGTCACCGCCGATCAGCCCAGCCTTCCTTCCTACACGTGGCACAGGCTTCAATTTTAAATTTTTGCCACAGCTTGATCTGCATGGGCTGGAAGCTGAACCGTGGTCGTTTAAACCTGTGCAAATGTAAGTGCTGGCTGTGGCCTAGCCAGCGTGGTTAAAAAATTGCCTCTTTTGTGGGAAGCGTGTTGGGAGAGCAGAGCTGGCTCAGGTTTTCTCCTGGGAGCATCCATCGTGCTTTGGCTGGTACTGCAGAAACAGTGCTGGTTTGTACCGATGGACAGGCAGGAAAAGGAGAGTATTGGCAAGGCTTGGCATGCCTCTGCGAGCCCTAGAGAATCGCACTGCTGCTGTGCGAAGCGTTGGGGTGTCACATTGCAAGTGTCTGTGGTGCAGCACCTACCTTTCCTTTGGTTTTTCGCATACTTGCCCTGCTGTGGCCAGGCATCGGTGCGGTCCTGCCCGGCCGCAGCCTCTTCACACCAAGATTTTGTTAGGGGAAGCAAACGGGAGGCTCAAAATCGGAACTCAAAAATAAATAAAATAGAGAATAAAGAATAAAAAATTGCCTTTTCTGCAGCAGGGGAGGTGTTAGGCTGGTGTGTGCACAGCTGCCTTACGCCCTTTACAAGAGCATCAGCAAAACAGCACGCCTGATTTTGCTAAGCCTGTGTATAGCTACCTTAATGAAGAGATCAGCTGCTGACAGTTTTTCCAAAATAAAAAAAAAAGAAAAAGGAGACTTTCCTGCAGGCTTTTCAGTACCTCCTGAAAGGGCACATTTCAGCAGTACAAAAAGAAATGGCTCTTTCTGCTGAGTACTCTGACAGCGCTATGAGTACATACTAAATTAGTTCTTGGGCATGAAATTAAGCTACTGGGGCTCCTTATTTCTGCTAATAGCAGAAATTCAAAGGCTGTCTTCCCCCTTCCGTCATCTGTTCTTTTAACCCTCACTTTCCCCTTCTTGCTTTCAGATCTGAAACGATTTTAAATTGGCACATACGGACCTTCTGGGCAGGCACTTGGGGTTATCCCAATCTGTCTAAACCTGGGCAGCACGAGCATTTCCTAGCGCTTGTGCCCATTTGTTTAAAGGGAGTCAGGAGCAAAATTCTCAGCCAAACTTTGCAAACGTACCTGTATGCCTGTTTATTTTGTGACTTTCGGAGTCATCACCTTTTGTGTGCGTACGCTGCCTGTGAAGGGGCAGCTCCCTGAGTGCTGCGCGGGGCCACGTGTGCTCAGGCTGTGTGCCTCTTGGCACAGGGTGTCTGCAGTGACCCAGCTGTGGTGGTGTGCAGGGGCAGGCTGGTTTTGTGCGTCTGGATGAGAGGATGGGTTTTTTGCTCTTCTTTTCTTTCCTTTCGCCCTCCTCCTGATGCACGACCATTGCCGACTCCTCGTGCACAGCTCCTTTCTCTTCTCTGTGTATGGGAAACTCTGTGCACCTTTATTGCCTTCAGGTTATGGAGACAGCTGGTGAAACGTAATTTGTGAGCTTTGCTTAAAAACTGGTCTGTGAAATATTAAAATACTAGGTTATTTTAAAAAAAATATTCCTTAGTTACTAAAGAAAAAGGCAACTAACTCTTCTAGAAAACCAATCTGTTAAAAAAGTTGGGAACCCAATTGTACAGCTAGGGAGAAAGAAAAATTCGCTGGTTTTGCTAACCATGCCTCTTTCCTGGTCCATTTGGTTGCACAGCATCCTTCCCGTGCCTCTGCTTTCCCAAGGGACATGGGGGAAGACGTGTTGGCAGGTGACGCCTGCAGCACTTTGGAGGATGGGGTTGGCTCTAAGGCTGCATCCAGCTCTGGCTGCTGCCTGGGGGTGCACCACTTGTCCCCATCCAGGCAGCAAGCAGCGTGCTTTGAAGGGGACTTGGAGCACTGGGTACCCCCCTTGGTCCCCATCTCCAGCTGCTTTCCAATCTCCCTCTCCTTCATACCTCTTCTTTTCTTTCTTTCTTTCTTTTTTTCTTTTTTTTTTTTCCTTCTTTTTCCAGCAGTGTTGCCTGGGGAGATATTCTGCCACCTTCTTGCATAAGAAATTGCTTCCCTTTGCAAAAGCTGCCTTGATTCCTCTCAGTTCTCCCCGACCAAGGGAACCTTGGCCACTGGCTGTGCGACTGCTGATGTCTCCGCATTTTGCTGTTTTGCCCAAGAAGTGTGGGATGCAGGCGTTTGGCTCAGGGCACTGAGCTCGTCGGTCAAGAGGAGGGCAGCACCACTACATGGGCTCTTGTCCACAGCACCCTGCATGTGCCACATGCTTTTTGGAAAATGTGCTGCCTTGATTGTGGCAGGGAGGGAGGGGAGAGGATGGGCGGCCTTAGAAAGCTGCGCTAGCGCCTAGCTGGAAAGTACCATTTATCCTCTTCACTCTTCTGCAACACCAAACTTGCTGGCATAATATGTCCTCGTGTGACTAGTCCCATTAACTTTAATGGCTTGCATAATCAAGTCGTCACGTTATTCTACCCTTCACTGTGTTTTACTTTACTTCTCATTCTCGTCCGTGCCTCTGAGGAGCGGCATATGCTGCTTTGACTGGGGACCAACCTGTGCCGGGTGATGCTGAGGTGCACAGGCTCCACTGCTCGTGGCCAGCTGGCCACCTGAGAAGCGAGGGTAGCAGTTTTTTTATTTTGCCTTAAACAACCTCTGGAAACACGCTTTACGTTGTAATTAATTTCAGGGTTCATATTTCTGTTTTCAGGCACTGTCAGCACCAGAAAAACAATAAGGATCGAGACCAGTAGAAGATTTGAGTAATGGGCGCCCAGCACTGGCGAATAATGGGAATGCTGGCCTTAGTCCAGGAGAAATGTGACCCAGTAAACTTCTTAAGACCGTTCAATTGCTCTCTTTATTATGCAGGAGCAAGCAGGCTGTATACAGAATGAATGGCATTTTCTTAACTGCTGCCAAAGGAAACATTTTCGACACCGTATGTAATAATTTTCTCCACTTCGGCGTCTCAGCTCGCAGCAGAAGAGATCTGCTTCGTGCCTTTTCACAGGGGTGATTTGTAATGGTGCAGCTTGAACTAAACGGAGGTGTACGGGGACCCGTCCCGAGTGTTTTGCCTCCTGCAAGCATAATAACGACTCGATCTGGGCCGCGTCTTGCAAAAGGATTTCAGTAGCTGTACAGATCAGGAGTGAAATGACATGGGATGAAAATATTTTTAAAAGAAAGCAGAGTTGTTTCTTTACAAAAACAACTCCTGCATATAATTATTTGGTTATTTCAGTATATTTATCTTTTTACAACTTCGTATGTGACTCTTGCAGATTTTCCTGGCACTCTGACAGCCCGAGCTTCCCCTGTGCTCAGACTATATTTTTCCCCCAAGCTCCTAAAATTGCATTAGAAAGGGGTTTTCTTCTTATTTTTTTAATCAAAATTTGTTTTTTTATGCTTCATAGGTCACAATGCTCACACGTGTGTACAACCCATCTGCACACAGAACAAGAATATGCAGGGTTCATTAGTCAGAGAGGGTGAATGGCTTGAAATGTTTAATTAAAGAAAAAACACAAAAGGCCCAGTGAATCAGATGCTCACACAGTAATAAAGGTGCAGAAAAAAAAAAACCAACCCTCTGCAAATGATATGCTATTTGAAATGTAGGGTCTCTTACTTGCTCACAGTTAGTTCCCACCGATATCTTTCTTCAAGGAAGACCAGCCAATAAAATACATGTCAACCTCAACTTTATATTTCTTACAGAAATTCAGTTCTTTCGTGTTAATGGTGGACTTTTTGTCCTTGATGTATTTTAAAGCGAGGCACTTCTGGAGTTTACAATGTACCGTTGTTTAGGAATTAAATGCACAAGTCTTTCCAAACAGTGGCACGGCGCTCTTGTCTTAGAGCTGAAGCATAAGAAAAGTCCATCGCCACTGAATTTTTACAGACTAACTTGCACAGTCAAACTTGGAAAATCCTTTCTAATTAGTGCTTGCAATATTAAAAAAAAAAAAGCACCGGGAAACTAAGGGCTTCATTTATCTAGCTGTTGCTGTAAAACTCTAGTGTATTTTTAAACCTCCCCTGATGATAAATGTTTCTCGTGAGCTTTGCATTGATAGAGAAGTCGAGCAGAACAGAGGTTATTTCAGATAATTACAGGGTGACGTGCTAGCTTGAAATGGAGGCTAAGGAATGAACAAGCACTGCGGCGTGCTCTGCCCCTATCCCATATTGTGCGTGCGTGTTAGCAGCCATATCTGTTGGTACATTTTAAGGTTGCGTGCAGTCTCCATAGGGTGATGTTTGTCTGCGGGCCTCCCCCTTGCTCTGTTTGGGAGCAGTGTGTTCCTGACAATGCAGGCACTGTCTCTGTGCTGTGAGCCGAACGGGTGGCTTGTGAAGGGGGCTGAGATGTTACACCGGCTTGTCAGCGACGCTCGGCATTTGTATTCTGGTCAGGGGGCTATGCCACTGAGGAAGGGACCAGCCTGCGTGCTTTCCTTACAAGATCCTTTCCTTGCTCCGATTTTTCCTCGGACTGGTTTACCTCAGCGAACCTCTCAAGGTACAGCTGTTTCTGCAGCACAGAGGTTGGGTTTAGACAAAGAAGAAATTCAACCTTTGTCTAAGATAGTTTACAGTACCTATAAACCTGCAGGCTGCTTTGGGGCTTTCATTTTGTGCGTTAAGTGTGGGAGCACGGCCTGGTGCGGGGCTGCTGCTGCTTCAGTCTCGGAGGGGACGGCGCCTGCTCTTGGATCTCCTCAGTGCAAAGTGCCTGAGCCGCTTTTGTTTTAAATGAGAAGAGCTGTTTCTGCTCTCGTTCTAAAGGGCCATATATTTGAGACTCGAGGGGCTAATATGCTCTGTTTTTCCTGAAGTGATGCAGCGCTGCGTCCTCAGCGGTGTGGGAGGCAAGCCGCAGGCGAAGCGCAGTGTCCTCGCCTGCTCTGCTGCTTCAGGCAGCGGCAGCCCGCAGGGAGGGGGAAAGATGCTGTGACAGGATGAGGTAATCTTGCACTCCAGCTCTCGCGTATCTTTTTGTTAAAAGTCTTCTGGCTTTACTTTGCTGTTTTCAGGAAGGTGAAGGGTGCTGTCACCCTTTCTTGCTTGAACTGCAGCAGTTCCCCGTGATGGTCTGTTCCCAGGACTGCTGATGCAGCCCACCTCCATCGCAGGAGAGACCCCTGGATGATAAATACCCCAGTGCTCTGTGCTGACAGGGGCCAGGCTTCTCATCTGCTGTCAACCCATGGTCAATGTAAAGCTCAGCAGCTCCAGCTCGCACCCCCATCATGCAAGCAGTCCCCACCAGCGAGAGAAAGGCCTGGCTGTTATGGTGCTGGCTCTCGCCTGTGCTGCTCTCTGCATGCCGGTGTGATTTCTCTCTCCTCCGTCCTTTCTGCAGCTCCCTTTTGCCCTCTGCCCTCAAGGATTCCTGTCTGAAGGCCAGATCAAACAGTCACCCTGGGAAGAAAACGCAGAACAGAGAAAAGGCAATTTTGGTGAGGTCTGCAGGTCACACATCAGGTCAGATCAGTCTGTGATGGAGATAGAGCAGAAAACATAACGTTGCAAGAGCAAATGCCATTCACTGAGGCAAAGCCCCTGGCTGTTTCCGATGGCTTCAGAGCCACCTGCATGGCTACCTGCAAGCCCTCTCTGCAGTTAAACTCCTGTGTGCTGTGAGCACTTTTGGACGAGGATGATCAGAATGAGGTGGCTGGGCACTGGCCAGGGCGAGTGCCTGACCATTTGCCTGAGCCTCATTAGAAACGGGACAAAGCAGTCCCTGTCTTGGCATCCCAGGGAGTGCCAGGCCATGAGGGAAGATGCCTGTTTCTTTTACTGGGCTGCTAATTTCCTCTGAGGCTCCCCTTGTCTGTCTGCCTGTCCCGTGAGACAAAGATCTAATTCTGACTTTAGAGAAACACAGGTCAAGTCAAAACTCCTGGATGTATTCCTAAAGGAAGCTGTCTCATTTGCCCTACTTCCCCAGTCCTTTTGATATGTATTGAAAGCAAAGCTTGCTTTATTCCCGAGCTTCTGCAGCTTTTGGTATGGTGTGCTTCAGGATGCTGGCTGTATTGTTGCTGATACTAAGAAGAGGGAAATTTCTTCTTGAGCAGCATTTTGGATGAAGGCCTGGTTACCAAAAAAAAGTTTTTCCTTTGTAATGAAATGTCTTTTGGCCCCTCTGCGTAGCTGGGTTTGGGTTGATGACAGCTCCTCACAAATCTGTGCATTGGCTATGCTATGTGTCTTCCTTTTCTGCTTCTCCCAGTGCCATGCACTTTGATGGCAGGAAGAGAGCCTGACTGGAATTGTTAAGCTTTCTGGTTTTCTCTCAGACAGGAATTGTGCTGTTTCAAAGCTAATCTTTCAACCACAACTAGGCACATACAAAACTGATAAACAGGTAAAGCGATCACCCTACTTACGAGTCCCAGCATTCATTCAACAGCTGTAGTCTATGGCACTAGCTAAGCAAGTGTGTGAATTAACTACATTTTAAGCAAGTGAAATGTAGCTTGGGATTGCTCTGAGAGCGCTGTGCAGTATGTTCGTGTTTGAGTAGAGTTTCAGTTCTGTTCTGCAGCATTTCCAGCAGGCTTTGGAAGCAATCTTAGACAAAAAGACAGCCTCCCTAAAACATTCTCCTGACTTCAAGTTTTCAAGGCCCTTTAGGGTGATCCTGCCACCTCTTCCTAATGCTTAGACTACTGTTTAGATTGAGCCTCTGATGCAGATGTCAGCATGTTCCCAATTATTGTGTCAATGTCCCTGAGAGCAGCCATCTCCAGTCAAACAAATCTGTACAGATGAAGATAGCAAAGTGGTGTTTCAACGCCACTAAGGGCTTCTTCCAGCTGACATTGCATTAGTTCCTAAAGTCAGTTCCAGTGCAATTCTCTTTTTTTTTTTTTTTCCTCCCCTCTTTTTTCTCCTTTCTCTGTTCCTTTCTCCTGGAGCCATTTCAGGGAAGAGAAGCCACATATCTTATATCAGTATCGGAGAGACACAGCTGAATGGGAATTCACAAGATTTCCCATGGCTATAATTTCAGTTAATATTGCGTGCCATTTTTGACAGAAATCTTGTCCATGGGTTCATCTATGGGAGGAGAGGGGCCCTCTGAATGCGTTTTGCTTGGGATGTTCACATTTAAAAGTTTGCCTTTCTTCCACTTTTAGAGCTAGCTGCTGAGCTGCCTGGCAGGCTGCATAAATCCTGTTGTAATACATTTGTTGGGTTTATTACACTGAAAAACAGGAAAGTGCCTCTGTGCTTCTGAAAATGTTCTTTTGTTATGAAGAAATTTTGCCAGATTCATCCCATCTTTTATTGCCATACGAAGTTTCCAGAATAATAATGGACACTGACTTCCAAATATTTAGACTTCTCTAATAAGAAGAAATTATCTCTGCGCTCTGCAGGAGGGGAATTTTATGTGCCTTCCTCACCCTCCCAGCCCCAGAGGGGCTGGAATGAATGCTGTAAAGTAAGAAAGTGAAAAATAAAAACATGGCTGGGTGTGTAAGGAATCCTAACTGCGGTGAGTGTGGACAGACAGGTGCCTGGTGGCTGCTCGGGTCCTGTCTGGGGGCTGTCAGTGGTCTGAAGGACTGACGAGATCGACTCGGTTCTCCTGTTAGTCCACAGAAATAAACTTTGGGGTAAACACATCTGTCCATCCTGTGCTGATATCTAGCATGGAAAATGGATCGTA
Source organism: Cygnus olor (assembly GCF_009769625.2). Lineage (NCBI taxonomy): Eukaryota > Metazoa > Chordata > Aves > Anseriformes > Anatidae > Cygnus > Cygnus olor. The sequence continues at coordinate 119,382,686 of NC_049169.1, read as the reverse complement.
GCACAAGAGCTCTCCAGCGGCAAATGACCGGCAATTAGCTGTGCTGTCCCTGGTGGGAAGAAGGAGAAAACCCAGTGAACCAAGCAGCTGAATTTCAGCGTGTGGTCACTTCTCTGGTGTTTAAATCATGGGGACACAAAGGTGGAAGCAGACCCCCAGACCTGAAACATGATCTGAAAGGTTATGCTTTTCCTTCCTGCAAGAAGTTCGGCCCGATGGTTCAGCGAAGATAGGACATAAACTGTTCCTCTCCGGTAGTGTCCTAAATTGTGTTTTAGAAAAAAAGAAAAGTGTGTGTGTGTGTGCTCGAGAGCCAGGGCTAATGATACGGTTTTCAGACAAGGTCTCCTCTAAATATATGCTGACATCCCGTACAGGCTAACCTCAGTAAGAACCCTGAAGCATGTTGAGGTGTTTTGCTCCCTTATGTAGTAAAGGATGCAGCTGAAATCCTTTAAGAAGAGGAATCCGAAGTCCATCTGAGACCTCCTGCGCAGGTGCTGTAGAGCGTCTCTTTGTGGCCAGATGCATTGATTGGGAAATAGGTGAAAATGCAAATATCTGAGCCAGCTGGGCAAGGCTCTCTGCCCAGCCACTGAAGAGCATTTCCCTGGCACAATCTCCTGTGTCCTAAAGCACACATTTTTAGAGTAATTTCTCTCCATTGACTCTGCTGGGAGATGAGGGTGGTGCTGGACTGAAATTTCTCTTCTTCTACTGAATTTATGTCAGTTGAAACTGGTCCCTTGTAAAAGGCACTTCGCTGTCATCACTTTGGCCTAGGTAGCACAGACCTAGGTAGCACAGACCATTTGTGACTTAATTTTCAGTGTTAATCGGGGACGTGGTGCATGGAAACACTGCAGTGCTTTGTTGCAGTTCATATAGTTATAATATCGTTGTGCTCTTAGTGCTTACGGTTATAAAGTCGAGATTCACGGAAAGCTAGGAAAAAATGGATTGGAGGAGGCTGCCAGGAGGTTTTCAAGTTCTTTTCTGTGCTCCCAGGTATGATCAGCAATATTTCAGCTCTTCATAACCACTGTTAATCTGCTCTGTGTTTAAAGAACGCAGCGTGAAATCTATTCCTGTGCTTCCATATCATCAGATGTACTTTTTATAATGTTTGATCTGAGTCTTTTTTTGCTCAAACTTCAGCCCATTATTTCTTATCTACCTGGTTATTATTCCTTATCTGGTTATGGAGAACAGGTTGTTCTATTTACTTTTGAAAAATGCTTTTATGTACTTAGAAGTCCTCTACCAGCCCACCCATAGCATTCTCCTCTCTGGATGAAAACAACATGATTTTCTTTAACCTCTCTTGTCACAAGTCATGTTTTCTAGATCTCTTTGTTGCTTTTTGACCTCTCTTTCTTTGGTCCTCAAATATATATATATATATATATAAAGTGCTTAGGGCAGGAGATAATCCTTCATCCGCGTCCTTATGAAGCTGAGCAGGATGGAAGGATGACCTCTATTGTAGGTGACGTGTGCTCCTGCTTATACATCTTGGTTCATTCAGTTTTCTTAACAGTATGACTTCACTGAATCACACTCACCTTAGGATTTGTTCCACCTCAAATCCTTCTCTGATGAACTGCTGTCTGAACAGTTTTCCCCAACCTGTGTTTATATGGTTGGTTGTTTCTGGGTAAGTGTAATACTGTACTCTTAGCTATGTTGAATTTCAAAGCATGTCTTCAAATGCTGAAATAATCTCATATAATCTTGTCCTCTGGTATACTTGCATTCCCTCCAGACTTGTGTGCTTGTGTGTTGTGGATTTTAGTAAACATCTCCCGGAGTTCCTCCTCTCCTTCACTAGCAGCAGAATGGAATAGAACCAAGCACAAGAAAAAAAGGGGGAAATCTACTCGACATCCCTTTTCACTTCTACAGCGACCCTTTATGGACATTTGTAGGGGTCCTCTATTCATTGCTGGTTTCATCAAGACTCTGCTTCCCTGGTTGCTTGTGGATGCAGCATCCGATGAGGTACGGGTAGAAAAAAGTACAAAAGTATTTTATATTATAGTATATTATATATACTATATATATATATATATATATATATATATATAATATATATATAATTATATATATTATATATAATATATATACTATATTATAGTATTATAGTATATTATAGTATTTTATATATTACACAGAGATCTGGAGCTTTCCTGCAGAAGTGAAAACTCACCGGATGCTAATGTACTGGTGTTCTTGCCAGTTTGACTACAGTCAAGTTGCAACAGTGAGTGAATGTCCAAAACAATGTTAGTATTTGTGCAGGCTCCTCACTTGAAAATTGTCTTAATCTCAGATAAAAATCATGCAGAGGAACGTAAATCAGGCGGGGGAATGTAAATCAGCCATAAATATAGGGATCTTGGAAGCTGGTAAGTAGTAAATATTGGTTTTCTTGGTTTTAAAAGTTCAAGAGCACACAACTAGATACTGGTGTTGGGGAGCGTTGGCACTGCAAGCCCCCATGTTCAGTGGCTCCATTGACGTGAAAGCTAATGCAGTTCATAGTCTGAAGGCAAATGTAGGTTCAAGTGCTATATATATCCTCGGTCCCTTGCCAACGCGTGGGTTTTACAGTAGGTATTTTTCATCATACTTTTGCACTTCTTTATGTGCGTCTTAGGTGCGACAGCTGGGGAGAGTGGAAATAGTGTGCGTGGCAGTGACAAATGCTCAAGCTGAAATAGTCCTGAAAAAAGAGAGCCTTTGTGCAACTTCGTCTTTAGGTTTCTGATGATAATAGCAGATGTCTGCAGTGAGGGAAGATGCAGACTCCTGCTGGGAAAGACTGTAATAATGAGACACATTTGATGAGCTCACTCTATTTCATTCTTACTGATGAGTTGGTACTTTAAGGGTACAAGTAATTACAGCACATTTGATCAGATTTTGTTTAGGTGCAACTGGAATTGATTCCAGAAGATGAAGCTTGCGTGGACTGAAAAGTAACCAAGATGTAATATGCCTGGGTGCACCATCTTGTTGGATTTATTTTTCATCCCTTCTTCATCTCTTTTTTTTTTTTTTTTCTCGTCTACTTGGAACTGATTTTATTTTAGGTGTATCCTTAGACTTAACTGGCTATGCAGTCTTCAAAGTTGTGTGGCATCATTTTGTTTGCATGCTGATCAGAAGTACAGCACTCTTGCCATTAAGTATTAGTCTTACAGTGCTTTGTTGCCTGCTGCTGAGTGTATTGGAAGGAACCTGGGGGAGTTGTACAGGATGAGAGATTTCAGTGGCTGAGGCTAACGCTGCACTTCATAGCAGTCATTCCGGGCTGGTGGACTGGAATATTTCCAGTGAAAGGGGACTGATACCAAAGTATCTTCACACATCGCTGCTAATCATGGGAAGGAAAATGCCTGAGGGAAGGACAAAACTCTGTAAACAACTCTGAGATGGAAATACGCGCTGTACTCCTTGCAGTTGTTTTGACCGAGGGCAGGCCAGCGTGAGGTCTGTAGCGAGCTGTTGTTTTCTCCAGGTTAAGGAAAACATTTTAGGAGTGATCTCCCTCCGCTTTATTTTGCTTTCTCCTCTTGTCAAACATTTGGAATTGAAGCATAAATGGGCAGCAGTTACTGCTTCGTGACCAGCGCCCCAGGGGAGTGGGCGCGAAGCTGTGGGACCAGCACGCCGGGCTGCTGAAGGACCCCGGTCTTCAGGGAGTAGAAATAAATATCTCTATCCCCCTCCATAAGGTTGATCATTGAGTTTCCATACACCGAGAAGAAGGCCGTTTGCCTTCCTCATGCTGCATGGTTTCTCCTTGTGCATGTGCTTGTCTTCACGCTGCATTCAGATGTATCCTCGGGCTCACTGCGAGCTCGAAGAGGTGTGTGCCGGGGAGGGGGGACAGTCCGGTGCCGTGGCTCTGCCCCACGCCATGCTCTCATTTTATTAGTGGCCCTACACTGTCAGGGAAGTGCAATTACCAACACGTGAGGCCAGAGCAGCAGAAATTAGCTGCCGCTCCTGGGTGCGTGGCGGCGTGCGCAGGGAGAGAGGCAGGTCGTTACTCCGATTTATCTCCTGCCTGGCAGCCAGCAATTAAATGGTGGCTGTGAAATTCAGGCAGGCGAGGGCTGGTCATTTTTGGAGCACTGCTGGTGAATGTGTCATGAAGCTGTCTGCCTTCACACTGCTCTGCCAGCCGGGCTTGATAGCGAAACCAGCTCTATAATTAGCTGGGTGGCGGTCATTAACTGCTTGCTTCTGTCCCAGGGATTCAGAGTGTCTGAAGCGGTAAATGTGCAGAGGTTTGGGCTTTTGCTTAAATGATTGTAAGTTTATTCCCAACGCCAAAACCAACTGGCTTGCTTAACCTGGATTTCAGATTGATTTGTTTTTATTTTTGTAATTCAGCAGTAGATCGGTCTTTGCGTTCCCTGAGTAAATCGTAGGAGATGTGTTGAAACGTTTAGAGCCCGTATTGATGTTTCTGTGCAACCCCTTCAATTTATAGTAAGCTTTCGTCTGATTAAAAACCCTCACTGATTAGAGTACGCACAGATCTCTTTCCAGAGACAGTCTCAGTGCTTCCCTTTAACCTATCTCCTTACCATGTCAGTCAGCTTTGTCTGAAGCCCCTGGGAATACAGAAACTCTTGAGACTGGAAGGTCGCTGAAGACACTGTCTTTATGCGGTAAGATCCTGGGCCGTTTTTAGCTAAGATTGCCTTCCACGCTGGTAGATGGATAAAATTATGTCCTCCCATGCTCTCTGACCTGCACTGTTTACCTGTGCCTATCTCCTGGAAAAGAGACGGTGGCAGTGTTTGCTGCCAAGTGTTGCTTTGCTGGAGCTAAAGCCAGGGGAGGACATCACATCCTGCTCACTCTATTTTTCTTTTTATTAATAACAAGATATGCCAGTACATCAGGATTTATACTGACTTTTAATAGTTTTTTTTTGGGGGGTGCAGTTAACTTAAATGGTTTGGTTCCTGCCTCATCTGGCAAGTTATCCATTCTTATTTTTTTCTGTGGTTTTAGGAAGTGTGCCTCAAGATGGGACTCAATCTGGTGCAAGTTAGTGGCTTCACTGAAAGTTCCTTGGTATTAAATCTGTCTTCCACTTTGTTCTTGCATCTAAAGCTTTCAATCTTTAAAAGCAAAAGAAAGCCATGAAAAAGGCCATCGATTGGGAACAGATATGTTTAATTTTAAAATAACAGCGCACTCATGGAGATTTCTTTACCCAGATCAATTAACATATCCTCTATGACAACTGGTTACAATCTTTCCGTATTTTTTAAAGTATTCCTTTAATTTACGGTATAGCTACTGAGAATATGTTCATTCATCTGCCAAAGATGCAAATAGTGATTTCTATACATATTCAATCATATATTGCTTATTCTAAGAATAGAAGAACAGCTCTTCTTTGGAACTGGAAGGCAAAGGTTTGGATTCAGTGTTGAACAAGATGTCTTAAATCCTTCCTGCCAGTCTTGCCGTCTTGTTTCATGACCCCAACTGTTACGTTTATCTTCTTGGTGAAAGCTAGCAGTTTTGATTTGTTTTTAATCTGTAACACAGAGGCCACAAAGTGGCCCAGCATCCCCTGCCCTCTCTGAAAACGTTCACCATATTTCAGGTGTTGTGTTGTCGTTTGTTTTTTTTTTTTTGTAACTGGCATGTCATCCTACCACATTAGCGCTTCTCTGGCAGTTTTTAACGTGACTCTGAAAGGAGAAGGAGGTCTCCCATCTTCTCGGTGAGCAGGGTAAGATCCAGAAGCCTACATCATATCAGACTGAGCAAGACTAGTTTTGACCTCATTCTATCAAACTCAAATGCTGACAGGACACCAGCTCCTTTTGGTTTCTGCAGTTACAGAGCGTGATTGACCTGCTCTGCCTTTGGCTAGAGAGCTGGACAAACAAACGGCTTTGTGAAGTATGCTGGCTACTAATTACCTCTAGGTGTTGTTTTTTTTCGTTGGTGGTGTGTTTTTTTTTAGGGTAGTTTACTTCAATCTATCAAACGCAGTTTTCAGGGCTGTAGAATTTGGGTTGTACCCAGATTTGCAGCTGCGACCAGCCCTTTGTGAGAGTTAGAGCACAGCTCTTCAGGCTTTGTCTTTAACTCAAGTTACTGGTCTGCATGGAGTCTCATCTCACGTCGGTGTGCTTCGTGCAGCCTCCTGCTCTCGTTCGCAGGGGTAAGGCCATTTATATGAAAAAGTACACAGCGAGCTCAGCAGGTCTGTGCCTGGATCTCCGTGGTGCAGCTTTGAACCATTAATCTCTCCTGTGGCTGCTGATGTGCCTTTGGAAGCATGAAATGACATCATGAGGCTTTAAAGCCAGTGCTGTCGGATAACTTTGCAGTGTTATCTTCCAAAGTCAAATGTGTTTTTTTTTTCTTTGAATCTGTACATATGTTATAATGCTGAGCACCTCGTTTGTCCCCATCTCTTTCCTTTGTCTGTCCTCTTTCATGAATTATTCACTATTTCATAAATAAATAAGGATGCCAGTACATTTTTGGAGATTTTGTAAATTCTGTTTATAGAATAAATTTGAAGAGTACAAAAGAGAGCTCTAAACAGCCTTGGGCACCAGATAACAAAACTATAATCCAGAGCATCTGCTTCGCACCCAGGTTGCCATAACCCAAAGCACCAATGCATAGATCGGGATTTTTAAGGAGGAAATACTGCTTGCGGTATATCGTACTGGAAGTTTCTGCTCCCTGATGTGTTGTGGAGCTGACGTACAGCCTCAGTGCCTGTGTTTACAGCATGCAACACCCAGGTACACCACCGCAAGCGGAGCTGCTCTTCATGGGAATTCCCTGGTGTTATGCCTTAACAGAAGGATGGGGCCGTCTTGTCACCGAGACATTCGGTCCTCAGCCCCTCTGAAGCAGATTTCATTAGGCTGTGCCACGTGCCCCGTGTACTGAATGTTTTATGCCGGGGCTGGCACAATCCAATTTGTTGATGCCCTGTTTGCCTGCCTTCCAGACAGCAGCCCAAAATGTTGTGCCTGCTGCCCTCCCTGCCTGGGAGCGGGGTCAGGAGGGGAAGCAGAGCGTCCTTCTGAGCTGGAGCTCTTGCCTGTGTTTTGCTGCTCACGTAACTGATAATCTCCTGCTTTCAGCACAAAGTATCTGGAGCAAAGTGCTGCCTGTGCGGTGCTGACACCATCCTTTAAGTTTCAGTCCACGCATGGATGTGCAGGGCATTGGCCGTGCCCCCTGCTGCTGCTCCTCTTGGGTGACCCTCGGGTGCTGGGATGAAGTTCATTAAGTTTTGCCCATTAACTCCATCCTTTGGGCTGGCAAATTACTGCCTCACATGCAGCTCCTTAGATTTTATTTTATTTTTTGCAATTGCATATGGATGTGTATGCGTATTCATGTAGTGCAATGAATAAAACCATACACACACAGAATTTCTAGAAAAATAATTAGTTCACCATATGCTGTTGGCTGCTTCGCTGGGCTTCTTTCTTCTTACCCGATGCGCACTCTCAGCCTTGTTTCAGTCCTTAAATGACTTCGTTAGACATGGTTTTTGGTTACTCAACCTGCCATAGAAACATTTTTCTCCTCTGGACTTCCACATTTTTCTGCCTGAAACCATTCAAAGGTGCAGTTTAAACAGCCGTAACTTTAGTCACTTTCTTGGAGTGCTCCTGAACAAGATTTACACCGTAAGAGAAGTGGGAATTTTTCTTATCCAGTGGGACTTGTAGCACTTCCATCTTACCTTGGAAAGGACCCAAGAAACCAATTTTTAAAATTCTTACTCACTTTACAAGGCAGCGAAAGTATTTTACATCATCTTAAGAGGCTTCAGCATCCTCCCGAGCTTTGTATCCATCATTTTGAAAGGATACAAATAAAATAGTTGTAATAGGATTTGAAAAGCTGTAGGATACATTTCTAGAAAGGTGACATATGGAGGATGCAGGGTAGGGATACTTTTTTCTTTTTTTTTTTTTAACATTTCAATCTTGTAATCCAAACCCAACTGTGGCTTTACCACCTGTGTGTAATGCACCATCTCAAACTCATGCTGAAATCACCTTGTACGCCCTCCTTCCCCATCGTATATTCTAGTTCATGCTCTCGTTCTCTGTTACAGGGTGATTTAAAGGCACTCTATAAATTTGGCAGGAAGACTGTGGCTGCTGACGAGTCTCTAATGCATCCTTCTGTATTTTATTCATCACTGACAGGGGATTTGGAGAGGGTGGGGATCTGAATAAAGTGTGTAAAATTTGCTGCCAACAGCATGATAATTAAAGGAGAGAAGATAACAGTATATGTAATAATATTGTTACACATGCACAAAGCAGAGCTGATCATCGCGTTGCAAACAGAGTGTTTCTGAGCAATGTGCCTTTAAGAGCTACATAATGCTGCTGCATTACCTTAGGGTTTTTCTTTCGAATTTCCAGCTTCAGAAGTCCAGGCGCTTTTTTTTTTTTTTTTTCCCCCCTTCTTTTTTAATTCCCCTGACGGCACTCTCAAAACCTGGGGGTGTTTATGTGAAAGAAGGCTGACTACATGTCAGATACTGTGGAGTGATAAGACACGTTGCAATAAATAGGGGTAGAGTCATGTGGACTTCACTGTCACCGAGATAGATGGCTGGTTGAGCTCCGCTCGCTACCTCCCCTTTACGATGCCAGCTTTTGATTTAGGGCAGCTGCAAGTAATTTTTCTCTATTGCTCTCTGACATCTGGTGGCAGCACCAGGTAATGCAGTTAATGTGCTTAAAATCTTGCCAAGAGACTAGCTCAGGTATTATATTTTGAAGCTGCAGTAGCTTTGCTGAAAAAAAAATCTATATATACACCTACCTTTCCTCTTGGTATTGTATTTTGGAGCGGGCTTTCCACCCTCAGGTGGGAACACTCCTAGGAGGATGGGATTTGAGTGGACCAGACCCTTCAATAAATTGTGTAAATACATGTGAGACCAGAGACTAAATGGTGAGCTGGAGGTACATGCTACATCTTGGTTAAAAGCGTTGCCAGTGAAATTTCACTAAGAACTGCTTTGATGTATAGGACATAAGCCTGATGATAGCAGTGCTTCAGAAGAGGTGAAGGATTTTGCTTGTCTCTTCGATAATCTCTTGCTCTAGCAATTAATTCCGCAAATGAGCTGAAGTTTGCTGGCTAGCTCTGAGAAAATGGCCAAGTCTGGAAACAAAATTAGGCTGTCATTCTCAGCTAGAAAGGGAATTACACTTGCTTTTGCTAGAAACTGTTGAGCTTTCATTTCTTCTTTTTTCCCTTTTCCTTTTTCCTTTTTCCCTTTTCTGTTTTCCGTTTTCCTTTTTCCTGTCCTTCTTATGTGCTGAGAAGAAACAGAAATGAGGATAAAAGAGGCAAAATGCCCATACGCGTGCAGCAGTACATGAGCTCACTGCGGCTGCAGCGCAGGGGGTTGAGCTCTGTGTGTGGCTGCTGAGAAGGTGTGAACGAAGCCCTCCTGACATATTCAGGTGTTGCGTCACGGACAGATACCTTGGTTTCTCCGTGAAGACCAGCAGCAGGAATAGATATAAAGTGCTGTTAACGGGAAGGGCAGCTTGCTTCATAATGTTTTTTTCTGTTCCCCTGGTTGCCCTTGTAATACTTCCCTCTGTCTTGTCACTGGGTGAGGGTAGTGAGACGTCAGTGGGAATGGAAAGTGATGATGATTAATTTTGTGTGGTGTGCTGCAGATTGCTGCTCTCGTTCCAATTTTAGGCAGCGTGCTTGAATGTCTGTGTTTCTTTTCCTCCCCAATCTCCAGTAACAAAATAAGAAACAGGCCAGCTAATACTCAGAAGCATAATCCCCCAGCTTCTTAGCTGTGCAGCAAGAAGCGCTGCATTGAAGAAGGGGCTTTTCTGCCGTGGCTCCTGTTTTTGCAAGCCGTGTTGTCTTGCCAGTTCTTGTATATGGATGCCACGGCGTTATCAAAAGCTTGCCCCGCGTTTCTCTAGCAATCAAATGAGCCAGTGGCTATGAGTATCTCCTTTTTATTCTCTTTATTGTTTTCTTTTTGCTTGCTTGCTCCAAAACCCCTTTCTTGCTGGATTTTGTCTAAGAGATTGCACAGTTCTTATTTCTCAGGCACAGCTGCCATTTATTCATCACCGTGACTTCTCTGGCACAGTTGCTGGCCGCATATTCCAGCTCTTGGTGTTTGTTGCTAGACGACCTGGAAGCAGGGCAGCGCAGAAACAGTGATGGCTCTTTGAACGGTCCTGCTGGCTGCCCCCAAAGAAAACCCGAGGCAAGTGTCACGATTTATGTCCATCAGCATTGCAGGGCTGAACTCTGCACAGAAGAGACTTGAGAAGAGACTGGCCATGCTCAGCAGATGGGACAGTTTTGTGGCAACCTAAATTCCTCCAGAACCATGAAGCCTATTGATTTCCTATTGAAATGCCTGTGAAGCCTTAGTGCTAGTTCGTGGGAAATGCAAAGCAGAGGGACTGAGGTGGAGTTTAGGCTGCCCTGAATACGCTCTTTGATAGCTGGCTGACGATGCTGAAGCCAGCACCACGAGCCATAATACAAGATGGATGGGATCACAGAAGGTGTTTTGGGGAGAACAAAAATGCTCAAGCACAGTAGGAGGTATGGTGCTTCTGGACCAAGCATCTTCTCTTGTAGGACAGCTGCACGTTGTCTCACTCTGGCTGATGGAGACAGGCTGTGATAAAAGGACTGAGAGCTCCTGAGAACAACGTCACGTCAGAAAAAGAAAGGAACATCAGGAAACCTGGAGCATGTCATATCCATCCTTTGTGATTTGCTTTTGAGAGCTTTAACAGAAATCACACCATAGGAAGGTGCCAGAATTTGTTTCTCTTCCCATAATTTAAGCGCTCATATGCCTTAAAGGCAGTGAGTGGCTTTTCACCACCTGGGGTACCTCCTGCCCCAGTGCTCCACAAAGAAAGGATGTTCCTTGCAAAGCTTTGCAGGTTGCCTGGGGATGATACACCTGTACTTTCTGCCAAAGGAACCTAAACTATATGGATATTTCAGCCACCTGGTTTCTTTCAGTGCCCTAAGGGGAGTCATCATCATTACAAAGGAGAAAAACCAATGCTCTATTTCTGATTTTCTCCCCTACTGACACTGACAGGCTTGGAAATGCGTTTCAAGTATGTGTATTATATGAGGAAGCTACGTCCTTTCTTGCTAACTGGACTGTTTTCTCTTAGCAGTTAATCTCTGGGTACTGCAGGCTCCCCCAAAACTATATGAGATGACAATCTTAACCTATATAACAATAATTTCCTGTTCACCAGTGAATACATGATTATCGTGCAAAAGTCTGCGCAATCCTTTTGTGAAGAATGAGCAAGTGCATAGATTTGGGGGTTTCAGTAGAATCGTGGTCTACCTCCTGCCTTGGGAAGTGGTGTCCTCTTCATATCAACTACCACCTCCTCCATGTGCCAACGAATATTTCCTTCTCCGCTGGCTTTTGTGTGGATGTGAAATAACCTTGGTGTGCTGATGTGTTGGGTTTTGTATAGCGCAATGGTTCCAAGTTCTTCTAGGCTGTAGGCCACACCTTTGTAGAGGCATTATTTCATAGTTACACCAATCACTTCTGTATGAAAGTACTGATTCAGTGAATTTTAGCTATATTTACTGCAATTTAGTGATTGTAGTAGTGCCAGGACAGCTCTCTGCTTTCTGTTGCTGTACACAGCACAGACTCAAGAGCCAGTAGCACAGCAGAGTTGTAAGAAACATCCCAGCACTGCTTGCTTTCAAAATCGCTTGGGGAAATGAGCTTGGGAACTTGCCACCACAGAGCTAGGAGGTGTTTGCTATTGCAGGTTGTTCTTTTCGTACATTAAATGTCTCTGCATTGGAATAGAAGGTTTTGATTTAAAAGCTTCAGTTAACATTTGGGAGAGATTTTTCCTGTCCAGTTATAACTGTTAAAACAGGTCAAGGTTGAGATCCAGATCATCATAAATCACTCTCACTTTAAAGGCAAATGTTTTCCTATGTGGCCCGAGGGACTCAAATCAAGTCTGACAGGCATATAGGTCTGCGTTTCATTCTTGGCTTTTCTGTACTGCCTCTACTGTATTCTTCTCCATCTGGAAAGTGGTGCTTACCTTGCACTGCTGTTGTGGGGATTAATTAAGCCCTCTATTTGCACAGCGCTTTGAACATGCCCAGACGAAGTGCTGTTACTTTAATTGCCTCGTGGCTCTGTGCAGCCTCCCGTGACAGCACGGTCTGAGTGCCAAATGGACCAGCAGAGCAAGGGCCACCCGGTATGCTTCCTTCAGGGGTCCGCCAGAGCCACCTCCTGCTGCGTGCCCCCTCCAAGCCAGCCCAAATGCAGGGGGACAGCAGTTTAACGGGGCTCCTGTGCCCTGTCACCGGAGCAGCCTCCAGCACCTTCCTCCTCTGGAGGACGAGCTGTCTGCACTGCAGGTGTGGCTGCCAAGGGAAAGGTTTCTGGAGCAAGGCCAGTATGCAGGTAGCTGTCTGCCATGACATGGCTAGCTAGGGTGATCTAGCACTGACTGCTAGAAATCTGGACCTGAATGTAACAGCCGCACAGTTGGGATAAGTTATCTATTGCTTTTATTGCTTTTTTTGGGGGGAAAAAATATATCTGACAAAATGGTGACCTAGCCACCTTAAAGGTGGATTATCACCTTCGTCTGTAGTCTTTGAGGTGCTTAAGACCATAAACCAGATCCCTGGTGCTGTCTTTAGAGGGCAGCAGGGTTTGTATTTTTATTTATTTTTATTTTTTTGACGGAGGGCTGTCTTGCATACTTGTGGTCTTAACCTCCTTGAATTTTCCTTGTTAAGTAGCTGACTATATTGTACTTGGGGAAGAGGATTGGCTCACAGTCAAACAGGGACAGCACAGCAAGAATATTAACCAGCTGTAGTTACAGCAATAAGCATTTGTATGACTGCTTTTCTTTACATCTCTTCTTACAAAAGAGATGCACTAGTAAAGCATATAGGACTTTACAGATGGGCTGTAAAATATCAATAGAAACATTGTGGTGACATTTGCTGTTTCATTTCCCTCAGTATCGTCATTTGCTGTCTTACTTTATCACTCTTCATTGTTCATCCAGTCAGTCTGTATTTCCCCTGTTCCCTGTTGGCAAAGTTATTTCCAAGTGGCACTGCCTGTGAATGTGGTGGTGCTCGTGTAGTAGTGTCCCCACTTATTGCCCATTGCCGGAGAACCATGGTCTTGGTGAGTCTGGCTGTGCAGAAGATGGAGGAAATACAGCCCACAAATGGATAAAGGATGGTAGGTGACAAGACAATTTATTTTGTCATCATGACAGTGGATCCTTTTCCAGTGATGTATTCAGGACACTTGGATGCCAGTGGGAGGAAGTGCAGCAAAAGAGAACACAGAGAGGAAAAGGCCTCCAGAAAAACATCCGAGTTACTAGTCATGTGTCAGGAAACAAATTTAGGGTGACAGTGCTGCGTGTGCAGTGGTGGCTGTGGTCAGTCTGTGGTGTCCTGTTGGAACAGTGGTGTGGGCTTTTCCTTGCAAGGAGGAACAGGAGTATAAAAAGGACTTCTTAAGTTACCTCAGCCTAAAGTTTTAGGCATGCTGCTTTTGCTTTTAAAATGAAGCAGGTGAGCAAATGGATGTAATCAGGGGCTGAACTGCTATATAGGTGTAGCCCTTGAAAAGTTCAGCTCTGTGGGGAACTTTGAATTGCTTCACTTCTCTGAGGAAGAAAAACAACATGATCGTAGCTACAAAAATCCATCCAAGGAACACCATCATGCATATGCATGCTTCTGGTGTGAACGCTACTCTGGCCCTGGACATGCTTACTACATTGTCTGAAAAGATGTATTTTGGCCCTGTGAGAAAGAATTCCATTCCACCCATCTATTTCGTCAAGCCTACACTGCCTTAAGCATTCCTGCTAAATGGAAGGTGCGTTTGTGACTCACAGCCATGGTAACTGTGGTGTTAAGCCTGTATGTTTACTGGAAAATCAGAGCTTGGAGCTGACAAACTCAGCCAGAATCTCATGTTGGAGTGATACCAGCGTGTGAAGAGGTATGGAGTGGTGTCATTTCCATCTTTCTCCATGTGCTTTGCCACAGTGTAAAAGGTTTATATATGCCATTTGACATGAAGCGACATCTGTAAGAGGATGGTGTTTGATGACTGATCAGCAGCACAGCTGACTGCCTGTGTATGTGTCACTTCAACATACATCGACCTGCTTGGTTCAGCTGAAGCTGTATGCCCTCTGCTTTCCTCCTGCCATGGGTTACATTTCACAGAATAACCCAAAGCCTTCTCGAGGGCTCTCCCTTAGTAATCAAGTTGCTCTTGGCCATCCCTGGAACTATTTTGTAACTTCTTGACAGTGTCCCCCATGCTAGCTACTCTAACAGAAGCTCCTTAAAAAATAAAAAATAAAAAAATAATGCGCTAGCCTTGGGTAATGTTCATTCTGCTAATGTGCTTTGCTGCGATAAGAGGAATGACTGTCACTTGAAATAGCTGGAAAAGGAAACGAGGTATTTATTCAGCAGAGTACAACTCGTCCTGCCTGCTTTTCCATGGAGCCAGCAGGTACCAGTGACTGGCATGAGGTAGAAGATGGCACGGTATTGGAGATACCACACAGATGCTGTGCCTTCGTCATTGCTCCCATTCTCCCTCCTTCCCCAAGAAGGGGGAGGGTGGAGGCTCTTGAAGATGAAGGCTCTTGCCTTTTGCTCCCTGGCTGGTGGAAGAACAGCCTTAACGTTCTTGTTTTACATCATGTCCTCGCGATTAAAACCCCATGTGGGGGCCGTCCTTCTGTCCCTCCAGCCAAGACCTTGGTCTCTGGGGGGCAAGGGGTTGATCCCTAGCTTCAGGTGCTGCCCCCACTGCTGAGGGAGACCGCTGTGCATGGACGCTTGCGGCCTCTGCCTGTGAGGGGGAGGCAGCCTTCAGGCCTTGGCCTTTGGCAGAAATCCCCAGGTGCTCCCACACAGCTTCGTCTGCTGGTTCAGGTCTTGCTGCCCTGAAAACCACTTCAGGGTTTTGTTTGTCTGATGGGGAGTAAGCCTCTGTGACCAGGGGGCTCCCCTTCTCTAGCGATTACCATCTGAACAAAACGAGGAGGCCTAGCTAGGAGCTTGTGTGGGGTGACGGGGACAGCTTCACCTTCAGTTTTCATCGAAGTGGTTAGAAGTTGATGCATTCCTGGGTGTTTGTTGTCCTACTTCGTGATGCTATCAGTCACTAGAAGTGTTGCGTTTTTGTCGTCGTTTACCTCTAAATCAAAATAAAGGTAATAAATTTAGTCGGAACTTTTGCTCAACTATTTACTGTGTTTTCCCGCAGCGTCTTACATGCTTAAGGTTGATTCAGAAGTGGGTATTAATAATTGCACCGTATTCATTTATTTTTAACTTGACTTGAAGCCTGAAAGCAATCAACCAGGAAAAGTATTTAATAACAGAGAAACTTAGAGGAACAGTCCACGTAGCCCAGCGCAGTTAGCATCCCTCAGCAAAAAAAGATTAAGTGCTACTGTCGTCAGCAAAGCTTTGGGGGGTGGGAGGGAACAGGGGGAAGGAAGAGAGGAGATGTCTGATCCACTTAATGCAAAGTATAAATTGATGTCGTTTTAATTTTCTTCTTATAAGATTTACCACTTTACATGTAAATACCAGCCAGCGATGTGCCTATGGTGGATTTCCTATTCATATGGAGAATGTGTTCATCTACTGGAACTTAACTGATCGCACTGAGTTAAGGGGAGGATAATAAAAAGCTATGGAGTGAATAATGGAAGGATTTAAAAATGAGGCATGGGGGGTGGAAGATAGAATGTGGTATAATTTTGGAGGTAAAACTACAGTTGAGATTAAATGTATATTTCTGGACATCTGGCTGATCTAATGTCTGCCTAACGATTATCTTGTAATTGTTAAACCTGCCGCTTTTATGTGTAGGATTAGCTCTGTTTAAGTATGCATGCAAAAAGCAGAATACTGACTGAGTCTGTGCAGCACAATTTGTATGAATCCTAATGTGGAGTAGATTTTTTTTTATTTTTACATTAGTTCATGTGTACGTGGTTCTTGTTTTGCTTTTTTCAAAAGTATTTTTGAAATATGAGCATATGTAAGAATCTTTGTGATAGGAAAGAGTTCAACATTAAAAAGTTATCATTTCGAAAGGAACTTTTTAAGAAGGGAACAATGGCTATTTGTTCATGGCTATATGGTTATTGCCATATATAATGGCTATATGGTTATTAGGCTAAAAAGGCATCTTCTGAACAATTGTATGAAAATTAGCGTCTGATAATGCTGCATCTATATTTAATCACTTTCACTGTTACAGATTTTTAATTTAAGCTTTTTTTATTATTATTATTTATTTATTTTTATTTGGTCTTTACCCCAATTAGTTTCGTACCTTAACCTTTGAGCTTAGCAAGAAATGGTTGCAGGAGCTCAGCTGACATCCTCAGTGCTATTTCCAAAGAAAGAAAACAACTAGGAAAAACACATTAATATCAGCTCTCATAGAAACACTCAAGCATTTCATTAGCAGTTGTAAGCTGGAGAGACAATAGGGAAAGCTTTATTAGACGAGAGATGGTGAATGGGAAATTGGCCATAGAAAATCAAAGTTTGATAATCCCCCCTAACAATAGCGACATCATCTTACTGTCTGTGTGTTTGCATTTCCATCATGCCCCGATCACAAGTTCGTAAGACCACGTAATAAATAAACAAACCAACCTTAACAAGCAAGAGAAACAATATGATGGCTCAGCGCCAGCAAAACGTGCTCCGCAGCCATCTGCTCAGAATCAGCCCATCACCAAGCAGAGCCCTGTGAGCAGGAAGCACAGATCATTCCTGAAGGCCTGATGGTCAAAAATGTCACTGATTTTATGTTCTTTGCAGACTGTATTTAATGTGACCTTTTCCTTACAGGAACAGTCTCTGCTAGTGTTTCTGGTTACACATCTATGTTGAAAATGCTTTGTAAGTATGTTGTGTCTATGTTAAAAGGCTAAGGGTAGGAAGTTGAAAGATCAAATATTTTGGTGTGTTATTCTAAGGCAGCTTAAATGAAAAAGGATATGGGAAAAGGGACAGATTAATGCAGGTATGAGAGTGGCCAGAAAAGGTGATGTTTATGAAGAAATGGGTTTCTAAAGATGTTCAGGTACCCGAAGGTGCAGTTGGTTCCTGGGATTTTCGGGTGGTCTGGCACCTGGGTCTTGGTGCAGTAAAAGACAGTCTTTGGAAAATGGGTGCCTATTTTCTGTCATGTTTTCCCTTCTGAATGTGTTGGTGCTTTTGAAAGCTTTCCTATTTACATGCTGGGCTTCTTACAACCTCTGATAATCTGGTTTGTATTAGTTAAGAAAGCTGCTGCCCATGTATTTTATCTTCTGATGCCCATTGATGCCCATTCTTGGGTGTAGTCTTCACGGTTTAGTAGTTTGCATTGACAGTCACATGTAAGCACTGGGTTTTTAGACAGGGCAACGAAGGAAATAGAAGGCATGGGAGCTCTGGCTTAGCATTCAGATACGTAAAATGTGTAAAAAGCTGTTAAAATAAATGGGCTGTAGTCTACCAGTTGCCTCAGTGGATGGAGACTTCGGAGCCTTTAATTTCAGTGTTTCTGTGGAATCAGGCAGTCATTGTTACGTGGGTGCTCTTTGTACTCGGAAGAGCTAAACGTTTGCTTACATATTTAAAAAGGAAAAGTGAGATCTGAAAATTCTGTTCTAGTAATGCTGGATGGATTTACTTACAGAGCCATATGCTTGACGCTGCTGAGCTGGGGTTTGAAGGTTTAACAGGCATTGTCAGGTTGGAATGTAAAACCACTAAACCAGGATGAGACCTTCCCCACAAAACTACCTGCACTCATTTTTCCAGCCAGTTCTCATTTAACCTGGCTGTTACTCACAGCCACCTGGATCATGCGTGCTTGCTAATATGAGTTAGAGCATGACTGGAAACTAACCTTAGACCTTGCACTCATACAGTCATGAGAGTGACGCGTGCTGCTGCTGGAGGGAGAGGAGGAATCCAGTAGGCAGCTTGGGAAACGTGTGCTGTGCTGATGGAGGCTCCCTGCAGGCGGCAGTGACCCTGACCTGCAGTCACACACCAGAGTTTGAGAAGCCTCAGTCTTCCGATGCAGATTTGAGAGAAAAAAAAGATAACTTGCTTTCTTATGCCACTTTTAATCCTTTCCTAGGTTCTGCTGCAAGTAAACGCGGGTGTTAGACTTGGTGTCTAACCGTCCAAACCTGACTCCCTGCTAGACTACTAGCTACGTTTTCTGATGCTGTCCTGTATTGACCAAACCCTGTCTCAAAGCTAATGGGCTGTTGCCTCCAACAGTCCTGTTGAGAGGCTATTCAGAAGCTCATTTGTGCGAGGGTTAAACACCTAATTTTATCCCAAAGTGGTACAATAGTATTTTCAAACCCAGGAGTTCCCCAGGAGTAAACAAGGGAAGCGAGCTAAGCTGTAGGGCAGTTGGATTTACTCTCAGGTTGCTGTGTTTAGCAGAGCAAGTCATGTTCTGGTCTCTCCTTGTATGATGATTCTTCAGCGGCCTGGTCAGAGATGGAAGAGCTGACCAATCCTCCTCTGGATCTTTCTCACTCGCACTTTATCATATTTCATCATGGGCAGCCAGAATCATTACTCTGCTCCAGAGGAGATTTCTTCTGTGCTTTCTTCTGTAGCACTCCTATCGCCGTGTGCCTACTGGAAATTCATTGTTTGCTCAAGCTGCTTTCACACCCGATTTGCATTGGTAGCTAATGCTCATCTTCTGAGCAGCTGGTACAGGCTTTTCCTCTGTAACTCCTGACTGCCGAGACCAGCACGTGCCAAAGATCTGATTCTTAAGCAGAAGACACTGCTCAGATAATTGTGTTCCTTCTGTTTTGGTCTGAAACTCTTCCATGTCCTCCAGCAACCTCTGCATGACAGTATTCCGCTGTGTGAAAGTCTTGGCCAGTTACATCACCACTAAAATTTCCTTAGGATATTCCTAATTTTTTGAGACATTCTTTCATAAAAATAAGTCAACTCCAATACTTGGAGTTTTTCTCTGATGACTCCAACAGTTTTTCTATCAGCAATGGCTACAGCAGCTTCCCCTGCTTTGCCAGCTCCCTCATCATGCTGCCTTTGTACAGCCCTCTGCTCAGTTTTCTGTGTGCTGCTCTGTCAGCAGGTTTACTGAAGGGAACTCGGACGGTTCCAGTCGTATTTCTGTTGTCCAAGTGAGTCAGCTTTTCAGAAAGAATTCTTGGGGTTAGTCTGCAATAACTATGCTTCAGTAAGATATTTTGCATGGCTTTGTACCAGCTCCTACTTATCTCCATGCCTTCCTTCAATAAAGCGAGGCAAACTAGAAAAAAGATATTTTTTTGTTAAGAAAAAGGGCATCTGTTTAAATTAATAAAACATTTTCAGCTTCATTTAGCAGCAGTAATGCAGGCAATGCTGCTAAAGATGTACGATGGTGACCTCCGTTTGAAAATTAATGCTGGTTTTAAGTTTGCAAAAAAATAGGCTCATAATATTGATGCATTTTAATGGGACATTATCAGTTTAAGAAATAACAGTGAAGATAATACCTTGCTGATAGCCTGCTGCCAGATGCCAGCCATTCCAAGTGGAGCAGGCAACGGTACATACCTAATGGTATGCCTGATTGCAAATGATGATTCTTCTGTTTTTTTTCTTTCAATAGGTAGGACTTGTTTTTCTGTTTCTCTTGGCACTTTATCAGTTTGGATAGTGAAAATGATCTCACTAATTTCTAGTATGTTTTACTTTCCAGTTATCTTTGCTTTGTTAAACAGTGCAATTCCTGTAATGATGCTGCAAGGGAGCGTTTCCTTGTATTGACTTTAAAATATCCATTTGAACCAGATTATTTTTTTTTAAATCTTGAACCCATGTAAATGTGTTTCAGAAGCCCTTTCAGATACAAATTTTTCATCAAATTTGATCAGGAGGTGCCCTTTCAGTCCATCAGCTGCATTTGTCCCTGTTTTGCATTATTGGGTGTTCAACTCACTACGTCAGGTTAGCACAAGGGGAAGTTCGGCTGTATTTGTGCAGTCCTGTTGGGATAGAAGGAAAAGGATGTAGAAAGGACATTTGTTCATGATAGTTCAAGCATAGATTGCATCGAAAGATACTCTAAGTAGTCTTTATGTGATGTAAGAAAGTAAGTAATACAGTATAGTGGAAAATACAGTGCCTGTATAGAGGTCGTCCCAGCTTTAACAAGTGTGTCCTCTTGCAATTGGATTCAAAGTCAGGGTGTGACAAACTAAACATGAACATTGATTCTGGCTATTGTATTTTTGAAGGATTTGACTTGTTCATCTGACCTAGACGTTGATGTTTAACATAAGGCTGGAGTATTTCACAGTGGGGTCCTGCCAGTGTTTTCAGTTTTACAAAGAACCCTTTACATTTTATTTCCAAAACCAGTGCTCCATTTTAACCGTGACAAACTAGGTAGATGTTTTGAGTCCTCATTTTCTCAGATAACAGCACTGGTTTGACTTCAGATGTACCATGTATTGCCAGAAGATCAAACTTCCCAGGGACTTTGAAGCTGATCAAGTAGTTATCAAGGAAAAAAACTGTTCGTTTAAGAAAACTATGAAGTGTTCATGAATGTGACTGCAAGACAGTAGCATCTGGTCAAGAATGGAAGAAGTCCACCCTCCTAACATAATTTTTGGTGGACAAACAGAGGAGAAGGGGAGGGGAGTAATTGACAAGTCCCATCCTCCCTCTGCCACCCATGGGTGTAACTTTGAGCAGCAATCAAGACTCTGAAAACCCTATGATTTTAAATCCCATGGACGAAAGTACTCTGTTCACATTAGCCAACTCCTTTGAATCAAGTAGGGGAGAGCAGAGATTATCACTTTCCAGTGGAATGTATTTAAGTGTTTTATTTAGGCCCTCTAATGGGAGCAACGTTAATAAATCTGCTATTGCCATCCCTAAGTCTGGCCCTCTGTGGAGGGAGGAGAGGTCTAAAGCCACTGAAGGCTTTGGAAGCTTCTCCATGTTCGTTGTCGTCGTTGTTGTCTTCCCTTTGTGTTGGGCTGGCATTTAGAAGAGATTGAACCTACCTCCGGGCTGTAGAGTCTAAGTGCCTGGCAAACATGCCTAGGGGGGGATGCCCTGCCACTCGTGAGGAGCAAAACATAGCAATGGAGCAAAATAGCAGCCAGAGGTGAAGGAGAAAGAGGGAAAGATGGTGGAGACTCCTAAAGCAGCTTTAGTTTTCGCTGGTGGGGTGAAGAATAACAAACTTCAAGTAGTTTTCTTTAGCAAAACACATTTTTGCTTTTGAAGCTTTGCTCTGTTTTGCACTTATTTCTGCTCTTTTCTCTATTTGCGTTTCCTTGTTTTGCTTCAGTATTTATCTTCTTTCCACTCCTGCTCTCTAAGTAACTGCGTGTACTGCTGTGCTGTCAGCTGTAGCACAAAATAGCTACGATAAAACTACTCCAAAGCATTATGTACTTAAGGGCCAAGCCTCGAACTGTACTGGCAATAACATTTATGTATAATGGGGGAAATATTCTTATATTGTGGGGAACATTGTGATGTTCTGATTGCTACATCAGAATGTTCTGGATGGCTAAATGGGACATTTCAATGAAGAGGAAATTGGCTTTTGAGAACTTGACATCCGTTTATTATCTGTATGGTGTACCCAGCGAGCGGGTAGCAATAGCAGACCAAATACATCACAACTATTCCAAACTTACCAGGCTTCCTTCAGGTTTGTTTTCAGCCTTGTCTGGGACGTGCTGTTGAGATCCTGTGTTTTTCCCAGCGGGGGACACGGGGCCGCCAGTGCCAGCCGTGCCGAGCTCCCCAGTTGTGCCGTGTATGCAGCGATGTGACAAGTACTGAGCGGTGCCTGCTTGTCACGGCTGCCGTGGAATAGTCCCCTCTGGTTTCACAAGGCTGTGGCCCCTGCCCTCAGTCAGGGCAACTTACTCTCTGACTAAAGGGGGGGCATTTTGGGGAGAGAGTGCACTCACCTAAGCTTTCTTTTTCAGACGGCTTCATCTTGCAGTGGCGTCATGTATCCAATGTGAAGTGTCCTTGTGGTGTGTTCTTATTTGCTCACCCATTTCATCATTTATGCCTTGCCGTCCAGCCAGAGTGTTTTTGCCTTTATGAATGCCACACATCTTCATGTCTAAATAAGTCCAGGTGTGCTCCTTTCCCCAAGTCAGCAAGAGCATCCAGAGCTCCCCATCGTCCATGCTCTGTTGCTGGCTATTCAGCAATACTGCCCTGCACCGGCAAGAATGCATCTGGTCCCTTTCCAGTGTCCGGACTGCAAGCGGTCATTGGTTTGTTTTCACCTGTAATTTCTGTAGTAAGACCTACACTGGGAACCGGGAATCTAGGAACCTGGTGGTCTGAAATCAAGTCTTTTTGCGTGGTCTGTCGGGATGGTGTAAGGGCAGAAGGAGTTAGTTTTAAGTGATTTGTATTGTGGAAAGACCTCTGTAAGAATGGCACGTTTTTTATTTTGGCAAGCCATTCATTTGGTATTTCATTAATGTCATGCATTGTGCTTGAATAACCTATAGGTCAGTGAGTTTCAGTCCTTCTGTGCTTAACTCACAAAGTATCTGAAATATCTTTGAGAAGTCTGTTCCTTTTGGCACAAGAAAGGAATCAAAACCTGACCTAAAGGCAGCATAAGGCAATGGAGAACAAGACTCGAGCCGTAAGATGCCCAGATAAAGACAACAAAAGAACTGGGAAATTCAGGAGTGTTTCCTAAGGTTTCTGAGAGGCATAAAGCAAAATAATGAGGCAGAAGATTCTGAGCAAGAAGAACCTGGAGATGTTGTGAGGACCAGAGAGCCCGTGTCTCCTGACCTCTGTGGTGATCACACAGGTGGTCCTGGCCAGACTGGTTGGGTGGGCACGTGCATCGTGGTGCTTATTGAGTGTGAGAGTGCCCGTAAGTAAAATCAGCTTAGGAGTTTTATAAAATAAAATCACCTTCATATTTCATAAAGTCTTACCCTGAGTTTTGTTACGCTAATCTCCTACAGCTGTAGTGTTGAAGCCCAAGAGGGAGTTGCTGTAATTTTTTAGGATGTGTCTTCTTCTCCATAGGCTGATCTTGGAGAGCTCCCTGCCAGTAACACTTGAATGGAAATAATGGTTTTGAATCCTAGCAAAGTATACGTTTTGTGAGCGTTGTCCTCAGCAACGTTCAGGCAGAAGAGCCCCCTGACAGCCTGGAATGCTTGGAAGCCATGAGGTCCGTCTGTTAATATAATCCGAACTAAAATGCAGGGCTTTATATTTTATATGTTAATTAAGTGGGAGGATGGGCTCCTTTTGCATGTGTCTGGAGTATGGAAGTGGAAGCACTGCAGTGTCTGTCAACAACGTGGTTGGCAACATGAAATGCAAAAGGGACATCTGGTCTTGTCCTGTAGTCTTTTAAGTCTAGTTTTTTTCTTCCTTCTTTTTTCTTTCTCTCTTTTTTTTTTTTTCATTTTATATGTGTGACTGTAGCAACTTCATTTTCTGTTGTCTTTCTTGCTGATACTACTATGTTGTTTCCAAGCAGCCAGACTCCCGTACTTCAAGCTTTTCCCAGGCCATTCGGTAAGCCACCACGTCGGTGGTGTGTCATCCTGGATTAGCAGCGAGCATCAGCTCCAGCCAGATAGGACGGCACGTTTGCGAACTGCGTCCCTGCCTGGAGCCGGTCACAGCGTGGTCTTAGTGACAGCTGCTGGCGGCGTGTAGTAAGAGCTGGTGAAGTAAAATAGGAAAGCTTGGTAAACGTGTGTGAGAGAGTAATCGGCTAAGAGTTTGTATAGCTCATGCCCAGCCTCTTAATGCCTTCTATTTTCTCTTGTTAGTAGGTGGCTCCCCAGAATGGAACCTTTTAAGATTGTAGATGAGGCTTGAAGAAGAATGACTGGCAACAGTGCAGACATGAACTTAACAACACCAGTCAAACGAAATAAAACAGAATGATGTGTATAATGATGGGAACATTAGCTTGTCTTACTGTTAGTATGAATGCTAGTAAGATAAATATTGAAAATCTGTAAATAAACTATCATTATACTAGCATGAGACCTCCCTTCAAATTGTAATTCTTCTTGAAAAAGAGGCGATGCTTTTCTTTTCAACAGGAGCCCTGCACTGAATCATTTCCTTTAATTGCTGTTCGAAAATATATAACAGGTTTTTTAATGCCTACTTTTTATATTTATCTTTTTACTTTCCATTAATTGCGGTACTTCCATTCAAGCTTGAAAATGAAATTGCTTCCCCAACATATTTCTTGTCTGCTATATGTAAACATGGGCTTTTTTTTTATTAGCCTTGTTTCCAGTGAAGCTGAAAGCACACTAGCACCAAATGCACCGAGAGGCTTTCATCAGTTATCTCAGTTACAGGCATTTTAAAGGAAACTCAGAAAAGCTGCCACGTAGAGCAAACCTCATCTCTTTCTCTTATTATGGGGAATTTATCTCGTGTTTTGGGACTTATCTGCAGAAGCTTCGTCCTGGGGTTTATGCTTAATTTGGGGCAACTATCCACTAGTTAAACTTCAGATTCCCACTTTTATCTGCGAGTGTCCAGTTCTGAAAGATGTGGGCAGTAATCCTGTCAAGCTGCTCCTGCCCTGCTTTCGGCAGACGGCGGAGGACAGTGCCAGGAGCCACGTGGTGGCTGCTCAGCAAGGCTTTCTGGTGCCTTCATTTGCCCACAAGAGTCTGAAACCTTCTCTCCCCCCTCATTTAAGCAGCCCACCTACTTCATTTATTTGCTTTGGTTTTAAGTGGATTGGGTTAGGGAGCGCGTTAGTGTTATATTAAAACTGGATAAGAGCTGATGAGATGCATAGGAAGAGAGAAGACTTATTTCAAAGTGAATCATCTTTAATAGCAGTAAGATATGCGAGGCTGGGTAGAGTTTGGTCAGTCTGTCATTAAGTACATCACCGTAGTTTTTTCAAGAAATAAAAAACCTTGAAGCAGAGAGGAGCAAGTGAGCCACGAGTGCCACATGTAGCAGTATGAGAGTTTGATCCGTACCTTCTGCAAATCTTACGCCGCATCTCAAACAGCAAGAGCGTTCTTGCTCAGAAGGTTTTAGGCATTTCACTGTTTTTGACAAAGAATGCTTTACAGGCCACATGGAGGGACATCAGAGGGTCCGAATGGTCTGCAGATGAAAGTGGCAACCACTGCATCAGCAGACCTCTGAGGCTCTTCTGAGTGATTCGGAGCACTCAGCTATGAATAATGACAGTGTTAGTGCCTGTGCTCCCAAAGGTGCTGTGGCAAAGCTTGGGGGCGGGCGATAAGGATGGGATAAGCATGTGTCCCACAGCTCCTGGATCCATACCAAAGTGTAAGATGAATTGAAGTGTTGGGAGACCTGTGGTTAAAAGCTCTTCTGATGTCTGCACAGTCCTGATGGAAAACAGAGATGCAGATTAGTTTATCCATTTAGAGTGGGACGTATCAGTATCTTTCCTAACTTGCAGTAGGTAGAGTTTTGCACGTGTCTGGCTGGAGATGTCTGAGCATTTGCATCTCAAAAGAATATTAAATAAAAATGGTGCAGGTACTTGTGTGTTATCAGCAGTCTTGTAGTGTTACCTGTTACTGTGATTATCTGGTATTTTCTATTGAAAGGTTTTGTTTGGTTTGGTTTGTTTGTTATTATCACACCACACAGCTTCACAGCTTCAAACATCTGGGTTGAAATTTTATTCCAGTTTGTGGCTGAATTCTTTTTCAATGTGTGTTTCAGCTGGAATTTAGCAGTTTGAGTGCAAGCCTAGATAAAATTCTTTCTTTTTTTTTTTTTTTTTTGACAGGAGAACACACAAGTGTCGGTATTTGCATCAGGCATCTCTAATATGTGTACTGAACTGAAAAGCAACTCTTATGTGAGGGATGTGCCTTTATTTTGAGATGCATACACGTGTGCAGTAGCCACAAATACAGGAACTCACATACCTCAACCATTTAAGCAAGAGTATGAGATTATGTATAAAAATATAGAACAAGGAGCATGCTAGGGAATTATTACCTCTCTTCTGCAGTCCTTCAAAGCCGCCCTGTTGCTACTTGCCCCTTTCTACCAGTCTGGCTCGTGGAAAAGTCATCTTTTTTCTGCCGAGGATAGGTGTATTCTGATAGCACATCTTCACACTCACAGCTGAGCATCACCTCTCACCTTGAACGACCGACTGCCTTGCAGATAAAGACGTGATATCCCTGTTAAACCTGCAAAGAAGGGTGTTGTTGTTCACTCTAGCTGTCAACTGCTCTCATGTAGAAGGACCCTGACGTCCACATAGTTGTGTCGGGGTGTGTGTATCTGATTTGTTTGTAGGCAGGTGCTGATTTTAAGAATTATATTCTAAAAATGCGCGCTTACACGCTCCACAAATGGCTGGTTCTGAACTCTTAGAAGTTAACAATTGGCATCATGCCGTGTCTATTTACTGCACAGGCTCTGGAGGAACTAACAAATTTGAGTTTCATTGGGCTTCTTCCTCCTCCTTTTTGCTGTTAGGAAGATAGGACTTGAGAGAACACCCTTGGTTATTAGAGCATCTCCTAGCAGTGCAGGGGAGTGCACAGAGCATCTGCATGCCACAGTTTGTGGGTATGCCTTCCTGTTGGGATTCAGAGCGGATGTGTCTTTCCTCGCTCTAAAAAAACATTTGAGTATTAAGAAGAGAGGCTTCTGGCTTTGACTTTGGCTTCTTTAGTAGGAGTGGCACATGAAAAACAGAGCCATATTCTAAGGACAAACAGAGCAGTATGAAAAGCTGCTGTGTAGACACTGAGACAGAGTGCTAGACCTTGACTGGGACAAGACTGGGTTATTTTGGGGTGGTACAAACCAAATTTTTTTCGCGCTTTGCCTTGTTTTGTTATTTTTTGTCTTTCTTGGATGCATTGCTACCTGGGTTTTGGAAGGGCGGGAGCCATGGTATGGGTGAGAGCAAATATGGATGGCTGTAAGAACATTGGTTTTGATCAGCTGAAATGAGAAGACTTGCTTTCTTGCGATGGCTCATTTGAGGTGGACAGCAACGCAGTGGGGATCCACCATGCGTATACTTCTTGCCAAAACCAGGCCTGTATCCACCAGAGGAGTTCCCTGCAGCGTGGTACCTTAAAGAGCTGCAGAGGAAAATATGGGTCGTGCAGGAGAGAAGAAAGACCAGAATTCTCCGGTATGAGAGAAAAGTGGCCTTTCTTTGCTGGGAAGAAAAAAATATAGGCATACAAAGGGATGGCAGCTCTTAGCTACTTCTAAGTATGATTAGGAGAATGTAAATAACCTCTAATTTCCAATAAAACGGGATCAGCACATTAGAGGTTTGGTTGCAATAACAAAAACCTTCTGGAACCTCCAACAAAGCCCTTACCAGATCACTGCATGTGCTTCTGAGCTGATTTTTGCATGGATTGAACAGAAATGAACACGACAGCTGACAACCTTCTTGGCAGAGGAGCCCTGGCACGGAGTGGATGGAGGCTTGGGGCCCCCTGCCTCCTCCTCACGGGTTCCAGCCAATTTGGGTTTTTAGCAGGGCCCCCTGCTTTTCCCCTTGTGCCATTGCCCAGCAGCTCTCCTCCTGTGGATGAGGGGGTGAAGCTGCCCATCTGCCATCTTCTGCAGGCAGCGACCCTGTTACTGCCTTCACCTGCTGCCCTCCCACCCCAGTGGCAGCCTGCTGGTGGAGATTCCTGGCTTTGGAAATGCATCTTGGGGTTGTGTGCATCTTTTTCTCGTACCTGTGTGCCGTGAGGGGCTGCGGTCAGCTGGCACTCAAAAATCCCTTTCCTCCACGACTATTTGCAAATTTAGGAGCTTGAAACTTCTGGCATTGGTCCCAGCAACATGACCTTGAATTCAGTACTATTGAATTTCTGCACACCGCTATCATCGCCCATTTCTGTGCTGTAACCTGTTGTTTTGAAGGATATTAGGAGCGGAGGAGCCTGAATACAAAGTGATTCCAAGAGAGGTTCATACCACCGCTGTCGTGTGCTGTGACTAATGAGCTTGTTAATCAGTTTTTAATTCGTTTCAAGTTTTCTCCCTGTTAAATCTTAACTTTTTAAGAACACTAGGTAAACAATCTGATAGCTCTGCTTTTCCTGCAGTTTCCCTAGCCAGCAAAGAGAGAAATCGTTCTGGGTCTTGTGCTGCTGGGGATGCCTTTACTGCCTCTCGATACATTCGGAAGGAAGCTGTGTAGGACTACTGGAGTCACAATTGCAGAAATACAATTGCCATACGGACAGCAGCAGGCTAGTGCCTAGTTGAGGATGGAATGGGACTGGTACGGCTCTGCATCTGCCCTAGAGTTCCTGTGTGCCCAACAGGATTTCTCCCTCTGGGCATGTTGCTGGTGATGGTGCGACTGAGGATCCCTTTCCACATGCTGACCGTGAGCGTGCGTTGAGCAGATGCAGAAATTCCCTGGAGGAGCTTCCTTTCCTAAGCTGCAACCATTTGGAGATGTTGATTTGCAGTCTTTGATGACTTTTTTTTTTCAGTACTTTTTTCACAGTATCTTTTCTGGCAATGTGTACGGTGCCTGCTGTCATCCAGCACTTGTACTGGTGCAAAAGAATTCATTTCCTCCTGTACGTTTGACTCAGAATGCAGAAATTGCATTTTCTTCCCCCCTAGGGCTGGATAAACCATACTGTGTGGTCACTGTATGCTCACTGCGTGTTCTGGGTTTTATTTTATTCCTGTTGAGAGCTCAAGAAGTTCAGATGATTCGCTTGGGACTGAGATGGATAGTATCGTGCTGTAGTTCACTGCTACGTGTCTGAAAGTTGAGGAATTTCTGTGCTGACCGATCTGCTGAAACTACCAAACCTCCTTCAGCAGAGGTTTTCCTTACCCCAGTCAAGCCTGAGGTACAGCTGTGGCTTTCCATTGTGGGCTAGATCATACCTGTGCTAACATGGGCTTTGGATATAGAACTGTTCTGATGGACACAGTTAGCACCAGCAGCTGCTTTTCTGGGTGTTTCATTTTCCTGATTTACTTTCTTCACTTGGGGATTATAGAAGTTTAGGTGCTGCATGTAAGAAACAATAAAGGATTTAAATAGCGGATATTCCTAGTCTTGATTATCTTGCATATTTTTCATTTAAAGTCTTATATCTCAATAAAACTGGAGAAGGTTTTTAAGGTTTGAACGCTTTGTAAACCCACATTTCTGTCATCTTTGTGTATTGCTACTGCAGGGATTTGCAAGTGTGATTATGAGGGGCAGCTGCTGCCTGGGTATACGACAGTGAGTTTAAGCTTCCACAGACTTCCAAGTCCTACAGAAAAATATTCTCTGGCAGTATCCATTTACTAACCATGAGTTTTTTCCTTCTATTCCCAACCTAGCAAGGTTGTTGATGCCCCATGCCTGTCAGTGATCAAGAGGCGTTTGGGCAATGCCCTCAGTAGTGTGCTTTAACTTTTGGTTAGCCCTGAGGAGGTCAGGCAGTTGGACTCGATGACCCGTAGGGTCTGTAGGTCCTTTCCAACTGAGCTATTCCATTCCATCCCACTGTGTATAGTGCTAGGCCTTCAAAACATCCACTGGCTCTTCGCTTAGGAGTGTGCTTTCACATTAATAATGAACTGAGTGTACATGTGTTTAAAATTATACTCGTGGAAAACTTGGCAATTTCCAATACTATGTTAATTGTTGAAAAATAGATTTTGACACTATAAAAGGCACGGGAATTTGGCAGGGATGGATATAGTTAAAAGGGATGGACATCTGGAAGACAGTAAGCCTAGCCTACCCTAAATATTTGCAAAACAGGCAAGCAAATGAAGAAAAAGGACCAGTCAGTTGTGGCTGTGACTCTCAAGCTCTGTGGCAATGTTCTCGTCCAGCCATTGCTGCACTGCCCAAGAGGAGGAGAAAGAGATGCAGCACTGCCGTCTTGAGAGCCACAGGTCTGGACAAAAGTCTTCTCTGGTGGCACAGACATTGGAGATAGCTCAGAGTGATTGGTGAGGTGGGATGCTCTCGTTTCGACTCCTAAAAGACTTGGGCTTGATTCGGCTGCTTTTCGCCTTGCACGCGCTGTCCTTTGATGCACCCCACAGTCCTGCTGTGAAATCCTGGCGGTGACTTCATTTCCTCTCATCAGCTCCTCCGCCCCAGCGGCTGCCTGGACCATTCAGGCTGGTTTTCATTACGTTCAACCTGAGCGCCAGAAAGTTCGTCTTCCCCTTTGTCATCTGTGGGAACGCCGTCCCCACTTTCCTGCCTGTTAGCCCTCCGTTCTGCTGAAATCCAGAGGCACCACGTGCTGTGGTGGGTTTGGTGGCCATTCCTTGAACACCAGCAGTTGGGATGTCATTAATGGATAAGCTATATCCAGACTTCGGTCGCAAGGGGTAGTCTCACAGCCATACACCTGGCAGGCTGGGCACTCTTCAGAGAAAATATATGGTGGAGGAAGAAGGATATTCAGAAGAAAAATCAAAGCTGGAGGAACTGAGCTGCGGACAAGGTTTTGGCTGTGCAAAGCAGTGCAGGTGCAGCTTTTACAGGGCAACGTGTAGGTGTGCTGGCCGGAGCCGTGCTGCAAACATGCTGCCTTACTGCTGCATCAGGTCTTAAAACTCAGCTGCTGGCTCCTGCTGTCATCACGTACCTCTTGCAGGAGCAACACGGGCAGGGATGTGAAGCGCTCATCATTGCAACGTCAGGCTCAGGGAGGGCAGCTGATGGGCTGCCTGCAGCACACGGCTGTGACCCAAGTGACCAAAATTGTCAAGTGTAGCAGATGTGTCACACAGGCTGAATCAGCATGCAGGCATCCAGCCACCAGGCTTTACACCATGCTCCACAAGCTGATGATAGGTGCTGGGGGCTCCTTCTTTCTCTAATGACATGTTTCAGTTTGCAGAGCGAGATGCTGCTTTTGATGCTTCCTAACTGGAAGCTCTTTTTCCTTAAACATTCAGGCATGCGTATTTAAAGCTAAGTTTCAAGAAATTGGTACTGAAAATTCCCAGCAGAAATGTATTTTTGCATTTTATTTTTTATCCAGAGATGACCACATTTTGGTCTGCAGCTGACTTAAAAGATACGTCAATTTATAGAGCCACTAGTAACCAAACTATAAAACAAAGCATTTCCTCTCATTTATTGAAGTTTCTTACACAAAAATAAACATCAGCCTGATAATGAAGATCTTAGTGTTACTAAGATTTCTAAGTATTTCTCTAAGTGCAAGGTGGGATAAAGCTGAGTTTTTCACCATGAGAATATGGCTGTTTATTATAACCATTTATTATGTGTGTGATCTTAGAATAGAGGTCAGGTCCCAGATCTCATTATTCTTCCTGAA
The DNA here is from genome assembly GCF_009769625.2 of Cygnus olor. Taxonomy (NCBI): domain Eukaryota; kingdom Metazoa; phylum Chordata; class Aves; order Anseriformes; family Anatidae; genus Cygnus; species Cygnus olor. The sequence continues at coordinate 119,351,193 of NC_049169.1, read as the reverse complement.
TCTCCCAGTAAGTGGCATGTAATTAATTATTTCTTTATGGGAAAAAAATCTATAAGAATAGGTATTTGCTACTATGTTAGCACGAAATGATTAGTTTTGAGCCACACTACAAGCATCTTTTCAAGCTGTCATGTCCCCCCCACACCGCTCTCTTTGTTAGTGCTTTTAGGACTTCTTGGGACATATCCAGTTTTTCATCCTGCAGCGAACTGGATGACTTGGATTTTACCCCCCCACCCCTCACTGTTAATTCGAGGAGCACTGGCCTCTTCTCCGGGTGGCGAGGAGGCACTGTGGGAAGGCTGTTATCCTCTCTGATTTTTAACTTTTTTCCAAGTCCTGGTTTAAACTATTTTTAATTTTTAAGCCCTGGCTGTCATTTCTGCCCCAGCCTGGGTGGAAAGTGTCATTAAGCTTTGGTATGTATGGTTAGTGTATGGGTGGGTGGGGGTTCTGGGAAACACCCAGATTATATATACAACGTGCACTTACTATTGGAGGTCATTTAACTCAATTGATGCTGAAAGAGGCACCATTAAAGTTAGGGATAAGACACACTGTTTTCTGCAGGGTTGGTGGCGAGTAGCGTAATCAACTGCATTCTCTGTAATAACCTAATAGTCACTTTGGTGTCTATCTGAGAGTTGGTATTTTATTTCATTTCCATAATGTTTTTTTAAACAGCCCTACAATTTCAGCTCCAAGGATATTAATGTGGTGGTGGCTCTCTTATAACAAATATTCGTGCACTTGTAATAACATCACAGCAAGGAAGATAAGCAAACCTGAGAAATATTTTTGAAAAAGAAATAGGATGTCAGTCCACACACGGAAAGTAGCTGGGGAAGAAGAGGTTGTTAAGCTTGACATCGGTGTATCTAATCAAAATCTGCTGCTCTGTGTTTCAGAGCAAAGCTGGTGGCTGTCTGCTGACCTGGATGCGCTAGGTACGCAGCTCTGACCCGGCGGGGATGTGAGAGCAGTGGCTGCATCCCCATTGCCATAGTTTGCTCGTGCTGGTATCCCTGATGACATTTTCTGCAGGGAGGGCATGGACCAGCAGTTCTAATAAACAGGATTCACGGTTTGGGATGGAACGAGCAAGGGCTATGCTAGGTAATCCATTTTGTGACAGCAGCTAATACTAGATGGATGCCGAGCTGCGTGGATCATAATTCAAAGAGATTGCTAGGGCAAAGGGACAAACCAAGACCTGCAGTGCTGGACATCCTACCTGTGCAACAGAAGGAGACAGCTCTGAACGCAAAGGGTTGCAGCTGACCAAGGTGAGACAAGCAATGGATCACAGAGAGGGATGTAAGCTACCAAATTAAGGTCATGGCATTTTTCTTTGCATCCTTTGGACTGGAGTTTCCTAGAAAGGGATTGTTTAGAGGGGAAAATCTGTCAGGAAAGGAGAGGAAGGAGAGGGACATGCCTGAGTTAGAAAAGAGGGGAGACAAAAAATTTTTCTTCAGTAGAGTCTTCCCTGAGCACAGTATAGTTACGGTGGATTTAATAAATAAATACATAAATTAAAATTTTAAAAAAAAAAGAGACAAGAAAGTTCTGCTGGAAACATTTCTTTCTTTGATCAGATTTTTTTTTTTAAATAGCTTCATTTTTTGTGGAAATACTAGGCAGCAACACTGGTGATGGCAACTCCAGTGGTAGTTTTGTGGTTTTTTTTTTTTTTTTTTTTCTGCTAATGTGCATCTTTTATTTTTTCCAAAGGGGAGGGAAAGATGTGGAAAAGTTGCCTCCTTCCAAAGATACAGCTTTCTTTTAGTTCCAGCAGAGGTCAATACTGTGCAAAACGTAACTGAGGTTGACTTTTAAGGTGTAGTCAAGATCACTAGATGCGAAGACAGAAAATTCAGCTGTGTTGCTGCCTTACGTGCATCTCCACATTGCATCATATCTTTTCTTACTGCTTTGTTGCTCCATCCAGCCTGTGAAGAGCTGACACTGAAGCTCCGAAGAAGATTTATGCTTGTTTTAGTCCCCTGCCTGCCTGATGAGAGCCCAGAGGCTGAGGCAGAAAAAGATTCAAAGCCAGCCACTCCCATTGCTTGGCAGGCTGTAAAGCAAGAACATTTTTGAATGTAATCCCTTGCTTATTTCGGGAAACTTATAAAATTTTCAGAGGTAGGCCAGTTATTTTTAAGCCTCTCTAGACATGCTTTTCATGCAGGGTATGCTCAAGGTCGACCATTTTCCTCATGAAAAAATTTCCTTCCTTTGGGGAGAAGTCTGGTAGATCTAATTAGCTGTGCGCTGTTGTCCTCTCTCATCTCCTCACAGCCTGCTAAACCTATCGCTAGACCTTTCAGCTTCAGCCAAGATGGATTGCATTAGTTCTTGTCTGCCTTCCCCTGGATTCATCCGTTTTATGCACAGACTTTCTCTAGTCCGTTAGAGGAGAAGACTCCAGCAGAGAGGTGCTGAGACAGCACACCTCTACCAAAAGGCAAGGAGGCTGGTATTTGGAAGGATTGGAATCAAGGAGCTGAAAATATCAAAACCATCCGTATTTTCTTTGCATTTGACTCTTTTCTGCCACTTTGGATCTCTTTTTAAGTCGCACACGTTTTGCAATCAATCAAGGTTGTGAATATGAAATGAAACGGTAAAAATGATACCTACAATGAGAGCCTGATTAATGAAGCTAACCTCCTGCTTCTTGGTTCTGTGAGTAAAAAACTGGTCCAGAGAAATTGTGTGTTCTCCCAGCTGCTTCTGAAATCAGAAGGGATTGCTGTTGTGCTCAGTATCAGTCAGGATTGGGTACCAAGTCTTATTTTGCCAGAGCTTAGGAAGCAAAATAGCTGACATCTGTAATGAACAGGAGGACATGAATTATGTAGACAAATAAACTAGCAATTACTGCTGCACATTTATCTTCACCTCTGTAAATGATAAACTTTAAATGTTCCATATGGAAGCCCTGTGTATAAATTAGTTCCTCTGCATTTGGGCCTGTTGAAATCTCAGTGGATGTGAGATGGAGTAGCTTTTATATCTCCTGTCTCGGTTTAAGACAGCAGCTCCCTTTATACCGTGCTGCAAATGCTTTGTGAGATTTGGGGTGTGAAGAAAGCAGACTCCATTAGGATGCAGCGTGCATCCTGTTTAAAGGAGTACATAAGGTTTTCCTGTGTTACTCTGACAGAATTAAAGATAGTGCAGTTTCAAAAGTTATTCTGAGTCCTCTTCTCTTATTTACATGTTTCTCATCTGTTACTCAGAAGGAGAGGGTTGATATTTTAATCTTTGTTCTGGTCCTATTAAAATAAGTAATTCCTAGGCATTTGTGTCTTCTCCCTTAATGAGAAAATGTGTATGTTCAGCATCAGTTCTGATTTCAGAAATGCATAGCATTATCAAGGTATCGTTCTCCCTGGCTCCTATAAAGCTGCAGCACATACCCTCATATTGAAGCTACTGGCCATATCTATGCCTGTGTGTTTTTGAAAAGTAGAGGGCTTACTGGACAAGTGAAGTTACACCTAGCATTCAGTTCAGTTGTATTTCTACCCATCTGAAGCACGTTAACTTTTTCACTACATCTAGTCAGCTCCATGTGCAGTCTCGCAGTCCTACTGACAATCCCTGATTTGTTCAGATGCTGAATAAGAGTAATTATACACAGAGACATGAACTGGGAAGAAGCAGAAGCGAATAAAGATGCCTGAGAGGCCAGTGAGGTTTGGGCACGTGGTCAGAGCAAGGGGTAGAGCTGGTTGGATTTTTTTTGTTCCAGGTTCTTTTTTTTTTTTTTTTTTTTTTTTTAAAATCAGCCAGAACTTGCTGATTCATCTAGATTGAAACACTCCATGGGAACATCTTGATTGGAGTGGAGTTTTTCTTGGAAGATGACCAGGTTGCCTACCTGCTTCATTTCCTGCCATCTAGTCAGTCAAGGGTTTCTGGGCTGTATTTGCCAAGCCTGAGTTCAGAAGCAATCAAGTGTGAGGCCTTGTAGCCCTAAACAATACAATCTCTAGTCGCATCTAGTCCTTACAATCCTTGCCCTGCTTGGATATCTGCTTGGATATTTTTCTCTTTGGAAAGTTTGACCTAAATGAAAAGCAGGCCTAGTAATGTTAAATTGAATGCTACATCTCAGGTTTCTGTGCTGAAGAAGCATGAGTCAAGGGGCTTCCACGGCAGTGAATTTTTGCAGTGATCTATCTTTGATGAAATCCAGGATGAAATATCTTTCTAATAATGTTTAAGGCTGGAGAAACTGCACAGAAGAGAACCAGAAGTTGCATGGTGGTTTTTTTTTATTCTTTTTTGGGTGCCGAGGAGGAGTAATTAGTGTTTCAAGGTTGCTTGTCTCGAAAGGTCAATGCGGTAACACTGCGGTATCCACGGGTTTCAGCATCCTACCTCCAACAGGGACATCCGCAGCACCTCGGACACCCGTGGAGGTACCACGCTGCCTGTCTGGGGCTGCTTCAGCTCTCTGCCTGAGGTGGTTCGCATTGCTGGGAGGCAGGCGGTGCGGCTGTCCCTCCTCTCCCTTCCCGGCTGGGGGACAGTGCAGGAGGATGGTACAAGGAGGTAGGAGTCATGAAGCGGGTGACTGCCTTTATGCACATTTAGGGTGACAACAGACAAACAAAATCCTGAATTAGGGTGAATCAGAAGTAACAGTCATTCTCCAAACAGATTTTAATACGAGGCTACGAGGCCTCGCGCTTTCCTGACGGCAGCTGCGTGCGAGGCAGGAAGAAGAGAGCCATACGTCAGGCGCCTAAACGAAGTGCTTTGTCCTGGAAATGTATGCAAACAGGGAGCATCCGTCAAAATAGATTAAACACCCTGCTGCGTGCGAGAGGCAGGGCAATTTGCAAGAATTAAAAAGAGCTGACAAAAGTCGGCACTAACAAACAGCACGCGAGCCCGTTCGTGGGCATGAAGCTTGTCCGAGTTTCTGAAGGCTTGCTGTGTACGCTGGGCTTGCCCTGAGCACCCATAAGTCAGGCCTTCCCTGGCACTGTGACTGTTTTATCTGGGTGTGGACTAATATGGTTTAAACCAAAGCTCTTGTAAAATCTGAGCATGCATGGGAAGGGCCTTGAAACCTGCTATGTTGGGGTTTTGTTCTTTTGCTTTCTCTTAACCTGATATTTTGGGGTTTTGCTTTCTCTTAACCTGCCATGGAAAGGGAGGGGGCAGGCCCACCATGGCTGTCAGGCTGTGAGGGCAAGCAGGCAGTGACCAGGCTGGTCTCCTGTCACCTTACATTTGTCACAGCTGACACTGCGTAAGATGGGGCTGAGGCCTGGTGAGGCCACCCAGACCCTTCTGCCTCCCCCAGGCCATGGTGGGATGGGTCCCAGCCTGCCTAAGGGCAGCCACTGGCCTTCCTCCCACAGCTCCCTGTGTGGGGGCGTCTTTCCTATAGCCTCTTTTTAGAGGCAGTTCTTTTTTTTATTTCATTTTTATTTTTTATTTTTTGCTTTTGCCAGTGCTTGTGTTACTGTACCACTCCAGATCTCTGGTCTGAAGCATTGTAGTTTTTTTCTCTGTCTGCCAAGGAGCTCAGGTCTGGACGTGCCTGGGAATAGGCACTGCTCTGTCTGTCTTAGCCAAACCTTGGCAGAGAATACGGTTGCCAGAAACATCATACCATTTCCAGGACAAAGCTTAATTCTTAGCAGGCCCATGCAAAGGCCAAATTTTGCTGCTGCTCTCCTGCCCCATGTGTGCCATCTTTTGCAGGTGTTTGTATGTAACGTGGCTGTGGAATCTGAACTGTGGCTCGGGTGGGCTCTAAAAGGTGTGTAGTGACTCTCCTGTGTTTGCCAGGAGAGCTGAAGAGGGCAACTTATTTCTCATATGCATATATCTGCTACTGTTTATCTTGATGATTTGCTTAACTCTACGGGGAGAAAAAAATATATGCATGCACAAGCGTACACGGGTAAGACCCTGTACCTCAAATGAAGAGGTACTTTTTTTTTTCTCCCATGAAATCTAAAATTTTCTGGCTTACATATATAAAATGTCTGATTGTATAATGAGCAGAGGCTTGGGAAGAACAAGGGTATTTCTGAACACCCTTGGTCTCAACGTTTTTTAAGCCTACTGACTAAAAGCTGGCAGAGCCAGCCTGAGTCTCCCAATGACTACGAATGTTTTCCTTCCTTGAACAACAGAGAAATCTGAAATATAAATAGCTGCTTGCCATTGTTGTTTCAGATTTGCTGAGGGCAAGCAGTTCTTGGTAGCTTTTGAGTGACAGGAGGAAGATGCCATCTTTCACCTGGATGTCGAAGCACTGCAGATATTAGAGCTGTACAAGAACCCTGTGAAGTTAATGGTGTTACCGTTGTTTTAGGGAGGCACCAGAGAAGTGAAACAGCCTGCCTTGATTAAGGAGGTACTTGCAAGAAGTAACTGTTTGGAAGAACCATGATTTTATATAGTTGAACATGGGTAGCTTAGTTGCACAGTTTGCCTTTCTGTAGGTCTCTAGTCTGGGATGTGAGCTAAAGAGAAACAGACCCTCCTTTCCTTGACTGTTTTTTTGTTGTTATTTGTTTGTTTCTTTTTTTTTTTTTACTGTGTTTATTTATTTTGATGCTGAGGAGTCCAAGGGAATGAAAATTACTAGGTTTGGGAGTGCTAAAGCATCCTGGCATTCTGTTTGATTCCCGAGCCTTCACCTTCGTAGTGTTGCCTGTTTGATGTGACTTTTAGATGCCCTGATAATCTCCCTCGTGAGCGACACGACGAGGTTTCACAGCTTCCCTGCAGTACAGCTACCAGCATTGCTGCTGGCTCCACGTCCCATCGTGGAAGTGAGCAGGGTGCCACGTTCAGCTCTGTGGGGCGTGCTCGCCTCAAACCCAGCTCCTGTGTCAGCATCAAACTTTTCTAATTTATTTTAAAAGGCTTTTTAGTGTGCTTTGATGGCAGGACATTCAGCCTTAGAATTTTTTTTCCATTGAAATGTGTGATAATGGTCTGAATGGAAGGGAAGGGAGCAGGGAAGATGAGGGGGAGGCTGTGCATTGCAGGAGGTACTGTGAGTTTTCTTTTAGACCTTCCTGCCATGAATGTCCCTCCTGCTTTTAAAGAAAACAAACCTAAAAAAAAAAAAAAAAAGGAAGCAGCTGGTACATTGATTGTTCCCTCGATTATGTGATGGAACAGAGAGATAGGGATAAAAAGTGTATCTCAAAAATACAGAAATGAGGTTTGCCTTTGGGTGAAAGTGGGCTTTGGTCAGACTGCCACTCGTGCTCTGTTAAATAAAGGTCAGTAAAAGATCTGCAGGGAAGTCTTCTGTTTTTTCCTCTTCATGAGCGCAGTTCCAAGCTGCATGACTGCAGCCCAAGGGTGTCTGCAGCACTTCTCTCGGGAAACTTCCCATCCCTCTGCACAGTGACAGATTTGCTGGGATTTTAGGCCTCGCCACCGACTGTAGGATTTCCTTAAACCCATCTACACCAGAGCTCTACTAAGAAACAAAAGGGGAATGAACTGCCAATAGACTTTGCTCCTTTTCTCCCAAAGTCTTTGTATACCATAAAATGGATAGGCCCCCTGGAGGTACAGGGAAACCAGACTCTTAAAACACATAGTAAAGGGTTAGTAATTGTTTCAAACAGCAGAATACAAATGCTTTTTATTGCAAGGCTGGAGTTCTCTTTCCAATGTGAAGCTGCTTGTTTGTTTTGGCAGCAGAGGCTGCTTTTACTTCTCCCCGAGGACAGTGGTAAAACTTTCGGCAGCTCAGCTCAGGCGCAGAAACCAGACCTTTGTCCCACTGGAGGCAAGAAACCAACATTTGTTCTTTGGGTTTCGGAGTCCCTCACAGCTCGCTTGCTGGTTTGCTTTTAACCTGCTAATCTGGACAGTCTGAAAAAGCTTTTGTATAGGAGAAGAGAGAGAGAGATGGATCTGCTCCTTTCCTTGAAAGGCTTTGCGTAGGGATGGGACTAAACTCAGGAGGTGTTTGATGTCTGTGGTTACATAAGCTACGTGGTGATTTTTTTGACATTAAATTGTTGGCTGATGGGCTGCAACAGCGAGGACTCAGCACTTTTCACAGAACTGCACTGAGGGATGAAGAGGAGTTGGATTTACTCTTAACTCCCCTGTGGGCAGGGGAGCAGAAATCTTTGCTAATCCTGTTCAGGAGGTGTGACAGAAATACCAACACCTGCGGCAGGTTGGGAGCACAAGGGGAGGTTTAGGGAAACCGCAGGAATTGACGGGTTTCTCTGGCAGCGCTGCACCCTGGCGTGCTGTGGATGGGAGCCAAGTGGGGGCATTTCTTTCCCTACAGCTCTGGAAGGTGGTGGGAGAAGGAAGAGAATGAGCTAAGAAGTGTTAAAATTGCCAGATGAGATTATTTTCTCTGTGTTGTGGAAAGGATCTCCTCCCTCTGAGGAGACATTAATTTGATTTTCTCTGCTTGGCCTCCTCTCCTTTGGTTTCTCTCCATATTCTCTCTCTCTCTCTTTTGGCTTTGCTTCTTCCATGCTGTTCCTCCCCCCAACATCCCTCTCCTATATCTTTCTTCAGAGCACCTATTCTGTATCCTCTCTCCTCCTGGCATTTTCCCTGCATGGCTCTGATCGTTCAGCAGCTCCGCTCAATGCGGTTCCCTCAGGAGCAGAAGTGCTGCACCTCAGCAGCAGCTGAGCAGCGTCAGAGCAGCATTTGCTGTGGCTCCCTCAGACACATGCAGAACGGATGACAGGCTCCTTCACCTGTTAATACTGAGCAGCAAGACAGAGGAAATGACCTAGTAGAAAGGCAGTGACAAGGATGCACTCTGTGTGGGTTTTTTGAGCGAGCCTGGATATAAAAAGCCAAGAATCTGCTTTCCTTTTTCCTTTGAGAAGGTCTTCCTTGAATTAATTCACATCAACCTTTATGAAAAGTGGCTGAAAGAGATCTAACAAAGTAGCTCAGCTGGTGCAACACAACTGCGAACACCGGTCCCCTCCATAAACAACTGCAGGGCAGCCCTGGTGTGATAGCGGGGCATTTCAAGACTTCACAGCAGTATAAAGATGTCCACAAGGGAGAAGTTGGAAAGCAAACAGAAGAATACTGTCAGGGCATTTCATCCATTTCAGCCTCTTGGTAGTGGCCTCGAGGAGCTGGAAAGTGGTTTGGAGGGAGTTCAGGCCGCGTCTGCAGGCCTGGTGCTCAGGACTGGCACCTTTGGTCATGCCGTGGGAATGAGCGATGTGCGTACTGGCTTGAAGCAGATGTGAAGCTCTGACACGTGTTAAATGTGCACAGTGAACTCATATTAGCAGGGATTAAACTGCTCCTCGACCTCAAGGAAGCCATTGGCACTTCCTTCTGCTCTGCGCCCCTACTCCCCCTATTATCTCCATCTCTGCCATTGTCCAGGAGGTCTCCACTGAAGACTGCTTTAATGCTTTTCAATTAATTTTTAAAAATCTCAATTATTCTTGCTAGCAATGCACGCCCATTGGGTTTTTGGGGTGTGGGCATTGTCTTCACGTTTTAGGCATGAAGCTGGGTACTCCCAAGGCCATGTACTTGGAGGGGTAAAGCTTCTGTGTGGCCAGGGGTCTCGCTTGATAAGTACGGGAGCGGGGAAGGCTCAGCTTCAAGGGCAATATGCTGCAAGGGGTGCTTGCGTTCCTGAAACTGGGTACTTTGGATTAAAAAGGACAGGACAGGAGGTAGGAAGTTTTGTTTTGTTGTTCAGGTAGTTTTTGTGGCAAAACTCAGGTTGTGTGAGGTATGGGCAGTTTTTATTGGCTTTTGGTAAGAGTGATGGACTTGGCCACCTCTCTTGGCATGCTGTAGGAGCAGAGAGCCTATTCCTAGACAGAGAGGGGCTATTAGCAAGCACTGCATTCTCCCTTGGCAATCATCAGCCTTGCAGTGATTAGTCCTAGATGTTTGTCTTCCAATGGCAGCCATAATGAAACATCTCCAGAGACTGGAATTTAATTTTCTCTGTCCATCCCTATGGAGCTAGTAAAAGTCTTGCAGCTTCCTTCTGCCAACACAACAGCAACAACGAAGCTCTTCAGGATCACTGTGTACTGGATTTGGATGTCTTCACTGACAGCTTCTGATGGCTTTCTCCCCTTAATTTGCAGATCACAGGTGTTATCCTTCTCGCAGTCGGCGTCTGGGGCAAGCTCACTCTAGGCACGTACATCTCTCTCATCGCTGAGAACTCCACCAATGCTCCCTACGTGCTCATCGGAACGGGTACCACCATCATTGTCTTCGGGCTTTTCGGCTGCTTTGCCACTTGTCGTGGCAGCCCATGGATGCTGAAACTGGTAAGTATGCCAAAGTGCCGTATTGAAGAGGGGAAGAGGTTTTGTCAATATATTATGATTTCCCACTCCTGCCTCAAGCTTCACCAGATGTTAACATGTTTTTTTAGGCATATATGCTACATTTTATGGGTCTTAATGTTCAACACGTGTGTCTTTTGGATAAAGAAGCAAAAAAAAATCTTTGCCGAAACCAGTTGTTGATTGAGTTTGAATGAATTTCGCTACTGCGCAGCATACAGGCCCATGTGTGGTTGGGAGCAAGGGTAAAGTGCTGCTCTGCGAGCAGTTCTACGGTCGTTCTGTTTTTCTGTGAGCCAGACAGGTGTATTTACAATCTTAAAAGTGTTCACAGCACCATACATGTAAAATTTATTTGAAATATAGATTAAAGGAATCTCTGATGTGAAATCCGTGGAAAAATATTTGGTACCTTCGAAATGCACACCAGTCTTGCTTTTTTCCTAATATTCACTGGAATAAAATAAGTCAACCCCAGACAGCACAGCTCTGTACTGTATGTTTTTCCACATCTCAAAAGCACCACGGAGTCAAGGTGTGCTAAGCTGAGGTACAGCAGCCATCTTAACCAGTTTAACCTCTCTTGCTACAAGTTTCTGTCCAAGTTTTCCAGCTCACCTTATAATGCAAAGTTGCTAGCAGTTAAACAAACCTATATCATGAACCGTGTTCCTAGGAATATTCAAGAGCAAAATTTAAAATGCATAACGATTTGAAGGGTGGAAATACCACTTGTGAAACACTGACATGGTGGAAAAGGGCTTGACAGTAGATGCATCTGCTGCCATGGTATTTTAGGGCTGATTTCCTGAGGAGATGAGATGATTCCTCTCCAGTGTGAAGCGGGCTTTAAAAAGGACATCCTAAAGAGAGTTAATTTTCTAAAGTGATGGCACAGCAGGGGAGACGCAGGAGCTGCAGATTGATCGGTGGGTACATGTGGATGGCTAGTCAGTGTGTACCTAACACCATTGTAGGTGCACCACTGCTGTCTCTTGCTGGTGATGTGCTGTCAGGGTGTGTGTAGAGGCTTGTCAGAGTTACTGCAGTCCAGATGGGAAAGTGTGAAAGAATATATAAATCCATAGGAAATCAGGCTCTGCTAGTTGCTCTGTTAGTCATGTAACTTGTTTAAAGGTATGTCCTCTAACTTAGTGTGGCATGTTGCTGTTCCAAACACATAGTTTTATTTTCATTGTACACATGAGAAATATTACAAAACCTTACTTCTTTCCTGAATGGAATACAGAAGTGATTTGACAGCAGTATTAGTTGTAGAGAATGATTTTTCTAGTTCTGTCTTCACTGTTGTCCTCCCTTCCCTAACAACCTTCTATTAAAAATAAATTTCCCTCTTTCCATTAAATCCTGTTAGGACTGAATTTAATTTAAAATGTTTCCTTTTTAAAATAACTGTTGAGTTATTTAGCACATAGAGAAAACAGGCATTTTCCCATGAGAAGATTAAGCCCCAACTTCAGATTTTACCACCCCACTTTGCGTTTCTTTTCTTTACTTTTTTTTGGCCTAGATGTATTTTTGATGGTTTGTGAATGGCTACACTGAAAGCCACTGTTTTCAAAAGTTTATTTAGCTCTGAATCCAAATGCTACTCCCAAATCCAAACACGGGCCTTGGCTCAGCAAAACATATGGGGCATCCGTCTACTATTACCATGAGAATATTTCCAGTGAAGTCAGTTCATTCATTCATTTGAGAAACTTCAGGAGTTAGGCTGGAAATCCCAATCTAGCAGCAAGAGATAGATAAACATGAGCCAAAACACCTGGGGAAGCCTATTTACCTTAGCAGAGTGCCATACAAATAAAAAGGGTCTGTTTGTATTCCTTACTGCAAGATCAAAACCTTAGTGGCTTGTGATCTGTTTCTGGTACATGAATGTGTTTTAATTTATATGAAAATGCTAAAAAATATGGGGTCAGAAAACCTAGCAATTAGACAATGCATGTAATTTGTGAGTTGCGTAAATGCATAAAATATATTCATGCAATAACCTGTGTATCGTGCTAAAATACATTTAGTAATGTCTTTAAAGGGTGTCTAGATCAGAAAGTTTAAATTAAATTTTGTGTGATAACTGAGCAGTATTTGTGCTGAGACAAAAGCCTGTCCCCTCTGACATCTCTTGCCTCCTCTCTTTTCAGTATGCCATGTTCTTGTCCCTGGTGTTCCTGGCTGAGCTAGTGGCTGGCATTTCAGGGTTTGTGTTTCGCCACGAGGTAGGTGGAAATGTGCTGAGGTTGCATGTGGCAGTGCTTCCCCGGGCAGGAGCTGCTGAGAAGTGCTCTGGAGCGTGGACAATTTGTAGGTCGCTGAGTTCAGCAGCTCCATATGCATCTCCAGGGATGCGGCTGATGTTCAACAATAACGTGTGCAGCTCTTAAAAAACGATACGATTCCAAATGAAGGGATTTAGCCAAAGCTCTTGGCCTCAGCTGTCTGATATTTACTCCGGAGCTATCATTTTTTTTGTGTGTACATCATGTAAGATCTTTACTCTTTTACATGTGCTGAAGACTCCAAAACAGATTATATCTTTTCTTAAACACAGCTTCTTCAGCCAGGCAAGCACTTGTTCGTGTAAGGCAGAGAGCACTTTTATGTCAGATCAGACTTGATGTATTGTAAATCTTTTTCTTTTGGGGGGAGTGGAGGGAGGAGAGCGGGGAGAGGATGTGGAATGGGATTGTGTTTCTATACTGAGAATAGGGAGAGATTAGAAATAGCATGAGGTAGGAAACTGGGACAGGAAGAAGCTTTAGAGACACATGACGGTCTAGATTTGTAGTAGCACTTCTGCTTTATCCACTCTAATCAGGTCTATCTCTGGTTTTAAGTCCATACACCTACATGCCGTTAATACTGAACTAGAACAACCCCAGAGACCTTCTTTGTCTCTTGTCTTTGTATTAACTGCTTTTCTGGTCTCCTCTTTCGATGTGAAAATTCCCTTGGTATAGGCTTTTGTGGTGTCTGCCCTTGCGAATGGTGGATGGTTTTTAGTTTGATCCTGACAGACCTGCCCGTCTGCTCAAGGTGCCATGTCATCGGGCCTAAACCGTGGCAGCCTTGCCGTGACGCTGCTGCTCCCTCTTGGCAGAGGCAGTCTCTTGTGAAGGTCACAACCATGTGGGTTGACCAAATCATCTGCTACGCATCCCCTTTACCACCCAACTGAAGTACATTTCGTAGCAATGTGCTTGACCTTCTTCACCTGAGAGAGCTTTGTTCCTAAAGCAAACGCCTTCGGTGCTGGGGATAACGTTTGCCATGTCATGGGATTCATGGTTTCTTATGAGGCCCCTGTCTTCTCTCTCCTGGCTGGGTCTGTCTGGCAGAGATGTGCAGACTGCTTCCTTTCTCTTCCTTTACACAAATTGCTATTTTTGCCTTTCTGACATAGCTCCGTCCCCCACCTTGCTGTGGGTATAAACTCCTTGGGCACCAAAGCAGTGTAGCTGGGAAGACAGCCCCAAACAGCTCATAATTTTGCTCCTTGCCTCATGCCTGCTTGATGTTGTCCTGCATTTAGTGAAAAGTCTTATTTTCACCATGTGCCCCAGTGATGTTCTCAAGGCAGTCAGTGCCCTCCTGGCTCCCCAGGGCGTGCTTAGTAAGGACAACGGTTTCTGAGTCGTGGCCTGGGCCTGGGCCATCTCAGTCATTGCTTTGTGCTGTGCCAAGGAGTCTGACCAAACTCCAGCTCCCATCAGGCACCCTTGAGCAGAGGGAAGCATGGAGCCTCCTTCAAAACACAGTGCTGGAGTGAAGTTGGGGAAAAAGCATCTTTCTTATAGATTAAGTCATTTTCCAATCCCTTTTTGGTCACCTGGCAAGCTTGACTTCTCCTAGCACCTGCAGCGGGTTGTGATACATCCACCTGCTTCCTCTCCATATCTTCCCCATGTTTCTTAAGGGATTTCCCTGGTTAACCACTAATGATTCTCGTGTGCCTTCAGTGGTCACATTTTTATACTTTTCTTGGTTGCAGCTAGTTCTGCTGCTTGTCTCGAAAAGGAAGGAAAATCCTCAAAACCAACAATTTTCTCTCAGTCTCAAGAATGGTTAAAACCTGAGCTGTGTGGTCTGAAGCTGTCAGTTTGCAGGTCCATGCATGGGATCTCCTCAATCCTGTTATGTATACCAAGGATTTGTGATTCTGAAGCATTTGCTTTGAAGTAGGATTCATGGAGCCATCCTTTTGCTGTCTAGTTTTCCTTCTAGAGGGCCCCTGTTCAACAGAACCAGTATATTCATGCCCCAGGCATCCCAATAACCTGCTCAATGCATAGTGTTTTTACACTAACAACTAAAATGTCAGAATTCTGTTTTTAAAAATATATAGCAGTGTGCTAGGGTAGTGTTCTTTGAAGAGGCCAAGTCTGATAGACCCCACCTGGGAAATACCATGAGTAGACTCCTGACGGTTAAGAAGGAGCTCTGCCATCTCTGAAAGCACACTTTAGAAAGAGTGTGAAGGGATGGTTTAATTGCCTTGTTCAGCTTAGAAATGATTTTGTTTCCTGGAAAAAGTGCCTCGGATGTTACGCTTTTTGTTTTTCAAGTTGGCAGGTTTGTTGGTTTTTTTTGTTTTGTTTTTCCCCTCTTAGATCAAGGATACCTTCCTTAGGACATACACTGAAGCAATCCAGAATTACAACAAGAACGATGAGCGGAGCCATGCAGTGGATAATGTACAAGAAAGCGTAAGTCTGAAATTTGGAGATTAAAAATGAATAAATAAGTAGAGACAAAGCATACCTTCAGATCTGATCACAGAACATGAAGTGCTGATGACTCCATTTGCAAGCTGTATTTTGGAAGCAAAATGCAGCATTTAAGGTTTGGTCTTGCTCCCCAGTTCTGATTATAGCCCTGTCTGGTTGCATAGCATGTTTTTGCTGTAAGAAATCAGGTTTCTGAATGCTTGAGAAGACATGCTGCCCTGACAAAGTCAATGGGAACTTCCCCTTATGCACCAGTAAAAATAGGTTTTGCCCAGAACATCTACTAGTCGTAGAGTAGTTAGTCTCTCCAAGAACGCTCTGCTTCGTTTGGGAGATTTGCTGGATACCATGCCCAAGGCAGCAGGAGATACCAAATGGCAAAATTTCAAAACCAGTATTGCAACAGCACCATGCTGGTATGCTCTTAATGCTGCTGTTTTGTCAAATCAATTGCAATTACCTCTAATCTTGTGCCTGGGCTATGTTAAAAAACATGTACCAGTGGCATGGAAACATTTTACGATTGATTCAGACAAACTGATGTAAATCCAAATTAGAGAGTGGCAAAACTGATCGAAAGAAAAAGTATTTCAACTGACATGCTTGTACAAGATGGCTAAATTTTAATGAGCTCAGTACAAGCTGTCCAATAAAGATGGGGCCTGTCCTTCTTGCTTGTGGTTCACCCAGATCTTGAATTACATTTAGGAGCCAGTTTTATGTGTGGTAGAAAGTGGGCAGCCCTTATTCTTCAGGGAAATCTGTCAATAGGATTATAAAATGTTGTAAATCTGAGCTGGATCAGACAGGATTTTGTAATCTAGCATCTTGCATCACTGATCAACTGCAGCTGTTCTGTTTGCAAGCACAAAGAAAGGCTGGCAGAGGAGACTTAATGAGCTAAGGGAAGAAACAGAGTGTATTTTGTCTGAAGAGAAAGCGGGTAGACAAACGTGGCTCTGTGACCTGAGGGGTGCAGTGACAGAGCAATGGGAGGTTTCCTCGCCTTCCAGCGGAGAGCAGAGCATGAGCAAATGCTGCAGCATGGCCAAACTAATCTGAGGTGGCCAGACACATGGGGCCAAGTCCACCGACTGGAGCAAAGGGCAGTAAAATTCACATTTAAATTCTCACAGGAAGTTATACCATAGCCAAAAGATCCCTGCAGCTCACAGTACATGCTTTGAGCCAGTTGGCTTTTCGTAGGATTGGAACTTGCCAAATGGATGAAATTTTAATGTAAATGTATTGAGGGCTTCTAGGTCTATCTTAGAGATGACAACTATTATTTAGCGCCCCTCAGCACATTTGAAATTGCCCCTAACCTGGCTCCTCCAGCCCAGCAGACTATAGTGCTGGTCTCAATAGAGTATATTCTGCTGTCAGATTGCCTGTTTGAGAAATGTTAACTCTTTGTTGGAATTTCTGATTCCTTGGAGTTGGCTGAACTAAATAGTTTTGAGTAACTGTCTGGTGTTTCTGTCATAGCAAAATGTTCACGCCATTTGTAGCTCTGTTTTCACAGGAACTGCGTTTATAAGTCTTTTTCATGCAGAGAATTCAGCACATACTCCATATCTTTGAATGACAGTCTTCTGGTTTAGCATCTAGAGCAGAACCATCCTTCCCGACTTATGTTTTTTCAGCTGATTTTATAGACACACTCTGTGAACATATGATTTCCTATTCACAGCTCAGTGAATTTTCCTAGAAATTATTTTGGTGAGTTAGGGAAGTTCGCTTCACCTTAGGAATTTGTACTGCTTTGACCCTGTCTGTGTTCATTTTAATACTTTATAACATTTTGGGGTTTTAAGGTCATTTTTTATGACCACATGATGAGGCTCTATCTTGAATTTCCAGAATCATCTTTCACCCAATAAATAAATGAGCAAAAAAAGAAAAAAAAGATGGCTTCAATTAAAAAAGATGGGTTTATGACTGGACCTTTGTTAAATGTTACAAATAATAGCTCTTCTCATGAAATACCTTTTTAGTAGTTCATCCGCTCCTGTCTTCCTGATGGGAGATCTGGACACTTTTGTGATAAATAGTGGGGATTAGTATCTACTTTTCAAATCTGGAGAGAACCTGCCTTTATTTTATTTATGAGTTTAAGTGGGCAGTGATGATTCTGTACTAGTTTCAATTCTGTGTTTTTTTGTTTTTTCTTTTATTAATTTATTTTAATCTGCCGCTTTTTTCTTGTAGCTGAGCTGCTGTGGCATTCAGAGCTATACCAACTGGAGCACCAGCCCTTACTTCTTCAAACATGGCATCCCTACAAGCTGTTGCATGAACTCCAGTGACTGTAATACTCAGGATCTGCGCAATATGACCGTGGCTGCCACTAAAGTAAACCAGAAGGTAATAGTAACGTTGTGCCAAGGGCAATTGTTATGAAACCATCCAGTACCTCAGTGGAACAGTGGCATTTCATTTCAAATGTTTGGTTGGTAAGGATGTGTTTTGGGGCAGAGTGATGGTGAGGATGGGCTTTGCTCCTCACTTGCTTTCAAATTCTTTAAGCTGACTTTTCTCAAATGACCAGTTGTGGTGACATTTCTGCTGAGAAGGAAATTTGTTCCCATTCCTCATAACACTGATTCAGGTACAGCTCTGCACACAGAAGCAGTGCTGATCAGGCAAAGGAGTGTGTGCAGCACATGCATTTGGCTGTCCTTGAAAGCTAGGTTGTTCAGTGCTTCTCTGTGCTCTCCTGCTGAATGCTGTGCTTTTTTGTTCAGAAGAAAGATGTGTCTAGGTGGAAGGAAGGACAGGTTTTACTCTTGCTTATGTTCTACTTGAAATTTCAGTGCTAGAAGTGTTACTAGAAATGACAGTGCATAACTGTCATCCCAAACAGAGAAAACAGGGATGACTGACAAGTGTATGTTTGTGTGGGTACGTTTACAGTGGCTCTTAAGAAAATCTTTGAACGTGTGCCACTGCATTCAAAGCACAGCCTGAGGTCACCTGAAGGAACAGATTGGGAAAACAGCACAGGAATGGGAAAGCAGGTTGGAAAAAGAAGAAGAAAATGAATAATTGGGGAATAAAAATACACAAAGCACAAGGAAAGGGAGGAATAAAGGGAAAACAATACAGCATATATCACAGACACTGGACTGCAGAAGTACAGCTCAAGTTTTTCCTTTAATTGCTGGTGCACCATCAGTTCTTTCTTTCTAGTTAAGATTTGCAAGAAAAGCAACAGACAGTGTATTGGTAAAATTAATGAATTTGTAGCCAAATCACCAAGCTAAGTTGCAGCATACCTCAGAGTTAAGAACTGTTTGCTTTGCTGTTTCTGTTTTCAGTGTTGCATAGAAAAAAGAAAAAAGAAGAAAATGTCTTGAGTAGATAACGGGAAATATGGAAATGCCTCTCTGTTTTCTGTTTCTGTCTTTTTCACCTCAGTCACCTGTAGATCAGAAAGTTGCAGTGGTGGCTGAGAACAGCCTGCAACACCTTTTTTTTTCAAACCAGTCAAGTGGACATCTTCTAGCATGTATTAAAAAAAAAAAAAAAAAAGAAAGGAAAATAGAGGATTATTTCCCACTGACTTCTTCTGTTCTAACCACTTTATTTTCTGTAATAGTTTAATGAGAGCCACTTGTTGCAGATGTAACTGGAACATTAGTGACGTCCATCTGTTATGAAACTCACTGTCGTCACCAGCAAAGTAATCTTGCTGGGTTGCATAGGATAGATATAGAATATAAGTATAGAATATCAAGGATGAGCAACTCCTTTCATTCACACTTTATGAACTTGTAGTAACTTTATGTTTTTGTAAAAGTGGGAAGACGGTGAGAGACAGGATGGGTGTGGATCTATGGGATGTGCAGTACAGCCAGCATCCCTGGCAGGAAAGCTTTCTGGTGTGTGTGTGCATCCTCAGAGACTGCCTTGTCCTCTAACGGGGGATCCGTCCGGGGATGGCCATGCTCTTTGACCCTTTCCTGGCTGCGTAACAGTGCAGGTGTCGTTTGCATTCCCACTACCAGTCTGGTGTTTCCCAAAAGTGCCAGGCTTACTCCCCATGCTCTGCACGCACAGAGGAATCCCTGTCCATTTGTGAGTTCCTCTTGGCAAAGGACACCTGCAAATGTGTAGGGAGCAGCTGTGGGATGAAGGAACTTGTCCAGTGCCAGTGACTCGCTTGCAGTCATGCTTGCTCCTCAACCTGCCTCTTGTCTAATGCCCGAGTCACCTGGTGGAGGAGAACTGCTGATTCCTCGGGAGGCAGCTGACTTCGTTACTTGGTTTGATTACCATGGGGAAGTTTAGCAATTGTCGGATCTTGGATTTGTCCCTAACTCTTGAGCAAGGTGGGATTTTTCTGAAAGGGGCGTGAGAATAAAAAGTAAAGCTGGAGGAAGGGTTATTTTGCCCGAAGAATAATGATACATTATCCAAAGAGAATTAGCTAAAGATCTAATTGAAGGACTAAAAGAAAACATTCCTGGGTTTTCTTTGCAAACTCTGCCACTAACTTGCTTGGTGACCTTGTGTAAATCATTTAGTCTGTCAGTTTCCTGATCTCAGATGGGACTAATACCTAGCTTTAAAAGTTGTCATTAGGATTAGCTAATTGAAGTTTGTATTGTGCTTTTAATCTTCAGAGCTCCTTACCAGCAAATCCCAAGAACTATTTCTCTCAAAAATCTTAATAAAGGAACAGATGTGTGAAGAATCATCATATTCTTGCTACGTCGTCACTTGTGACCTCTTAATCAGCACTCAGATATATGCACACAGTGCTTCACAAACATTTGTACTACTGCTTCTTGCAGTCTTATTCATGTGCACAGCAAGGAGAGAAGTTAGCCAT
This sequence comes from Cygnus olor, assembly GCF_009769625.2. Classification (NCBI taxonomy): domain Eukaryota; kingdom Metazoa; phylum Chordata; class Aves; order Anseriformes; family Anatidae; genus Cygnus; species Cygnus olor. The sequence goes on along the minus strand of NC_049169.1, from coordinate 119,331,286 downwards.
ATTTATGCAATGCACTTCAGGAAACAGATGATTGTGATTTGGGAAAATACGGTCTTCAGATGAGGAGAATGATCACACCTATCTCACTTGCATGTTTTTTTAGTGAGATCTTCTGTCTCCCTCAAATTGCCATTGCTGTTAGATGTTGCTTCTCTTGAAGGCTGTTGAACAGAACAGATTTCAGAAAAGCTAGGAGAACATTAAGCGTGTCAGACTGAATGAAAGAACTGGTTGAGAAATCTAATCTCATTTCGTAATATGTATGGCACACGCACAGCTATAGTTGCTTGATGTGTTAAATATGCAAGCTTGAATCTAACATACTGTACAGTGTTGTAAGACATAATTAATACATATGCTTAAACATTTCAGAACTGAATTATGGCTGTTCTGATCTTCAGTTACTATAAGGTTTACCACTTCATTACTCCCAGGATTAAATAAAATGTCTTCTGATATTACAGAAGAGGTTAAAGAAATGATATAATTTAGGTCATGAATGGCCTGTCTGCAACAGATGACATTGTCCTTTCCTTCTAGCTGTTATTTTTCACAAGCAGTGTAGTGCTCTGAAATCATGCAGAGTTCTTCCAGTATTTGCAGAAGTAGTGTGTGGATGGAGGGGGAGTGTAGAGATGTATCTCCAGTACAGGACTAGAGTCCAAACTGGGAAGGGGAACTCACTCTTATTTCTGTTGTTTCCAACTTCTGATAAAGTGGATAAAGTTATAATATTACATGCAAGGCCATGGGAATGACTTTATGCTGAGAGTGTTGTTGGTCCTTTGGGGAAGTGTGTCAAAAAGGTTGGGATGTGGCTTTGTGTTGTGTGGGCAAATGAGTTAGTAAGAAAAGAAAATGGATTTTTTTTTTCAAGTTTTTTTTTGTCATGTGTTTAGATTCATTTAGGGACCACAAACTAGGAAAACTAATTTCAAACTGTTTTTTTTGAAGAGCAGAGTAGGCAATTGGAGAAACTTGGGTAAAGCTAACATTGGCAGGACATCTCAAAAAAGCTTGTCCAAGAGAAGGGCAGCTTACATGTATGAATTTTCTGGCACTGGTGTGTGCCATGAGCTGGGGTAGGAGGAAGCAATTCCGGTGATGGAGTCAGGGTCTGAGCTAGAGACAGAAAATTGAGTCTGGGGAGGTGGACAGGGAATTTTATGTCCTAAAGCAAACAGACCAGGAAGCTTCATACAAGACGCCTGATAACTTTATTAGATAGTTTGAAGTTGTATACCTCTCAGAACCTTGCCTGGTCTCCTTTGACTGATGAAGGTAAGCAGAATGCCTCACTGGACACCTGAAGCATGCTTGTACTAAACATCCGGAATATTCAGAGATCAGCATCATTTACTCATTTTTTGGCACCTATATTGTTTTATAACATGACTTTACGTCGTTATTGGTGTGGTTTTAAATCAAAGGTGTAATGTTTATTCAGTCACTGCAAACTGTCTTTCTTTAATACGACCTGTGAAAATGAGTGCAACATCACATTTAGCTTTTAAAAATACTCGGATGCCTTTGTTTCTAAGCAGAGCTATTTTTGTCATCATGTTCCGTCATTCACTCAGAATTGCTGTTAGAAATAAAGGTGACATTGTTGGAAATAACAGCAAAAACATCGTCTAGCCCAAGAACATTTTAAATGAGAGGTATGTGTGTATGTGTACATGCCAGGGAAGATCTATACAAAGAATTATTATGTTTGTTTTCCAGGGCTGTTACGATTTGGTGACCAGTTTTATGGAGACAAATATGGGAATTATAGCTGGAGTTGCTTTTGGGATTGCGTTCTCACAGGTAAGTGCATAAACGCTTTCCTCCCCCATTTTTTTTCTTCTTTCTCTTTATCCTGACATCAAGGAAGGAAGGATTATGGTAAGGGACTGAGCTCAGCATGCTCGTTAGTCCTGAGGTCATCTGTTCATTGATTTTCTTTTTTTCAACTTAAATGAAGTTTCTCCTTGGGAATATCAGTTACGGTTGAGCTAATGACTAGCTCAAGGAAAACAACTTGTCCCTTCACCGGGTCACACAGAGGTTAACCCAATAAAACACTGGCTTAAATGGAGCATAAACAGCAAAGAAGACAAATAGCTTGTCCATTGTTTGGATAAGCTTCTATCTTCTAAGCTCTCTTACTATTTTTCAAGGGAATGAAGAATACAAATAAGAGTGTACCTTCAGGCCTCTGCATCCCAGAGAAGGGGAAAAGGGAGCCTGCAAGGGGCACTGGGTTTTGGTGATTGATCTTTCTTTTTCCTTGTAGCTCTGAACACTTTGAGCAGAGATCTGCCAAAACCAGGTTATTAAACCAGCTCCTTGCCTGCACTAAAATGTTTGGTATGGGTAGGAGAAGAGAAGAGCTAAGTTTGCTGCTCTCTGATATTCAAACCGTCTTTACCTAGACAAAGGTTAGGGAAACTAAAGGACCGGTCAGAATCTTTTAATCAAGAAGTAGCAGGAAAATACCTGCATTTTTCAACAAGACCTGTGCTCCTTTATACTACTCATTTCATGCATGATGGCAAGGATTCTCCCGCGAATGTGCAAAAATGAGAGAGGGGGAAACACAGGCAATGCAAAAGTGCTTGCAGAATGGTGCAGCAAAATGTGTGATGATGTATTTGATGTCCGATCCACTTACGTTTGAGAGGCAGTCTGCCTTCTCTCTGTGGAGAGTATGTGGTATGACTGCAAGCGTCATATTCAAAAACTGTCATGCAACTTTCACTTGCTTCATTCACACAACATTAAAAACCTGGGTCCTGAGGCAACACTGAAAATACAAATATCTCTTGAATGACTTATGTTTATCCAGGGGTATGAAAAAGTGAGGTGCTAGGACAAATTATTTGACTTCTGAAAACTCATGGATTCAGTTAGCAAGATGCAGGTTTATACTGTGCTGCACTGGAAGAAGTGATTTTCCAGTGCTGTTCCTGGTGGTGGGCAAGTAGATGGAGGGGCTGTAGTTCCCCTCTTGCCCTGGCTACCCCATCTGTTCGGTCTGTGCTTGGCTGCATGGTATTTATAAGAGCTCTCTGAGGCTAATTCACTCAGAATTTGCTGTGGCCTCCAGGTTTTTCAGAGTAACTGTCCACAAGCTGTGTGGAAAATGGCCACCACATCCTCATGGTCATCATACACACAACCCAAGGTAGCCCTGAAAATGTGTGGGCTCAGGCCAGCTGCCTGCTCTGCCTTGGGCATATATATAAACCTGATGCCTTCTTGTCTTGGTCTCATGTGTGAGAAGCCCCGTGCTTTGGCTTTTCATCCTGTTCAATATGAATGTAAACCTTAGTTCACCGTACCTCAAGGCACCCAGAGCATGCACGTGGGTGTCAGCTCTTTGTGATCCAAAGTGAAAACCAGAAGTCTGGAACTGGTGCATGGAGCAGGGGGAGAGATTTTTTTTTTAAAAGTCTATTCTAGTTCTTGTTGAATGGTCACAGTTGTCTTGATACTCTTCTCCAACCTCGATTATAACTTGATTACTTCTGTAGGACTCTGAACTCTTTATTTCACTTTGGGTTCTGGACAGCTAGAAGGCTATATAGCATCTTTTTAAATGTCTAATGTAAAACCCTCCAAAATAATGGGATAAGTAGCACTTTACGAGTCATTTATGTGCTGCTAGGGTAAATGCTTCAATCAGGACTGGTACTATGTGAAAAACTTTAGTCAGTCTACCACACATATGATAGGCAAAGAAACATCTTGCCTGGAAGTTGCTTGCAGCTGGGAGGGGGAGTTCAGCTGGAGCTGTCAGTATTTCGGCACGTGCCTGGCTGTTTGCTGTAGGTCATCAGTTGTTCTGTGAACGCCACGCAGGAAGGCAGGCAGTGCTGCAGCAGGGGTTGGGCAACGCATGCAGAGCGTGATCCCCGCAGCAGGAGCCTGCTGGCACGGGGCAAGGCGAGCACCGCAGGCTGCAGGCAGCACCGTGGGGCATGCACCCCGCCACTGCGGCTCTGAGGGAAGCCCAAGGTGTGTGTGCTGAATAGAAAGAAGAACAGAAAAAGAAGAGAAGGCGGACAGTTGTCATTTCCTGACTAATCTGTTTTGCTGGACCCGATTAGGGTTGGTGTTTACAAATCGATTTCAGGTTAGCCCTGGCTGGCAGTAGTGCCAGGCAGCGTTCCAGCTGCAGGCGAGGTTTTGCTCTTCCTACTGAGAATAGTTTTAATCTAAATAAAAGGCAAATGAGGACGTGTCGCTCATCTCCAGCAAAGCATGGTCAAGGGCCTTTCCTTCGCGTGATTTGTGAGGTGTTGACTAGCATGAGGAATGTGCTGATTCTCCAAAACGGGGAAGGCTGATGTAATGGCATTACATCTCGCAGGCCTGGCACAGAGCTCCCAGTCAGAGTCGGAGTTTTAACGAATCCACTGTGCTGCTACCATTGTCTGCATGTTGAGAAGCCGGCACTGCGTCTCGAATTTGAAATAACAATAATAAAATACAATTTTATAGTTTTTGGCATCAGATGCCAACGCTTACTTTCAGCTGGGATAATTTCCGTTTAGCAGGTGCTCTTCAGAGCAGCAAAATGAACACTATTCTGCCCAACAGAGAATAAAATTATGTAAGCAGCGTGGATGATGAAGACCTTTTCCTAGATAAAACGACAGTGCAGGCGTTGGCTTAAGGGGTGCAAGAGAGGGATTTGGGGGGAGGGGGAAGGGTTACAGACATTAGGGTCCCTGAATAAAGGATTCTCAGTGCAATGTTAAAGCCAAATTCTTTCTTCTGTACTGAAGGCCTGGAAGCCAGGTGCTGTGCCCTCCTGTATGTTAACGTAGTTGTGAGTACTTCTACCTAACTGTGGACACAGTTCTGGTAGAGACATCATTAACCTTGTCTACTGCAACCCCTGTCTGGAGACACGGAGGCTGAGACTTGGTCTGGCACAGCCCCCAGGGAGGGGTGTGCAGCTCTGTGCCCCGTTGCACCTGGGCTGGGGAGTTGGATCCTTATCGGGATGCAACGTGCGACCTGAAATTTAATATAACGCTAAGTCTGCTGCTTCTAAAGACCAATCGCTGTGGGTTTAGTACGGAGATAGGACCTGTGCCAGAGGCATACCGCGGCACTGGAGGCTGACGGGGGTAAGCAGCACATGACATGGAAAATGTGCTGTCTTATGAAACAGAGGCAGGGAACCAGGATGCTTGAAGCTCTGCATATTGAGAATACGGCAAGGTAAATCATTGAACTATACTGTTATTCCTGATGGATAAAAAAGCAGTTTTAGCTTACCTGATCCGGTGATGAATTCAAATTTACTTCAACGCATCTGTATTTATAGATTTTGGTGGGGTTCCAAAGAATGAGAAATGGTGAAGATACCAAGACACAAAATGGAAAAATGGAAATTCAAATTGCACTTCAGTTTCTCTTCAGTATAATAAGATGTAATAAGTGTGTCCTGCAGGATAGCTTCCACTCAATTTTAATACCTGTGAAATGATTATATTTAAAAAACAGTCATCATGTGTGTGGTAGGAGATAAGATTGCTAGGAAGTCGCCATGGATGGATTTCAGTGATCAGATCCAAGATATGCCTAAGATTACTCCTAGGTACCATGGAGAAATGAAAAATGTATGGACTGCATTGAGCTGTCTGGAGTGAACTTTTGCCAACAGAATGGTAGTAAGGAAGATGCACCTGAGGGATGTGGGTTTTCCAGTGCTCTAAGCCAAATAATTTGTCAGTATTTTCAAGTTTCCTGTAGCAAGACCAGAGGTATCAAGACAAACTCTCTGGGTTTTGTGTAATATTTCAGGAGACCGAGGTAATCTTAGAAAAGTGGGAAGAAAAGGAAAAAGTGAGAGAGGAGACAACTACAGAACCAAATCTGGCACTCTCCCTGGTGGAGTGATATTTGAACTTTGTCATTCTTAGAGCTCAAAAAAATGGGACTATAAAAAAAAAGGAAAAAAAAAGGGAATTAATAAGTGAATAAAAGTTGAGATGGGGCACTTGAGAGATGGTGGGAGCTAAGGAAATGAAGGCAACTTCTAGCAGCTAGTTTCTTTGCTGGAACCCTTTTATGCTGGTTCCTCTGGTGTATCAAAGGAGCTGCAGGGACCTGCTACACAATGGGATAAGGGACTTCCATCTGAAGAGCAGAGGTTGCAAGTGATGAAGAAAACACAGAGAGCAAGAGGGGGTGGAGGGAGCTCATTTGTGGTTCACAGACGGAGAGCCTCTAACCTGATTCAAATACAGAAAACTTGTAGCTGTGACTGTAATGAAAGAGCACCGTGAGGAAAATTCAGCAACTTAATACAATATCGCCTCTTCTTGGTACAGGAGGGACAGTGCTCTTGTGGTTCAATGTGAGAGTCTACACACCTTGTAAAATACAAGGTTTTATATGTGTTCAAAGTACTTCTAAGGTATTTGTTATAGCTCTGCTGTGCCCTAGTGATGGGTAGAAGTGCCTTATAAAATCAGTGTATGCAATGGCTCGATATGCGGACCGTTATTTTTGAAATACAGAAGTTGGGTGTTATGGTACTATAATGACTTAGATGCATAAATCAGCATATAGTCAGGGCCAGGAATTAATAAGTGGACCAGAGATCAGGAAGATGCATTCATGTGTAACCTGCCATTCATCTTACGAGTGACTTGGTTAAATCAAAACATTGTTGTGTGCCTGCAGATGCTACAAAACTTAGACAACTGCTTATTGGTGAGTTGCAGCCGGTAAAAAGAAGAAGAATCCCAAATTAAAGGTAGCCGGGGAGGCCTTCTACAGTCGAATGTGGAAAAGAAATGCTTGCTGTTTGTATTGCTTGCCGCATCTTTCCCGTGTAAACCTGACAGGAGTAGCAGGCTGTGTTAGGGAACAGTGGTGGCCATAAACTGGGTGCTAGTGCAGGACCAACTGCCCGTGTTTTCCAGGCTTTGCCCTGACTTTCCTCCCCTCTGTGGCAGTCTGGGACTGTGCAATGTGATGCTGCCTGAAATAGCAACAAAGGAAGACCGAAGCTCTAGTGAGGGATAGGAAGTAATAAGGATCTCGTGGCACAGGCTAGCAAGATGAGTTACCTTGAATGTAGGTACACTGTTGGCCGTTGTAGGATGAGGGGGGAACGGTTTTGCGTTTGGGATGGAATTTGCTCAGTGAAAATAAATAGGATGAAATAGACTGTGGAGTTCATTGTAGTGAAAAGGGCAAAAAGTCAGGGAAGTAACTTGTGTGACCAGCTGAGGAAGGTGAGAGAAGAATGAAAGGTACTGCAGACATAAAAAGGGAACAGCAAGGCGGGTGGGACAGTGCCACTCAGCGTTACTTGACTCTGCTCTGGATGTCAAGGCATGGAGCATTGCACACCAGGCACGCGGTATAAGAAATCTCACTCTCAAAACTGGAGCTGAGATAAAGAAACATCGTACAAGCAAGCAGTGGAACTGATAAAGCCCCTCTAGTAAACCCACTGAACGTAAATGGGTTTTCAGCAACACTTTCCGAGCTGCCAAATTGATAAAATCATCCCAGTGACTGGGATATTTACACATGGAAATCCAAAGCCCAGACGGATGATGCTGGCATCATTGTTACTGGTCCACAGGCTCCTGGGTGAGCTGTGAGCACGCCAGCTGCTGCGTCAGTTCCCTGCTGGAATACCTGTCTAGAGATGTTGAGTAGAAAAGGCTAAAATGTCTTCTTGGTATCAAGTAAGATTTTCAAAGCTGGGGAGTGTTTCCAGCACCCACATCTCTTTTGGCAGCTGTGAAAATACAGCCCACAAAGCCTAGTAGCTGAGATCTTTATTGGATGTTGTTGAGGAAGGGTTATCGAAGGCAATATCATCCTTGTTATTTGGTGGCAAAATCGGAGGGGGGCGTGTTGGTGACAGCAGAGATTCAGGCTACTTTTAGGGAAGACCCCATGCCCTTCTCAGATGCCTAGCACAGTCATGGTGGTACATGATCTGACACCAGCACCCCTGGTGCTGTGCTGTTCCTGGAGCAGTTGTGGTGCGTTTGGTTCATGCAGACCCTGAAATAGGAGAGGGAGTGCTACGTGGCAAATTTCCGTCAAATGGAGCGTGGCCTGACCAGGTATGTGACATCCTAGGGGCATAAAACAGTTTATCTGGATTTGTGGTACCCGGGCTTGGTCTTGCTCTGGGCTGATGCCAGCTTGACTCTGACATAAGTGGAGTGTCACTCAGCTGTGCTTCTTACAGCCGTGTCCAGAAATGTTATTAGGGGGGAGGCAAGCGCTTTCAAGCCTTTGAGCGGTCTCAGTATTTAGATGCAACCGTAAAGCGATGTAATGCAGGTGTAGCGTAACAGGGGATCAAGCAATTGGCCAGTGGAGAAGGTGAATATTTTGATGATGATAGTGTTTACAGGGAGCACTGATTGTGTAGGGGAAATGACAAACACTCCCAAGCGTGAAATGAAAGAAGGAGCCAATTTGGGCGGGCAGCCAGCCAGCCATTAGCTGCGGGCGCTCTGCAGGGCCTAAGGGGAAGCGGAGCCCTGATGGTGCGACGGGGTTGGGATCTGCCTTCCTAAGCACTGCTCCGTGAGCTGGACTGTCCCCGCCAGGCACCCCATGGCGCCAGAAAGGGAGCTGGAGCAGCTGGGGGATCCCAAACCTTGGCAAAAGCTGCTGCGGCTGCTTGGAGCAAAGTCAGGGAGAGGCTGATACTCGTGCGGAGGCAGCCCTCTTGCCAAGCCCCGTGGCCGGTGATGAACGGTGACGATCTGGGTATGCTCGTGAGTTAATTAATTGACCAATCCCAATGAGAAAAGGGAGGCTGAGTTACGTACAGTGCGTTAACGCTGTGGGCATATGCAGAAAATGCTAACAAACTGCAGCACACAAAACATTGAAATGACTGAGAGGTTATTGAAGAGTGGAGGCAAGGGATCTGTTTTCAATAATCTGAGTAATATCCAGGGGAATAGTGAAAGACTTCTTTTTATATTGTTTTATTTCTGGATTTATAACATTCATTTATCGAGTGCTGCATCGTTTGTAAAGAAAGCATAGCTACCCTGGGGCGTCAGGACCCGCAGTGGAGCCGGTGAGTGACACGCAGCCGGCAGCGTGCTGCTGCACCCGCTGGTTGCCCGTCCGTGCCTGGCTGGGCCTGGAATGGCAACAGGACCGAAAAGTAGTAAAAGCACGTGCCGTCTGTCATATAAAGGGGCTTGGGTAACAATCCAGAGGAGGATCCAGTGAGGAAGGACGAGATTTTAATGCTGTTCCTCTAATTAGAGTGGTCCCTAAAACAGGGGATAAATTCTGTTGTGGGTGATAACACCAGGACAAGAAATCTTTGCCTGCCGTGGCCTCTGCTTTGCCCTGCATTCCTTTAACCTAAATTCTTCTCTTCTGCTTCTCTTCTTGTCTGGAACAGTTGATCGGGATGCTGCTGGCGTGCTGCCTGTCCCGGTTTATTACTGCTAACCAGTACGAGATGGTGTAACAAGGTGAGCCGTGCCCGCTTCCTGTGCGGTGTGCTGTATGTGCTGCTTCTGCTGAAGACAGAAGATGCCGCTTAATTCACCAAGAATTAAGTCTTCCCACGTGATTTCTTGGGTTTTTCATCCCAATATTCTGTCTGTTGGGGAAAAAAAAAGGGGGGGCGGGTTAACATCCTATTGAATGTTTTGCCATTTCAGTTTTCTTCTTGAAGGGAGAGGGCGAAATACCTGCTGTCAGCAACCGAGCCAACCCGGCGCTTTCCTTTTGTCCCCCCCCATCTAGTATTTCAGAAGCGCGACGTCCAGAGCCCGTCTCAGGACCAGGACCTGCAGCAGCACCCAAGAAAGACTGACACGAATGTTATAGCACACACCGTCTCTCGCACGCACGCACACCCCCCCACCACAAGCAAGCACGTGCGCACGCGTGCGCGCTCGCCGCCCCCCCGAATTCCCGACCTCTGCCCCCCGTGTAGTGTTACCACCATCCTGTGAAGTCCCACCGTGCCGCCGAGAGCCGCCGGGACCGCTCGGCCTCCACACCCGACCTCCGTGCTGGCGGCCGGGCGGGGGACGCGGCGCCGTCCGTCTGCTCCTTGTCACGCAGTAGTTGCATTGTAAGTTAACACAGGTAATTAATTCATTAACAGCATCGACCAGGCTGTGCATGTAGTGACTGGAGGGCGCGATTAGCCTTTCGCCATGGTTAATAAGTGTTGCACACGTTCATATAAGACCGGTATATGAAATATATATTCTTTTGGTTTTACCTTAATTTCTTGGTTTGTTTATTGCTTTACTAAGGTTTTCACCCTTTCCCCCTTCCCCGCACCTGCTCCCCGTCCCCAAAAACAAAAGGAATCGGTAACATAACATAAAGATACTTGAAAATGATGTTAAAATGTTGTGCTTGAAGGGAACCGTTGCTCCTGGTGTTCTTCTACATCTTTGATTCTTACTCAGTGTTGTATGCCTAGTGCGTATCCCGGTAGGCTTTGTCTAGTGCATTTTGCCTCTGAACCTGATCCTGTGTAATACTGTTACTAAGCTGTGTTGTTGCTTACCGTGAAGGCAGTAATTTTGCTTCCTTTATTTTTATTAGATAGCTATGAACTAACTGAACCGTGCTGTACTGCGGCCTTCAGATTTTTTTTTCCCGTCCTTTCTTTTTCTTTCTTTTTGCATTGAGGTTGCAGCCACCAAATACGTTGTTGAATCAAATCAAAATAAAAACAACAAAAAAAATCACAAAAAAAAACAACAGGCATATGAAATATTTTTGGGGGAAAGCAAAAGTTTAAAACCTTTTTAAAAAATAGGACTTTTTTAATAATGCCTCTGTCTAGCATGCCAACGAGAATGCATTGATATTGTGAGTATTTGTGATATACGTATTAATAAATGGAACCATTACAGATTTCTAGCTGCTTCCTTTTTGTTCTTTAGTTGTAACAAAACTCTTTTGGGGGTGGGGGGGGGGAGTGAAAATGAAACACAAGTGCACAGCTTGGAGTGACATGCCTTTATGCATATTTTAACAACTAACTTGCTTTTGACAGAAAAATGTTATTACCCTGGAAAAAAAAAAAATGAAAGAGCTGGAATTGTTTCAAAGCTCCTAGAAAAACCTTCCACAGCTGGTTTCACCATGTGACAAATACATACCCTCTGCTTTGCAATTTTTCTTCTTGTGACTGATACAATCTGCAGCGTTTAATTATCCTGTCCTTAGCGCTGCGCATGATTTTGGCATTAAGCATCTCTTTGATTTTGGTAAGCGTGTGGGTGGGGGGAAGAGGGACGGGGGGGCTAATAGCCATCTTTGCTGCATTTGCGGAAAGGCAGGCACTCGTCTCTTTCTCGTTTGAATGTGCGAGGACCTGAAGGTCTGATCAAAGGCCTGTAGAAGTTTAAATCGGGAAGTGCAGGCGCCCTGTGCCTGTGTGCAAGCTGCCACCACGAGGTCTCTGCTGTGAGTGTAAAGCGGGGTTGGTCTTTGCTAACGTGGGATGGGCTGCAGAGCGACACCAACCCCAGTCCCAGGGCAGGCTGTTATTTTGGGCTGCCGCTGACCAGACAGAGGGGTATCTGGGCACATCCAGGGCTAAGCCGACGTCTTCCAGGAGCTGCTCCCCTGGCACCACTTCCACAGGGGCGCAGTGCCGTGCCAAACCCTGTCCCCTGCCTCGCAGGTAATGGATTGTATAGATTTGACCCGCTGCCAAAACCAAAAGCTCCGATTCACCACTCGTTCTCTGCTTCTGCGTTTGATTACTGCTCGGAGCTTCACATTCGTCTTCTGTCGCAATTTGCATTTTTTAGCGTGGCGCTAAAAGGAGCCTGGCTCTGTGCAGTCGTCGGCGTCACTTGTGTTACTGTGGTGCCCAGGAGCTGCCTGCGCTGAGGGCTGCGCCTGGGGTAATGCACTTCTGTACCCCGTGAAACACGTGAGCATGTCATATTTTCTTCATCAGCTCCATTTTCCCTATTGTAAGTTGTTGGCAATGGGGACAAAAAGGCTTGGTACTTTTGTGTGAGAGCAGCATTAGGTGTAGGGGACCCTGAAGTGTGGGGACGCCATCTCTTCCACCAGTCCGTCCTTGAGCTTCAAAAACAATTCAGAACAGAGGGTTGTAAATAAGAGAAGAGGAAGCTGCTCCACAAATTTAAATCTGCCCTGCTGCTTCACTGCCCTTCCCCTGTTGCCTGCCCCAAGACCAGAGCGTGTCCCTGCTGGTGGCATCGCTGCTCTCCAAAAGCAGCATCGGCGAGTCCTGCGTCGTGGAGCTCCGCGGGGAGGATGGGGCAGCTGCACGGTGCTCCCCCTGGGGCAGGGGCTTCCCTTTCTCCTCGCTCGGTGGAAAGCCTCTGGGACGTGGTGTGGGGGCATCTCAGGACCTCAGCTGGTGAGCAGTGCTGGAGGGCCTCGCTGGTGGCCACGGTCCTTGGGGAGGAGCGCTGCGGCCTCAGGGTAGTGCCTGAAGCCAGCAGGGCCAGGTCAAGCCTTGCTTTGTACCTTCCCCCCTTGGGACATTGGCACGGTGCGCCCAGTTCTGCTCTCCTCGTGGTACCAGAAATGGGAATATCAACCAGGGGCAGGTCCCAGCCCCATTGCCAACCCTGACATCAGCCGAGGATCGCACGTTCCCTGTCTGAAAACACCCGCGCACCCAGGTTGTTACAAACAACAGGTCACCCAGGTCAACGCACCAACAACACTCCCGCTTTTTGGTCAGAAAAAGTGTTTTACCCCACAGATGTGTGAAATCAGCTTTCCGAGGGCTGCTTTTACCAAACTGGCCCAACTTTGAAGAAAAAGCTGCTGGTTTTGCCTTTTGTTTGTCTGTCGTAGCTGGTCCTGTTGCTAGCAAGAAGCGTTTTATTCAGATGGGGTTTCCTTCTCCTCTAGCGCGGCTGGAGAGGGTTGGTGTGTGCACGCTCATCAGCAGCGAGCCGTGGCGAGGCAGACGCCCGTCTGCTCTGCGGTAGCTGCAGCCTGGCTGTTTTTGGTCTCTGCCAAAGCTACCCATGGGTGACACCGAGCAGTTATTTCAGACTGCAGTCCTTCCGTGTGGTCGGTAGCTGGGGTGTGCGCACACACACACACACACATAGCATCCCAGGTGTGCGATACGACATGGTAACTCTCAGTGTGACCCGCATTCCCAGTGCAGCCACTGAATCACCAGATTGCTGGGCTTTATTCACCGTACTCACATAACACAGCGCCCTGGCCAAGACTTTCGGGAGCACTGGATTTTGGGAAAACCCCTGGAAGTGTTTTCAAAACACGCTAGCTTTCCAGAAGTGCTAAGCCACCTACCTTCTGAGGATCAAGCCTTTCCAAATCCTCTCCAGAAGTGAAAAGTCATATTTAAATACCCTATGTTTTCATAAAAAGGAGAGTATTCATCTAAATATATGCAATATTTCCAGAGGGGAAGCACAGACAGCTTTCTGTCTGGCAGTGTAGGAAGCCATGGTTCGGGTGCTTTATCTTCTTGAGGAGAGAAGCAGAAGACATGGTGTGAGAGAAGGCTGATGCCCAGTGGGAAAACTGCTGGAGTGGGAGGAGAAGGAGCAAAACCCATATCCCTCTATTTTTTCAGTCAAAAGGGCTTGAAACAGGAGGTATTTCAGCCTGCTGTAGGGACTGTAAGACTGCAAATAAACAAATATTGCAGTGCACGGGCGGTGATGTTCGTGGCCAGCATAAATCCATGGCATGGCCTGAGGCTTCGCAGGAGTGGTTTGTTCCTACAGCCTTCGTGCGCTTTTGTGGGATTTACTTTTATCACCATGTTTGTGGGTTATTGCTTGGTCAAAAGAACATATGATGATTATTTGGTGTCTTTTTGTTTGTAATTAAAGCAAGCAAAACTTGCCCAGAATTTTCTTCATCCCGAAGTTTGCTGTGATCCACACGCTGGATGTGTTAGTCCTTCTCCCACATACAGAAGCCAGCGTGCTGAGTCAGTGGGTTCCCCTTGTGTGCTGCTGTGTTTACCTTTGTGCAGTCTCTGGTGCGGTCAGGGCCAAGGACTGCCTCCTCTCTGCCTGCGAGGTGAAGCCTATTTCAGCCCTGCACTCCCTATTTGTTTTGGACGATGTACTTTTGGTGCTACAGTTTGAAAGGGAAATCCAAAAAAAAAAATTGCTTTACGAGACCAATTCAATAAAAAAAGTTATTGGCAATTAGCACAGTCTTTTTTTATTTAAAAAAAAAAAAAAAAAGTAATTAGCTCTCCTGCCCTGAGAATTAATGAATGCCTTTCATTAGACCCCAAGGGGCAGTCAACCCGGTAATAATCCATTTCAGGTTAATGTTCTGAACCAGCATTGTTTGAAAATGCAGGCGGCGGGACTGTCACAAACAGGAGGCGATCGCACCGCGGTGAGCGCTGGAGCAGGCTGCTTCACAATGAAAGCCCATCAGCAATTTGCTTCGCTTAGTGCAATGAAATCAGCGTCTTCATCAAGGAGGTGAAGGCAAGCGCCCAGAAAAATGGGTGTCCCTGGGTGCAGATCTTGTGAAGCCAGTGGACCTTTGCTGAACGTGTCCAGCATGCCAGGGCAGAACATGGGGTGGCTGTGTGGCTGCCTGGATGTGGCCATTTTACCATCCGAGAGGTGTTTGGCAGCCAGGTGGCAGAGGGCCGTATGTCCCTGCTTGTCCCCACTTCACTGCTTAACTCTCTGACACCACAGGGAAGGAGTACCAGGCGACAGCATCCCTTCCCCCTGTCCCCTACCTGATTGCTGGCATTTTCCAGGGGATGTGATTTGGCGTGGATGCAAAAACTGCACAAATTCAGTGGCTGGACGGCCTGATTTTGAGCAAAACGTTGTCATGAGACAGGAACCAGCTCCAAGTGCAGCAGGAGTCTCCCCCTGCCCAGCGCTCTGCCGGGGAGCAGGGGCTGCCCAGCAGGAGAACCGGGAGATGGTGCTGCAGCCCCAGCAGCAAGGTGTGAGCTGGGGGAAAGCGCAGCACCGGCTCTGACATGAATCTTAACAGCCCTCTCTGCCAAACGCCTCCGTGGTGGCCACGTCTCCGGCACTTC
This sequence comes from Cygnus olor, assembly GCF_009769625.2. Lineage (NCBI taxonomy): Eukaryota > Metazoa > Chordata > Aves > Anseriformes > Anatidae > Cygnus > Cygnus olor. The sequence goes on along the minus strand of NC_049169.1, from coordinate 119,316,249 downwards.
CCCGCGCTGCGTGCAGCGAGATAAAACGCCCAGGTGAGCAGTGAATGTAACGATTGCTTCACATGCACGGCGGCACTGCCTGGAGGCGATCGTGCAGTATCAGAGCATCGTCCCGCTGGATGTGTCAAGGAAATACCGTCAGGCACGGAGCTAAGGCTGTGAGTGTAAGGGCAGGAACAAACAGGGCCAGACGACACGGAAAAAGAGGATTAGGCAGTGCGGAGGCTGTTGGGGTCAGCGCGATGGGCACGGGGCTGCATTACAGTTGCTTTAGGCAACCTCTGCTTTGGCGTTTTGTAGATTACGGATGTCCAACTTTGCAGCTGTAAGCTGCTTCGAGCACACGTTTGTTTTGATGTAGTTACTTAAAAATATACATATTACATGGTGGAAAATATGTTTTTTGGTTTGTTTTTTTTTTTTTTTTTCATGTGGAACCATAACCATACTCTGAGGGACCTTCAGCAGGGCTGAAATCTCTACATCAACCCCTCGCTACTTGCTGGACCAGCTCTTTACATGACAGCAGAGCAGGACTGCCCGTAGCAGAGCTGCCTGGGTGCGGTGAACGGGGATTAAGGGGATGCTTGCACAGGGGAGGCCGATTCATGTGCCACACCGTGATTTCAGTGCAAAGGGAAAAAGAATGTTCCTTGGTTTAATATCAGCCATTGTTTTACCCCCTTTTCAGCCCGTTTTGCTGGAAGGGTTGGCAGAACTCTGAGGAAAGTTTTACAAGTGGAAAAAATGCGGTTTTTTTCCAATTTAAAAGTTTTCAAAAGGTCAGCTAGCTGTGATTAGTTTTGAAACTGGAATTAGTAATTGGCACATTTAAAGTATCTGGGCTTGAGGATTATATTTTTTGGTAACCTAAAGGTATTTTAAATCTGTGAATTTGCAGTTTTTGCTTTCTGGAGAGTTTCCCATTTTTGATTGATTTTTGAGTTTTTCCACAAACCTATGGATAAGGACTTGGTGTGATCTTACTGCACAGAGCTGAGGAAGACCAGGTGTGGGTCTCCTTTGGATTCATACAGTGCTCTGGAACCCGTAATTTCCGTTATTCATTTACTTGCTATAGCAGGAAAAGTAATTTTTGCAGGAAAGATTGAATCTGAGGAAGGAAAGTGTCCTTTAATATCACGGCCACAGAGCCAAGGTCAGACTCCACAGTGCAAAGGCAGCTACCAACTCAAGACCAAGCTGTGCCAGTGGCTTTTCAAAGGAGGAACAGGGTAAGTGTTTTCACATCATAGACTCACAGAATATCCTGAGTTGGAAGGGACCCACAAGGATCATTGAGTCCAACTCTTGGCTCCACACAGGGCTAAGCAAAAATAAGACCCTGTGTCTGAGAGCCGTGTCCAAACGCCCCTTGAACTTTGCAGGCTCAGGGCCATGACCACTGCCCTGGGGAGCCTGTCCCAGTGCCCGACCACCCTCTGAGTGCAGACCTTTCCCTAACACCCAGCCTGACCCTTCTCTGTCCCAGCCCCACGCTGTTCCCTCGGGTCCTGTCGCTGTCCCCAGAGAGCAGAGCTCAGCGCCTGCCCCTCCGCTCCCCTCGTGAGGGAGCTGCAGGCCGCCATGAGGCCTCCCCTCAGCCTGCTCTGCTCTGGGCTGAACAAACCAAGGGACCTCAGCCGCTCCTCATGTGTTGTACCCTCCAGACCCTTCATCATCTTTGTAGCCTTCCCTTGGACACTCTCTAATAATTTTACGTCCTTACACTGTGGCGCCCCAAACTGCACGCAGTACTCGAGGTGAGGCCGCACCAGCGCAGAGCAGAGCAGGACGATCCCTTCACCCAAACAGCTAGCAGTGTCGTGCTTGTTTAGCTGCAGTGGGAGCTGTGAGCAGCACACCGGTGCATGTATTACAGCGGGAGCTGCTCATAAATCCTCCCTGTAACTTACCTGCCCAGCAAAACTCCCGCCCTGCTCCCCCCTTGCTCTTTTTGCCATCGGCCGCACAAGGCCCAGGCGGGCCGGTGCAGGAGCAGGGAGCCGCCGGGTGCTGGGGCCGCTTGCTGGTGAGGGGCAGGGGCTGTGGGGCTGGGCAAGGGCTGCGGGCAGGATTGCCAAGCTCTGGGCAGCCTGCCAGGCTGTGTATCCAGAAAAACGAGAGGCTCATCGCTGAAAGCATCAGGCTGGGAGATTGCAGCTCAAGGCGTTGCCTCCTCCTCCTCATGACTGACGTGCTTCCATGCGCTGTGGTCAGCCTCAAGCGGGACAACTCCTCTGGCAACTCCCAGCAAGCAGGATTGCCGGGGCACGGGACGTTAAGGGAGCCATGCCCCGGCAATCTGTGCCATGCCTTCCAAAACGGCACGAGGGGCAAATAGCTAAGGGACCATTTTTTTTTTGTGATGTGCTGGAATTACTGTGGTCCCCCTCCAGCTGCCTAAACCTTAGCAATTCTGGTGGCATGGGACCCACAGGCCCCACTGCAGAGGTCTCCTGGCAGCCCCTTGGAAGCCCACACTGATGCAGATGGTGCAGTTTTCAACACTCCATTCAAACCCATCTTTTTAGCTTTTTCTTCCCCAGTTAAGATGCTCAGCATTTTGGTTCCTTAAGGAAATGAAGGTCTGTACCCCCCCGGGGAAGACAGGAGGTAAGGGGCACATCTCTGCAACTGAGGCATGGTCCCGAGTCAGCTCTGTTGCCAACGGCTGGCTGACTAAAATGAGTATGTGGGTGTAGCAGCCTATTAAGCTGTCCTGTAAGAGCTGTAAAGTGGAAGGTGAGCACAGTGCACCAGCCCCCATGTGATCCCTATCTTCTCTGTTTTGTGCAGGTTAATGAGCAGAAGAATCCCTAGCCATGAAAAACCCTATATGGACTTTCCAATTTATCAATACTCTTTATTTTTACCACTTACCCCTCGTGGAAGAAATACAATCTGATAAACTACACTGGGGTGACATTTCATGTACTAAATATTTTATGTAACAAAGAAAAGTAAGTGCGTGGTGGTAATCATGTCTGGGTACATGTGTAAAAAGGCAGTTATTATGCCATGTATCACAATAACAACAACAACAATAATATGATTGTATATATACCCATGCATCTTATGTTCTGACTGAACTCGAATACATTTTTTGCCTTATGGGAAGGGAAAGTATATGACAGATGAAGAACAAGTTAAAAGTGGCTGAGTGCTTTTAAAGCTGGCACATGTCTCTGAGAGGTAGCTTTACAGAGACGTGTTTGTCACGCCCGCAGAGTGGTCCCGAGCAAGATGTACCACAGGCTTTCCTTGACGTATTCCCGGTCTCAGCAGCCCTCCGCTTGCTCTGGGCTGTGAGCAGACGGGTCTCTGAGTTTCACAAGCGCTGTGCTTGGGAGCAGAGTTGTTGCATCCCTCAGTGCCACAGGGGAGCCATCAAGCAGCACCACAGTGTAATACACCCTCGCACCTCCCACGCACCCACGCACAAGATGGGGAGCTCTAATTTCAGGTCTGCAAGCGCTGACAGTGTCCCTTTCAGCACTCTTGCAACTACACCTGTTACACCACGGCTCTTCATTCCCACTCGGTGTATTGTGGCACGCTCAGCGGTGTTGCAACGACAGCTGACAGCTCCCCTGCCTTCGCTGATCTGCTTCTGTTGGTTGCAGGTGCTGCTAATCGGATAATGCTGTTGTTTTGGTTGCACTCACGTTTGTCTCTGCTAAATGACAAGCAGTGGCTTGTACTCTGCTTTCTGGTGCTTCCCTTTCAAGCTTCGCAGCTGTACTTGCCGTCTCACCTCCGGAGCGTATCAAAGTCGCTCTCGCTGCTTTGTGATACGGTGGCAGCTCAGTCACGGGGAGGGATGTGCCGTGGCACTCCCTGGCAGCGCCTGGCATCAGGCAGACCTCATCAGCCTGTCCCAGAGGCAGCTCTGAAATCAGTGGCAAGCAAAGGGCAGTCCCCTGAAACTGGTCCCGGTTTGGTTTCTGCTGATTGATCTGCCAGATCCACGGATGGAAAACAAGTTGTGCTGGATGGTGTGTATCTGTGGGTTCCCTCCCTTCATCCCAGGAGTGATTTTAGTCAGGAGCCAGGGAGATAAGCAGAGGAGGAGAGGAGCCCCCTCTCTCCAGCAGTGGCTGTTTCTGTAAATCTCCCTCTCACTAATGAGCCCAGGTGTAATGAGGTGCCGCTGAAACGTGCACTTAGACACTTGGATCATCTGGGGGAGATTCAGCCTGGAGATCTCAGCACCAAAACCACAGGCTTAGAAAAGGTGCCTCATTATACAGTTGTGACCACAGGCACAAGACCAGGTTTTTACAGCCTCCTCCTGTTCAACAAGCCTGCTCGCCAGCATCCAAAGCCCACGGCAGCTCCATCCTCTGCCAGGAGGAGCGCTGCCTGCTGCGCTGCGCAGCCCGGGCTTGGCAAGGGCTCACGCTGCAGGGCCAGAGATGCTTCTGTGCACCGCAGGTGCTTGGGAGAAGGCTGCCTAATCGAGGGAGAGTGAAATTAACATATTGCCCTCGTGTCTGAGATCAGAGCAACTAATCTTGCTAATAATACAATCTCCCACTATGTCACTGGTAAAGGATGTTTCGTTCAGCTCAAGTTGGAGGAACCTGTGTCGTGCAAGGTTCAATCTCTGCACACAGAGGTAATCTCCAATGAAGTGTTAAACCCAGCAGTAAATCTAAAGCTACCGTGTTTCCTGAGTGGTTCTTGTGTGGCACCAAGTTTCCAGCGGACTTTCACAGTGCCTTGAACAGGGAGCTGGGAAGCAGTTCCTGAATACAGCCTGGTGAGACCACGGTGGCACTGGAGGGCTGCTTGCTTGGCAGGTTTCTCTTTGCTTACTTTAGAAATGCATCCTACAGATCAACTGCCTCTCTTAGAAGATAAAATATAGGGAATGTGGAAGGGTACTTTGGAAAAAATCCAAAAACAAACAAACAAACGTGCCTCTTGGACTAAGGTAGGTAGCAAAATGGGAAGCAGCACAGTGAGTGGCACTTGTTGTTGCTTTCAGTGGTGGTTGGAGCTACAAGGCTGAGTGATGGTAAGAAGGGGAAAACGTGACAACATTTTCAGAGACAACACGTTTAGGTAAATGACCTACCAAATATCAATGTTCTGTGTAAGTACTCAGAATGAAAAAGTTCCTACGTATTTTTAACTGACTCAAAGGAAATAATTAGCCTTGTTGATCTGGCATATAAAAGAAATCTCCGTAACTCAAACCTGATCAACTCTCAAGACAGTTTCATTTGGCACCCTGCAAGTGTGCAGAATGTCTCCCCGTTGGGCTATAGAAAATACCAACACATGGCCACCTGTGCATGGACGCAAAGGTCATACTGGGGCAAGCAACGTACCCTCGCCAAGATGCAGGACAAACACAACTGGACCGTGAGGTCTCAAAAGGGTCAAAGAGCACGTGGCTGGAAATGACAAAGTAAAGCAGGTAGAGGAAAACTGTGCACAGAATCCAAGGGAAAGGGGAAAATATTTTCTATTAGGGACGATAAAAAGACAGATTTGATGTACACATAGAAGTGCTCCCGACTAGAAGCAATCACTGAGACTTCAGAGTGGGAAAAGATGGGAGATGAAGGTAGAAAGTGAAGGATCTTTATGGGAAGGATATGAGCAAGTTGCAGTGAGAAGACATGCCAATGTTTAAGGACCTGACTATGAAAACATGTAGTGATGGTCACCGCAAAGCTAACCACGGGCAGATGGGAAAGCAAAGGTGCAGAAAACTCGGGAAACCTAATATGGTGACTAAAACTTGCAATGTCAAACTTCCCAACAAGGACATCTCTAGAATGGCTACCTGCCACTGCACCAACTAAAGTCAGTGGATTTTACAATGAAAAGTAGTAGGTCATGAGACTACACGTACACGTGCTTTTGGGCCTGAACAAGAGGGTGTATGTCACCAAAAGTGAGAACAGAAACTAACAAAAATCCTTCCCAGGAGCAAGGGGACTAACTGTAGCCTTGTGAAAGACACCAGTGGTCACCCAGGGACACGACGACATGTCATGGAAAAGATGAGGCCTGTTATCATTACTATCTGCACTGTTTCCCAAACCTGAAATTAAGGGATTAAAAGAACCATTGCAAAACAGCAGAGCAGATAGCATAGCTTGTAGCATATGGAACTTGAAAAAGAAAGCTTCGTACCAGTGGAAGAGAAGAAGAGGGGCAGGAGAGGCACCAGGTCGTCCCAAGACACTTTGGCAAGTGCACTGACAGCAGCAGGAGACCGGACTCTGGTAAATCAGCTGCTTTGGCAGGGTTTTGTCAGTCACCAAAGAATGAAAGAAAGCTCCAAAGCAGAGCTGCAGCTGGGTGTGAAGGGAGACGGCAGCCCTGGATTGCTCATGGCCTCGTTGGGAAGGGACAGGGCCCCCCGTACATTGCTGTGGTGTGGTGCAGGCTCCGGCATGCACAGTAGGCACTGCAGCTGAGGCTGAGACTTGAAATACCCTTCCGGAGTGCTGCGAGTGCCAGAAATACTTACCAGCCTTATTCCAAGCACAAGGGAGTCTGGCAGGAGTGAAAGCATCCATTGATCATGTGCCATGCGGGGGCAGGCAGTGATCAGAATCCCAAATGAAGGAGGACACTGAGGCAGCCAAGAAGATACAACCCAAACCTCAGCTGAGCCAAATGTCAATCCCAGACAATTTAATTATGTCTGGAGAAAACAGCCACAAAAGGAGTAGAGCCTGCTGATTATTAGCAACAGTGAACAAGCTGAGAATGAAAGAGGTAAACAAGGAAATTTAGAAACTGCAAAGGAGGTTAAAACAGGTTGATGTGTTCACACCCAGCAATGCAGCTCAAACACTTACTAAAGAAACTGCTTTGCTCAGATACGGAATAAATATGGCAGCTAGAGCAACGGACAGAGAGAAAAGGTGAGAGCAAAGGTTTGAAGCACCTACCAGCATCACCACTCAGCACCTTCTCCTCCTTCCCCTTCCACCACCACCATCAGGCTTATGCTGCAGGCCAAAATGCGGCTGTAAATAAATAATAGGACTTTCCCAGGCTATGGCAATGACTGTAAAATGTTCCATGGTCTCTGGCTCCCACCGTCACAAGTGTCTATTTCGTTAGGATGAGCGTACTTTTTATTCTTAAACTGTAGTCCATCAAAGAGCGTGACATCTCTTGATGTGCAGCACAGATTTAACATGCTCGGTGAAGCTGAGATGATGATCAAGTGTCTGCTTTCGGAAAGCTGCTAAACTGAAAACAAAAAGTCACTGGAAGAGATCCAGTTGTCCACAGGGGAGCCGAAGGAAGGAGAGGTGGCGTGTCACCCCAGAAACACGGGAGGCACCACAAGGGCAGGGGATGCAGTTTGGCAAGTGGTCATCCCCGGGCTCTACAGCACCCCAGTAGCAATTGCTCCTGAACTACTGCATTGCCATAGAAAAGGCAGAGACAGGGAGGAGCACCCTGGCAGGTAATGGTGAGTGCCTTTGGAAGCACCTTGAAAGTTTCAACAGTAGGAGTCCAGAATTGCTGCCCGTGTGCCACCAGTATGTCAGCGTGCTCAGCTTTTGTATCTCTAGCAAAAAGGGGAGAGTGAGGAAGGAAGCACAGCCAAAGAGGAAATACCACAACCAGCAGAAAAACCTCAAAGTAAAGGGTGGTGTAATCAGCCCTCCCATACCCATGCCCGACGTGAACGCGCAGCCATTTCGGGAGCGTTCATGGAAAGTGCAGACACGGTATTTCCCACGGCGCTGGGGAGGAGAGCACGCAAGGGGGAGTGTGAGAAAGTGCTCTGCAGTGGCTCTGCTGACTGCCTTGAAAAAGGAGAGAAAACAGCCTGAAGTCCAGGGGTGGGCGGTGCGAAGGACCCGTTTCCATCCCGAGAGATTCAAGCATGAAGCTGGCTGACAGGGCTCAAATCAGCTGTGCTACACCCGTGCTGCTCTTTGTGGCATCCCGAGTGCTCCAGCTGTGCTCACGCCTGAGCCCTCCAGTAAATAAATCATATTTCAAGCACAGCAGAGTTATGGAATCAACTGAAGTATTTATGGACTTTTAATGTCAGGCTGCGGCTCCCAGATACGCACAGCTTTTTTTAGGTCCAAATGTGCTCTGGGCGATTGGTAGCCGGGAGTTTATCATCACCCGATAACCGCTATCATTTTAACTAGCAAAATCCGACTTCTGAAAGGGCCTCGGTCTGTCCCCCACCTTACTTTAATTTACTAGGTTGCACCATATCCCCATCTGGCATTTGGCCAGAGCTTTGTTTTTGTTTTGTTTTGTTTTGTTGTTCTCCCCTTGAGTTATTCAAGAAGATGCAGAGCTGGCTGAGTACAGTAGGTCATTGTTTGTCTTTTAAAGTAGTCACTGGATTTATTTGAATGGGGATTAGAAAGACTCAGAATGTTTTCTTTAAATTGACATAGTAGCCTACAATTTTAAAATGGTAATTTTGGTCCATTATATTGATTTGTAGTTAAAAGACTTTGACGTTTTTACTACACTATGAAGAAAGCAGTAAGTATTGCTGCTGTGAAAACCAACACTTTTAAAATTTTGTTCAAGACGGTGAAACAACAGATGCACAAGTCCCATTGAAATTAAATGAAAATTGACCTCTCACCCCTGTAAGCTGCTCGGTAAAGCTCACTTAGAACACGTGCAGAAGTTTTACACACAATTAGTATTTCCTATCATTCCTCATACAACTTCACGTATTGTCATTTTGGAAAAAAGGAATTGGAAGGGCATTCCTGACAGCGTTACTGACACGGAAGACTGTTTCAGCCCTTTCCTTAACTCTCTTTATCTCTGAAGCCCCACACCTCAGTTTAGCTGCATGTGGTGCTGGCATCGATACAGTACAGAAGGAAACCTCAGCCTAGCTTACCTTTCTTTCAACTCAATTCCACCTCCAGCTGCATCCATTACTTTATCCTATGCCCTTCCAAAAAATAACAGAGCTTCTGTAGAGCAAAGGAGCTTTGAAGAAGCCCTCCAGGTTTCCTTTATCGGAGGGTGGAGCACTGGCTAGCCAGGATGCCCGTTGCTCCACCAGCCTTATGCCAGCAGCTGGTGTGGATCCAGTGTACCTGAGGGGTTGCTGCAGCAGTTTCTGGCTGTCCTCGTGTCTAACTTAGGGAGATGGACACGGGTTATGTCAGTAACTCCCTTTCACGTGAACCCAAGGAAAGCTGAAGACGTGCCACTCCTTTCTCCCCCTAAGTTTGTATGGAGCTCGTCCCTGTGCAGCCCATGACACTTTGCTGGTTTTGCCCATCCTTAAGGCTTTTGTTGTGCTTCCACCCTCTGTCAAAGATCAGTTCAGTGAGCAAGTGCTGACTGTGTACAGCTCCTTTCTGTACTTGCTGCCTTACCGGTAAGCTAACCCAGCTGCTAATACCTCATTTCTGCAGTGGTATTATCTGCATGTTTGCAGACAAGGCCGAACGAAGCTGGGCTGTAGGAAAGGAATGCTTAATTATTTGCTGCCCGTCTCCTGCACAAGGTTCCGCATGAAAACCATGGGATTTTATTCTTGTCGCTGGAGGGAAAGGAACGGGGAAAAATGAAGTGCTTAGAAACCCCTTTCTTCCCTAATCGTGCTGTGTCTTCCCAAACCATTTAGTCATTCTCCGTGCACACTCACTGGGGTAACAATAATAACACTAATAACAACAAAAATAACTGAAATACCATAAAGGGAAACTAATTAGTAAGTGTCACAGTACCTTTTCTGTGTGTTTGCTAAACTGCAGAGGAAACACTCACATCTGTGTGCTGATGGCAGGTGAGTAACGAGAGCGCAGCCTCCTCTCAATATATATCCTCCAACAATTTCAGAATCCGTAAATATCAAAAAATAGCACTCAGTAATTTGTTCTCTCTGTCTCTTTGCATGCATATCCTCATACGTCTGAGACTCCATTCTGTAAGAATGCCAAAAAAGAAGAAAGAAAAAAAGAAAAAAAAAAAAAAAGCCTTACCGTCCCAAAAGCTAAACTCAATTGCAGCTCATCAGCAATACTTCTGAAGGCTTTTTGATGGCCACTTCTCTGCCTTTGAACACATCTTTGGCATTCAGGTCCTTGGGATGGAGGCATTTACTGGTTTGGTTTTGAGGCTGCATCTGGCACGTGCTGAGTGTCTTTTAGAATCCGTGCAATTGCACATCACTGCACGGCTCATAAAATCAACTGCTGTGGTTAGGCATTCACAGCACAACTCCAACCCTAACTCGCCTCCTCGTATTGACAAGGCGTTTGCTTTGGGGTGTGTTATCTACAATAATGCTCGCTATTTGCCTAGCCTAGCCAAGAAAACAATGAATAAGACATCTACCATCCAGGTCCTGGCTTTCTTGGTTTAATAGTAAAGAAAACGTGATATTTTCTGTTGCAGAGAGACTCTATCTGAATGTCTTTGTCGAAAATTTCCTCTCCCTCCGCTGACGCGCAGTGTGTTGCCAGCCATGTGATTGCCTTTGTCCTATCCAAAGGGGGACTAGCCTTCAGCAATGCTGCAAAAATGTAAGTCATAATGCACTTTGAGAAAATTACTCTGAAAGTGGAAAAAAGAAGCTTGAAAAGCACTTTGAGGTGTAAGCTATTACGTAAAAGGTCAGTTGTTATTGTCGTTACTTTATTAGTCATTATTGTTGATAATGATGAAAATGCTTGCCTGGCTTCAAAAAGGTCATCGTTTCTGCCGCCGTTCAATTCCATTTTGAAGTCTGAAGTCTTCATCCCTCTAACTCTGTGCTGATTAACTTTGAGTTTGCTAAGGAAGCAAGGCTAATTCAATCACATAGGTTGATTTTCAGTCCAGGTAACCTCGACGGTTTTTAAATTCAATGGCCAATTTAAGCAAATTTGACAGAGGGCCAAAGATGTCAAAGATAAAAATTTCCTGTGGGTTGCATGAAAGCGGGAAGCCGTGTAGAAAAGGCCCTATTAATGTTCCCAGCTGAGGGAAAGGGTACAGTGTGAGCATAACTGCTATTATGCAGTACAAAGTCCTCCTAGGTGCTGAGCCTCAAGCCATAAATCGGTAGAAAACCAGGTCTCACTGGATCTAGTCTTCAAACACTTCTTTGTTATTCTCTCTCGATAACAAACCCAATAACCTTCTAAGTAAAGATTTGAATTGTAGATGACAATAAATCCTGTGCTGGCATGTAAAGTTGATCCTCAGTGTTTTTCATAGCTCACCAAGCCTACAGGGTGTGGTATTGCTTTTCTTGAAGGCTGCCAAGTTTTCCGCTTGGTTGCCCTGTTTTCCTGTGCGGCGGTGGAGGTGTGCTGAATACAGCTCCATGGCTTATCTTCATTTTCTTCGCTCTTTCCTGACTACCTCTCAGTCCCCAGCTCAGATCAGTTTCTTTTTGCTTTGCCCCGTCATCATCTACTTTTTAACATACTCAGCATGTGATCTATGTTCTTGTCCCTTACCTAAGCAACGCTGCCACTCACCTACGACAAGTTCCTGTGCCTATGAATATGGGTGTTTGGATCCAACTGCAGCAGGAAGCTTTATATAACAAAATCATAAATTATTTCTAAATTGGTTTCTTGCTTACTAACGAGATTTTTTCTGTAAGGGAATGAAATTCCAAATCCAAACTCATCTGTCTTACCCCCCACTGCCAACTTCAGTTCATGAAGCGTGAGACTTCAGTTCTACATTCTGGGAACAGATTGTGGGGCAGCCAAAATAACTTTAGTCTGCCCTCTCCATTTTGGATGGGACTAGGATTAGCTGAAATGAAAACTAAACCCAAAAGGTTCAGCAAATATTAATTTGTATTTTATGGAAAATCAGGTTGGACTGCATTGCAGCTTTTTTTTTTTTTTTCTCTCTTTTTTTTCCCGTATCTAATTACAATCTTTAAAATGTCATGGCACCAAAGTCTGTAGACACAGCACACTCTAAATGAACAGGGAAAATGATTTTAGAAAGTAAATCACAGTTTCATACACATGAGTAACCTCTGTGCTACTTGACCAATAGACTTAGCGCAGTGTTTCTGTACTTGCAGTCCACCAGCTAAAATCCCTTCGATTCTAGTGCTCCACCGAAAAACTGCTCACTCATACTCTGCGGGCATCCTACGCTCACTGAAATTATTCACCAAATAATTTAGAAGAACGGATAAATTTGATGAAAATCATGCCCCTACTCATGGACAATTACCAAAGGAGGGGGAGGACCCGGAGAACTGATCAGGTTCATTATTCACTGTCACCGAAAATTATTCACCTGGCTCTGCTCCCAAGGCTCCATATGTAAATCACGGCAGGCGCAAGCGGAGGGGCCGCGTTTGCCAAACAAGTTGAGCGGTGGCGGCGGCGCTCGGCTAATGGCTTCGGTCCCGCCACGGCTTCAGCACTAAATCAGGAGATGCAGCGGGGCCGAGTGACACTAAATATCTACTTTTAGGCGACATCTAATCAGCTAAAGAACCGTTTCCAAATGAGCCACAGATAGCGCGTGTGGCCGCTGGTAATTTATCCCCTTCCCATCGCTATTGACAATATGAAATAGAGTCTCTTAGCGCTGGGGTTATCCGGCCATTACGGCGCATAAAATATTGATGCAAATTAATGTAAAAAAGCTGAAGTTCCTGTAATTCCAGCGAGATACGGAGCCCGGATTTCTCCCGAAGCCCGGCCATTAGGACGCAGCGCTGCGGCGGGGGGTGGGCGCGGCGGGGACCTGCAATCCGTGCCGGCGACACTAGGTGGCAAGGCAGCGCCAGCTATCGCCGCTCCGGCCGGCACCCCCGGGTCCCCAAAAACAGCGGATCCCCGTGGGATGGGGCCCGCTGGGACCCCTCGCCTTCGTGGGGCGAGCCGTCGGGGTCGGGTGTCGCTCCTGAGGGGGACAAAAGGGACGCACCCATGGATATTTTCCTTACGGCTGTCGCCGGCGTTGGTTTTTCGCTTTGCCCCCAGAAAAAGCTCTGGACCGTATGCGAGACGAGCAGCCCTCCCTCCAAGGGAGATTAACCAGCAAACGTGGGTGAAAGCTTGCCTCGTCTCCTTATTGAACAAAAAGAGATTTGCGTTTGATAGTCCCACGGGGAAACAGCTCTCCCTTCAACTTTGTGTCAGTCTACGCGTTGGCTGTTTTACTGTGTGCGAGAAGCTACCAGCTATGCAGTTAGGCTGCGAGGTATTTTTATTAGGAGTCTGTTCTCCTCTTTCTCGTGCACAGATAATATCTGTTTATGCTAAAAGGAGTTTACAGGGGAGAGGTGGAATCTCCGGGATCCGGTTCTGGATCAAATCACCAAAATCTTCAAGGCCTAAGGCGAAGAAAGCACTGATCTTGGTGTTACCATCCTATTTTTTTGTAAGGGAATTACGGTTATGTCAATAAACTCCTCTTCACAACTGTAACCTTTTAGTTTATCCTATTTTGGGGGTAGCATCTGATCCCACACCATACCTAGCCATTGCCTCGGTTTAAGTTGGAGGTGGACTCAAAGAATTGGGGGTGGAAAAGGCACTATCCAAAGTGCTCCGTCCTTTTAACCATTGGGAACTCAGAGAGCTGACCTCAAGTACACTGTTCCTATCCCCTGTGGCAGCAAGGCAGTTTATAAGGCTCTGGATGCTAATTGTTGTGACGGGACTCCCTTGGGGATGTCTTATGCACAGTCCTCTTCCCTGGGCGCAGTTGAGCCCATGGCCCAACTGGCCACTCGTTGTTGAAGCATGGCTTCCGAAGCAGAGATTTCACTCAGAAAGTTTTGCAGAAGCTTTGAGTGGTGTCCATCCTTTTATGTTGGATCCCCTTGTAATGCTCAGTCCTTCCCGCTCTCCCTGCCTCTGTGAGGTGTCGGTCAGGCAGTCCCAAATCACCTTCCCTGACGAAGCTCATCAGATGATGGGGTTGTGTCAGTTCCCAAACTCTGCACTTGGGGGTGAAAAGCGTCAGTAAGACAGTGATCTCAGGGTGTTTTCTCCCCAGAGAGGAGAGAAAACTTGACAGTTGCCAAGTCCAGATAACCTCTCCATTTAGGACAGGGAGGGGCTAACGTGAAAAAATCCTGCTTTCTGTTGGTGTGGCTCGTAGCAAGTAAGACGTATTGTGCTCGTCCTCGAGCATTTAAATAACGGTCTCACTCTGTACGAGCCAACTTATAATAAGAATGAAAAAATAACTATGGATCATGAAACAAGCAGGAATGGATAATCAATTTTTATCACTAATATTGTGGGCAAGGCCAATAACTCTGAATGAGTTATGAACGACTTTCTGTGCTCTGAGCGGATGTGCCTCCTTTTCAGGCAGCCTCCTTTTAGCCCTGTCTTAATAACAGAGATATTATGTATTATATGTTGAGGTACACGTATTAAACCATTTTTTCATTGTCTGTCATGTTTCTTTTTAAAATGTAGGAGTGTGAAATTCACACAGGTGGGCTGGCAGCGGGAGGCACCATGCCGATGGAAGAGAAAAGCCTTTCAGCTTTACAAACATGGGTTCAAATCAAGCTTAAGTAAGTGACAAGCGAAATGGGGCTATTGATTTCAATCTAGTCCTGTTTGGCTACCGCTAAAACTCGGCACAACGGTGTCTGAGCGCTTAAAGGGGCACTGTCAGCTAAACGATAACTCTTCTGCTGGAAAACATCGGTAGCCTTATTTATACCAGTTGAGATTACTGGATTGGTTGAGATTACTGGAGGTGAAAAACATCTGAGAGTAAATTTATCTCCCCTGTGTTGGGAGGTGTGTTGGAACATTTGGCGGTGCTCTCTGTACCCCAATTCTCCTTTCCAGTTACGCAGCAGAGCACATGTGGAGCACGCACGCAGGTCAGGATGGGAAAACTTTTTCTTGATTGTCAAGTCAGAAATCCTCTGGTACCTGCAGAAGTGAAAAACCTGGCCTCTGGTTGATGATGGGCATGGACAGATGGCACAAGGCACTGGGAAGGGGAGAAAAATGCGCTTTATGCAGGGGGAAATACAGCTGTTAGGCTGTAAAATGCACCAGGAGGCCTCTCGGTCTCGACAAAACTCTTTGTAACTTCATTTTGAAAAACAACTCAAAAAGCTCCATTTGTGTCCAAAGCTCGGCTTTCCCCATAGCTGCTTTGCCCCCAAATCCCCGTCCTGAGGTGAGCTGCTCAGGCCCGCAGCAGCGGTCAGAACCGGGGTTAAAATGCGAAGGATTCTTGCTCTCGCAGGGCTCTTTTATCCTCCTGATCCAGCTCCCCTGCAGCACTTCTCCCGCTGCTGTTCAAAGACTCAGCAGGGCTCAGCGATCGGCCCTGTGGCTGCCCCTCCGCTTCCTTGCACTGGGGGATTTGTGTCAGAAGTTCAGCACCGCTAAATGTCATTTTGAGTGATTTTGTAGTTCTAGGTTAATAAACTGCCTGGCATCGTGGAGGAGCTGAACCGTGCATTACTCCAGTTGCTACGGTGAGCCTTTTTCTTAGCCGTGCATGTAAAATATGCAGTTCGGAACGATTCTCAATAGCCCGACGCTTCCAGATTCACATTTTTAATTAAACAGCATTTTCTTTCTTCTGTTTCTAAATGGGCACATGCCTCTCCCATGCAGCGGGGCTTCAATCTCACTGACATCCATGACTGGGACCTCGTAGCTGCAAAGCTTCATTCTGGCCACAGAGAAGAAAACAGCAGAGAATAGTGAAAGACCATAACTTATGCCAAGCAAGCCCTTTATGCAATTATTATTGTTTTTATTAAATTACATGGAAAAAGATCTTAGCAATTCAAAGCGTCTTCGTAGTGACCCGGCTTCAACATTGTCTAAAGATTATGTTCGGCCCTAGTGCAGGGAGGCTGTTTTTCAGTTTAGCAGGGGAATGGAGTGAGACCCCTGACCCAGGAAGAATGAGGAGCAGTATAAAAGAACTGCTGGTGGTACTGTCTGCAGTGTAGTATAAACACACATGCAAAAGGGCTGGATTTCTACTGCTGTTCTGAAAATGACTTTAAAACACATGCAATTATGTGCTTTGAGATATGTATTCCAGTACTTTCCTTGATGCTGTGGGAAGTGGAATGCCTAGTTATGGAAAAGATCGCTTTTCATGCCGTGGACTGCTGAACGCTGCATGTGTCTGCTCTGAAACCAAAATTTGCTCTAGTTTGAGGAGAGGAACACAGTCTAGGGTTTTTTGCTGGCTTTCGCAGCTGTGGAGGAACAAGCCAGATGCAAGGAGGACCAGACAACTCCTGATTTACCTATCGGTAAGGTACTTCTGCCTGGGACCTGGAACAAAAGGCAGCTTTTGTTCCGGACCCCGTTGGGCGCTGCAGCGCGTGGCACCGGCGGGGTATCTGCCAGCGCGCTTCTGTCCGCTCCCATTTCTTCCCGCAGGCACCGTGGTCTGTATCTCTCGCTAGCCTGGCCACAGCTTTCAGAAACATTCAATAAATCAACAGTTAAAAGGGAAGAGTAGACATGGGGAGCAGGTGCTTATTATCTGTGCATCTCTGGAGAAGAATAACCCACAGAGTATTTCCATGCCCATTTGAAATGGAATATGACCATGACCCTGCAAGTGGCTCTGCTTGAATTGTTCCTGGCATCATGTTTTACTCCTAATATTTTCATTGTCTGCCTCCACCAGTTTTACCTCCCACTGTAGCATTAATTTTGCATGTGAATATGGAGGCTGTGCTTTAAATAATACAGCATATGCTTTTTATTTGCCATGTAGAATAATATTTTTTTGGCTGATTTATGTTCCACCTGGACAAAATTATTTTTTATGATGGGTTTATTTCATTTGTTCCCACTTCCCCAAATGGGGGGGAAAAAAAGGAGGTCTTGTAAACCAATAACGATGGATACAGAAACCCGCTTTGAAACACAAACTTACTGAAAAAACAGATTCTCTCCAGCCATGCAAATGAAAAAGTGCTGTTGTAGTAATTTTAAGCTAGCAAATGCACGGCACTACTGGAGAGGGTAATCCTCAGACTTCTGCATCGCCCCTTACACAATGTTGGGAGGATGGAGGAATTATACATATGGTTAGAGCATGGATTTAATTTAACTCTTTTCAGAACTTCATCAAGAAACAAAGCCAGGACAAAACCCTGTGGTCTTTAGGTTTGTGGACTTGCTGCAGAACTTTAAAGGAGAAGCTGCCAAATCCACTTCATTTCCGTTTTTCACAAGAGCTGCAGAAAAACATGTTGTTTGCTATTGAAACAAGTTACTTCTCCTGGCAAGTAGCTTCAAAGAGTTAATTTGGGGCTTAATAACAACAACAACAAAAATTGTTTGGTGTACCTTGTTCTGTGTTTTACAACCCTGGAACAGACTGGCCGTATTTTTATGTTAATCTATCACCTACAGAAATACATCGACAGATTTATTAAGAAAAAAATATGCCATATGTAAAGCTTAGCACAATTTAGTTCTGATTTTGACTTCCAGCTTTAGGTGCTTTTTGTAAAGCAACCAAATGTTAATCATACAAATCCACAATAGCCATCGCAGTCAGAGAGCTCTGGGTCTATTTTTGGTTGTAATAGTTGCCTTTAACCATACAGCATCCTCCAGCCAAAACCTCATCGTAATAGGAGTGCATGTAACAGGGACACATAACGCCTCCACGTCAGCTCTGAACTGCAGAGCTGGGAGAAGGAAGAGATCCTTCAGGAGCAGCTTCCCTTTTAACACCGGATCCAACAGGAAAGGTAGGACTTCCACAGGAAAATCCTGCTGCTGCTAGCCCCGTCCCATAGCTCCCCAATGGGTGGTAGGGATCCAAGCTGAAGTCTCGGCATCCTCTAGCAGCAAGTGGAAGATTCGTTCTTGTTCAGACCCTCTTTGCCCCAGACAAAGCCCCGTTCCCACCCCTCGTCCTGCCACATCCTAAATCCTAGCTCCACTAGCTAGCACGGAAAGCTTCAGCGGATCTGGCACACCTCTGTTCTGCTCCATCTTCTCCTTCCGAGCACCGCGTGTAAAATCTATCAACAGCCGGCCAGGCGTTGAAAATCAGGTGGGAATGTAAACGAAAATGTGGGAATGTAACCTATGGGACGGGTGTGTGTTGGATTTGTTCCACCGTCGTCCCAGCCCCGAGCCTCTCCGGTGAAAACAGAGCTCACCTTCTTCCGCCAGCTCCTCGGGGCGAAGGCAGCTCCTGCAGGAACGGCGAGCGTGCAGAGGCGAAGGGAAGGGATAACAGTATAGTAAAGCTTCAGTAGATGGTGCTAGACAGGTGCAAAAGACACCAGCTCGCCATCTGAGAATACCTGCAAGATTTACCCCTAAGCTAAGCGGTTTAGAAAATGTGCAATTTAGATTTATCAGTTCAGGAGGGAGATTCAGATAAAAACAGTTGAGCCGGTGAGATTATTAAATGCAGAGCCCTGCGCTGAGACAATGCCCGCGTTACCACCTGCGCTGACAAAGGGGGAACGGGGGGACGGGCCCCCCGAGGCACACAGGCAGGCGCGTGGAAGTCAAGGCACGGCGGGGTCTGGGGAGGGACGGGCAAGCAGAGGGCTTGTCCCCTCTGTCTGGGGACTTCTCCATCGAGATGGAAGCGGGGTGGGCAGCAGGAACCGCACGGACGCTGCAGGTGATGCCCTTCCTGATGGCAGTCCCCGGGTACCGAACCCTGCACGACGCAGGGTGGAAAGGCTGCGGTGGACGCTGCGCTCGGAGCAGCGCCAGGCCGGCCCTGGGCCCTGGCTGAGCAGCCCCGGCCAGGCAGGGCAGCGGAGGCGGCAGCGCGAGCCTCGGGAGGAGAAAATTGCGTGATGTATCGCCACTCAGGAGCGCCCGCTGGAGAGCTGTTTGGAGTGAGATTGCGGTCTCAGAGGAGGCTCTCGTGCCTCTCGGTCACAGGGTTACCACGCTGATGCAGTTGCAGCTCGGATGCGGGAGGTAGGAGGGATTTAAGCGATGGCCGGAAAGAAAAGCTGGATCAAACCTCCACGAACCCTGTTCAGATTAACCCAGTTTCCCGAGTCCCCAGCTCTGAGGGTCTTGAAACTGGCCAAATTGATTCTTTTCCCTTAAACAGAAGAAGAAAATTGCGAAGGAGAGGATGAAGTTTATACTGCAGCCAAGAGTTTACAAGCAACATTTAAGACTGAAGAGAAACAAAGCTCCCCAACACAAGAGCTTGTGCAGTGCAAAGGTCTCATTTCTGCTCACTCCAGTTTGATATCAGCACGGCCAGGTGGATTTCTCTGCATTTACACAAGAGAGAGAAAATCAGGCTCGGTATCGCACTCTTTTCTGCTTCATCCTCTTCAGATTCAAGTTGATGGGGTTTTTCCTTTTTTTTTTTTTTTTTTTTTTTTTTTTTTTTTTTTCTTTTTGTGGTAAATTCCTGTTATTAATGCAGGAGGAAAAAAAAACCCTCAGATCCCTGGCGCATCCTTGGAGTGGCTGCAGCCGCATCGCGGATGACTAGGCAACTGCTACCGTGCCACATAATGAGGAGCACGCCTGCTGCACGGGGAGATACTAATGAGGGAGCTACAGCCCCCTCAGCCCTCTCCAGTAAATCCACGTCTGCAGGCCGTGTTTTATTTATCAGGCTTATTATGGCAGTGCTAAGGAGCCGTTTGAAAGGGATCACCATTGTCCTGGGCACCGCACGTCACAGTGCCTACTCTGACTGCCTACTCTGATGGGCTTACAGTGGGGACAGATGAGGCTGGCAAAAGGTGGGGGGGAGGGATGCAGCACGGGAGCAGCGCGCACCACGCCGCGGGAGCATTCCCCAGCTCCTGTCTGGGGGATTTCAGGCTGCTTTGACCCGCTAGTGGTAGCTGAGCGCTGCTTGCGAGGGACTCCAGGCCCCCGGCTAGCAGCCTGAGGCTGAACTTGGGATGATTTCCAGGAATGCTGCTGAGGAAGCCGGGGCTTGGCAGGCCGCCGAGCGCAAGCTGCAGAGCCGTGCGGCTCCGAGGGCCTTCCCGGCAGCCCCACGCCGGGCTGCCTCCCACCATGCCACGACCCTGTTCGCAGCAAGGCTCTGTCTGCAGCCTGCCGTGGCTCTGCACCTCGCGGGGGGAACGCTGCTGCTCCCTGCCATGACACAGCCTCGCTCGGAGCCGTGTGCTCGCTGGGAAGAGAGGGGATTTACGACCGCCACTGCCTTCTCCAAACGTCCTCCTCCTGAGCCGTCGTGCTCCTTCCCGGAGGTGTCCATTGCTGTTGGAGGATCGTTCCTTTCACAGAGGAGCTGCAGAACCAGGAGGAAGAGGCAGCCACGTGAACGACGGGGGAAACGCGAGTAAATCTTTGCAAAAGTTATGCCTCAGATCTCAGCGGGACTCAGACAAATTGGTCTGCATTCCTTTAACGTATTAGGTTTCTACTTACCCTGTTCATTAGCATGTTAAGCTACAAGCGCTGATTATACGAAACTCATGGAGAGACATCAATTAAAATGATAAATTACATACGTTCCTTCTGGATGAGAGGTAACGGGTTTCCTTGGTTCAGAGCTTGGTACGACTGGACTCAGAAAGGGAAAGGGTGAGAGAGAAGTGTTAAACAACAGCACCAGCCCCGCGCCAGCACGCACGCTGGGACCACCGCAGACAAAGGCGGTTGCCTGGTCGCTGCTGAAGAGCAAATTTTGGCATCGGCAGGCCCTGCACACGGTGCTGCCACAAATGCCAGCCCTTCTGGAAAACGGCCGGGTGCTGCCGCCGGCCACCACCAGCGCTGCTTCTCCAGCACCCACCTACCTCAGTGCTTCTAATTATGACTTACAGATTTATGGAGGACTTGACTTGCCGATACCAGAAGCGGCTCAGTAACAGACACAGATAAAGAAATACGTTAAGGAAGCGCTACTTGCATACAAAGCTTTGGGCCCCGGCATGACTCGGGTTAGAGATACACGTTTCTTGGGCTCACTCAGTCAGAGAGCCATGGGTCCCTGTCAGCGATACACATTATAATGTTATTCGCGGGTTTAACGATAAGCACACAGACGCGCAAGGCACATTACGATGCCTTTTAATTAAATGAGAGAGATTTAACGCTGCACATCAAAGCTGATCGGAACATAAGGAAGTTAAAAATAAAAATAAAAATAATAAATAAAAAAAAGACACCCGGCCGACCCGTGCCAGCCCGGCGCCTGAGGGGCTCCTGAGGCAGCACCCCCGTAACGGCTGCCCGCCGGCCGTTAGCCGATCCCCCACGCGCCGCCCCCCGGCCCCGCCCCTCCCCGCGGCTGCCCCGTCGCCACGGCAACGCGCTCCCCCCACGTGACCCGCGGCGGCCGCTCCCGGGAGGCCTCCTGTTACCAGGGACGCGGCGGGGGGGCTGCTCTTTCTGATTGGCCGCCCCCCCCCCCCCCGCTCTCCGATTGGCTGGGGGGGCCGCGGAGCCGGGCCGCCGATTGGCTGGGCGCGGAGGTGAGGCCGTGGGGTGATGCCGGCCGGCGGCCGCTGCCAGGCGGCTCCGCGCCGCGGGGGGCCGCGCGCGCGCGGGGCCGGGCCGTGCACGCGGGGGCCGTGCGCGCGCGGCCGCCGCGTCACGCCCGCCGCGCGGCCGGCAGCCAATGGGCGGGCGGCGGGAAGGCGGGCTGCACGCGGGGCCCGCGTGGCCCCGTCAGTCAGCGGCGGCCCCCTGGCGGAGGCGGGCGGGCGCCTGAGGCGGCGCCGTCCCCGCGGCCGCGGCCTCCCTCCCCCCCCTCCCTGCCTCCCTCCCCCGGCGTGGGGCGAGAGGCGGAGCCGCCGCCGAGCCGCGGGCCGCCGCCCGCCGCCTTTATCTGGCCCGGCGGCGCGGGGGGGTGGCACTGGGGAACACCTCGTCGGGAGATAGGCGCTTATAAATAGGGCGCCGGGGATGGGAGCGGGGACACGGGCGGCGGCGGGCTGACGGCGGCGGGGAGCGGCTGCGGGACACGGTGGGTGCCAGCGATCCGTGGGTGCCTTTGTTGTTGTTGTTATTTTGGGGGCTTTTTCCTGGCTTCTCGGGCGGAGGGGGGAGGATGGAGGCGGGCGGGCCGCCTGAAAAAGGCGGTGGGGCCGCCGATGGAGGCGGCTGCGGGGTGGGAGCGTGAAAAAACGTCGGTGCGGCACGAGCCCTAACCCGCGCTTCCCCGCAGGGCTTCCCCACGGGAAAGCAGGAGCCGAGGCACGGCGGAGGGCAGCCGGTGCGCCTAGCGAGGAGGAGGAGGAGGAGAAGGAGGAGGAAGAGGAGGAGGAGGTCGGCCCCGCCGTCATGATGCAGATCTGCGACTCGTACAGCCAGAAGTACTCCCTGTTCAACGCCATGAACCGCTTCATCGGCGCCGTCAACAACATGGACCAGACGGTGATGGTGCCCAGCCTGCTGCGCGACGTGCCGCTGCTGCTGGAGGAGCTGGACGCGGCGGGCGCCGTCTGCCCGGAGCGGGAGGCCGCGCTGCCGACGGGCAGCCCCGGCGCCTACTTCTCCCGGCGGGACATGTACAGCCACTACGTGCTGCTCAAGTCCATCCGCAACGACATCGAGTGGGGCGTGGTGCAGCAGCCGCCGGCCGCCGACGAGGCCGCCCGCAAGAAGGACAAGCTGGGCGGCGGGCCGGCCGAGGAGGGCGAGGCGGAGGAGGACCTGGAGCAGCAGTTCCACTACCACCTCAGCGGCCTGCACACGGTGCTCTCCAAGCTCACCCGCAAGGCCAACGTGCTCACCAACCGATACAAGCAGGAGATCGGCTTCGGCAGCTGGGGGCAGTGAGGGTGGGAGCGCGGGGCGGGGGACGGGGGGGACGGGACGGGACGGGACGGGGGCGGCGGCGGGAGCGGGGTTCCCTCCGCAGGGCCCCCCCCTTGTTTTGCACTACTTTCGTAACGGGGGTGGGGTCTCCCCGCGTGTTCCCGGGACTGCAGTCGTTTTTACCAACGCACAAACAGAGAGAGAGAGGTGTAAATTAATCGATACTAGTTTATTAATTTTTTTTCCTTTTTTTTTTTTTTTTTTTTTTTGTATGGTGTGGGGCGCGCTGTGCCTCTCTGGGCAGGGAGGGTGAATTTGTACGTGTATGAGCGGGTTGCATAGCTGGCCGGTCTGAGGCTGAAGACAAGCCGATGAAAATAACGAGACCGGCTTAAAATTGCTCGTCTTACCCGGGACGGGACCCGGTGGACTCGCAAACACCCCAGTTCACTGGGAGGATGAAGGGTGCCACGGTTGTACATGTACTGAAGCCTATTTAAAACTTTTTTACTCAGATGTAGAGTATATTCTAAAATAAATGCAAATGTATTGACTAAAAGTGACTTAACTTTTTGGTATGATTTATGTTTCATTAATTAAATGATATTTTTAACATCTGAAATTCATCTGTTGTTCTTATTTCTGGCACTGCCTTAATAGACACAGAAATCTCTGTGTGTGTAAGAGATTTGCTGGTTGGTTTTTGTTTTTTCTTTTTCCAAAGGGGTTGATTAGGTAGCGATGGTAACTCGGCAGATCTAAAACTGGCAAATGAGTGAATTGAGCACACCGTACGCGTCCCGAATGCTGGTCAGCTATTCCCAACCAAGTCGTGCAGAGGTTCTGTACGAGCAGGAGCGTGAAGGTCAGCGCCTCTTTAACAAAATCTGAGAAGATCGAGTCATGGCTGCTTGCAGGCAGCGATTCATGGGGGCTGGAGCGGAGCCTAGGAATGACTCTTGTTTTTTTTCAGGAGGTATCTGAATGTACTGCGGGCAGCGCTTTTCTCTGCCTCAGAATAGGTCTGGGACGCTTGCCTCCCCCGTCTCCTGCATCGCCTCCTCTCCTCCGCAGCCCTCTTCGGTAACTAGAAGTTAATTGGTTTTATGTTATGCGACTCGTATCGATTTCATTTTCTGTGTTCTTTATTATTCCATTTGCTGAAGTAAAGTGCCTCAGAATTGGGTCTTCGTATCATGTTTGCTGTTCAGGCTCGACCTCGAGTAAGTTCTAATATTAAAAGTGTACTTGATTACATTAAAATGTGTGTATAACCATTTAATAAATACATACACCTTCCATAAGGTATGAAGTCTTCAGGCAAGGACATGCTATGTGTGTAGGCACCTTCTTACACTGAGATTTCATTCTCTATTTGAGAGAATTTCATTCTCTATTTGAGAGTCTCTATTTGACTGCTCTCAAATTTGTTTCTGTCTTCTAAAGACTTTTCCTCTTAGCTTTAAGGAGTTTTATTTTGCTTACGTTGTGTTCCCTAGGATGTTGTGTGGTGTTTTTTTTTTTCAGCTCCTCTGTTAGTGCGTTGTAGTAAAGCACAGGCGCTCCAGGCATCGTACTAGTTGGTGTATGTTTGAGTAGTTAAAAGAATCAGCCCGCAAGTATGTTTAAAATGCATATTTTAGAAGACTTTCCCTTCTAAGGTAAAGGAGAACTTCAGGAGGCTGGATGATTTTTTTTTTTTTAAGCTTAGTGATGATTGTTCTCTTTTGTAATGTTTTTAGCCCTCCCTTCCCCTCCCCCCTTGGGAAGATGCCAGGAAAAAGTCCAGGGAGCCACGAGAGGGATTACCCTGGTTTCCCAACGCATCCGCTCGCCGGCACGGTCCTAGGGCACGGCCTGGCCGATGGGGTGCACAAGTCGGGATGCCTCGTGGTGGGGTTTTGCTCTCCTGAACCCCGCGGCGAGAAGAGGAACCGGTTTGGCCGTGCTGCCTTGTGCTCGGCCTGCTGAAAGCCGTGTTACAGCCCGGTTCGGAAGTGCTTGTAAAACTCCGGACTCAACCAGCTAACACAACAGCGCTAACTTTTGGACTCCTGCTAACTTCTCCCAGATTCAGACCGCCCTGTTTAAATGTTGCGCAAGAGGCAGCGAGCTGCTGAATTAGGGGATGAGTAACATCAGGAAAAGAGTTAGTGTTACGTTAGCGCAGGGTTGCCCTGTACGACATCTGTTCCGCTTTGCATCTTAAAAAAATAAAATAAATAAAAATCAGTGAAAGAGCAGCTAAAAACTAGCAGTATTTGGCAGTAAAGGAGGAATTCCCTTAGAAATACATCTGTGGGTAGCAGAGGATGGGGTTCTAGCAGGATGACATGGCATTTTGAGGGGATGACACAGCATTTTGAGGGTTTGTCCTGTGTGGGTGACCACCCCCGTGGTTCTCGAGCTGTGTGGGGCCCAGCCGCATGACCGGCAGCAGCCTGGGCAAGAAACCGCTGAGACACCCACCAGAAGAGACTCTGTCACCTTCCACCTGGGAACTGCTTCAGAGTTCCCCTTTTTCAAGGTTATCTGAGCGAATTGAGGCCGTGAGGATCAAGAAAACAATCTCATGGTGCGGGGGAGGGGAAAAAAAAAATCGGATATAAACAGGGATGTATGTCTCACGCAAAGGACAAGGAAGGGAGCTGCTGGTGGCTGGCACCGCTGAGGAAAGCAACTTTGCCTAAAAAGTGCTCGGGCAATTACATAAATACCAGCACCTGACACTGCAGTAAGCAAAGATGAAAATGCAAAGTTTTAGTGCCCGGATTTTGTATGTCAGTTGCTGGACTGGGAAAAAAAAATCCATTAGTGGTGCTAGATAATACAATTAAGTTTATTTTTAGGAGTCACATTTTCTTTTGAAGGACTGGATAACTTTAAGTGCTCTTGATTGGATACCAAGTCCAGCAAACCTTTAGTCTGCTCCAGTAAAGTGCTTTTGATACCTGTAAGTGATAATGAAATGTGACGCGAATCTTAAAATATCTTTATGATGCCAAATATTCTGATAAGTGTCTTTCTCTCCACGCCAGACCTGAACAGAAAGTCAGCTCGCGGAACTACAGTGGCCACGTGCAAACCAGTGGGATATACAGACGCACGGCGAGAAGCGGTTGTAGTTTTTAGCTCGCTGAAATTAAATAGGCCCGATATACAGTAAGCCAGACATTAGCAGAGTAATAAATAATGAGATTCAGAACAGTTTGCACTCACGAATTGATTACAGCCGAAGGGATCTTACAGCCAAGGAGCCTCAAGGACATTCCTCACGGGATGCATCAGTTAGTATATAAAAGTGCCCGGCACACGTCATTACAGTTTATGAGTTAATTCTTATTTTTGTATATACAAAAGAACAGGAGGACAAACAGGGGCAAAGCCGAGGTCTGGTCTCAAGGCACGTGTGTGTATATATGTATAAAATAAGGGTTTGGGGGGATTGGGCACAAGCCCTACAGCGAGAACGGCTTTCAAAGGCTGCTTTGACCATCAGCAGCTGTCCTGGACAGGCGACGGGGCTGTGCTGGATTAAGCGTGCGTTGCATGAATCATCTCTGCCTTTGGCACCATCGGGTTTTCTCTGTCCCCTCTCAGAGGTGGGCTGCTGTGTCCATTTCTGGTGGCTTTCCCTCCTGCTGGTGGCTTGCATTTCTCCTCGGCCTCCTCTCCTGGGCACAAGCCTCTCCTGCTGCGGCCAAGGGCTCGCTGCGGTCAGTACTCACTGGAAGGGGGTGGATGAGGCTGAGTCAGGCTAGGCTGTCATCTTCCTCCTGCCTCTCTGGAAGCTTTTTCTTGCAAAAGGTTTTTAACAGATCAAGATATCTGGGTTTTCTGCTCTGTTCTTCCTTCCTCTCTCCCCAGGCACTTGCACCAAGACACACGAGTCATCAGTAGCTCCAGCGAAAGATGCACTACCATCAGCGGCCAGATGGAAGGTTATATTAGGACGTCATTATTATGGAGTTAAGATCTGCTCCCTGTTCTACTAGAAGGAGAAAAAAAAAGATAGGAAGCTTCTCCTCTTTGTGCCTGTTCACTTGGTGCACAGCTTATCTCTCTGCGGACAAGTCTGCAGCGATTTCTCCCACAGACTTACTTCCCTGAAGCACTGAGTATGGGAGGGGATTGTCTGGAAGCACTGCTTTTTATTATTTATATCTTGCTAACAGCGTGCTAGGTACTATATTCCAAAGAGCTCAAGGATCTTACATGATGATATGCACAGTTTAAAAAAAAAGTAAAATAAAAGATCACGTTGGATTATAACCTGTCATAAAATCTGGACAGAGTGCATGCAAGGTGAGCGTTGTGATTGCAGTTCCAGCTTTGCATGCATTTTTCTGTTATTTGTCGTTGTCACTTTTAAACAAGCAGAAATACCCAAACATATTAGTTCTGAAGTTGCAAAACCATTTTTTGTTCCTGGCCACAGACTTGCACGGCGAGTTTGAGTCCAAATTAGTTTTAAGGATTTAAATTATAAGCTCCTTTCCAAAAGGAAATTTGCAAATAGGAGTGCAGTAATTGTACACCTCTTTGTTAGCCGCCAGCTGCCAGAATCAACACTCTTTATAAGAAGCAATATTCCTTCTCCTGTCAAATGATCTCATACTTACTTGATCCAGAGTGAGGGAAACACCTTCTAGTTTTTGTGCTTTTGAGTTTTCTTCTGCAAGAGGTGGAACAGGAGAAGCTTGGAGAGATAGGAAAGATAACCAGGGCCTGCACATTAAATCACGAGGCAGCAAATGAGCTTGTCTAGTGATGTTTGTAAGGTTTGTCACAGTACCAATTAGGGTGTTGTACCTTTTTATCATGTTTATCTACATACAAACGAACCTAATGTGATTCCTTCTTTTTGTTCCAGTCTGGTTTACCTTAGCAACTTTGGGCTACAGGCAACAGCGCTGTCGTCCCACAGGCACAGACGCACTGCTTGGGGCCGGGCCTTTTTAAACACATCTCCCTTTTCATCTGTGTTTGAACCGGGAAGGCAGGCACCGTGTCTGCAGCAATAACTCAGAGCAGGGTGATCCCCTCGCCGTGGGATTGCTGCTTTGTCATTGACATGCGTGCTGGTGCGGAGGGAGGAATGCGAGGGTAGTACAAGGTGAAGCTGCGTGCACCATGGCTGGGCTTTGCAGGAGAGCAGGGAGCACACAAAAAGGGGGCTCCCTCTGCCTCATCCCCCATAACTGCCCCAAAACTGGCATGGATTCTCACAGGGAGCCAAGGAAGGGCAATAATGGAGCATCCTCTCCCCGCTCCTGAGCGGCAGGGCTGCTGCCCACGGTCAGAGGGTTTTCGACCACATGCGGGGCAGGAGAGATTTATCCGAGGCCCATGCTGACAGCATTCGTGGTTTATCAAAACACCTGGAGGCTGGCAGATTAAAGACTTGCCAAGTCAGCACTTGTCTGCCGACAAGCAGATGTGGCATGGATGGAGGCTGTTTGAATGCAGAGATTAGATATGTTAGATAGGCTACACCCTTTCAGCTTTTTTTTTTTTATGGGTCTGCGGGAAGCCTGACTGGTCAGCTGCTTTCACTTACACTGCACTCGGCGGGGATCTTATTGGAATCCGAGAATGATTTTTTTTGCGTGCGAAGAAAGAGTTTCAGCTCTCCAATACTCGAGTGTAACATCCTGCTCCCCTTGTCTCTTTTGCAGGTGGATGGTCTAAAAGCAGACCCAAGGAGACACGAGGTCCCGATTAGGCATACCTAAAAGCATTTTTTCAAGTTTTAATATCTGTACTTCTGAGGTATTGTATTTCATCTTGCTCAGATTTGAAATGGCTTCCCCAGGCTTGTCAGCGGGAAAAGGGGAATGAGCATACTCCCCTGGAAGTCTGGAACTGAAGTCTGGTTTTCTTCAGGTTTCAGGTAGGATAAGCAACCTACAAGACTTCGTGCATGTTGTTCATTTACTTTACATTGCATTCCTATTATCAGATCATTTTGGAATTGGAATGCATGTATTTCTCATGGCAGTATTCCTTGAACCTGGTTGTATGCAACTAACTAAAGAGTTATGCAAATACGCGCTCGTTAGAGTATATTGACAGGTACACTGATACTTGACATTTTTGCAGGGCTAGTTACAAAATTGCCCATTTACATTGCTGAAGCTAGAAGCAGACAAAGCCACCAACTCAATACGTTAATGAAACTCCTGACCACAAAGGAGCCTGTCCCTGCAGCTGTGAACAGCTCACAGAGGAAACCTGCCATAGCCTTTCTTTCATCCAAACCTCTATTGACCTCACACATTTTTTATCTGAGTATCTGCCAGTGGGTGACACTCAGGATGGCTCAGACCACCTGCCTTGGTTGTTGCTTGCTCACTCAGGCTGCCCGTGGCCTTCACACATTTTCTTTACCCCCTGAAGACCATTTCTCCTAGGGCTTGTCCCTTCCCAATTCCCTTTCCCAGCTCTCTGAGGCTTTTCCTCCCTGGAATTCCTGGTAAACCAATCTCATTTCATTACCGAGAAAGGTCTCAGTTTTGAACTCAACTGTAATTGTCAGTAACAGCATGTTAGGTAATTCCATGATATTTCCTTGTCTGAATCATGTAATTAAACCTGGCTTCTTTTATTATCCTAGTATTTTTGATGTGGTGGCCCTGCTTTTCTGAGAATGTTTTGAGAGTGATGGCTGATCACCAGTCCATACTTTGACAAATATCAGAGTGCTGTGCTGAAGACAGAGCCAACAGTGCAGAAAGCTAGTTTCTGCTGCTAATGTGTACAGTGCTCGTCTTTTGATGTGCCCTAATAATTGCCATTAGTATTAATTGTAGCGTCACACTCACACTGAGAAGAAAGTACACCCCGTAGCGAGCCTATACAAAAACAAGGAAAAGCACAGGAGCTGGCAGATTGTGTTGTATACATTTATGATGTTGGCTTTTGAATTCAAGTTCAGTGTAATGCAAAAAGTGCCCCATGTAAACAAGTTGAGAAATCTGGTTTTAATGAAACAGAGCATGGATTTCTTTCAGCTTTCATTGGTATTCTTCTTACAGTATTAATGAAGGCTAAAATAATTCCTCATCTAGGTAAATGTAAGCATGTAAGTCTTGTTTTTAAGACCAAACTAAGAATACACATACTGTTTTCAAAGGGCTATGTATTTTAAAACACAGAGGTGGCTGTTTCTTGGTTGGCTTAAGTCTGTGCAGCACCGAGAGGGCTGGTCCTGTCCTGTCCCCTGTCCTCCACTAAAGCTCCTGCAGCGATGCTGGTACCAGACCAAAGAACTGATCCAGCTGAAAACTAGCATGCGCAAAAAAGCTTCCAGCTGTACTAATTCCATCATTCAGGGAACATGTAGCTGTGTTAGCAGCAGTAGCAGTGCAGAAGGAGGGTTGGGAACACACTGCCGGGAGGCAGAGTGGGACCTTCCCTGCTGGCAGCCACTTTCACATTGATGGTATTAAACCAGTTGTGAAAGTGTACTCTGAGCTCCATCTTCAAAAGGTATTTGTATGCTGATGAGCCTGAGTATCACTGAAACCAGCAGCTGCTTAGGCCAAGACGCAGAGCAGGACTTGGGTGCCTCCGTCCACTCGCAGTGGCCATCACCAAGAGGAGACACTTCCATGTGGTCTTTAAGACCGAGATACTTGGCTCCTTCAGAGCACAGCTGACAGCAATGCTGTCGCCCTGCCACCACTGCTGGGTGGCTTCCCAGCATCTGCCTGAGGGGTGGCTGTGAAGTGCAATGTCCCAGCTCCCCGGAGAGCATCTGAACCATGAAACTAGAAGGTGTTATGGGACAGCGATGCCAAGTATGCTGTGGCAGCAATTTTGCTTGGTGCAGAAGGCTTTAATATTTATGGAGTGTGGGGGAGGGAAAGAGAAAAAAAGCAACAGGAATGCTGGGTTCATCTCATGTGCAGACACCAATGCGTGCCAAGTCCCAGGTCTGGACGCAGGGACTGGAACCCAGGACTTGCCCTCCCTTGGAGCGTCCTGACCACAAGGTCTATCTTGCTCTCTAATTAAAGGATGCCATGCAAAATAAAGCTCCAACTGGAAGGCTGGGAGCCAGGTGAGCAGGTTGGTCCTGAAGGGGCTGGAACCACTCTTCGAGGAACTTGGAGAGGTGAACTTGAAGCTGCTCGGAGGATTGAAATAAGGTCTCCATTAGTGCTCAAAGTTGCTAATGGGTAAAAACATATTTTGTGGGGTGCTGTTCTCAGCAGATGTGCCCCAAGACCACTGACAAGGCTGAAACTTTTTCTCTTGGGGGCTGGTGATTTAGAGGAGCACAGATTTTGACACAGTTCTTCTCTTCTGTGGCTCAGCTCATCTCCTGTAGGAGATGGCACCTGCCTGTGCTGCAGGAACAACTGAATTTCTTCTCTTGCTTCCACACTTCTGTTAAAAGCTGACTTTTCTGTTGCTGCTGCTGCAACCAGAGCAGGTGGAGAGCTGAGGGAGGCAGCCTCTCCCAGCATATTTTGCCCAATTATCTCTGCTGGGTTGGCAGCTCTGCGTGGTGCTGGCTTTCCCAGCCAGCCTCCCTCTCATCCCTTCCCTGTGGCACTGGAGTCTTGCCATGCCCAGCTCCACCTCTCCTCCTCTCCTCCCTCCCTGCTCATCGAGCAACCACCTGGAAAACACGGGAGGGTGGAGGCAGAAGCTTGTACCATCAGGAAAGAAGAGGAGGGATTGCTTGTTGAGTTTGCCATGGGAAAGGAGAACAGAGAAGCTGCTGCAGTTGGAACAAGGGTGCTAATCCCCAGTGTTCTCCCGAGCTGATTTATCACCCCCACAGCCTGCAGTCAGCCTTGCCTAATACATGAACTGTTGCTGGAAGAGATGCTGAGCAGTTCAATGCTTGCAAGAATAAGGTGCTTTTGTTGGGCCATAAACAATATTTTTGGAGGTCTTAGAGCTTTGGAGTAAAAGCAGAGCCTCTTCACCCAAGTTCCTTCATGTGGAAAACAGGATATGGAGGAGGATGTTGTTCACCAGCCCCTCCTCTGATGTGTAGTCAGCACGGAGGGTTTGGAAGATGCCCTCAAGTCCACAGTGCCCCTTTGGCCTGCATCTACATAACAGCCACTTAGCCAGAAAGTCCTGGGGGAAAGTTCCCACCACACAGGCAGCTCAGGCCCCTGACCCCTGTGCTGAACCCGAGGGCCACACAGGGTGAGGACGTAGAATTCCTGTCCCCAGCCTGTCCCTCTGCCAGAGGCTGTCCCCTCGGGCCGTGGTGGGTCAGGGCCATCATGCCAGCAGAGGCCTGCCCTCCTCAGCCGGGCCACACCGGCTCCCTCCTCCTCCTCCCCCGGCTCCACAGCAGGGGAAATAAATCTCCAGGCGTCCTCCGTGAGAGCTGGGCTCGGTGGAGACCGGCCGTCAGGCCCTGAAGCACTTACTGGTTTTGGCTGTTTGTTTTGGACAGGGTCCCTTTTCATTCGCATTGATGCAACCATTGT
Organism: Cygnus olor; assembly: GCF_009769625.2. NCBI lineage: Eukaryota > Metazoa > Chordata > Aves > Anseriformes > Anatidae > Cygnus > Cygnus olor. The sequence continues at coordinate 119,284,124 of NC_049169.1, read as the reverse complement.
TTATACACACGGCTGGGAGTAGGAACTTCCCTTGCTTCCTGCTCCCTTTAACATGGTGCTTCGGCTAGAAGCAGGGAGGGGAGGCCAGCACCGACCAACAAGCTTGCTGTTTGCCCACGGGTGGTCAGTACATGTCATGGGGAACACGGGGGGACTGCCTCGATAGTGGGTAATTCAGTCACTGCTGGGTGGGTTACAGATGGTCCTGTTGCACTCAGTTACCCCGAAGGACATGGCCTGGGCCTTGCTTAGTTTGTGTGGCAGCATTCTGAGTGAAAAAGGCCCCGAGTGATCCACCCCCTTCCTAGAAAAGCAGCGTGACTCATGCTGTCTGAGCATTTACCCCCCAGTCATCCTTTCAGTTCTAGAGCAATGTCTTCACTTTTCTTTGTTTCCCTTTTCTAAACTGCTTTTAAAGGAACGAGAATGGGACACCTTTGCTCCAGCCTCAAGGTAGCAGACGTAAGCAGTTAGGAGTGATAACACAAAAGCATGTGGAGCAAAGTTAAGTGTAGATGCCGCATGTTGGCTGATGTCAGGGAGATGGTGAGTTTTCTTTGACCTCAGTCCTCTCAGTTTTCTCTGCAGAGAAAACACAAATGCATTTCTAAAGTCTTTTCCATTATTTGTGAGTGGCAAGGATGTACGAAGATACATAAGCATCCTTCAGTTTCCACTAAGAAATCAAGACGCTCTTATGGAGGCAAAGAAAAGCACCCCGAGATGCACAGAGAACATGGTGCATGATCTGCTGTTTCAGCTGGGGCCCCTTCAATTCACTGCAGCAGGGAAAAGCAGCCTGTGGGCACGGCGGAAAAGCTATTCTCTTCGCCACTTGGGGCATTTATCAGAGAAGGGCTGTCCTGAGAATGCTTCCTAAACTGTGCTCTGTGATGCAGCTGGTCTCCAGAACTACATCAGGCACACTATTTGTGTTGAAGTTTGATGTGTGGAGATCCCCAAGAAATCGATCCCCAAAAGGGAAGACATTGTTTCAGGAAGGAGAAAAAATCTGTTCACTACTAATCAGATGGAATTACTAATTTCTAGGAAGCCAGAATTTCTCCGAGTTGGCAGGTCTAAGTTCCCCCAATATAGAGATGACAGTATTGTACACTGCTACTCTGCCAGCAGACATACTGCCTTAATTACTCAGAAATATGTTGTGTTTTATTTGACAAGTGGTAAAAACATGATTTGCTTTACCTCTCCTTAACATTCTGATTTTTAAGCTACCAAGGTACACTCCCATGCACTCACGTATTCAAGAAAGGTTGGTTCTTATAAAAACTGTATGATGATTATTATTGATTTTTGCCAATAATACACTCTTTTTGTCTGTCCCTTCTTCCTTTGCTCTTGCATTATTTATACTGCAACCCTTCTTCTTGTGTACATCAACATGATTATCTTTCTTCCCAAACTACACACTGTTGTTTTTGTAGTCTCCTGATTTTTGCAAACAAGTTTACAGCTATTATTTTGGGGTTGTAATTCATCTGAATGGACATAGAATTAATGTCTTTTGCTTCCTGCAGATATTTCTCTGAATCTATGAGACAATCAGTGGAAAAATACACTATATTAATTCAGTGTTACGGACTGGCATTTTAATTGCACTGAATTCAGGAAATGCAAGGCCAAATTTTACACAGTAGTGATGAGCGGTTGCCTTCAGGTACATGTAAAGAAGCAGGTCTGAGGCCTTGCAGAAATGTGAAATGTAGTTAGTACTTACTCAGATCCCCCTTATGCAGGAGTACCAAGATAACAGACCTGTGAGATTCAGTGCAAGCTTAATTAGTACGGTGACTAGTCAGATCGCTGGGATCTGCTGGGGGTGATAAAGGACGGTTGGGCCACAAATGCTACTGAAGTAGAACCCCATGCCTAAAATTAAGCCACAACTTACCTTCTCCAACCACTGTACCTTCCTTTCTACCCTTCCCTTAGCCTGTGGCCAGTGGCAGCAGCCCCACAGACTAGGTACCGGTGGAAGACTGGTAGAGGGGCTGCCTGTCTGAATGTGACTTTTCCCCAAATACCGTGGTTTCAGGATCTGAGAATAGGACGTGCAGCTGCTGTCATGTTGTATGTGCTGCAAAGCCTCACCGTGGCTGGAGGAGCTGCTAACTACACAGCCTGTAGTAGAAAGTGTGGGTAATCAAGAGAGGAGAAATAGTGAGCAGCATGAATCGAGTTTTTCATTGTTTCCATTTCAGCTCCTGCTGAAGGAAAGGATGGGAAATTAAACCTACAGGAGCTCGATTCTGATGGCAAGAACACTGTGGAAAATACACATCATTTACTGCTAATACAGTTAAAGAACTCTGGTGACTAGATAGGGCAAGTCAAGGCAGTTTTAGCTTACTGGCACAATTGATTTAACAGAACATTGCTGATCTGCATTTTGGTGAATTAATAGATTTTGAATATTTTTTTCTATGACCCTGTTTTTCTTTTCCCCTTTCTCCTTCCACATACTGTCACTCTTCCAGTCTCTCTCTCTCTCTCTCTCTCTTTCTCCTTTTCCCTTTTATTTATTTATTTTAAATCTGGCTGGCAGCTCAGGGTGCTTTTCCTGTCTGCATTTTCTGTACTTATCCCGTGTTTTGGAGAAGTGTTTGCCTGCAGAAGCCTAGCCAGCCTTAGCTGGCAGCACACCTTCTAAAAGATGGGTGCAGAAGGACTCTGCCTTTGTCCCTCTCCCACCGTGGCACCAAAGACATCTCCGACCCGCCAGGCTGTGCTCAGCCCTCAGCTCCCCGTGTCACGCCCAGCACCCTGCCCTCAGGGTTAGTGCTTTTCCCAGACAGACACTTCATAGACCACAGAGACCCAGAAGAGGCCTTCGTCCTCACTTCCCATCTCCTCATCTCTGTTGCATCAAGGAGAGGAGAGGTCTGTATCTCTCCACCCTTCTGGCTGGTTTCTGTTGTGTCCTTTCCCTCCTGGCCCCGCAAAAAGACCAGGGACTCCAGTAAGGGTCTCTCTTTGTCTTCTTCTGCTTCTGTGAAAGACTTGGGGATCGAGAGGAGCAGGATCCATTCCTCTTTACTATTGTCAGGGCTACTGAATCCCTTCCAGACCTGCACATATTTCTGCTGTGGTTCAGTTTGGGTGAAGCAGAAGTCCTACATTTCTGTTTTATTTCCCAGAATAGTGCAGATGTTTGGGGGAAGCAGTGGCTGTGGGAAAATGGCTTTCTTATGAACTATGGCAAAGAAATAGCTGAAATCATGATGAGTGGATCCTCCTTTACCCTGCTTTCTAGGTCAGCCTCTGAAGACCCACCCTGGGAAGAGATGATTGGTTTTAGGAAAATACAAAATTCAAGGGAGATCCTGATTACAAGGGAGAAGATCACATTTCAGGTGACATGGGCTTCCTCTAATGACCCCTTTTATTCCCATATTTTCTGCAAACCTCTCTCACATCCACTTCTTTTTTTTACACATCCCCTTGCAACCTCTCTTTTCCCAGGGGTCTGTTCCTGCTCCTGGTGAGTTTAGTCTCAGTCTTGCCATTGACTTGAATGTTATTACATCAGGCCTCATGTCCTCTTTCGGGAGAGACAGTAAAGCTCTCATGTATTTAAAAGGGTAAGTGCTAACAACAGTTTTCTGTACCCCACATCCCTGGCTCTCTGTTTCTCCAGGACATCAAGGAGGACAGAAGAGGAAGAACTACTGGAGCAAAAAACACGTCAATCTTTTCAACATAATTTGGAACGGCAGGGGGAGGGTACAAGAGAGATCCTAATCTTAATATATATTAGGTGCTCACATACAACGGCAGTGGGTGTGGACAGGAAAGCTCAATAGCCAGCTAGATGGTAGATTAGGCAGCTTGTTTGTCTTGAGATGGTTAGCTGAAAAAGGGCAGGAGAGAAGCAAGGAGGGGCTGGAGTAGAGCGGTGTGAGGTGAGCAGTGGAAAGAGAAGTTCAAGCAAGGTGCAGAGAAGAAAGACTGAAAAAGGGACCAGGATGGGGAGGGAGGACAGAAACGGGATGCAGGAAAAATAACTAAATAAATAGAAAGTATGTGAAGATGAAAGCCATGGGAATTAACCTGGCTCCTATTAAAGCAGACAGCATTGCTCTTTGGAGACAGTAGGTTTAGCTGATAGGGAGATTTTGAAATAGGGCAGAAGGAAAAAAAGAAGGACTGATAGACAAAAGATAGGCAAAAAGAAAAAAAAAAAGGAGAAGGAATAGGCTAAAATGGAATTTTAAAAAAAAAGTGTTAAAAATGAATACTGGAAAGCATGCTTCATTTGTAGCAAATATAGTGGAAAAGGGTGGGGAGACTGAAATGAGAGCAAAGAAAAATGCATGAGATCATTTTGTTATTTCAGAGTCCTGGCTGTCAAACTGAGGCCTTGAGAAAAGCCTGTGGCACATGTGAAGATGTACAGGGGATAAAATTGTTATAAATTATAAAACATGTGATTTTATGCCCATTAGATGTGACTTCACTTTCCTCTGAAGTGTTCTACTCCTAAAGCAAAGCAGGCTGGTAGAGTGTGTTGGGAGGCTGGGTAGGAAAGATGAAGAGCAGCAAGGAACAGGGCTGTGACCGCATGGTTTTCTACGGGTCTTTGTCTCAGCCTTGACTTACTAAGGAAATAAAAGCTTCAGCTGAAGCTCTTCCTGAAGCTGGGAGGTTACGAGGTCCATCCCCACCATGTTTATTCTGGCATGTGGGCTCTCTGCTGGCAGAACGTGACCTGACGTGAACGTGACACAGCCCTGGAAATGCCAGCTCCATCATCAAACTTGGCTGACCAGGGCTGATGGATTCAAAAATCACTGAGGGAGACCCAGGCACTCACGCACACCCAGAGCAAAATCAGGCGGTCTATTTTTCTGTGTAAGAAGTGTAAGCGAGACCCATGCCTGGGAGCAATCTGCTGGTTTTACTCCGGTTGCTCATCCCCTCCTCCAGGGCAAGATCGATAATGCTCAAGTGGGAAAGCGTCGGCTCCGACTCTCTGCAGTCATACAGCGAGTCCCAGAGGGGAACACTTGGCTGGGCTGGCCAGGCTGCTGAAACAGCCCCAGACGGGCTGCTGGGGTGAGAATTACCACCCCACCTCACAGCCCTGCACTGACTGGCAACACAGCTCGCGTCCCTGCAGAAGGAAACCTGCCACGACACGGGGGTGCTCGTGCTGAATCGGGGCACTTTTCCATCAGCTTTCTGTTCCTCTTTGTGCATTTTCATGGCAGGAGCAGGTGCTGGTGAAATTATCTTATTTTTCCGCTCAGTGCTGTAGCAGGCAGCGATGGGAGTGGTTTATGCTGTTTTGCTGTCGGAGCTCCCCGTGCTCGACCTGGGGCTTAAAGTGTATCCCCAACAGGAAAAGGGAATCTTGCAAAGATAGGATCCAAAGCTTTAACAAGCCCAGTATGTTTGTGACAACATGTTTTGAAGAAGGAAGTACAAGCAGATAAATATATAATATTACATATGCTTCTTAGAAACTTGGTGTAACGCTGAGAACATTCGGTACCTACGTCGTGTTAACAAACTTCCCAAAGCAAATTCCAAAACCTCCATTCCTGGTGGTGCCCCCAGCCCCACCGGGTGGGACCGACCCCTCCGGGTGCAGGCTGTGAGCGTGGCAAGGGACAGCTGTGCTGGCTCCTCAGGGCTTGGATCCCAGGCGTGGACAGCTTGCGGGAGAAAAACATCAGGTCTTTTCTGAAGTTGTGAAATAAAGATGCATAGGGTTTTCGGCCACAGCCGTTGACAGTTTTAGATCCCTTGGTTATTTTTTCCTAGCCCGTTGCAGCAGTATATGCGGCACAAATTCCCCAGGGTTGGAGGGTGGTTTTTTTTGTTGTTGTTTGTTTCCAACCCTGATGCTTTGCATTTGCCTTTCTTCAGTCTGTTTACAGATTCTCAGCTTTTTCATGACTTCATGTGCCTTTAACTTTGTACTCCTCCCTTTCCTCCCATCCCCCTCTCCCCCAAAACGTACCAGCCTGCATTCTTTTAGGCTGAATCTCAATTTATTTACTGCCTTTTTAGGAGCATGTTTCTCTTAAGCCTTGCTGGAAGAGAGCTGTCCCTTAGGTCTGGGGCACAAGGATGTTTTCTCCCCGCTGAGAAGGACTTGCCCTGTTTCCTTGTGTGCTTGTAGCAGATGTGTAATACAAAATGTATTTTTTTTTATTTTTTTTTCATCAGCCTGGTTTCATACTGTGTGGGCTGAAGCAAATGAAAGCCACGTGCAAGGAATGGAGGAAGGACTGCGATATACAATCCCGTCTGGGTACTTTTCAGCTCTGGTACAGGGCACACCAGTGTAGCAAATGGTTTCCAGTGCAGACTTCTGCATGGGGTAGTTCTGGAGCCCCAAATAATCCTCTCTGAGTGCCAGAAATGACTGTGCTGTTTGCCTGGTGATCTGTCCTGCACAGCACTTGAATAACTGCTACGGAGCAGCTCTTCCAGAAACAACATTGCTGTGAAGTGAATGGATTTATACAAGCTTTCTACATTATTGCTGAGAACGTACAGGACTAATGCCTGAAATTTGCTCTGTGTTGATGCTGGTGATAAGCAATGAGATAAACCTTTGCCAATATTTTACTCTCTTATCAAAAAAATCAATAAGAGTGCTTCCTGGCAAATAGCACGTTTGACACGTGGCCTGTCTCTCTGGGTATCTGAGAGGCCGGCAGACACCCAGCATCCCCAGTACTGTGTCTCCCTGGAAGATGAAGGGCTCAGGGGACAGAGGGGGCTCTGCCACCCTCTCATGCTCCATGCCTCTGTCCTTGGTGTCTGCCCAGGGAGGCTCTGCAAGTCTTGGCACAGCCATCCCGCACTGCCCCCTGTGCCCTCCATCTTTCCACTGGGTAGCTTGGAAAAGAAAACGCCACAGCAATACTGAGCACGGTACTGATCCATCAAGGGCTTTTCTGGAGACTAGTGCAGACTATTAGTGCTGGGCATTAATGGTTTACTCACAGTCCTATCTGTGCTTTCACATCCAGGTAACACTTTCCAGCCTGACTCCTGCAGCCCCCTCCTCATCCTCCCCTTTATTTCCTACGAGCCATGTGCTGCTTGCAGTGGCACCCTCCTACTAACATAATTCATTGTCACTTAGAAGATGATTCACTGCTAGAGACGTTGTTAGCTTAGATTAAAACACCTTTACATAGATAAGGCTAGAGAAGGGAAAGATGGCTGCCAAAAAGACACAGTCTTTGTGCACTGGCTCATATCTTGCTATTAGCCATCAAGGAAAAAGAAATAGCAAAAAGCTTCCTAAGGGCTGAGGGAAGTCCCAAAGAAATCTATCCACTGTTTAAGAGTTAATATGAGTGTCACCAGTGGTCTTAAGAACAGTAAGTATACAATGATTGACTGGGGAGTGCCTGTGCACCTCCCACACAATCTCCTCTCTGGTTTATTCATCCTCCTAGCCCAGTGGGTGCTGGTGTAGCACTACCTGGTTGTGAACGGCCTAATGTCTAGCTGAAGCCATGGTTCTTGAGGTCTGTAATACACATCCCATAAAATGGGAAAGTTTAGAGAAATTGAAGTCTCATCCCTTTTGGCGCCCTTCTTTTCCAGAGTATGTGGATGCTGAGGTGGAAGTTTATTGATGCTTGAGCTATGAAGCTATGAAATGGAGGAAGCTATGAAATCAAGGAAGCTGTTGCTCCCACCCACGATTTGAAGGATGACTTCTGCTTCAAGAGCTTCTGGTATTCATGTTTCTATTATACCCAAGTGGAATATTGCAATTTCCATTTCCTAATGGCTACAGAAATATCTTTAAACAGCTAGACAAAGTTACCGTGGCCATGAGCAGCATACGATAACTGTTAGCTAAACATAAGACCAAACCCTTATGTTACACATCAAATGAAAGTTTAAAATAGTTTCTAAGTGTCCTTAGTAAGACTGAAAGACAAATTTAGTCAAGAAACACAGAATGCATCACTGCAAAACTACTCTTTTAGCTCTTAACAGTGCTCACCCTGAATCTCTCTGAGCCCAATTCTGCCTCCTTTATAACAAGAAAAGTAATTTGGTTTTAAATAGTTCGTAGAAGGTACTTCCAAGGAAAGCTGCCTGGGTAAAGACTATTGTAAGTGGCCTCCCAAGCATTTGTTTTGTAAGTTACCTGACCCGCTGTCTTTTGTTTTGTTTAACTTTGGCTGTTAAATCTGATCAACAACTTCCCTGAGGATAGTTCTCTTGAAAGTAACAATTCCACCCAAAACTCAGGAGCTGCATCAGAAAGTTGCATAAGGTGTAAAAGCTCTGGTGTTAGACAGTGGTCCACAAATTGTGACAGGTAAGCAAGCTTTCCTCAGCACATGTAGAAATTCATGATGAGAATCTTAAGTACAGAATCGGCTGATGTACTTTGTGACCAGCTTGGTCAAGTTAGCAATTTGGATTAGTCTTTGCTCACAATGCTTTTAGGAGGAAACTTAACAGAGAAAGTTTTTTACTGTAATTTGGCTAACTGTGTCTGAGCTAGAATGCAATTTGCTTTGTATACACTTCCCCGTTTTGAACAGTTATGCTCTTAAAAAGCCTGGATGAAGTCAGCAGTATCATTTGTTGACCCGCTGGGAAGAGCTGACCTGCTGGGGTCTGTTGACCTTCCTGGAATAGCAGGGGGTGGCTGAGAGGGGGACGGTGACCTGCAGACCAAGACTTTTGGTGGAATATAATCTTTTCTGTGTTGACTTATGCTTGACATTAGAGGTGGTAGTGACATTCACTTACACACTTCTGTTAAGTAAGCAGGTGGCTCTTGTATTACCTTAGCCCCGTGCAGCATAGCCATGGGTGCTGTGGGTACATGCGAGGATATGAAAGGAATGACTGCCATACCTTGGAGGGACACGGGGTGGAATGTTTATTAGGCCATATAGAAAAACCAGCTCTGTTTGCAACCCTCAAACTGGATTTGAACAGGTGAAATTCCTTCCATTGCTATGACTGTATATACTTCCAACAACAGCCTGGGGAATTAAATCTTAAAGGAAAAAAAAAAATCGGAATGTAATACGATGAAAACCATAAGAGGAAACTATACCTGTGCAGCATATGGTAGACATTTGGTGTGACCCTTCACTCGCTAGTATTGCGCGGGAGTCTTGTGCAGGAACCCTGACAACCCAGAACTGCTGCATTTTATGGTACAAATCTACCCTGAAAAGTGCCTGGTTAACTTCAGCCTCGATTGGTTTGCTTCCTGAGCATGTCCAAACTGGGACAGCTGAATTTAATGACAGAGTAAATTGTTAATACTTCATTTCTCTCTCACTAGACCAGATCCAGCTTTGCTTTGGGAATGCGAGCTGTGCTGGCCTTTCCGTCACACCTCGGGGCGCTGAGTGAATTCAAGCTGCAGCAACTTGACTTTTGGGGTAGGTGAGCCAGAAATCATCCATCCCGATGAAAGGGTCAGTTCACGGGCACGTTGCAGGATTTGCAGCCTGCGAGGGGTGGGAAATGCATGCCATCTGCATCCTGTGAGAAGACACAGGTCTGCAGCAGTCCCTACAGTGGGCTCGGGCATGCTACGAGGCCAGCTGAGCGTGCAGGCAGGCGGGGGGCTGCGGGATGTGCCCGTCTGCTCCGAGGACAAACACCATGGCTTAGGCACAGGGCAGCAGGATGCAGCTCTGCCAGCACGGGTGCTCCAGCCCGCCCAAGGTCTCGGTCGGCCGAGTTTCACGTGAGCCGGGGAGGTCTGCCAGAGCGGGTCGCATCCTCCCAGCCTCGGGTAGCTCATTCAGAGCCAGCTCGGCTGGTGCGGGGCTGCGCTGCTCTCTGCAGTGCAAACAGGCACTCTGAACCCTGCCCCGGCACTGCCAGGGCGTCGCTTCTCCCAAAGAAAATTGGGCTGTAGGAATCGCTCACGCTTCGGCTGAAGCTGTCCTCCTCCACCTGTGACACGGGGTCTCTGCAGCAGCAAGCAACTGATGTGCTGCAGAGAGAGCACAACCTCAGAGAGAGGCTGCTCAGCCAGGCTCATACCCACAGTGTTTGCATGAAAGTCCATATATCTCTATATATCCCAGCGCAGTTTGACAGGAAACCCTGCTTTCTCATTATAAAGTTTGCTGCAATGTTGTAAATTGCCCTAATTTTCCTCCGGACTTGTTCCTGAAAAGAGCAGAAATGGTGCCTCTAGAGAGGAAAACCAGAAGGCTTGGCAGGACTTCACCCTCTGAGACTCTCTTTTCTCACTCTTATCCCCAGGTGGGGAAGTTGCAGGTTTATGGTGAGCAGAAGAGGTGGTGAAGTGTTTTACAGGAGCTTTTGCCCCAGCCCAGAAATGAAGCCACCCCCTCTCTTCCCCCTGGTGAGGAATTGGCTGCTCAGGAATTTAAGGAGTGTGACATCCAGATCTGGAAGTCACAGCTTTGGCCCTTCTCAAACTCAAAAACTGTTCACCTAATCTAAATCCAGCACAACTGGCACAAGGGAGAGCCACCAGCCAGAAAGCTGTTACACGATTCACCGAAAATAGCCGAGCGACTAACGGGCCGGGGGGTGATGAGGAGCCTTCTGAACCATCACTGCTGCGGGGTACCAGCCTGCTGCTTGTGGTCCACTTCGGAGCAAAGTTTAAAAGGCTAATTAACACCCTGTCACCAGGAGGGCATCCCTTCAGACCCATCCGTTCAGCGTGCCCTTGAAACCAGCTGGGATCCCTCAGCCAGCCCATGGCTTGGTCCCAGCTGAGGGGGAGCAAACTCCTGAGATCGCCTGGTACCAGGCTCAATGCAAAGTCACTCACCTGCAGCTCTGCATGGTCCACCCCTGGCCTCACTATGCCACATATTACCGGCCGGGTAGCTTGCTTTTATTTCTCAATACCATACAGAGAGTGCTAGCCTCAATATCTTTGCTCTCAGAATTAATTTCAGCCTCCCAGCCCATGCTGCGTTGCCGCTAGGCCCTCGTTTGCCTGACCGGGTGGCACGGCACATCTTTGGGAACGTGTTGGCTCCGTGAGAGCCAGATTCCTTTTCTGAATGGAAAATTTTAAGCTATTCCCACCAGTGACATCACGGCGTTCTCCACTCCCACAGCCACAAAGGCGCATATTGATAGGCATGACATTTCCCTTTAATGCTTTCATTGTTTCCAGCATTTTGTTTGGGCTGTTGCTTGAAGCCAAAAAAGCAAGACAAAAGGCAAAGTATGTTAAAGGGAGACCCGGGCTGCGTGCAAATATGTCGCACGAGAAAATCTCTGACTCCAGGCAATTTTCAGGGAATTTGCTTTCCACGGGGCTTCTCCCGAGTGATTTAGGATAACGCCATCAACTGGAACTGCCACCTCCTTCCTCTAACTCACTTCAGGCTCATGCTTGGGTATTGCCGCGCTATGCAGGGATCTGGCATGGGTTTTCAGAGCCTATTTTGAAAGATTTGTGTCAGCTGCATCGAAGAGCACACTAACAGGAGCTCCTGAAGCCACACCAAGCTTGCCTTGTGGACTCCTCAGGACTGGGACCCTGCATCCTCAAGGGACGTTCATGCGTTTGGTGCAGGGCAGAAAGGAGAAGGGGAACGCTGACCTTTGCACCATGTACCTTTCTAAAGAGATAGAAAAGCTCAGAGCGGACTTTGATTTTGCCTCTTGCAGTATCGATCCAAGTTCCGTATTGTTGGCCTTTCAGGGAAATTCGGCGTGGGGCAGGGTTGGGCACTGAGTTTCCTGAGCACATTAGTCATCAGAAAGGAGAGAGCTGAAGAGTGCAGCTGATGGGGGTGAGCTCTGGGGCTGTGTATGAGGATCTTTGCAAGACCCTCAGCGCTTGGAAGCTGCAGTTCCTTCCACAGCGAGGTAAATCTTTTCCACACAGGGATCAGCTCTTCCACAGATGAATCTTCTGGAGTTTTCTGACCATCTTATTCTCCTCATTACTCACCTCTTTAGATGATTCGTTTCTTTTTCTTTTTTTCTTTTTTTCCTGAGAATTACCCACAGTACTTCCAATGAACTGCTGTCCACAATGATGTGTTAGTTTATAGATAACCTGACTGTTATGCATTTCAGTAAATATGCCTTAAGAATTGCTTTGCATCTCAGGGAGTTTGCAGACATCCATACAGACCCCTCTTAAAAGTTAATTCGTCTAGCAGCCTGGACGAGACAATGCTCCAAAGGTTAATAAGCATAAAATGAATGCCTTGGTAAGCCAAAGTTAAATGAGCATTTGGAAAGGGGAGCAGCTACTTTTCAATTATATGCTGCTGCTGTAAAACCTGAACAAACCTGCTACCTATGTGAGAAAGAGCCCAGAACAGAGAGGACGCCAGGTCTGGTGTCTCAGCAGAGACACAGAGCCTCTGCCCCTGGTCTCCCATAGAGTTTGGACCACCTGACAGACCTCAGAAGCTCTGTTGGCTTTTGCTCTCAGAGAAGCCCTGTTGTATTTTTCACCAGTCAAGCCCCAGCTGTCAAGACGTGGGACTTTTGGCTCCTAGAAGCAGCCAAAATCTCATTTCTCCTTCTCTGGTATGGCAGCAAGGTGGGCAGTCAGAGGCAGAGGCTCTGTGCTGCTCCCGCTCATCTCCCATGGCTCTCGGGTTGGTGGAGGAGAGCAAGTAGGACATCTGAGGGTGCCATGGTCAGGGGAAAAGGGCAGGGAGAGCATTTATCCCTTACTGCAGGCAGCTGTTAGAGCTGGTCTGCTGATCTGGGGGGGTCCCTAACCCCCCTCATCAGCTCCTGAGATGGAAAAAACATGCTTTTCTGCCTTGCACTGCTCATAGGTGGTGGACAGATTTTCACATACCAAGTATTTGACTGCTGCCCACGCTTCTGCAGAAGCCAGGATGGTGACAGCTGTGTTCCAGCAAAAGGATAGCATGCTTCTGCAAAAATTGTATTTATAATTCTGGTGGCTTTTCTCTTTCCCCAGGACTGACTCAGAAGTTAAATCAAACCTCTGGCTGCGTAGAATCCCCTGCACTTTACATGGACCACTTACCTGGGCTGAGATACTCCTGCAGGGGACAACCTGTTTCATTTTGACTCTTACCAGCATGGAAGGGGACGAGTTAGTTACTGAATTGTCCGGGGTTTGCCAGACACAGGCCGTGTGGCTCTGGGCACAAGAGATGCTGATGCGGGAATGGGATGGAGGTCAGGGGAAGCATGGTGTGCCAGAAAATGGGAGAGAGGTCTGGGGACAAGGCTCACGTGAAAGAGTTCGATGGGGAAGGAAGATCTGGCAGCAAGGTGAGCTGAGGCTGGGCCAAGCCCTGCTGAAAATGGCCTTTGTTACCTGGTAGCAGCAACCCCAAATGCCCTTTTTATTTTCCTTCTACCATGGAATTACTTCAAACAAACAGAAATGAACCAAAACAGCCGTGCCTTTCACCACGGGAGCTCTCATGTCCAGGGTCAGCAGGGAGGGATGGCTTGTGTCTGTGCCCACATGCAGGTTCTGGTGGGTCGTGCTCCTTACTGAGCCCCGGAGAAGGTTGTGGATATTTTAATCATAAATTCCAGCCCTGGACAATTTCATTTGCACCATTAGCCGTGCTTTGTCCCGGCACAAAGCAGCTCGTCTGGAGTGAGGCTGCATGGGCATGATTTACAGTGACGGCTGGGGACGGTGGCTGGGGCTTTCAGCCTGCCCCACGGCTGTGTAGCAGCTGAGAGGAGCCTCCAAAACCATCTTAAAAGCTGCCTCTTGGAAGGGAGCCATGTGGATACCTGTCCCATCCCTGTCCTTGGGCATCCAGACCCAGGAAGGGGCTTCAGAGCTCCCAAACCCCAACTCACAGCTCAAGTCTCCATCTCCAGGACCCGAGACCCTTGGCTGAGATGACAGACTTCAGGATCTTGGCCAAGAGGAACCAGATAATAATCCTTAGAAAAGCTGGCACAGAGGTTTCTGCTCACATTGCAGGTCCCGTGTGTCAGCCTGCTTGGCAGCTCGGGATCCTGCCTGCCCAAAGCAGGGTGACACAGGGCCTGGGGCATCGCCCCTGAGCCGGGACAGAGACCCTCCTTGGGTCCCGGTGCCTGCAAAGGAGACGTCTGCTGCTCTGAATTGGCAGCTCTCCTCTCCTCCCGGCTCTTTCCGTCTCCAGGAAAGGAAACCAATTTCCTTTGCAAAGTAATCTGAGCTCCAGGAGTTAAAAGTGCTATTTAAAGAGCGAGGCGATGCTGCCGTACGAGGAGCTCACGGTTTGGAGAAAGCTCTCCGCCTCCGTGTGTAAAAACTAGGCTAATAATGGTTTTCTGCCTCATGCAAGCTGGTGGGAATTAATTAATTTTAAAAGCAGTTGGAAGCACAGCCACAACATAGGTGCTAATTTTTATTTATTAATATTTCATGTTCGCAATATAGGACTAATTATGTGCATGGCAAAGAGTGCATTTTCCATGCTATTAACTCAATCTTAAAGGTTTAGATTGTACTTACGTTTATCTGTACCTCAAAAAAAAAAAAAGTGTTGCATGAGATGAAAATGTGTGTGTGTGTGTGGGGGGGTGCTCTCTTAAGTGTGATCTTTATTATGCTGTTTCAATCCCATCTCACGCTGAGCCTGTCAAGACCAAACATCTGGCTGTTGCCGTAGCACGCGATGCCTCCTGAATTGCCAACTCCTGGCCAGGAGGAGGAGGCTCAGAAGAAGCAGAAGGAGGTGGAGGGGTGGGGAAGGAGCCAGATTTGTTTCCCATAGTTTGGCAGTGACGAGAAGGGAGAGTGGTTTTGTGCTTGCTGCGGAGCAGGCAGGACCCTGTGCAGTGCTCTGAGGACTTCTGTGCACACTGATGGGGACGCACGGACATGTGCCCACCTGCTTTGGGCAGGTCCCTGGTATCGCATGGTCTTTGCTCATGCTTTATCTCCCCTGCAGTTGGGACCCATTTCCAGAGCTTTAGAGCGTGATTAGCTCAGAAACAAAACAGTGGGAAATGGCAAACATCTTTCACCACTTCCCAGTTGACCCAAATTACAGGTTTGTGTTTAGATGGACTTAACTATTTCTGCATATGTGTTTGTTAGAGGTGTATAGGGAAGATGTCCCTGTTGTACTCACTATAGGATAGCACTTGTGTCTTCCTGCATGCTTGTATAGTAGATAAATTAGAGGGGAGCCCCTGATGCTCTGGCAGTGAATATGATCTTTGTTCCACCCTAGAGAAAAGCACTTTTAAAGAAGCTCAGAAACGAAACTGGAAAATGAAAATATTCTTTGTAGCATTGTCTCCCTGCCAAGTCTGATAAAGTCACCGGGGGAATGGGAAACCTCTGGAAAGTCTAGCGGGAAGTCTAACTGCAGAGAATTTGTAGAGATGCGAAAGAAGATCTTTAAATACTCTTTTCTCTGCTCCGACTCATCTAGGAGCTGCAGTAAACCCTGGTGTTTCCTAGTCCTTCAATCAGACGCACAACAAGGATTTAAATAAATAATATAAAAATGGACAACATCCTATTTGCATCCCCTGGGCTTTGAAGGGGCACAGATTGGAGGTTGTGGGGGAAGTCATCAGAGAGGTCTAAAACTTAAATGCATTGAAAGTAAAACAGCCTCAGTTTGGGTCATTTTTTGAAGAAAAACGGGTCCCTGTGAAAAGAACTCGGTAATGCACAAAGTTCAAAGCTGAGCAAAGGAGACATCTGAAAGGTGATTCAAAATTATAGGCAGAAGCTGGAGAGGTGCCCAGGTGTGATAGACAGGGCTCAGCTTTAGAGCTCTTTAGATAAAGAAGGAAGTTAATTTTTAACTTTAACTAGGATTTTTGCGCACTGAAAGGTGTGCAGTAATTCCCTGGGATGCAGCATAATGAGCAACACAAGCGTATGTGAGGATTTCACGTGTCTGTCCCAAACCGTGTGCGTCCCAGAGCCGCGTGCTGACTGTCTGTCACCGGAGCTCGCTCCGTCTCATCCACACTTGCCATTGCTTCCCTGACGAGTGCTGTTGGCTCCCAGATAAATTCCCACGAATAGCGGCCCTCCTTTAGCTGTGCAGCCAGGAAATGGACACAGAAGCCAGTTCTCTCCAGCCACACGCCGACGTGCCCGTGTCACCCACACCCCTCCACCCCTCACTTGCTCGCTCTGGCCTCTCAGCATCAGGGTCATGAGGGAGATTTCATTCCCAGCAACACACTAGACTTCTCTGTCTTTTGGGGCGATGTGAACTTCCTCCCTTGAAATTACATTTTCCCTTCTAGCCTAGGGGTTTTGTAGCCCAGTGTGTGCATCCTGAGCTGGGAAAGAAATCTCTAAATCGCTTGAAGCTGCTGCTGCCTGTAAGGTAACTAGAGCTGACAGTGGGCTTGTACGAGCACAGAGCTGTAAATCACTTAAATGTATTGCACATAATTTCCTGGTGCCTGCTCTCCTTGGGAGCAGAGCCCCGCTGGGATGAATGTCATTACAGCGTGGAGGCTCCTGGCTGTGATGCTCCTTTTGTTTGCCGTGGAAATGAGGCTTGGCTCTGCCGAGACGGAGGGAGCAGTCTAAACTGCTACAGACACTGCTCTCCTGACTTTACCGTCACCTCGTGCTTCTGCCATCCTGCAAAATGCACTGTGTTTTACTGTGGGTGGGCAGGCAAGGTGGGGGCTCCCTCCTCATGCTATTTCTTTCACGGGCAAACTCATCAGGACAAGGTCCCTGAGCAATTGAGGGCACTTTGTGTCTGTGTGCCCTGGAAACTAGAGACAAAGGCTCCCAGCCAGGAGAGAAAAGCTCTTTACTCCACCCTAGAATAGCCTGCAAGAGATGGTTAGTTTGTTAGTTATTAAGTAAAATTTCCATGCGTTTGCCGATAGGTGCAGATCAGCACTTGGCGGTTCAAAACACAAAGTGAGCGGACCCCACGAGGCACGAATACAGAACAGCTCCAGAAAACACCTAAGCAGTCATTTTTTGAGGTTATCCTGCCCGTGCAATCGTTGCAACTCCTGCTGCACCCCGCAGTGCCAGCAGCCCCCAGCAGTGGGCTGGTGCTGGTGCCTCCCCTGGGAGTGCTGGGCTCGGCGTGGTGGCACCGCTCCCGACATTGATGGCATTACCATGCCCGCTTCCAGCCCCACCTGGCTCCCCAGGTGATCAGATCCTGGTAGAACAAGGCTTGTTTTTAGTTTTTTATTTTATTTTTTTTTTAACCCGGTCACTTCATATAATTACAGCGCGTATTTATTTTCACCCTCGCTACTTCCTCCTGAAATTATGCAAGCTGTTTAAATCTCTCTGGTGTTTTCATGGAAGGGTGGGCTCAGCGGTGTGTGGGGAGCGGAGATGTAATTTCCCACTGCTTGATTTCCCCTGGGGAAGGGGAACCAAACACCACCACCACCACCTGCAAGTCTCGGGAGTCTTAAGATCTTGGCACCCCAAATTTCGGCTAAGTGGGATCCAGCACCCCAAAGGCCGGGCTGAGGGGTCTCAAAACCAAGCCGATGAGTCTCCATCCTTTTGAACTGAAGGACCAGGTCTATTTGACAGCTATTGCAACAGATTTCTGTCCTTCAGGAGCTGGGCACGGGACCAGCCAGTGCACGCGAGCCAGCAGATAAAAGAAACGCCTATCCCGGGTCAGTGCTGGCTCTTTGTAGCTGTACCAAAAGCATGGGTCTTCCGCAAACAGTCATTTCACAAACCATCGCAAACATTGCGTTAGGAAACTCTGAAAAAATATAAAAATAAACTGGACAGAGACCTTGAACGTGCTGTAAAGTGACCCTGCCTCACGGGAGAAAATTGTCTGTTCCTGCCAGCTAACCAGTGTCCCATGTCCAAGTCTGAAAGACGTGCTAATGAGGGATAAAGTCTAATGAAAAGTAAAGTGATTGGGCTTGTATGAGATCCCTGCTGTTGTAGCACTGCTGTTACTGAGGATATTGAAGTGTAGCTTGCTTACACTCTTTCCAAAAACTTATCTATGCAGACAAACGCTTCCGAATTGGGTCTCTGAAAGGTGGGCTCCAAAATGCCCCCACAGCCAGGGAGAGGGCTGCGGCAGCCCTGCATGGGGACCAGAGCACCACAAGGCCCACTGAGCCCTGGAGCTGGGCTGGTGGGAGCTCTGCTCTGCTGGAAACCAAGGTTTTGGCCAGCGAGAACAGTGAGTGGGTGGTTTGTGACACTGTCCTCCAAGCCCCACAGCCTTGGGTGCTCCAGATGCAAAATTAGCAGCCCTTGATGTGCACCCTCACATCCACCCCACTCCGTTCTCCTTTCACGGCTGGGTAGATGAAAATAGGAAGATCAATGATGTTGGTTTATTTTTTTCCCCCCAGAGCACTTGTGCCAGTGATCTTGTGCACATCTGCAGCTTTTGGGCATGCCGATAGATTTTCAGCAAAAGCAATCCAGGAGGATGGGTAGCAGTGAGTTCAGTTCACATCTGCGACATGCTCCAGCCTGTATCTTGTTTTTCCTATTCTGCTCTTTATTTCTTCCCTTAGCAATTCAACTCCTTCCTTCAAAGTTTGTCATAGCATTATGCGGGACAAAAAAAAAAAAAAAAAAAAAAAAAGGGAGGAGACAGGATAAAGGAGAAGAGGAGAGAACAGCCAGGTGTGGAAGGGGGCTGAGGAGAGGCATTAGATCTACCTCCCTAGATCCACCTTCCTGCCCTTCCCTGCTCAGCACAAGTCCTCTCCAGGAAGTTCTCCAGGATGTCCAAAGGTCCCAGCCATGATTGCCTCGCCACCTCCGTCTGCTGGCTGGCAAACTCTTTTCCATATTACTTCTTGCCAGGCTGTGTTTGGAGAGCAGGGAAGGGGCAGCGTGTCTCTCCCCAAGTCCTGATCCAGTAGGGTGCTGGGGACAGAAGGGAAACTGCCACTGCTGGGTCCCTGTTAACACTGTCCCTTCAATGTACCTTTTGCTGCCTCTGATCCTTCAAACTAACACCTGCAGCTTTTGGTTGTGAATCATGATTATCTATAAAATATTTTAATATTTAATAACACAACACCTACTGATGAATTGCACAGGTTTTGGTGCAAGCAATTTCGATTTGGTCTTTCCTCACACTGCAGTTTTAAAACGCTTCTGTAAAATGGAAGAGCGAGTGCTTGAGGCTGTGTGTGTGCAATCACGCTGCGAAATGAAGGATGCTTTTAATAACAGGGGGCATGATGCGCTTCCAGTTTTTGCTCAGAGGACCAGCCCTAAGTACTGGCTCCACCACCCTGTCCCTTTCGCTTTCCCATCAGCTGCATCTTGCTGCTGGGCCGAGTAATGCCCCAGGAGCTGGTGTGAAGCCAGCAAGCACCAAGAGCTTTAACACATCAGCGTGGCAGTGGGGGGTGTGTGCATGGGATGGTGGTGTGCATGGGATGGTGTTTGGGTCCGGGCTGGGTGTAGTTTGGGTCAGCATCACCACTCCTCTAAGTGCCTGAGGCAGAGGAATGGGCACGGTGGGCTGGGACTGCAGGTTGGGCAGGAAAAGAGTCATGCACTGGAAGTGTCTGGTGGTCTACAAGTGGTCAGTGAAGACAACAGCAGGCCTGACCTGGCTAGCTCATTCTCCACAGCTTGCCCAGTGTGCACACTGTGAGAAGGGTCCCCATCCAGCACAGCCCCCTGGCTGGTGCTGCTGGTTCCCAGTGCACCTGGAGACTGCTTTACCTTTATCTACTTCTTGATGCGGTCTTTCTCTTAACCGTTATTCCTTACAGGTTACACATATTTATCTGTTCTGGAAGTAACTGTAGCCTCCTGAGACTGAATAATGGTTAAAAGGAAGAAAAACTCAGAAAAAGAGCAGAGCATCTCTCATGCCCATGTATAGTACATTGGTACTGTCAGACCTAAAACATTTCTGAGGACCAAGTCCATGCACAGTGATAGGGCTGGGGAGGATGCTGAGCTCAGAGAAACTTCCCTGAGCACAAGCCCTTGGCAAGGGGATGGGAGAGGCAACACGTGCTCCCTTCGAGGCTCAGAGACGCTCAGCAGGTCCGCTGTCACAGACTGGGTGTGGGCAAGGGTGGGTGAGACACAGATCCAATTAGTTTGGCGTTACTTTCATTCAGCTCATTTATTTAGAGAGGACAGAACTCTGCACAGTGATTGCCAATACACAGCATAGAGCTTCAACTTGGGATTTCCCAACCCCACCCTGCAAAACAGAGCTCCCTGCTGCCAGAAGGAAGCAAACCTGGGTCCTGTGTGGTCCTCAGTTCCATCACACGACAGCTGCTCCCAGAAATGCAAAAAGATGCTGAAAAATTGTGGATGCCCTTTTATAAGCAGAGAAGCAGAGGGTGATGCTTCTTTCTTTGAGGAATCCCGTAAAACAGAGAGGAGGAAGGAGCTGGACCATTGCCTGACAGATGTGCTGCTAGGACGTTGCTGGAGAGCCTTGAAGGAGACATGCTCCACTCCAGTAGATGTCTGAGTCAACAGTAAAAGGGGAAAACAATCACTTGAGCAAAGAGCAGATTTACAATGCAGAAAACAGC
This sequence comes from Cygnus olor, assembly GCF_009769625.2. Classification (NCBI taxonomy): domain Eukaryota; kingdom Metazoa; phylum Chordata; class Aves; order Anseriformes; family Anatidae; genus Cygnus; species Cygnus olor. The sequence goes on along the minus strand of NC_049169.1, from coordinate 119,263,673 downwards.
TATGGATTTGATCATGGGAGCACAAGGCAGAAAACATGCCTGTGGGGATCACAGGAGAAATCAGTATCTAGTAATTGGTAATACTGCATGAAATAGTCCCTTGAATTCCCAGACTGTGACTGAGCTCCCCGGTCTTGAGCTTGGTTTAATAATCACAGCTTAATTGAAACCTAAGAGGAGGGCTTTTCCTTTCCACTGTTGGTCCTTATAAATTACTTTTGTTGTATTTTCAGGTTTGCCTCATCTATTAAGAATTTTAAAATGCTTGAAGACTGTCACATAGCAGGGATTTAAGAAGAATGTTTGTCTTATTTTAGGCAAAAAGTTTTGTATAGCTAAAAACTTGGGAGCTAAGAAGTTTGACTTTTCACCTTGCTAAAAGTAGCATTCAAGCCTGGACCACAGCCTGAAAACTGGATACTGGGCTTAGTTCTTTCCCTTCCCTTCCCTTCCCTTCCCTTCCCTTCCCTTCCCTTCCCTTCCCTTCCCTTCCCTTCCCTTCCCTTCCCTTCCCTTCCCTTCCCTTCCCTTCCCTTCCCTTAACTTACCTTCCCTTCCCTTAACTTCCCTTCCCTTCCCTTCCCTTCCCTTCCCTTCCCTTCCCTTCCCTTCCCTTCCCTTCCCTTCCCTTCCCTTCCCTTCCCTTCCCTTCCGTGTTTTAGTGTGCTGGTGAATACTGACATATAGTCATAGCTTTCCTATGATGGGCCAAATACATTCAATATTATATGCAATAAACCAGTATATAAAAGATACTATCCTAATATTTGCATCTTTTGTCTGGGTATTATTTGGCATTCTGATGGATTTGATGTATATCTCTCCCTCCTTTCAGCCACTTTAGTTTTTTTAAACTTTCCTAATATTTAGACATGAGATTCTCCATTAGAAGCAAAAAACATTTCAGAGGACAGACGTGGAGTTATTCCACTATTTGTGAGAATGCTGAAGTCAGAATACTCTTACAGTATTTGGCATAGAAATGTGTATTTTCTTTGAAAAAAAGTATGGTATATGTTTTTGTGAAATCCATAAGGTAAGAGTTAAAGCAAACCTATTAAAAATGAAGTTAAAAAATTACTGAAGTGATAAACCACCCTCTGCTGTAGGGTAAATTATCTCAGCTCTTGGGGTGACTGACAACGTACGTGGTGGATTCCCAGCAGAATGTGAAGGTAGGCCGGAACTCGGAGGGGGACTTTGCAGGAGATTTCCAGGAAGGCTATCAGTACTGACGACAGGTTCCCCAGTTTTGTTTGTCAGCTGCATTTTGAATTAACTTGGGTTTAACCACATTAACAATGACTCCAAACCCAGTAGTCAAGGGCCGCAGCAATAAAATGCAAAGCTTTTCTGCCCACCTGAAATTACATGAAGTCAATAAGTTGCTAGCAAATGGTGAAATTCAAACATGAATTTATTTATTTATTTATTTATTTACTGGCAAAACCTGCTATTTGTCAGCCAGAGATGTAGGGAAGTACATGAGTGCGGCACCTTGCTTCTGTGCAAGTGAGGGCTGGGAGCCTGCTCTATGCACTGGGCAAGAGGGCTGGGACTAGGAGCAAGTGGCTTTTACTCCCACTCCTCTGTTTAACAGGCTCCTTCCTTCTGGACCGCATCCACAGACTTCTTTCTTGGCTTTTCAATCAATGGCAATCAATGGCTGTGACTCTATGGAGTGTTGTGATACTAAAAGTAGCTCGACAAGGTAGCTGAAATATGTTATCTATATGTATTCTTTTTTTTTTTTTTTTCTTTTTTTTTTTCCCTTAAAATAATGAAAGTGGCTGGGGAAACTGGGTACCTCAAGCACCAAGAAATAATGACAAAACTAATGATGGCTGTATGGAGAGCCAAATAAGAGCAAAAGCTACTTTATTGCCTTTGAGAGTACAAGATACGACATTTCTGGGAAGGAGCTATAGATGTTACCAGAGATTCCCAGTGTAAATAAATGCTTTTATAGTGAAGGAAAATTTCCCATGGAAAACAAAAAATAAAAATAAAATAAAAAATTTCCATACCTCTAATGAAGATGAAAATATCAGTCTCATCCAGCCAGGATGAAGCATGCTCATGCATGGAAGGTGAGCAGAAACCTGGGTACTTTTTAGGTCAGGCTGTAAATCCAGCGAAGTCAGAGGCTATTCACAGGAATTACAGGGCTAACGGCAGATATCCTGTTGTAAATTTGGTCTTTAGCTTTTATTTGGTTCTCAGTAAATGTTCCTCATACTGCCCATTTCTTAACATCCCCTTAAGTATTTTCCTTGAAATGTAAATCTGGAGAAAAAAAAATCTGGTAACTAAATATTTATCCTGAGACTTTTCAGTGATTAATGTGCATTTAATCCCCTACCTATGTGACTGAATGAGAAAATGCAAATACCCAAATCCTGAATTATGTCCTTGGAATCTGTCTTTCTATTTCTCTGTCTTTCTCTTTCTCCCATTTTTTCTGACTATTTTAAGGATGTTTCCCCCAAAGCAAAACTCTGTTATCTCGTGATTCCCTGCCAGCCCGTTCAGGCTCGAAGCCCCCTGAGTTGCCTTCCCAAGCTATGTCATGCTCTGGCCCTTGCACGGGCACTGAGCAGGATCCGACCCCCGGTGTGAAGTTTCTCCTGTGCGTGAGTCACTGGGCAGCGAGCTCGGCAGTGTTTATTTTCCCTGCCCTGTACGATAAGGGATGACGTGTGCTGCGGCTCTCGAAGCCTCTAATGCAATTTAAACCTGCTTCTAACGAAGAACAGAGAGTAATATCAAACTTGATTTCGGCGCACTAAAGGGAAGAGGTGCCATCTGTTTGTTACAGGGCTGATAATGAGCACGCAGCGGAGCACCAGCTCTCCAGCCCAGCGGCCGGCACACCAGGGAGTTCCTTGCAGCACCGCAGCCACCAGCGTCCTCAGCATCATGTCTGTGGCCTCCAAAGCAGGAGGTGACTTTAAACCAGGAGAAAGTAGGGGGGGGGTCTCATTGAATGGGCAGGCAGGATGGGTTCATTACTAAGCACCGTTGCTGGCCCACAGTGCCCACACCAAGTGGTGCTTCCCCTTTGGATGCTCCTCACCCGCGCTGAGCAAAAAGCAGAGGGATGAAGCCACAGCCCCCTGGCAGGAGCCAAGCTGCTGCAAAAGTGGAGGGGGCTTAGCTGCAGCCTAGAGCTGGCAATTGGCACCAGAAATAGAGCTTCTCTGCTCCCCGCTGCAAGCTGCTTGCTCCCAATGGTTGGCAGTTAGTGCAGATTGGCTGTGAAACTGCACGGCAGTGACCCGAGCGTGATGCATGCTATGTCAACAGGAAGTAAAGGAGATGTACATACATCTCTTTGCATGTGTAGGCAAGGTGTAAGTGGTTGGCAAGTGATCTCAGGCTGCAGAAATGCCTGTATGATTTTAGGAGCAAGGCCTATGATAAGATCATGTTATGACTAGGGCTTGTATGGAGACCTTCTGGGAGAGACTAAAGGAAGGCTCACAATTAATGCTTGACGTAAAATAAAAGCTTGTCAAGAAAGAGAGGTAAATCACGGAAGGAGGAGGACGGCATCTTGACAGAAGGGACAAAGAAAAAAAAAATCAAGATGTTGCAGGTAAAGGCTTGACTCAAGAGGTCACATGAAGTTCGGAGTCTGACTCCAGTAAAAAATGTCATGCAAAGAGGCACAGCCTGTGACTGTCACAGTATGCCAACCTCTCTGTAGGTCAGGGTTGTATGAAAATATGTGTTAACATTGCTGTGCTGAAATCTGCAAGAACCAGTGGACCAGGCGTGGCCTGGACAAAGAGGAACTACTGCACGCTATTTGAGTTACAAGGCTGTCATGCTTCTGGTTGCATCTAAAGGATGTGCTTGTGCTGGGTCTGAGCAGTGCAGGAGGGATTTGAGGGATGTTCTCCAGGGGATGCGGATGCTGTGAATGCAAGAAAGGGACAGGAGAGCTCATGCAGTGGTGTTTTTCAGGGTCTCACGGTGCACGGTGGTGACCAGCAGGAGCTCAGGAAATGCAGCACAGCCCTTGGCTGCAGTAGTTGCTGCACCACAGGTACAGGGCAAGAGGAGCAAAACCTGTGCCAGCCATGAAACAAGGACTGTAGAGCTGTTCTAGGACAGTACGCTTACACATCCCACATGTTGGGATGACACTGTTATAAGGCTGTTTTCTCCTTTGAACCAGCTTCTCGGGGGTTTTATTTTCTCTTACTTCTTTTATTATTATTTTTTAGACCATATGCTTGCTTAAGTGCATGGTCTAAAAATACGTCTCCTTAATTTATTGCTCCACTAGGGAAAACTGCATCATGTCTGAAATGCTTTAATAAGGATCTAAGGTAGGGGATGGCCAAGTAAATGATAATTAGCGTGTCAGGGTGGCATTCCCAGCTTCCCCACCCTCTTCAGGTGTCTGTACACTGTAGTAGCCAGGCAGAGGCAGGATGTAGTGTTGAAAGCCCATGCCATGTTGCTGGCATCCGGTCACCCGTGGTGGCTGTTCCCGGTCCTCATGCTGGACACAGGCAGCAGATCTCATGCTCCCAACTGTTCTGGTGACTACCACTTGCTGAGTTAAAGCACCAGTGGATTCAACGGCATATGTTGGCTTTTTGGCTACCCTTGGCCATCACTGCCTCTTGGATGGCGATGAGAAGTTCATGGTTTCTGCACAGTGGAGGCCTGCTAAAGTATTTGTGGCATAGAAATGATTTATAGGATACTACATGGGATGCATTGCCACCCACTTTTAAAAAGAAGAATTAGCCCTTTGCAAGTGCTTGTGTTATTAATCTATGTGGGAACGGCATGGGCAGAGCCCACAGAGCCAGGCTGACCAGAGTCCTTTCAGCCTTCACTTCTGATGGACCAACCCTAAAGCACTGCCTTTTTTCCAAAAACAGAGGAAGATGTGGGCTCAGCTCCCCGCTCCTCAGGCACCCCGTACCATCACGGTGTGATGAGGACACTCGGAACTGCAGGGTCGGAGCTAAATGTGAAGGCTGTCAATGGAATTGCTGATGAGGACCTGAAGATGACATGGTGAATGATAGCAGATCAGTAATTGCTTTTTCCCTGTAGTGACTTAGCAATTAGAAATGGAAGAAGAAAACCAGGGTGAAATTTGAGAGCTGTGCTGCTTAGAGTGCCTGCTTCTGTTTGTCTTTAACCCTCTCTTTTACTCCGCGTGCCCCAGCCGATCCCTTCCCCGATGCTTCCTCTGCCTTGCTCTGCATTATTTTTGCGATGCCCTGCCACTAGCATCATGTCTGCAAGCTGTCTTCCCCAGACAGAAGCCTATTTAGACAAGTTGTCAGGCTGAATGGGAAAAATCTTAAATCAATGTATTTTGGCATGCAATCATATATAGGCTAATTTATCTGCTGCCCTGTTGAGCCTGCCAGTTTAAAATGAGGTCTTCCAGGCGCGGTGCCTCTGGATGTTGCCTGATTAACAGAGCGGTTTTTATTGGTGGGGCGACAACGCGACTGCTTTATGGTAATTGTTGTCATTTGGACCTGTGTCTATGCAAATGGGGGAGATTAAAGTAAAGAAAACCTGAGGATGATAAATACGTGGCTGCGTGCCACCACGGCAGAGGGGCAGGAAGGCCGGCGGGGGCGATGCTCGATGCTCCCCGGCTGCCTCCCAGGCAGAGGGAGGCCACGCTCTGCCCCTTAGGGTGCTGGGACCCCTCCGCCCCAGCCCTGCTTCCCCACATCCCCTGGCCCTCCACGCCCTGCTGATGGTCAGTGTGTCTTCCTGCCCTCCCCTGCAAAGGGCTTTGGGGATGAAAAGCTGAAAAATGGGAAAAAAAAGAGTGCAACGGTAGCATAGCGCTGCTCCTTGGAAGGAAGACAATTTGAGATGGCCCACCACTCCGAAGGGAACCACCCCTTTCAGGGTGGCTTTAAATGTATTTTCAATTGTTCTTATGCTGACTTTTCTGCTAATTGCTTCGCTATAGCTTTTATTTCTCTCTCTTTTTAATAATAGTGAAGTTTGGGTTTTGGGAATGCGTTGCTTCTAATGGGGTAGCCACGCAGGAAGGCAAAATCTATTCCCTCACCTGGGAAAAACTACCCCTATAAATAAACAAAAAACAGCCCAGACCCTGTCTCTCCCGTTCTGCTGCCCCTGAGATCAAAAGCAAAACCCCAGTGGCTGCCCGGGGAGGGCCTGGGCCCTCAGTGCCATGGCTTTCTCGCTGTCAGGAGTGTGCAGATGCTCTCTGAGCTCAGATCCGCCCGCAAAGAGCTGGACCGAGATCAGCAAGTCACTTTAGATAAAGCACCCAGCATGAGATCATACCCTTTTTTTTTTTTTTTTTTTTTTCCTTTTTACATTACGTTATTGAGACTTACAGGAAGGGGAGCAGGACAGCAAATTTTGTCTCCATTAAAAACATGTCAGCCTTTTTCTGCTTTGCAATATATTTTGGTATCCGTCTGGGAGAGGGGGGCCAGTCCGTTCCCTGCGATGCTACAGCCGCACAGCCCCAGCCACTGCAGTCTCCCCTGTGCTCCGTCTGCTGTAAATTAGGAGACCAAGGTAGCCTCTCCATTCTTCTTAATGTGCCACAACCCTCAGCTATTTATTTGTGCCTTGCGGTCCTCAGCTACTCGTTCTCGGTGCATCTCCGAGCTGCCAGTAGCTGCTGTTTGCCCACTCCATCTCCTTCTGGAGAGCCACTGCAGCAGGAGCGACCCTGCCTTGCCCAAAGCCTCCGAAGGGATGTGGTAGTGGGCAGGAAGCTAGGCACAGGGATTTTCATGCCCAAGCTCGTAAAGCAGCCATGGACAGAGCTGTTCATTGCTTTTGCAAAGCGGTTTTGCAGGTTTGCTGTCATTTGTGTCTGAGCAGGTTAGGTATGCAGTGCTTCTGTGCCAGAGATGCTGTTTTTCACCAAGCGTTGGATGGGCGCTCAGAAGTCTGTTCCTGTCCTCCAGGTCAGGAGAACGCATGTGTTCCTCAAAAACTTGGTTACTCCAGCTGCCCAAGCTGAGAGCCAGTGTTCCCATAGCAGGGGTGTGTCAGGGGAAAAGCCAAACAGGCTGAAGATAGGTTCCTGCCTGCTTTTCTGTCCCGTTTCACTCCTCTTTTCCTGTGTTTCGAAAGCATATTTACAGTGATTTCTTTATGAGCCTGTACTGATCTATGCTAATGCAATTCCATTCTGAGTGCTTGTCCCTCTCTGCTTGGTTTTGCATCTTGTTTAATTGCTGTGTGGGTCACAGACCCGACCACAGACCCAGTTCAGTATGCTCTCCTGCAGTTCCCCTCCCTCGCACTCCTGTTGGCAGCACAGAGGTAGAAAATCTCAAAACATCCCCACCGAGTGGAAAGGGTGATACAAGTTCTTTGCCTTTGGGGGTTACCAAAGGTTATTCACCTGCATTTGCCACAACACGGGGTGTTCCTTGCAGGGGCTCTTGCCGCAGAGCAGGTGAAATGCAGTAACATGCCACGGTCGTGGTGAGATAGCGACTCCCACACTTGCTCTGCTGTGCGCTGCACTGCAGGACTGCTCCACCTGCTCCTACCTAAGCAAGCTGCTCCTGTGTGCTAGGTGGTACAATCTGTGGGAGAATCCACAAATTTGGGGACACCCCTCCCCCCCACACTTCTCACTATATCACAGTTTATTCATTTGAGGTCTTTCCTGTAAACTCATCCGAGGCCTTTCATGTAAACTAACCTGCTGAAACACATCTTTGTTCTCCAGTTTCATCACTTCCACTGTTTCCAGTAATGTTTTCCCTGAGAAGCTGTCACAATAAAGCCGCAGACCTGTTCCGACATGCTCGACTCTTCGAGGAGCATTAGCCAAGCATCTTGCATAAGGTACTTTCATTCCTGAAGTGTGCACACACGAAGATGTGTTCCCGAGTTGTCCCTTCCCCGTGTCACTGGCAGGCACCAGTGTCAGGGATGGGGAGGCAGTCCTCTTCAGCTCCATCCCCACAGGAGATGGCCGCAGCTCACAGTCCAGGTGGACCAGCATTGGCAGAGCTGCAAGCCAAATTGCTGGAACAAAATCCTACCGCTTCGGCTGGAAAATCTGTTCAGCTGGAGCTGGGCTGCAGAAGAGGATGGCTACCTCATTTTGCATAAGACACCAGCGAGTAATCTGATGATTTTCTGTGACTAATACAATAGGTCGTATCTGAATGGTCGGTGGAGAGATGAGAGGTTTCATATTCTATTACCAAATCCCTGAGCCATCTGGTTCCTAATGACTTCTTTCAAAACAAAGGGAATAAAACTTCTGCATTGTGCAAGGCATTTTGACACCCTCTTTTAGGCAGAAGATGCACGTTGCTTCACATTGGCAAACAATGTCAATCAAATCATCAATTAAAGCTTCTGTGCACCCCTTGCAGGTATTTCTGACCACACGTTTGATGGCAAATACACCTTGCTCAAGCTGGTATTGTCCATCACCGGGAATGGGGGGGGTGGAAAACAGAGGGCAGTGCCTGTTTCCACAGCGGGTGCTGGTTCCTAGGGGTCAGCACGTGGGCTCGGGGCTGTGCGTGAGCACAACCCAGGCAGGTTTGGATCACTAATCCCAAGAGCAGCACCTACAGTAGCGATGGCCACAGGGCTGTCTGCAGCCAGAGTCAGAGCCTGTGGCCACCAAAGCCCACGCCACGCTCACCCAGCTGGTAAAATTACCCGAGCTGGCTTATTTAAATGATAGCTCAGTTACATTTGTTAGCTGCGGTCATAGTGCAACCTGCCCGAGGAAAACCCAGGCCAGAAACTTATCCACAAATGCTTTCACTGTTGAGAAGCTCTCAGCCTTGTGGGATTTGCAAGGTGTCTGGCACAGCCCCTGAGCCTCCTCTGGTTGCTTCAGCACCTGCCTGGGCAGCCCTGGGCTGCAGCAAGGCACCTGCAGAGATGCTCACGGCTTCTGCCCGCGGTCCTGCCCGTCCCTGCAATTTGAGTTAAAACCACCCAGACACAGAGGGGCATAAAACTGATATATTTATTACGCCCTAGTTATTGCTTATACAGTTTAGCCAAGCATATCATGACATAACACTCTTTGTGCTATCTGGGATTACATATCCAATAAGTACGGTATATTATAAGCATACTTTAGCACTATTATGTATAATTATATATGTTTATAGATTCCCCCATTACACACCAGCTTAGTTCTTTGTTAGATTTGTGATATGCTGCCTGTTGCATCACGTCACTAATGATATGCTGCCCGTAATTAAGTACATTTATAGATGTGTGCCATATTTATTGCACCCTATGGGATTTGCATCATCAATCAGAGTCATCCTGTTGTTAGGTCAGCTCGTGTTTGTTTGCTTAATTTCTCTTGATTCTTTAAACATCTGTCCTTTAAGTGGTGAGTGCCTTGCACAGGATTCATCCAGTAGTTAGACCTGACTTGTTAACCCAACGGGTGAAATCCTGGTTCCCTAAAAGCCCTGGTCAAGCACCCAGACGTTTCACAAGGGCTGGGCTTGTACCACGTGTGGCTGCTGCTGCATATCTTCCTGATCCAGCTTGTTTAGGAAGAGCTCTGCTTTTTCATGGGTTCAGGGTGGCTGTGAATGTGAACTCAGCCCTCGAGTGAAAGGCTGGTTGAGGGTCTGCAACACCTAAAATTTGGGCTGCCAGATGTAGCTCCTCCGTATTGCTTGCTCAAGGGTAAGGACTCTTGGGCCTGCAAATAGCATTGATCTGCTGTGCGCCTTTGGTCCTTCCCCTAATGCCTATTGAATCGCTTCTCTCTCCATAGTACATAATTTAGGTCTGGTTGAGTACAAAGTATTTTATTTATTTATGTATTCAAATTTTTAAAATGCATCTCTAGGCATCTCAGCAGTACGCTGGGCGCCTACCACATAAATTAAAAATAACAGCATAAAGTTAGACAAGGGGCTACCCATAAATAACTCCTCCTCAATTCACAACCTTAGCGATAGCCTCAGCTCGGGACAGGGAAATAGATGGCCTTTACAGCCTGTGGGGAAGGTTAATAAATCTGGGCGCTGACGGACCAAAGGGGAAAATGAGTTTCAAATCTGGGGCTCCCCTCTCCATCCCCTTCCTGGAGATACCTTGCTGAACTGGGCAGTCAGAAGATGGCTATGAGGATCAGGCGGTTTTAATAGATGCCAGATTAAGCACCAAAATCACTGTTTTGTGTTCTGAAAAGGTATGTCTGTGTGTGAGAGCATTCGGGGAAAACATCCTCTTTAGAAGTAATTTGCTGAAAACAGTTTTAGCATTTTGTTCCTGCCTGTGGCAATTTATGAAACACAAATGAGATATTGTACCAGTAGTGATGCTGAAATAAATCACTCTAAAAACAGAACTCAAATTTTATTTCATTACTAAAGTAAATATAAAAGTACTTTAGCACAGTTTCAAATTAGATTGGGGTTTGGTCAAGCTTGTTATAAATCCAATGGTTGTAAAGCAAATGGCTCGAGATGAACTCTCAGCAGAGCACTGCTGCAAGCAGGGCTAATGGGAGGCTGTGCGGTGCAGAGCAAAAAATGACAGAACCAGAGGGGTGGATTTTGTGTCTGCGGCACGGGAATCAGAGGCAGTGATACGGCATGCTGTGTCTGGGGCTGTCGTGCAATTTTCAAAAGGATGCTGAAAAAATAGAGAGGGGGACAGGATGTGCCTACAAAACGCGTTCCCAGTTCTGGAGAAAATGCCTTCCTCTGAGTAAGACGGGCCCTCTCTTTGGCCACCAGTGACTGTGCCCACCTGTGGTGTCTCACAGCAAGGCTGGGGCTTTGATGGCCACCTCCTGAGAAACCATCCTGGAGGGTTTAATCCAGGACTTTGGTGGGACTCCTGATGGAAAAGCCCATAGGACAGCATCTGCTCATCCCTAAAGCCTTGCAGCCCAAACTCTTATTTGTCTTCTGAGAAGGTAGGGCTTGACCTGCTGGAGGTGCACAAAACCCTGTTAAGCAACATGCTTTTCCTCCTCGACAGGAATATTTTCAAGCTGGTGAAGAGGGAGCTCCCTTGGTATTGCTAGCCCACACCGGGCACGATCAGGGGTTGGTTCAGAGCTATGAAGGCTATGGGAAGGATGCTCTTTGGTATGCACAGCTCTGCATCATAATGACCAATAAATAAGATCTGTTGCTGAAGAGGGAAGGTTGAAGCTACAGTTGCAAGTAATTTCATACCAGGGTAGATGCTGCAATCTGTGCAACAACCTGGAACTGACATGTTTTCTATGTGCTGTGATATACCCTCCTCTCACAGCACCTGCACTGATGTAAATGAGCATTACACATGTTCATCAGCTGAACAAAAAGCCCTGTGGAATGAATGATTCATTGTAAAATGGTTTCTTTTGGAAGAGAAAGAGGTTTTTGTCTAGTTTTTAGAAGTACCACAGGAAAACTCTATTTATTTGTGCTTGCTTTGTTCGACAGTAGCTTCTTTGTTCCTCCTCTCTGCTCTTGCTTTTCTGGTGCCAGTTAGCAGCATTGTTTGGCAACGGCAGATAGGGAAAGAGAGGAGAGGCAGAACCATTGTCAAGAAGGGAAGAGAAATATGTGCCTAAGAAAAGAGAATTTAAGAAACATGTTTAAGCAAATAAAAAGGAGGCATAGATGTTTGAGTTTCTTCTTCATGTATGTTTACATTTTCTAGTCATTCAAGCCCGTTGTTTCCCACTGCATTTCTCATTTCTCCCTTCAGGCTGTCCCTAACAAATTACCTTATCTTTGGTCAGAAGAAGTCCATCCTAAAGACCTAAAAGCTGATGGCTTTGCTTTATAGTCGTGGCCTGGAAGAAGATGCTCCTCAACAGGCACAAGTGGATTTGAATGTTACAGATTCACTGAAGAGGAAAGGGCCTCAAGTGGCACCAGTGGAGGTTTAGATTGGACATCAGGAGGAATTTCCTTGCAGAGAGGGTTGTTAGGGACTGGGACGGGCTGCCCAGGGAAGTGGTGGAGTTGGCATCCCTGGGGGTATTTAAGAGATGTGTGGATGTGGCACTTGGTTTAGTGGTAGACTTGGAGGTCAGATTGATGGTTGGGCTTGGTGATCTTGGAGGTCGTTTCCAACCTGGATGTTTCTGTGATTCTGTGACTGTTCTGAGCAAACACCAGGAGCTGTATCTGCTGGTAGCAGCCTGCAAACTGCTCTAGCAGACTGCCTGCTTTACCTCCGCGCTCCACCAGTGCTCACCACCTTTCTACCCCATCCCAACAGCTTGCCATGGCCCAGGAGAGTATTTACCTGTGCCATGCAAACCTGCCCACCTCCCACAGGAAGCAGCTCCCTTCTGTGCCCATCTGAGACTTGAGTACACTTGCTCTTGGGTTTTGGAATGAAGCTTCCCTACAGCTAATGTAGTTTGGGCCTTCTCTATAGCTTAAAAACAAAAAAGTAATAATAATTAAAAAAAAAAAAAAGTGGTCTGTTTTATAAGCTATAGGAAAGTCAGGCTTGCTGGCTGAAACTAGTTTTGTGAGCCTCAGGAGTTATTTGGGAGGCCTGGGATGCCTTTGGTTCCTGTGGCTCACCCGTAGTTTTTGGATGCTGCCCCATCAGGTGTTTCCTCTGTACAGTTTGTCTGTGAAGTGAATTTCAAATGGACTTTTTATTCATTTCCAACACTAAGCATATATTCTCTGTGCAGTCTCTGCAAAGAACTCTAATAGCATCAGAACTGCTTGTGTCAAAAATACTATCCATCAGCCTTTAGTAAACCCATAAGCCTTTATAAGCATTCAAAGACACCACTTGACTTTTCCCTGGAATTAATTTCAGTATTTAAATGCAGCTATTGTACTGTCCAAAAGAGGCACAGCCAGGACTGAGGATTTTAAATACAGGTTAGGGAGCATGTTTCCCTGTTCTGAGGTTGGGTTTCTTACTGTTTTTTGTTTTGTTTTGTTTAGTTTTTCCAACAAAATCCATGGAAAGGGAGGTAGGTGAGAACTATCCCAGGGGAGCACAAGAGAACACATCTGCACTCTGATAAAATTATAAAATTACATAAAATTATATAAAATATATAAAATTATATAAACTATTAAAAAATTATAAAATATTATAAAAATATATAAAATATTATAAAAATTATAAAATATTATTAAAATTATAAAATTATATAAAAATATGTGCACTTCCTCTTCAAGGCTTCCCTGTGGAAGTTTGTGAAGTAGTTTTACTAAAGGTAGTATAAAGAAGAGGCAGGAACAAAAACAGACATGCAGAGGGAAGCAGGACCATGTTAAAGTCTTAACATTTGCCGTTCACTTTATAATTCAGGGCACAATAGGCATAAATAAAAGGGGATGCAAAAAATCGATGTGGGTAAATAGTAAAGGATACTTCAGGGGAGATTGGAGAGGAAAGGCATAATTGCTGCCGAGGAATGCTTAGAAACAGCTGAGATAAGGGACATTAGGACAATGGTATATGGGACTGGGTGGCGGTGATTCAAATTGGAGGCAGCTTGCAGCTCTCATGGTGTATGCGAGGAATGGCGTGGACAAGACCCTCTGCCCACCTCCAGAGGACAGAGTTGAGCTGCCACATCACCCTTTCCCATCTCCCCTGGATGGGGCAGCCCCTCTGGCACTTCAACCGGGACATGTCCTGTGGCACAAGGAGAGCTCCTCATGGCAGCCTGCCTCATCATGCTCATTTTCACGCCTAGTCGCCCTGGCCACAGTATGGTGTTGAAGGAAAGCTGTGACCTGATGTCTGCGGGGATGGCTGGCGGGACCCCAAAGCCTCGATGTCGTCTGTGCCCAGCCTGGTGCCCATGGGCTCCCTGGAGGCTTTTGTAGCTCCCGCCTGTGGAGAGGCATGGTCTGTGGTTGTAGGAAATCCTCTTGTAAGGTGGGCGCAGCTCCCAGACAGCCAGAAATAGAAATGCCAACTCCCAGTGTGACTGTTCAGGAAGAAATAAGAAAGTATCGGTGAATTCAAACAGCACAACGCAAAGGAGAGAAAGGAAGTGAGGTGTGCTGGTAGGAGATGAAAGGCACTGGCACATAAATCATGGCCCACGCACAGGTTTTGTATGCCACACACAGTAGTAAATACTGCAGGAGTTGGTCCGGGGCACCGCAGATGGGTACAGGAGTGCATAAAGTAATCAAGGATAAGGAAGAGACCTGCATGAAGGGTAGCACATCAGAGAAGGGAGGGAGGTGCTACAGGGTAGAGGGGAAGGACTGTGAGAATGACATGCACGTGTGCACGCACAGACACACACACAAAAGCAACAGCAAAGCGTGAAAGAACTATCGCGCAAGAGGTTAAGGTAAATAAGACATGCTTCAGATATGCACGGGAAAAGGTCTCAGGAGGAGAGAGCAAATTTACTTGCAAGACATGGCAAGGATAATCTGTTGATGTGAGTCTGCCACTGGTAAATAGAAAAAAAATTATCTGTTTTCTTTAATAGTCCCATAGGAAAGTCACAGGAAAGAGGCCAAGGCATACCTGACACCAACTGACATTGTGAGAGGACACAAACCATGGGGAGAAAGCAAGGAAAACATGGCCTGGCCACCAGAGTGCTGAGGAGGTGATGGACCACTATCAGCCCGTCAGTACCAGGGTGATTTTCTCAGCCTCCCCTTTTATATCCGCACCTCTCTGTTGGTGTCTGGGGCGCTGGAAGTGTTGCTCATCTCTGCTGTGGGTTGGACTCTGCCTCTGGCTCCTCAGGGGTCCCTGAGAACCAGGTGGGACCTGGTGTCCCAGTGGCTTTCCGTCCCCTGTGTGTTGGGAGGCAGCACCAGCTGCAAGCAGCTCTGATGGGTACTGGCAGCAGGGCGGCTAGTACAAAAATAGTACGCTGAGTTGCTGGGGCAGAGAACAGATGTACTGGAATAAAAGACTGCAGTACTTCTTGGTGCATGTTCTCTAGCTCAGTTCCTAAAGTTTCTGTGTAGCCTTTGGTGGTACGATCCAATCTGCAGGGAAAAAAATAACAACAACAAAAACTGCTCCTCTGTGCTGCTTTCACCTGGCAGCATCCCAGCTTCCGGACGAGCCCTGCTCCTAAATGTGCATTTTCTCCTTGGAGGCTGATTTCCCCAGCAGTCCCCTGTGATTCATAAAATTCATCCAGACACCAGTTTTCAGCACATGCCCTGAAGATTAATGGAAGCATTCAAGCATTGGAACAGGCTGCACAGGACTGTGGTAGAGTCCCCATCTCTGGAGGTATTTAAGAGACATAAGGATGTGGCACTAAGGGACGTGGTTTAGTGATAGGTCTCGGTAGGTCAGATTGGTGGTTGGAGTTAGTCATCTTGAGGGTCTTTTCCAACCTAGATGATGCTGTGATGGTACTCTGTGCTGTGGCAGTTTTGCTTTAGAAGTACCCAGCAGAGCCCCCTCCTCTGTTGGAAACATTACACTGATGGGCTTGGGGTGCTGATGGGCAGTGCATTTTCTTCCCCAAAATGAAGGCCTCTCCCCAGCAGGTAAAGCAGTTTTTGAGCAGTGGCTCATAGTCCTGTATACCCCCAAAATGTCTCACAGGGACACCTGAAGCGGCAGCCTGACTTTCCAGGGTCACGGGAGGGAGAAGAGCACAAGTTCAGCCAGCACCCTGGGGACCAGAGCCTAGAAAAAACTGGGAAAGAGTTAAAAATAAACATATGAAGAAAGCAGTTATGTCCCCAGAGTGGTCTCCACATGAGAGTCATCTCTGTCGCTGTGCTTGTGTATCTGGCACAACTTCTCTGTGCATGTATCATCTAGGGTAGTCTGTAGTTTGGGATGAGGCCTGAGCCTATCTGAGACATTCAGGAAGCCTTTATTATCCTCCCAGGTCTCAGAAGAAGAAACATAAACTGTATATAAAAAGACCCCAACTTGAATAAGCCAGAAAGGTGCCTGCACCCCTGTCCCCACAGGCTATTGCCATTTCCCACTTTATTTGAAGCTTTCTATTACATCTCTTGTTTTTCCTTTTGAAAGATCTCACTGGGGAGATGTCATGTCATATTTTCAGCACCTTGCTGCCCCAAGCCGGCAGCTGGGGAGCAGGCGGGGTACTCCGGGACACCTCGGGTGGCCCTGGACACCTATATTTAGGCACCAAATCCCACCCGGTGAGTCAGCACGACCCTTTTTCAGCAGATAGGTCCCTGGTGCTGGGGTGGAGCGAGAGGGATGAATCCTGCCAGCGTTTCCTTGCGTGTCACTTCTAAGCATACCCTTGATGTAGCAGGCATGGGAAATTCCTGCAGAGTGTGTGAGACGAGGACAGCCTTTCAACAAGTTTATTTTTAGCCAGAGTTGTATCATTGCCTGGGAATACTGCAGGCTGGTTTGGGGATGTTGCCATACCCAAATGTGTTTTTCAAAGGAAAAAAAAAAAAAATAGGCCCTTTTAAATCTTTGTTTGCTTCTTGCTGGACTATATTGGATGTCACTGGTAAGAACTCTTTTAATTCTGTATGGAGTTACGAAGGCTGCTGGGGGTTTTGTGGGACGAGTATTGTAGAGAAAGTGTCTGTCATATCCAAAACCAAGGTACATGGATGTGGCTACATGAGTGAACACATCCATTTAGAGTGAAATCTGTCTTTCCCCGCTGTCCCCAGAGCCACTTCCCCAGGGGGATGCACCTCCTGCAGGGTTAGCCCGGTGGCGAGCGCTGGGCCCCGTGGCCTAACCGCGCTGATGCACATCCCCTCACAGCTCAGCAAAGGGCGAGCACCATTTCTGCTTCACCCTTGAGCAAAAAGAGAGAAGGCACCAGCAGCTCGTGTTTTATTAAAGCCAGGCCAACTGCTCGGGGCCTCCTTGTGATGGGAATTATCAGTGTATGTGGCAGAAGGGGCTGGTTTTGCCCAGGGGCTGAAGGATGAGCCATGTCGCTGCAGGCCTCGTCTCAGCGCCCCTTCCCAGGGCCTGTGTGTCTGTATGCGCTGCAGGCCGTGCTGCTAGGGCAGCAGGATGGCGAAGCACCTCGATTTTCCCTGTCTATCTCCTCAGCCAGAGCGGGGCCCTGTCTTCCTCTGTTCCTACCTTCCTCTGCATCCTGTTGCTGCTCAACCGGCTCAGGAGAGGAAACGATTTTTCATGTTCCTCCTCCACATGGAGGTAGGATCTGACTCCTCCATTCCTCAATCAAAAGCAGGATGAGAAAGTGAGCATCGAGTTTTGTCTCATCTCAGATCTCTGTCTCAGGGGGATACAGGGCTGTAAGATCATTGCTCCTCAGTAGCTTCCAGCTATGAGAATGACATCCAGAACAAACACCAAAATTGGTTAAAAAGGATCACTTAGAGAATAAAAGCAGGTTGGGGATGCCTTCCTGTCCCCAATGAAATTAGTGTAATTGTGTCAGCCCTTCCCTCTCAGGACCGAGTTGCCATGGGGCAGTGTGTTTTGCTTTTCCTACACATGATGTGTTTTTTGGAGTTGTTCTTCAGCCACCATGCACCCTTAGAGCTGCCTCGCCCCAAGGCAAGGGCAGCCACCAGCGGCTGCTTCCCCTGCAGGCACCAGCACCCCGGGGAGCTGAAGGGGCCCTTGTGCCTCTTCTAAGCCCTGCATGGCTTTACCCATGTCCTAAAACAGGAGGGCAGAAAGGGCGGGCTTCAGTCGGAGGCACAAAGCAGCCCCTGATCGCCCCACTTCTTTGCCAGCACCATACCTTTTCCTGCAGGATAGGGACCAGCAGAGCACACCCAGTTTGGGGTGGGATTTTGCAAGGGTCTTTTAAAGCAGCAAGTCTTTTCTCACTGTTATGCTCTGTGTGCCAGCCGTCTGCTAAGACAACTGCTAAGTGCCCAGAAAACTTCTGCAGAAATGGCTAATAATGGTCACATAGCCCCACGGCTGCTGAACAAGTCCAGGCTGTATATAAACATGGGTTCGGTGGTCCGCCAAGCCATGAGCTTTTGTTCACTTTGCTGTTTAGAAGGCACCTTTATTTATTTATTTATTTTGCTGTATTACAAAGTGAGAAATATTTACATTTATTTAATTAGCTTGGCTACAATACAGGCGTTCCATGATTACAAACCAAAGGAAGTAAAAGCCTAACGCGAATGGTACTTTTTTGTACCATTGGAAATTAAAAATCAGTTGCACTATGATTAAATTGATTCCGGGTGGTTTCTTTTAAGCAATTATGTTCAAAAACTGTCTGCCAGTCCAATTTGCTATCAACTCTCACTTTATCGCTGGTATTCCAAATGCAGGTGCATTGACAATATAAACCCAACGTCCTACAAAATTATCCTTCTTTTGTAGGAATGAAACGCTGATTGTTTATTATCTGATTTAATTTCTGGTGGTTAAATCTGAGCAGTTTGATTTAGCAACATTTTCAATCAACCTTACAAATATTTGAATGCATTTGGGTAATAATTAATGTGCAAAACAGCAAGGAGCAAAGTCAGCCCTTCCACTGCTTAGATCAGGGTGGGGACAGGCAGTAGCTCCCTCCAAGGGAATGGGATGTCCCTGCAGCAGCCTGGCATGGCGATGTGACCGACCAAGGATGGGAGCTGTGGTCCATGAGATGTCCAGAAGGAGTCAGGCAGTCCAGTCTGACAGTCCGTGGCTCTCAGCAGTGCTGTCCTTTCGAGAAGGGCACCAGAAACATGTGGCATCCCTCGCTGGGGTGAATTCAGCCAAGACTTAGAACAGCATTCTAGCTCTAACATAGCACTGGATGAAGTCAATATCCATTATGAGAGCAAGACAAAAACAGTCCTGAGGCTGGTCCCATCCGTAGCTGACAATGCTTTGCAGACAGCAGTGTTTGCGCAATGGTTTCTGTGAAGCTGCTGGTGCCAGAGCAAACCACACACCGTAGTATGCCACAGCAGGGGTGGAAGTGATCCAGCAGCTTTCCTACAGGTGAAGAAAACTGCAGAAGTTGCAAAGAGAGCGGTAAGCAAGTTATGGCAAGTGCAAAAAAAAAATCATCGAATATTATAGGTCCCTCATCAACATTTCTGAGCTTTGCTTGTGGTACTTCCTGCTGTTAAAGAGGAATGGGTGCTGTCACAGCCCTGGCAATATTTTTGTACAGCCACTCTTATCCTGGATGCCTTGCCTCCCCTGTGTGCAGCACACAGTAGCTGGTAGCCATGCTGTTGACAAAGATGTGACTCATTTCCACCGCTGAATCTCCCTCGCACAATGCATCTATATCCGTTTTAATTTCACACCTATCCTGTTTGCTCAGTTACATAGCATTACTGTTATATTGGGTGAATTTTAGATTATCTTGTAAAGGGTGCATGCTAATTGCACATTTAATTTTAACTTGGTAGTGTGTTTATGCTGCAAACAGTTAGGAAAATGACTTATAAGAGGGTTTTAACTAGATGTGCAATTTGAGGATACAAATGTAATATGCTATGCAAAGTCTTCTGGGGCACAATTGCTGTGTCCTTACTCAGTTAGGTAAATGGGAGTTTACTCAAGTGGAGAAGTATTCGTAACCTAGGGAGTATTCTGGGACCACTGTTTAATTATGATAATTACTACTCATGGGTCACAAACTCGGATGTTGTGCATCACTAGATCCATTTCTGGCTTTGCTGTGGATGGGCAGTGTGATGTTGAGCAAGGAGCACACAACCCCAGCTGCGAGTTTCTTACTCACCCCTGCAAAGAGTCACTCCTGTTACTGATTTCGCCACAGGAGTAATGAGAAGAGGAACACCCCTGTTTTCACCCAATACTCAGGTGCTGAGTTGCTCAGGTGGAAGCATATTATTGGAACAGAAGCCGCAGTACTTAATTGTATTGCTTTTTTTTTTTATTATTATTATTTTTTCCCTTGCCTGGGCTAATGTTTTGTTAAGGCTTGATACCAGAGCACTTGGAGATTTGTGCATCCTTCTGAGAGCCAGCATCCTCTAGGTGCATTCTCCTTATCTTCCTGACCCTCTGCTCCTCTTGATCCCACTGAACTATCACCTTTCGATGGATCTTAATTGAGTGGAGGAGCTGAGGAAATGGACAGGGATGAGGGAGGAGGCTGGGGACAATTCTTAGGTGGGCACTGTAGAGCTTGTCAGCCTACAAGAGGTCCCACCGTGGGCTGGGTGAACAGCTTCCAGCTTTTCCCTCTTTGTCTGCCCTATATAGAGAAAAATCTGCTCTCTTTCTATCTCTGTTTCTGAGGTAGATTTTAGTATTGCAAATACCAGTCGGTTGAATGACAATGAAAGAGACTGTTCAGAGCACTCGGAGACTGGGTAGGTATTATAATTTGACTTGCTGTGAACACTTGTACTTGAAATTTCCAATTTCACTGTGGAATTAAATTTTGACCTCATCAGCATAACTGACCTAGCATTACTGGCAGGTTTGCTAACCCTTTATTTAATGTTCTGATCCACTGTTTGTTCCAACTTTAGCAAAACCTTCCTTTTCTTCAGCAAAGTGTAGCAGCCAAGCTAAACAAATATCAGAAAATCCTTTTAACTGTGTCCACTTCTCCCTTTGTGTGAATGCCCGGAGCTTCCCATCCCGCCACGACCCTGCTCCTGCACCATGCTGCAACCCTGCAGCAAACGCACCCCATTGAGGCCGATCCTGGAACTTGAGAAGAGAAGAGAAGAGAAGAGAAGAGAAGAGAAGAGAAGAGAAGAGAAGAGAAGAGAAGAGAAGAGAAGAGAAGAGAAGAGAAGAGAAGAGAAGAGAAGAGAAGAGAAGAGAAAGAGAAGAGAAGAGAAGAGAAGAGAAGAGAAGAGAGAGAAGAGAAGAGAAGAGAAGAGAAGAGTTCAGTTGGAAGGGAACTTCAAAGATCATTGAGTCCAACTGCCTGAGCACTTCAGGGCTGACCAAAAGTTAAAGCACATTACTGGGGGCATTATCCAAAAGCCTCTTGAACACTGGAAGGCTTGGGGCATCAACCATGCCTCTAGGCAGCCTGTTCCAGCGTTTGACCACCCTCATGGTAAAGAATTTTTTTCTTCCATCTAGTCTGGACCTCTGCTGGCATAGCTTTGTGCCATTCCTGCACATTCTGTCACTGGTAGCTGGCTGCATTTCCAGCAGCTGCCATGGCTCCCAGCAGGACCCCTGTCCTGTAAGGCCACATGCAAGGTGAAGCAGATATCTGCCACCTCCACCTCCACTGAGACACCTCGCCCTCAGAAACAGTGCCTGCAAACACATGGCGTGCCTTGGCCCCACACGCAGCTGCTGGTTTCCCTCCTTATCTCTGCTCCACTGACCTCCTGGAAGAGCCGAGACGTCCCATCAGCCTTCTGGCTCATGGCCTCGGGGTCTGGGGCTGCTCCTGAAGTCATCCCTGCATCACCGGATCGCATCTCCCTAAGGCAAGTGCAAAGTCAGGGGCTAAGCTGAGATTAGGGATCAGGTATTTTAGTCTACGGACTTCCGAAGAGCTTCATCTGAGTAGCTTGGCTTAAAATAAATAACCTATTTTGAATCCAGTTTTGCTTGTGACATACAAACCTCCATGAGCACAGGAGAGGAGAAGGAGGAGAGAGGTGAGACAAGGCTCTGGAGCAAATCCTCCTCAGCCACGCACCGCAATAACACTGCACTGAGCACCACAGGCTTACAGGTACATATGTTTCTCACTTTGAGCAACGTGTCCTATTTTTCCAGCTCCGTAGCACACAAGTGGCCATGCTTTGCTGATAGTTTGGGTTCCTGTGGGAGTGCTCCCATAGATCAGTCCAGGAGGAAAAAACTCAAGGCAGTAAATGGATTTTTTTTTCCAGTGGTTTCATTGCCTTTTGATTCAGACCTAAAATGTTGCTGATGCTAAAAGTATATGCACTTTTGGCTGCCCACAGTTGCTGTACCCTTTAATAACTTGATCCAATCCCTTTGCAAAACTCGGGCTGCTCGTGCCATGGCACCTTAGAGCAGCTCCACCCTGCTAACCCCACTAATCCCTCCGGTGGGGAAAACCACCACGTAACAGGGGCACGGACCACAGACCAGGGTGGCAGGAGCAGCGATGGAGAGCACGTGGTGAGGTTCACCAGGTCTGCGGTGCTGCAGACACAGCGTGGCCCTTGCTCCGGTGTCCGTGTCTCATCGCAGACACTGCGGAAAGAGTCTGGAGCTGTTGCTTCTGCTCAGAGGATTTCTTTCTTCTTCACTGATTTATTGAAAAGAGTAGGGTCTCCTGGCATCCAGCAGGATTTCTGAGAAAGGTGTTCAAAAGAAAAACCCTCGGATCTGTGGGTTTCCGTCAAAATAATGGTGCTTATGACGGCAGGCAAAGTATAAACGCTTAGGCAGACAAAGATGAGCACTGGTATTGTAGCTGCCTATTTAAATCAGATCCCACGAACGCTGGTCTGGACAGGAAAGACCCAAAGCCTTTCTTGCTTGTTACGTGAGCCTGAGCAGAAGACCTTTATTTGAAGCTTTTTGCTGCTTTCATATGTCACAGCAGCAGTGTTCTCCAGCAGTGGAGGGCAGCTTTTCTCTAATTTTAGATCTTTCTCTGGGAAGACAGCAGCTGACAGCTGAGACAGTCCTCTGAAAAGGATGGGTTTGAAGGCATGCCTTTTTACTAAAGACGTACAAGCTGTGCAGCACGGCAGTCCTTGACAGATCAAACTGGGCGGGTTTCACATTCAAATCCCACCCTGCTTTGAGGTCAGACTCCAGGCAATGTGTCCCAAGCCACTGGTTGATGGAGAGGCGGGCTGTGTTTTTTCTGCAAGCATAGCACACGGGGAGAGCTGAGGAGGGGGAGCGGGAGCACCGATAAGTGATTTACACACAGCTAATCCATGGAGGAAGTCAAACAGATGCATTATTGCCCCTGAGAACCCCTGGCTGGATACACCCGTTTCCAAACAAAGCTTGTCGTGTCTCAGCACACTATTTCAGGCAGCAAATTGTCCTGTAAGGGTCAAGACAGAGCTTCCTGCCTCCCTCCTGCCTCACTCATTGCACCCAAGGGGAGGCAGGGCCGCCCCACCACGTGGGCACAGGCAGGAGAAAGCCCATTTTATGTTCATGTGTTGTGCCCGTGATGTGTCTGATGGGTCTTTTCCATAGAAATCCTGAAGGTACCTCAGAAAGGTGCTGCACAGCCTCTGTTCAGGTTATTGAGGCGATTTGGTGAAAGCCTTGGTGTTTGAACGGGGCCTTTTGAGTGAGGAGCCCTGTGGCTTGCGAAATCTTGCAATTCAGAGCCAAGTTTCCTCAAGTACCGTGTCAAAGTGGGCATGCAGAAGCTGAGTTACTCACAGCGTGTGAGTTCATCTTTTTTTTTTTTTTTCTGCCGGGCTGGTCCCACACCGCAGATGTGTCACCCTGCGTGCCCTTCCTGGTGGCAAGTGACGCGTTCTCTGCAGGGCCCCTTTCTGTCACTGCGAGGCAATGCGAAGCATCCCTCGCTCCAGCCTGTTGTGGTAATGCCTTGGCAACAGATACGAAAACCAGGGGTTGTCCAGCAGGGCCCAGCTTTCCTCCTGGATGACTTCTGATGGGCAGCGATCCATTTTCGCGGCACTGAGGGCTGCCCTGACAAACAGGCGGCGCGAGCTCTGAGCTGCAGGCCGTGTTTGCTTTCACCCCTCTGCGATTTTTAAAAGCACGTTTCGTATCAGACTTTGCTCAGGCACGGACGCACTGCAGATCGATGTCAGCTATGGACTTTAAAGGGATGTTTTCAGGCTAAAAATAATCCTGGACGGCACTCCTCTCGCGAGCCTGCTGGTTTGTGCTTGCGGTGCACGGGAGGCGGAGGTGAGGCACAGCCCGACACAAAGCTGCCCCGGGAGGGCCTGGTTTGGGGAAACACCCCTCGCCAGGGCTCAGAACCGTGGATTTTAACCACATCCGTTCCTGAGCATTGAGGAATGCCTTGCCTGACTTAGCAGTGAATTTCAAATATCTTGTTTAGCTTTCACTGCATGTTATTAGCCCTCTTTTTTTATCCTTTTGGATTGAGTCAAAAAAAAAGAGAGACAAGGAAAAATCTATTCTTCCCTCTGTAGCCAGGCCCTCTTCCTGTGCAGCTTGATGCACAAGGCCCTGCTGCAGATTTGCAAATGCTACCGGAGAGTGTTCATTTACCACACAACATGCTGTTTTCAACTGGATTTCTAAGCCCCCTCTCCTTTATTAGTTTTAGGCCGTGAAATAAAATTGTGCGAAGAAAGATGCATACAATGATTTTGATAGCGCACTGAATAAAGAGCTCTGTAGGTGATGCCATTACTGATTCAGTCCATTTCTTTCACCAGAGAAAGAGGGGGGCAACACTTGCTATACAAGAAATGGCTCTCCAAAGACAGGGAGGTGGAGGTTTGCAAGTGCTTGTTGGCTGAGGAGTACCAAAATCTGAGGCCCTGACCTACATGCAGCTGCTTTCCCTTTGCATTTCCCTGGGCAGAGAGCTACCTGTGCTACTCTGCCACCGAAAGAAGAAGGGGAAGAGCCTCTTGTATCCTAAAAAGGGGGACATTTCCTGTGGCTCATTCTGCCCTGCCAGAAAAAAAGCAAGCATCTCTCTTCATCTTCTTCCCTTCCTTAGGTATTGAGTGCTGTGCAGAGCCAGACTGTCTTTAAAATACCTTGGGGAACCTGCCTACAGCCACATCTTGGCTAAGAGGGAAAGGGAAGAGTGCAGTGCAACCAGCCATGGCAAAGATTACTGTTTTCTGCAGGGAGAAAAACGAAGCAAAGGTCTTCAGGCAGAAAAAAATGCAAATGCAAAAAAATGCACAACCCATGCATCATGTAAATCTTACACTTGTCAGGCAGAGCCTGTGCACTTGGGTCTCCACTGATGAGCTCGGGGGTGGAGGAGAGGCTGTTAATATTGCTCGGATAATCATGACATGCCCCTCCTCTGCTTCTTCTGGGAAAACACCCCGAGGTGGTGGAGAAGACAGCTTTTCCAAGCAGCTGGAGCAGAAGCACAGCCCTTGCTGGTGCTGGTGAGGGGCGGACCTGGGTGACCCAAACACCCGTTTCCCCTCTCCCTGGTCTGGTTTCACCCACCACAAGGTGCTCTCTGCGGTGCCAGGGGATGCTGCCTTTCCAGGAGACGCTTCTTGTGATGTATGCATCTCCCTTGGCCACCACAGCCTCCGGCTGGGGACCGGCACCACTCTGCAGTCTCTTAACACCGAGCGCATTACCGGCGCTCATAAATCATCATCACAATAATTAGCGCCAATTAGCGACTTAATGGAGAGTCTTCGGGGATTCCTAAGCGTACCTTGCAAGCGTGGCGTTTTTAGGCCGGTGGAAGCTGAGGAAGCCCTGAGGAATCCCAATGGCACCTGCCACAGAGGCTGCCCCCATCTCCACGCCTGCTGGCCCGGTTTGTTTGTGCTCGCCCTTCCCGGGGAATGCGGCCCGGCCGGGGTGAGCCAGGTGCTGTGACATTCCCGGCAGCCCCATGTTGTTCCCAGCAGACCCACGGCATTCCCGCCAGACCCACGGCAGCGGGATCCAGCCTAAAATTGGGCACTTTTCCTTTGCCTCGGCTCCAAAGAGGCTCCAGCTCCTGGGAGGCGCCGGGCAGTCACACAGGGCTTGCTCAGCAAGAGCGTGAGGCACGAAGCCTTCCGCTGAAAAAAAACTTGCTAATTAAATTTTTCACTCTGAAAACAATTTAGTGTTCTCAGAGGAGGCAACTGAGTGTCCCGGAGGTTGTTACTGTTGTGCAGATTTCTGCAAGTCATTAGCAACCTCAGGAAATTGTTGGCCACATGGCAGAAAGTGCATCTTTCCAGCCTTCCCGTAAGCCAGGCATAGTGAGGCACCGTGGCATGGGCATCTTCGTAATGATGTTTCTGGGTTCACAGGAGGGGCCAGGGGTTTAATTGCCTTGGTTTATAAATAAACGTAAGGAGGTTCATACACATCCTCGATGCAAACCGCCTCTTTCAGACTTATTTTCCCTTTGGGTTTTTGCCTCTGAAAGGAAGAAAAAAAAAATCCCATTATCTCTGGGCTGTGAGCATAGTACCAGGATGTGCCCAAGACTTAAATCAACACGGGCACTGATGTCTTTCCATTTTGGGCACCACCTTTTCTATCTGTGAACACCTCCTCCTCCCTCTCTCAGGTGTTTGGTTACTCACCCACTAATGCAGGTGATTAAGCTCTCCTTGGTCGCGTTGAGTTTCACTAGCAAGCTACAAGTTACATGAAGACATGTTGGTAGAAGGAGCAAACCACACAATTACGACAGCTTGATAGATGGATGGTTCTTAGGCCAGTGTGTAAATTGCTGTTTTTAGAAATTACATATTTCTCCCTTTCATGTGGGATCTCTTCTTATCTCTTCCTAACTGCAGGGAGTCTGCATGTAATAGGGTCTGTTGTTGTATGAAAAGCTGTTTTGTAACATGTTGCCAGCAGTTTCCATTCCACAAATTGATCCAGGCATTGGAAATATAAAATAGAATTTTTACCTTTTTTGCTTAGTTTAGCTTCTACCTCTTCTCTGCAGGTATACATTAGCTTCAACTATGTCATTTAAGTCCAAATTCCGGATCACTATTTGCTTGGGGTAATTTTAATTGAGGGTGAAGCTCTCTCCAATGAATAATAATACCTGCTCTTTCAGAAGAATGACAGAGATGAAAATAGAATTAATTAAATAAATAATTAAATAATTAAATAAAATAGAATTAATTCAGACATCCCGTCCTGTGGCCTAGCCACTGGGAACACATCCTCCGAATTAGATAGGACAGAATGGGAACTTTGAAATTACTGGGCGGACAATTTGAAATGAATTCAAAGAAAAGCTTTTCCATACCGTGTGTGGGACTCACTGCCACCAGACAATGTTGGAGGCCTCCCCAAGAGTAAATAGGTGTCAGCAGGCCCTGGCCAGGTTTGAGAAGAGGGACTGAATGGTGCTGCGAGGCACTGTGGCTCAGGTGCAAGCTCCAGCTCAGACAGTCAGGTGCAAGCTCTAGCACATCCACTGGAAGCTGAGAAGGTGGCAGTGAGATGGATCATCTTCTGCTTGCTTTGCTCCTCTCACTCCTTCCCTCCTCGACCACCCCAGCTGCTTTTGGGGTGGCCCAGCACCCTTGGTCTGGCCCTGTACACCACTCTCATTTTCTGGATTGTGATGTGGTGCAGGTGAAGATGTGGTGCAGATGACATGCGTGTGGGTATCAGTCCAGGGATGCTGCTTGCCCCCTGCTCCAGGGACAAGGTTGTCCCAGACAGCTCTCCTTTTTTCCAAGTATTGAGGTCTGCAGGGAGAAAACCATATTTTGCTGAAGGGTATAGGCAAACCAGCATGTTCAACCCAGAGCTGGCTTTGTGGCGCCTTAGTGAATCTCTGGAGGAATTCAGGGCAGGCCACATTTTTTGTGTGTCTGCTTGTTATCTTATCTTTGGAGTCCTTCGGGAGGCCGTGATTTGCCTTCAACTGACATGAATGCAGCCCAGCTGCAAATTTTTGTTTGAGGGAGCGATTGCGTGACTTTTTAGCTCCCAAATGGCAGGTACGGAGCCTGCCCAGGTCTGCCTTGTACTCAACACGTAGCTCCTTGGTGTGTAGTGCTTTTGTTAGCATTGCTGCCAAAGGTGCCTGGTCAGAGCTCGGCCCTCCATCTGCGGTGGTCCCAGCACAGCCAGTGCTCTCAGACGTCTCGTCCTTTCCCTCACCCACCCACCCCAGGGCTCAGGAAATATCTGCTTTCCAACTCTTCCAGAGAAAGCTAGGGGCGTGGGACTCCCCTATTTCTTTCTTTCAGAGGGCTGTCTATTTTCCCACATGTAATTACTCCCCCTGTTCTTTTTAAGGTACTGCTGCCAGGGACTGGAAATGGCCCTGTGCTTCACCAAGTGGAGGTGGAGATGCTAAGATTGCTAACAAAACACTGTTATCATGATACAGGCATCTGACAGCCTGGGTCCCACGCAGTGTCTGCCTGCCCAGCAACAAAAACATTTTCCCCCAGTCTTGCAATCCCATAAATGCAAGGAGGCATCTGTTTTCCATAAATACCATGGACAGGATCTGCTAAGTGATTTAAGCATCAGTTTTCATCAGAGGTGCCTACGTTTCAGTGGTATCAGTGGGAGTGTGGCAACTCTGCCTCTTTGCTGTGGGTCCCAGGAGGCTGATTTTGGACAGGGGGGCTTTTGGACAAGGGGGGGGGACATTTCCTCTCTTGGCACTGACTGACATAACTCTAACTCCTGTCCCCTTGGTTCTTTCCGCGCCTGTGAGAGGCGAGGAAAAAATTGCTGATACATGAATGAGTTTTCGATCAGACCTTACGTTGTCATCTGATCAA
Source organism: Cygnus olor (assembly GCF_009769625.2). Lineage (NCBI taxonomy): Eukaryota > Metazoa > Chordata > Aves > Anseriformes > Anatidae > Cygnus > Cygnus olor. The sequence continues at coordinate 119,235,429 of NC_049169.1, read as the reverse complement.
CTCCGCGTGGCTCAGCCCTCCTGTTTACACAGGATGCTGCAAATCCTCACCTGGCAAACAGGAAGCACTTCCAACTTACTGTCAGGCGATCCTGGTTAACTCAGGGTTTTTCTAATATAAGCGCCCCTCGTGACATAACTATACCCATTCACCTGGCTTTAGGCTTATTAATAATTGAGAAATACTTGGTGGCACCTCGTGTGGAAGTAACGATGACTGATGCCTGCAGAACCATTTCCGATAATGGGCAGGAGTTTATCTACAGATCCTTTCATACAGAGGAATAATTACCCGATTAACATTAATCTAAGTGTTTTGTCTTAAGTATGAAAGGGAGGTGGGCTTGGCTCTCTCATTCTCTTGTAGGAACTGTGATATTTAGAGAAGCCACAAAAATAGGAGGTCAGGTTGTAAATGAGCCCATTACACGGCAGCCTACTATGTTTACTCACAGGCTTATTTTTGTGGCAAGGAATTTCTAAGCTGAACTTTATTTGCTCTGGTTTACAGGCACGTTAAGGGTTCTGTTTTGAATGCAAAGCTCGTAGCAGTGCTCTGAAGATAAAATTCAGGAGGGCTCTTGCTCAAAAGGCAAAAAAATGCAATGGAGAGAATCACTGCGTTTTGGATAATGCCCAGGCAGCTGGCAATTGGGAAAGGCTCTGCCACTCAGCTTACTCGTGGACTGTAGGCTGTGAGTGAGCTGGGTACCAACAGCACAGGACCACACAGGACTCCAGCACTGGCACAGAGTCTACAAAGTGTGGCTCTGCCCTAGGCATCACAGAAAAGGACCGGGGAAGGTCAGAGGCATGTCCTGAACCCTTCCATTACCCTCAGCCAGCAACCACATCCCTCTGACCAGTAGTTGTGTCCATCGTTGGAGATGAAGCGTTAGAAAAATGGCCTTGTAGAGGTCATGGGTTTCTGCAGGTGAAGGGAAGATCCTTCTGCATGGCCCTGTTCCCTTGGCCACAGCCCAATTACTCCAGTGGTCAGGGTGTGCTAGGAGGGACATAGAGCTGAACGTTAAATTCATTTATTTCCCTGGTTGAACTATGTCTGCCTATTTAACAAGCAAAAATGTGTGTGTATCTGCCCTCACATGGGCACTCACTTGTTTTCTTCTCCCATTGCCAAGAAAAGGTCAAGTGTTTTGCAACAGGAGGCCGGGAGCACCCACAGCCCAGGACAGCTGGAAAACTATCGTGGTCTAGCAAGAAGATAGCAAGAGGTGGGAGCAAGGGATCACATTCCCCACAGCAGAGCAGGAATTTAGCCCTAATCTCCCACATCCTGCATGGATGGCCTGATCAACTCCTGCTCTGCTTATCGGTATGTAAAAAAATTAGGTTTATAGAAATGTTTAGGTTTATAGCCATGTTTTCATGCAGTGTTGTATAAATTTTCTTTAGACAAAATGTGGATTCCTGCTTTGAAAAAGAAGTTTTTTGGTTGTTTTGTTTGGTTTTTGTTTTGTGTTTTGTTTTGTTTTTTATCCTGTAAAGTCTACCTAGTGGAACTGGCACTGTTTGAGACCAAGTGTCACCACAATTACTTAGGAGAAGACATAGGAAAAATAGCAGGTGTCTCATTGGAACTGCAAAGAGAATTTAAACAAGCGAAGTGAATTACTTGTGCTGGAGTCTGAAGCACACAGCAAAAGCCCAGAGTTAGTCTGGTATGTGGAAGCAACTTGCTGGACTGATGGTGGGACAATTTAAACCAATGTTTTATTTTATTAGTGTCATAAACCTCCCCATCTGAACTAGTGGCCAGGATTTAGGAGTGGGTTGATACTGAAAAAAATCTATTAATCGATTACGGTGTTTTTCAAACTTTCTGAACTGCCAGCGCTGTTTTATTCAGTCAGCACATCTACAGGGGGAGGCTGTTTGCAGAGTGTGGCTTATTTAAACTTTTCTCCTTGATACGCATTTTTCGCCTGATGAAGGATGCAAAAATGCCACGTTACTTCAGCCAACAATCTCACCCCGTGAATGGCAAATTAGACACAGCTGCTCCAAACAGCAATCCGGCTAAATAGTTTGCAAGGCCTCCCCGTGCTAAAACACAGTCAAAGGAAGCAATACCAGGAGATGAAAACAAGTCACCCAACTTAATGTGTAGAGAACAAGGCTGAATTCAGCTAATGATTTGCCATCAGGCCCGACTGCATCCCGCCACCAATTTGAAAGTTGCCCATTTGGCCTCATTCTTCACCTAAACGTCAGCTGAGAGCAGCAAGAGGCGGTGCGGCTGGAGGTGCCGTTTGGAAAACACAGTCCATGAAATGCAAATACTTCTAGGTGATTGCATGGATAATATGGTCTTATGAAGGAACCGCTTGATATGTCAGTGTTAATACCTGCATCCCTTCATCCCCCCGGTGTTTGTATGCACAGTACATATTTTGCTTATAGAATACAGAGCAGGGTTGTAATAGAGATGTCTTCAAGCTACATTTATTTGATGTATTTGTTTTTACATTATTTTTATGCTACTAGTGAATGGGCTGTTTGGGAATCAAAATGCCAAAGCTGAGGTATGAACAGGATCGCTCATCTCCATCCCCCATCAGCCATGATAAAGAAATCAGAGCGGTATTGATTGCAGTGGAGAGGGGAACAGAACATACTGCACTAAGTATGCGAGTCCATGCCAGCCATTCAGCGCCTTGGAAAACGTGGTATTTTTGCTCTAAATTTCTGTGTAATTTAGAGCTGCACCATGTACTGTGGGGCAGCAGAGTGTCTTTCAGGAAGACAGGAGGAAATAACCTTTCAGGAAGAAATAATTAATAAGCAGCTTCATCAAATAGTGGTGATTAGGCGTCCTTCGAGGTTGAAAAATCACAGGGAAAAGAAGTATTTCTTTAATGAGCTTACTATGGGTACTCAGACCTCTGCGAGGAGGGATGCTGGCAGGGCTCGCCCCACGGCTGTCAGTTCGTGAGCCTCTCGTGCTGTCCCATGGGAACTTCTTGTATTTTGCCACTCACACCGAGCCACAGCTGGCACCTCACAGCCCGGTTACCTCTCTGTGTTGCTTCTGTTTTGGTGATGTCCGCGCTACAGCGAGTGCTGATGCTCGGTTAGCTTCAAATGAACCACAAAAACGCTTGATTGCAACCAAGGTCAATGTGCACTCTGCCACGTGTGTGCTTGTGGCTGCATTGCCACCAGGCAGTGGCCTCTGTCCCCCCACAGAGACCGTAGACCAGGGCAGCCCCACGCCTCCGAGATCCCAAAATGCCTCTCCCTCTCTGTTGCAGCTGCTGTCGGCTACAGCTTTATGCCTTGTCTGCATCTCCCAACCCAGGCCAGCCAGACCAAGCCTCCTTCCCACAAGGAGACCCATCCCCTGTATTGCTCACTGGTGATCTGCATTTATTACTTGCTGCGAAGTGTGAGTTTTTTGCAGAGCAGAGTGGTTTTTTGTTTTGTTTGTTTCGTAGGTTTGAGGTCAATGTGTGAAACATCTACCCTCAGCATCTAAAGCAAGCTGCGGAGGTGTCACCGGTCTGTGAAATGCGTCTGCCTGAGGAACAATCACAATGACACGGGAAAGAGGGTGTGCTAATTGATTTGTGCTAATTGATTTGTGCGTGCACATGAGCATGCTTGTGTCTGGATGAAACAGCAGATACCAAACATAAAAAATGGAGAACAGCAATATAAATGGACAGTGGTGTTTAAAAAAAAAAAAAAAAAAAAGCTGATGTTTATTTTTATGGTGTATTTATAACAGGCCATTCGCAGGTCTGTGCTGCTGGTGAGCTAGTGTAAAATCAAAGTGAGATCCGCAGGGACAAGTAACACCTTTTATCAGACGGCTGATAACAGTCAGAAAAAAACAGTGACACCACTGTGGGATGGTGCTCCGTCCCATGCTCTGGAGCTGCCCGGTTTGCCCAGTTTGCCCAGTCTGCCAGGATGGAAGTGTCCCAGAAAGCCCGGGGGCCTCTCAAAGCTGGTAATACTTCCCTTCCTCACATCTGGGCCAGTCTGCTAAAGAGGGGGGGTTAGGGGAGCCTGAACTGGGGGATGCTTATTGTGGAGCAGGTGCTTAGCTCAGGGGTCTTTGAATCTCTCGTGTCTCTATATTTATACCAAGAGAAGCTAAAAAAAGAAGTGCTTCCATATCTATCGTTGCACTAAATATAGCCATCTAGTTGTGTCTATCTATACATTTTTTAAAGCACGACATGCAATATTTGCAAAGGGATGAGACTGGAGAATAAATGACAGTGCCAGAGGGCCAGAGCTGCCGGTCACTCCATGCATGGTAACCCACTGATTGATTTGGTCCTAGAGAAGAGCAGACTTTTCTCTTTGTCTTCCTCTGACATAACGAACTTACCGTATTTTCTGCTTTGCAAAAGGCCACTCTGAAAACAATAATAGCTGGTATCCTCTGAAATCGGGGGGAGTACTGAGGATGTGGCATAGAAGAGATTTTGGTTCACCTAGGGTTAAACCCCTCAGCCAGCAGTGCCGGCGATATCAGTCTCTAATAGTAACCCGGTGTAGCTGCATGCATTAAGGTGGTGTTGGATGATAAGGCTGGAGAGCGGAGCAATCTGCCAGGCTGCAGCTGAAAACTGAGCCACGGCTGCAGAGGGAAAAACTTCGCTCCCTCCCTGTCTCTTTCTTTGGGAATGAAATGGCGGGGAGCGGTGCTGAGGGAAGGCACGTCTGATTTCCCAGCGCTGAGAGACAGGGTGGCACTCGCGAGGAGGATTTCAAGGTCACGGTGGTGATGCTATCGGGGTGGCAGGGCAAGCAGGCAGACAGCAGGTGAACGCCTTACGGAGGTGGCGGTGTGCTGCCGAGGGAGGGCTCGTGCTCGGCAGGAGATGGCCCGATAGCAGTGGATAGCAGCGGCAAGCTGCCTGCTGGGGGGCACTTTCAGCCCCCATTCAGCAGGCAGGGACCTGGCTGGCACGGCAGCACTCAGGAAAGGAGGAGCAGGTACTCGTGGACAGCAGGGCTCTTCGTGGTTGTGCTTTGCTCACCTCTTCAGGTCCTTCCCCGTTGTCCCTGGGTATCTCTCTGCCTGTATTTGCACAAGAATGGCACAAGCTAACATAATCCTGAGAGTTTATGCTGCAGCCACAGCGGCAGGGGCACGGCAGCAGGGCACGGTCCCCTCCCGAGCAGTGCAGAGGCCAAGGGACGTTGACCACAGCCATACACCATCACGCCCAGCAGGCAGTCCTTGTGCACCCTCTCCCCACTGCCTCTTGTTGTAGGTGGGTCCTGAGATGCCAGCCATGCGGGCTCGGTCTGGGAACAAATCCACGTTTCCTTTCCTTGCACCGATTTAAAAGGTAGTGGATGAAATGGCAGGGAATTGGGAGGCTTGGCAAAGGCCACACGAGTTCTGGTGGTGTCCTAAAGACAGGGCAGTCTCAAAACTGCAGCTCTTTCAGTAAAGGGCAGGACTTTGAAGGCAGGACGCTGTGTTTCCATCAATACTGCATTCCACCAATTCTGCTCCACCAACAATCTTGTGCAAAGCACTTGCCAGCTTGGCACCCTTGTCCACCCCTCTTCAGGTGGCAGAGAGAAACCACAGACCACTTCATTGGACTGTGTTAGAGTTTAATAACTAATATTTATCCGGGTCTTGGAGATCCCTGAAGGGGAGGCACTACAAAAGGGACATCCACATCAAAGGTGCGCATTGCAGGGAGTGCAATAAATGGTTCTTCCGAAAAGGCTGCTTGACCTGAGGGCAGCAGCATGAGCAAAGGTTGCATAACCCTGCCAGGATATGTTCCAGGGTTACACTCAGACCTTCTTGAACTAAGGCCTTTCTAGAGGGCAATGCAAATTTTTCCTTATTAAAAATGGATTATGAGGCATTTGGGAATCAATGAGTGGAACCCGGACCACCTTCCCTAAATTAACTGATTTGGTGGAGGGGAAGAAAAAAATGCAGCCTAGCATGGGAACAAGCACTCCGAGCTACTTCTTGTTTCCTCACCTGTCTTTTTCCTCCTCATACACTCTTGCTTTCCAAACTCCAGAGCTGATCTGGACACTTGAAAGCTTGCAGTCAAGGGTTTTTTCTGATTATGCCAACACTCAGCAATCCAACTGTCAGATATATTCACAGATCCTTCGTGTTCTTTTGCAATTAGGGAAAAAGTATATTCTTGCAATTTAAGCACTGGGGAGGTATGTGGGAGATCTGGATTAATTGCCAGCTTCGACAAAACCTTCTTGCAGAAACTTCCACAAAGCTGAATATTTCTGAAAGTGTTTGTACTGCTGAACACCACACAGCTCCTCTTCCTTACTCCCAAATAATTTGCCCAGTGACACTTTTATATATACATTTTTTTGTTCGGCAGTGGCTAACTGAGCTTCTCTATGCTCTGAGATCTCAGGTACAGCTCCGGCAGCCCTCACTGTTCACCTCTTGAATGAGAATTGTGCCTCCTTTCTCACAGAGCGTACAGCACAGTCCTGTGGGTTACTTGGAAACCCTGTGCACGTTTTTTGGACCACTGATAACACCGACACACCTCTTGCCATACCCATCGGACTGAGAAGCTATGGAGGGCTGAGCAATCTTACAATGCGGGTGGCAAGGGAGCTAGGACTCATATAACATTTTGTTTTGGTTTGTTTCCTAGCGTTTTTCTCCGCTTCTCAGTTTCCTATTGCCCCTTGCTGTGAAATTGAGCACTGTGAGGGGCTGACACCAGGGTGTTTGCCTGGCTGCTAATTTTTAGCTTTAAATAAGGAAAAATAAGCTTTTAACAGGAAAGTGAAGCTGCCTTGTGGGGCAGCAGGGGGCTGGCGATGTTCCAGGGGGCAGCTGCGGGAATGCAAAACCTGGAGCATCCCATCTAGCCAGGCGGGCTGCAGGTGACCTACATGCTGCAAAGCCAAAGGTGGCTGCAAAAACGCTGCTGTCCTGCCTTCTTTTGCCCATTTGGTGTGATAAATGCCCAGAAGGCCATGTGCTGAGCTGGGGGAAGGTGGTGCAGTTTCACTGGGACCATAGCAGCACACTGTTTGCGTGGAAGTCCCAGTGCAGGGACTTGGCTTCCCCCTGGCTGCGGTGACTTGACGTGACAGGAGTGCCCCAGCGCGTGGCCGTGACCTGCACGCTGTGCTCTGGTGAGCAGTGACAAAGGGACTTTGGGCATCACTGCTCTGGGTCATCACGGTATCAAACGGGGCTGTGCTCCCGGCCCTGCTCTCAGCGTGCATGTGGGAACCGTGTGGGAAGGACAGCCTTCGGGTAGTCGGGGCAATCGGTTCACTCAGAAGGAAACTTTTCTCCTAACCAGGGCTACACAAAGCGCCTGAGCAAAACCATGGAGCCTTCCCTGCAGTTCTCACAGCGGTGTTCCTGCTTTCTGCCCTCTAGAAGGGATGTAGAGCTGCAATACAAAAACACAACTATAGCATAACTGCTACAGATTAGCATCTATTCCAGCTTCAAGCACACAATCAGAAGGAAAGCTTGTGGCACCCACCATTCCCAGCCATTGCCTAGACCCCAGCTTTCCCACTCCTAGGGCTATCCGAATTTTGTGGTCATCTCTGTTCCCTTGGAGCCTGTTCATGCCAAGGTTTTAATGTTCTGAAGAAAGAGCTGTACCTCAGGCTGGTTTTATCAAATCCCAGAGGAAAAGAGCCAGGAAAGGGTAAAGGGGAAATGGGAGGGGACTTGGAGTTCCTGGAATTGTTAGCTGCACACACAGGAAAGAAAAAGCGTCCTCCCTTTCTTGGTAGCAGAACAACCAGCAATGGAGACGCCCTGTCATATACCTCAAAAACATATATGCTTGCAGGCATATACCTACAAGTGTCCAAGCCTGCAACAGTGGCCAAGGAAAAAGGGGAGTTCTCATAATTCTGAATTAATTGCCACGCTGTACAGCAATAGAGAGGAAACCATTGATAATCACCAACCTCCCCCCTCCTCTCCTTTGCACCCAAAATATTAACTCTTGCGGAGTTCTCTGGTATGTCCAGTGTCTTTATGCTACACAGAGAGCCTGGAGCTCCCACGGTAACATGTGGTGAGGATTCAGCAGCGTTTCAGTTATCTTAATGAATACTTCCTGAAGATGAAGTTGTATAGGAATAACAGGAGTGACTCCAGATGATTCAGTGATGAGTAGAGGTGTGCTAGGAATGTTGCCTACATTTTGTGAAAAAAAGTTTCTAGGTAAGAAACTAAAGGCAGGAGGATTGTCTCTTCCCAAATTAGATTTTGCAGGACAGAAAATGCAAATGAGAAAAACAGCTCTTTTTGTTAAAAAAAAAAAAAAGATTCTAAAACTGCTCATTTCTGATTTGTTTACAGTCTCCCTTTCTGCACAAATGACAATGTTACTTGCAATGGTAAGGTAACCATGCATCTTAAGGTCCAATTTTGCACAGATTTCAGACAGAAAGTGAGTTTCTATCTTGCAACACTTCATGGGAATGCCAAAGACAACCCCCGTGTGCATTCCATCAGTCAATCTTATCTTCTCCAGAATTCCCAGTGACCTCTGTGAAAACTGTGTGGAGTTGCCCCCTTCATCTGTTGAGGAAATGCAAGGCCAAGAGCTGAAGCACTCATTTCAAATTCCTCAAAGACATCCTGATTATCAAATACCCTGTTAGGTAGGACGGGTTAAATTTAGTTCTGTTGTAAAGTAATGCATCAGTGTCTAGAGGGGTCTGGCTTACATCCATTGAATACCTATTTGGCTCTGCTTCCTTAGATAAATGATCTCATGCAAAATAATATTCATTTGGGAGATTTCTTTATGAAATCAGCAAATTATCTTTCATGTGGAGTTCATAGCTTTAACTCCAAGTGTATTGAACTTATCACAGATTCTCCTGTTTCCGTGGGCAACACAGAAGAGTCCTTAAGGACACTGTAACTTCTCACAGTTTTCATCTGCTTGTTTCTTGCAGATTTTTATTTTGGATGAATTTCCAAGAGGAGATCATCTGCCAGCTTGTTCGTGGAGGAGTCAAAACAACAAAATAAATTGACTATCATGGAATAGTTTAGGACCCAAGGAAATGGGGATGTAATTTTTGATCTGCCAGAGGCTCTTGGTATCACTTAGGTCTGGGTTTATTGCACCCGATTCTTGCTGTCTCCGTGGAAGTTCCTGTAAGAGGAGCACTGTCTAATTTAGGAAGCTAGGTTACCTTGAAGGCCAGTAAAGGGATCTGAGAGCCTGAGTAATTACCCTCCTGTGTTGCCTGTATTTCTCCATGGGCTATGCAGAATATTTAGTCTGCTAGCTTGAGCACTTCTCCTAGGTGCCTAAAGAGAGCTACAAAAAGTCCAGGCTTCGACTTTTCTGTGGGTTTGTTCCTCATGTGTGGGTGAGGTACTCAGCATTTGGTCCAGGCAGTAGCATTGTGAAGACAAATATTAAATATAGTGAAGCAGTGAGATCCATTCCTCTATTCCAGATAGATAGGTGGATGGCTGTGTGGGGTTTAGAAGAACATCTGAAGCCTGTTTTGAATGCTGAAACAGAAGTTGGCCCAGTCCTTTTAAACCTGTGCAGGATTTCCTTATGTATCAGAATATTAACAAGCCTCTGCAATAATGGCACAATGGTGTTTTGTAGCCAAGATGACCATAGATCAGAAGCGAGAATATTACCTCTCACTGCAAGCCTTGCTTTGCTTTGGAAAAACGTAGCTTGAGATTCAAGCTTGATATTAAATACAAAAGTCCACATTTGGGATGATTTTTGGAATTGAGTGTGAACATTTGCAAAGCGCTCATGTTTACATGTCTCCCTGACTCTTGTTGCTATCTTCCATCTTGAAATGCAGGCTTTAGAGCACAGCTACAACCTTGCGGCACTCTCTGTGCTGTTACGAGCCTTTGATCACTTTAATCACTGTACTTAAGAGTTGCTTGATCTATTTTTTTCAACTAAATTGACATTCTACAAGGCACGAAAGTAATTAGTGATGTCTGCTCCACTGAAATAATATAGCATCTCACTTGTTCCCCCATGAGCTTTACAGTTTGGGTATAGCCATTATTAGACAGGGAAAAAAAAAGCTTCTTTCTTCTTAAAGAATGAGAAGTAAAAGACAACTTTGGGTAAGCTGATTATGCACCTTCCTCACGTTTCGGCTAAGCTCCATCTGATGCAACACAAGCAATGTGTTCTAGCTTTTCTTTGCCTTGGTAAGTCCGGCTGCTGGAGTAGCCTGTGCTAGTTACTTACCCTGCTCTCTGCTGTGTATGTTTGCTGACTTTGCACTATTTGTTTGGCTGAAGGCTCAGGCACATGGCTGAAAACTAGGTTTTCTTGTTTGGGGCATGGCTTTGCACCCCTAGGATGATTTAAGAAGGAGGTTCTCCTGCTTTTACTCCCTGATCTTATCTGTGTCACTTAAATACAAAGAAAGTGCCAGCTATCCAAGTATTATCTAATTACCCAATTTATGTGTGTTTGCATGTGATTTAGTAAAAGATCAGAGCTTCATGGGAGCGGCAGTGCTTTCGCTTTCCCCAGGGGACTGCCTAGCTGTGTGATTTGACAATGTTACACTGCTCCTTGCAGAACGACACCCGTCCACTGCCTCGCGAGCAGCTAGCCTGCCCTCTCTTTAGATAAACCATCTGTGTCCTCTGCCTGATCTATAGACACAAAGGAAAAGGAGTGGCCAGCAAGACTTCAAAAACCTAGCAAAATTTAAGCCCAGACTTGCTGGGGCGCCTGGATCCCAGCCTGCCCTGGAGCTCAGTGAGCCGCCGTGGGCTAAATCCAAGCTATCCAGTGCGATCTGCAGGAGAGGCTTTTGCAGGCGGCCAGGCTGGGGATCACAGAATCACAGAATGGTTTGGGGTCGAAGGGACCTTAAAGGCCACCTGGTTCCAAGCCCCTGCCATGGGCAGGGACACCTCCCACCAGACCAGGTTGCCCAAAGCCCCATCCAGCCTGGCCTTGAGCACCTCCAGGGATGGGGCATCCACAGCTTCTCTGGGCAACCTCTCCCAGTGCCTCTGGCACTCTCACTCATCCAGACAGCCTGACCACTGCTCCTCTGCCCTCCCCACTTCTCTTCCCTCCAAGGAGTGCTACAGCTGAGAAACCAAAGAGTCGAGAGATGTCCATCTCAAGACAACTCAAGTCTGTCTCAGGATAGGGCAAATGCATGCCACTTGCCTAGACTTCCAAACTTCAGTTGTGCTTCAGAAGTGGAATAGCCACCCCTGTTCACATAAATTCTGCAGCCTTCCTAGCAGCTGAGGAGAGCATCAAGTGTAGCACACACAGCTCCTTGGAGCATTGCAGGGCTGTATTACCCCATTTGCTTCTGTTCCTGTAACCAGCTGGTGCCATCAGGGATGGAGCCGGCACACAGAGCTGCTCACGGTGCTGTGACCTGCACTCCCTGACTGGCACAAAACTAGGGTTACCAGTTAGTCACTGCATAGGGTCTGCCAAAGTCCTGGCCTCTAGCAGCCATGGGATGAACTGCTTGTTATGCCACACGTTTCGTTGTAAATGAATGGCTCACATGCTCCTGCCCCTCAACTAATAGAATTGTCTGCATTAGGATGTCTTCCACCATCAAAACTATTAACCTGTCCATTAGAAGGACAGGAGATGGATGGCTGCATGCAGAGGGACAGCAGTGTGGGTTTCTCCTAATTCAAGAGCAGCTGAGATGTTTGATCCTGTACTATAGAAACCACATACTTCAAAGATGATAGGATCTAGGCCGTAAGTAAGTGAAGAGGGGGAAAAAAAATCAATCCCCCTTACCAAATAAATATGTGGCTGGAAGCATGTCTAAGACAGTGATATATTTCTTTTTATGCACAAAAATTAGCAGTCTGGCAAGAGTCCGTGTTTCTTCATTCTAGTGAAATGTTGAGGAGCTGATGTCCTTTTAACAGTCAGAAAATCAGGGCCCCAAGCTGGCAGCTGTGGTGCCACAAGGAGTCCTGGCTGTGGCAACGTGCTGGGCTCCTGTGGATGCTCCCTGCTACAGCCCTCACCCCTGTGCTCCTTTCAGCCAAATTTCAGCGAGGGCCACATCCACCACACCCCCATACTCAATCCCTCAGTACCTGATATGTTAATAAAGATCACTGTTTTTTTTTTTTTTTTTTTTTTCCCAGACAGAAGACTTTCTGGCTTCTTGATGCAATAAGTGGGCAGATGATGCTCTAATGAGAACAATAATGCACCCACCCTACCGCCTTTGATCACTTATGTGCCCTTTTGCAGCTTGTGAAAGGCTCTAAAAGCTTTCACCAGACAGGTTGTCTGATTTTTAGGGAGTGTCACTAGTGCTGTTTACCCCAGACAGGCAGAAGCCTGTTTTTACAGTGTGTGATTGCTCGGACAATTAATGTCAGGCTAAGCGACCAATATCTAGTTTGACCCAAGAAATGCCTGGCTCCAGCCGTTTGCCAGCAATTTCAACAGTGGAAGCTGGCTCAAACCGGCATACCCAAACTGCTCCAATAAGCTGCTTAATGGGGTGGCCGCCGGGGTGCCTCAAATGCACATTGCTGTTTTGCACCGGCTGATGGTCAGCAACAGCAGTGTCCGATGATGTACTGGGTTTATGTAGCAAGGGTTTGGCAGCAGGGGGGTTGCTGGGGTGGCCTCTGTGAGCAGAGCCCAGCAACTGCCCCATGTCAGACCACAGCCAGTTGGGCAGGAGGTGCGCCAGGCGCTGGAGCTGAAGCTCCCCTGCGGCCTGTGGAGAGGCCCCTGGTGGAGCAGGCTGTCCCCCTGCAGCCCATGGGTCCCACACGGAGCAGATCTCCACGCTGCAGCCCCCCCGTGGAGGAGCCCACGTGGAGCAGGTGGATGTGGCCTGGAGGAGGCTGCGGCCCACGGAGAGCCCCCGCAGGAGCAGGCCCCGGGCCGGAGCTGCAGCCCGTGGAGAGGAGCCCCCGCAGGAGCAGGGGGTCTGGGGGGAGCTGCCGCCCGCCCGTGGGGGACCCGTGCTGGAGCAGTTTGCTCCCGGGGGATGGATGGACCCCGTGGTACGGAGCCGTGTGGGAGCAGTTCTTGAAGAGCTGCTGCCTGTGGGCAGTCCCCGCAGGCTCAGTTCGGGAAGGACGGCATCCCGTGGGAGGGACCCCGCGTGGAGCAGGGGCAGGGAGTGACCGTGAGGGAGCGGCAGAGACGAAGCGTCAGGGACTGACCCCAGCCACATTTCCCTGTTCCTCTGTGCTGCTCAGAGGGAGGAGGTGGAAGAGGGTGGATGGGGGGATCTCCCTATGCTGAGTCTGTTTGGCTTGTGACGATAACTGGTGGGTGATCTCCCTGTCCTTATCTCAGCCCCTGAGCCCTTTCCGTTGTATTTTCTCCCCCTTTTATTTGAGGAGGAGGAGTGAGAGCGCAGTCACAGTAGAGTTCAGCTGTCCAGCAGGGTAAAACCACCACAGATGCTGATGCTGATGGTCTGCAACTGTACGTGTACTGGTACTAGCTGTATTCTCGTGACAAAGTGACCTCTGTTCTTGACCCTTTTCCTCTATTCTGAGCTATCCATGCAAGGGACAGAGTTGCACTGAATTTGCACAGAATGGACTGTCACAATTGTTTCCACTTGTTCACTCTTCTAGCTACAGTCCCGTGACTATCTTTGCTCTTTGTTAAAAAAGTTACTTGACAACTCAGATGAACTCCCATGGGAGGTTATCTCCAGGATGTGATTAAAATTACCCACAAAACAGATGTTTCTTTGGAAGAAATATATTGTTTCATTAATCTGTAAACCCACAGCAATTAAAATGGGGTTTTGAAACAGCAACAGAAATGCTGTATACATACTGCCTCAGTATTTGGTTTGCCATATCCCAAGTGTTTTTCTTGTCTCAGTCACCTCTTTCTGCAGCATCTCAGCCTGAGTGACTGAATTGATAGGTGATCTTTTATGACTTTCAGCATAACTTGGTCTACTTTAGGACCCAAATCATGGCCTCTACTTATTTATGCATCTTTATCTGAAGGGGAATCGACTCCATTTTAATTACATATTAACGGGATGATAATAAAGCACTAATTGCTTTTTCTGCCCATGAACTGATCTGTATCTAGTAGAATTTGCCCTTGATGATCCCATAACTTTGACACAATTGCAAACAAATAAACAGACATGCTGCCTGCATTAGAAAAATCCAGGTATCCCTCCCATTGTTCGCAGGCTGCTCGATGTCTTTTCATTTAAGTGGCTGCATGCAGCATCTGTTCCACTGCTCAGCAGATACACTAATATTACATATCCTTTATACTGGCTATCCCTACTACGAGGTTACGTGGAATTTCTTTTGGAAGAGGGCAGTGTCATTTTTTTACAGAAATGGAATCTTCATTCCCATTGATTAAACAAGCTAGAAATGGCTCACTCACCTACCTCAGAGGAATCCTGAGTTCACAATACCCTTCTAAAATGCAGAGCTGGTGAAACATGTATCCGTCATCCATAGCTTTCTGTGTCTTGTAACATACCTACTGCTGTGATAACTGAGCACCTGTCAGGATACTATATTGCTGGCCATGGAAATGGAAGTCCTCTCAGATTTATCAACAGAGAAGCTGATGTTGCTGCCTGGGAAGTTTCTCAGCTTTTGTTACTCAACCTTGACACCCAAGGATCTACTTCTCAGGGCGAGAAAGCAGCAAATTCTCCTCACAGATTTAATCACCACCTCCTCTGCCAGGGGCTTTGACTCATGTGGTGGCAGAGATCTCTTCAGCCAAACAAAATCAGCTGGAAACAGCCACTGCTACGGGACACAGAGCACACACTTGCCATGAGTTGGCTTTGGCATCCCAGTTTCCCAAACAACACCCATGGTGAAGAGGAAAATTGCCTGCTGCTTGAGACCACCAGCAGATCACCAGTGCCAGCAGGCACCTTTCAGACTTGGCCACAAGACCCTGGACATATTTGAGCCGCTGGCCCAGGGGCAAGATACTCTTTGTAACCTCACTGACCTTCAAGCTTCAAAAGGATGCTCACAGCCTTGCAAAAAAGCCATGTTGCAAAGGCATCAAGTGATATTTGACGGCAGCTAGAAAGCACCAGAGGTGAGTGCTCAAAGCTTCCCATCTCTTAACATTAAATTGCTCCATTATAACTTCCACTAAAAGCAAGTGTGATCTGTCCTGTGCGTTGTTGTCTTTCTCAATTAGCGCTTTTCACAGAAGTTCAAGTTTATGGCATCTCCCTTTCTTTTTCCAGGCGCTCTCCATTTCCCAGAACATGTCCCAGAGCCAATTCCTCTGCCGAGATGCTGCATTTCTCACCTGCTGATTGCAATTAGCTGCTGCCAGCTGGGGCCTGGTGAGCTGCTGAAGAGCTAACAAGAAGCAGATACCAGCATGAGGCCTTGGCAGTGCATACATTGTGAATAAATAAGATATGCGGCACCGTGTTCCTGAGGTTGCTCCACTGCAAAACTCGATTCCCACATCCCCACATACATGTCGAGTCTGCTTTCAGAGGTTCAGCTCACTCATCACACTCTTACACGTTGCCATCATGTGTTTGTCAGAGAGGAAATGTGGGGAAATAAAGGTTACTGGTGGTAAAACAAATGCAACCTTGGTCTTGTTAGGAAATCCTTCCACTCACCCCTGTCCTCAGGCAGCATCAGTCATCCCAAGGCAGAAGTTGCCTCTGATGATGGTGGTTGTCTAAGCCAGGAGGAGGGACTCTGTCCTCCTGTGGCACCGCTCTGCTCCTGCCACCCCATCCAGACCTGCGGGGCTCCCGAGGTGCTGCTCTGGGAGGCTCCATCTCCTCTCTGCCGTGGGTCCAGCCCCAGCATGAGGGTGAGCCAGGTGAAAGTTCCTCCCAGCACAGCCTGGAAGCTGGCTCGCTAGTGTGACTGTTGGAGGAGCGCTGGGATCCTGCCACAGATTTCCTCCTTCATGAGCTTGTGCACATTTGAAATGCTAATTTGAGTTTCCAGGGGATGCGCACAGCCAGGCAGGCTCACGAACAGAAAGATATCATCTGCCTTTGCTCCAGCTCAATGTGCCCTGGTCTAATCCAGCCCCTGAGAGGGAGGGACAGCTGTCCTCTGTCTTCCTGCTTCATGGCCCATCTCCCCAGTCAGCAAACCTAACACTTCTTTCCTGTGCTTAGGACAGCACTGAATTTGCACTCTTTCAAAAGGATTATGGATTTAGGATGCTATATTTTTGAATAATGACAACGACATCTGCCCATGGAGCCTTGCTAGATTTTATAGACATAGTAAGCCTTCCCAGCTTAATCCCTCTGTATGAGATACCTCCAGATAAAGCATGCCAGAGTAACAGACCATTTTCCTCAAATTTACCCTCTTTGGGGATTCTTCCTTGACATTTAAGTGAAATCCATCATCTCCCTGAATGTGAGGCCTCAGTGAGGCCTGTCTGCGGTAGCGCAGAGGCAGGAACCTCGCCCTGTATTTGCCTGGAGGCTGGTGGGGAGGTGCAGATCCCTGCAGATCCCTGCAAAGTGACCCGCCGACAGCACCTCAGCCTTGCCAGGCCCCCTGCTTGCAATGCCTTGGCAGAGAAGCCAGCTCTGGGAGGAGGATTTGGTCTCAGCCGCTGCCTGCCCTGCGAGGCCTAAAAGTGACTCGTGTCTTTCTGTGACCTGGTGCCACGCTCCGCTATGGAGTGTGCTGTATATGTTCGGTGGCAGGAGGTGCTAAACTGAAACCCTCTGTTGGCTACGATCAGCTCACAGTTATTTCAGCAACAAGAGACACCACTGTCATGGGGAGCACCCGGCCAGGACTACAGACTTCCTTATACATTGATGGAAGGTCTTCCTTGCTGTTTGTTTTATTTTGTTTTGCTTTTTCACTGATAGATAATCAGATGCAAGAACAGCATAATTGCACTTTCTGACTGAATGCAGAGGATTCATGTTGGTTTTAGCCTCTTTGAGACGACATGCTCCATTAAGAACATGCCTTTTTTTTGCACCCACCTCCCCACCCACAGAGCGGCTGCATCCAGTCCTTTCAGAATGACACGAGGGCAACCGACATCACTTAAGGGAAAAACTGAGTACAAATTACACAGTTTACACAGCCCTGTTATAATGTAAAAGACACAGCTGTGGAAAGAAATGATTACAGAAAGGCTGACTAACAAGCTCATGCTATGTATGGAAAAAGATAAGCTATAACTTCCTGTAGGTTTGTAGGAGACTGTCCAAGTTTGCTAGGTCTGAGAGCAAACTTGAGAGCCCCACTCTCGCTGGGCCACTCAGCCCTTTGGAATATGCTGCGAAGTTACTTGCCCTGAGCAACCTTACAGGGGAGGCATCCGTCAGCTAACTTCTTCGCCAGCCTTCTCCTCTGTGGAGTGAGTTGCTGCTGATGAGTCATAAGGAACATTGATTTTAAAATTTGCTTTGAATCCTAATTGCGTTTCTAAGATTACATAGCAGCTCCCAGGGATCTACTGAGTTTTTAAATCTATAGCTGATGCCTATTCTTCTGAGTTAAGTGCTATATAATGAATAAAATGATGTGGCAATTTTTTATTTTTATACCCATTGTTTTTGGAAAATGGCATCTTACATCTGGAAAATCAGGTTAATATGAAAAGAGTTTTTTTTTTTTTTTTTTTTTTTCCCCAATGGTAGGTTTTGTTTTAAAAAATTCAGTGTAATGGTTCAGTTGGGTGAAACAGTGTATTATAATTGAAAGTTAATATTCAGATTGAGTTAACATCTGAGAGGTTCTCACCACCATTTGAGAGCCCAGTGTTCTAAGTTGCTATAAATCTAAAATAACGGTTAAAATATAAAATTAAAAGTAAAAAAAAAAAAAAAAAAAAAAAAGCATACGTTGGAGTGAAAATTAGGTGCAAAGTCTAGCCACCAAGACTGTAGAATGGCAGACATATCCATATTACTATGGACTGGTTTTGTTTAACTAAACTCTTCTTGGCTGTGCTAGAAGGCTATTATTATTATTATTATTATTTATTAATATTAACCCTCACTTTGTTTTCCCAGGGCGAACTCTCCTTAAAATACACTTTCCTTTGACTTCATTCCCCTCTTTACGGAGGGGGGTGCCTGGGCTTCCTGAAGCTTCCTGGAGCCCCGCCAGTATCCAGTGGGCTCTCCCAGTTTGGAGGCAGTGGTTCCCTCATGCCTGAGGCAGCCTACTGCCACCACGCTCTGCCATTCAGGGGCAGAAGGTGAGAAGCTTCTCTGGTAGGGGTCTGATGGAGGAAGTGATGAGACCCTCAGGATCACCCTGATGTCCGCATTTGACCCTATTGGATGCAAATATTATTTTCTGTGTGTGTACGAGAACATTGGATGGACATTGACTGACTTTCTGATAAATAAAATACAGTATTCACTTGCACAGCATGTCTTTAGCAATTATGAAGCCAGTAAGGAACTTTCTGCCTTGGTACACTGGTCAAGGAAATAAAGCACTGTGTCTTTATAGTCATGACATTTAGAAATCTCTCCTTCTAGCCTTACTTTCGGCTATTTTCCCATTAATTTGCTAAGTTAAAATAATCAGATAAAAATCCTAAGGCATTAGTGAGGACGGCAAGAGACAGAGGAGAAAGTACGAAACTCAGAACCATGTTAGAACCTGATAGGGTCTGGTCTCTCCAGCTTGCCCAATAGCTGTTCCCTGCCTCTCCTTTCCATGTTTTTTTCCCAAGTACTTTGCATATAAAGCTGGTGGGAGGTGGGAATGCAGATCTCAGTGAGGTTTAAAAGCAGACAACAAGATTACAAAATATGATCGTCGTAACAAAAAGAAAAAAGAAAAGAAAAGAAAAGAAAAGAAAAGAAAAGAAAAGAAAAGAAACGAAAAGAAAAGAAAAGAAAAGAAAAGAAAAGAAAAGAAAAGAAAAGAAAAAAGGAAGGAAAGGAAAGGAAAAGGAAAAGGAAAGGAAGGAAAGGAAAGGAAAGGAAAGGAAAGGAAAGGAAAGGAAATAAAGGAAAGGAAAGGAAAGGAAAGGAAAAAGGAAAGAAAAAAGGAAAGAAGAAAGGAAAGGAAAGAAAGGAAAGGAAAGAAAGGAAAGGAAAGGAAAAGGAAAGGAAAGGAAAAGGAAAGGAAAGGAGCAGAAAGGAAAGGAAAGGAGCAGAAGGAAAAGGAAAGGAAAGGAGGAAGGAAAAGAAAGGAAAAAAGAAGAAAAGAAAGAAAAGGAAAGAAAAGAAAAGAAAAGGAAAGAAGAAAAGAAAAGAAAGAAAAGAAAAAGACAAGAAAAGAAAAGAAAAGAAAAGAAAAGAAAAGAAAAGAAAAGAAAAGAAAAGAAAAGAAAAGAAAAAAGAAAGAAAAAGAAAAGAAAAAAAGAAAAGAAAAGAAAAGAAAAGAAAAAAAAAGGAAAATGAAAAAAAAGGAAAGGAAGAGGAAAGGAAAGTAAAGAAGGAAAGGAAAGGAAAGAAAGGAAAGGAAAAGGAAAGGAAAGGAAGGAAAGGAAGGAAGGAAGGAAGGAAAGGAAAGGAAGGAAGGAAAGGAAGGAAAGGAAGGAAAGGAAGAAAAAAAAAAAGAAAAGAAAAGAAAAGAAAAAGAAAGAAAGAAAAGAAAGAAACGAAAAAAAAGAAAAGAAAAGAAAATAAAGAAAAAAAAAAAAAGAAAAGAAAAGAAAAGAACAGAAAGAGAAAGAAAAGAAAAAAAAAGAAAAGGAAAAGAAAATAAGAAAAAGGAAAAGAAAAGAAAAGAAAAGAAAAAAAGAAAATATCCTTAATATTGTTTTGCTTATGGTCAAAATCAAATTCCTTCCTTGTGGCCCACATGAACCAGGCTGGTTTAGCTGGACTGGCCTGCATCTCACAGCATCCTGCTGGGACACAGCTGACAATTTCTGACCCTGGCAGGCAAGACCCCCGCAGGACAGGCTCTCTGTTCAGGCAGACAGGAAAGGGGCATCACCCAGGGGACAGTAAAGGTGTCTGAATCTGCTGCCCTGTTTGGGCTGCAATGATTCTTGGTTTGCTGATCTAGAGCTTTTAAGTTTTAAAGTGCTACATAAAAGCCAAGTATTGTATTCCTGGGGCTAAAAAGAAGGCAATCTTTTCTCATCCTACAACTGTAAGGTCAAGCTAAATGTAACTGTTTAGAAACACTGCAGTGCTGAAGCCCCTGGGGAATTTTAATGTGTTTTATAAACTTGTTTCCATACCAAGCTATTAGGAAAACAAGATATTTCTCCATAAAGCCTTTCTTTTTCTCTCTTTAGGGACATTGCTGCCTGCCTTACAGTGCTTTAACTCAATCAGAATCATCATTTTTATAAACAGGCCATTTTTCATGACTTGCTTGATCAACTTGGGAAGGCAGTTTTTAAGAAGTTATAGTCATAGGCAGGAAAAAAAAAATCTTACTCCATCTGTTGCAGCCAGAGATGTAATAGAAGCCATGTCCTTTCTCTGAAGCTAATGCATGAGGGAAAATACAGACTTATGCACTTGTTTTCCCTTCGCACTCAGCTTCAGTTATGCAATATTAGGGAGAAATGAACAAGCTCTTTCACAATTAGATTGCAAAGCCAGGCCTTTTTCTCACACAGAAGTTAACGGTGGGAGATGCCAATATTTACCCAAGGCTTCAGCTGTACTGGGAGAAGATTTTGAGCTGGTGACTTTGCAATACTCCAGCAGGGACAAAACTAGGCTCGGGGTGGCTCCCCTCCTCCGGGCTTGCTGCGAGGACAGGCAGCCCAAGTAATTGTGGCCATGATGGGAGCTGATGGGGAACCGTCCTGAAACGAGGAGCAAATGGTTGCTCAACAGCAGACCAGCTCTGGGGAGAGCAGGAAATTAATTTACACTGGACACCTCTGCTGCCCATCCTTATCTATATATGCAGGAGGCAGACTGTTAACACCAAGGGCATTGGGACCCGACATATGTCTTGCTTCAGCACAGCAGTGCCAAGAGGCTGATGGTGGGATGGCAGAGGAAGGACCTGCTCTGCACGAACAGCCACCGTGCTTTCTGGCTCTGTGGAGGGGCTGAGCATCAGCCAGAAACCGCGAGACACTTCTGAACGTCACAGGGCTGCAAAGTGATTGCAAGCACTCTTGCTGCCCTCAGCAAAGCCACATGTTTTTGCATGCCCTCCGCAGCCAGAAGTGAGAGCTCTCCTTCCCCTCACCTCTTTAGGCATGTACTTCGGATATGTAAAATACTCAGCAGAATAAAAATTTTTACATGGAATCTGAAACAAACAAACAAACAAACAAACAAAACTTATTTTGAGTCAAAGTAGTCCAAGCAGCACTGTCAAGCTGGGAGTTTAGAGAGTGATCCAAGGAAGAGGGAGTTTTGAGACTGCTGTTTTAAAGGAAATGTGGTACCACACACCCCACAGAAAGCAAATATGTATAGGAGGAAATACCTGCTTATCTGAGTATTATCATTACTCAAACATGCCTTCTGTGGGCAGGAAAGAGAGGCAAGGCCTGCACGTTTAGCTGCTCACAGAATACCTCTGCAGGTTTAGCTGCTAACAGAATACCTCAAGAAGGTGTGTTATGCTACATAGGAATGGACTTTGCACTGCAGCACAGACCTAAACTTCCTCCCTAGCTCAGGGGAAGGGAGGATTTTTGTTCCCTCGGAATTTGGCCTCACTTGCAAACCTTCCAGATGAAAAATGCAGCTTCTTAATTGCAGCTGAAACTTTTCCAAACTTTGACTGAGGAAAAAAATAATATATATATATGTAGGTTTTTCCCTTTTCTAATCTCTGTAGCTCAGCCAGTTGTGGCAGTGGTCAGATTATTCTCAATTTGAAAACTATGTGTAAAATGCTAAAATGCAAAGATAGTTCCTTTTAGTTAATAAAAATAAAATAAAACTATTTTTTAGCAAAAATAATTTTAGAAAGTTCCACTGTAAAAGATCACTTTTACAGTGACTTCACTATGTCAAGAGCGGATTCTCCCTCGCAGGTGCTAGTGCAAGTAAAACTTTTTAATTAAAAACATATTTATTTTGGGGTATGGTGCTATCATTGTTTAACAAATAACTCTAATTGATGCATCCCTTCTTGAGAAAAGGCAATAACTAGTGGGTTGTGCAGCAGAAAGGGGCAATAATGACTGAAGCATCTCCTTATTTCTGTGCTCTGTGATACAAAACACTTAGAGAGGAGGAGGCATTAGAAAGGGGGGAATGGGAAAGACAGTGATTCAACCTGCTGCATTGAGCCCAGTTCGTGGAAGAGGCTGCTTCTTGCCCTTGAGGTACAAATCAGCTATCTCATGAGCAGAGCACGTTGCTCAGGTTCCACAGACTGTACCAGAAACTTCTTCTCTGGGAAGGCCAGACAATATGGTGAAAAAAGGGAAAATATTTTTACAGCCTTCTTGCAGATTGCAAACAAGTAGTTCCGTGGGTGGTGGTGAGCGTTGGGTCAGCAGATTGTCATGGAGCACGTCCTTGATGTAACGGTGATGTGAATTAACAAGTACGTGAGGCAGGAGCTGGTGAGGCAGAGGGCGGGGGCCGTGCTTCCCCACATTGCGCAGGGTGCTGCAACTACCCCACATCAACTTCTTCAAGTTGGCATGTTTTATGCCTCTCCCAGGAGCACGTCTGCCCCTGCAGAACTAAATGACCCATTCAAGGTTTCTCAAGAAGCGTATGAATATCTAGTGCTGAATAACTGAAAGCCTTCCTATCTCTTAGCCAATTTCCTTAACTACAAAGCTGTCCTTCCTGTGTGATGCCTCGCTTTAAAGCGAATCCTTGACCACAGTCACACTCTTCTCTGCTGTGCCATTAGCAAAGCCCACTGTTTCCCTGTTGCCAGTAAATACTTGATTGCATTTATCACATTATGATATTTTTGCCTCCTTGGCCAGCCTCTGAGGGCAGCAACTCTTCAAATTGCTCAGCTTGCAGCAGAGCCACAACAGAATGACCTCTGCTGCTCTTGCCGGTCCTGTTTCTTGCTTTCTGAGGTGCGGATGGAAATCTGACCTTCACCTTGGAGCGATTTCCCATTCGTCATCAAGACGAATAGCTGCCGATCCTCCCTGCGCTGCTCAGAGAGGTGCCTCACAAGTGACTCCGCGCATACTTCCCAGCTGCGCTGGCAGGACGGCTCCTCTGCGCTGCTCGCACTGGGTGAATAGTGCTCATAATCTGAGACTTAACGTCAAATATTTTCTGCAAGGGAAATAAAAGTGTCAACAGGAAGTGAAATGTGACCTGATTAACAGCTAGACCTCTGACTCTGCTTCATTTTTGACTGATGTGGTGTTCTACAAGGATAATAATGCCACTGATTCCTCTTAATTGATGGACCCTGATGGAAATATAAATTAAGCAATTAATACAATTCTCCGAGACTCATAAAAATAAACTGTGCAGACAGACAGTCATATTTATTTTTGAGTTACTTTAAAAACAAGTGTCTTGCAAAGCATTACAATGTGTTTTTGTTGTTTTTTTTCTAGGGAAAAGCCAAGGCGAGCCTGACCTCCTTAAGGGCCAGAATATGCCAGAGGAGGCAAGGCAGATGATCTGCTGCAGCTGGGGGCAGTTTACGGTAACTGAAGCTGCATTTTGTCTCGGGACTCCTGGAATCCATGAGTTTCATGGGTTTTGTTTAAAAATAAACTAACAAAACATAATTAGTGTTTAACACAGAGTCGTGCCCAGCGGCCCCATTCAGGATCAGGAGCCCTTTGTGCCAGCTAAGAGCATGGCAAACGCACTGGGAGAAGCAGGCTCTGTGGTGAGCAGCTCGCTATCCGATTCCTGATGTTTTTAATGGTTTCTTCTGTGGGAGGTGGATTTAATAGTGAGTAGTAGACCAGTGTGACCTTGAGAGATGTCAGCTTGAAACCAATGGGAGTTTTCGGGAGAGAGCGGGGATTCTGGGAATGCGAAAATTTAGAGGATTTGCAATACCCAGGCGACACAAACCAGTATTTACAAACATTTACAAATAGGCTGCTGACGGATTCAATCGCGTTTGCATGCAGCCACATCTGCACTAATAGGCTTCCCGTGACTGATGTATTCTCTGTGTTTCTCATTTGACTTCTGTTTTCTGAGCAGTCAGAGTTCATATTCAAAAGCTTTCCTCTGCCACCATGAAAGCTAGGCAGTGGTGTTAATAGAGGCTGGGATTCTCTTGTAATGTCTTCAGGTGTAAAGAAAACAGCTTGTTCACCCAGAGGCGCTCAGTGCTTGCTATTCTTTAATTCTGTTTGAAAAGTTATTCCCTGACACCAGGAGCAGAAGCCACACCACAAATTACAGGAAGGGAAAAAAAGCGTGATTGTTGCACACGATGTCTCCTCCCTGCCTTTGAAATTTGAGAGCTGAATAATTCGAAAAAGGGACCGGGCTTCTTTTAAAAATCAAAGCAGAGCAGATGCCTGTTTTCTGTTTGTGTTTCAGCCTGCAATAATTGTCCCCGCGAGCTGGGCTGCTGGTGCCAGAGGGAGAAGCTACCACAGGGGCAGCATTGCCAGGGAAGCAATACCTCCACGTGCTGGCCGCAGGATGGGAACACGGCCTCTCTGGGGAGAAGGGGGTGCCAGGTGTGTGGTTTGCATGCCTCCACAGCAGCCCCGTGGCTTAAATGTGCAGCTGGCTGGGCTTCGCCAGCAGAAGGGCTCGGTGGGGTTGGCTCTTTGGATGGAAGGCACGGGTAGCATCGCACCCTGCCACTTGCCCTTTACATCTCTGGAGTGGGGTTTGGAGCCGCCTGCACCTGGGAGGTGTTTGTGTACACGAGGGACTGTGATGGTGGAGGTATCAGGCAGCTGGTCTGTCACAAGGAGAGGAGATGCCTTGATGGTGTGGGGATTTCTCTGGCTTCAGGGGGGAAAAAGCAGGACCAAGACTGGGAGCTATCTACTGGGCTGGGGCTTGTACACAGCATGGCTGCTACTGCAGGCTTTGCAAAAGCGGAGTCAGGAAAACAGCTCTGACAGAGCAGTGGCAGCATCTCTGCTTCCACCATACTGCACCGGGGCTGTCATGATCCAGGGCTGGCCCCAGCAGCAGCAAAGAGTCCAAACTGCTCTTGATTATTTGTCAAAGATAGTTAGCACAACACAAGTGGTTTTGATTATACAGTATCACTGGTGACCGCCACCCTTTTTGTACTCTACCTTGTGACATTTCCTTTTTTCTTTCTCTCCTCCAACTCCCTCCTTTTAACATGGACAGAATGGAAAGCCTTACATCATGCAAACGAAGCGGGACAACTACCTCCATCACCACACCATTACTCCTAACCAGCTGCTGTAACTAGCCAGCAGGTCTGTGCAAACATCCCTTGGGACAGAGGAGGAGTGTAATTGTACAGGTGTGCGAGGATGCTGCTGCCTCAGCTTCATTTCACTGTGGGAATTGCTGGAAAGTGATGTGCTCAGTCTCTTCCCTGGGAATCATCCTGGTTAGGTGAGCAGGGCATGAGTTTTGTGTTTCTGACACAGAGGAAACAGAAAGAGACAGGCTGCATCAGAGGGGAAACAACGGGGTGCTGGAGGTGCTTGTTGGTCTTGGTTCATTTCCTTGACCCACCTGGGACATCCTTCAGGGCTTGGCATCGTGACGATGGCTGAGAACATGTATCACCACCACCACGGTGCCTGTGCCGCTCAGTACACGGCCAGGCACCCAGGCCCAGAAGGATGAGGGCTGTGATTACCTTAGCAATCTGCAGGGCTTTGTGCAGTGGGTGTAGCATCGCATCGGTAGGGCTGTACTGATCACTCTTTCCATTTCCAGCCCTGGCGTGGGGCCCCAGCACCGCTCCCACATGAGGGTGTGCTTGCATGACTCCAGCCCTTGTGCCTGCCTTCCCAACGCGCAAGTAGCATCAGTTTCTCCTGACAAAGTTTGTTTAATTTCTTCAGAAGCTAGCTCCACTGCAAGGACGTTTCTTTGTCATCGGTCCAATTTCAATGGTTTATTGCTAAATGTTATCGCCTTGGCTGCAACTGGGCTTTCACAATTCTTTTGTATCTTGAATATTGCTCATTCATACACGAAGTTCACGGAGATGCTGACACGCAGACTTTATGCTTGGGGATAGGCACGAAGGACTGGGAGAAGACCAGGAAAACAAATGTAACATATTCTTGTATCAAATATACAAGAAGACCGTTTTCCATTTTACTGAAAGTAGAAGCAAAGACTGAGAAGTCAGATATTAACAAATTAGGTACCTAAATTATCATCACATGTGCATCCTTAAATTGGCCTTTTTCTGCATGTATGTTTCTTACACACACACAGCATACTTTAATTATAACTTGTGACTTGTGCAAAACAAGATATCTTTTGTGAGTTCTTCTTTGCCTGTGATTTTCCACTACAACTGAAACTGAACCTCGAGGTAAAGTTGCAATCCAAATAGGTCTCCTGTGGCAAAGTTCCTGACAAGTGGAATTGGGAGGTGCAGCATCAGGACACCTGGACATGAGTGCTGGCTTTGCGCACACCCATGCATTGCCAAGGAGCCAGTTGGGTCTAACTTGAATATAAAAAATAAAAAAATAAAATAAAAACAGAAGAAAAAATGTGCTTTGCAGAGGTGTGTGTGAATGATGTTGTGGGAGCGACTGACTTCACATAAATTTCTGCTCTGCAAAACTTTCCGCATTCCATCTTGATGACAAATGATAATAATTCCCAAATCCTCTGATTAATTCCACCCCTAGCACCGAGACAAAAGATCTGAGCCAGAGCCTTGTCGCCAGGCTGCCTGGGCATGGCAGAGACTACTTTCTGGGCCTTCTGAGTGATGCCCACCCCTCTCAGCAGAGGCAGTGCCGGCAGTACCACTGCCTTGCTGGGGGTACATGCAGGACTGCACTTGGCACGTCTTCCATCCGAAAGGCAAGGAGACCATTGCTATCAGGTTATTGCTGTGTGTGGGGCAGGGCACCTTTGCTGGTCACTGTGACCTGTGGAGAGAAGAGATAGTGGGAGAGGCTCGTTTTGATATCTTTCTCCCCCAGCTTTGTGCTGGCTCTGCAGCAGGAGGTGTGCTAAATGGCTCTGCGGTGCACAGTCCGCCGCCGTCCTTGGGATTCAATGGGAAATGTGGGTTTGTGCTGCTGCTCCCGGAGGTGCATGGGGCTCTCAAGGACAGGGTGGAAATGTTGATTAGACAGAGTGGCGTTGACCCGGAGATCACCAGGCATCACAGCTGTTACTGCGGGTGTATTGGATTGCTACTACTGGCAGGCTGAGAAACCGTGTCGCCTACTAGGCTGCACTCTGTGGCTGCATTTTCCAGAGCAAAGCTCTTCCGCTCGCTGCTACTCATGCTGCAGTGTTAAAAATGCATTTTATAAGGCAAAGTAGATGTCCTAGCTCTGAGTCCCTTAACCTCTGGGCTACAGCCTGCAGCAGGGGGTTGAACACTCCCCTTCTGCATCCTTTTTTTTTCTGGGAGATATGGGAGGAGAGGTCAAAAATCTTCTTTTGTGCTCAAACAAGGGGTCACGGCATGGAAAAGGCAGAGGAGCCCTGAGCCAGTCTTTTTTGCAGGGCAATTAACAGCTAATGGAAGCTGGGCCAGGGTATGGACAGACTGTCTGCTTGCGGAGCCCCTCCTGTGCTGGCGAAGTGCTGGACAAAGGCTTGGGGAGGCATCCACGCTCCTCACAGGCACTGAACACTCCTCAGCCAGCTGCAGTGGCTGCAGTGACACCCCCAGCTCCGTGAATCCTTCCCACAGTATGCAACTTTGGTGGACGAGACCCGGGGAAACGCCTGCAAGACAAAAGAGAGAGGAGCCAAAAACCTCGGGGTAGGAGTTTCCATTCAGGCCGCCTTCTGCAGTGCTGGACTTTGATGCTTGGATCCCTCTGACCTGATGGGCAGCACCGAAGAGCAGGGGTGTGAATCCCCTGTGGTCTTGAGCTACACATCAGAGTAGCTGTGTAGTTGTCTAGGAAGTCTGAGCATAGCTTAGAGATTCCCAGCATTTTTATGTCAGGGCTGGTCCAAGTTTACTTGAAGCCAAGAGGCAGATCTCTGCTAAGTGACTTCAGTCACCTCTGGGTCAAGCCCTTTCACTCTCCTTTGGTGTCTACAGTTTCAGTGGTGAGGACAGGCAGTGGTGTGCACCACTCTCACCAGCAGCCTCTCTCCTTCATGCTGGAGAAGCCACAGAGATTTACAGGAAGACAAGGGAGCAGGTTTCTCAGTTCCTGTGTCCTTCTGTCTAGGGATGCATGGTGCATAAAACAGCTTGAAGGAAGAAATTTTGTGGAGACCCCTCTATTGACATTTTGAACTAACATTGTTACTCAGAATTACAGTTAATTTGGAAACTGAGGCTGCATGTTTGCTCTCCAGCATAGGAGACTTTTTCTTCTATGAAATAAATGTTTTCTAGCCATTCCAGCATAGCCCAGAGGATAACTCCTTAGTATAAATTTTTACTTTTCCTAGACGTGTTATTCTAACCTGGGAATAGGTCTCTTCTCTTCTTCTCCACATAGTTTGCATTTGCTTGATTGTGATTTTATTATTATTATTATTATTGTTATTATTAGCTAGGGCAAAAGCCTACGGAAAAAAACATCTCTAGAAAAATCTCTGGGGTAATACAATAGCATAGGTGAAAAGTCCAACTATGATCTGCTGATAGTGGTGACAAGGTATGTAACTTATTCTAGAGGGTTAACATAGGCGATGTGTAGTTTGTCTGTCTTGAGCAGGAAGCGACAAATCCCAGTGGCTTTACTTGCCCTCCTAAATAATAAATCATTTTTATGAATGATTTTGGCAGAAGCTACCCGCTCTGCTGAAGTTATTCAGGTTCCATTGTAAAGAACAGCTTTGGAGTCAGGGGCTGAGGTTGTGATGACTGGAACATTGTGGCTTGTGATACTTAGTCAGGAGGGTCACAAGCAGCTCAGGACTAATTTCTGATTGTTATTTTTGTTTGTTTGTTTGTTTTGTGGCGTGGTTGTTTTTTTTTTGGTTGCTTTTTTGTTTTTGTTGTGTTTTTCTTTATTATGATTTTCTTCTTTATTAGGAGCAGGGGAACATAATAACAACTTTGGGGCATTTTTAAATTAAACAAGGGTGAAAAAAGAAAACCAAGCTGAATGTAAGTGATTGATGCTGCTTATTTGCTCAGATGTTGCCAGGGAGCTCTGAGGAGAGAAGGGAATAGCCAATGAATGTCAGGCAAAGGGAGTGGAAGAGGCCTTTTTAATTATATCACATCGTTTTTCAAAAGAATATTATTTTATCTCTCACAGGATCTTACATAAACATCTTGGAAATACATCGCACTGTATTTTTGCATGTCGATCGCCTGCTCAGCTATGGTTAACCGCTGACTTCCTGTTTAGGTTCCTGCTTCGATAGGCTGCATCGTCATGCTCGCGCTGTTGAAAAAGATTACAGCCTAGAAGAGATAGGAGACTGGAGAAGACCTGCAGGAATATGTTCAGCATCCAAAGGATCCCACGCTTAGAGCCTGCAGAAAAACCCCTCCTCAGCATGAAGCCTTGCCGCTGCTTAGGCATCTCGTCACATTAATATGTGCACCTGGGCAAAAGTTTCATTATCATCAGGGAATCTTCTCTCTCGGGCACAGGAAGAATACGTTCAGGTAGTAGTAGCATTGGGAGGATGAAGACTTAACTCTGTAGGTTATGTGCAATGTGCAATTGAAAGCTGTGGGAAACAGACAGAGAGATAGATCTTAGAGAAGATATTGAGAGATGAATTATGTAATTAAGGTTCTGTTGTGAAGTGATTAGATTACTCCATGAAGACTGTATCTACATGAGCGTGGCAGGGTATGCCACTGAATGTGCCAAGTCCCTGCCTTTGCAGTGGTCCGTACTGGGTACCTGCCCGGAGCATATCACTGCTTGCTGTCAGCCAGCATGCCCACGTTTCCCTTGTGTTGAGAAACCAGAGCTTTGGGGAGGAGGTGGCAGGGTGGTGTGGAGTCAGAATGTGGCCAGGAGCAAATCCAGAGCCAGAAACTGGGTACTGTCGATCAATTTGTAATACAGGGAGACACAGAAACTGGGGCTTCCTGCAAGTACATCACTATTGTTCCCGTATTTAAAGTCTGAGCCGGTGCAGATCCACAGGAAGCCTTACAGAACGGATCGAATACCACTCATTACATGACAACTGTCTGTGTCTACAGCAGACCCCCCACACATCTCAGACGTGTTTTCGATACAAAATCTGCGGCTTTACAGGAACCACAGTGACATGAACTTGCAAATGAACTTTGGTGGCTGGACAGGAAAAAGGCAGTGGACATAGTTTTATTGCCCTCTCCTGTCCAACAAAATATCTGCTGGGGTAGGCTGCGTTGCTTCTACCTCGTCACTCTATGTGGTTTACGGGCTACCACCACGAAGTAAGCAAAAGGAAGGACACCTCATGGCTCTGCCTAAGTAATATTCCACTTTGGGACCCAAACAGTTTTCACCCAGCCCCACATCCAAAGCCTAAAGAAGACACTTTTAACAAGAAGAGCGCAATGGGGATCCCAGCCTGTTTTTATTGCTTCCTTGAAAATCCCAGGCTTCTTTCCTCTGTTTGTGAAAGAAAGATGCACTTTTCTCATTGCAGTCAAAGCCAGGCACCTTCTTTCCCCTTTGGTTTTCAGGGATCCTCTGTTTTCCACCAGCATGTTCCCAGAAGAATTGGAGGGGGGGAAGGCATTTTTTTCCCCCACAGCATGTTGCCACAATGCCACAACATGGCTAAGGCCAGAAGATTTATTTTTAGTGCAGAAATAAGCTTGATAGGTAAGACCAGAGACCTTACCTTCATAGCTAGAGATGTCCATGAGTGTCTCCAAGTCAGAAGACTTGACATCATATAAAATTCTACCAACAGATGATTTAGAAACCAAAAATCCTTGTAGATCGATGGGTAAGATGTATGTCTCCCTTTATCACTGAAAAAAAAAATAAGTAGAGTAAAAAAGACTAAAATCGAGACTGACTGGCAAAGCTGGGGTGAGGACAGTCCCCACATTTCCTGCCTGGCTTTATGTCTGCAGAGTCTGTTTTCGCAGTGATTAATATAACAAACAAGGGACTCACAAAAAGGCTCCTAATGCTCACTGATCAGAAGTATAATGACGTGTAAGCTGCAGCTGTTCCAGTGGATTTCTGAACAGCAGGCTCTTGTTGAATGAGCCCCATGATTATTTATCTCCATCATGGACTCTTTATTTCAAGGTATTTGTTGTCTTCCCTGCATTTTGACCGGCTGTCCTTACACACAGAAAGCTCTGATAATGGATTTTTTTTTATTAGCCTCCTCTTCCTCCTGCTTCTACAAACACAATGCAGCCCCGAATCACTGCATTATGAAAGGGAAGGCGCTGGCAGTGTTTTAACAAGGGCCTCCCACAGCATTCTCCCCCATTAGCCTCATAAACACAGGGTAGCGCTGGAGCATGTGCTGCAGAGAGAAGGGTCAGGAGACTATTTATTCTCCCCATTTAAACAAAAATGCTTTCTCGTGAGCAAGGAGAGAAGCAAACAAATAAATTAAGCTGTGCCTTGATGGAAGCATTTATACTGTGTCCTTGGGAAATGTACCGAGTGTAGGGATAGTGCAGGCCAGTGTTTAACTTGGCTGATTTGAAATGGTTTGTGTGTAAGTGGAGACCTTGCGGGGGCACCTAGTGCACTCTGCCGCTCGATTTTTTTTCTTCTTTTTTAATATCTTGTGTCTGGTGCAATCTGCTCTGTTTCAAGGTAAAGTGCTCGTTCTTCAGAGCCACTTCCTGACGGCACTGGAAGCTGGAGTTGCAGGCTGGGGGCTTGGAGAGTGATGACCAGAGACCTAATTGCAGTTGCCACAAACTTGCTGCCTGTTGCTGAGGGAATGCAATTTTCTCTCTGGCCAGGTAAGGATACCAGTTTTGCACCCACCTCACAGCTCACGTACTACTGCTTTTAGTGGCAAATACTTACTATTTTCCTGAGAAAATGTGCTGTAGACAGGTATGGCTCTCAAACAGAAGGAAACATCCTAAGCCAGTGGCTCCTGGCCGTGTCCCAGCCCTTTGGTATACTGCTGCTAGGACTTGCATGCTTGGTCCAGGCAGAGGGTGGAAGTGACACGTGGAAACCCATCAGCCCAAAGCAGAGCACAGTCAAAGGAAAAGCTCTTAGGACAGAGTGCATTGGCACAGCACTCCTGACGTCAGGACAGTTGTGCTGACTTGCATCCAGCAGCGATAGGGCTCTAAATGTCCATCTTTAATAATATTTTAATGTGAAAAGACATTTATTTCATTGCAACTCATTTTCAGCTGGTTCTTTTTCCCTTTTTTTTTCCCCCAGAATGACATCACTGTAAGCCCGTTAGTAGCACTACTCTCCCTGTCACTCACTGGACCAAAAGTATTTTCTCTGTACGATTCAATTGGAGCTGTAAACTACAAAGGTTCTTTGATTACCATTTTTATGCGAGGTCAGCATATAGAGCATGGCTGCTATTTCTAATAGAGTTTTTCACTTTTTTTTTTTTTCTTCTGAATATGTAAACATAGAAATAAAAAGGATGACTCTTTGAAGCTTTCCTGCCCTCCTTCCCTGCTGTACCTCCTTGCTGGGAACCAGTGTTACACGGGCTGTACAGAGGAGGGCACCAAGCTTGTGCATTCCTTGAATGGTTTGGCTCCATTTTCAAATGGGTCATGAGCGGCTGTGGCCGAGCTCCTACATACAAATGAAGTCTCCAGAGCAGCATCAGTGTGGGTATGGGCTTTTCTGGTCAGGCCACTTTGGATGAAGGAAAACCACTACTGAAAAAGGAGGGCAGCCTGAAATCAAAGGCTTGCTGAGGCCTCCGCCACAGCAGCACGCAATAACCCCTAGTCTCACTGTGCTGGAAGCATAGCCGCAGGGTTGTATTCTTTCACAGGCTCTAAGAGGTGAAGCAGAGGCAGAAGGGCAGGTGGATTTGTTGTGGGGCTTTTTTAACATTTTCCGGCAACCCCTGACTCAGTTAGCCAGGTGGCTAGGACTGTGACTGTGACAAGACCCAAGAGCTGAATGGAGTGGACTAAATGCAGGCAGCAGCCAAAGGGCAGTAGACAACCCCCCACACAGAGTGAGTGTCAGCTTTGGTTCTCCAGCTGCCCCTAACCTCAGGGAAAAGATTGTATCACACCCAAGGAGGGTCAACAGAGGTTGTGGAGTGGGATGGGGGCCTTGGGTAGGGCAGGGGTTTATTCTTCACCTCAAGTACTGCAGTGGATTCATCAATGACTGTACAGCTCTCGCACTCTGTAGACATCGAGCTCATCTTTAGCCCTACATCTTGTTCTGCATCTCCTTGAAGAATCTCTTCTTAAGAAGCACTGAGCATTTGCTCACCTTCCTTGAGCTGGAGAGTGCTTCTCAGATCCTGCATGGGGGACCTGGTACATCCTGGCCGTGCTCTTGAAACATATCAGGTTGAGCCTGAGAAGGAAACAAGGCTTGCAGGGAGCTGGAGAAGCAGCATGCACTGCTGTGGGTGCTCGCTTCCTCGGCTGGGGGATGAGCCTGCCAGAGCCCTGTGAAGGTACTTCAGTGCTGGCTGAGCTGTAGCCACTGAAAGGTAAGGGCATGCAGGGACCTGCAGGATGGAGGGAGCAGGAAAGTCAGACTCCCGCACAACTGTATTGATTGCATCAGGGCTAAATATCCTCCTTTAAGTGCTGAAAATGCATCATGATTATTATTAGACACTGCTTCTTTTCTTGTTGCGAATGGCTGCATACATTAATACTCGTAAGAACCGGACAAAATTACTTGCCCACAGCTTTTTATAATATCCAGAGTTTAAAAAAGCATGAGGTGCTTTTAGCCAGATTGTAACATTTTTGTCTCACACAGCTGATGGGATGTCTGCTCTACATCCATCCATTTTCCGCTTAAAAGGTCATGTTTAATTTTCTAAATGAGCCCACCTCCCCAAGCGCTCAGCTCTGCAATGTCTTTTCTCTCTCTATGGCAAGACATCACTGCATTTTTTCTTTGCTACTGTGCCGAAAGGGTGTTCCTCCTTACAAAGCTTGTGTGCAGCGATGGAGAAAAAACATCTGCCACCAGTGACTTCCTAGACATGGTATATTTACAAACCTTGTTAGTTGCCATGAATACGTCATGGCTGGTTGATGCCCTTATGGGCAAAGTAAAATTGTATGAAGGGTATTCTCTTTTCTCCCCCAAGGAAAAAGGGCCTCATTTTGTAAAGGTAGCACATAGGTGTAAGAGCCCCAGGGGACGGGGAAGAACATCCTGTAATTCACTTAACCAAAAACAGTCGGCCAGCTTTAAAAGTTTTGTCACAGCTAGGTGACTGCAGGCTCTCTCCCCAGTCCCACAGCAGCATGGGACCTGACACATGCCAGTTTTGGTCTATACTCCTGCCTAACAAAACGTGATGACAGAGGAATGTTATTAAATATTTTCGGTGGTAGAGCTGTGCATAAGTTAGCTGTCACCAACAAAAGTGATTATCCAATGTCACGGTTGCTCTTAGCCACCCTTACCCAAAGAGTACCCCTCCAGTGCTATCTTCCAAGGCTCTGTCACTGTGAAAGACTCTGTTGGGTACATCTGTAATGTTTTAAATCTCCAAATACCAGCTAATGACAGATATGGAAGGTGCATGGCTCTCCTAAGTATTCTTCTGACTTCTGAAAAGGTATATTATTTTTCAAACAGCTTCTTTTTTAACGGGATCTACTTTAACAAGATCCTCTTTCTTTACTGTTTCCAGGAACAATTTCCTTCATTTCCTTTAGCCTATTAATAGCTCCTGACAACATCTATCTGCATTATACATTGCAGTCCAAAACTGCTCCTCTTGTAACTTGGTTCTGAGGACATCACAGAGAAGCAGCTAAGCCTCAGGGTCTCTGCAAGGCTGATTATTTTGTAACGAGGCAGTAGATTATCATTAGAAGTTCATGTAAGCAATAGTTAAACCTTATGTAATAACTCTTACTCAGTCTAAACAAAATAGACACTGTGAGCCTGATGAACGTGCGTGTGTCAGTAGTCAGAAGGTTGGAATCCCTTTTCCATGCCAGCACCTATTTCTGTAACAAGACCTTTTATTAATCCTGATTCAATTTCCTCAGCGTTTAGCTGAAGGATTTGGAAATGCTCACAATTGCAAGCATTGGCCAAGTAATCCTCCCATCAAGACCCAAATAGTGAAATTTGGGATTCACCAAGATTCAAAGAGGTTAAAGAACCATTCAACTGCTTTTTGTTGAACTTTTAAACCTGAAAATCATGCCGTGCCTCTGTTTTTTCAGGTACACCTGATGGTTCCTCTAGCAGCCTTTCATAAACAATTGCCTCCCACTTTAAGAAAACTTACTGCTACCTCCTTGCTGTTATAATACAACAGTAGCAGAGCCATTTGTGGAGACTACTCTCACAGTCTTACAAAGGTTTCAGAATCTTCTCCCGTGTGGAACAGGTAGCAGAGATAGACAAAGTAGCAGACCATTGACTTCAGCTTTCGTACAGGAGCACTTTAGTGATATTGACTCATACTTTTTCCCCTTGAACTGTGGAGCCAATCTTTGTGTGCCCGCTTGGATATGTAAGTTGCTCTTTGTTTGGCACACCACCTGAATGTCAATGGGGCCAATTACGGTACTTCACAATTCATCGGTACTTTCTGGCGCATCTGCACACAGACACATGCATTATGCTCTGAGCTGTGTTGTGGTCTGCCTCTAAACTTGCATTCCTTTTCCCTCTCATGCTTGAACTTTCAGGTTTGCAAATACTGTCACTCACCAGTTAAAGAGTGCTTAGTCAGAGACTGCTGCATGTGAGCCCCAGCCCTACTGGCATACAGCACTGTGCAACAAGCACAGAAAGCTGAACAAATGCATTTTCCTATCCCGTTTGCCTTTTAAAGGCATTCTAGGGAGCAGGCAGCTACAGCTCAAAGAAAAGCAAATGCTGGAAAATAATAGCGCATTATGGGCCCACTCCCATAAAGTAATGAGCACACTCAGTAATTCCATGTTCCCGAGATCCAGTTCCCAAGGTCCTTGCACAATTTTAGATTCAGAGCTGAAATGCCTCACTTAAATAAGATGCCCTTCTCTGGATTTGCAAGTGAGGAAAGGACCAAGTTTTGGAAACGCAGAAATGCAAACTGCCACAGGTCCATGGGATGGCAAACAAAAGACACGAAGCCAGAACAGAGACAAAGGATGCGATTAAAGCAGCAGTACCAGCAGGTGAAAGGCCACAGGGGCCACATGAGCAGGGGCAGAGTGCACCTCCGTGCAGCTCAAACGAAAAGGCAGCTAATAGACAGCAACTGAAAAGAGGCTGCAAAGAGGCTGTTGGTGGCCAGAAGAGAAGATAAATCTGGAAGTGGCACAAACCAGTCTGTTATCTGGCTGAAGCAGTCAGGCAGCACTCCCTGATAGACAAATTCAGGAGGCAATGGCATTAAATAGATGTAAACAAGCTGTCTCAGCACTAAAATTTTGTTACTAACCAATTAAATTCCATCACCAACTCTTAGCTGGCAGCCCTGGCTCACAGCCCCTTTGCTCTTATTGTTTCACAAAGATAAAACATGCTGTATACTATTTCTGTCAAAATCGGGAGACGGGGATGGAAAGCCCTTCCCTTCTCTAATGAGGCTGAAAGACACCTTACCCTACATATCAGAGAATCTTGTCACATTTACATTAATTGATGAGGGGAGTTTTAGGGTTGTTCAGAAAGTTGTTCAGGGCAAAAGAAGGAATGGGAAGCCCATAAAAACATGTGGTTAAAATGGATCAGACTATGTATTAGTGTGGCCTGCAATTTTCATATCCAGTGTTCCTTCCTAAGGTTTAACATTCATGCCACACCGAACAGTGTTGTGTGGGGAGCCAGAGGCCCTTTGGCAAGCAGCTGTTTCATCTTCCAAGTAGACTATTTTTATTAATGCTGGGAAAATCCACAGAGCAGAAACGTGCTGCTGCTGCTGCTGCAGCCATCACCTGCCTCATTGTGCCAATGATGTTGTCCACGTAAGAGTTTTTGTAACCGAAATGACAATGCTGCTTATAATTCTTATATTTCAGCTTATACCTCTTCAGTCCTTTCAATGTTCTCAGAGCTAATGATTTCAGCACAACTTTCATTTTGCATCACACTCACCATTTACTGAAATGGATCTTTCCTGGGGACAATTTCTTCTTTTTATAGCAGATTTCGGATGGAGCTCTTCATTTCCAGGCATCGTCTTTTGTGTAATGAACAACAGTAAAGTTGAGAAGGGGGGGGGCGTCATTATTTAGGGAAAGCAGAAACTTCTGAAAAAGTGCAAGGCTTAAGCATTTTGGCAGGCCAAATGTTGATGCCCTTTATCAACAACATCACTGAACACTGAGCGATTTCTGTACAGGATTGATCCCCGTTTGACCTACATCCTTCCAGTTCTCTGTTGCCCCCTGTAAAATGTTGCCTTTAAAATGTAGCCACAACCACTGCCACAAACCAGAGAGCTTCTCCTTGACAGAAATGCGTGTAAAGCCACCCACTAAAGAGAGCACTGCCTGGTTTGGAGGGCACTCAGTGCTCTCCCACTGCCCTCCCTCTGAAACGGCATTTACTGTGCAGCAGGCAAAGAAAGACGAGGAGGAGGGGGGATTCATCACACTAATATTAATCACAGTAATAAAGCCGCCCGGAGACGCTCCAGGCTGCGGCTCGTTATGAAGGAAAGCTGGGCTGCGTGCCCGCTGTGCCGCGCTGTGGCCCTCAGCCAGCAGGCCCCGGCGGCACAGACATGGGCGGCATTGCCTGAGGGAAGGCTGGGCCACAGGGCCGCAGGGCCTGCCTGCTCCTCCTGTGCAGGTTAATTAATGGTCACCACAGCTCCTGACAGAGCTGCCATGCCCCCTGTGGCTGCAGGGGCTGAAGGGGGTAAAGGCTGGTGTGAGCGAGGTGCCTCCTCCTTGAGGGGGCCATTTTGGACACAGCGCCAGAGCCTCTGCCCACGGTTTCCCTGCTACCCCGTCTGGGGCAGCGTCTGTCCCCCCCTGTGCCAGCAGTTTGGGGTCGTGGCAGGGAGATTTCTCAGGTGGCGACCACAGGTATCCCTGTATTTTGCACATGGGTTGTTGTTGCACATTTCCCCAGAAATGAATTCACCTTGGCCATTCATCATCACCGCAGGCAATCTAATTACAGCCCTGTCTGGAAAGGAGAGGCTCATTTATAATAGAGACTTTGTTATGAAAGTGTAATACCTCGAACTACATTTTTACAACATTTTTTAAAGGAAAATTAATTAATTGTCTGGTGCATTTTAAAATAACCAGCCTCCTGAGGTTGCCGCAGCAGCACCTCTCAATGTATTCTCTCCCCACCCAGATTGCCTGCTGTGTGACAGTGAAATGCTAAAATTATTTTGGCAGAGAAATTGTCTCAGAGGCTGCTGTTTATTTTCTACGGCAGAGGAATATCTCAGAATGCAGCCTGCACCTCTGCCCTGTGGGACTGTCTCTAATTGCATATGGTGCACTGTAAAAGCATTCAAAATGCACAGTTCAGAAAGCAGAATTAAACATGGGGGGGCACATCTAGCATGCGCCCAGCTTGCTGTTTAAAAGAGCCAA
This sequence comes from Cygnus olor, assembly GCF_009769625.2. Taxonomy (NCBI): domain Eukaryota; kingdom Metazoa; phylum Chordata; class Aves; order Anseriformes; family Anatidae; genus Cygnus; species Cygnus olor. The sequence goes on along the minus strand of NC_049169.1, from coordinate 119,196,828 downwards.
AGAATACACTTCTCTGAGAAGCACAAAAATGGATAGTGGAATAAGACAGCTAATCTCTTACTAACATGCATGCAGCAAAATTACAAGCAAATCAGTTTAAGAGCTGAGGATCTGGGCCAGCGTGCTTGCCTCTTTCCAGCCTTTCTCCCTCTGCTTCTTGTTCTGTTATTTGAGCAGTCTTGTTGATGGGGCAGCTCAGGTAACTGCTGCTCAGGAGTGGTTTCAGACCTGAGTGGGGCCAACTGCAAAATGGCACGAGGTAGAGAAAAGGTGTGAGACCACATCACTGACAAGGACAAATTAGAAAATGCATTGTATGCCCCTCACCAGCCTTTTAATGTGAGCCAGGTTCCATTCTGAACTGCTGCTGTTGCCCAGATAGGCCATTCTGGGTCACTCCACGAAAAATGTGGATGCAGTGGATGGATACCTTTAACCTATCTCTGTTTTTCATATCTCCAGGGCTCACTGGATAGTTGTAGCTCTTCTAACCACACTTTTTCACATAGAGAGGGCAAGTATTAGATGAGGCTTTGATGCAAAGGAGCAATCACAAAAATGATAAGTCAGATCCCCAGGCAGTATCAAAGAAGAATAAACTGCAGTAGAATCTGGTAGGAAGGATACCCTGGAAGCTCAGGAAGGGATCAGCTGTTTTTGGCAGTGAACAGTAGGAAGTAGGCTGTGGAAGAAAGAGAAAGTCTTCATAAGAAAGAAGGGAACCATATTGCAAGAAGGTAGTTAGGGAATGATATGCCATTTTTCCCTTGCAGGAGAGGAGAAGTGGACATCTGTGATTCTTGCAACCACACTAGGTAAGAAAGAAAGAAAGTTTTCTGAGGACAGGGTGAGGGATGGTAGAACCACTTTTGAAATCTTGTTCATGTGACACTGTTTTTTATCTGTTAGATGGAGTGCTAAAAAAGTGATAGAGCTAGAATAGGGACTATTAAGAATAGGACCTCCCAGAGACAGAAAAATTTGGATGCTTTTGCCAGCTGAAGCTTTCTTATAAGCGTGCTGTACAAAGTGCATTCTATATTAAGGTTGTACACATCTTACACAGCATCACTCTACATTACACCAAGTCCTTTGTTGCCCTCATGCTCTCTCAGGTAATGCTTTTAGGGCTAATCTGGTATCTGGACTTGGACCAAGTTTCTTGTTCAGATTGCTTGCAAGAATAAATCTCAAGATACAAAAGATGCTACCCCATGCAGGAGCAACAGATTTTCTCAACATTTTGCCATGTACTGCTCTAAATTCTGCCCCAAACCAAGTGTAGACAGGCACACTCTGCACAGAGCAATCTGGCCTCCCAGGTGTATGGATGAGTGCTGGCAATCATGGGTTTTCTTTTTGTTAGCCCCACGCTAACCAACACAAGCCAGCCTGGGCTGGAACTGGCGCAACCAGATTAGTTTGATGCTGGGTCTGAGCTGACAAACCAGGTCAGTGTTTTTCCCGAGAGGTCTGCCCTGAGTACACCTTATGCCCACACATTCAGTTCAGTGAAGACAAGCAGATGTCTGTACAGGTTGGAGGCCTACACTTGCTGGGAGGACAGGCAATAAATGCATGACTGGGAATGGGTGGAGCACCAGAAGGACTGCAATGAAGAGGTTAGAGTGGCTGCACAGCTAAGGTCTTCACCATTGCAAGACATTTTTACTCGACTGCTTAATGGTTCTTACTTCACAGGGGTTTCATTGCACATTCTTGCCTGCATCTTTGCAGTGCTGTGTGGAATGCTGCATGCTTTAACCCACAGCTTTACTGTTTTGATGTTGAGCTACATTTGGCCTAATTAGGTATTCACACAATGATAAATATTCATTTCTTGCACACATTGTACAGAACTTTGCACGTTTCCCTGTATTTTCTTTTATTTCTGTGGTAGTGTTTAAAGCAGGACATGATTTTTTTTTGAAAGAGAAAAAATATATATTTTTATAACAGAGCCCTGCACAAGCAGAAAAGAACACCGTACAGTCATAAAATTAGAGGATAGCATAGAGCTCAAGATCTCTAAACCTTTTGCTAACATCTAGTGAAATGTGTCGTGAAGGTCCACTAGCTTTCTCGAGGCTTATAGGTAATTTTATGTAGGTCACCTCAGGAGGAACCTGTGCACTTGCTCCACTGGAGTTCCAGATCTGCTAAACCAGCCAGGTGCTGTATTATTGTCTGTGAGTTTGGCAATGGTGGCAGCTGCTCTCCAACAGACCCCAAGAAAAGGAGGATCTCCTTCAGCAAAATGGGGAACGTCATATATTTGGGGTCTTATCAAAATCTGGACAAAATTTACTGACTCACTCATTTACTCATTTAATTTACTCATCTGGATCGTAGTCTGCTGTTTGCATATCACTGGGCTGATCTAACAGTTACATCATTCATGGTATCTTTCTATTTGCCATTCATTCAGAGTTAACACTGCTGAAATGTTAATTTATAGCAGTTGGCTTCATTGTTACGTGGTGGAAGCTTAAAGGCTAGCTGGTAAGACTCTACAAATTCCATTACATATCCCTATTTTGGCCACCTTGATATGTATGTTTTCATTCTTGCCATGCGGGTTATATCAGTACTTTAACGGCAAAGCTTTTGGCTTGATTTCGATCTCATGTTTTCTGGTATCCATTTACAGTTTTTCAATAAAATAATAAACCTGCAATAATATAAATGTGGTATGAGCTAGAAAAAAGTCAGTCCTACAGTTTTTAGAGGGGAAAAAAAATATCCTTGAACTTGACAAAATTTTGAAGCTCAATGCAGAAACTTACTGTTGTCAGGTTTTATTTGATTGATTTGGTTTTGTTGTTGTTGTTGTTTTGAGGGAAATCCATGGGGACACACACATACAAAACAGCTATGTAAATGGGTTTGTGCAATAAAAAATGGATTCATTTGAAAAAAAAGTAATGTGACTGTTACAATATAACATGTAATATAGCCTAAGGCTATATGCCATGCAAAATGAAAGAGCATGCCCAAAATAGTTCGAAAAAATATATGCTGTGCACTGCATTGTTTATTGTTAGGGTTTTCTGAGCTAGACAAAGGACACTATGTGAAAACGCATAAGATGATTTTACAACATTTTCCATAAAAAAATCATAGATTTTACAAATCTATCTGCCAGTCAAATCTTGCACTTGTTTACACTGTATATTCAAGTAAACAGTTTCACATGATACACATTAATGCAAAACCAGGTGCTGCATGTATTGTAAGCCTGGAAAGAAAGACAAAGATCAGAAGAGGGGCACAGAGCTCTGACAATTTAAATTTTAGATCATATGGTACATGCAATTATTTTAAAACCATCAGGAGAAAGCAGGGAAGCTACAAATAAAGCAACCCTAACCTTTATACCTGTTTCAGCTTGCAAGCCCTCTCTGCCCAGTAGGGCCCTCTTGCCCTGTATACCAATCAGCCCAGAGATTAACTAGCACCACAAAAGTTGCTAGCTTTGCCAGGTGCATTTTTTATGACAAGTTTGGCAGTATGCTGTGCTTCTTAAAGTTCCAGCTTCTGGTTTCATGTTCTTCCTTCAGCTTTGATTTAAAAGACTTGCAGGGAAAAGCTTGAATATGTAGCTTCAGGGTTCCTAGAGAAGTCAGAAAATCAGTGGACCTCCTTGTCACCTCCCAAGTATGGGAAGTTTGATGGTAAATCTGAGAACCCATGTGACCCATGCCTGTGCTATCATCCTCTCACATCATGGGGCGGAGCATCAGTGGGCTTCATACACCAGCTTCTAACTAGGTGCTACTGGGGATGCTCTGTATTATGTCTGCTCCACCTAGTTCTCTTTCAAAATATTTCTCATCCTGTGACCCTCACATCTCTTCCCTTTGTTTCATTGTTGTCCCCCATACTCAGTACTATTCTCCACGTGTTTCTTTTTCTTCTAGCCCTTCCACATCCTGAGGAACTTTGAGGTTTTGTTAGGGCCAACTTGGTCCCAAAAGGAGAATTGCACAAGGGAGTAGATGGCTTTCCAGGACAGAAGCGGGGTCAGCACCAGGAATCAGTGAAGCTGTGCAAGTGTAGTGCCTGCATAGTGCTCCTACTGCCCTGTGCTTCGTGACACAGCCACAGCTGGCTATGCCTGTAACCAGGATGGAGAAAACATGCAAACATTTTCTCTCCACAGGCAATTCTTACGGTGCTGAGTTGCCCCAGAACACTTTCCCCTGGGCTTCCCTCCATGACTGATTTTGGGTTCCATCTGTCTCTTGCCCCTGAAGCTGGAATTTTACATCCAGATTATGTAAAACTGCCCCATTTCACTTTTGTATTGCAGACTGGCAGGTGCCAGGGTAGTAAAAGGCTTCTCTAGGCCAGCAGAGCCTGAATGTTTCAAACTGGGGGAACTTTATAATGTTCACTGGAGGAAGCAAAAAATGTGGTTGGTGTGAGTCACCCAGAGAAGTCAAGCTCCACTTTTAATGTGGTTCAGCTTCAGAACACATTAATTTTTACATGAATTTCCAGGAAATTAGAGCATGTTTTAAAGTTTCAGAGCTAGACAAGCTTTAGCTCTGGAGCCTCCAAGGCACCTGCATAATCTCTGTGAACACTTTAATCCATCACAGAGATGACGTGTCAGATGTTTGGAAGCACAGAATGATGCTGCACAACAGTTGGGGTGAGGCAGTGAAAAATGCCATGATCTGTGGAAGCTGTAAGAAGGAATTAGGTAGACTGAAAGCATTTACTCAGTGGGGACGTGGCTGGGGCATGTGCATCCCTTGTGAAAAATGCTTTAGTAACTTCCTTCAGCAGAAACAGCTAGAGCCCTAGTAATGCATCTCCTTCAGACAATAAGGAGAATAGCACTCTTTTTTGATACCCTGAAGGGAGAACACTGCCTGCTGAATACTTCCAGCAGTCCCTAGCTATTTAGTATTGGCCTCCCATACAGCCTTTACAAAACCCACACTTATCAGGTGATCCCTGGGGGAGTGTGGGCTTCCACTGAGCTGTACCAGGTCGACTTGTGTCCTGAAGCATTGCGCTTCTTCCATTGTTCATTCGCAGCTGATATCCTTTGATTTTGCATCTTTATTGATGTGGATAGTCAATGAGTGGAAGTCATGTTGTAGAAGTTCTTATAGCTGCTTATTGGAGGACAGAAGCAGAGAATACTGCATCTTTTTTAACACCAGAAAAGACAGAACATGGAGAGTTTCAGGGGAAATGAGTGTGGGACCAGTGTTTCACTGAAAGACCTGACAGGAATCCAGGAATAAAAAAATAATCAGCTGTTTAAGTTTTAGCTGCCATGGTTGAATTCTTATATTAGAAAATATGAGGTCTATCATAATCCATGGGCAGGCTGATGAATTTGATTGTGTGAGATTCTTCCCTGACCTGAAACAGATGAACAGGGAAGAGATGGTACTATCTGTGCTGCAGAAGCAGACTAGAAAACCAAGGGGAGGAAAAGTTCCTGGTAAGCATACTGGTGCAAGAGAAAAAGACAAAGATTTGCCTCATGCAGCTTTGTTGTGGTAAGCTTTTCAGTAGAACAGATTGGAAAAAAAAAAAAGATCAGTGGAATTGTCTTCCCTTGATAAAAGTGTTTTTGTCAAAATGTAATTATTCTATAGAAAGTGTCAAAATTTAAAATAGGGAAATGAGAAACAATTATCTTTTGACTTTCTCACGTGAAAATGTTGTATTATTATTTCCTTGTTTAGATATGGACTTTTCTATTGCAACATTTACTACTGTATATACATATTTCTGTATACATATTCCATATTCTAGTGCCTCGGTATTGCAGAAGTGCAGATTTTCTGGTTCTGCAGAAATGTTGCTATCTTATTTTTTATTTTCCCTTGAAAAGATAGTTTTATTTATTTTTAAAATGGCAGTCTTCCCCTTACCCCCAGGCAGACATGTAGACTTTTGTAGCACCTCTGCTTCTAAAGGATAATTCATTTTGCCCTCAATTTTGGGTGCAGAGCAAAACCTTCTGATGCCAAGAGGGTACTTTTGCTTTGGATTGGTCACTGTTCTGGGCTCATGTTTGATTCTGAGGAATCAGGTTTGATTCCTTGGTTTCTTTGATTTCAATGTGACTGAGTAGTTGTAAGCTATCCTGGAGTAACTCGTGTCTTCCTAATGCTTTCTAGAGGGATTCAGATTACTTTCAGCTGCTTTCCACACTTTTTTTAGGAGTCCTTCATTTCATGCCCGGTGGTGCCACTGTCAGTTCTACCATGCAGTCAAGTCACAGTCACTGTTCAAATGTATGCCACAGAAAGAGCACCTGTCCAGGAAAAAATGGATTACCTCTTTCTTACCATTTCAGAACTGTTTCCATGTTCTGAGGCAGGCCGGTGTGCTGCGTGCATCCCTACTTTCTAAGGCTGCAATATTTTTCTTTGTATTCTGTGCACCACTGACTTGTATTTTGGGTTGCCATTTAAAACGTTGTAATTATTAACAGCAACATTGGGAGGAATTAAACAGTGATCAAGCGTTTTAGGAAATAATTGGTTGTAAATAGGAGTTCTTGTGCCTCGCTTCAAATCCTTTGGCATGAGTTTGCAATTAGGGAAAGGGCAAAAGAGATTCCAGAGATGGAGATGTTTTCCACAAGAGGATGTGTATGTGGAGAGGGGATGAGTGTTTATTGTCCCCCCTCTGCTCTTCATGTCCGAGATGACCTGGCAAAGAAATTAAGAGGGATTTAGTGCAGATGTAAACCAGGAAGGCCAGAGGAGCAGTGTGTTTCCCAGCTACCTCCTCATATTTTCCCTCCCCCACTGGGACCTTGGGAGGTTGCTGCTGCATTGGTCGAGGATAACTGAAATGTGCATTCACAACAGCAAAAGTCAGTTTTGAAAAATCTCCCAGGTGAGCGTCAGCATGCTGCTAATCAAATTGAGGGTTGATTGCAAAACTAGAAATGAGGTAAATGCTTTGCATAATTTGGTAGACTGCTGCTGCGCGTGTATGTGTATGTGTTTGTAGACTCTACCTTAAGCATTGTGAATTGAATTAATCATGGAAAGAGAAGTTCTCTGTGTTCATATTCTCAATGCAGTTCAAGAGCTATTTTGTATGTTCTGGCTTGGAATAAGGACTGTGTTAGGAAATATGGGAGAGACTGGACCTTGCTCTCAAACTGCTGTATTTGCGGGCAAGGTTTAAAGGCAAAAAAATATAGTTTGCCTGACTTGAGAAATTCTAGACTGCATTTCATATTTACTGCGTAGAAAGGGAAAGAGCTGCTTTATTTCAGTCTCTAGGAATGCTTATGTTAAATGCCTGCGCCTATTTGGGTAACCACAGCTATTGAAAGTAAGCACATGACAGCCCGGATCCAGTTGCAACACCCCAAAAATGCAGCCTTAGTGCTTCTGAGAAGGCTGCACAAATTGCTAGTTCTCATCAAGCATCAATCAGCGCCCCCGAAGCCAGGCTTATTTACATCAGCCTGGAGTCTGGTCCATGCAATAAATACATGTTCTTTCTTTCACTAAGGCCTCAAAAATTCCCCGGCCCTACCTAAGCCTACAGCAGCTTTCTGTCTCATTTACACTGGTTTGAGTCGGATGAGTTAAGATTAAGCAGAGGCATTGGCACGGTAGGGGAGGCGGCCAACCCTCTGATGCTGTTCCGTAGGCCGCAAGTAGGCCGAGCTAACCCCCTTTCTCCCTGTTCATAAACAGCATAAACAGCTTCCTGGCAGTGAAGAAGGACTGCTCTGCTCAAGCCAGCCCTGTTTTGTTCTGCAAGATGAAGCAAAATGACCACAGCTTATCTGACTACCTCTAGACTCATTGCTTTGACATGTTTTCTCAGCAGCTGTCCTGTGCCAGTTACCTGGAGCATTGGACGGGACCCATGGCTTTTGTTGCTTTCCTTCCTTTGAGGAAGAAGGGAGTTTCTAAAGGGTTCCCTCATTTTCTCCCTGTACTAATCCTGTCCTTCAGGATCTCACTGTCAGAGATCAGGGGAGGGAGCTTTTCCCCAGTGCCATGAGCTTGGGGAGGGACTCATGCTGGGAAGGCCAGTGCCTGCAGTAAGCATGGGACAGCACATGGTCACAGTGATGTGAGCTGCAGAGCAGTGAGAAGACAGAGGGTGCTGTCAGCCAGTATCTTGGGTGGTCAGAGGTGAATTGTTATCAAGGATGTGAGGCGTACTTTGGTAACATGGCTACAGAATGGCAGCACCAAGCAATGAAGGCAGACAAGGTTGAGGAGAGTGCTGGTGTTGGATGAGAGAGAAGCGGGAGGCCTCTGGGCTGCTCGAGCACGTTGAAGAGGGCACGCTGAGCTGGTGCTTTCCATCTACCTGTCATTCCTTCCTTGCTCAACCACTTCTGTTGTTCCCCGACCCAGTCCTCTGCTCCAGGCAGTACTTTGTTTTTTTTTTTTGCTTTGGTTTGGTTTTTTTGCCCCTCTCAGCCTCTCATCGAGGTGTAAATAACCCTTCCCCTTCCATGTGGATCTTCAGGGCTCTGCTACTTCCCTGCAGGGCTAAAAATTTTCTGCAGTGAAGCAGTTGCTCTGTAGAATTTGTCTGAGTAGAAGATTAGACTCCTTGAAATACATGGAAGGGCTAGATCCTCATGACTGGTATAAATCCTCATTTACAGCATAGATCATGGCTATAACCAATGTGTAAATCACAATGCTCCCTTCTGACTTGCAGATCTATGAATCTATGAAAATTGCCGTAATTGCATTGATTTCAGGAGGGCTGCTGTGATTTATGCCAGCTGGGGACACAGCCCAGTGCCCACTCGTCCTGTTGGAACAAATGAGGATCCCTCTGCGGTGCAGAGGTTCGGCATCCAGACAGGCTGGGTCGGATCTTCTGCTTCTCCCAGGACCCAGGGGGTAAGAGGACTCTTAGCTCCCCCTTGAATGCCAAACCTTTGCCTCTCGGTTAGTCCATATTTTAAAAAATGCTATTGCCCAGCAAAATGCTATGGTGTAGAAACATAGGAGTGGCAGTGTTTTGGCCAAGGGAAGCCTGTGGGGGTTTTCATAAACCGATGTGGCCTGTCAGACGTAGTTCAGGAAATGTTTTCTCAGAAAGCTTCCTGTGCTTCTGTCCATAGACCTCTCTGAAGCTCTCAGTGCTGGTTCCTCAGCATAGTAAAGGATGCTTGCACAATAAACATCGAATCAGATTAACAGCAATTGAGTCTTTACTGTGTACAAGGGATCTTGCTTTCTGGATGCTTCATAAGCAGAAACTGCTGCAAATTAGAAGAGGGTGAAAAAACAACAAAGGGGAAATATGAAGGAAAATCCCACACAAGGCATTTTGTTCTGCATGTAATCTTTAAGGAAGCTCAAGATTGCTTGCCATTAATTGGGTTTTCTTGGGATTGTTTTCAGGCAGAATAGTCTCATGTAGCGTGTACTAAGACCTTTGTTGATAGTGAAAGTTCAGGCTCTCCTTGCACTTACCTTGCAATGGTTTTCTTGTGCTTAAAATTTCCAGAAAAAAATATTCCTCTGGATTAAATTTTCTATGCTGGCCTTTGCCTGAGGCAAAAATTTGTCATTTTGGAGAAAAATATATTTATCAAGTTTCTGAAAAAAAAAAAAAGTAGAAAAACTTAGAAAACAAACTTTTATATTATCAAGTTACACTTGGATTCATTTGCATATGATTTAATACTGATGAAATCTGCAAGTTAAAAATACTTTGTTCACGTAATTCTCACTCAGGACTAGAATCAAGGTCAATTGATTTTGGACATGTTCAATGAGCAATTTCCACTGTGCTAGAGTCATGACAGTGCAAGTCACAACAAATAAATATTGATGAGACTATGCAAGCACAGAAAGTGGCCACATTCTTCTTTTGGCTACAGTTATATCTCTGCAGGGATGTTGATGTTGCATTTGCATATTTTCAAAATCCAGAGTTTGGAGAATTTTCAGGTTTGATTTGTTTTTAAACACTCTGACTGTAGATGTTTAATTTCTCCAAAGATCTCATTTTGGTGGCCAGGCTAAAACCTGCAACTCAACCTGTAGTGAATAAACAATAGAGCCATAACATTTCTCCCAGCTCTGTTGCAACAGCCACTTCCAGAGTCCTGAGATGGTATCAGGGGTATGAGTCTGCCACTAGTTTCAGTCATTAGCAAATAAAAGAGACAGTGGCTCTAAATGCAGGGTGTGCACCCTCCTCCTCACCCCTTCTTCCAAACAGAGCTCTTGGGAAGGGAAGGGATGTTTGGTCATCCAGCCTCCCTATCACCTGAACTGCAGTTTGTTACACCTAAGTGTACCATGGAGTTCGTCCCTGTGCTGGACTGCCTAGCATCCCAACCATCATAGGAAGAGACAGGCCTGTGCTCTAAAGTCTCTTGTGAAAAATAAACCCACTTACATGCCTTTTCGCAGCCTTATCTTCCATTGCTTTGGAAGGAAATTCAGCCCGGACACCTTTAGGACGAAAGCTGCCACTGATTGCAGCTTTTATTGGCGCGTACCACAACTGGCTCCAACTCAAGTTTCTGTGAGCTAGGTGTGGTCCCAAAAACCTCCATCCCACTCATGCCAGTCCTGTCCTGGCTTGCTTGCATGAGGAAAAGTGCTCATATTTGGTGTACAAAAACTTCCTATGGGTAGGCTCTCGACCTAGCTACAACCAGGAAGAGGATGCCTTCTGAGGCAACGCACCCTTCTGTCCTCCTTTAATCATCTGCTGCTGTGCTTTCTCCTCATCTCACTATTAGGGAAACCCTTTTCTTCTGGCAAATGCTGTTCCGATGATGAAACTGTCTATCTGGGACATCCCTGCCTCATCAGAAACTCAGATTTTGGCAGGCCTCCTGTCTGGCTTGCCTGGGAAGGTGGTGACTCGAATCATTTCCATGTGGGTGAGTAAAATGACTGCTTGGCATCTGTAGCTGTCTGTCTGGGGAGTGGCCATGCTGCTGGATTTCACCTTCTACCCTCCCAAGGATATGGGGACCAAACTAACATGCAAGCTGGGCAGGTTCCTGGCTGCCTCACAAGTTCCCCCATTGGCTGGTAGAAGGGTGGGCTGGTGCCTGCCACTGAAGCAGGTTGCTCATTGCTGCTTAGTGGATGCTTTTATTGCAGCGCAAAATGAAACAAAACATAAAAGCTGGCTGAGACTGTGTTGCGAGGAAATCCTCTGATCTCACTAGCTCTGCTCAGTGCTTAGCCTTTCATCAGGACATGCACTCGTTCGTGTTTCAGGCTAAAGACAGAGCTTTGCATGGATGCTTTGCTTTCACTCTTGAAAGTCTCTGTTTGACTTGCAGTTTGTGTCAGAAAGGGCCTGATCAGAAAAAAAAAAAAAAAATGTTAATGCTCTCACCAGAAAAGTTAGCAAGCACTTATGCATCACTCTTCCAAGGATACAGGTGTGTAAGCAGAGGAGTCACACATCTCTCTTTGAATCAGGTTCTCAGAGTATCTGTCTAGATACTAATTATCTTCTGCAGAAGATCTCCAATTTCTTTTATGTCACTGAGAGCTCGAGTTGCCTGGCAATACGCAGAAACATCCACGTGCCTCAGAGGACTGGGTGTAAACTGCAACACTGGTGCATTGTAAATGGAGGCAGGCGTATTTCAAGATTTTTACAGAAGAGGTGCGCAGAAAAGTTTAAAGAGACAGCTGAAATGAGTTCCTTTTTATTCACAAGATATTTTATTCCTTCTGATAAGCAATTTCTGCTTTTATTAGATAAATTCCAACAAAACCTCCCCCAGCCTTTATTTGATGTTTTATTTTTCTGTTGCTGATCTGCGTGTCACACTCATGGTTCTGTTTCTGCCAACATTTAGGCAAGGGGTTGCCTGACTGGGATATCCAGAGTCTTGTCAGAACATGCAAGGCAGGACTAAGGGACACAGCTTGAAGTTTCAGCCTCCCTTGTTGCAGACTGGACGTCCCAGGGCTCCCAACAGGTAAGCATGGGCTCACATCCTCCATGACAGTGAGCATGGGCTGTACGAGCTGACGGGCAGCTTACAGCAGAACCAGATGGCCAGTGTGACAGTTTGTGACCATGTCTCTGTCCCCAGCACAAACTTATTAACAGATTATTCAAAACTATCCAGAAGACTTTATAATATATTCAGTCTCACCTTCCAGAGCTGGAAAAGAGGAGAGCACACTTCGGCAACTCCTCTATCACATCTGGTCTACTTTATAAGAGGCACTAACCCTGCTCTGTACATTTTCCCTCAATATAGCCCTAACCTAAGCAGTGTAATTGCCTCCACCAAGCTTCTTAGGTCCTGCTTCCAACCGTGAGCCGCTCAGGTTGTGCTCCACAACCAGATGGGGTACCTGGAAGACTTCTGTTCTGTTATGGGAAGACTCAGACTCACCAGAACCAGTCAGAGCATTTAAACTACAGTTTATGGTTTAAATCCAGGCTCAGCAGCAGGCAATTGCATGTGCTAGTGCCTGCCTTCAGTGGTGTAGCTGTCTATTGCAGAAGCAAGAGAAAACTTCAGAAAGAGGTGGCAGAGTGTCAGCTTTGTTTTGTTTTCTGTTCTGTTTGGTATTTCATCTAACTGTCAGGAGAGTATATATATATATTTTTTTATTTGTTACAGAATTTTTCTGTATAGTACTTCTGAACACAGGCCAGCAAGTAAATGCTGTTCTTGCCACGTGGCTGGGGAAATGCGTGTTCCAGTCAACTCATAGTTTCCTTTATTAGTAATAGAAATTAGATGTAATCAAGCACTGTTTTGGAAGTCACCCCTACTTAACTCTAAGGTGAAGCCTGTTTGTGTGTATTAAAAAAAAAAAAAAAAGACCAATTCAAACTGTGCTTTTAAATTCAAAGTTGTGTAAAATGGTTGTGTCATGGACAGTGAACCCACCATTCAAGTGTTTTTTTTTGCTCTGATTGCAATTCCTCGTAGTCTGGGTTAACAGCGTTCCAGAAGATGTGTGATAAAATAATCTCAAGCTGTTTCCTGGGGAAACTGGGTTTCTAAACTGTTTTTTTTTTTTTTTTTTTTTTTTTCTTAACAAACTTAAAGTGGTGTCTGTAGTAGGAAGAGGAGCTGCTGTATCCCAAGTGGAAAGGGGACCCTGATGCTGCCTTTACTCTCCACTGAAGGGCTCATCATTGTGTGAATATTCCGTGAGTGGATGAATAACACTTTGGCGCCTCTTCACACTTCCCATCATCACAAAGGTGATGCTGGGGAAAGAATAACCATTGCATTTTGATTCCAGAAAAACATAGAGAAGGATGTGCTCTCTCTACTGTCTCTTTGAACACCACAGTCAGCGCTAGTCTCCCTGCATTCCCTTTCTTTTCCTTAGTATGAGGGAGTGGCTATCAAGAAGACATTGTGCTCCATGACTTTGGGTGGTACTTGGTAGAAGTCAATGAAAATTGAATTTTCATGGCAAAGTAATTCAACTTGCTCTCATTGCACAGCTCTGTAGGGGCCAGGCTTCAACCATTCTCTTTGGTGTGGGCACTATGTCATTTTTGTGGTTAACATTGAATCTCCAGGTTTCTGTCACTTGCTTTTTCTTCTTGCAGTAATCTAAGGAACAAATGCTGTTGATCAACAAGCAGGTAGCTTAAATATTAAGAGAAATGTAGGAGAGGTATGCCTGGGTGTGGGGACTTCAGTCTGAAATACCTTCCATAAACTAAAGATCATATGATTATTGTACTTTCCCAGCTTTAATTAATTACTTTCCTTGTTTATTTTTTAACCTGCTAATTTAGCTCTATTTTAGGTACATGTGATGTAAGTGATTCGTAAAATTTACCATAATACTTTTATCAGATTATGAAAATCAGTGTTGACCTCATTGATTAAAAGCAAAAAAAAAAAAAAAAAAAAACTTCCCAGAAGTAATAAGGAAAAAAGCTGGGTATGTATTTCAGGCTCTCAAAGGCTTATCTCCACAAGAATGTTATATGTAAATCTGCAGCATGTCATCTAGATCGTGTTTAGTCCTAGCATTTGGGCTTCAGCTCTCTGGTAAGTGCAAGGTATCTCTCCAAGGCTGAAGTGGAATGAGCTCCCTTGGAGTTACTGAAGGTGTGCAGGGTCAGCCTCAAACTAGCTAATGTCCTGTACGTCTTGCTCCATCTTGTCTTGCAACAGCTCTGTGTACCTTCAGTTAATAATTTTGCTTGTAACGAGACTGTTGGATAAATTAGGATAGTTGCAGTGTTACTAAACGTGGTGCTGTGGAGAAAGCAGCTTGATGTGAAGTGTACCTGCTGCCTGTTGCAAATCTTTTCAGTGCTTCGCCTTTTCTCTTCCCAACGAGTTAGCTGTCCAGTCTACACAGGAAACATTGATTACAAACTTCTCTAGTACGCACGTCTACTGAATTCTCCCTGCCAGGTGTACACTTGACTACTGTGTCTGAGCCAGCTGCTTGGTCCTTTGTGCTTTTAAGCACCCACCCATTGGTCTGAAGTGGCCACTGCACTCTTACTTTTGCTTCTTCTTGCACACACTTTACAGAAATGAGACCACAGAACTCTACTGATCCCAGAAATCACACCCTTCAGCTCTGCCAGAATTTTGGAGTGGCATAAGCTCATGTTTTCTTAGATCTCCCTTCACATTTCTTATAAATATTAGAAGTCAGATTTTTATTTAGTTTAGCAGCATGATAAATATGTTAAAGTAGACAAAGGTGTGGGTCATCAGTTCTGTTTCCTGCGATGCTTTCTTTAGAATTCTCAAATGCTCTTTGAGTTGTGATCAGTTTATAATAGCTGAAGATATGGCCTTATACACAAACACAAACAATGTTTAAACGGTTTTCCAAAGTACTCTTTTTTAATAGCTCACCATTTTTCTCAGAATAATTATGATTTTTTTTTTATTTTTATTTTTTTTACACAGAAAAATACATTGCCATGATTGCAACATGAGAACTTTCATGGATGTAAATTTTCACAAGGAAGGAGACAATGTAGTTGCACTGAAGCTGATTCTGTACTGCCTCATGCGTTGTACAACCATTTCTACTTTTTCCATTTTGGGCATGAGACATACTTGGCTTAGAAGAGTAGAGGCTTAAAGTCACTTAGCGTGGATCTGAACTACTATGTAAATTGCAAGAGGCAGATAATTAGATTCTGTACCTAGAAATTTTATCAAACCAACTGCTTGTCAAATTTCATTTTTGCTTGATTTGATCATTAGATATTACTAGGAGAAAACTGTACATTTTGCTCTGAGTTCTTCTGGTGTAAATCTGGAATAAGAGCCTAATTCTTATCTCCTTTGGACTGGTATCAGTGGAAATCAGTTCTGGTGAAATTTACTTTAGATTTAAGCAACTATAATTGTAGCACAACGTGGTCTTTGTGGTTCTTAAAACAGATGCATGGAAATGTCTGTAGTTGTAAAATGATCCAGGTTAGCTGATTTCATGTCATACTCTATGCTGTACTGCATTGTGTTGCACAACTCTGAGCACTAGACATTCAATTGGCTGGCTTTTGAGCTACCTATACTTAAAAAAATAGAAATTGTTACTGGCACGTACTGACTCAACTATCAGGCTTACGGGGAGAGGCAAAACTGCTAACTGTTGCAATTGCACCTGATGCACAGGTGTGGCTAAGCTAGCGAGTATCTACCACTCAAACAGCGATCAGCGTCCACCTTGATGTCTTGGAAAAGCCTCCTTATGTGTTATATAATCCCTTCTGCACACTTTTCCTGTAAATTCATCCTGGGAACAGAGAGGGTAGATGGGTGATATGCCCCGGTCAGTTGATCTTCGGTGTGGCTGAGCCCATTGCAAAACAGCAGAAGAGGTGCTTGAGATCAAAGGTGAGAGGCAGCAGATGTAAGCTCTGGGTACAGGAGCAGCCGTGGGAAATGCTGGAGCAGGGCAGGTTGCGCACCGATTGAACTGAAGCCCTCATTCTCCACAAGAAAGCGCTTTGTGTAACAGGGGAGAGGCATAAGTTATCTTAGAACTGACCCATACTATGTAGGCATGGAGCAATGCCGGTGCCTTTTAACACAAGAGATGGTAATGCTGCCATGGATGAGGGGCAGAGGATGTGCCCGACAGGGAATTTATCCAAAGTGGTGCCATTTGGCTTCTTCCTGGCACTTCCCACATAAAAAAGCATTCAGAGAAGGACATCTAGCTAAAGGGTGTTAGCTCTCCAATTACCCTTGCCTAGTATAATGGCTCCCAGAGGCCCATTCTTTGCTGCTATAAATTAGAATAACCCTTAAGGTTGACTAATTTGTCCGTGCCCTTTACCAGGGATGAGGGTGATACACAGGAGATGGAGAGCTGCCTTCTCTCCCGTAGCCTCGGGGCTCTCTTATCCCAGCCGACAGTGGGGATCAGTGATAATCCTGACTTGTAAGAAAAAGCTGCCTAGGCAGGGATGTCACACGGGCCAAACGAAATCCCTGCAGGAACGCAGTGCCGTTCTCTGCTGCGGGAAGCCTGCGCAGCACCACATGTAGCCTCACTGCTCCACCCTCAGCACCTCGCTGCTTCCCTCCCTGTTAACTCCCCGTTTCCACACACACCTCCTTACAGATGTGCTCGAGGCTGGGGGGGCATTTTAAATTGAGTTTTCTTGGCCTGTGGACAGGTATCACGGCAGGGCCGGTGTGAGCAGGCAGCAGTGGTGAGGCAGGTATGTTTGGGAAGGCCCATGCTCCCACACGATGTGGGGCAGCTGCACGGAGCCACTGCTGATCACACCACGTTCACAGTCCGTAGTGAAGGCAAAGTGAGCCTTGCCAGTCCTCCAGCTGCATCAGAATGGCCCAGTGGGGGCTTAGACAAGCAGCGAGCATGGCGTGCCCTGTGCACAAGTGACAGTCTAGTCTGTGGTCTGGGTAAAAATATTTGTTTTCTTTTTGGTTGCATACTGGCCTTCCTCAGCTTTCCTGAGGTTGCATTTTCAGCACGGAGAGATGCTGTCAGCAGACCACGTGCTGATCCACATGTATAACTTACAGGAAAAAGAAAGGACCTTGTGTGAGGAAACCTCCACCTTAAAGGAACTGTTTAATTCTTGTTAATCTCTGTTGTCTGATTGACTCTTTCTGGAGATAAACTCGGTGCACCGCTGCTGTACCTTTGAAGCCAGGCAGCAGAGGTCATTCCTCCTGGAAATGCTAATTTTGACAAAGTGCTCGAGGTGAACACGCAAGACAGGGATATTACCCCTGCCTACAAGTTCCTTTAACTCTAAATTAGCTCAGGTTTAACAAGAACTCCCAGAAGGGCTCCTGCAGCCACCACCACTGGCCAATGGAAGTTGGCACATTCGTTTTGATGTGGCAGAGCCAGGAATGGGGGTGCCTACATTGGGTTTCATGTAGGCACCTCACTCACCAGGCTTTGTTAAGCTGTGGTTTGGTACAGCTGAAGACCCTTGGGGTTTCCTGTCCCCTCCTTTGCACTCTCCCTGCAGCAGTGTGGTTGCTCAATAATCCAGCCCGGAGAAATGAACCCCTCAAAGAGTGACCTTGGGAGGCTGGGGGGAAGCTGAGTTATTTTTCAGCCAGACCAGCCCCACTTCAGTCCAGTCCATCAGCTCCCCAAGCCACCGCCTACACAGCAGAGCAAGCATTTGTCCCAACAGAACAGGGAGGGAACAGGGGAGAGATTCAGCCTGCTAAACTAGCACTGCCACCAAATAAATGTGCTAATCTGTCAGTGTTCCCCATACAGAAAGATGCCTTTTCATGGGGTGACAGGGAACAGGAGCCAAGCTTAGAAAAGCAAATTTATTTCAGTTAAGCCTAAAAGAAGCCAGATATTCTTTTGTTTACGTTCACCTGGCCAAGCCACTGTCAGCTGCCCCATTTCTCTTTGAATTATCTCCTCTGAATTCGCTGCAATGCCTTGAATTTACTTTGGTAAGAGCAGAACTGAGCTCTGGAGGTTTAGTTCCTGGGGTTTTCTGAAGCAAATGAGCCCGTGACATGGGGAGCCCCGTGTGTTACCTGCTGACTTAGTCATAAGGTAAGTGAAATTGTCTGAGTGCTTGCACCCAAGTGCTTGCAGTGACTGTCATCTGCAGGCTGAAAGGGCAGGCGTGATGGCAGGCAGGAAGAGAGGCTGAGGGACAAGGACTCCCCTAAGGACCCCCCTTAGGGTGACACCGGTGTTTATCAGGGACTTCTCTGGCGTTATTGTTATTACCCTAGTGTAAACTGAGCAAACAGAAGATTCAGGCCGAAGTTCGAACCAGCCTGGTCCTACGTGCGTTCACCTGATATGACTGCTCTCACCCCTTGCACCACAAGTTTTATGTCACAGTCATCGCTGCAGAGCACCTCCTCCAGCAGGACTGCACCCCGGCCAGACCTCAGCTTCCTCCTCTCCCCTCCCAACCCTCACACACACTTCTTCCAGGGCCTGCAGGAGTTGCGGAGAGTCAGCAGTTAGGGGAACAGATTGATAAACACAAGGCTCAATTTTTTGCTCTCAACTGTACCACTTAAAACAAACCTTTTTTTTTTTTCCTTTTTTTTTTTTTTTCTTTTCTCACAGCCTGTTTCCTCCTGTTGCTACATCAAGGCAATAAGCAAGCCCTGGCCCTCACACCGACTCCACCAGAACACAAGTGTACTCAGCCACCCTCGAACCTTGTCCACAACTTCAATAAGGTGTGATCAGGTTTCACGGCAGGAAAACAGCCTGCACCTATCTCTGAAGATGTGGAACCGCTTAAGGGAATGTGATGAACAAGAATGTTTTTCTTTCTCAGCATGTCTTCTGAAATCCCACTGGACAATTCGTGTGACAAGAAAAACTCTCCCCTAATTCTCTGAATGTTGTGGCCCATCCCAAATCTTATCTCGCTTTAAGAGATTAAAGAGCAGGGAGGTACTTCTCCACCAAAGGTTTCCTAAAATCCTGTGGAGAAAGCCTCTGCCCCTGTCACTCTCACCAGCCGGGAACCAGTGGTGAAGCTGGAACCCCTAACTGCAGCGGGTTGGACCAGTTCTCCTTCCCACTCCTCCCTGCCCTGGGGCTGCCACCTCTTTCCCCAGGCAAGGCAGACTTTCTCCAGCCCTGCCTCGGGTGTCTCTGGTCTGCATTTGCTGGTGCTCCCAATTCCTGGAGAGTGCTGTAAGGCACTGAGGTGGGACACATGCCATGCACCTGGCCTGCATGCCATGCTCCAGTTAGGTAAGAATTGGTGAAACCATTCTTTATCTTCTTTCTTGAAATTTAAGGGGGAAAATGGAGACTAGAGACCCCCCAATGCCTTACCAGCAGATGCACCTTCAGCTGGTGCAGGTCTACAGGATGTCATTGGACTTAACTCCAGCCAAGAGCCTGGCCTCCCACTCTTTAAATGGAAGCAATACTCAAAAGCAGCGTAGAAAATAAACGTGCTCTCTTTAGATGTAACAAATGACTGCCCCTTTGGAGATGCTAATGCTGTTTAATTCTTTTGCTCAGTGTCCTGCCAAGGAGTGCAGTACTGGATAATGCAAATAAAAACCATTCTTACCCAGAAGGTCTGACAACTCGTGTGATAGACATACTGCGGACTGATTTTGTCTGGGAATAAATAGGTGAGAATGGTTTCAAGTTCAGTACTTTTACCACTGACAAAGTGCAAGACAGATTCGGAAATGACTAAGTCCAAGAGAGTTTCTTTTCTGATTTGTTTGTGGAAAAATTATGCCATCCAGTGAATTTAGGAGAGTAGCTAGAGAGCAGTACTTGGCAAGTGAGAGGAAGACAAACTGTTCAAATCTCCCCACAGGAGGAAATTACCTTAGAAATTCCCTCTTAAATAGATCAGCAGTTTTTTTTCCAAGTGATCCCATTTAAAGTACATGTACTGCAAACTGTCTAATTTGTTACCCCTGTAACTAAACTCACATAGTTGAACCACTAATTTAACCAGAGTATCTGAGAGCAAAGGGCCATTCAACAACTTAAGTACACTTCTTCTGAGGTCAGAGACAATTGACCAAACCTTACCTTGCTCTTCTGGCTACGTGAAGCCTGTATTTCTGGCCATGCCTTACCTGAAAAGAGCTCTCAGCTGCAAGGATAACTAAGGGAGGCAGCAGCACTCTAATCTTTTGATTGCATAGCTCTATACATCTGCACAGGCAAACAAGGTGCCCAGAGCACTATACCGTAACAGAATTCGCACATACGCATGTGTAGTTCTAGGTTGTGATACTCTTAGCTTTTGGTTATTGCTCTGCAAAAGTTTTCAAGCTTGGGTCCAGATTTATAAATGGTTGTGAAAACTTTGCCTGCTTCCCGCTCAGAAGTTGAACAGTAGGGATTTAAACCCGCCCTTCACACAGTCCTCGAGATGATATATACTTTTAGCCACATGTTTTTGCAAGCATGACTGCATGGCTATTAACAAAATATTTGCAATATATGTTTTCACAAAAATGAACTACATTTGGTTACCTGTTCAGAGATTTTAATGTGTCACAATCCATCATTAAGTATATATGGTAAATGAACAGACTAAAAAATTATGTAGAAAGCTCTGTATTAAAAGGTTAAACACATGCACAAATACAATCAACTAGCAATGTGATTGCCATGGGATCGATGACTGAGTGTTCTGGTATTTCTAAGAGCCTTCAGGACCACCTGCACTTATAACACATGCACCTTTCTCGAAATTAAAACATGAAATTCTCACACACCAGTTTCCCAAGCGTATATTCTTTATATGTCCTCAAATCACACTGACATTCATATGAATTTACTATGAGTGTGGGATCAGGCCCTACTGCACATTTCTGTGTTGTAAGTCTATTAGGGAAACATAAGAATAAGCAGAGAGTGCAAATTTTTGCTTTAATCTCTGGGTGGGCATGAACAGTTGGTCATTAGTTAATGATGACATAAGAGCTGGCATTCCTGATAAGCCCACAGTTCCTTCAGGCTTACTGGAAGGCTGCAATCCTATTAGTCAGATGCTATAAAAGTTGTTTTTTTAATTATCTTGGAGTCAAGATAACTCTGCCCTTACTGAGCTGCTAGGAGTTCCTCACGGACACTTGTCCCAGGGAAGGATTTGGCCTCCATGTTTTAATTAAGATCATGTTTAGATAACTGGGTAAGCCTGAAAGGCTACAAACCTTTTTCTATGGTACCCACCAAACCTCTTTCCTAGTTGACCATTCCTGGGCCATATAATCAGACTTGTCTCCTATGTCTTTGTCATCCTCCTTTAAGATTCAGGGTTCGTGTGACTTACCTCACATCCCACCCGCAGCCTCACACCTGCCCTCACTGACACACTCTGATTATCTGGAGAAGCAGGGGACCTGAGGACAGCCAGGGGACAGGTCGGTACCACAGTTTGATTGTGTCAAAGTCAAAAAAGACTGTGAGAGGGGATCTCAGGACAGCAAGCTGGCAGACAACCAAGAGGAGTGTGTCAGCTGCTGTGTTTTGTAAACTATCAGCAATCCTTTTGCCACTGTGGATTTCAAAAGCGGCAGTGCTGCCAATGTTTATATGCCTTTGGCATCCTGACTAAGAATATTTTAGTTACATCATAGGTATGTGCAATAAGATTTGTTTTTTGCTAGCTAGCAGGGAGATTTTGGCTAGATGAGAGACATGTGGTGGCGCATGCACCTGTGCATCAGAATTATAGCTGGGGCTGCAATGGAACCAAAGGGAGATAGCCTTTTCTTAGTAGTGATTGGGGTAGTAATGGGGAGAGAGGGTATGATGGTCCTCTTAGGTCATAAGCCTAACCAGTAGGGCTGCATTGTTTTGTAGCTTTCTATAGTACCAAATTTTCAGCAGTCTTATGTACCTTTAGACATCATGCTAGATACATATCCACCTAATTCACTGCCACTGGAAATTTCTTACAGAACAAGAAGAATATCATCAGGAAAACCTATTGCTTTGGATACATGTTTTACTCTTCTGAAGCCTCCCAAATACCAAATACCAAGAGGGTGAGCACAGCTACAACTTTCACGGAATTACAGCGTCACAGGATGGCTGAGGCTGGCAGGGAGCTCTGGAAGCCACTTGCTCCAAGCCCTGCCCAAGCAGGGCCACCCAGAGCAGGCTGCCCAGGGCCGTGCCCAGGCGGCTTTTGGAGATCTCCAAGGAGGAGACCCCGCAGCTCTCTGGGCAGCCTGTGCCAGGGCTCCTCACCGCACAGCACAGAAGGGCTGCCCGGTGCTCAGAGGGAGCCTCCTGGGCTCCACTTTGTGCCCACTGCCTCCCGTCCTGGTGCTGGGCAGGGCCTTGGTCCATCTTCACTGCACCCTCCCTTCAGTTATTTGTGGACATTGATGAGATCCCCCTGAGCCTTCTCTTCTCTGGGCTGAACAGCCCCAGCTCTCAGCCTCTCCTCACAGGAGAAATGCTCCAGTCCCTTCATCGGCTTCATGACCCTACACTGGACTCCCTCAGTACGTCCATGCACTGGGTGGGGGGCAGAACTGGATGCAGTACTCCAGGTGTGGCCTCACCAGTGCTGAGGAGAGTACATTTTCTGAAGGGAGAAGTGGCCCCAAGACATTCAAGAGTGAAGTGGAGGAGATAATAGCTGCCGTGTATTCTAGGAGGGAGAATGGCCCTGGGGAGATGCTCAATTTCTTCCTCAGAAGGGAAGGATATTCCTCTAACTATAGCTAATTTGACTTTTTCTACATTGTACTGTGCAACAGGATTTTGTGTAGCATCTCTCCTTTGCTATGGTAGAGCTCGTAGCTAATAGGAGTTGAAGACATATGAGAGCAGAAGACTATAAAGTTTTTTTTTTTTTTTTTTTTTTTTTTTTTCTGCTTGTTTTCCCTGTAGCCCATCTCTGGAGCTGTGAGATTAAATGCATACTGAATCTGTTACTGTTGGAGTATGTCCTTCTTGGGTGGGTTAGCTGTCAATAGCAACTCTATCTGAGGAGTATCAAATGGGGTCTCAGTCTAATACCCTATAGAAAGTTCAGAAAACTTCCATCAAATGAACTGAAAACTCAAAATTAGAAAGGCCACTATTTTCACTTCTAGAATACCTGGACAGATATCATAATGTAATTTTTCTATTGTATGTAATTTACAACCCTGAGAGTGGAAATAGAAAGTACAGATACTCTGCCACTGCTGATCCAGGCAGACTCATCCTATTCCTAAGCCAAGATCCTACACTAACTTTCGAATCTTTCATCTGTAAAAGGGGGCAAGAGGATCCCTAAGCCTAACAGACATGAAGTTTAAGTAATTACAAGTGTGAGATGCTGAACTACTACGCGAATAAAGTACCTCAGATGAAACAGCTGTAGCTATGTCAAGGCTAATGTGATTTTCTCCAGTTTGTCCTGTTCAGTAAGATTCTAAAGGGCAGGAATGTGTTTTTCTAAATCTCAAAGGAATGTTGTTAGAATTCTGTTTGTTGGCATTTCCTTTCTGTAATAGTCCATAGGGCTTTTCCATAAGGGATCAAAGCACCACTGTAGACTTTACCCACCACATCCTTCTTCTTCCCTTTCCTTCTCCTTTGAACTTGAATATACACTCCACTGCAATATTGTCATAAGTAGCAGAAAAATACATCTGAGCTGGTACTAGTTTTACATAATTGAAATTGCAGAGCTGCAGTGTACCACTTTCTGTGTGGAAGAAGATGAATCATCCTAAGGTGGGCACAACACCCTCCAGAATATGAGGTTGGGTCCTAAACTGACAGGTTACTGCAAGGCAAACTGAACTGTTTAGATCTCAGATCCTTCCCAATCCTAGTTTAAAATACAATAAGCGTCTTTTCTCAGTTTAATATCTGAGCTTCTTCCTTCTGTATCACTTTTCTGAAACAGCTGCAATGCTAAATTAATCTTTTCAGATATGAGTCGATACTGCACATCATATTTCTTGTTTGCATTCAATGAGGGCCCAGTGGTTCTAGCAAACTTCAAAAGGGATTTCAGATTCTCTAGAATACTTCACATTTCTCTGTACCAAAGTTTTATATTTTTCCAGGGCTGTACAAGCTCATGCTACCTGCCTCATCTGTCTGTCCACATCACTTTCATCTGTTACTGAATCGTGAATGAAGGCTACATGGGCCTCAAAGCTTGCGAAGGGCTCCCTTTGGTTGAGTTTGCACAACCTGAATTACTTCTCCTCCAG
Organism: Cygnus olor; assembly: GCF_009769625.2. Classification (NCBI taxonomy): domain Eukaryota; kingdom Metazoa; phylum Chordata; class Aves; order Anseriformes; family Anatidae; genus Cygnus; species Cygnus olor. Next base: position 119,172,710 of record NC_049169.1, on the reverse strand, counting down.
AAATCCCAGAGTGCCTTGTCCCTTTTTCCAATTCCTTACAAAGAGAATTTCCCTTGATAGTGAGAGTGAGGTCTTAGAGACACAGCAACAACATCAGGGACCAAAGAATCTCACTTTTGCTTTGCAAATTATTTATAAGGAAACAGAGAGGATGCAGAATCTGGAGAGATATTTGCAGCTGAAATTGCAGCCTACTTTTGCTCTGCTCTAGCTGAGGTTCAAGTCTTCTTGGAAAATATTGAGCATTCGCTTACGAAGACTTGAACACTGCTGTTTATAATACAGCACCCCAGAACTTCACCATCTGACTGGAAAACTGCTGAAAATCCCAAATGTGCATCTTCATTTACAAACCACTACTATTGTGACAGTGGTAGAGTCGTGCTTTTTCTCCTCTTTCCTTTCTGCTTATCCAGTTTAGCAATATGTCTAGTACACTTATTCCTAGAGAGAACGGGCAAAAGGTGTCTTCTCTAAGACTGTCTCTGCTCCTGAGATGGGACAGAGGTGATGTCTGTGCTATTCCACTACGTTGCACATTCATGCTCCATCAGGGCACTTTCAGACCTTACTGCTTGCAGGAGACATACAGCACTCTGTTCATAGCAGCAGTTCTCTGTGTGTGTGTACTCATCCCTTCTGTTCAGGTTAAACTCAAGTTAAACTCCAGCAAAATGTTGTATCCGTTCCTGTGTTGATCCCTGTCTTTCGTTGTGTCTTCATGCTCAGCATAGATACCTATTATTTTTTCTGTGCAGAACCAGAGCTTTTTTTCTGAAGTGCTGGTGACTGAAAGGACTGCCAGAAGGATAAGTTAGCAGTGGTTCAGAGTTGAGCAGAAATGAGCGTTCAACTCTGAGAGATTATTATTTTGTGACCAGCTATCGTCTTCTGACAGATAACAGCAGATCTGTTCTTTGTTCCTGATCTCTGCGAAAATATGGCAGCTCCTGCTACTCAGCTGGAAATCACCAAATGGCATCAGTGCCCTGGTGCATAGTCTCCTTGTCTAGGGTCATGCATTCATCAGTGACTAGAAGTGATGCTACCGAAAAAGTAATTTCAGAGCTGGGAAATAAACTGTTAGTAGAGATTTCTCCCCAATGACAGGCAGTTAAATGTTTGCTTATATCCTTAAATGAAAGGTTTAAGAACACGTTTAGTATGTTAGTTACTGTTTTTTACAAAACAAAATCAAGCTTTTTTTTTCTAATTCCTCCAATTTCTTTAACCCCAAGAATAAGAGAAAGAGAGATTTGCCTTTATAATTTTAAATTCTGTAATGAGGAGAGAAGGAAAGAATGAATGTACTCTCCAGAGGCAATTGTTTTCTATGCAGGTTGCAGAAATGATCCTGAAACCCTTTATCCTCTCTGAAAACAGGACGTGAAAGAAGCCAAAAAGGTATGATCCCAAAAAGGACCTACAGACATAACATGGCACATAACTGAAATGTAGGTGCCTAAGTGCAAAACTGCATACCTGAAGGAGTCCACCTCATCTTGTATGTCATAAACTTTACTTTAATATTCTTCAGCTGGCTGAAACTGTACTCTGGCTCATGCCCAGAAATACCTCAGTCCAGAGGAAACTGCGTAGGGTGATACCAATCTCATCTTTAACCCAGCACCTATGCATGCAGTTCTTATTTCCCCAGGGAGATCTATGGTGCTAAGTACTGTCATGGCACATCTGGCATGTAGGATGCAAGCAGCATGAAGTAAAAACCTTACTTTTCTTTTAAGACTTGTCAGGAGAAGGTGGCAGGGGCAGCCCTGTAAACGGATTTGGTTTGGTATGTCTGTATGTATGGCTCAGTGCAGAGCTATCTATCAAGGCTGGCACAGGGCTTGGAAGCACCAAGCGTGCTGGAGTTTCTTTCTGTAGTGCCATCTTAACATGGCTGTCTGCTTATGAAAGCAAGCTTAGTTGTGCCATGTCCTGAATTATATTGGTTGGGAGAGAGTCCCAGGGTCCATACGTGCACTGGTTCCCTCTGTGGTAGTTTCTGTGGCAGTTGGTGCTGTCATTGTCATTGGTCACCCACTGCTCCCTGCTCTCTGCTGAGTCCAAAAGTGGTCCAGGGTGGCACGGACAGCTGTAGTGATGTGTTTTATGAAGTCTGGAAACCCCAAAATAGAGCTCAATCTTTCTTCATATTGTCATCAGTTCAGGTTAATGCAGTCAGAGCAGTACAAATGGGGGGAAATTCTAGTCCACCATGTCTTAGGGACGCTCCAGGTTATCAACCAACCAAACAAGAAAGCAGTATACCATCAGAAATAAATTTGTTTTTATATATATATTACCCTCTATGTTATTCTTTACTTCTGTAGTCTTTTTCTTACATTTTCCTGGAAGCACAGCAATTAGTAGCATGGGTGGCATTTGTTTGTTGCTACGTGGTTATAGAAAAAGTGCCAGAGACCCGTAATAAATTATTTCTCTGAAACATTAAATATCTGGACGACTAGCTGTCGATGATTTTCCATGCACAGATGGAAGCTGAAGAAGAGCGGATCTGTGGGGTCTGAATCTCACACAACACAAAAGGAGTCCTTTCATGTTACATGAAAACACCCTGCAGTCTTTGAAATTAATTCCTTTGGATCAGGGGGAATCAATTTTGTTCAAATTGCCTTCAATCAAATGACTAATGGTTTTGTTAAAAATCTCATTGTCCGTCTTGAAGAGAGATGTTGATCTGGATAAGCTGTGCTGAGCTTCCCTGTGCACCCACACTGCTTGTGGCTTGAGAAAACTCTTCAGAAAAATATCCCATGCAGCATATTATGATGTTATCATGTGTTAGCACATCTCATTCACAGAGCTATCCAATTTGATTTTAAATTGCACATAAATCTTCAACTAAATATAATCCAGATTTCATATTGTTTTATTATTCTCTTCCTCTATACCTCTTTCCAGAGTGTGTTCAAAAAGACCATATCTTTTCATTCCTATATCATGAATATGCATTATACTCAGGGTTATATTTTGGGATCTGGGATGGAAGGTGTTTCTTTCTTCTGAAATCTGTTTGGTCGGGGGAGCTGTGGTTTCTTAATTCTCTAAAATTCAATATCAGGGCAACTCTACATCTCTTTATCTGATCAAATTTTGATGTGGCATTAGGTAAAAAAAAATGCCATTATGCACCTGAGATTTAAAGGAAAAATTGCTCCTGCCCAATTGTTATGTATGTTTTGTTTTTTTTTTTTTTTGCAGGTCTTCTATTAGATGTGTCGGGGTTTGCTTTGGTTAATAAGGAAGGGATTATGTGAGAGATAAGTTGATTATTCAATAATTCCACAGGAAAAAAAAAATCTGAAGCAAATTCAGGTAATAAACACCATCTGTGTAGGGAAGAACAGTCTGTGAATGGATGTGGTAAATCTCTCATGTGTGTGTGCAATATGTTCTACACGTCGCAACGTTGAGGCAGTCAGGTCCACACACTAAGTCAAAAGCCTTCCACCCCAGCCTATACCCAGGCAAGAAGCACATGAACATACCATAGACAGCCGGTGCTTTATTTTCAGATAATTCTTTGGGCCAAGGAGAGAGTAAGTAGTGACTTTTGCATGTCTCTGACTACTGGTGAGCTCCATTCTTTTCTTGTTTGCTGGCCCAGCTCACCTGAAGATTTCTTCTCCAGCTTTGCTTTGGCTAATTGTAGTGATTTTCTTGCTTCTCTGAACAGCTTCTCACACCTCTGTGTTGATTTCACCATGGGTAATGTTCTTTTGGAAGACTTTTTACATTGTTTTTCTTTTCTGCTTCTTCATATATATATTTTTCTAAATATACATATCATATATATATTTTTCTAAATATACATATCCAGTGGGAAGCTGGTGCCAGGATTTTGGCTCTGCAGTTTCTTCATATGCAACAAGCAGGAGGTGCTCCAGACTGAATTTTCCAATGTCTTGGTGTCTACTGGTGGTTTCACTGTTTCACTGCTGGGCTGTCATGTGGAGAATCTCCGCTATTTTGTCCCTTGATTAATTAGGCTATTGGTGGCCTCCAAACTGTGGCCATGATGATTAGGGAAGTCAAACTGTGATCTGTGGATTACGCTAGGTCTTGTGCTTTAAAGGGCTCCCTAAAGTGCTACCTGCTCTGGCTGCAGTGCACTACAGCACCTTTTTAGCCCACCAACCTGCTACATTAGCCTATGGATGACATGATAAGCTCTGGTGCTGCACAACGCAAAACACTCACACACAAAATTTTAAGAAAGACTGATTTATTCTTATGCAGAACATCTATAAAGGACATAGATAATAATGTAGTGACACTTGCAGTGTTGTGCCTTGCTACATCAGAGGCAAACAATGGAGAATTGGGCCCTTGATCTTTCATGTAATGCCTTGTTGAGTCCAGACTTAGTACCACAATCAACTTTATGCTGCACATGTGGTTAGAGCGTATGAAACGCTTTACTGCTCTTTTAAAGCTGCTTTCTCCAAGGTAACATTACAGTAGGAAACAGAATGTTTGGATACATGTCTTTGGGTGATTTTTCCAAATGCTCAGGAAGTTGATAAAAATTTTCTTTAAGGCTTGGCTGTCTTCCTTCTTTTGATTGAAGTTAATAATTGCAGACAATATTTCCAAAGAACTGATTCTACCTTGCTAGTAACACAGAGAAGAGGAAAGATTTGAAAACTGAAATGTCATAAGATTTTTTTTTTATCGGTGTGGCAAACTCTTTTTGAACTGATACCTTATCGAAGGTTTAGAAAGCATAGTGATAACAAGCTCATCGCATAGACATTTTCAAGATTAATAAGTTATCGTAAGACTTTCTGCATTATCTCCACAATTCAGCTCACCAAGCTTTCTGCATCTGAACATTTTGGAGAGTCTTCAAATGATTTTCAAGGGGGGGAGTTTAAAATTCAGAGCATGCCATGACGAAGGGTAGGTTTTCTGCAATGGTTTTGAGGTGACCAAGTAACCTACTGACTTGCATCATAGTACACAGTTCACGACATACTGTCCTCATGAATCACTGAAATTGCTCTTTCCAGTCATGCCCAAGGCTCTCCTCCTGCCTTCCTTCACACCGCTTTCTTTACCTCTCTCCAAGAGCTGCTTTTATCACCCTGACTCGCACAAGACACCAGCTAACAAATGCTTTCCAGCATTTGGGGAAAGCTGATTTCTCTTGTCCAAACTCACACACACACCCTCTGAGGCGGTAGGAATCCTAAGAGTCTCCTGACAGCGGGATAAGAATAAGGTATGCTGGGTTCATCATTTGCTACGCTAGTGCCTCCAGTCCCCCCTTTTCCCCTTACTGTCTGTTAGGGTTTTGTGCACTTCTCTTTGAATCAAGATTTTGAGGGAAGAAGACATGCTCTTACTGTGTGCTCATCTCCAGCCTAGCAAGGTGGGCCTGTGATCTTGGCAGTATCTGTGGCTGTGAGTGGCTAGGTGTTTGGGGGTATTTTAAGGGATGTTGTAGATGCAAGTGCTGCACCAAATTCCCATGTAACAGGGGACTGGAGAAGCCGGGGCCACTATAATATTTTCTGCTTCCTCTCCACCCTGATTTTCATTTATCTCTTAATGAATGAGGCAGCATGGGGTTAAGGGTCCTAATTCCATTTCTGTAATGGGCTTCGAAAAAGGGTAAGATTTTTTTGCCTTGAAGAATGCCCAAGACAAATGAACATGCCAAAGATTTTCCTTGGGGTGATCCAGGTTCTCCCAGGAAAAACTGGGCTGTGTGGTCACCTAGTGTAAAGCAAATAAAGATCCTCCTGAATAGATTATACTTATTATGTTAACTCAACATAGTAGATGGTGTATAATGTAGATATCTAGCACATGGAAGAACTCATAATGTCTTTCCTTTCGTCTCTCTCTTGGTTTCAGGTAGAGGTGAAATAAAGGTCTGCGTTACGTTGAAATGCTCATTTCTTTCCTCTAAATGGCTGGGTGTGTAACAGTGAGAGCAGTGAGAACAGTTACTTCAGAGGAAGGTGTATTCCCTCCAGCATTCGTCTGGCTTTGTCTGGAGCTGTGCTGTCAGGTGCCTGCCTGCTGGGCATGCTGCTGCCCATGACAGGCTGTGTGTAGCCCATCCTCAGCTAGGATGTGTTAATGGCATTAATGGCACTGATGTAGCTGCACTGGCAAATGCCTTTCAGAAGTGCAGCCTGTGAGCCCTTTCAGAGCAATGGGAAGGGGAAAAAGGCAGGTTTGAGTGTAACCACAGAAGAGGTTGAGAAGATGACTGTCAGGACGCATGCACGAGCATGAAGAGGGCAGCACGTGAGGTTTTCTGGGGATGTGTGTGGGGAAGGATGCTTGGGCAGATACTACAGGCAGAGAACAGCCCTGCCTGCTGGCCACAAGACGCTTTGAGGGATGGAGGTGGGAGGAGGTGGTGCTGCCTTCAGGAGGCTCTGAGTTACTGCAGTAAAGGTGACCCAGGCCTTGGGCTCAAGCAGTTAGCACCTCTCTCTGCCTGGAGGGGGAGAACTTAGAACTTAGATGAGGACTTTCCATCCAGACATCCCAGAGCACTCTGCAGGAATAGGCTGGCTCTGCTGGCCCTGCTAACTCAGTTTTGCAGAGGAGAGGCCGAGCTGGAGCACAGATGTGTCATTTGCTAAGGGTTGGCAGCAGTACAAAAGCAGAGACCTGGTCTCCTCCCTCTCACGTACCACTCCCTGCAGAGGTCTTCTTCTCTAGTAGAGCACAGAAACAACTTAGAGAGAAACTGGTAGAGGCAGAATGGCTGAAGAAGTGACGTTGGAGTTGGAAAGGAATTTTTGGGAGTGATGTTGGAGTTGAAATTTCTGGGGTTGTGTGTGCTCTCCGCTGGGTGGAGAATGGAGGGCCCTGCAGACACCGTGCTGGAGGTCAGGCCCTGACACCCCACCTGGCTGGGCTGGGAACAAACTGAGCTCAGCACGCTGGTTTAACTTCCCAGCAGCATCTCTGAACGGATCCTGGTGTGGATGCTTCATGCACACACTGCAGGTGAGCTACCAGCAGGCACGTACACAGACAGGGGAGATGTCAGATGGCTCATACACCTTAACCCAGGGCTCACTGCAGTGCTTCAATGCAAAGTGCACAGAAACAACTCGGAAGAGCCAAAGGTAACAGTGAGGATTTGGATGCACAGAATCGCTGCTCTACCCTCCTCCCTTTTCCCTGTTCTTGAGCCCCGCACACTTTCTTCAAGGGAGCGGACTTGTGGGCAGCTCAGAGAGCATTTGCAAACATCCCCCCCTCCCCCTCACATTTCTTTTTATTGCCTCGCTTCTACCTGTAATGAAAAAAGGTCCCCGCTGTGGTCAGACTTTGTGTTGTTTGATTTCAGCATGGATCGCGGTGATGAGGGCTTACCAACGGCCTTTTGTGTGTGTTTAACACTACAGCTGCCGGGGTGAAGGGAGAACTCAGCAGACTAAGCAAGACGGTCTAAATACTAATAAAGTCTAAGGGTGATTGGAAGGAGTGGGAATGGGAAAGCCCACAATCCAGGTAATTAAGCTGTAAAGCCCACAGGGGAAGGGCTGTCACCAAGTCATCTGATGTGGGATGAAGACCAAAGCACAGTGTGATTCTTTGTCTCTTAATCCCCTCCTCCGCTCCCCAGCATGTTCTTATTTCCCTATAAAGTCTTTATACGAAACGTGGAAAAAAAATGATTAAAAAAAAATCCTGAAGGATAAATCTTGTAATTCAGAGCACTGAACAGCTGGTAGTTTAAAGCACAGAACAGCAGTTTAGTGATTAATTTACCTCTTTAAAATGCTGAACAATACAACGCAATAATATATAAAATTTCATTTTGTATGGCCCCCTTCAAACCGACCGTATCCTGGAGTGCTGTCTGAAGTTAAAGTGCAGCTACAGAGTTAAATAATCAGTAATAGCAGAAGGGAGAGGTATAAAGAGAGATGTGCGAGCAATAAAGACCTGCTCTTCAGGAACCCCCCTCCAGCCCATTTAATTTTACTGAAAGAGAGTAGCCTTAGCGATATTTTTTTTACATATTGATGGATTTTCGCCTCGCGTGCCCTTTCCCTCTCCTTCCATCTCGCACAAGCGTCCCCGCGCTGCTCCTGCTGCTGCTGCTGTTGACACTCCCTGGTGGCACCAGCGTGCAGCTGATACTGCCGCAGGCTATCTGAGGCTGGAGAGCTGCCAGATCCCCACTCTGCCTCTCCCCCCACCTCATCATTAAATGTTATCTCCGGTGGAGGGTTTGCTCCCCGACCACCACCAGAGGAGGTGCTGCCCTTTTGTCCTGTCTCCCCGTGTGGAGGATTCCGGCGACCCGCCGTGTATTCGCATCGGCGATTTGTGGCCTGTCTGGAGACACAGAGGGATGAAGTTCAGCCCTCCTGCAGAGATAGCTGTGACTGACATGCCAGCGAAAGGGAGCGCATGTGCGTGCGTGCGTGCGTGCGAGTGTGTGTGTATGTACAGAAGAGAGAGATAAGAGAGGTGGAGGGGAAATCGGGCGGATAATGATTTTGGTTACGGGGAGAATTGCATTAGTGTGGGGCATACGTGGGCAAATTCATCCCCGGCGTAACATCGCCGAGCTCCCTGAGACAACATCAGGGATTCATTTTTGCCCACAAAAATCAGAAGCCAGCCTAGCCTCATTTGTCAAATGCAGCACAAAGCAGAGACTTGAGGAGCCCCATCTGGGCTGGGGGTGGAGGGTTCTGCATGTTTTGGGAACCCTTCGTATCTGCAACATTCAGGTTTCCTAAAGTAATGCACTGCTTGTCTATGTTTTCCTTCTTCCACTGGGTAATAATAAGGGAGTTAGTTAGCAGACAGATGCTAAACCCGCTCTTACTGCATTTAGCATTTCAGAATAATGAATAGATTTGCAAATGATGTTTCAAGGCTGCTTCTTTTTCAAACAATGACATCGCTAATGTTCCCAGCTCTTTTGACTTCACAATTGTCTTCTTCAAACAGTAAAATATTACAATTAGCTTTCTGGGAAGGGCAGAGGGGAAATGTCATTTTTAAGTAATTTCAAGAAATGTCTTTTATAGGGAGTAGTACATGCTGGTAAACAATCTGCCTGAACTCCCTGTCGAGTCACACTGTGCTGGTGGCACTGCTCCGTATTTACACCTGAGCAGCTTGGGAGCCGCCCTTCTGACTTTCGTGGAGCGATTCCTTCTCCAGTGGGCTTTTACCCAACTGCCAGCGAGCTCAGGCTCTGGTCCTGACACCACAAAGCAAGGCTGCCAGCTTAACACGCAACGTGGAATTTATCTGAACTCTTATGTATTCAGTGCAAAAATCTTGACAAATCTCATCCTGGGGTTTTGAAGGTCACCCTCCCCAGAGCAAAGCATACGATGCTGCAGCCAGCAGCTCAAAAGGCACCTTGTGCTTTTCAAAACCTGACTGGTGCTTGCCGCTCCTGCTCTTGCTCCCTCTCTCTCCGCTAACCGATCTTTAATATGGATCTAATTCTGACTACATTGCAGTGCGGCGAAATCACATTAGGCAGTGCAAGGAGACTCGCAGCCCCTTCAAGCATGATAAACTTGTGATTGCTTCCCCGAAGCTCTAATGAGCCCGCGTGGGCTGGGCGTGATGGAGAGCTGCCGGGGCGGCTGGCAGCCCGGCTGCGTGCGCTGCAGAAGGGGCTGCACCACCTCCTCCTTCAGCTTGCTGTCTGAAAAGATGCTTGTAAATGCCTTGAGCGTAACCCAAAGAGCAGGAGAGCGCAGCGTTCCCCTCCCGCACCTTGGCTGGGTGGGCAGCAAGAGCAGTGCCAGCAGGGACCCTCGCCTCGCCTTGCCTTCCTTTTCCTTTTCCCTTCCCTTGCCTCGTTCTCTTGGGGACCCTGCCACCGCTGCAGGGAGCAGAGCTCAGGGTTTTGGGGCACTTGCGGGCGAGCCAGGCCGAAAGGTTGCTGCAGAGGTGGGATGACTTGATGATTGGTTGGCACAGAACGGCGCTTATCTCTTTAAGAAATGGAAATGAGGTCTAATTAGCATATACTGGTTGCAATTAGCATATAAGTCCCATTCAGGGACTTGGAGGAAGGAAAAGGACCAAGCAGCAACTTAATGGGATTTTATTAGACTAAATTAGCCACCACTGAACAGTCATAAAAATATCTAAATTATTAGTAGCTCAGCAATTTATCGTGAGTACTTCCTGGACATGCTAATATCTATTGGATCTGCATCGTGTCTGCTAATCACAAAAACAAACTGTGGGACAAGCATAATCTATCTGCTGTGTGTTGTTATGCTATTGCAGGCATGGTATGACAGCCTTATACAAATATATGTGTACGTGTGCGTGTGACTTGGTTTGAGGGGGTACGTTTTGGTTAACGCCTTATGAGTTATGTAAATAGGATACGTCTGAGCAAAAATGATGAACTGGTCGCTGGAGAAACAATCTCACCTGCAATATGGGGGGAGAAGAGGGAGCTGAAACATACAGCTTTTGTTGAGTCAGAATAAAATGCAAAACCCCTATGGTCATGGCAATCAGGTGCACTCAGAGTCCAAAAGAAAAGCCTTTCTGTGTAAGACGGTGTTCTCTAGAGACAAAAAGGATTCTAAAAAACACTCAGATATATGTATTTTTAACAGAATCGTGCTTTCCTTCATCCTCGCACAGGTTTAATGCTGTTTTTAACAAGCACAGACTACAATATCTACTTTAGGTGGGGCCCAGTCTTTGTCTCTGTCTCTAAATGTGATCAGCTGGGGATGGATGCTATGGAGGTGGTGTGGTGAAGAACCAACATTTTAAATTTATAGCGAGAAGTCAGGCAGGCTGACCCAAGGTGGGATATAACAGAAAATTTGCTGTGAAGATAGGAAAAATCCTAATGATAAGAATAATTATATGTTTCTTGCCAAGCTCTTTGCTCAGTGTTTGAAGAAAGAAGTAGTTCCTGTAAGCCTTTTCTATTGAACACCTACCAAAGTGGAACTTCTGTGCTGGGTCCAGCAGAAACTTATATAACCAGTAGGTGTGGGTGCTGTGGCACTGGGAGTGGGATGGCACCAGTGATTCTCCTCCTTGCCTTTTTATGAAGCAGTGTGAAATTGTCCCAAACATTACAAGGAGCAGTTTGATCTCTTGACACGTGGTCGTGGCTGTGTGTTCACTGCAAGTAGGACCAAAAGACAACTAGGGGAACACAGTAATGCACTCTTCAGGGGTCAGGTTCCTAGTGTTTATTTATAAGTGGTGCATTTTGTCATGTTATATACGTGCGTAACTCTATATAAAAGGTCAGGTTTGTCTTAGGTTGGCAGAAGAATTGTAGAGGCTAATTTAGCGTAAGCTAAGACTAGAAAAAGAAGAAAAATAAAACAGATAAAAGTAATCTTAAATGGTTGGTATAGCCCACCCTGCCGCCCATTTTGGAATAGGATTTTGAACAACTTCTACATTTCATCTGTTTGATATGTTCAGAGCACAGTGAGTGTCTCTGAAATGTTGACTGTGGTGCCTGATGAGGAGCCCAATTTACATATTCTCAATTTAATCTAAAGTAGGTGCTAATTGATTACTGCTGAATGTCAGCATGCTCTGATTATCTGTTCAAGATGCTCTGGAAAAAGAAAAAAAAAAATCTACAACCCGGAGCTGCAAGTACAAAGAGGGGGGTTGAATTCAGTACGCCATGGAAAGACTGTTTACTCTTTTACCTGATATTACATAAAGGTTTTAATTATCCAGGCCAGAAGCTGTTGAGTGACTACTGCTTTGCCATGTCCTTCCACAGCAGGTGAGACAAATACAGGATTGTCCTTGCTTTCTGTCCTGGATGATTTTTTCTCAACTTAAACATCTTTTCTAGCATTTTTTCCCATCTCATCTCAATGCTGTCCTGAACAGCTTCAGATTTTAAACCTGAATTTCCTTTCCCTGACTTTGAAGGCACAGTGTGAGGTTAGAGAAGGAAGGTTGACCTTACGTTCAATGTGCCATGCTGGATTTCAGGAGTCTGTAGTTAATTCCAACCCTGCATTCAACTTGGGGCAAATCCCATATCTTCTTTAAATCTCTTATTCCTCTTTCATGACTCAGCTGTCTCGTCTTTGTAGGTAGCAAGGAATGTCTCCCACAATGTAGGTATATGAGGCTTATCATAAGGAAGCCTCAATATTTAGCTGGAAACTCGTAGGTAGATGTAATAGGACCAATCAGACAGTCCCGTACAGGTGCATTACAGCTTCCTGACCCTCCTACCTCATCTTGGGACTCTTCTCTTCTGCTGAGACCTGAGCCTTTAAAGGTTGTTGTTTCTTTGGGTTTGGTGAGGTTTCTTTACTGGGCACCAAGCCCAGCATTAATTTGTTTACATGCTTTGTAGCATGCCAGATTCTGTACCTGGAGGTAGGTATATATCTATTATTTAAATAAATACCTATACTCTGCATGTGCAATAAATCACCAAGAACAAAAATAAATAATAATAATAATAATAATAATAATAATAAAACTGACCTAGATGTAGTGAAGAAATGCTCTCTTACTGTTCTCTTTCTTCTTTTTTTCTTTTTCTTTTCGTTTTTGTGGCTAGCTACAATTAAGTAGCAAATTGCTGTTTCCTTGGGTCACAGTAGGATTAATCAACAACACTCCAGCGAGGCCATTTTTTCCTGGCTCAGTGTTGGCATGTGGGGCTATTTCCCCAGTAGAAGTGCCTTCCAGTTTAAATCCTGTCATGCAGAAACCTTTTTCTTCGTGCATGCTCTCCCCTGTGGTTTCCACAGGAGCTCTGCCCTCCAGCTTTTCCAATTCAGCATTCACGGTATGAACTTGTGTGTTTGGGAAGCTGCCAGGGGATGGGGAGCTGAGGCAGCAGCCAGTGCCATGTGGAAGTGTTGGGTTTTTTATTACTTTTGCGCAGTTAATCTCCATTAGATTGCCCAGCTCCTGTTATGCATCTCTGGTATGGATAAAGGACTGGGTAGGAAATGCTGTCATTAGGAAATTTCCCTTTCTGTTCTGGCTGTTAAGGTCTGAATGCTTAACTACTGTTTAGGTCTTTCACGTAGTGGCTCTAAAACTATTAAGACTTTTTTTTTTTTTTTTTAATCCTGCAGTACTTCTGCCTCCTGCCATGCATGCATTTCTGATGTGCTTTGCTCTAACCCAAACACTTGTCTCTGCTTCCAGTTCTTCATCTCCCCTAGATGGAACAACCCAAATTGCTTTGAGCCTGGAGAAAGTACTTCTGCTTCCCTAAATCCAGCAAAGTCAGCTCTGACCCTGTCTGCAGCTGCCCCCCAATTCTCCCCTATGGCAGGTTTTTGCATCCCGTCACTACCTTATGGCCCACTCTTGTTGGTGTCCCCAGCTCCCTGTCACACTGCTTCCATGGTGCCCAGGTGGTACGGGGGCCTGCTTCCACCTTGCCCCTGGCCAGGCCATCAGGACTGAGTTTTCCCCAGGGACACAAGGCACAGAAATGCCTGTGATGATGTTGTTCCCATTCCTGTTCAGCTCGGGTCACCAGGAGAGGAAGATGAGCCAGCCCTCACCAGGAGGGACACCTCCACCAAGTAGCAGCCTTTGGTCCCACTCTCCCCTTGCTCCCGGAACCACAAAGCCAGTGGCTGCTGGAGTTGGGAGAGCAGGGAGAAGAGCAAAGGTGAGGGTTCGGTAGTGATTCTCCCTTATTCTCCCCATCCTCATCTCCATGTCTGCTCCCCTGGGTGACCTGCCTGAGTCTGGCGACTGCATCTTTGGAAGCACCCCAGAGAAGGAAGCGCTGGGCCTGTGGCCCTGGCCACAGAACTGCCCTGTGGGCTGGGGAAGCCCTCGTGCTTCCTCTGTGCTCCCAGCCATGAGGAGTGTGCTGCGATGGTCCGTATCCTCTTCCTAAAGCCATTTCCCTACCTTCCTTCTGGATCTTATTCCCCTTTAGCAGGGACATCTCAACAGGCCCTGTGCAGCATCCTGCATCCTCCCTTTGTCTCAGCAAGGTGATGTCTCCATGTGCTGCCACACCTCACTTTTCATTTGTCCCCTTTCTTTCCATCCCTTTTCTCTCCCCTTCTCTCTCTTTTGCCTCTTGCATGCCCTTCTCCCAGCCTCCTTAACCCCCTGACGACTCCTCTTTTCTCCCTGCCACCTCCAGGCACATCCCCTCTCTTCCCCCCTGGCCAGCACCCCATGTACCTTCTCTTCTGTTTGGACCCCTTTGTTCCTACAGTTGTCTGTCAGCGAGGCCTTCATTTTGAAAGCAAATCAAAGGCAGTCTGTTGTGAGAAAATGGAGAAGTGGTGAAATTACTGGCAATAAGAGGAAACAGAGATTAGAAAAAGGCATTTATTTTTCTCTCTTTTTCTTTTTCTGGTTGTGCCAGAGAAATATGCTGTGTAGATTCTTCTTTTCTCATCGTAGGGAAGACCAGTTCCTATTTTATCACAGGGAAAAACACTCCAGTAAAAATGGGAGCATGCTATATATCGCGATTGTAAAACGCAGCATTAGAAGAATTAATACAAATTTCAATGCCTAGGTGATGATTTCAACAAAATACCAGGCAGAAATTGCTGGAAAGCATAATTAATAATTAGTTATTATCCTATAACTATCACAATAATTAATGTGCAGTGTTTTGCTTCACCAGTTTTTTTAAAAAAAATATTTGATTATTTCTGCCTTCACGGTGTGAATTTCAGGTGGTGAAAATGAGTTGCTTTGCACCGGTAGATCTACTGAATATGCAATGAACAATCCCACAGCAGCCAGGAGCCCCAGCCAAGATGGAAGATGAGACGGTGAGCTGGGAAACAAAGGTGAAGGAGAGAGGCAATGAAAGCAAAGCGCTCCGTACAATAGCTAAAATACAAATCTCCGGAGACTTTGAGATATTGCATGAACATCAATTTCGCATGCCTATTGTCTGAGTGGTATTAGTGTGTGTAGGACTCCCCGCCCCCGTCTCTCCGAGTGAGGGGAGCATCATGGCAAATCAGGAAATGGCATAATCGAATCAGCTCCATCACATGACGAGGTTGCAGACCGGACTGGACGAGGCACTGAAATGACCACGTATCATGAACACCTGGGCACCCTCCCACTCCTAAATTACTTCTGCGAGTAAAGGATGTGAGATTTAAGCTGCAGCGGGAGACAATCTGGTCATGGGTTTCATTAGTGGTTCCTTTTACCATCTGTGAGACTTTATGGCTAAGGAACTGGATGAAAGAGCTTTCTAGAAAATACAACTCAAAAATGCAAGTCATGCTTAGGCTGTTTATGGAGAGTTTATTTTGTGCTTAGGAGTAAAACAAAATGCCAGTTGTTCACAGCTGTTTGCACTGTGAGATAACGCGCAAGTCAGAGCGCACGGCCGCAGGTTGGAGGGGTACTCTTCCCATCCCTTGCACCCCTTTTGCCCCTACATAAAAGTTGACAATTAGTTTTTACTGCACATACATGAAGGGAGATACATGCTTTGGCCTCTGTGTGAGAGCAATAATTCTCTTAAATTGATGTGTCAGCGAACTAAAACTCAATATTTTTTTTCGCACAGTGTATTTCGCAGTCAGAGGACCTTCACTAATCGGAATAAAGCAATTTGGCTCCCTGTCATTGCTCACTGAAAACATATGAGCTGGTTGGCACGTATGGCCTCCCAGATTTATCAGTGTCTCCCATCTAGTGCATGGGAGGTTCAGGGCTGCAGCTCAGAGAGGAGTGAATTTTTATGAATGTTTTTTTCCCCTCCCTGAGAATTCCCAGAGCTAGATTTATTCCTCAGTTTCAGAAATGTTTTATTTATTGTCCGTATCCCATATCCTCTTTAGGTCAAATCGAAGTCATATTTTACATTTTTGATTTGTATTGCTATGTCTTTATTGCTTTGCTCATTTAAAAAAAAAAAAAAAAAAGGCACAGCCCCAAATCTGGGAGAAGTACTATTCCCGTAGCTCTCCTTTCCTTTATTGTGAGAGCACCACAATATCACAATATGAACACACACAGCTGTCCTTTCAGTGGGACCTGCATAAAAAGGATTTGCTGCATCTTCCATCAGGTCCACCAAAGGCCAGCTTTGGTGTCATGTCTTTGTCATGCTGCCTTTGAGGAAGCCCTCACCTCTCTTCCAGCTGGCCTGGTACAGCCTACACCAGTGCTCCGCTAGGACAGGTGGGATAGCCATGTTTTATCAACCAGCCTGCACCACCTGCTGGCACCAAAATGTGCCCTTTTGTGTCACTGGCGCTATACCACCTATACTATACTACCATAGTAACACTATACAATGTGTCTGGACAGCTCTTCCAGGGTTTGCTGATGACTGAACTGAAAGCAGTACGGCTGGAGCAGCACTCACTGGGGAGAAGCAGTGTGGTTGGGTTCCCATCCCTCCCTGGCCATGTACACCACCTGGCACAGGGCTGGGACCAGCACTGTTAGCACCATCGCAGTGATGATCCTGTGTCTGTGACGATGGCACCCAAGGCCTTGTTCTTGTCCTCTATAAATGAGCTCAGTGTTGAGAGCTCAGGATTTATCATGGATGGGTCCTAAAGCACAAGCAGTGCTCCAGAGGGAAACGAGGGAGAGATTTTAAACACGGCTGAGAAAACTTTTTAATGTAGGGCTTTTTGGAGTTAGTTTCTTGCCAATTACTGTCCTAACATACACACACACACCCTTGTCTTAGCCTTTCTCACCTGGAATTAGAAGTACTGTGAACGCTGGCTGCCCAGATGGTTTGATAGAGGTGTGTGGGCATTGCTGTCCCTTGGCTGTGGACTTTAACCTGACATTAACCCGGGGACATCAGCTCCCTCCTGACTCACACACAAGGCTCGACCATCCTCTGTCTTCCCACAGCTTTCCCAGTATGCCCTGAGGTGCTGGCATGGGTTTTCACCTAGGGAAGGGTCATCGAGTAGCCCAATTGCCTGGCATACAAAGCTTCCTGGTATATACATACCACCTTGCCAGTCTTACTCAGTGCAGGAAACCGCCCTACTGATGGAAGAGTAACCCAGGAGGGAGCTTTTAACCTAGGACAGAGACTCCACCAGCCTGGCTAGGCCTTCAGCCAGGACGTGCCAGTCTGGGGAGGGGTATCTGCAGCAACCCAGTCCTTCCCACAAAACAGACAGGGCTGCTGTGCTGAGCAGGAAGGGGTCTGTCCTGTGCACCCCTTTCAGCCCTTCCCCGGAGGTGACATACTGGTCTCAGCAGCCAGCAGAGAACCTGCTATCCTTGGCTTCTCCAGCCTTTGTTCCCATCCAGCCTTGGCGTGTTGTGGAGGGAATGCTAAGAGGAGTGGTTAATAACCAGAGAAAAATGGCCCAAGCCTTCGGAAGTCCATTTATCCTTTTAATCACACTCTCTCTAACGAGCTATATTTTTCTTACTTATCATTTCCTTTGTTCGTGCCCATTACAGTGTTATTCACAATTTTAGCTCAAACAATACCTCTTAAATAAGAGGATAATATTAAGTGCATCAGCACAAGGAGGGGAAGCTGCTTTTAAAAACTGAAAGTACTGCTTGATTTCCACTTTCAAAGCATTTAATTTCACCTGGTCCACACTTTTAATATTTTCCAATAAAATAACTAGATGGGGGCACATTAAAATTGTCTCAGTTGAGCTGTTTTAATAAAAGGAGAAAGTTTAAAGAGCTCGGCCATGGATGAAAAGCTATTTAAAGCAAGCGGGTTGGATATTTCTGGCATGGATGCATGAGGTATCTGTCTCCACCTCTAATTAAAAGGTCTATATTGTTCAGCTCTACATGACAGACATATTGAAGACCCAGGAGACTACCATGTTGTCTTGTGTTGCTTCTCACTCTCGTAGTGATCCTGCCTGCACTCCCGGGCAGTTTGGTGATTCGGGCTTTGCACCTCACAGTCCTGCCAGCCTGGCAGGGCAGCTGTACCCTCAGAGAGCGAGTTCCCCTGGGTAACACTGAGGTCCTGGAAAAATGATGCCGTCTTTTTGTGGCATAGGTGGAACTACCGAGTCCAGAACTGGGAACACACCATTAATGACACAAATAAAACTTTTTCACGGGTCTTTCCATGCAAAATTTTGCCAGTGGCATTTCAAGGGGGGAATTACATTGACGGACAAAAAAGCAAATGGGTCCTTTTCCTGCAGTCATTGGCCTACCAGTACTAGCAAGTTGCTGGATTTGCTGGAAAAGGGAGCAGGTTAAGATGGTTTATCTACATGAGAAGTTCCCAGTCTGTGGGATTCTGCTAAAAATGAAGCTGAAAAGCATGGTCAGTGGGGTAATAAACTGAAAACCCACATAAAGTATTCATGTGTTAGTCTTGGTGCTGCCTGTGACTTGCAACCCCACAATTCTTTATAACATGATACCACAGGTTTGTGAGTTGTGAAGCAGCTAGAATGCTCTCTGACGATTTCCACCTCTACAAAAAGAGACACCCAAAATGATCTTTCTTTCTTTTTGAAAAGCTGACCTAGAAAGGCTTTGAATGATAAATAGGTATCTTGCTATTTCACTATGCATAACCATTGTGTACCAACAGGTGAAAAGTGTACATAGTGTTTTAAGGTACAGGTGTCTCAAAGTGCAGAAGTACAGTTCTTGCTGAACTTGGGCAGGGAGAGAAATAAGTGCATGATTATAAACCCACACGGCACTCCTATAAGTTTTGCTTTCACTGAGGGTTTCCTGGTGAAAGAGTTTGGGAATTTCCCCCACAAGGTTTCCTCTTCTCATATGTAAACACCTAATGCAAAGCAAGATGCTGTTTGTAGGTGATGAGACATCCTTTGTGTAACTGCAAAGAAACAGTATTAGTATTCTCATAAAATGCAATTACTGTCTAGAAGGAATACTCTGATGGCAACAGCAGCATTAGAAATCTTCACAGACAAAGGAACTAATTAATTCTGGTATCAAATAAGAAGTGTGGGTAGTTAATTATTTTAAACCCCGTTTCACAGCTAGGTGTAGGAGCAAGTAGGACTGTGTATGTCAGTGATATTATAGAAAGAAAAGTCAAATGACTGGTGTGATGCTAGACAACCAAGTGAACAGCAGAGGTGAGGATTTGGACATTCTCAGATTCCAGTTTGATCTTGTGTTTATTAGGATCATAGAATCAATAAGGTTGGAAAAGACCTCTAAGAGATCTCTTCTGGTCCAACCACCCCCCTATTACCAATGTCACCCACTAAACCATGTCCCTAAGCACCACGTCCAACCTTTCCTTGAACACCCCCAGGGACAGTGACTCCACCACCTCCCTGGGCAACCCATCCCAACGCCTGACTGCTCTTTCTGAGAAGAAATGTCTCCTCATTTCCAACCTGAACCTCCCCTGGCACAACTTAAGGCCATTCCCTCTGGTCCTATCTCTAGTTACCTGTGAGAAGAGGCCGACCCCCAGCTCCCCACACCTTCCTTTCAGGTATCCATAGGGAGCAATAAGGTCTCCCTTGAGCCTCCTCTTCTCCAGACCAAACAACCCCAGTTCCCTCAGCCGCTCCTTACAGGACTTGTGTTCCAAGCCATTAGATCATATTAGATCTTGAAGACTGCATGAGTATTCGATATGTTTTTTTGGCCATTTCAACTGCATGTTATCTCCCTATGTTTTTTAATCATATATTTTAAGACCAACATTTGTTGTCAAAAATTCTAAAAATGTACAATGGATTACATTTTAATGGGGGTTCCAAAGCAACCTGAGGTGTATTTGCTCCTCCTGTCTCTAGTCTTGTTGCTTCTGATGCAAACCCTCTCAGGATAAGAACACTGGCAATGTTAACACAGACAAAATATTGTTGGGATTTTAACCACACCATCAAGAAATAGTAGCCTACGACTTTGCCTGTGTTGGCATCTCTGAGAAGAGCTGCACTGGTGTGGGAACCTGTGGGACAATTTCTCTGAAAGCACAAGAGGGAGGAGAGAAGAGAGGAAGGGTAGAGTCAGAGAACAGTTGAAGCAGGTAGGCATCTCCAGAGATCGCCTAGTCCCAGCCCCCTTGATCAAATCAAAGCCACCTAGAGCAGGTTGTTCAGAGCACATCCAACCAGGTTTTGAATTTCTCCAGGGATGGAGACTCCACAAACTCTCTGGACAACCTGCTGCAGTGTTCAAGCACCCCTACAGCAAAAGAACCTTTTTCTTATGTTTTAATGGAATATCCAGTATTTTAGTTTGTGCCTGTTGCCTCACCTTGTCACTGGGAACCACAAAGAAGAGCCTGGCTCTATCTTCTTTACACTTCACATCAGGTACTTAAACCTATTGATCCCCTCTGAGCCTTCTCTTCTCCATACTGAGCAGTCTCAGCTCTCTTAGTGTCTCCTCACAGGAGAGATGCTCCAACCCTTAATCATGTGCATGGCCCTTTGCTGGACTTGCTGCAATATGTTGCTATCTCTATGGTGCTGGGGAGCTCAGCACTGGACCCAACAGTCCAGATGTGTCCCACCAGAGCTGAGCAGAGGGTAAGGATCACCTCCCTCAACCTGCTGGAGACATTTTGCCTAATGCAGCCCAGGATGCACTTCCGAGAGGCACTCAGATGTGCTGATTTCCGAAGTATGAGAATTTCCTCCACCATGCTGTCTTGTAAGAGCTTCCTTATTTGTGTGCATACACATGGGATGGGCACATTTTAGCCCTGTTTTTTGATCATGAGATTCCTCTTGTCCACATCACCCTGCAACCCTTGCTTGCCATCCTGTTCCTCCACCTACTCACTTGATTGCAAGTGATTGTCCCTCTCCCATGGAGCATCACCCCTTCAGCCCCAGCCTCAGCTATGGGCCCCAGGCACCCCTTCAGCCCCAGGTCTGCAGAGTTGCCTCCTCCTTGGGAGCTCTGTCTGCATTGGGGCTATATTTCTGTCTGTGTTAGTTCTTTGCTCCATTTAGCAACGTCAAAGGTAGGAATGGGAATGCCTTGAACAAGTCCCAGGGGCTTCAGAACAGAAAGCGGAATATATCAGAGAAACAGAAAGTATCTGAGAAGAGAAGAGTTATCAGTATGAGAGACCACAAGCTGAGTGACTGAGAGTTGACATTCCTTCTATTTATTTATAAAATTTGTAACTGTGGAAATTAGCCTTAGAAGTTGTAGACCCATTACTGTTAGTTTTATCGTCCTTCTAAGACATACCCGGAGGCATTCCTGGAGATTGAATCCTATTGTACTTTGCAATAAGCCCATAATTGATTATGCTATGGAGCTTTAATATGGGTTGAGAAATGGAATCCAGAGTAAATACATTCAGAATTTTGCTAGCAGGCCAAATTTAAAGCTGGTTTTCTGAACCTACCAGGATTATTCCTTCTCAGCTAATGATTTAATTTGAACTAGCCACCCTGGGAGGTGCAGTCTGTGAGTAAGTCCAGGCTATCTGCTTGCTGGGCTTCTTTAAAGAAGTTTATCCTCTCTACTTCACCTGTAAGGTTGTAAAGCTAAAATTAGGTTCTAATATTCTTCATTATAAGGGATCTTAGGTCCTGCCTGGTGCTTCTCTCTGTAATGCTTCAGATGCCTGTCAACAATGCCATCAGAGATAAATTTGTTGATTTGTTTCAATTCTGGAAAAAAAAAAAAAAAGAGTGCATTACACCGTATTCTCAAAAATGAGGGAAAACCAAGTTAGGGGGTGGTGGTGGTAGTTCATCGTTATATTTCTCAGCTTGAAATATAGCCCACGTACCTTCCTAGTCTTCATTAGATTTTTTTTTTTTCAGTTCACTCATTTGATTAAAATTTAACCTTCTAAAAGAAGCTTGTTCACTTTGCTCCTTAATGAGGGATGAGAGAGATGCTGGTCTCTCCCTTCCACTACAAAAATTCTTCTTTCTTTTTCTCAGTTGCTAAGGACCATATTTCTTCCTTTGATATACAGGTGGCTCCTGCTGACTGTAGCTAATTCCATGGCTTAGCCCGGGCTAACCTGTAGATCTGGCATAAACTGAAGCTTCTAAAGCTACATCATTTTCTATCTAGGAGGCATTCTAAATGTAAATCCAAGATTTTTTTTTTTCAAACAAAGGAAATTTTGTTCAGAAGTGACAGAATTAGCACTGTTTTCTGACCATTTAAAATCCTGGATTTATTTCTGAACTTGAAATCTCTAAGGCAAAATTTATTTGTGAGATTCAGTCTTTAGAATTGGTTTGGGGTAGGGTTTTTTGATTCACAATATAAATTTATTTGAAAATACTTATGAAACTTTGTTATTGTCTGTGCACGGTCTTAAGAGAAAAAACAATTAGTTTCATATTTCCCAGATGGAAAAGAACATCTCTCTTCGTGTCTCTTTTCTTTTCTTTCTCTCTTTTTCTCATCAATAATTACAAAAATTGAGTATATTCCCAGAACTACTAAACCACTGTGTCTGCTCCATTAAGAAGCAATTCACTATGCCCAACATGCTAATTCTGTAAAATCTCCTTTTGCATGTTCTCACCAAAATTGTTGATACTGTATTTTTTGTTTTCTATGACCAGGTGAGAGGAACAGGTGCAAATTAAGAGGCAAAAGTTCATTGTGTCAGACTGGAGAGATATGCAATGAGAGAGCAACTTCATGTCATGATTTGAGCTTTTCCTTACTCAGTGCCACTGTAAAAGGACACGTGATATCTTTGGTGCATAATGTTTGCAGATGCACATAGCTCAAAAGGCAACAATAGATTTATATAGGAAGACGAGGCATAGGACATGACGAGTGCAGAAACAGAAAATCCTTAACATAAGCTTCTTTAGCAAGCATAGCAGTATTACCTTTGAATAAAGCTTTGGATCCATTGGCAATTTAAATTGAAAGAAAAGTGAATACTTGGTAAATTTTGTGAGAAAGACCTGCTCCTCCTAACACCAAACACAGTCAAACTATGGAAATGCACACCTAGTGTTACATAATGAAGTTAAGCTTTAATGTTATCCTTTCTGAATTTTTATCTGCATTTTCATTGCCCCAGGGACACCTTGCATGCAAACTGCCTAATTTTTTGCTCTGGCACTGGGAGGTTCCTAACTCTGCAGACAATAGCCCTCTGCAAAGCTTTGCCATACAAAAAACATTTTTCCCATCTGAAAAAAACACCTAGAGCTATTTCAGACAGGAGAGGATGATACGATCATTAAAACCCAAGGTTTTCCTGAGGATTAAGGGAGTTTCTGTCTCTGCTGCAATGGAGGGTTGACTGCAGAGATTCTAGGAGAAAAGGTTGACTGGCATGAGCAAATGTAGATCAAAATGCAAAATCATTGCTGTCTGTTTTGCATGAATGAGGAACGGGGATTTGGAGAGCAGAGCCTACCAAAGTTGTTCCTTGTATGTCCTTGGATGGAGTGACAAAACGCTGCACAGAGATGAGGCACTGGTGACGTGTGACTGGGCTGAGCTCCACCTGAGACAGGACCTCCCTAAGCAGGGCACGTCTCTCCTGGCCTGCTACACACAGACCCATTTTAGCTTTCCAAAGGGTCTTGACACAACCCCCTGCAGTGATTTTGTTACTTGACTCTGTATGCCTAATACCAAAGTGGAACATATTCCCCTTTCCCATTGCTTTTGCAGAGAGGAGAAAAGCAACGCCTCCAGCGCTTAGTGTCTTGTCATCTTGCTTGTGTGGGGCATTGATTTCCTACCCTGCAACAGCCCATACAGGGGCAACAAACTATTGATGGGCTGGTAGATGGTACTACTCTACCCTGTGTGAAGCTCTGTTGGGAAAGGAATTATGCACTTCGCTCATAAGAGAGGGGCAGCAATATATTTATTAATGAAAACAGTGATTTAGTAGTGCTTAATCATGAATGAGACAGAGATTTAACAAAGTTCTAATCGTAAATGCAACATTAACTAGTTTTGTGATGGCAAGGTACCTTGATTATTTACTACTTAGAGGACAGGGTCAGACTAAAAGCATCAGGGAGACCCTCACGTTCAGTCACGAGGTTCAGAAGGGAGTCTCTTTTGGTGTCCAAACTCTGAGGAGTGTAAATACAACCAGATCCTATCCCAGTCCCAAACTTAATGTTTTACACCGAAAGGATTATATACACAATCAATCCTTTGTATCACTTAGTTAAGATTACAAAGTTTCCGCATGGTTAGCAAATTACTTGCAGTTTCACAAGACAGCTATTAGTCACTTACTGAGTGTCTGTCACAGGTAAGGAGTCTCTTGACCTCGAGAAGTAACCTTGAGAGGCACCCCTGCTCAAGGGGAAGATCCTGGCATGCAGCCCACTGCAGAGAGCTCAACGGGCTCCGGGCTGTCCCCTATTTATGGGGTGGGATGATTGACTACTAGTCATATTTGCATGCCAGCCATATGTGCTCCGTTAGCCCTTGGATCTGTCTCCCCCAAATCCACCTCGAGCCTGATTCAGCTGTCACGACTGTCATGACTGGACGCTTTCATCACGATTGCCACTGATGGTTATCGCCCAAGCAGGGATACAGCTCAGGTTGGGTGGGGGACAGGGGGAGTACACCACCACAAGCTCTAAGTCTCAGACACCAGGGGCCACGAGCACACACACACACACAGGGTTACATACGTGTATGTATTTATGTTTGTATTTAAAATGCACAAAATTGGAAGGATAGTGAGTAGCCTTTACTGCTTGATATGTTTTTATGTGCATCTCCAAATATGCTTAATAATGATCTTTCTACCAGCATCAAAGAGGAGCTTCCTTGCTTCTGAAAGAGAGGACTTACTGCTAAGAATTTTGATTCTTGCTCTCATTTGTAACCTGGCTTATTCACCCCCACTCCTGCCCTTATTTGTTTGAAGTGGGAAAACAGCACTGTCTGATGAAAAAGCCTGTTTTAGACTGATATCTTTCCAACCTTCATATATCTCATTGTAATTCATCAGTAAATTTACGAGGTCTTTATTAAGACAGGCCAGATTTATTTTTCATTTGTGCTAAATTGTTTATGCCCTTTTAAAAGTGCACTGTATCCTCAGCATTGGGCTTTCGGTTATCTGCCTGACAATGATGGAGTGTTATGTTCTAACAAGTGCGTTAAGATCTTGTCCTGTTGCATATTCTGTGCTGTTTGTGAAATGACTGTAATAAGGAGAGACAGACAGACGTGGATTGGATCAGGTGTACACTTATACTAATTTTTGGTAAATGGCTCAAACCAGACCAGTTTGGTGGTGACCAGTGATTACTGGTTTTACCCAGCCAAACAGCCTCCCTTCCTAAAGAAGTTCCCTCATGCTTAGGCAATTAAATCAGGGTCATATTTGCAAAAGGACTCATTGGCAGTTTGCAAAGAGTGCTCATGAAGCTCTGCTTTCTCACTTTGGTGTCTGGGTGACAGCTCTGACTCACCCAGTGAAAGGGTTGCTACCAGTCGTATTTCCAGCAAAGTAATACCACAAGTAGCTTCTAATTGGTATTCACAGTCTGAAGCAAATTCATTCATGTTAAGCATGCTGGGCAGGTTCCTGGGCTTGTGCTTTCTGGCTAGCCTCTGGCTATCCAGGGAATTGGATAGGTACCTTGCCTGCATGCTGCAGCTTTTCCAAGGGAATTTGTCAGCGTAATTAACAAAAGCCTCCATCTGCCTATATTAGTGGGATCTGTGCCTTTCCATGTCTCTCTTTGTTGATGAAAAATCACTCATCATGGAGGCTAGCAGCCTCAGCAAAGAGGTCAGAGCCTGGCTAGGCTTGGGGTCTGGGGTATGTTGTCCTGGATGGGAAGGGACGTTTGCAGCCTAACTCTGCCCACATTTGAAGTACAATCCAGCCATAGCATGTGAGCTCCTGAGGAATGGGCAGGGCTGTATCCAAGCCCTCAAGTCATGAGAGGCATCATGCTGCACGAGTGGGGAAAACCAAACCTATCATGTCCTGGTGATGTGAGCCCTCCAGATGTTACTCATGAATATTTCCTCCTTTGGGAAGAACAGGAAAACTTCTGTTCCTAAGGGGACTTCCTCCATGTCTTCCTCAGGAAAATGAGCCCTTGAACTCGGTGACAAGGATAGCAGCAAAACATGTCTATGCACTCGGGCCTTATGG
The DNA here is from genome assembly GCF_009769625.2 of Cygnus olor. Lineage (NCBI taxonomy): Eukaryota > Metazoa > Chordata > Aves > Anseriformes > Anatidae > Cygnus > Cygnus olor. The sequence continues at coordinate 119,146,678 of NC_049169.1, read as the reverse complement.
CCACCTGAAGTTCTCAACCTTGTTGGTCTTGATGGATGGATCAGAACTGATTTAAAACAACAGAATAAGTGCTATTGATGTGTGTCTGCTATTTTTTTGTTTGTTTGTTTGTTTGTTTTTAAGAAATAAAAAAAAAAAAAACTTTCAAGGACTATTCTGAATCTTTTCTCCATGTTAATGAAAACAGCCTCAGGATTTTTTCTCACCCTGTTCCACACTTTGCCTTGTCATCATATTAGAGAGTAGCACAGCATGGAGAAGTAGAAGAAATGTCACTATGTGAAGAATGCAAAGGGAGGGTAACACAAGTTAGAAGACGTCTATCATATCAAGTCATTGCCATGGAGGGGAAAGGGAGGCACACTAATTTGGGAAAACAGTAGATGTGATTTCCCACTCCAGTAGAAAGTTTTTTGCAACATACCCTCTATTAATATCAGGAAAGTTGTTTATGATTTACAGAGAGAAAGGATGAGAAGAGTGGAGGCCATTGTGTTTAAAACTCACCTGAACACAACCTTTGATAAAAATTTTGCAGGATTTTGGACTCTGGTCTTTGGTTTCCACTATGACGTCTCACTAATAGCTACTTCTTTGAGATCCAATAAAGCAGTTTGTGCTGTTTAGCTTTTTCTTTGCCCATAACATTCTTAAATACATGTCTAAGAAACAGCATGGTGGAAATGCCTTTGCTATACAGAGAGCTGCAAAGAGGTGTGTAAGCCTGAGAAACAAAGTGGTTCTGCTGCTGCTCACTGTAGCTGCTCAGACAGATTTGGACTGACCAGGAGAAGAAGAGGGAGATGTACGTATGTAGATATGAGATGTCTAACATGCCATGGGACAGGTTGGGTGATGCCTTAAAGCAAGTATTGGTAACTTTATTTAGAGCTGTTAATAACATCTCTTACTCTCCTTGCAAGACTAGCAAATATGACCACTGATCAGAAACTCATTTCAGTGCTAGATTTTGTCTTTTTATTTTCTAGCTGTCATTTGCCCTGTATATGCACCAAAAGAGCCTACCTGGCCAGCTGAGAAGATGACATGCATACCCAGATGACTTTCCCTAGGCCCACATTACACAGTCTGTGCTATTCGTGATACTGCAGGTGGAGAGATTTGGGGCTATCCTGCCTTCTCAGCTCGTGTCCAAACTATGGTGGGAAAACAGCAACAGAAGTAGGGATCTCTTCCAAGACAGTGGCCAGAGCTCCAACCTTTCATAGCCATCAGTCTGGTGGAGAGTTAATGCCAGCTTGTGATTACTTAAGCTATCGTATTTATGGCAAAGTGACATATGAAGCAATGCTTGACACCTCCCAGTTTGTCAGTGAGATAGCTGAGATCCTTAAAAGCTCCATCAGCTAAGCTGCAGAGTCATCATCCTCATTCCGATTACCCATGGAAAGCTGGGGTGGGTAGGTGACGCACTAGAGAAGATACCTTGTGTCTTACCACGTCGTAGTTTGGAAACTCTGTGCTTAAGCTGCCTTCGCAGAACTTCACGTGGTGAGAATGTAATTGAATAATCTGGTTCCAGGGCAAATTTGAAAATTAAACAGGGACTTGAGGGAGTGGCCCCTATGGAAACCATGTCAGTGAACAAACAGCATCGGAGGGTTTCTGTGGTGTTTGTATAAGGAGGATAATGTTTGCTTGGTTCTTGTGGGCTTTAACTGGCTCTCTTCCTTGTACAGAAAGGTAACAAAAACTAATTCAAAGAAACTGAAACCAAACAGAGGTGTGATAAGTCATTTGGAATTTGAAATTCAGGTAGTATGGTGCAGTCGTGATAGGATACATCACATCACATGGGAGATTTCTGTTTGTTATTGGAGCAGTATAGTTTTTAGAAGATAATTTCCATTGCAGACACTTTTATTTGCTTATTGAGAACTCACTGTTGGAAATGAAGTACGTTAAAAATGAGCAAAAGTAGCAGATTCTTATTCTAAGGTTTCTTTTTAAACTTTTTTTTAACTCAAACCACTAGCAAAGCCTTGAGGTCTGTTGAGCTGATTCTATCGAAAGAATTAACAACAGTTTCTTCCTGGATGCAGTTCTTTTAGTTTAAAAGGACTGCCCAAAAAACAGTCTGCTTGTTCCCAAGGGGAATCACACACAGTTAGCAGACCTTTTTCCCAAACCTCCAGGCCCCTTTCAGACCCTAAACGCCTATTCTCTCAAATATTTCCCAGGGTCCTGCACTCAGCAGTTCTGTATCCACCTCTGAGGTTTTATTTCTGCTTCTTTTTGTTTATTTTTTTTCCTGCTTTTTTTTTTTTCTTCTCCTTTGCATTTTTGTATCTACAGACACAGAGCCCTCTATTAAAGCTATATCAAGCAAGCCTCATCATTCCACACAATACACTTTCCTTAGGAGCTTCACACATCTTCATCCCAGCCTTGATATGAACCCATGTTTTGGCTGGAGGGTGCTATTGCTTCAGCAAGCTAATTTCATGGAAGAGTTTATGGCTTCTCACAATTACCTTAAAAGAAGAGTGGATGTTTCACCCAAATATGTTTAATCCAGTATGAATGCCGTTACAAGTTTGAATATGCTTTCTGATACTTAAACTGTGAGTTAAAAATTGAGACTATCTGTTATTCCTTGAAAGTACAGTGTCTGCAACAGAGGGGCCTTAGTCCCACGTCAGGTACTTGGGTGCTGTTTGTACCTCTGTGTGATAACAAATAGTGGTAACACAGTGTAAAATGTTTTTCAGACGTGAGACCAGAACCCACAGCCCTTACAAAGGAGAAAGCATTTGTCTGGTTCCTGTTCTCCATGAGCCTGAATTCAGAAGGCAGATGGGAAAATGTCAAAAATTCCCAACAGAGAAAATCTTACGTGAGAAAGGGCAAAATGTTAAGGACGCAGGGTGAGAAGTTTCACAGCAGCAGCCCTCACTTCCGCCCAGGCAACCTCAAAAGCTGTCCCCCACCCCAAAATTTAATTGCATCTTCTCCTAGTTCTTCTCAAGCAGATCATTAGCAGCACTATTCTGCATGTGCATGGCTGTGCGTCACTGAGCTACCGTGAGCATTTTCCAGGATTAACTTAGCTCTGCTCCTCAGTTGGTTTCAATGGGTTTAGCAAGCCTTTTTTTAGCCAGCGTGGAGAAGCTAATACTCTTAGTTCTCAAGCTTTTTACAAGTGCATGAAGCCAGATCATCCCCTCCCAGTTTTGCCACAGAAGGGATGTAGCTAGCAGAAAGCCCCCAAAGACAGTTCAAAGTCTCTTGGAGGAAAGGGAATGGAGCTTAAGAGGCCTTAGCCTTCACCTTCCTCGTCACCTCAAAACCCTCCCATGTACAAACTGCAAAGCAAAGGATGGGCAGGTGTTCACGAAGGGCTCTGTCAAACCCCAGAGGACTGCACAGGACAGCCCCATTGCCAGGGAAAATGGAAGGAGATACCTCTGGACACAAAACTCTTGATTCACAGTGAGATAAACTCACTTGACGGCCTTGTCAAATTCTGGCTGGCCTGGAGAAGTAAAACTCCCATTCCATGGGAAAGGGGATTGAGGGAAAAGCCCAGGAGACTGGCTCCATGTGCTAAGTCCCCAGCAGCTTCACCTAATAAATGGTGGGCTTCCTAGCCTAACTGGTGACATTGGTAATGCTAGACAGGTCAGCTTTTCATTCTGCAAAGAAATATCTCTCTCCTTCCCTTCCCCATGACCCCTCTGACCAGAAAATTATTCAGGCACCACCAGGAATACTCTGCAATTTAGCAGGAGTATCTTCAGCCTCAGCTCCCTGCCTGTGATACAGCCTAGGGGAGTAACCTCTGCAGACCTCACGCGCTACATGTGAGGATCGACGAGGTGGACCAAGTAACCTTCTGTTTGTCTTCTGCTGCTGGTGGTACTGCTGACTGCCAGCCACAGCAGCGGTGCTGAGGCTTTGAGCTGAGCCTCCCAGCCACAGCCAGCCTGAGCAAGCTGAAATCAGAAGTAACTGCAGTTTTCCAGGTACCAGTACGCCAGGGTTTGCTCTTGCACGGCAGTCATTGGATCCAGATCCTGCTTTCTCAAAACACAGGGGAGCAGGAGAGAGGTATAAATTCATCAGATGTCCTTAAAGAATACAGGGTAAAACATAACCAGCTTCTTTGTATTCTATTATTATTACTTGTTATTTCTGTATTTATTTTCCAGACACAGCCTGCATGTACTTATCTCTGTGTACCATTTCTACAAGACCTTTACATAGGCCTTGCCAAGAGCAGGGTGTCGGTCAGCCCCAAATTTCCCACATAGAGTTGGCCTTCCCACTAGCTACTCTGAATGACCTGCACAGGTTGTGACTGCCATAAGCCATGCATCCTGGCATCTGTGCAGAAGCACAGGACTCCAGCTGTGCCAGCTGGGCAGCAATGTGGTGCTGCAATAAGGCGATGGACAGTGTTAGCATTTTTCTGTACCCTTTTATGTCTGGGTTTCTTCTTTTGGATAGCTTTGGCAAGACTGTTGTTAAATACATTTTCCTTCTCAAAGAGCTGAAAGAAGACAGGCAGGGCGTCTTTTGCTAGGCACAGTACAAACACCCTCAAGTGTTGCCCTGAAAATCTTACAACATAAGTGAGCTTCATATAAGGCTAGGGGGTCCCTGTTTTTTGTTTTTATTATTATTATTATTTTTAAACGTACTCTTCTTTAAGGAGGCAGAGTGAAAACACATCCAGAAGGGAAAAAAAAAAAAAAAAAAAAGATTTGTTTCCAAAGTAATACACCCATTGCTCACCAGGAGCAGTCCTGAAGTAATTTGAAAACTTCTGGAAGATGGGAAGACTACCACAATGGGCTGTGGCCAGTCATCGCAGAGATATTTCTCTGAGAGCAGTTTGGCTATCATGTAGTTTTGACTGGCACAAAGGTCTGGAGCAAGACTATTTGATATACATGGACAATTCATCTCTCTTTCCTCCTCTCTAGCCATTTTTAGGCAAAATAATAATTGATGGCTAGTTTAACAATAAACTAATGGCTGGTTGTATAACCTTGTTAAGTACATGGCAAAGCCGTGGAAAATGGCTTTTCATTTCAGCTTTCCACTGACTCAGAGATTTTGTGTTTGTTAAATCAGACCATCATGGAGCAGCAGTGGAAGGACTGATGTAAACTAATGGAGTCTGGGCCGCTGGAGCAGCTGGCCGCCCGACCCTCTCTCTGCAGCCTGGTCACACCGTGCACACCAGGCTGCCCAGCTCTGGGGGATTAGCATCGGGCTTTTGTGAGCAGTTAATCTCCGGTGCAGGTCTGGAATCAAGTGAATAGCTGGACATGTGTACAGCGCCCAATGGGGCCTGCAAATCGAACGGGGCAGAACTTACCAGACGCAATTTTGTTAGAAAACATCTGCTGAAACCATTTGCCGTTCATGCATTTTTCGTATCTGACCTGGAGATATTCGTAAAATATTTTCCGATTTAATCATTTCTGTTGTCTGTGGTTTTGGTGGCTGTGGTCTCTCGACATGCGAGTGCAGCTTTATCTTTCCCATCATCCTGACAGGAGGAACAGTGAGTCACATGAGCCAGATGAGACTTTGGCAATAAACCCCGATTGCTCGAAGAATGCAGGTGGTCCCAGTGAGGTCTGGGTGTTGTGCTGAAGGGTGCAGAAGGGTTTGCTGGGAGGCCGGTAATTGCAGGAGGATTCCAGGCTGTCCTCCAACTGGCTGTGAGTGACTGCTTGATAACAAAAGAAGTGTCCATCAGTCTCACGCTTGCAGGCTGTACCTTTCCTGCAGCCCGCCCAGTGCCCACAGCTATGGTCTCCTTGCCCAGATTCAAATGAGCAAGGGAGAGGAGTCAGAAGCACAGGTTTCCTTCGCCTGCATGTGGGATGACTGCACAGCTACGCTGCTTAGCCTAGCGGAGGGCATCACTGACGCTTTTTGCCCCTTTTTGCCGACAGCACCAGAGGGGGGGCAGCTCCTGCCATCAGCAGTGGCAGCTCCCAGGTCTGCAGTGGGCTGTGTATTGCCTGGAAGGATTTGGAAACCCTTCACTTCCCATGCTGGTTGGTTTGTTTTTTTATCTTCATGACTAGTACCTTAGGAAATTTCCCAGCCTCCTTAAAATATATACAACCCCCTTGTATGTAAAGAGCCACAGCATTCCCGGTCAGCACCAGGATATATGGGAAAGTGGGGTACGGCTGGAGAGGGATCCCCCAGGTGAATTTGCACAGGGCGCAGACCTGTGTCAACATAGGGGAGGCAGGCAGGAGGTCACAGTGTCCCCTCTGAGGCACAGCTGGTCACATTGGTGCACCAGAGGGACCCGACAGTGGTGGAAGGTGGTAGCTGTGGCACCAGCAGCCCGCAGGCTTGCTTGGCAAGGGGTAAGTGGTATCCTACACAGGCAGGAAATGTGCCCAGCATTTGCTTACACAAGGAGGGATGAGAATGTGTCTGTGGACCAGGGATGGTGTCTCTTGACTTTCTCTGTGGACTCCAGTCGTCTTGATGGAAAACAATCTCTTGACGTGAAAGTGGATGGCTTCTCTTGCTCTTTTAGCAATGGCACCATGCAGCTGGATGGCTGTCCTAGGGGAAACAGCTGGTTTTTACCCAGAGCAATCTACATATGGATTTCTTCCCATTTTCATTTTCATTTGGAGACTGGAATTGAACCAATTGTACGCATGAAAAATAATATATTCATCATGATTATTTCAACATTTTTTAAAAATGTATTATTAACTTCAGGACACTTTCCTATTCTTATATGGTAAGAAGAAATCAGTGTTTAAATAAAGTTAATTGGCTGTTATAAAGTGGCAGGGGCCAAGGAATTCTGCCCCTCGTTCCTCTGAGCTGCTTCAGCCTCATACAGCATGGTGTTTAAAGCCTTGCTTGGCAAGAGGTCAGTACACATTCCCACTTTCTCCATGCAGCTAAAACTAGAAAGGGTGCCGTAAGTTCAGTAAAACTTTTCCTTCAGTCAGATTCTCTGTTTTGTCTTGACAATGTTTCTGAGCTGGGTTTCCCCTTTACTCCTAGTAAATTTAAAAATTAATATAGCTTACACGTCAGTCATTCATCCATGCAATCTATAGCGAAGAATTATCTGGAAAAAGACTTTTGGCATAACTTCATTACAGAAATAACACGGACAAAATTTAGCTCAGCTTTCAGCTCTTTCTGAATCTCTTACATTTTTTAGAAGGAAGGGAATGGAAACTTTGCAGTAGAAGATCTCTCTCTTGTTTGCTCTCCCCGTGCATTCTGCAGTATTTGCATTTATAGTGGCAAGTTTGCCATATATCTCTAGATAGAAAGCACTGTGAACTGGGTATGGGGGTATTTTTCACCAGCACACAGTGGCTAAGTGTCCAGGCAGGTGCCTTTCCTTGGCCCTGCTGCACCAAGGTTTTTCTGGAGGGTTTCATTTCGCTGAAGCGCCTCTGGATTTAGATGAGCACAGCTGAATATTTGAATCCGCCCCGCTGTCTGCTCAGTGAAAAGACTCTGAAATGGATTTGCGAGTCTCAAATCAGTCCCTGGGGCATCCTAGCCCACACCATAAAACCACCGTATGTAAATTGCCGCAGTTAAGTAAGTTGCTCGGGAGAGAGGAAGACCAGGAGGGGAATTGGAAGAGGCTCGGTGCCCCGCTGGCTTTCAGACAGGGCTGCCCTCCCGGCTCAGAGGTCGCCGCAACAGCGGGGAGGAGGCCGTATGGCTGCCATATGGGCCGCACACGGCAGATGGGGAAGTCGTCTCCGCTACCCCTGCTTTCTGCAGAAAAAAAGAAATCAAAAATGGGACGTAAAAAACAGGCCCCTTTCCGTTCAGCTGCAGGAGCGGGGTGGAACAGGAGGGCAGGTCCGCTCTCAGGGTGTTTCTGGGATAATTCATTAGCTGATGCCCCCGGTTTTTCTTCTCTTTGGGGAAGTCCACTGAGAATTTATTGCTGAGCATTAATGAATTTTTAAACCGTCAGGGAGTAATGTAAATAAGTGGGATCCCTGGTTGTCACACAGGCGTTATTAGGTCAAAATGCATGCGCTGGAATTGCTGCTTCAAGTAGGGGGTAAATCTTCACATGCAGCTATACAAGTGACAGAGCAGCTCGCTGCTCTGAATCTCCCCTTCATCCAAAGTCCAGCTTTTGTCCAAGCCCTCTCCCCACTGAGGACTCATCAAAGACTTGGAGGGGGAAGAACATGTCTCTGTTCCTCTCCTGATGGATATTTGCAGCTCCCTGCCCTCCCACCGGCACAGTGGGTGAGTTGCACAGGCACCGTGATGTTTAAGCAGAGCAGACATGCTCCTTGCCAGCCAGACAGGTGTTTCTGCCATTTCCCCAGTGCTGTACTCACAAAATCACCCCCTTCCACCAAAGCCCAGGGATTTTTTCCCATTCCTACAGTAACTGTAGGCAATAGGAATGGTATTTAGTGATAGCTACAAGAGCCAAATACAGCGTGGTTTAGTGAGTATTAACTTCAATTTTTTAATTTTGTTAAAACCCTAAGCCCTTTAAACAGAACTAGTTATTACCTTTACGAACATAGAAAAAAAAAATAAAGCTGCAGGTTTAATGACGAGATAATTCTAGGAAAACTTCTCTCCAGCACTAAGGTTCATTTGTCCAACACCAGTGTCTGCTTTTGTTTGCTTTTTGCCTTTTACAGAGGAAAAAATACCTTTCCTGCTCCAAAATAGATAATCATGCATGAAAATCAGGCATGTTAAATATCACAAGCAAGGACTGATGTGCCCAGGTGCCTGAAGTCCAAATAAAAGAGTCACATTAATGTCAATGTGCTTTGGATCATTAGCTCTTAAGCCTCTAACGATGTTCCCTAATGACCCTACTGCTCTTCCTCCTCCATCAGACTCTCTCTAACCTGCAGGAGCTGTGCTAACTTTTCAGGGGGTTGCTGTAAGAGAGCCTTTGAAAAAAAACAACCATGCAAGTATACCAGTAATATATAAGAGACATTACCCGTTGGGAGCCTGGAATGTAATTTATAGGAGGTTGTATCCACAATATTCATTATGTGAAGGCTCAAGTTCTTATTCATTTTTTATTTCATTCATTTATTCTGCTACAGGGACAAGAATAAAAAAGAACACCTGTCCCAAGATTAAGACAACTTGCCATTAATTTAAAACTGCAATATAGATGCTGGTTACAACATCAGCACATCCCCCTCCCCTCACACACACGCTGCCATATGCTAAACAGCAGTCAGCATTTTCTCCTGGACAGGTCCAAGGCTGGGGAGGACCAGCATCATGACACTGCCTCTAGCCTTCCCCCTGGGTGAGATTTGGTGCCCACGCACTTTGCTCTGCACTGGCAGAAAGCTCCCTTCTCAGAATCTACTATAGGGGTAACACTCACTTTGTTTCAAGTCTGTCAGCTCATCTTCCACTGCCCTATTGACATTAACCCTGTCCTCCAGGCCCTATGCATATCCCTATACGGCCTGAGGGGTCCTTGCTCAGACACTCTTCCTGCTTACACCAGGACAACCTCAGCTGCCATGTGGAGAAATTGCTCTCAGTTTAGCGGGGAGCTGAGCACATCCCTCCGAGCTGACTGTCGTTGCAAAAACACAGGGAAAACTTGTCAGACTTGCTGGATTTAGGAAATGGGTACTTTCCATTTGAGTCATGTGCTAGAGAGTCCTCAAGCTATTCAGAGGGTTGAAAAATTAGCTTACTCATTTGTGATACATCCTAGAACATGGTCCTAGCAATAGGACACTAGTTGCTGGGTCTTTCACATTTGGCATAACCTCTGCCTGTCTGGACTCTTCATGCGTTTTTGTCCCACAGGGAGCACCAAAAGCATCACGTTTATTTTACAAGGTATGTCTGTCTTGCTGCCTTCTGATGCAGAGGCTGCACAGCCACAGACAGCCAGGGAACAAGACTTTCTCAGCATGGGTCTGGGAGAAAGCATGCAGCACCACAGGACCAACTGACACCAAGAGGATCCTCATGCTGGTATCCAGAAAAGGCACAAGAAAATTCTTCACAGAAGGGAACTGCCAGTAAGTGAGTCAGCAGAAAATGTTTAGCTGACTGCCCGGCTGCTGACACAGCATCCACTTTCAGTCACCTTGGGGAGACGTCGGCGCAGCCAGCTCCAGGCACCTGGTGGGAGGCAGGCGCCCAGCCTCAGCCTCTGCTCCCTGCATTGGAGGCATCCGCAATGCGTGGAAGGAATTGCCCTCTAGAGGTGCTTTTCTTTCTCTCCCTTGAGAATGCTGGGCAACCAGCCTGGACTCTGGTCTTTAAGCAGGCATGGTTCACAGAGGTGACTCCTTCGTAAATCTTCAGAAGCTCAGTCTGAGAAATGGATGGGAACTCACCCTCTTGCAATAGTCCGTCCTCGCGCTCTGAGGTCCTGGCTGGGCACCGCAGGAATCATTGTGCAATCAATATTATTAATGCTGGCAAACTGACTCTGGCTCTAAATATGCACACACCGAGAAAACAAATCAAAACAACAAAAGAGGTTTTTGCAGTAACACAACTTCAAAGCTGAAGTTGTAATCATATAGAAGCTAAGGAATGCAAATGTCTGGTAATCGGAGTAGTGTAACGCATCCATACAAATGTTAATTGTATTTTCTCACCATATATTACATTAACATTAGTGTCTCAGGTTCAAATTCTGCACTGATTTCTACAATTATGACTCACTTTTCAGCTAAGGGGAATATCCATGACAATCAGCATAGCAGGAGCAGGATTTTTAAAGGCCTACGTGAACACGTCACGTGTGTGTGATTTTCCCCATAATATTTTTTGAACCCCCCTGGCCAAAGCCCACAAGATTTTGTGAAAGCGTGCTAGAGGTTTCTTGGGTAATTTGGTTCCTGCAAGGTCTGTGACCATAGGAAGCTGTGACAACAGGAGATCTGCCACTGAAGAGGAGGACAGGTTGTTGAATGAGCTCAGCCACTGTAAGATACTGGAGAACTCACACCAGAGAGATCACCTTTCTAAACCAAGGCAGAAATCCCGCTCACCGCTCCGGGCCCAAAGCCAGACAAGCCTGACACACAGCTCCATGTATTTGCTCCCATCAGTGCCAATGTCCACAGAACTGCTCTTTAGTTGAACAGTGTTGTTAAGCAGGTGAAAACACATCATGATATGTATTTTAATGTTCCAAATACAGCATCTATCCTAAAAGAAAGGTAAAATAAGCACCTGGGTTGCTTTGGGTGTACAAACTGCTGCCCTTCCAAACACTGTGACACTGACAACAGGGCGCTGGTGCTCCTGGGCTCTGGCAGTCATCCCCACAGTGATGGCAGGTGGGACTGAGTGAGGGGCACTGCCTGGATAAAATGCACTTGTGTGGAAAGCAGTGGGCTGGACAGATGCTTTGCCTTACCTTCATGCAGGGAAAGACTTTCCCCACCTGCTTTGGGTTTTGGTGTTCCTCAGGTGTAAGGTAAAGTACACGCAAAGAGTAAACTCTTGAGTCAGTATGGTGTTAGTTAGTTGCAAAGGCAACAAAAAATATTGTGGGTTTCCACTCTGAGGGTTGTTTGGATAGACTTGCTTTTCTAGGTTAAAAAAGGAGTACAGAATCAAAGCATGACTTATATGTCACAGCTACAGTCATTAGCAAGGTGCTATAAGCCAGAGAGTATTGTCTTTATTTTATTAGAAATAGCCCTATAAATGAAGTTTACTGCTACCTGTGTAAAACAAAGGCTGTCTCCAATCCCACTCCTCTTCCAACATAAAGGTCAGGGTGGTTGTGCTGGAGGTTTTGGTTGGTGCTTGTTCCTAATTTATTTTGCAATTCTGCTGCACCTTACATTTGTAAATCCCCAAGAGATCCAAGCAAATGTGCACAACTCCCAGAAGATCCCGGGGGGGGCGGGGTGTGTGTGTCTGTTTTAGTATCTTCAGCTCTGAAGTGGCTGAAGTGAAGCATGGCAAGAAGTGGTGCGGCCTGTCCCTGAGCAGGCCGGTGACAGGCCCAAGACCAGAGCATAGGAGTCCCTTTGCCCAGATGGACCCGTCCTTTATTGCTTTCACCTGAACGTTTTCCCCTTGAATTTTTAGCCAGTTCTACCCCACAAAATGCTTTACATTTGGAAAAGAGAACGAGGTATGAAGCCCTGCTTGTAAAATGTACTCGCATTTTTCCTGATCACAGGCTTGTTATTCCTTTTGCCATGAGTCACTGCTGCTAGGGTGGCCCAGTTTACCCTCCCTTGGCCCCTGCGTTATTAGTGACAACGCGAGTGACCGCGCCAAGGCGGTGCTCGTCTGCCGCGGGATGTTCTCTTTGTATGAGCCTTCTCCTCTGTTTTGACATCTGCGAGTGTTCTCATCCTTTAATAAGCAGACAGAGACCAGATTTCAAAGGTACTTACTGCCTGCAGTGACAATGTCAGGCGAAGTATGGGTGCTGTGTTTTATACATCAGGCCCACAGGTAAATAAAATGGGGGTGGCATGAACCTTCACTCAGCCATTACCCAGGCTGCAGCCTCACTTTTAGCCTGCTTTCCAAGGAAAGCGAGGTTTCCACAGCTGTGTGTATGTTCATCCTTCCTTCCCGTGACTTCTGAGCCCATTAGCTGATTTCTGCAGAGTTTGGGAGCATGAGAGATGTCTCAAACACAGTAAGAGCTCCAAGTCTTTTCAGGCCAGGCAACTGAAGAGACCTCACTAATTCCCCAGCGGGAAGGAGGCCACCCTGTGACTCAGTCTGTCATGGACACCACAGATCCACAGGGATTTGCTCACTCTGGAGACCCAAGCTGATATCATACAAGACCGCATCTGCTCACGTGCTCACGACATAAACCCCAAGCAGACCTGCTCCCGTGAACTTTTGTATGTGCAAGCAGGTCTGTTCTCATGAGTAATCCCGCCCTTGGGCAAGAGGCAAGAAGTGCTCAGGCACCCTGGTGCTGCTCGGGAGGATTTATTTGAGGAAGCCTGAGCCTGGGGAGATGCAGCTGACAGAGCTCGCAGACTGTCGTGGAAAGGGAGAGCCGAGGCTGTGAGGGAGAGGGAGCAGAAACACCTCAGCGATGGATCAACCTCGGGAAAAAGAAAAAAAAAAAAAAAAAAGAGAGAAAAGAAGCTGGATTTGCTAATTCACTGAAGGTGGCCAGGGAAACGTAGAAATGATTAAAAAAAATCCCTTAGGTCAATAACCAGCCTGTCTTTGGAGAGACACAAGGACTTCAGTGGGTGTAAGTTTAATTAAGCCAGCCAAAAACTGAAGGGAAAATTAGAAACCATTTCCAACAATGCTTTACAAAACCTTCCCATCGAAACAGAGACGTTAATTGAATGGGAGCTGTGCTGCACTTTGATACACGAGCCCCAGCCCGGGGTGCCTCTTGCTGCAGAAAGCAGCATTGTGAGGATTCATTTAGCAGCAGCAATCTCTCTCTGTTATCCTTTCCTCATTGGCAAACATCAGCTCCCTCCCTCTTTTTTTATCTTCTTTTTTTTGTCTCTCTTCAATTAAATGTTTAATTAAAGTAGCATGACTCCCTTTCATTTGGAAAAGTAATTGAGGACACTAGCATGTAAAAAATGTGCTGAGAAACGAGCTGAAGTGCTCGCAGCGCAGAGCACGGGGAAGGCCTGCAGAAATGCCGCCCCTCATTCTCTTTGGTGCCACATCAAACTGCCGTGATGGTGAGGCGATACAGCTGCTGGAACATCTGGAATGAGCTGATAAACATGGGTTTGGTTGGGTCTGAAGCATGAGTCAAGGGCAGTTGTTTGTTTTCTTTTTGTTTTCTTTTTTTTTTTAATCCTGAATGGTCAGCTCAGTGCAGCTGGGGGGAGAAAAGTGATGTTCACAAAGATCCATTTTTGGTCAGTTTTCCTGTAGAGATCCAGGAGAGTTTGTTGAGTTCCTGATAAACAGGCTGGTTGTAGGCTGGTGCCTAATAAGGATTTTCTGCTGCATCTTGTAGATCAGCCTTTGTCATGTTGCATGAAGTATCACCACCATGACATGTTCCAGCACCAGAGAATGCCTCTGCTCTGACTGCTCTTCTTCCCAATATCTTCATGAGGCCTTAGCAGAAGGTTTTATCGCACACATTGGCCTTACAGTCCATTCCCAGATCAAAGGCACCCCAGTTAACTCTGACATCGTTGTTTTCTCAAGCAGGTTTAAAAGCAAAGTGCAAGAATTCCTCCTTTTCTGTAAATGGGAGGAATTTCCCAGAATTTGAGCCTTAATGCCTCCTGAATTTTCTATACCAGTAATAGTACATCTTTCTTCACACATTTTTAAGGAGAAATCTTTGAGTTTGTATCTTTTTCCCTGCCATCCTTAATTGTTGGCCAGTGTCTCTGACACACCTGTGCACACCAGAACATTTCTGCCCTCTGAAGTACTGCAGCGATGGGGAGCTGCTCTTCATAGGCTGTGCTTGGGGCTGTTTTTAACCCGCTCTTTCCAATGTCGATGAAAGTTTGTGGAGCACCCAGGCTTGATTGATGGAGGCCAAGAACAAGCCAGCTTGATTCATTACGGGAACAGTACATGTGCATGTCTGATTGATAGGGGAGGGCTTTGAAGTGAACCTGGGTCAGCAGCCAAGCCCAAGGCCTCTCTGGCAGAGCAGGCATGAAGTGAAGGCCAGCAGGCCACCTCCCTTCTCGGCACACCTTGGCCTCGAGGCCAGCCTTCTGGGGCCAGCACCAGCTTCCCACAGCACCAGCACCTCACTGAAATCAGTGCTGGGTGCAGCAGGGAAGCTGCTATCACGGTGGGAAGGTATTTTGCTCCCTGTTCCTCTCTGGTTGCTCATTTGAAAGATGGGCTGGGCTTAAGCTGACGGTTTCTAGTGCTTAGTGCTCGGAGTGCAGCTGGTCAGAAATTTTCTGGCGTGCTCGTCTGGCATAGAAAAAACTAACACACCAGTATCAAAACACACTGGAAACATGTCAGTTTTGATGAGATCCTCCTGGGAAAGAGGCATATTTGGGATGGCATCCCCCCTGCCAAGCATGGCTTGAAAGCCTGCCTACCTCAGGCCCCAGCAGCCCACCTGGCAGGCTGGGGATGGAGGCTGCCAAGCCCCCAGATCCCTGGCAGTGGCAGTTCCCGGGGCTTCCCTTCTGCCGGGCTTCCTGGCCAGCCACCAAGCCCAGGGAATGCTCGGGAGTGCTCTGTCTTTATGCATTTTTCCTTCTCTTTTGGAATCAGTCTTGATCGAGGCTTGTTTATTTGGCTGGTGTTTTTTTTTTGGTGTTGTTTGCTTGTTATTATTTGGTTCCTTTTTAACTGAGAATTTCCCAGAACTCAGGAAGAGCAGTTCCTAGGCATCCCCTAAGCAATAACCTCTTGTACAAGGAGTCTGGACATCTTGCAGATGTTTTTGCCTCCTGTAATGCTTCTCCTCCTCAGGAGGAAGGTCCCACAGGGCAGACCCACCACCATCCCAACGTTTCCTGGGGTAAGGTCACACTCCTCTTGCATCCTGGCCAGAATGAGGACCTTCTGGCAGACACAGTGCTCCAAATTTCTGCTCACAGGTACTCTGCACAAGTTATTCATTGTAGATCAATTAGTGGATTTTGAGGAGACGCAGGGAAATACTTAAAAGCTGTTCTGAGGCATTCCCATTTCAGAGTTGAACACAGTTCAAGGGTCTGAAGTACATGTCAGTGAGTGTCTCCTGGCTCTGCCCATGGGGTGGAAAGTGGGGCCAAAGCAGGGAATGAAAGACTACGCTGGAAGATGGAACATCTTGGAATGGAGTCAAGACCCCCTGGAGATGCCAGCAGGATTTCCCCTTTGGTCAACCCTAAGGGGTCATTAGGTGATGTTTCTTTCTTGGCACAGCTGCAAACACGGTCTGTTACCCCTGTTATGCTCTGCTAGTGTTGTTTTCCCAGTGACTTCAGTGTTGATCTAACATAGCCGTTACCCCTTATTCCCACTCTGAGAGGAGGTATAACCTAGGCCAGGCCTGTTTTCCATTAACATTGAACTTGCAGCACGGGCGCTTTCTCTGGCGCCATTCACACGGGGGCGAGGAGGCAGCCAGGAGGGCTGGCTGCTGCCTCTGTTTCTTCTGCTGGAGCATGAGCTTCTCCTTGGAGCTCCGTTGCCTCTCCCAGGGGCCGGCAGCTAATTCCTCCACACCCCTGCGCAACGGAGCCGCTCTTCAGAAGAGACTTCCAATCATGACAAATTATCTGTGCTGATTTTGTGACATGAACTGTTACCCATTAGGGAATGAACTGACACCAATAAATTCATTTCACTTACAACCTCACACTGTGCATGAATTGAAGTTCTAGAGGTGAAACACATAAATTTGCCAGGTGGGCAGACGCACAGCTTCCCCCTAAGACTGTGCACTTCACCTTTGCTACGTGCACTGCCTCTGCTAGGCCAGCCCAACATTAATTTTGCATAGAGTAGATCTCTCCCATACTGTGCATGGTCCGTGTGATTTATCCTTGCCTCAAGTAGCTGTATGAATATCCTTACCGCAGAACAAACTACTGTCTCTGTCTTTGCCAAAATAAAAACTTCAAACCCAAATGCAGCCTTTTTGCCTTTCAAGATAAGAACAGCTAGTATCTGCATAGCATCTTCTGACTTCCAGGCTATGCCGAGTCAGTAATTAATGTCTTCCTTACATCCTGGTGGGGCAAGAAAGCGAGCATTATTTATTAGGCGGAAAGGAGTTCCCATATGTGCAGATCTATGTCTCAGTCATTCTGGTGGTGAATTCATCAAACCTTTCCAGCAGATAGGGCCCTCGTTCTCCCCAAACACTCTGTCTGTCAAGTGGCTGAAAGTTTCAGTTGTTTACCCAAATGATAATCTCACAGTCCCCTGGCCAAACACAACCTTCCAAGCAATTAGTTAAAAGCCTCTTGTCATCTGATTCTGCAGAGGCAGGGTTATAAAAAACAGGCTTTCCAAAAGGGGCAGATGCAAGTACATACAGAGACGGAGAGGAATGCAGTGCTTCTGTGCCTCTGTTCCCAAGATCTCCTGGTCAAAATGGGGACTCCATCAGGTGGTGTGGTATGGACACTGGGTGAAGGTGGTCCACAGCCTGGAGCACTCGTTGTCACAAGCCATGTGTTCAGAAAGGGAAGGAAAGGTGCTGTGTCGAACTGACATATTTTCTGTAACCTGGCCAGATGAGTCATTAAAAGCATACGGTTCTTCCTGTGCTACAGATGGCACGTCTTGAATTTGTCTTCCCTTGCCTGCACGTTTTGACTAGCTGCTCTGAAATAAGGTTTTCTGGACATAACGTGAAACAAGGGGTCTTGAGGATGAGGTCTCTTATCCTCTTTTCTTAGGAAAAGTTATAGGGAGGATTAGACATGTTCATGGGTGACAGGTCCATAAACAGATATTAAAAGGAAAGAACAGACAGGGATGTGCCTTTCAGCATCCTTAACACACATACAGGTGTGGGTGTCAGGGGATGGATGAAGGGAACGGGGTCAGAGAGAGCAGGCAGGCCCACGTGTTCTTCTTAAATTGCTGCTTTTAAGACAGAGCACTGGGCATAAAGGACTGCTCGTCTGACCCAGCTGGGCATTTTTTTTTTGTGTTCTCATGTTAAAAGGAAAGGCTGAGAACAGCCTCCAGAAGCTGCAGGAGGGAAGACATGGCTTTGCTAGGTCTCCCAAGTATGGTAGACACTGGAAACACCTCCAGGGCTGCTGCTGGCTGAGCTGCTTCCTTTTTGCTTTCATCCAGCAATCACATATTTTCACATCCCTCTGAGGAGCCAGGCTTACCCCCAGCAACAGCATATAAAGGTCACATTTCTTGTGAATGTGAACCTGGGAAGAGCCAGTGCTTGGCAATGGGTCTGGTCAGGAAATGGTCTTTTTTTTTTTTTTTTTAACATTTTGGCAAAAACATCAAGCATCGTGATTTGGGAATACTGTCTAAATGCATCACAGTAGTTGCTGCTTAGAAGCTTTATTCCTCTCTTCGCTTGTATATTCCGTCCCTGCTTGAACTTCGTTAATTCAATGAAACAAACCTTATTTTTGGTAAGCATCCTGTTGACCCCCCTGTAACTGCAGGAAGCTCTTCACCATGAACATTGTCTCTCTCTTCAGTCATAGGTTGTCAGCTCCGCAGAAGAGACTGTTGTCTCCTCTCCGCCTGGAAAGTGTTTATCCTGCTGTCATCAATAAAGGGGACGGACTGGGAATGGGTAAGGTGCCCAGGAGGATCTCCGGGGGAGAGATCAAACCCCAGGCACACCTCTGAATGCCAATTTCCCCAGAGCCCTTCTGTTGCACAGGAGAGGGGGGACCACATTGCAGCCCCAACCCGACCTTCACAGAGGTGAGGGAGGGCTGCTCCACTCCTGCCACCTTCGCCACCCACACAGAGCAGCAGCACCCCAGCTCATGCTTTGGGTTGTGGTGGTGTCCCCAGGTCCAGACACCCCTAATGCAGCCACAGATTAAGACAAAAATGAAGGCACGGTGGCAGGGAGCTTGCAGGCCCTCACCCAACCCACTGCTGCTCTCCCCTCTGTCCTCCCTCCTGCATCGCCCCGTCTCACCGCTGGTCATCCTTTACCCTTCCCCAGCCTGCCTCTCCATGGCCAAAAGGGTCGGGATGCTCAGGCAGGTGCTCTTCTGTGCCTTTGGGATCAGACCCAGGCTACGACAGAGGCTGCTCGGGGGGGAGCAGGGAGAAAGCAAGGAAAGCCATGTTCCTCTGCACCATCGGCTGCAGGCAGGGCCTGCTCACATTGGAGCCCCGGCACATGACGGATCTCACTCCAGTCTGATTGTTTTATAAAAATCTGTTCCAGCACCTGTCCAGAGCCATGATCACATCTTCAGTCATGTGGCCAAACGCCTTCTAGCTTTAATCATCTGATCAAATGCCCTAGCGAAGCAGCCATTTGTTCAAATGATTGAAAGTTTGTCATTTGACCAAATTACTAGTCTGGCAGGATGACTAACGGGTTATGCCACAATGTCAAATTCTATTAATGTCACACAAGAGAAGACAGGTGAGTAAAGTAAGGGTTAAGGGAGGAAGTTTGTAGAAGTGTTTCTTCCCTAGCCACACAGCCCCCCCACATAAGTGTGGTCCTGGCTCCGGGCCTCCTCAGGAGGTAGGTGGCACCTGCCCTCCGGGTGGTCGGAGGGACTCCATGGGGACATCACTCTAAACTTGGGGAGGATAGTTTATGTCACTGAAGGAACACCAAGCTGCAGGATCGGAGGAGAAAACTGGAGCTGGATTGTCCACCTGGACTTCAGATAAGGGCTGCTGCTGCTGGGACTTGATGGAGGAAACCTGGCCAAGCCATCAGCCACATGCTGCAGGTCAGTGGGAGCAGCCCCGCTCGCTCCCAATGCCACCAGTGTCACCGTGCTCTCACTGGCTGGGTCACTGGGTATCACTTCACTCACACCTTCCCCTTCACATTTCTGGAGATGCGTTTCTTAGAGGCAGGGAAAGGAGGGGTGGGGGCAGAAAGACTAAACGCGGAGGCTGAGAGAGGCGAGGTCTGACAGCAGCCATATAAGGGGGTATTAACCTTTCATAAACCTGCTCTCTGGCCTGTGACTGGAACTGGGGAATAAATATCACTCCTGTAGCCGGTCTCCTACGTGCAGCGCAGCTGTTCTGGCACGCACTGCTTTCCTGCGAATTGCAGTTACATTTACAGAGTGTTAGCACAGAGGTGAGAGGGATTTGGCTGGCGTTAACGAAGCAGCAGACCTGAAGCACGAGGCCAGGACTGAGGAACAGACTTCCCTTGCCTTTCACAAAGGGTTCGCCATGGGCATTTCAGGTGAGCGATGGCCTTCACGCACCCATCCCCGTGTGGCAGGCGGTGTGAGGAGCAGCCCCACCTCTGCTCCTCCCTGCTGGGGAGGTGTTGGGTCTGATTTCTGCCCCGGCCCTCCCCGCTGCCCAGCTTCTACAGCAGACTCTGGAGCTTACAATACTCTGTAGGTGTTATATATCCTTTGCACTTCTATGTGTACTTGAGGACTCGGTGTACTAAGCCTGCAAAATTATATATACACGAGCGTAGAGCAAGCTGGTGTTGCGAAGACCCATATTGGTCATAAAAAGATTGCCAGTTTGGCCTCAGCTTGAGGTAAATGTCTCGAGCAAACCCATTAGGTATTCTGTGTATACACAATGGGTTTGATTTGGGATGTATTTATGCTCAAGAATATTATGTATTCTCTTTATACACCATGCAAGGTTAAATTTTTTTGAAAATTTATATTTGCTTTTTATCATACAGACACACCAACGATTTATGGCCAGACCTGCTGAATCTGACTCTATTTGAAAATGCCAATTTATTCTTGATTAACTCCAGAAGTGCTGGAGATCACTAATTCACTCACGCTACTAATGTATTTAGGAGCTAGACTCGAAAAAGTTTAGTTAAACCATTGTGGAAGGAGCATTTCAGAAAACAGATTTGGCCTGTGATAGGCATAAGGGCCAATGTAGAAATCTGCCTTCATGTTGCAACTCCGTGTTGGGGGCACTTAGATTTATAGCTGTGATTTGGACCAGTCCCTAATCAGTTCCTAGACAGCACTTTTTCATCAGCTGTTTTGACAGCACCAGGAAGGTCAGGGCTGTAAATCCTTCCTTTCTGGGTGTGGGGAGCCAAGGCAGGCTGTGCCTCCCCCATGTTAGCAGCAGAGCTGGGGACAGAGGCCGGGCCTCCTGGTGTGGAGGCCAACCCCCCTCCTGGCCTCCCCAGGGCACTGTGCCCCTGCCACCCCCTCGCAGGAGCTCAGCTGTGGAGGATGCAAGCTTGTGTGAGGGCACTAATAAAGTGCACTGCATGCTTTGCAGAGCTGGCTGGGTCAGCTCGGAGCAGGAGGCCAGCCTGGGACATCAGCACAATCCTCCCTTACCCAACATACCTCCCCTCCCGTTCTTGCTCCTTCCCATATTCCCTCTTTTCCTCCCCAGAAAAATGCTGTGCAAACCAAACGAAGTTGTCCTTTGCAGGATGAAAATCAGCAGAGGGGATGCTGTTGTTGGCGTGCAAGGAAAGAGCTCCTCAGCAAGGTGCCCCAAAGCTAGACTTTAACTGCTATATTTAGCCATCTACATAAGCCACCCCATTTTCAGCACCATGGATATTTTTTTTCTAACTTTACACAAGCTTAGCTAACACCGTGTAGGTGGTTCTGAGCTGCAGAGTGCTCCGGTTTGGACACAGTCCAAAAAAGACACTAAGCAGTGACTTTCACTCCTGGGCCACCTCTGGGCTTCTTCCCCTTCCACCAAATGCTGCAGAGCCTCCAGAAGCAACCTCTGCTCCTCACGGCTCCTGAAGTCCCCCTGGTCCTTCTCATCTCCTGCAGCTGCTGGGAGCCACCCACTCCTCTCCACAGGCTCACAGCATGGCTGAGGTTGGAGGGGACCTCTGGAGATCCTTTGGTCCAACCCCCCTGCTCGAGCCAGGACACCGAGGACAGGCTGCCCAGGACCACATTGCCTCACATCCTTGCACATGCTCATGACACGGAGCGGGATTTGCCTTCCTCCTCCAAAAGGGACGCCCAAATCCTCCTTCTTCGCCTCTCTGAAGCCCTTGCAGGACTGAAAGGTCAGCAGGAAAGTTTGGTGCCACATCAGAAATGCCTGATGTGCTCATGGCCAGTGGTGGTTGACAATTACTTCTGCCTGACTTTTTTGGTCCGGACTGCTGTCTGCTTCTCTCTGGGGAGAGCTCGTGTGATGGCGATTTGATTCACTGTGCTCTGTGCTGGTAGCCTCCGCTTGCCCAGCAAATGCAGGAAGTGCAATAAAAAACCCAATCCGCTCGTGTGAAATGATATACGCACATCTGTTTAGATTATGATATTGCAAGCCTTTAAGCACTGCTGCCGAATGAGGATGGGGCAAAAATATATGGCTCAGATACCGAATGTTTCAAATAATGCACAATTTGCATTCCCAAATTAAATGCTAACGTAGTCTCTTGCTACCAGAGGTGGCAAACCAGCCTGGCTGGACTTTGTAACATCTTCATGGCAGTATGGTACAATTCTACCTAGCTTATAAACAAAGAAATTAGTATTTGATGTAACAACAATATTTGTCTATCGCATTCAGCATTATGAAATGTATCAGTCAAGGAGAGTTCCCACAGAACAGCTCAGCACTTAGCTCAGTGCAAAAGCTGTGGGAGGGTATGAATTATTATGAGTATTTTTAATCAAGTAGCAGATACAGTTGGTGCAGTCAGGGTTTTCAGAGAAGCTCAAGCTCCTGATAAATATGTCACAATCAGTGATGACTTTGCCAAGTCCTTTAATATCCAATAGTCCCAGTCACTGCCGCCTGACTCCTGCAAAATGTGGGAAGGAAGAGCAAATGCCAGTAAAATTGCTTTGTCTCTTTCAAACCGGGACTTAATCTGCCTCAAGGGTAAATGCATGAAGTCTCATCACCCTCTGGAGGATGCAGAATAGGTTCTTTGTTTACTTTGTTCCTATCCAGAGGTTTTACCCCTGTAAAAGGCTGCTCCTATCCTATTTCCTGAAATGATTTAGAAGACACCCACCCTGGGTTGCAATGCCCGTGTCCGCCCATGATAAAGTTTGCAGCTTCTCAGCCTCGCTGGCATAACCTTTTGCCACTTTACCAGGTCTGCATAGCATCCCCAGCACTTTCAGCTTCAGCAACACCAGTATATCATTACATTTCTTTGAATTTACCTGACAAGGACAAAGTGAAGCACCCAGAAGGTTGCTGAGCCCCACAGCCTCACAAGGTGACCACCAGGAAAGTGGAGAGGGAGGGTGGCTGGAAGGACACAGCAGTGCCCACGAACCTCCTTGGCCATTGAAATATTCAGAAATGGATTTTGCTGGAATATACAAATTGAGACTTTTTCTTCAATGCAAAATCTGAAATTGCTGTGAGAGATTTTGTGGGGGGCTTGGCTCAGGGCAGTTTTCCAGATCACTAATACAGTTATCTCTGAGAAGTTTTGCAACACATGTTTTTTATCTGGCTAATGACCACTTCTTGGTCTCTGAAATCATGGGAAAAGGTTTTTGATTTTTACAATATTTCTTTTTTCTTTCTTTGTTCCTGCCTTTCCAGATATCTGCTATCACACTACAGATGAGCAGCAATCTCTATGGGCTGTGGAAGTAATGCAGGACTTGAGGAAGGGGGATAAGGCTTTAGAAGTCAAATGATCAGTTTGGGAGATCACCTGGGGAATATATAAAAAATCAGCTTAGTTTTGTCAAATATTACTTTTAAACGAAATGTAGGGGAGGAAGAGACTGAGGGAACCTCCTCCTACAAGGCGTTACAAATCTGAGCTAGAGAATGACTGTTCAGTGAAACACATAGTAAATAAAATGCAAATCCTAAAACATGAAAAAAAAATGTTGGTGTTGCCTCAAGACTGAGAAAGGTTGGCATGTGAGGAGCAGCAAAATCCCAGGAGTTATTTTCAGGCCAGGTGAACCTCAGGGCATGGGTAATCTGGGAAGAATGGTGCCACAACCCAGTCTGCCAGCTTGCTGCTCTCCCAAAGCCCGACCAGCTTTCAAAATAATATTTTAAGTCTCTCTTTTCAGCTTTTTTTATCTGCAGCTGCAATGAGCAATCCTGAAATGACTGAGTTTTCCCTTCAAAACCATCTGTTCAGGGCACTGAACTAATCCTCTTCCAGGGGCACCACAGCCTGGACCCCTCAAACACCACTGTCACCAGGCTCTCCAGCACCGTGGGTGCAGGATTAGTCCTACAACGTGACCTCTGCCAGCGCCCTCTGCTCAGCACGCTCCAGGCTGATTTTCCACGGCCAGCAATGTCTTCAAGAGGAATTTCCTTTGACGCTTCCACTGGGGAAGAAAGCATTGTCAAGAGGGCTTTAAAAAAGCAAAAGCGCTGCTGGCTGATGCATTTGTAGGAATCCCAGTGCACAGGGGACACCACAGCTGCCAGAAAAAGCGAGCTGCCAAATCGGGATGCTTGCCTCCCAGGGTGGGCTGGAGGCATTCAGGATGGGGATTCATGGCCTGGCAGAGGAGGGCTTAGGGCATTCAATTGCACCATGACGAGGAGAGATGGTGGGGGGAGCATAGTGATTTTGTGGGATTGGGGCTACGGGGTCAGCACCTCGGCCGCATGGGGCTGGGAGGGGAAAACTCGCTGAGAAGAAGCTGAGGCGGGAGAGGAGAAAAGAGCAATGTGTGCTAAACAGGAGCTCAAAGTGCAAAAGTAAGACAAGGAAATATTTTATATCTTTTATTAACCCACCTGAAACAGCAGGACAGAGAACACTATTGAGAAATAGCCGCGCTGGGAAAATCTGCAGACTTTTCCTTCTGGCACAACTCCACCGGTGGCAGCCATGCAGATGAATTAATGGCTCTGGTATCTAACCCCGGCCGTTGCTGTAGCGATTCGGAAAACAAAACTCCAGGTGTCCTGGCTGCCTCGCAGAGGTGCCGTGACCCACAGCATGCTGCACCCGGCTCGCTCTTGCTTTTAAGGGAAAAAGGGTCAGCAGCCAGGCCATAGCAGCACTCACCTGGTGGTAGCAGCTCTCTGGAGAGGTTACCGGTGACGGGAGCATTGGTGGTGGGTTTGGGAGAGGAAGTCAGACCCTCCTGGCCCCGGTTTCCCCATCCCTGCCTGTTCTCACCAAGGCTGCCGCAGCGGAGTGCAGTGGTTCACAGTGTAAAGGGCGGCTTTTCATAGGAAAAGGTCTTTGGGATGTATAGCAGAGGTGAATGAGCCCATCTCTTGGGGAGTGAGTGCAGCCCCCGAGGTCACTCCCGCCCTCGTCACGGCTGGGCTCGTGGCGGTGACCGGCCCCGTTCCCGTGTCACGCAGCGCCTATAACTCACGGAAATAAAGCACGCCCAACACCCCTCCGAGACAAGTATTCTATATGAAAATTTGGTTTATTACTGTCAGATCCACAAATCTGGATCCGCTGTGTAATTCTACCAGTGTCCATCAGTCAGACAGACACGTTTAATGAGAATGAGGATTTATACCGCTACTTCCCATATCGGCTGCTGCCGAAGTGCAATTGACAGTCAGAATCTTCTGTTGCCAAGAAAATTGTCCCTGAAAGAGCGCCCACACCTTGATATTTTGGGAGAGCAAAGCCACAGATAGAGGTGTGCCTCTTTGGTGGATGCAGCTCTCCCGTGCTGGATCCAGAGCGAGGGTATTTGTTCTGCGTAGGCAGGCGGGGATACGCAGGCAGGCAGCGGAATAGATGGAAATGTATAATGGATGATCTCGCTCGATGCTTGGGAATGCATATTCCCTGGTCTTCTCAGGAAGCAACATGTTTGATTTCCTCCAGCTATTTTTTTTTAAAGTGCTGTGTTGCGAATATTGACACGTTTAGATGCATTTGCATCAGCTGTAGCTGCGGGGGCAGGGGAGGCTTCTCAAAATGCACGTGGGAGTCAGGTGCCTGGATCTCATAACAGTAACACCGCTGAAAATCCCCTTTTCCCTCCATCCTTCCCCGCCCTTTCTCCACAAATCTTTGCCACCCTCCTGGCTGCTACACAGAAGTCAGTGAGTGTAAGAAGGAAGAGGCGCGATGTTATTTCAGGACCTGGAAAGGTCTCTGTAGCGCAGCTCTCTCTCTGCACGGTGTGTTCTTATCACACTTTGCATTAAATTCACTCCCCTTGGGATTGTCCCACCATTACTCTAAAGCCTTCAGCTCCATATCCTTCAGCCCCATGCGACGGCATATTCACATGTGTGACTTCCAGCTGCGACCAGGATAACCACCTTCATGCCTTGGTTACACGGCATACACACGCAATGGCAGTGTGCACTTCCCTGAACAAAGAGGGAGTTTGCGTTTCAGCAGAGAAAGTGTTTGGGGATGACTATGCCTTTGTATTAAATTCTGCCTCCCTTCTGATGAAACCAGGCACCTTGAGCCTCTCAAGAATCAAAAATAAAAAGGGGGCTGGAAGCCTTCCTTTTGAAATCATCCTAGTTGCACATTTTGCTCAGTGTCTGAATTTAGTAACAGTTTCTCCGGAGTACAGAAATTTTGGTTGCCTGGATTTTGAGCGAGACGAGAGACTGAGAAAACAACCTTCCCGTCCAAAGTCAGTTTGGGCCAGGATCATATTCTTTCTGCTGACAGACAGGTTTCCTGGCTTTGAACAAGGCGCTTTGCATATACATATATTCTTCCTGCTTTATGAAGGAGCGGAGGTCACAGGGAACCAAAACATATATATATATATAATGCATTTGATAACACCTGTCAACACTTACAGTTTAGTCTGATGCTGAGACAGATTATATGTGTGTTACCGGAAACAAGCAACCAAACAAACACATATATGTCCCCTACAAAGAAAATGCCATTTTTGCAGCTCATCAGGTATGCCTTGTGGGTGGGAACTACCCTGGACCATCTTCTGCAGTCAGCTGTCTCTGACAACTCGGTGCTGGTGGTTCTAGGACAATGTCACTGCTGAAATGCTGAAATGGCAAAAGCCCAGCCTTGAAAGTACTGAGCATCCTCATTTCCCTTTGATTTAAATGGGAGATGAAGGCACACAGCACCTTCCAGGATCTGGCCCTGTATCAGCAGATATTGGCTGATCTTCTCTGACTAGCTGTCAGGACTGTCTTTTTATTCTTTTTTTTAGGACTGTCTTTTTATTCTTTTTTTTTTTTTTTTTTTCGAGGCAGGGATTTGTCTATGTTTTCAATTTTGCAAAGGCAAACTAAGGCAAAAGCTATTTTTCTGAAGACAGAGAAGAGAAACTGCAATTCCCTTTCCATCTGTGTTTTCAGTGTTTGCAGCTCTAAGGGTCCATACTAAGTGACCAGAAAGAAATTGGGATGCTATTCTAACAGTGGAGCAAATTATTCATCACAAACAGAGCTAATCGAGGCTGCAGGGCTGCAATCATTTATTACAGCTGGGCATTGGAGGAGAATAAAATGTTTCTTTTACACAACTGCTAGCCCCAAAATTAAGGAAGCGGGGAAAGTACAAGCACTGACCGCTTGTCTCCGGAAAACAGGTTCAGTGGAAGGGGAAAACTCCTGGTCTCTACCACGGGCAGCTGATGAGAGCCCACTTTATAGCCCAGCAAGCCCCCTGCCTAGTTCTTACTATGAACAGCTTTAAAGTTTACCTCTGTGATCCTGGCTGAGTTTTGTCTGCAGACAAACAGAAATCAGATGCGAATCCGAGGTAGGCATAAAGAAGGTGATGCTGCAGCATCTCCAAATCGTTAAAGCATCGGGCTCCGATATGTGAAGTTGCCAGGGGTACGCCAGCACTTTTCAAACCTGTGAGTTGCTGTAGTTGGACGGTAGAGCCTGGTTGCATTGCCTTCCCCTGAGAAATTCCCTGAGACAGGAAGGCGGCTGAACCACAGTTGTTATAACTTTGATATCCGAATGAATATCTGCTAGCCTCAGGCAACTGGGCTTCTGTTAATTTTGACCAGGGAGCATGATGCACTGTGGCAAGCCGTGTCACTTAGGATTGTGTCTGCTTAGACGTGATGCCTCTGAGTAATGTAATTTATATTTCATGCACAATTGAAGCAGCTAATGGTATAATTCTCCAAGGGGGAAACAAGTTGTTACAGCATTAATTACATTGCAGTTGCCTTCTCCCCCACCCCTCCAGCCCCCGCTCTGCGCAGAGTGCTTTGGAGTCGTGGGCTCAGCAACAGCAGATCCAGAGTCACAGAAAAGGGTTTCTGCCTGTGTAGCAAAGGGCTGGGCTCGAGCTCCTGGTCCTGACGGTCTCTTCCGAGGGCTGCTTGAGCACCCTGCTGCCTGGCCCCGGCTGCTGGCTTGTGAGGGCTGGGTGCCTCTCGTGTGTGCAGCCAGAAACTGCAGCTCGGCATGGAGGCGCGGGCAAGCAGCCAGATGCACAGAAACGGCGCTGGAGGAGGTGAGAGAGGATGCTCGCACTGGCTGCCCCGCGAGGTGCCCAGCACGTGAATCCCCAGGGGGGTTGAAGGCCGGGGGTAAAGCGCTTGGTGCAGCCGGAGGGAGCACGCACGGAGGGGACAGCTGAGCCTGGGGTGGGCAGAGCAGTTTGGGAGCTGCTGGCCATGTGCGGCTCACAGTTGCAGCGGGTGCTTGTTTTTCCAACTTGCCTACAGCATCAAAAACCGCCGAGCGAGCAGCTGAGCAGGGAAGAGGTGTAAAAATAGAGCCAGAGCTGCATACCAAGATGTTCCCGGGTTGGTTGTAACCCAAGCATGCTCCGCCATCAGAAAAAGGGGAGGGAAGGGGAAAGGGAAGGGCAGAAATTACAAAATTGAGGCTGCTATGAAAAGCACTGAATTAAAAATAAAACCGTACGTGTGTGTCTTGGCCCAGCAGCACGTCTGGGACGGAGTGTGGTGCGCTGTGCTGCCAAGAGCGAGGCCGGGATCAAGAGGAGCATCTGTATTCACATTTCCCACATCTGTACTGGCGTTTCCCACACTGTCAGGAGGCTGGCAGCGTTGTGCCGATGACAGCTCTAATCGGGAGGAGGAGGAGGGCAGTGTGACGGGTGGTGGAGGGAGGTGGCCTTTGCTGGCACTGAGAGCACTACCCACATCAGCAAGCATCACAGGCACCAAGAACTAGCGACTGTACGGTGAAAAATTAGTGACCCAGATCTGAGAGCTACAAAATCCCAGGAAGGATGCTAAGGAACATTTGTGCTCCCCGTGCTCAGACACCAGTTTTGTGCAATTGTTTCTTTCAAACTAAAAAGGAACTGAGTGCAGACCCATATGGAAAATGATGCTGTGCATCCATGCAGACATATTCCAGGCATACCATGGGACATAAGATCTGAGGGAGGGAGAACTGGAAAATTATTTATGCGTGGTGAAATGCAGCATGCAGGCAGCCAAGATTACTCAGTGCAGCTGAAGTTCAAACTGGAACATGGCTTTGGCAGGAAAAAAGTATTAAGAAATTGTTTCTGAAATTTCATTAATATCTAGCTGGTTCATCTTGACGCTTCCAAAAGGAAATATTTCTATGGGGAAGAGAAATTCAAGTTCTGTTTGCTAGGAGACTCAAGCACCATTTTCCAAGGAGAGGAGCACACACACACTTATATATAATGTGCCCTCAAAGTGGTTAAATACAAAACACTGATTAAATAATGTTAGCATATTAGCTATTCATTGATGCGGGGACTCCACCTTCCCAAGGGGATGTCCTCCCCTTGAGACTGTGGTGTCCCTTGTACTCTGACTGCAGGGATGCCAAGTCACATCGAGGGGACACCATCACACAGCATCCCCTGGGATGTGCTGCTGGGCTAATAGCTGGACACTGTCCAGCAGCATGAAAAGCTCTGCCTCAGCCTCCTTCTGCAGCAAAAGCACAATTGAACTCCACTCTAATATTTGTTGTTTTATGCCTTCAGCCATCATTTTTAGTTCCTGGGGTGTCTTTGCACCTCTCTGGTGACAGCAGTAGAGATGTGTCTTTAGTTCTTTTGTGAATCCGGGTCTGGATTCCTTGTCTAAGGAACTGGACCCATTTTTTCTTGTTCAACACATAAACCTGAAAAACACAACAAACTAGACGGGATCTGAAATAGGTGTACCTTGGGGGGGCGGGTAAATCGCTATGGTTGATTGCAGCAATTTCATGGCACCACTGGAGTGGAGAGAGATGCATGCTTGCTTCAGCTGTGCTTGGGGCCGGCTAGATGCAAGCCATGTCCATCCTGCGAGCCAGAAAGACACGAGGCAGCCCCGGCCCTGCTCCAGGCTCACGGGGGACCTGGCTGCTGCAGCGGTGCCTGAGCCAGCTCCCAGCATCCAGCCAGCAAGCCTGGCTCTGGCTGCAGCCGCTCGTGGCTCCAGCACCCCCACAAAACGCTGATCGCCCTACTACACTCACTGCTGAGTAACAGTTGCAGCAGAAGCCAAGATTTGGGGTCCTCTGTCTGTTCCAAAATTCTTTTTCTTTTTAATTCCAATACAAATGATTCACACCAAGGTTAGGGAGCCTTCCGCAGCTCATCACCTTTGGAAACCAGGCTAGTGATGTGGGGAACCTCTGCGTGGTCTGAGGTTGCTGGCTTTAAGCGTTAGGGTTTTTTTAAGGTTTTAGTTTAAAATCAAAGCTGAAAGCACAGTTTACAGCTGGAGATTAATTTCTGCTTAATCTCCGCTTGCAAGAAATGTGTGTCATTGTTTTTTTCCTTAAGCAGTAAGTTAATTAAAGGAAGAACAAGGCAGATTTGCCATTCTGGGAGCTGTTGCTATATACCTGGGCTTCCACAGAGAAAGCTGGGTATTGCTATGAGACTGTTCCGGAAGAAATGTTTGAGGGATGTCAGAAATATGCTTTTACCAGTGAACAGGCAGAAGCCATGCTTTCAGACAAGAATATTTACCAGCATTACCATACATGTTGCTGCTATGTCCAGTATGTAATAACACAATCCATTTCAACACCCTACTGCTCTGCAGTAGAGAGAAATGTCTCCATTTGGAAGAAAGAGGATGCATTAACATCTAGATTGTAATCCATACATAATAGGCATATTTATGGCTCCCTCAGTATATCCACGGACCTGGATCAGGGCTGGATTCAGCATTACCTTCAGGTCCCCCAAAATTCAGAGGTGTTTGGTTCCAGGATTTCTAGGGCTCCATTTTTCAAATTTCATGTGCTGATCTCAGCCAGGCCTCTGCAACATACTTTTGATGCTGTGAGCATAGAATCATAGAATCATAAAAAAATTAAGGTTGGAAAAGACCCCCAAGATCATCTAGCCCAACCATCCCCCTACCACCAATGTCACCCACTAAACCATGTCCCTAAGCACCACATCCAGCCTTTCCTTGAACACCCCCAGGAACGGTGACTCAACCGCTTCCCTGGGCAACCCATTCCAATGCCTGACCACTCTTTCTGAGAAGAAATGTTTCCTAATTTCCAGCCTGAACCTGCCCTGGTGCAACTTGAGGCCATTCCCTCTAGTCGAAACACCTCACAAGAGCACCCTTTCCTCTCCTGGGACATTTATTCCTGGCAGGAAACGTAGGTCCCACAGCCTGAGGCCCAACCACACCCCAATGTTTCTATTTCCCCTCACTTTTACACTCAGACCCTCACGACGGAGGGTGGGGGCCACCATCCCCCCTGCTTTGTTGCCCTCCCTGCAGGCTGTGACCATGCAGACTCGTCCATGACCAGCCAGCAAGCCGAGCAAGCTGCACTTGCAGGAAGCACTCCAGGAGGAAGGAACAGGTGCCTGCATTGGTCCTCACCCATGTGAGGCCCAGCCCAGTCTGCATAACTATTTTTGCATGTGGCAGCTGCAGGTTCCGCACCAGGTAAAGGTGTCCCAGCCCCTCCAGCAATGGGGAGCCCCTTGCACCGGCTCCACCTCTCTTCTGGCGCTGCCAGCCTGCAGCTGGAGGGGGGCCAGGAGCACACGGAGACTTCTGCTCATGTCTGGGGAGGCTGGGAAAAGCAGCAGGAAACTGCCAGCATTAACTCAGGAAGCTCCCAAGTGCCAGCTTTGCTGCCCTGCTCTGCAAAGCAGCGGGGTTTGGATAAGCTTTGATGAAGCATCCAAATTCTCTTTTAATTTCAGCCTTTTCTCCCTTTTGGCTCCACACCAACCTGGCAAGACACGCAGCAGGGGGAATGGAAAAGAAAGCCTGAGTGTGCCTGGTGAAGAGAAACCTTACACTTTTACACATGCTGAAAGGATTTTTGCCCCAGTCTTGGGCCCTGTTGTGAAACATCCACCCATACCTGAAAATGCTCCCTAGAAAATATATGGTAACAGATTCATGTTTAACCGAAAAAAATAAAATAAAATAAAATAAAAAATCCACCTAGGCTTTCTCTCACATTTAAACAGGTTTTGTTTTTCTTGCAAGTGCATCCCCCAAGGGATGGGGATGGACCCCCATCTTCCCTTGATGCTCTATCTTTGGTTTCTTTTGGTTAGACTGATGTGGAAAAGGAAGGAGCTAATAAAGGTTTGCTTCATGTCCTGGTGCAAGGTGGGACTGTGGCAAAACACCCAGTAAATCAAGGAGTGCCCCAGCTTGGCCATCACAAGAGTGAAGGCTGGGGGGAAATGGCCTTTGGTGGTTACTGGATGTGGATTTGTCAGGCACGTGGGAGAAGCATTTAGCCCTCAGGTCCACTCTGTGCCTACCTGTACCGATCCATAACAGTGCTAAACACTTAGCTGGCTTGCAAGTAAAGCCTATTCATCAAGAAGTACCCTAAAACCACATGGTCATCTCACAGGAAAGACCGCAGCTCTAAGATGGTCTTTCTCATCTCTTTTAATCCTTGCTAGATATATGAGCACCTTTCTTGTGGCTCAGACAAGAATTAGGCTTTGGATCGGTTACCCATAGGCCTGCCACTGACATACAGCCTGCTGCTAGGGCAAAGACCTCAGCAGAGGAAGGAACGAATGCAGAGGTTTCCTGCCCACTGGCCAGCGCTTGTCGATGTACATGTGCCAGCAGAGCACCAGCCAGCTCAGATTTAAGCACCACGAGCCATGTGGATGTGGTGCCACCTAACCCCGAGCACGTGCAAGGGGGAGCAGGGCACAGGCCACGCTTAGGGACACCCCTGCAGACCTCAGAGATGTTCTGGGGAAAGAGCAGGGCTCCCAGCAGGCAGTCAGATCGACAGCTCACTGTTACCTTTCTTTGGAAAGGGAGATATGCAAGTGCCCAAAAATCCCACCCGTGCACCAAAACTGATCTGATCTGAGTCCGCTTTATACAATAATCACCTTGCAATGCACAACAAAAGAAGAAACCCTCGTTTCTGCACAAGCAGAAGGCAATCCTTCCAGATTTAATGCAGCAGCCATCTGTAATGACACACACAGTTCATCACAGACACAGGTAGCAGGGCACTTCGCTCTCGTTCTTATGAATATAATGCCCGCAGCAGCACAACACAGCGACATTTTTAGAGCAAATAGTTTTAGTTTCATCACCCTGTTATTTTTAATCATTTTTAATCTGTTTTTTAGCATTCTACTTCTTACCCATTTCGCTTCAAAACAAGAGAAAAAGTATTTGGCATCTAATAGCGCTGTTTTTAATGGCTTGAAAAATAATGAAGGAACATTAAGCAGTTCCCAAGTCTTCCGGAGCATTGGTATTTTTAAAGATGAGATTGATCAAAGAGGCTGTGAACTCTAATGGAGATTGATTGGCTCAGCACTGTAACGCCAGCACGGAGGCTGGTTCAGCTCAGATCCCAGCCTCTGCCTTTTATCTGCTATGCACTGAAATGGCCAAAGCCTCTTGCTGAAGCAAGACCCTGCTAGTGCTAAAAACCCTGCCTTTCTTATAAAGGTCCAGGGACGGGGTGTTTGTCTTTGTATCAGCTGATTGTTTCTGCCAAGGCTTTGCTGCAAGCAGAGCACAAAACAACCCTCTCCCCTGGGCTGCTCTCACCTCTGAGCTATCCCAGCCCGAGACCATGCTGTGCCTGCACTGCAAAGCCGGCAGCTCAGTGGCGTGCAAGGAAGGCAGCAGAGATTTCAGTCCACTTATTGCTACATGAAGCTCACGCCTGCTTCTGCTGTGAGTCTGTGTAGTGAGGACGGCCAGGACCCCCAGGGTAGGCAGCGCGGACCGTGGGTGGGAGGGCTCTGCTCTGCTGCCAGCACCCTGCTGCCGTATCTCCGGCCAGGGACCATGCACACAGCTGGAGATGGAGGGATGCCCGGGCTTTCTGCACTTTCTGGCTGCTCCACTCAGTTCCTGGAAGGAGCAAAAGCACTCTAAAGGAATCTTTTTGTTTTCTTTTTTTTTTTTTTTTTTTTATTACTGTTATTTTTGGTGAGGGGGACCTACCAGTTTTACAGCAGCCTGTAAATCCTGTGGTACAGGAACGGACTTGATCTTGGGCACCTCAAATTTGCCAGAGCTAAAGGCATGAGCCTCATCTGCTAAATGAGGTGCCAACCAGCCACTCCCTAATTCCAGGCAGTGCTGGGACTTTGACAGAGACAATTACTTTGGCAGGAGACCCAGCTCTGCATCCCCTGCTTCTTTAAAAGCCTCTCCAGTATAATTCCTTGTGGCAGTGCTGTTGCTGTCTCCTCCCTGGGTGAACCTAGCTGAGCTTTTGTTTGTGCAGCGGGATAACAAAATTTAGGATGGTAAGGCAAGGAAGGGACTGGCAGAAAGAGATTGATTTGGTGGGATAGTTGCTGGGAGCAGCTCGTTAGGTGGTGGGAGATGAGCAGATGCCTGCCAGCAGCTTGCATGTGCTCTCTGCAATGGGAGCCTGGGCCAGAGGGCTTGAAAAGTCTATAGGGGAAGCCCAACGATGGGCTGAAATGCAGGATGCTGGGAGTTGCCAACAGCCCCAGCTCAGCTGCAGGCAATTCTGTGGAATATTGACACCCAGCCTTGATATCCAAAGGGCTTCTCCACCTGCCAAGGAGGGCTCTATGGAAAAATGCTCTCCAGATCTTGTCTGCTGGCAAAGCATCAGCACAGGAGCAGAGCTGCAAAGCCTCCCTGGGCAGAGGGAGCCTTGCTCAGCTAGCAGCACTTGCCACCCAGCAGAGCTGTCCCTCCTGGGGACACGTCTGGGGCTGAAGCACACAGCGATGGGGGGAACCAGGAGAAAGGAACCGGTCCCTGGGCACAGCTCTCACACACCATCCCCTGGTGATGCCCTGCTCCTTCATATATCCCCCGAGTCTGCAGACCTTGTCAGGGGATAGCCTTTATGCCTTAGATTTAAGACAATTTAGTGACTATAAATATTGTGCTTCGAATAAAAGAGTTGTGAATACCAGATGAGTCCTTTTATTGTCAAATGTCATATTTAAATGCTTTAACCCTCAGTGTCCCGAGCGCGGCACCAGCAGAGAAGAGCACGCAGTCCCTGTGGCCAGCAGAACGTCGTGGGCAGTGGGCAGGTGCTGTTGCACAGGACAGAGCCCTGCCTGCCCCACCATCTCACCACACCGACACCACAGTGCCCACTAATTACAGCAATGATGATACAGCCGGAGCTGCCCGCCTAATTAAGCCACAGCAGAGAACTCTTCAGCTTCTCCGCTCCTGCTCCTTCATTTTGCGTTAGTACCTTGTTATCACAACGGTAGCACTTTATAAACAAGCAAGGTAGGCACAGATTAGTGTGCCTTTTATTTGTGCCATCATTATCTTTCATTTTGGAGCCTAGTATTTATTTGTGCTCTGCTTTTATAACTCCTGCTTTTTTTCTTCCCTGACTGGTTTAAGAGTGCATAAAGTGAGATTTAATGCACCTGAAACATTACAATTAGCCCCATCATGCTAATAACTTAAAGGAAACAAATAAATATTAGCAACTGTCACACTTGGGAAATTCCCCTGTGCTGCAGGAAGAAGGCCTGCTTGTCAGGGCACATTGATTTTTTTTTTCTGACTCCATCCACGCAGGATTCAAGGACAGGACAAAACACTATTAAGTCAGCAAGCAGAATGCAGTAAATAATGAGGGAGCTGGAGTGGTCTGAGCTCTGTTCTGGCTGCTTCCAGATATAAATTTTGTTGAGCTATGCGTCTCAGCACCACAGTGACACTGGCCGTGGGACGTGAGGGAAACCCAGGCAGGTAGCACGTGTTGGAAAAGCCTTTCAGGACTCAAGAACTTTTGTATATTGCTTTCAGTCAGGAGGCCAAAATCAGCTCCTTTCCCCCTCCACAGGAAACCCTACTGCTAGAGACCTGCATTTCCATGCCTCGGAGCTGCCAGCAAGCCCAGCCCCAGGCTGGGATGGGGACAAGAGAGCAGTGCCCTTGCACTCTGCCAGGTGATGTCCTGAGTGCAGGGGATGCTGCGCTCCAAAAGCTGTGCTCCTGCCAGCAGGGTTTGCTGGTAGAAGCTGCGTCAAAGCAATTTGCTGTCGGAGTATTGCTGATACACCTCTGCTGGCAAAGCGCTTTTCCTGATGTGAGGATGCTCTCTGGCCTCAGGCTTGTTTGTGAAGGAAGGAGAGGGGAGAGCCCAACAGATAAAAGCTTTCCACGGAGCAGCAGGAGGGAGAAGGCAACCCATTAGCTTCTCCGCTCCTTTGTTTGCCTTTATCGTCTCCAGCCCTCCGTGTACTACAGCGCACGAGCTTCCCCCAGAGCGCAGGGGAGCTAATCACGTATGTAACACGCTCTGTGCAATCAAGCATTTGCAGGGCCAGGGTCCTGGTTAAGTGACAGAGGGAAGATGGAGAAGAAAAGGAGGCCCCTGCTGAAGGCTCACCCCTGGGCTGATGACTCTGCTGCTTCTCACGTTTGGCCCATGCAGAGCTGCAGCACTGGCATCCCTTCAGGAGGTCGCCTCAGTGCATCCCTGCAGAGCACCACACATTGCTTGTGGCTCCTGATCACCAGTTCTGGTGATTTAATCGTCTGCCTTCTACTTTGTGGTGTTTTTCTTCAAGACACATGCACGTGCAGTAAGAACCTCGGCTTTCCTTGTCTGGAAATCTTCCTCGCCTTTGTTTTACAAAGAAAACCCTGAAAGGGTTAAATTCCCATAGGCCAGAAACCAAAGGGTGCCAAACAACTGGCAATCGCAGAAAGCACCTTTTCAGAAGAGTCTCATGGTGAGTTAGCTGATTTGTGATTTGGGGCACTGATGTACGACTCTCGAGCTTTGGGACAGATCAGTGACATTGCAAGGATATACTGTCTAATACATTTGAAAGAAAGCCACGTTTATTCACATTAAAAACATAAAGAAGGGAGACTCTGGAAGTAAATTAGAAAAATGTGATCTCGATTTACATTAGATCTGGGAAACAGGGAGAGTTGCTGGCCTGGTAGTTTCATTTCCTTTTGTTTTGTGGAATTCTCTCCAAATCTTCCTGCTGAATGCTTGGCATTTTTGAAAGCTAGTCACTAACTAAGTACCTGGGGTGAGGTGCAACAGGGATGCCCTACGTGTCCTATACTTTGAAAGTGAGGTTGTATAGATCAAATCCCAACTCATCTACTCCAGTGTACTGCAGCCAAAAATATATATATATATATTTTCAGGATTCCTCCTTAATGTTTCGAGTGATAAAGAAGGAGCAGCAACAAGCTAAAAGAAAGACCAAAAGAACATACAATGCAGAATAACCTACCTCGTAAATTGGCCATGACAAGCCTTGATATGACCACTTCAGATGTGTTAAAGTGAAGCTGGGGGGCTTCTAACCCCACAGCTTCTCATCTCCCACGCTCATCTTGTACCCAGTGGTCAAGAAGGATCTCATCACAGGGCACTGCTGAGGTCTTCCCCACGGTGCCGATGGTGACAAGCTCTCACTTGCCCAGGCAGATCACCCAGGCAGCGATGAGTTTGGTGGCACGTGTCATGCTTGGCAGGGGATGGATGCATGCTGAAGAGGAATTCAGCCATCTCTGCTGGCACTGACTTGGACAGGCTACACTTTCTCCAGTGCTGTCTTGAGGCAAGCTTGCCTTTACCCATTTTGCTCTCAGAAATGCAAAAGAAATGACTGCCAAGTCCCTTCAGCACCTCAGTTTTCAGTGGGGTAATTATTAAACTGCACTGCGGAAAGTATAGTGATGATTCTCGTGACCTGGTGATTTTCTGCTCTAGTGAAAGGGGCATGTTGTGGGGTTCTGGCAGAGGCAGCAATAGGATTAAGGAGCTCCTTGTTTATCCAATTAGAAATCCCTCTACAAGAGAGAGCAGGTAGGAAAGCAGAGAGCATCCAGAGCAGGTTCCAAGCAGGAGCAGTGGAGGGATGAAGAAGCAGGCTGCTTTTAAATGGTGCTTGAGCCGCACGTGAGACAGTTTACTTGCTCTTCAGTGGAAGGGCATTGCAGCCTGCATAGGTGTTTTTTGTCAGGAAACATTAGTCACTGAAATCCAGAAATCCCCAGGGGACTTACCGGCTTGAAATGAAACTTTCTGTCAGAAAATAAATAAATAAATAAATAAATAAATAATATTTGTAGCTCTGAGCAGAACCTGAGGATCCTGCCTTAAAACACCTTACAACGTCGCACCGCCAGCGCAGCCCCGTTCCCTCCGCTCCTCCTGGAGCCGTGGCTGCGGGGAAGCCCTCCGCCCGGCTGCTAGCGCTGCCGCACATGCATTTGGGGTTTTAAGCTGTTGCTCACAAACAAAAGTGCTCAGATGAAAAATAAACCTCTTAAAAATCCCAGCCTATTCACTCCTGGCAGTCTGGTATTCCTTCAAACTGTCAGACTTAGCAGATTGTTTACTGGAAACGGTTCAATTGGCAGGACCTTCTGCTGTGCAGATGAAATTTTAAAATCCCGTTTCTTGTTGCGCTCAGAGTCTCTCTTTCCACTACATGGCTTCACAGAATTATTATTCACTTGTTTCCCATTGAATCAGAAAATACCCTCTCTCTTTCATTTCTGTGGTAAAGATGTGCGAGGGATATTAACCCTCGTGCTTCAGGACACGAGCCAACAGCTTGGTGCTTGGGCTTGAGGGAAAACTTCCCCCTGTGGGTACAGTAATGCATAATGGTCAATTATCCCCAAAGTGTCCCACCAGCTGGGATGGGCAGCCTCACTCTTTAGTTGGATGGACAAGCAGTGCTCAAGGTACTGCGCTCTCTGCAGCCCGCCCAAGGGCCCCCTTGTCTGGGGAGGGCATAACAAGGCTGTAACAAGGCAAAGCTCCTGCAGCTCCCAGTCTCAAAGATTTTGGCATTTCCCTTCCTGTTTGCAAGGGCAGCAGAAGGAAGAGCCTTAACCTGTTCTGTAAGGTTCCCACTGATGCCTTTGTAGTGCGTCCCATGAGCAGCTGGACTTGTGAGGCTGGGGCTTCCTTCCTTTTTTGGCCTTCCTTTCCTCTTTGGGCCAGATGCCCTGCTCCCTTTGCCGTTTGGTTAGATGAATGCAGCCACGAGCAAAGGCTATTTCAGCCAACTTTATTTGCTGGGGCGTAAGGCGGAAGATTTTGCCGTGGATCCGGGGTACTCCCTGTCCCGTCTCCCCAAGACCTATGTCTGGTCTTAGGTCTCACATCCCACCCTTTGTCTTCTGCACCTTTGGCTGCTTTGTCCTCAAAGGAAAATGCTAAAAGATGCTGCATGCCCCTGCCATAGCGTTAGATGGCACAGGGCTGTACATGTCTTCTGGGCAGGATATCTTCCTCTCAGAGCTCATATCTCGCACTGCTTCCCCCAGGCACTGCTGGCGTCCAGCAGTGCTCTGCGTAGCGGGGGATTTGCCTCCTGAGCAATAGGCGGGCAAGTCTGACCCAAGAAGACATTTCTCTGGGCTCTCTGAACTGATGCACATTTCTTAAAGGCACCAGGATTTTTAGGAAGGTGCCAAAGCTGTCCACTCCCCTGCCACTGTTTGTCCCAGGCACCTCTGGATGTCAGCCTGTTGCTAACACCTTTCTCTGCTGTGATGCTGAACTTTAAATAAGCCACTTTCCAAATGGGGTTACCTCTGTGGCAGTCCCCATGCCTGCACACAGCCCTCCCTTGGCAACTGTAGGATTTCCATGAACACCCGCTGGTCACATCTCACTAACCTGCAGGTTGTCTTCTCCTGTCCTGGTGCCAAAACAAGTCCCTCTAAGGAAACTTTGCTCATGCAGTCAGCGAAATGACCTCCAGAGCTGGCCTGGCATGCCTTTGCCACTTGTTGGGGGATCTTAGGATGGCCCATAGCCATTCTGGCCACAGGTAGAGCAACTTTCTTTATCCTCAGGCAGAATCCTCATCATTAACCCAAACAGAGAGCCTGTTCCCCTCAGTCACAGCTGCATTTCATAACCAGATCATGGTGATCCTTCATGGGCCCATACAGCCTCTGTGTGCTGTATAATTCATACACACACCCCACACAACACACTGCTGTCCTCCTAGCCCTATGGGAAACCTGCCCCAAAGCCAGGCTCTGGATTTGATGACGATTTCTCATGTTAATAAAACTAAAGAGCAGCGGTGCACACATGGAGAATTAAGGTCCGAGGATGGCTGGCTGGCTCCCAGGAAGGCTCCACCAGCACGGTGTAGGCAGGCCTCTTATTCTTGCTCAAGTAGCACAGATATTTCTATAAGCTGTGCTTTGGGGTGGAAATGCTCCGTTAACCAGTAATTTGTATTTCTTCTTGGATACCAGCTGTTCCGATGTTAGCTCGCACACAAAGCGCTCCCCGCTGACTGGAGCATCGCTCCCTTCCCTCTCCATTTGGGCTTCCCCAGGCACTTCTGGGGCAGGAAATCAGCGCTGGCACAGGGTCCTCGCCCTGCCCCTCTCCAGATACAGCCGGGAGGGATACACCCAGCCTGTGCCAAATCCCTGCGCGGTAACTACAAGTGTAGGGTCTCCTCTCTCTTAGCAAGTTGAGTCAATCGGTATCAGCACTCCTGGGTTGTCACAATGCTGGTGTCACCGCCTGATAGATGCTCCTACAGGTCACTGCCATGGGCTTTTGCCTCGGCAGCGTAGGTAGTCCTGTCCCTGGCCACCCCTCCGTGCCTCGGGGGTAGGCTGGACCCGGGCGTCACGCACGATGTCCATCGCGGCCGCTTGTAGGAGAGCTGCCTGGCTCTGAAATAACAGCTGATTCCAGGCTAATAGATTCAGTAATCTGACACCCGGGCTGTAATAATTGTATCTGAACAAGGCAGGCTCCAGCCTCTGCCAGCCTTATTAGAATGAGTGATTGTTTCCATCACGGATGTAGCTCTGGTGCATTCACCTTTCTCAGGCTCCGAAATACAAATTGAGCTTCTGACCTTGGCGGATACGACAGCTGACCTATTTCCTCCGTTTTAAATAAGGAGAAGACAGACTTTGGAGAGAAAGCGCCTGCTTTCTGCAGGCATCCTCCTGCCGAGCTCTGCACTATCGTAAGATCTTAGCTAAATATTTGGCCTGTCGTTATTAGCCAGGATGACGGGCTGCCTAAACCGCCAACCTTCTTGCGTGAGGCACAGAGGCGAAATCCTACCTTCCCACAGGGTTTGGGCTGATTCCTGATTTCTCTCCTCCCAGCACAGCATGGATGTCGAAGGCAGCCCCTTTCCACGGTGGCTGCAGGTCCTGAGGGTGTCTGTACCCCAGTAATGCCTACAGCCCCAACGGGATCAGGGCCCTGTTGTGCAAGGGGGTCTCTGTAAACGCAAAGGCTGCAGCCCCAAGGCTTTCCCCGTAGCTCATTGGGCCAAAGGTTCAGATGGAAAATCGATGTAAAAACTGCCCCCCCAGCCCTCCTTCCTCCATCCATCTCAGCAAGCAATCATAGAGTGCAAAGTGTAGCTCCTGCTCCCAGGTTTTTCCATTCTCATCGCACGCACCCTCCAAACACCCAGGGAAGGCTCAAAGTCGCACTGCTCGAGGCATCCCTGCCACTGTCCCAGCCCTGATGTCAGGCAGCAGAGGGGGCTCGCCCAGGGCTGCAAGCTCCATCCAGCACCGCAACTGCAAGTATAGCTGGGACAGAGACGTAGCCACAGCCCTCCCTTCCCTCCAGCATATTGCTTTTCCTGAGGTTAAATGTCAAACACTTCTGAAACGCTGCCCAGGTCCACAGCACAGAGGTGCTCAGCCCGGCTCCCCTCAGGAGCCCCATTCCTCATTTATGGAGAAGTGCAGCACCACGCCGTCACTCGGGGAGTACATCAGATAATCCTACGGGGGGGTGACATGGGTTTTCTCAGAGCTAACATGCTGATGTGGGAAAGGTAGGATCAGGCACAGCTCTTTGGCTAGTGGGTTGCTCTTCCTGCTCCATCAAAGACGATTTTAAAAGCATCCTGCCCCGGTGGCTGCACAGAAAATTGTGTCTGAGCTCAGCAGCCAACACTGTGAGCTTCCTGTTGGTTCGCCTTGCTGCTCCTTCTGAAGGGAAGAAGGGGGCTGGTTACAGGCCATGGGCAAGTCAGATAGGACCGGGGGTTCACACAAAAAGGGGGAGCCAGGCAGGGCGCGAGAACAGTGGGAAGGAGATTTATGTCTTTTACTGTCCATCTGCAAAGCAAAACAAAAATAGCTGAAACACCGGTTTTCTGCTTTATCGGCTCTGTGAATAAGCATATAAATTTCTATGACATTTCTGGAGGCTTGCTGAAGGGGAAAAAAATTCATCCCTTAGGACCTGGCCAGCAGCAGTGGCAGCATATGGTCTGCTGAAATCAGTGGCTGAGTGCTTTTTGTGTGTGTTAGCATTAAAAAGGTGACTTTGTGAGTAATTTCAGAAGTGGGGAGGGTTTTTCCCTTTTTCCTATTATTTTTTTAATCCTGTCTAAGCTGATGCAGCTGTCATAGCCAATAACTCTTGAGTGAGGGAGCTGTGCCATGTTCTCTGTGTGGGGAAGTATGAAGGGTGCGGGCTTCGTTGCTGGCTCTTGGCTGCCTCACAGGAGCAGATTTGGCCTCTGGAGAGAAGAGGTCTGCTGGCAAACGAGCTCTTCCTGGGAGACATAGGGGAGAAACGCAAGGTCCTGGGGCTGACGAAGAGGGGAGT
Source organism: Cygnus olor (assembly GCF_009769625.2). Classification (NCBI taxonomy): domain Eukaryota; kingdom Metazoa; phylum Chordata; class Aves; order Anseriformes; family Anatidae; genus Cygnus; species Cygnus olor. The sequence continues at coordinate 119,104,198 of NC_049169.1, read as the reverse complement.
GAGGGATGTTTTATTTTTTCCAGCAGAGAAGGAGTCGGGACCCTGCAAGTTCGTGGGAAAGTGACTTCAGTCTCCAGGCTGTGCAAGGATGGCAGGGAGTGCAGTTCCAAAGATCGGACTCACTGGGGGAAAAATCAATACAAATAGGCAATTGTTTATGGTTGATAAAGTGTGGATTTTTCCCTTTCATCATTGACTAAAACCTCGTGTTCTTTCTGGTGTGGGAGGCACCAGATGTAGCGTGCTGTCAGAAGGATGTCTTTCAGAGCAGCACCTCTGGATGTTTATCTCTCTGCCATCGTGCTCTAACTCTTTGAAATGTAAAGAGAAGACACCGCTAATCACACTGTTGCTTAAAGATCAACAGCAACGAGATGTACTTTGTCACGTTCCCTCTTTGGTCTCTCTTCTCCTATAAGGAAAACGGTGACATTCATTCGGGACGGTGGGGCGGTGTTTCTGTAATGAATCACTCCTGCCCTGTCCCTGCTGGGGAGCAGCCTGCTCATCGCTTCTCTGCTCCTCAGCTTCGGGCTGAGCTTGTTCACTTCACCTTGCCACTTCATCCCCCACACAGGGCAAACGCCACTGCTCATCTCATGGAAGTCGTACCAGGAGCATGGGGAAAAGGGGAGAAGCGTAGCGCCTCTCCTGATGCAGATTAAGCAGAGCGAACAAAGAGGAGAGCCACGATATGTGAACCACCAGTTCTTCACCAGCAAAGGCTGCACTGAATCTTACTATGGGGGTATACCAAAGGCAATAAGACCATTTTCATCCTTCGCCTGCCTGACTGCCGAGGGAGGTATCACCAATCGGCGGTGAGGAGGCTGGGAAGCACAGCAGATGATGCTGAGTAGCTGACCAAATGCATCAGCAGTGTATGTGCCAGGCGTCTGAATATCCCCTCTCAGGTCAATCTCTCTTGTGAAGCCTTTTTTGCCCCATCCCTGTCATCTGGGAGCAGCTCCTGGCTTTCACCCTGAGGGTGGTTAAGCACTTCCTCGGAGCACAGTCAGGGGGGAGCAGCATCTCATGCACAAGCCACAGTCCCTGTGAAACCTAGGAAACAACGTGCATTTTTGAGCAGCATCCAGCTTTTCCTCCACGAGCAGTTCATATCACTGCCACGGGTGCAGGCAGGAGCAGGGGGTGGTCTGTGGATGGCTTCGGGTTCCCAGCAAAGCCCTCAGTACCTCCAGACACGGTGCTCATGGGGATAGCAGACTGCTGAATTGATGGATGTGTGTCTCTGGCAAAGACCCCTCACCAGCCTGTCTGTGGGGATGTGAATGTGAGGGGCGAGCTCTTCTTGTTGCAGGCAGGCTGCTGCGTGCAGCTGGCTTAAGGACGAGGCGCTATGCAGTGCTCAGCACGCTGCTCCCCTCCCAGGCCCCTTCCGACATGATAAATACGTATTTAGATGGTGCCCTGCAACGTGCGCTTGGATACGACCCATAAATCCTGGTGTTAAATCAGTAAAATAAAACCCCGGTGCTGTGTCAGCTCGGCCTTTGAGGAGGCAAAGCCGATAAACAGGGTTTGATTGGCTCTTTCTACGCCAGTGCCCCAGAGCAACACCCTCTGCACGAGCGTGATACTGCTGCGAGCTGACAGTACAAAGGACAGAAGTGTACCCATGCCAGCCACCGAGCTGGCTGGCTGGATTAACCCCGATTTCCTTGCCTGGTGCTCCTTTCTTCGGCCGGGGAGGGAAGCCGTGTGTGAGAGTGAGCCCCTCACCCGTGGTGCTGCAAGCATGGAGCTGGCAGCACAACACAGGGCACTGAGCCCACGGCCCCCACCCCTAGCAGCTGGGGCTTTACACCCGCCTACACAAGCAGAGCGAGAAGGATCAGGCTTTTTGTACTGATAACACTTCCTCGGGGGGTGCTTTCCACCGTCTCCGGGCGACTGGAGGACGCTGCCGCATCCCAGCGGGGGATGACCTTTGTCATGTCTTCATCAGCCCTGAATGCCAGAGACGTGATTCTCCTGGGCGTGAATTCATGGGAAATATGGGTAGGACAGAAACACGCACTCCCAAAACTGCCCTCTGGTCCTGGTTGCAGCTTCCCGACACACACCAAGTGCAGACCAACAAAGTTTATTCCTGCTGGAGAGGAAATGGGATGGGAAACACCACGCCACCGCCCACATGGACTGTGGGAGCACAGCACAGGGCTATAGCACAGGCCACCTGTGTTTCAGCAGGTACCACTCAGAAACCATGCTTAGAGCTCTAGCAACATTTAGGTTTTCACTGATGTGCCATCTACAGTGAGAAATGGAAAGTGAGGGAAGGGACCTGTCTGACAGGTTTGGCCCTAAAAGCAAAGATCCTCACTCAGCTCCTTCTTGAGGAGGAAACACAAGCAAGGTTTGAAACAGGACAACAGCTAAAATGAAGAGGCAAAATGTTTGTGATCACAAAATGTTTTGATTTTTTTAAAACTGTCCCCTCTTGGCTGACTGTTGGCTAAATTCAGCACGAGTGGGTGAGCCTAAGCCTGCAGAAATCCCAGCCAGCGCTGAGATGCCGTGTAATAGGTGGGAGCTGAGCAGGTGTGGGACCAAATGTCTCATCCAAATGAGGGAGCTGTTCACACAATGCTCATGTTAAAGCATCTATTCAATAGTCTTTCTCTCACTATCTGCCCATCTAAGACAATATTGTAGAAAAGCGGCACAGGTTACCCCACATAAACGACTCTCTGTATGCACATCTGCCTGTTTCTTTAACAAGGAAAACAACCCACATCTTAAATCCAAACTTTTCTGGCTGCTCAGCGAGGGCAGAATATTGGAGTTTTATGATAATTTTTCTCCCTTATTACTGAAATTTCAGCTGAAAAAAGAAAACTGCCTTGCGCGCCTTTCTCCCACATCTAAATTCTGAAGCATCAGCTGTTTCGTAGGGGAGGGATAATAATTCACTGTTTTTAAGATCCAACCCAATATGTTTGTGAAAGGGATTATACGGCACCTCGTCTGCCCATCACAAGGAATTGAGCGTGATGACCGAGGAGGGCACCTCTGCTTTCATGTTTAATTCAGGCCTTGTTTTCTGTCTCGAAGGCAGGGAGAGTGAGCGAGGCGCTTGCTTCATCTAGAAGAGGAGGTTAAATTTAAGCTTGACTCAGCCACCAGTGGTGTTATCCTGGTCACAGCTGGAGAAGAGCATGGGGTCTGTGCTCTGCCTGTCCTTCTGAAGCCGTGGATCAGCCTGGTGTGTGTGAGCACCCTGGCTGCCAGTGCCGCAGTATGCCTTCGGTTTGATACGAGAGCGAAGCCGGGAAAGGAGAAGCTCCCATCCTGCCTGCTATTTGCGGACAGGGAGTGCCGCCTGCAGAAGAGCTGATTGAGGCTGATTGAGGGAAGAAGGAGCCGCACGTGACAGATGCTAGTCGCTTCGCGCAGCGCCCCGCTGCAAGGCACTCGGGTGCCGTGGGGGTGGCAGCGCTCGGAGAGCCTGCATCCAGCACGGCAAGGAGGGCTCCGGTCCCCTGGCCTCAAATCAGGAGGAAAAGCATCTGAAATGAGAGCGGCTGCAGCCCAGAAGGCAGCCCCTATAAAGGAGGAGTATATTGAACACCGTTGCCATCAGCACTCTTGCAAGTAGCTTCTGAAATATCTCTGGCACATCGATTGTTCAGGTGTTTTGGAGAGCAAGCTCTGGGAGAGATAGCTTAATTGTGCACCCTTATGCCTAAAGTAAACTAGTTTCCTTATTTTCAATGCTAAAAAAAAAATAAATAAATCACTAAACAGCAAAAGGCACATCAGTCTTGTAGTTACACCTGCTTTTTTTTATTTTATTATTATTTAATCTTCTGCCCCACCTTTAATGCCAGGGCAAAACAAAACTTCTCGGGGACTGTTTTACTCTCACCATCGCAGTGAAGCAGCTGCCGTGTTAGATCATATTCAAATGCAGCCCCAACGAGGTCGGGAGCACCGTATTAGCTGAAGTGTTTATCTGCAGCCAGCCAAGGGGGGATGGTGCTGCTCAAATCAATTTTCTATGCTCCGACTGGCCCATCTTCCTGACACTTAGATGTCACTGTACCACTGGTGATAAAAAGGCCTGCCAAAAAAGGATGGATTTGGATTCATGCAGGGTCCTACAGAGCCAAATGAGAATTGACAATATTAGTCTTTAGGACAATTTTACAGATAAAATTAACCAGAAGAATAAATTTTCAACAGTTTGCTTAATCTAATCTGCTTTCTATTGCATTGAATCTCACTCCCATCCACTGCTGCCATTTTAATACTCGCTTCTTTTCTCCTTTTTTGTTTTGTGGAATGAAGATGGGGCTCGCTGACCAGGATACACGTTGCCATGAAATTCTAGCATAAAAGCATGCACACCTGGTTTCTGTAAAGAGAAGGAGGAATTCCCTTACATAGATTAAAAGCAAGGAGAAAAAGTATCAGCATGTTAAATATGGGGCCTGAGGTATAGTCTTTGATATGATCTGAGCCATAACTTTTCCCTCAGTTCATCTGGTTTTGGTCTTAATTGTATTACTAGGATAAGTAAAGAGCAAAGTCTGAACCTCAGTTCCAGACCTGGTTTTGAACTAAAAGTAGCCAATGGAAAGGTCAGGACTGCCTTTTTGCTAGCCTATCACTGCTATATGCTATGTGGACCCTTGTACATCTGCAGTTTGTGGTACTGGAAAAAAAGAAGCTTTCCGGGTTAATAACAGCAATACATAACACATGCGTAGCACCTTTCATCCTTGAGCACCACGCAAATGACCAAGCATCACAACCAGCCTGCAAAGTGCTCTGTCTGTGGCAGAGAGAGTGACATTTCATCCAGAGGCTGACTGCCTTGGTCAAGGACACCCAGGCTACACAAAAGCAAAGGTCGGGGCTGTGGGGTAGAGCCAGAGCAGGTGACAATATCAGCACCCGGCCTTCTTTCAGGCAGCACATCGCACGCCACAGCCCCTGCACGCTTTTCTTTCGCCTCTTTGTGCAGAAGCACTCCACATCCCTGGCTGAATATTTAGGGAAGCATTTCAGAAAATGATTCAGCTGGCTCTCGGAATGAAGCTGGAAGAGAATGCTTCATCTTTTTCTATGGGAAAACCATTCCGACAGCACTTGTGAGTGTTTTCGGGCCTTGGATCAGGGGTGTCAGTACTTGCCAGGGAAAAAGGAATCAAAGCACTGCCTTTTGCTGGCCCTGTGCAAACTTACCCTGACGTGGGTCTGCCCCAGCCCTCTGAGGGGCAACCTGCGGGGAGCAGGAACAACACAAGTCAGGCCAGGGGAGGGAGGTCGGCTCCTGCCTATTAAGAGCACATGGTCGTCCTCAGACCCTGGCAACGAGCATATCTCCTGTCCCTCCAGGTCCTGATTCGCCTGGTGGAGGTTGGTTTGCTGCAGCTACCAGGCACACCATCAGCTCAGCTGATGGAGGTAAGTCACTGCCAAAAGCTCTGCTGGCCCAAAGCACCATTTAAAGGTTGGCAACCTTCCTGCTGCTGGTTGTCTCTGCATTTGTGGAGGGGTTTCTCCGTTTGGCTTTTCAAAAGCTGCTGGCAGTACAGCTGGGAAGAAAGAACCAGGAGTGGTTTGGGGATTGCTGCCATGAGGCTGGATGCGATTAACCCTGAGCCAGCCTGGGTTCCTCCTCCCACTGCCTCTCTCTGCCACTGCCCCAGCAAACTTTGCACCCCTTAAGCCTTTAAGCTGTACCTCATGCTGTGCCATAAATTTTCACCCCATAAAAGTCAGCTCTGGTGGGCTCCAGCAGTCTTCTTGTTGCTTTGGTTCCTTTAAGCTGGAAAAAGGATGTGCAAGGGGGCCCAGTTACATTTTAGGCCCTGGGTCATTCAGCACAGTAGTGAGGATGACAGAAGGAGACGTCATGGTCACGGGATTAAAGCGATAGGCCCAACACTCTGATTTGTACCCCTCACTGCCACATTCAGCTAGGGTGATGCCAGGGAAGTTCCCTAACCCAAAATTTGTGTGGGTTGCCAGGACCTGGGCTGTGACATCTCCATTTCTGGAGTATCCACCTTGCAGCAGGAGGGGTCAGATCTGCACTCAGGGCTGTGGCAGGACACAGGGGGAGCTACAAGCTGAATAGTAAGGTGCAGAATCTGGGAATATACATCATAATGGTAGAATATAATAAACGTAATACATATATGATATAATAATCTGGAAATAAAGTACTACATAGAAGAAGAAGAAAACAAAAGTACAAACTGGTCACACAAAATTAGAGACAAAATTTACCCTGGTTCTGCTTTAGTTTTCTGTGCTGTGCTGAGCCCAGGTGAAAAGGGGCAATTATTTCCACGGTGCCAAGTGTCTGACTGCTGGTAAGACATTTGGGAGCTAACATTACAAGCAACCCAGCGTAACCCCTGAGGAAATGAGCAACCCAAGGCACAAAGAGGGGTGGGAGGGCAAGTGGAGCAGGGCAGGGGCCTGGCAGGGATAAGAGATGCCCGGAGCAGCTGTGCCTGGGGTGAGCGTCACTCAGCCAGTCCTGGTAGCTGAAGTGAGATCCTGCGGTGAGCACAGGTTCCTTTAAAACTATGCATGGAGCTGTGAATCGGGTAAGCAAGCTGGAGAGATGCACGATAAGGAATCAAAGCAGGAAGCACTGCTGCTGCTGCTGCTGCTGCCTCCCTGCTACTCTTCCAGCCTGCTGCCCCCCTAAGCTGGGGTTGCTCCTGTAATGGTGCCAAAAGGGAGCACCACAAAGTGCTGTACTTTGGGAATAAACTGCAATGTAAATGCATTTGGGATGGAATAGGTCTGCTATGCTTTGAGAAACCGCTTTGAAAGCTGTAATTCCTAATGCCCTCATCTAAGCACGCCTTTGCAGCGATGGGAATAGCAGCAGGGAGGGCGGCTTGGGCAGAGAAGCTCCACTTCATGCCACAGGGCTTGTTGATTTGAACAGTGTCAGCGTTTCCCAAGGGACAGGAGGGGAAGAGCTGACCCACAGCTGTAATATTTCAGTGTGACTTTCTATCCTCCCCCTCCTGAAAGAGGTTCTCTGCCTGCCCAAATAACCCCAAAGGGCTTACATGGAGAAATTTTTTAGTCAGTTTTTATAAAAGTTCAGGCAACTTGCATCCCGGTTTCGTTATCTTACATGTGCCTGGTGGTTCAAGCTGCACAAAGTTCTCCTCGGACCTTGCCACATGCATCCCTCCATAGGACTGGCTCATGGAGCTGCATCACGGTGACTGGTTGAGATACTTAAAAAAAAAAAAAAACAGGGGAATCTGCAATTTGGTAGGTGCTCAAATCCTTGCTAAGATTATTGAGGACAAGCGGGTGTTGGGGTGAAGGAGTCCTTTGCCTCTCTCCTTGAAAACTGTGGTGTTAAGTAAGAGACGTGGTGTTGCCATCACAAGAGATTAAGTGCAGCTGTGCCACACGTGGCATATTAAAAAAAAAAAAAAAAAAAAAAAAAAAAAGTAAGGAGACTTCTTGATCTTATTTGCTCTTAATTACAGGAACACTATTAAAAACACAGGTAGAAGCTATTACAGAAGGACATGCCCTGGAAAGGGAAAATCTGTAGGAAAGGCAGTGGAAGGATCATTCAGACGTCCTGTTAAAGCTGAGAAAGAAAGCAAAATAAAGCGATGACCACAGATGGGAGGACAAAGCAGAAAAGAGGAATGATGCAGGGGGAAAAAAGAAGGCCAGGCAAATGCTGTATGGCTGGAAGCTGCTCCAGGGATGCTGATTTATGCTGGATTTTTGACAGGGCACCATCAGGTAATGGCTCACCTTCGAAGTCTGGCTTGACCCATTACTGTCATAGGTGGTGGCAGAATTACAATCAAAACCCAGATCTGATTCCCAATTTCGGAGGTGTTCAGATGTGAGAGCTTTATTTAAGGCTCCCTTTTAATAAAAAAGTGGGCAAACTGTGATCAAGGGGAAGGCATTGTCTCCATTTTTGTGATTCACATCTCCCGGCACCCACAATATATGCATTTCCGTGCTCTGATCTGCGCGCTTCTGAAGGACACAGCTGAGAACAGAGCGGGGAGCCGCCGGCTGAACGGCAAAAGGCAGAAATGAAAAAGTAGTTACATTTCATTCCTCCTAACGCTGCGCTAAATTGGTTCTGCAGGCTTCCCTCAGTCTGGAGAGCCGGGAAGGGGAGGGAGAGAAACTTCATTAAGAGAGAGATTCTCAGAGATAATTGGGAGGCCAGGGATAATAGCGGCAGCCCGCATTGTGCGGGGAAAGGAGGGCGCTTGCTTCGTATTTGCTAATTGAACGAGCTGCGAGCAGCCTTCCGAGGGGCCGGGGCTCGGTCTGCAAGGCTGAAGGGGATGGATATTTTTAGTGGTTTAAATAGACATTAGGGGGCTCCATTTTTTAAAAAATAAGTCTCTGAGTGGTGCTGGCAACATACACAACCGGGCGCAAGCGGCGCGGCCTACCGCCTCCCCCACCCTCCTCGCTTGCAGCTGGGTCCGGGTCTCGCTCTGCAAAATGCTTTGGGCAGGGGAGGTGCTGCCGGGTGGGGATGGCGATGGGGACAGCAGGGACGGCCAGGAACAGGCTGCCTGGGGAGCAGGATGGAGGGAGAGAGGCAGGGAGCCAGGGAGGGATTGAGGAAGGGAGGGAAAGAGAGAGGGATGGAGAGAGGGATGGAGAGAGGGATGGAGGGGTGGAGAGAAGGATGGAGAGAGGGACTGAGGGATGGAGAGAAGGATGGAGGGATGGGGAGAGGGATGGAGAGAAGGATGGAGAGAAGGATGGAGAGAAGGAGAGAAGGATGGAGAGAAGGACGGAGGGCTGGAGAGGGGGCTACACAGACAGAGGCGAAGAGGGAGGCACATGAAATCTCAAAGCCTGGCTTGTGTGACACGTGTTACGGCCTGTGGGCTGAAATAATTAAATTCTCCCCCAAGTTCAAGTTTGCAGCGCTATCGTGCAGCCATCGGGGGTTTGCTAAATAGGATTGCGGTCCTGGTCTCTGCGGATTAGATGGTGATTGGTTATGTTTCTAGAGATGGCCTTTTTTTTTTTTGTAAACACCGTGCCTGGTGACATTATTTGCACATGCATCCCCTGGTGCCCTAAAATTAACCAGATAACAAAATCTATATCTGACTAATTAAAAATCATTAACTTCATAAAGTCTTATTAGTTTCATGAATACCGGCTTCTCTTTCTTGGCTCTCGTGAGCAAATCAGAAATGTTTGGGGTCTAATTCTCACTTGCCCCATGGCCCATTTACTCCCTGCTGGAGAAATAAATCAGAGTCAGAAGGAGAGCAGGCTAGGGCTGCACCCATTTCTAGACCTTTTCCACTCCCAGCGCGGCACAGGGAAATTTTGGTGTAGATTTAAACCCCATTCTTGAATACGTAATGCTGTGCGATAGGCTGGGTCCTGCAAACTGCCTGAGAAAGCATTTCTGCCGATGTCAGTTATTGTTTGTTTGTTTGTTTTTTGTTTTTTTTTTTTTTTTTTATTTCTGCAAACCGCTTGCTGCTCCGGGTCCATTGCGACAATTAGTGATAAATCACTGCTGGGAGTTTGGGCCGCCGACTGGAAAGCTCCCAACAGCCAGTTACCAGGAGAGCGTGAGGACACACAGCAGCGTCATGCCTCATATTCTCCCTGGCTTTAATGACGGGGGGGGGAGGGCCTGCCTTTAGTTCCGCATATTCCGTGTCAGGGTGAAATAACGCTCCTCGCTGGCAGCACTGGATCAGCACGCATCCCAAATTTGCCTCCTTCCGCTGCACGTGCTGCCCCCATGGAAATCGGTGAAAGCCTCACACAGGCATATGAGGGCAGGATTTAGCCCATAAATCACAACCCAGATCATAAATACATGTTTGAACCCTCTCTTAATATGATTCATTAAGAAGGAGCTTTTACGGTCGGGGTGGTTTTAATTATCGTTGTGTAATTTTATTGTTATTGTTTCCATTAAACATTAACAAACGCTCCTTATTTTTGGTTAACAAAGATCTTTCTTAGATTGCACAGTAGTTAATGAAAACCACATAAACACATGCAGAAAGATACCAGGACTCTCATTCAATTATATATAAAACTTAAAGTAGACGATCTATAAAAATCCAGATTGTAATGAATCATAAATAAAAATGGAAAAACTAACAACTGCCTTGGGTAGAGTAGTAAATTTATAGTCCAAAGATTTGCATTTTTAAGGTCTGCATCACTGTCTGCATTATGTTCTCTCTCACTCACAGAAGATGCACGTTCTCAGCAGCCTGATCTCATTTTCTTCTCTTCTCCATACGAGCTCTGCAGCTGCCACCACAGCAAGACTGAAGTCCACCTTTGCCCAGCATGATGTCCAGGTCTCTGAAAGAGGAACTGAAACCACTTTTTAACTGAGGAGGGAGAAGTCAGAGGCATGGGCTTCCCAGGTTTTTGGCCACCGGCCACTGGCCCACCTCATCCAGTGCATTTCAAAGCCCCCCAGTGCCACCCACGGCAGCCAGAGGAGCCAAGGCTGTGAATGATGGGTTTCTCTCCAGCTGGGGAGATGCCTCAGCCCATAGGTACCTCTTTGGAAAACCTCTCCGGTTACACGCTGGGTATCAGCCGTGCAAGTGGTTGGTGACCTTCACCTGATGGTATTTTTCCAAAAAAAAAAAGGCTGAGGCTGACTCCAGGCTTGTTGGCCCACTGCGGCCAAGCAGGAGGTGTGCAGCAGCTCATCAGGCTGAGGCTGCCCTGCTTTTTCAAACTGGTCTGGAAACAAATTGGCTGTGACTTCCATCCAGTCGTTGACACCTGATTGAAAAGAGATGGATAAAAGGCTGCTTCGGCTGCTGATACGCAGTCCTCAACCCCATCATATATCCAAATTTTTTAACTTCACAAGTATGATCAAGAAGTTGGGAACTCTTCCAGTGTTACCCCAATAAAAGCAAAGCAAATGGTTTGGTCTACAGCCCAGAGGTTTTGCTGGAAACAGGGGGATGTCAGCATTCAAGGAGTTAAAGGGTGAGCGAAGTGGAAGGATTTTTTAATGGCAAAAACTCGGAGGCATCTGCTCCAGCGCCACGGGTGTGTGTCAGTCCGTCTGACACCACCGTTGCCATGGTGGCAGAGTTCTCCCAAAATCGCACAGGGCGGACGAGGAGGATGATTGCTGGAGCACGACACGGGAGATGGGAGGTCGCTGCAGCTGGGGGCAATTTGGCCTTCGGGCTGGGGCTGGGTGCTGTTAGCGGCGGCCAGATGATGTAAAAACGAATCTCGTGAGGCCCGTGGTCTCCTCCAGCTGGACAGATGTTCCAGGGGCTGGAGCCAGCTGTTAGAAGACACGGAAATCCCTGGGAGTTTCACCCAACCTAACCTCATCTCCGACGCTTCCAGGAGCGCAGCGCAGTGCAGCGAGCCCGTCCCTGCAGCACGGCCAGGAATGAGCCTTGGGAAGCACGGCTTTCCCAGGCAGCACCGGAGTTCAAAACCCACGTCCGTGTGTCCAACGCAGCTGTCTGGGTGGGCAGGAGGCTGGATGTGGCTGCTCCAGCAGGGACGCCCCTCGGCAGCCTGGGGAGGGAAGGGCTGGGAGCCCCGGGCATGCCAGGAGATCGGGCAGGATGGGAGCAGGGAGCCCGGGAGCTGACAGGGAGGCTGTGGAGCCTGCAAACGGGGAACAGCGAGCTGCAGGCAGGACCGAGGAGCCCATCTCCCGGCTCTACGGCAGGAGCAAACCTGCAAACCTCTGCGGGCTGAAGCTGGCCCGGCTGCAGGGCCCGGCTGCAGCGCCCGGCGCCAGCAGAGGGGCTGACGCATCGCAGTGCGGCTAGCGAGGATTGCAGAACAAGGCACAAGTATGCTCGGCAAACCACAGGCTTAAAAATAAGGGGAAACACATTTCCTCTCGTCGGGAAGGTGTGAGATGATGGTGCTGTCTCGAGCGTTTCTTTCCTGGCATGGTGAGGATGGGACCGAGGTGCACCTGATGGCCAGGACAGAGAGACACCAAGCATCTTGGCACACTTGCCACGTCGTGGCAACTGATGCACCTCTACCACCCTTTTCAACAGAAGAAAACATCCTCCGCTCTTCTAGCCTTCGACCAGATGAAATAATTTCCTAGTCCTGCTGGTTTCCTATTGCACACGGAGTTAATAAAAGTTGACTCAAATAGGCGTGCTTTAACCCTCTGTTTTCTGTTTTTAATCCAGACCTCCAGCACCAAAAGGGGACAACATAAAGTAGACGCTGATTTATACACCAAGAGTCTTTTTAGTTTTAATTAATAGACTATTCATTTTTGAAGGATCATTTACGGGTTATTTATTGTGGTCTCCAGTGTCCAACTTCAGTATCAGAAAGATGGACTGCAAACCCTTAATTATACTTGCATGTCCTGCATGTGTGAAGAACCCATAAAACAAAGCACATGCACGCTTTGGGCTTGTAATAGTTTGATGAAGATTTCTAAATTTTTCAAGCTGCCAGTTCATTGCAAAAGATGGATTACTTCTCCTAGGATTTCATCTATCTAATTATTTCTGTCCTGATTACGTAACTGCCCCATATTTCTCATCCTACTGCTGCACCCTAGCTGTACCCAAGGTACTTTTTAGCATAGGGTTGGTATGTAGAAATGGCTGGGCTAAGCTTGCAGAAGTTGCTCTTGGGGAGGTACATGGTGACTAAGTGCAGAGGCAGCAGCACTGTTGTTTCTACACGGGGCAGGAAGGTGAGAGCACACTAAAAAAGCAGGCGTTCAGTAAAGTGGTTTTGTACCCGATCTCTTTGCAACCCAAAGCTGCCATGTGACAGGAGGGACAAAACCATCACACGATGGTGCCCACCACTCTGCTGACATGCCTACAGGAGAAGACCAAGGAGCACCCAGCTGGAGAAGAGCTAGCTGAGGACTGCCCTCGGTGCTGGTGTCCCGGTGCCACCGCTTCCCAGCTGGAGTGACCGTCAGCATTTCAGACTAGGCTCAGAAGCAGAAAGCTGAAGATGGTTTCCAGCCAGCCAAAAAGCTGCAGGACTGCCTGGGAGAGACCTCCTCTGCAGCACGGCACGGCACGGCACGGCACGGCACAGCACGGCTCCCTTGCGAACAAAGCCGCAGTGTGCGCTGAGCGGCGCGTACAGCTGGCAGCCTCCTGCCCAGGGCTGGAGGACACACATCGCTGTGTGTCTACAAGGAAGGTTTTGTCTGAGCCGAGGGGAGGAGAATGCTTTCTCGGCTGGAGCCTCAGAGATATGCATGGCTAAGGGACAGGAATTTCTGCCCCCAGGCTTCAGCTAGCAGCCAGGCTCCCTGCATACCGTACTGTAATCCACCCACTGAAGTTTTCGCATCGTAAAGTAAAATAAGACAGTAAGCAAGCTTTCTAACAGTATGACGCTGCAATTGAGATTTCAAGTGTTGATAAACATAGGTAGGGCTGTTATTACTTTCTGCGAGCAGAAAAATTACCCCAAGCTTCAGTGTTTTTTTCCTTGCGAGGCAGGCACGTCATGTACTGAGCAACACGAGACGGTGCTCTGAGTTCCTTCTCCTCCCCTTCCCTGCTGGCTGCTAGCGCATGGCCTTTATCAGCACCATGGCTGGCTGATTCCCACAGCTCGGTAAAAACACCTGCCGTTCGCTCTCCGTGGATGGCAGAGGGTTGGAAACCCTGCAGTACCATGGCTGTGACACCCCCTGCCCCGTGCCACCACCCTCATGGGGGTGCCGGGGTCCCCCCATGCCACCCGCAGCGCGAGATGCCCAGGGGCAGGGGAAGGGGCTCCAGGCACTGTGGGGCAGGAGGCGGAGGCACGCTGCCCGCTGGCTGATCCCTCAGCCTGGAGGAGAGCCAGGACCTCCTCTCCGGGGCCTTGCAGAGCGCTCCCTTCCCAGCACGGGCGGCCTTTTCTTAACCCGGCAGCCCCGGGAGGCAGCTGTCCCCGTGGCAGGGCAGGAGGGAGACACGAGGAGGGCACCCCCCAAGCACGTGGCCCCGGGTCCCTGCTGGAGAGAGGCATCCGTCTGCAGCCGACGGCTGGGAGACAGCCGTCAGCGCACCTGTGGCGATCGTTTTTCATATATTTTACATCTCACTCGCACGATCTGTTTGTGTATTTCCCTGCCTGCTGCGGGCTGAGGCTGGGGCATGGGGAGCAGGGCCGTCTGGGGAGGCTTTGCAGGGAGGCTGATGATCCAATTAAGTCAACAAAGAGCCGCCGCGACGCAATCCGAGGGGTTCAGGAGCTGGGAGCAAGCAGGGAACCGCGGCAGAAGGCAAAGCCAAGCAGACATATGGAACAAGTTACGGCGGAGACGGCGGAGGCAAAGTGCATAAATGAGTTCAAGAGATGCCTGGGCTTTTCTCAGGAGAAGGGAAGGACTCGAGGGGTCTGCTTGGAAAAGCAGGAAGGAGGGATTAAGATAAAGCCCAAAGATGGAGGCCTGCTGTGCTGACTGCCCTCTGCTTGTTCCTGGCTTTATATATTTATTTATTTATTCGTTTGACTGTAACTGATATTAATGTAATTAAAGGATGTGGGAACTACTGGAGAGATCTGCAGTGAGTTGAGGGAGAGCAGAAGGGAGTAGGAGTGGGAGCTACCTAGCAACCAACGTGCGGAAGCCAAGAAAATGCACAGATAGGCAAAATTCAGGAAAAAAAAAAAAAAAAAAGAAAGAAAAAAAAAGACCCAGGATAATGAAAGAAGAGCTCAAGCATCTCATCCCCAAAGTGAGCCAGGGGATGCAACACCAGCCCCTGGCTGCTGGGACAGATTCCCACCTGCCCCTGCCCGTCTGTCCCTACACCTTAGGCAATGACCTGGCCAGCCTCGAGCCCTGGGCACCCCTCCAGTCACACCGGGTTTAGGGGCAGAGAAAGCTCAAGCAAGGCCTGGAAGCCCAACAGCACCTTTCTATAAGTATCTGTGACATTTCTTTTGCTCTGTAACCCCCTGGGACAGCAGCTTCCCTGGCTGGGAGCAGTTCCCAAACCCCTCCAGGGTGTGGGTCAGCTGCACCCCTTGTCCAAGGAGGAGAGGTCCGCAAGAGGTCCCTGCCGTGCTTTGACCTGCTTAAGAGCCTTTTGTACAGCTTGTTTGTAGATAAAGCTGTGCGATTTCTTATTTCTGGAACTGTGATATAATTTCCTTCTCAAGGACTCTGGTGTTACAGAAAATGGCACAAGGGGAGAGCTTGTCCACTGCTTGCGCTTTCTGAAAAGGCAATAGCCCTTCTCCAGCAGGCAGACACGCAGTTTCCATTTTGAACCTTGCCCCCACAATGTCATGGGATGCAAAACTCATTTTGGCTTCAAATGGTGGAAGGAACACGGAGAATTTTCCCAAAAGTCTGAGCAAAATTGGACACACAGTCTTTTAAATTACCAGGTGATAAAAATAAATAAACAAATAAATAAATAAATCTACCCAGATTTGAAATTTGCCTTGTGCATCCTTTCTTTAAGGGGTGACTTTATTTACTAAACTGCTGTTGATACATAGCCACGCTTCCCACGTAGGCAAAAAGTGTTGACAAGACATTTCTGAGGAAATATGGCATCATTAAGGACTATATGACATAATTAAGGGTAGGAGGGTGAAAGAAGCTTTTGCCCTCTCGTGGCTGGTCGCAGTTAATGTCACCAGTGGTGTCACACACATTACCTTGCCATGCACTTTCCCCCAGGCTCTGGGCAGATGAAGCCATGGGACTGAGCTCTGCTGAGCACTTCAGGGCTGGACCTGAGCCTTGTATTTCCTTGCACCCCACCCTTGCACGGTGCTTGGTGCTAATGCCTGTAGCTTCTGCTGTGGCTTCCCTGGGTGCACACAGACAGCTAGAAGTAAGCACATTCATGCTTGCAGGAGCAGGGGCTTGTTTTGCAGTAATGGATTTGTTGCAGAATTATAGCTAACTAGCTGTGTCTTCTGGAAAAAAAAATAAAAATAAAAATTGGTTATGCTGGTTTTTGAGTTTCAGGCCATTAAAAATTACCCAGAATGTACAGTCACTCAGTAGCAGCTTCGTAGATAAGGATTTAATTATAAGCCCTGCACTCACTTATACTCTTTGAATACCAAATGTATTTTGTGATTGCTTTCAGAGCACGCTATTTTTTTCCCCCAGAAATTTGAAGGCAATTGAGCAATTTTACAGTCTAGAGTCCTGATTCAGCAGCCTTCCCTGTTCAGCAAAGAAATGATGTGCTTAACTCCAATGGGACTTGGGCATATGCTTAATTGGGACCAACGTTTAAGATCACATTAAAATTAAAATCTTAATTCTTGTGCCATTTTCGAGCCTCTGTGCAGAACACAATTTTGTTCCATGATGCAAACTTTTATGCAAAGAGGTCTCTGTAAAATCTCTGCTTTGCGGCAGAGAGTCGTGTGTGTACTGCACAAAGCCCAGAAGGTTTAGCAGAAAGTTTACATGCGGTTTGTATGGAAAACACTTTGAATAAAATGCATGTATTACAATATATGGACGTTTGTATTGCATTTGAATACAATGTGTGCATTCAAAGAAGGAGGAGGAGAAAAGGAAACTTTGGAGATCCCCCTTGGGGGGTTAGCTGAGTAGTTCAGAGGGAGAGTAGCTGAGAGTAGGCTCGTAGCTGGAAATCTTCCTTGTCTGATGACAGCTTCCAGTTTCGCTGTTATGTCTTTTTTGTTTGTTTGTTTGTTTTTTTCAGCCTTTCTCGATGCTTTTTATTTTATTTTATTTTATTTTATTCCTACCCCATCCCACACCCAGATTCTTGGAGAAGTAGATACTTCTTGACAGCTTTGCATCACTAAGCTGGCCCAACACACCCATTTACTGCGTCGGAGACCCAGGTTCAGGTACAAGCTCTGCTCATCTGGAAGATTTGTACTCAGTCTTTTCCTCATCCTGATCTTTGGCTAATGGCCAGGCAGGGCTGATACTATATCCTCCTCCAAATTCTGGCTTTCAGGAGAAATTCCATCTTTTTTTTTTTTTTCCCTGTGAAGGTTTATACAGCAGCTGCTTGCTCCTGGGGAAAAAATCAGCCCTGATGAGCATGCATTGTGTCACGGAAAAGTCATTTTATTCAAAAATTTCTAATCAAGCCACGGCCAGCACGCAAGGCTTTGTCCCGTCCATCTGAAGGAGGCGTGATCCGTCTGCAGGCGCTGGGGACCGTGCTGCGCTGCTGAGGCCTGGAGACCTAGGGGTGATGGAGAGCCAGAGCCCCAAGCCTGGGATCCGTCCTCTGCTTGGGTTCTCATCCAGGGAGATGGGAGAAGGCATTTGTAAGCGGGCCCTGGAGCATATGTGGGGCATCGTGATCACTTAGCTGGTGTGGGTTAACCCAGAGTGAATGCACTGAGCCCCCAGGGCAGCTGGCGAGGGTTTAGAGGCCCTAAGGGAAACATGTGGAACATGTTCCAGGCCCCCACTCTCACATCCTTCCTGAGCACCCTACTGTTGGGACCCCAAAACTCAGAGAGCATCCCGAGCACCTGATCAGATCAGGAGAGTATTAACATCACCTCCCTCGGAGGACATCAAGCTTTGATGGGCTGGACTGGTCCACAGGGAAGGTGGGAAGCACCCTAGGGAGCCACATCGCCTTCCTGACAGCCCATTTGGGGACAATAATAGGTGATAGTGCACCTTTGCTTTGAGAAAGTTCCTTCCAACACGTTGCACTCCACTGTGCTGCGAGGTAGTGTCTGGATATTAAATAAGGAGCACAGAGGTTTTCCTCGCCATTATAATAACACCGCAAACTGATGTGTTATTTATTGTCCTATCATTTTTGCCAAGCGCTTTAGCTTGTCTATTGGTCATTAGAAGCAGAAGCATTTGCAGAACAGTTTAAGAAACATCTTGCACTGTTATTCCTCAGCTTCCATTTCCAGGCGATCCACCTCGGGAAAGTGGTGAGGCTGCCTGCGCGCAAAGCACTGCCAGATGTAGAAAGCAAACGAGCTGAGAAAACGAAACTCTTTTTATCATTTCTTTCAGCTATAGTAATCGTACGTGTTACTTGTAACAATTGCAGGAATGAAATTTTCAGGGGGAAGCGGGATCTAGGTGAATTTCAAATCCCTTTTTGCCTGTTTTTTGTTGTTGTTGTTGTTGTTTGTCTATTTTTCCCACAAGATCTAGAGCTTGTAACTGTGTCCAGGACTGGTTGGGACTCCCAATGACATGCCCAACCCCAAGATCCAGGCTGTGCCTGTCCCCTGCAGCTGCCTGTGCCACGGCCACTGCTGCACACTGGGGCTGAGAGCAACCAACCTCTGAGCACTGGGGGCTTGTGGCTTTTTCGGCTTGTGGCTTTTTCTTTCTCCCCCCCTGCCCATGGAGGT
Source organism: Cygnus olor (assembly GCF_009769625.2). Lineage (NCBI taxonomy): Eukaryota > Metazoa > Chordata > Aves > Anseriformes > Anatidae > Cygnus > Cygnus olor. The sequence goes on along the minus strand of NC_049169.1, from coordinate 119,085,868 downwards.
GTGCCAGCAGAATTCCCAGAGGCAGGGCAGAAAGGGAGGTCAGGGCCCACAGCCCTCCTGCCCAACGCTGGTACATGGCCCTGGCCACAGCAGCGAATGCTGCGCTTTGCAGCCCCTCTGTCTGTAACCACTGGCTACCGGCTTTTGTCATTCAGAGGCTGATGTCCCCCTGTCTGCACCATTATCGGGCTCTTAATATTTAGCAGCCTGTCGGGCAGCCATAATTAGCTTCTCTCCCCAGCTCGCTGCGGTTTGGAGGGCTGCAGAAGGCATTTGCGAAGGTTCAAATGCGAGGCAGCTCAGGCTTAAATGCGCAGGGGTTAGGAGAAGGGTGAGAAATGTACCCTTTGCGATGTGCCTGCCAGCAGCTATGAATGTTGGTGGCTGATTTGGGGCACAGCACGCCAGCAGAGCCCCCACAGCCTCCCCAGCCATGCTCTGTACCTGTGCTTGCTCCCCTCTGCCCACTTCTTGCAGCGGCGCTGGGAACAGCGAGGACGACAACCCCATTTCCAGCTGCCTTAATTTCATCTGTCCCCAGCCAACCCAAAAGTTTGCCCCCCTTTCTCCCCCAGCCCTCGATTTCCCATCTGCTGTAGACCACCAGCACTGGAGGGTGTCCATGAGCTTGTGCCTGATGTGGGAGTGTCACGCCGTGACCCGGGGCAGACCCGCCTGCCAGGAACAACAACTGCGGGTATTTTAAGCAGCCGGCAGAGACTGGCTGAGATAAAATATCGTGCGGGGCATTCCCTGCCAGTACAAACAATATGAATCACAGAATTAGTAACACAAAGCTTCGGAGCCGTTCCCAAAACAGGCTGGGGCTCTGCAGTCTAAAAGCAGCACAGGGCGGTTCGAGAAGGGCGAGACTGGCGGAGGAGGAGGAGCGCAGCCGAAAGAATCCAATTAGTGGTTTCGTTTGTGGGTTTTGCAGCGCTTTATGACCTCCCTGGATGTGTATATCCTCCGAAGGGTGGCCTGACCCGGACCGCTGGGATGCTGGTGTTAATTTCGTTTTTATCTGACACAAGCCAGAGAGGCCAGCCCGGCGTGTGGACATGGGCTCTGAAGGCAGCGCGTGGCCTGGTTCAGCCATTTTTAAAATGAAGGCAAGCCTCCAGTGCCCGCAGCAGCCTGGCACATCAGATGTTGAATATCTGGAGAAAAACACCCTGAAATGCTCCCGATTTGCCCGTGTTTGCTGGCCCATGCTGGCCCCGGCACCACTCTGCGGAGCAGCCTGCTGCAGCCTTACTTCCCCGGGCAGCTGAGGTGAGAGCTGCATTGATATTTAATGGTAATAACCCTCCCATTCAAGCACTCTGCAGACATTTACTGCAGGCAGCAATATCTCTGTTCTACAGATTGGGATTTTAAGAGAGACAGGGATAACCTGAATTGCCCGCGGTCCCAAAGGAGAAGCACGGTATATCAGGACGGCAGGCCTCGCATCCGTGCCTTGCAGACCTGTGCAAAGCCTGTTAGACAAAGCCTGTTTGAGCTAAAAGAAGTCTTTGAGGAGACCACTGATGCGACTCCCATCCTCCATACATTTGGCAAATTGCTTCTGACAGTCCCTGTGCTGCTTTTGAAACCTGTCCCAAACCCCTGCAACTCCAAATGCTTCTCGTCTGCCACAGGTGACCCCCAAACCTCTCATTAGGGATCAGAAGTGTTCTTAAAACTAGACACAAATGAGTCATTTATTTTGAAAATGCTGTCCCGTAATGTTCTACAGGATCAATAACATTCACATAAAGAGACTTCTGCAGGTGATCAGCTCAGTGATGCATCGTTTTGATAAAAAGATCTCCCTCCTGTGTTTGGTAAGAGGCAGCCAACATTACTCCTGTCTGCCTGAGGATGTTGAATAAGGGAAACGTGTTGAGGAGGGGGCGATTTCCTCTGCTTCTGGTTCAATTCAGGTGGTTTCCTGATGACCTGTTTGCAAGATCTCAGGCCTGAGAGGGATGCAGTGCCTGCCACTGACCGCCTTTATGCCCTTGGGCTTATCACTTAGCCCACATCTCCTCACACTCATTAATTTAGGCTTAAGGGTGACTGGCAAAGGCCCCTCTGGCTGTGGGGTCTGCAGTGTGCTGGGCTTCCCCACGAGTTCCCCAGGTTCCCCACGCAGAGGCAGGCAGGGGGACCCAGTCATGAAGAGTTAGCAGAGAATTGCACCAGGTTGTGGTCCAGAGCCCATGGTCAGCAGCTTGGGGGTGACCATGCTGGCACCACATAATGGGGTGTTAATTCAGGGAGGGAAGGAGCTGGCTGGAGCCTGGGAAGGGTGCTGGCAGCACGGGAAGGCACGGATGCAGCCCCCAGTCTGCTCTGCAGAGAGCTGAGATGTGGCTTGGGGTGTAAAGCTGTAATAGTGTACCGAGTGCTGCTTGGCTCGCACAGCAATCCTTTGTGTCCCTAATGAAGGGAAGGAACGGGGCTTTATTCCCAGGCTTTGTGTATAATCAGATGCCTTGTTGTAAGGCTCTGGAAAACACACCAGAAATAATAATTGGGAGGAAATAAAAGGTTCAGTTCAAAACAGTGTGTGATTTAAATAAGGAGCGAAAAGAAAGTGTGCAGGATGCGAGCATCCCGAGAAGGAACTTTTAATCCATTCGTGCCGAGACTGCAGGGGGAGGGGCAGCATTTAAACCCGCATGAAAAACTAGTTTAGATGTAAATGAGAGATAATGGTCTCGGGGAAGGAAATAAGCAGGGGGATGAACTTTGTCCGCCAGGAGCCCGCCGCAAGCCCTGGCGTCGGCGGCGGAGCTGGAAGCCCCCGCTGCAGTAATTAGCGATGGGCTCGCAGCCCTCGGCACCCGCGGAACAAAAGGGCATGGGCGCCGAGCTGGGAGAAGGGGAGGTGAGCTGGCACACCACGAGGGATCATTACCCAGGACCCGAGGCTGCAGCCTGGGGCAGGCATAAAAGCCAGCTGGGGTTTGTGGGGTTTAATAGTTTCCAGAGCCCTGGCGGGTTTGGCTGGAAACTTCCCTCGGTGGCTGAGCCAAAGGGGTTGGGATCTCTGTCCCACAATGCCCATGAAGACAAGTGCTGCTATTCTTTAACTCTCCGAGGCTCAGCTCATGCATCAGGAACAGGGAGACAGGCTGCTGGAGGGGTGCAATTTGCCCTGGGTGTGAAACCCTTTCCACCCCACATGCCTGTGCTCGCCTCCTGGAGAAGGAGGGGATGGGGGAAGCCCCAGGGTCCCCTGCCTCATTGAGGGTTTGATTGATCTGCTCATTGCTATCATGCTACTATGTTTTAATTGCTCTCAGAGAACAGCTGCTCAGGACCGTGGCGTTGGATCTTGTTGAGGCCATCGTGGCTGAAATACCCCCAGACGGGACGGCAGCTTCTGGCGTGGCAGCCCCCCCGCTCCTGCCTGTGCCATGCAAAAACCTGCCAGTGCTCCTCTCCCCCATGCACGGTGCAGAGACATTTGCTGCGGGTACGCCTGATGAGTACCGTATGTTGCTACCTCTCAGTGGCCGCAGACAGATTTGTTGTAGATTTACATGCCGAGTGAACTGCTTTCTGGATCCTGTCGGAAAAAAAATAACTCTGCTGTCAGCCAAGTGATGCATGGGGCAGGCAGCCCTCAGGTCAGCACAAGTTTTAGGTTCCCAGGCCAAGGAATGCGATTTGGCCTCCTGCTTTTGTGCCTCGACAGCACCAAAATACTGCTGGAGGGTCCGAAAACTTCGCAGCACTGCTGAGCCAGTCTTCACCCCTCGCTCCGGGCTCTCATCAGGCTACACCAGCAGCTGCCTAGTGCCTGGTGAGACCCCAGAGGAGGCAGCATCCTGCTGCTGGGGCTCAGGGCTGGGGTCTCAAGCTTAGCCCCATCCCCATCCAGCCACACCAAAGCAGTCCTGTCCTTCTGCCCACATCCCCACGCAGAGCTGTGGGAGGCTCTGCAAGGGATGCACGGGGAGGAAAGCATGCTTCCTCCAGTGATCCTCTCCCCGCCTGGGCTGCAGCGATTTGGAAAGCAGGCAGCAAGTCTGCTCCTGCTCTGCTCAGGCCCTATTTTTATTAGTTTTGTCCAGCGTGTGCCAGGGAAAGTCCTGAAACTGGCCACAAGGATCATTTATTTCTCCTCCTTCCTCCCCCAGGCTGATGCTGCCTGGCTGCCTGTGCTGCCCTGCTCTCCTGCTGCTCCTGCCCTGCAGCACAACCCATGCACACGCGTGTGTGTGCGTGTGTGTGTGTGTGCAGGGAAGGCAAACAGCCTCAGGCCTTCTGCGGTCACCTGCAGCTTCCCAGCGCCTCAGGCAGCTCTGCCTTTGTGGATGTCTGTCCCCGTCCGCCTGCCTGAACCCGCGCTGAGCTCCGGGGTGGTGGCAGCGAGCCCAGGGCTGCAGCCCCACCGTCAGGACGCGGAGAAAGGAGGGCTGTGTTGGTGGCTTTGGGAGAGCCTGGGGCTGCGGCCTTGGGAAAGATGCAAATGGTCCTAAAAGAGCTGGGTGCTGCTCCTCCAGACACCCGGTCCCTGCTCCGATGCAGCGTGTCCCATTGCAAAGTATCCCATGAGGTAGAAGAAGCCCCTGGCTTTTGGGGACAGAAGCATCCTTCTTTCAGTCCAGGCCTTCACAGCAGGCTGTCCGATAGCTTGGAGGGGACCTGAAGTTCAGAAAGGGATGGAGAAACCTGTGTGCCTCCTACAAACAGCAAAGTGCTAACGTGGGCAGCCACCGCCTGCCGGAGGCGAGCACACGCCGCTGGAGTCGCGGGGGGCACAGCTCTGCTGGGCTCTGCCGGCTGTGGGCGGGTTTTTTTTTCCAACTTCTTTCATGATGAAGAAACAGCAGAAATCCGCAGCTAGATTCTCCTCTGGCATCGCCCCAGCCACGTCGCTAGAAGGATGCCAGGAGCAGATTCTGCTCCGGGACTCTACTGGCTCTGAAACGTGAGCAGCACCGGGGAAAGCCGCTCCGCCAGCATCCTACTGGTGCTGCTGCAGCCAGGGGGAGTGAAATGCAGCGGAGGGGGAGAGGAGGATCGTGCATCCTACAGAGCTATTCCTAATAATGACTCCTAAAAACCCAGGCTTAGCCCTGCACCCAGTGCTGTGCTGTGCAAACCAGGGCTCCAGGTGTTCCTGTGTCTGCCACACGAAGCTCCACTAATTGCTGCTGAAGGCAGCATTATGGCTGGCTTTATTTTTCTTTCTTCTTTTCCATTAAAAGAAGCCTGGATGAGCAGCCCCGGTTTACACAACATTCGCAGCCCTTCCTCGTGTCATTTTGGGGAGCACAGGCAAGTTTCAGCGGGGGAGCCAGGGGGAAGCCAGGCCGCCCCGGCAGACACCCCAAATCTCACAGAGCCCCAAAGCCCAGCACTCAAGCACAGGAGAAGTGTGCACCAGGATGGGATGAGCTGTGTTTGCAGTCCCTATCCCCCGTCCTGGTCCTCTCACTGTTTCAGGCTTGCACAGGGGCATCCATAAAGCATCGCTTTGAGGCACTCCCTGCTCCTCACTTTTTACCCAGCACCGACAGCTGCTGCGCCGTGACAGAGCAAGCCTCAGGAAACGCCGACTTTAAGCTGGCTCCTGGGGAGACCTCCCAGCCAGTAAATTTTCCAGCTGAGCGTGTCCCGGTGGAGGGGATGCTCACAAATCAACACCGCGGCGCGCTCCCTGCTCGCGGCAGGAGGAACGCTTCAGACAGATGGGGAGAGGAGGGCAGGGGATTTCCCCCGTGCTCTCAGTTTGCCACCCCACGTCTTTGATGGCTCTCTGAGTGTGGCTGTTATCGCCGTGCCCCTTCCAGAGGCAATTAGCCTGCTTCCCCTGCTGCTTGCACGGGCTGGGCACGCAGCAACGGGGCAGGCGAAAGGACGGCAAGTTTGCCCTGCTTGCAGAGCCACAAAATCTACGGGATAACCATCACCCTTTTTGCTCCAGTTACCCAAATCGTCAGGGGGAGGCCAGCACAGCCCGCCCTGAAGGTCAGAGCTGCCGGGACGTTCCCGGCTCCCCCTGCCAAAAGCACTGCTGCTGAAATTGCACGGCTGCAAATAAACCCATCTTCTGGCTAATTACTAGGGAGCGGTTTAACCTCTATTTTTAGACAGGCTTGCAAGCTCGCATTGAAGATTTTTTTTTCTCTTTCTTCCTCGCACACATTGTGAGTGGTGCTGGACCGAGCTCGGCTTCCAGCAGGGTCAGTGAGCGGAGGACGGCAACGTGCTTGCGTGCCAAAAACACTTAGCGATTGTAAAGACGTCAGAAATGTTAGCCTCAGCGCTGCACAGAGAGGGAGCGGCATTTTTCCAAGCCAGGAGCCTGTCCCCAGCTCCCCATGCCCACACCACGGCCTGTCCCCAGCCTGGGACCCGCTTCCACAGCCTGAATGCTCTCCTCGGGTTGTCCCTCCGGGTTTAGCGCTATTCCCAAGGCAAGGCAGAATAATAAAGAGGAAAAAAAAGAGAGTGAGATCTGGGTCAGTACATAGCTGCGTGCATTGTAAACCCTGCACGCCCCTTGCAGCCGCTGCACCCCAGGGCAGGGAGTCTCAGCTGCCTGCCGAGCACCTCGGAGGTCTCGGGGCTGTCTCAGGATGGCAGCCCTCCCCGACAAGGACCTGAGAGGGCATGGCCTCCACACAGCAGGGGCAGCACCTTCAAAGGAGCCAGAAGCCCGCGGGCACGGCCCCCTCCCCATGCAGGAGGCAGAGCCCCCCGCCAGGAGTACACCCCGTCGTGCTCGGAGGGTTAACCTCAGTCCCCAAAGCCGGTTAGGCAAATTAGCACGGTGTTTTCCCCAAGCTAATTAACTTCGCTTGCAGCAGGGCTAATTAGCTCCAGCACGGTGCTTGGCTGTGGCAGCTAGCCGGCCCCCAGGCGAGGGGCAGCCCTCGGGGTTAGCAGCCAGGAGACTGCTCCTCATCCCGTGCCACCTCCACCCTGGGGTGCAGGGAGCTGAGACCCCCCCCTCTGTCCATGGAGGCCACGAGAGGCTCTGGGATGCTCCTCAGGGCCAGGCTGCACTTCTGTGCCTGCGGGAGTCCCTGGCTGGTTTTCCATTGGTTTCAGCGGCCAGAGAGGAGAAATGCCTTCAGTATTCTCCTCCTCCCCTCCCATCCCAGCAAACCGCATTTATTTTACCCTCCACTCCACTCTTCCAGGGATCGATGGGTCGTCAGGATGATGAGTTAGTGCCTGTAGTGACAGTGGCACTTTCCATTACTGCTGATATACCTGGGGGACACCCGTCTCCCAAAGACTCATCAAGGCTAGGAAATTCAGCAGAGGCTACCACCGTCGCTTGCAATGAAGCCACCCCAAAGCCCTGGTCCTGCAGCACGGGCAGAGCCTCCCCAGACCTGCCAAGGCTCTCGGGGCACCAGCACAGCGTTGCAAACGTGGAGCACACTGCAGGCTTGGACCTCGCTCACTGCTGCCTTTTTTCCTCCTCCCTCTCTTTCCACTTAGTGATTTCCTCGCTGAGAGCCATTTGGATAAACATGCCTAGCTGGGGAATGATTTCTTTCCCTGCATATCTTTCATAACTAGCAGGCACCAGGTTGGTGGTTATTTTTTTTTTCTTTTGAGGTTGCATTATTATGACATTTTAATTGGCTCAGGACTACTCAAGTCTCAAAGCCAATTTGGCCCCGGCGTTTGCGAGCAGAACTGTTTTCTGTCTCCATTTTGATAGATACCTTGCGCTGGCCAAAATGGCCTCACACTAAATAAACCAAAGCCTCCTCTTGTTTTACAGCTCGTTGCCGAGCCAGTGCCTTCCCTTCCCGGCTCCCTTTCAGCCCAAAACCCGAACCGTGCCTGCTTCCCCGTGCTGCCTCTTCCCTCTCGCCTTTGTTTCGCCACCGCGCAGGAGCCAGGGACGAGGCAGCGCACTGCATAATTGTGGTATTTCAGGAGAAGAGGAGGCTGCACGTCACAAAACACTAATGAGCGGGTTGATGGGGATATCGGTGAGGGACGTGGGGCCAGCAGTGTGACAGCCAGCCCCGTGGCGTGGGCAGGGGCTGCTCCGCTCCGGTGCAGCCGGAGGACGTGTCGGGGATGTGCCGCACGCCTTGCAGGCAGCGAGGCGGCGTGTCCCTGCGTGTGGCAGCACTGATCTTTAATTTGCCACCCTCGCAAGGAGCTGGCCTTGATGCTGCTTGATGTTCCGGTGCTCACCCCTGCATCGGTGCACCCCAGCACCCCCAGGAGCCGCCCCGCCACCGTGTGCCTTCCTCCCATCATGTGCCTTCTTCCCTCCCGCTGCTGGGATTTCCCCTCAGAACACCGCTGCTAATTGCCAGGCGTTATCAGCAGTGCCCGAGGAGACGGCGTAAATGAGAAACACAGCGCCCACCCGCCTGCCCCAGCCCTTCCCATAGTCAGCCCCGCTCCCCAGCGCATCTCCATGTGCTCCGGGATCGCTGCTGGAGGGCTTTTGATTAGCGACGGCCAAAACAGCCCGTTCCAACCACCCCGATGGCTCCGATCCAGCCGCGCAGCACACACATCAGCACCAGCACACCAGGGACATGCATAATTTATCCAGCCCACCGCTCCGGGCCTGGCTCACACAATTGCCGTCAGCAATAGCAAGGCGGCAGCGCTGCCTCGCTGCGCGGCAGAGGTGAAAAGCTGCAAGCTACCTCCACGCTGATACCCAAACCATGCGTTTTTCCCCCCGCCTGCCCCAGCCGTGCCCAGTTTGGAAGTGTTCTCGGTGAAAAAAAGGTGCCAGGTCCCCAGTCTGAGCTATATTTTTGGGGCTCCAGGAGGGGGAACACACACACAGCAGGGGAGGTGGGCGAGCCCTACCGCGGGCTTGGGTGGGACCTGCATGTTGATGTCTGTGATGTATCGCCCCAGGATCTTGTGTCAACATCTCCCCCAGCATTTCTTCCTTGTTTTTTAAACAACCTGCCAGGTGTTGCTGCAGTTCATGACCTGAGATACTTTTTTTTTCCTTTTTTTTTTCCCCTTCTTGACTTCATGCTTTCAATATGATTTACAAAAATTGCTTATAATAAGGCTCATTCAGCAGCTGGATAATGGTTGTCAGGAGTTAAGAGACACTGTGGCATCTTTAGCACAGAAGCATATTGTGTATCTGGGTCCCAAAGCACTGGGGTTTTAAGGCAGTTTTTATTAAAGATGGGATATGCAAGGGTACCTACGCGGAGAGGGCTCTCAGGGTGCCAAAAAGGGCATTTCTCGCAAGTGACGTGGGCTGGAAGATGAAGGAGGGGCAGTAAATGGCCTCAGCAGCCAGTACACGGCTATAAATCCAGATTAGGGGAAGAGTTCAAGGTCTCAGAAAGGCTGCGTTAATCCCTTCATCACCTTGGCCTTAAATACTTGAACCATCAGCTCGCTCCCCATGCCCTCTTTGGCAGCTACTGGCTGCTGAGTGGGGATGGGGATGGGGACAGGGATGGGGATGAGAACAGACACAGACACAGAACCAGGACCAGGAAGGATGCAGCAGCTGGGGGAGTGCAGATAACAGGCAGGATGAAGGGGTGACATTTCCAGCAGCACCAATGGGGAGGTTTTGGCCAGGGCCAAGAGGACAGGGCAGGTGCTACCTCCTGCACATAGGGCATGGAGAGCTGCACCTTCCCTTCTGCTCCCTGCTTCCTCCTGGCAACACGTCAGCCCCTGCTGCTCCTTTGGGGTGGTTTTATTTATTTTTGTTGCACTAGGAAGAAGTGATGCTTTTGTGGCCAGCAGCACTTGGGTTTGCCTTTCTGCCAGACTCGTTGTGCTTAAGCCTGTGGGCTAATTGGCTTTATTTATTGTCTCTTTTGTATTGTGCACAGGTTTATTTGTTGCTGCTGCTCCTTTACTTATTTGTTCGGGGCAGGGTTTTTTTTTTTTTTTTTTTTTTTTTTTTTTTTTTTTGCCTTCCTTTCGGGAGCCTCTGCAATTGTCCCTCTCAGCATGAGCACGGGGCTGGGTGGTGATTTTGGGCACTGCCTGAGCTTGGGATGTGGCCAGGGGAGGCTGTGGGCAGCCTGGTTTTCCAGGGTACCCCGAGGTGCTACCTGGTTTTGCAGGGAGCCCCTGGGGATGCTTGAGGGGGCCAGGCACCATGGGGCTGTGCTCTGGGGTTTTGCAAGCAGGGCTGCCGGAGGCTTGTTGTCCTGCTGGACCTCGGCTGCACAAACTGCTGCGTAATCTGCAATAGGAGCTTTTCCTCCTGGCAGGAGAGCTGGTGGATGCCAGCCACATGAGCGTGTCATACCTGCAGGCCTCTGCTTCTCTTCCCAAACTCAAAATCCCTAACAATTTTGCAAACCTTTTTTTTTCCTTCATGTTTTGTTATTATATATTTTTATTTATCTGTTACTAGCAGAATCCTCTTGTGTTTCTTTTTTCTTCCTTTTTTCCAAAAAGTGAAAAGAATGTTTCATTTCTCCTGAAAAAAAAATAATATAGATATACAAAGAAATAAAATTAAAAAAATTAAAAAATAAAATATATAAAATTATAAAAATATAAGAATAAAAAAATAAAATAAAAATAAATGTATATATACATATATAAAGAAAAAGCAACAGGACCGTACATATATGTATATACGGTCCTGTTGCTTTTTCTTTTTCTTGTTTCCCCCCAAATGGGGGTTTCCGTTGCAGCTGTCCCATGGCTTCTTGTTCTCCCCAGGGGGCAGAGGTGGGGATGGAGCTACCCTCCCAGAAGGCTCTGAGGAGCAGCATGCCCAACCCCACCATTACACTCGCAGAGAAGTATCACCCAAGCCCTTCCCAAAGTCTCTCTCATCCAAAAGTAAGAAATACACTCACGTCAGTCAGCTGTCTTCCCTTTCATCCTCCGCTGCAGCATCTTTTCAGAAAACTGGGGTAATTAACACGGCTCTGCCTGGTCCTGGATATCACTTTGCACTGCGCTGTCTACATGCCAACAGCCTTCTGCCTGCTTTCTGTAGAAGGAGGGGGAAGAGTGAAGCAAGGAAGAGCAAAAGTAGAGGTACCCTAAAAGCCCCTGCCAGCCCAGGGCTGAGCAGGGTACTCGGGGCTGTCTGCCCTGGCAGCCAAATCCCGGGAGCCAAGCGATGGGATTAAGGAGTCAGCCAGAAGCGCCGTCCTCTGAGCATGATCAGCCCATGCTAACACATTCCCTAATCCCAGGCACAGCTGAAATAATCTAAGCAGGGATTAACCAGGTCCAGCTGGAGTTAAACTCCCCACTCTCCATTTATTTTTGGTAGGAGGGGGTGAAGAGACCTCTGCCGCTCCAGCGCCTCAGCTGATGTCCCCACACCAAACCTCTTTGGGGATTCCCTCTTACGACTGTCCCACCACCCTCTTTTGGGTGTCCCATCATGCTTTGGCTTCAAATCCTCTCTGCAGCACTTCGCTGAGTCCTCAGAGACCTGGACAGGTGATTGGGATGCAGAAATTCAGCTTAGCAGATGCACCTGCCAACAGTTCCCAAATGTTCTGGGTTTAGGACAAGTTTAGCAACATAGGGTGGCATTTTTTCCCATAACAGCATAGCAAGCTATTTTTCCACTTCCAACAAAAAATAAAAATAAAATTCTGACCCTCAAGGTGCAAAGAAAACAATATCAAATTGTCTTTAAGAAATCTCTTCCCTAGGATTTTTTGGTTTAACCTAAATTTTCATTGGGGTAAATCAGTGACTAGCTGAGGGAACAACCTTTGTGAGCCTTTCACGCAGCAATATTTGATGGACTTGAAAAGCTACAGGGTTTGAGGAGCAAAGAAATAGTTTATTTCATATGTCCCCTTTTTACTTTCTCAGTTTAATGCTCGCACATGGTGGGTTTGGATACAGCACTGAAGGCAGCTTCATTTAAGGGTCTAATTGCTGTCACATCTGGATTTCTTTAAGTGAAACTATCAGTGAAGTCTTGTTAGGTTTGCAAAGCTATGATAACGTTCCCATTATTCTTAGATATTGTGAAAGTTTGTTTTTAAAAAATATTTTTTTTTCTTCCCAAAATTTCATAGTCTACCTTTAAATAAGAAAGGAACGGAAGAGCATAGGGAATGTTAAAAGTTTAAGCAAGTATTCCCAGACCTTTGGAACAGCTGTTTCCTTTTTCCTTAAAGAGAAGAAACATCTAATTTTCAGTCTCTCGAACATTTTTGGATCATTTTAAGGTAGCAACAGCACCGTGGCAATGACTCGCCTTATTGCGTTTGGATACCTCTCTTTGTCACCTCTAATACAATGTGCTCTACGTTTTGGCTGAAATATGGCATTATCACAGCCCCATATCTGCATGCATGTATCTGCCTCCCTGCACAGAAGTCACACACTGCCAGAAAAACCTGGGCATCCCTTGGAGCTGCTGTCTCCCTGGGCCACCCCAGTGGTTATGGGGCAACTTCAAAGGGGGCTGGGAGGTGGCAATAGGCAGGAGCAGGTGCTGTTGGCCCCTCGTGGGTACCTGGGCACCATTAACCCCACAGGAGCCTCGTCTTTCCCTCTCTCCACCTTTGTTTCATGATGCTGGCAGTCGTCCAGGCTTGTCTTATTGCTTCATCATTAATTTCCCACTGCAACAGGCTGGTTAGGTGAGTGGGCACCTCTCCCTTTAATGAGGAGCCACGTCTCCGTGCTGCATCCCAGAAACTTCTGCGTAGGCTATAAAAACAGGGATGGGTTGGAGAGATTGATTTATTTTTCCCTAGAAAGGCCACTGTGCCACTGGGCTGCAAAATGATTGATCAAATGACCTTTTTTTCCCATTTACTGCCCTTCCCAGAGACCCGTCATGTCCGTGCACCACGAAAACTGCCGATGGAGACTGGAGCAGCTGTGCCTTGCCTGCGTGCAAATGCTGTGAGCCTCCAATTGGTGATGCTTTCAATCCATCTGTGTGGATGAAGGGTAGGGTTTAAATACTCCCCGATCTTCAGCCCATCCATGTGCATGAAGGTTAAATACTCCCCGGTCTTTGGCAGCTGTCGAGAGGGAGGAGGCAGGATTGGCAACCCCTCCGGGTGCAGCCTCCCCTCGTTCCGTCCCCTCCCCAGCATCCCAGGGGATGAAGTGGGGGCACCCGATCCGGGAACAAAATGCCCCTGGGTTTTCCAGGTGGTGCCTTCCCACCCTGGGGAGCATGGTTATTAATGAGACGCGCCTGAAGGATGCTCTAAAATAAATGAAGAGGGCTGTTCTGCTCCCACAGCTGATTACAGACGTGCTTTTTTTTCAGACAGTGGGAAAAAAAAAAAAAAAAACACTTGGAAAAAATTCTCTAATTTCCCCCTTTTTGCCAAAGCAGGCCTCTGTGTAATAACACAAACACGGTGCTCGCCGCTCACCCCTCTCTTTGGGACACAGAAGCTCAGCAAAAGTGCGTAAATCGATGGGGGCCCGAGGTGGGAGCGCAGCTGTCGTGACCCACCATCCTCCCCACATCCCCTCTGCAGCCTCAGCACTGTACAGGCGGGGGACACACGGGCCCGGAGGTAAGCCCTGCTGGGAGCTAAAGCGGCACAGCATCCCGCGGGTCACCCGTTAAGCATTTCATCCCGGAGCAGATCTCGCCTAAGCCACTTTTTTGGAGATAAGCTTATCTAGACCTGACAGCTGAATTTAACCCTGAACTTTTGATCTCGATTTTTAGCCTCAGCAAGACCATCCATTTCCTTGAAATTATACACACTGGATTTCGGCCCCCCCACCGCCGTGGTGGCTCAGCCACCCCTGCGAGGGGGACCCATGCGTGGCAGCATCACCCGGTAATGCCTGTGGTTTCACAGCCCTGCCTGGGAGGCAGACAGGCCCCCGGCCGTGGAAAGCCTTCGATTAATGACAGTGGGGCTCCAGCAGGAGAGGAGCTGGGATTTTACACTCCTGGCGATAACACGTCTGAAGGTAATGTTGTACGGGAGTGGATTATAACCCCGGCACTTTGCTATGCAGGCGTTTGGAAATTTGTTTTCAGTACGTAGAAGCAGCTCAAAATGCTCCTTCTCCCCGCATGAAAAATGCACTTGGTAATAGCGTTTCTATTGCTGGACAAGCTCGCTGCCTCCGTGCTGTCAGCGCCGTGACATACTAGCCAGGAAGGGTTGTGCTAATCAGTTTTCCTAGCATCAAATCAGCGTCTGCTATATATGATCAAGGAAATTGAGGAATCTCAATGTTTTTGCAATATTGCTTAGTTGGCCATGAAATATGGGTGGTTCCGTGAGGAATGGCTCGCTTCCCTCTCGCCGAGATAAAGCAACTTTGGCTAACGATGAAGCATTGCTGCATGATGAAGCCAGCTAATAGCAGCGGCCTGATGAGGGCAGATAAACAGCAGCACCCCGGCAGAAGGGAAGGGATGCATAAACAGCTTTGCAAATAAGACATTATTAATATGGTTGAACTACAGAGGGCAGAAGGGATTTCTTTCCTCCTCCTTCACTCCAAAAGCAATATTCATAAAATGTCTAGATTCCCACGTTCAGCCAAGAAATTAAATTATTAGAAATTTCACTGGATGTTTTCCAGCTCAATCTTTGTTCAGCTAGCACACCCGGCCAGTCTTCCCGGGCATCGCGGCTGTCTGGGACTGCCAAGCAGACCGCTGGGGACAGGGGGCGGATAATAGGGCAGGGAAAGCACACCCAGCGCTGACGGAGCAGGGCTGAGCCATCTGATGGCTCAGGGGGGCAAGGACAGCCTATTTTCTGGCAGCCCTGAGGTTTTTAGGGCAACCACAGGGCGGTCAGCTTAGATCCATGCGGAAAAGTGCAAACCTGTCCCCGGGACCAAAGCATATAAGCCGTTTTTATGTAACGGCCCTGTGATATAAGCGGCAGCCGGGGATTTATGCTGTCTTTGAAGTAAATTGCATCCCGGTGCACCATAGCATGAAAGTTAAGATTTACCATTGCTGGGACACCGAAGACCCTGGTGGAAGCAAGCGAATAAATAGTGCGGCGCTCTGCTCGCTGGCTTCTGCCGCACAGATCGACTTCACAGACCTCCCTCGCCTCCTCGCCCCCGCTTCCCCTCGCATTGTGTCGGGGAAGCAAATTGGTCACATCTGCATCTGGCCAGGGAGGAACAAATGTGCTGGCGAGGCAGCGAGGAGCTTTTTGAGGGGGGATGCCTCAAAGTAAAATGAAAGGCTAGCCATCAAAGGTAGAAAACAGGCCAGCGGATGAAAGGGATCCTTTGCTTAGCTTTGGTAAGACTACGAGGTATAAAAAAAAATAAAAAGGCACAAAAAAAAACTGGGGCATCTGGAGATGCATCCTCCCCCCTTTCATCCCCCCTTTTCCTTTGCTCGTCGGAGGGGAGGGACGGGCACGCGGCCGCGGTACCTAGGAGCCTGTTTTCGTGCAGCAGGGAAGCTCGTGCCCAGGTCCCGTGGAAGATCCCCGCCATCGTTACCGTTAATCACGTCCAGTTAATCACGTCCAGGGGCGGGCAAGCGCTCGGCTGATTTGCTGAATCATGACACACGGGCAATTACCCTAAATCAGAGCAGTGTCTTCCGTCCCCGAAAGGCTCTGTTATGCTTTACCAACTCCTGGAGGGAAGGGGAAAAAACCCCAAGCGGCCGCACCGCGGTGTCGGCAGGAGGAAGCAGCCAGGTGTTCCTCTGCCTGCTCCCCAGCGCTCTTCTAACCTCGTGAAAAGCCCTGGGAGCTCTGTAAATCGAGGCTGCTGAGATTTACAGCTCCAGGCCCTGCAGGCCGCTCGCTGCGTTTACCCGGGGTTTCTCCGAGCCGGCTGCTTTGAGCCTCGTGGACAAAGCCTCGCAGGGGCTTACAGGCCAGGCAGTATGTGTCCTCCTCCTCCTCTCTGAATGCAAACACGTGTACTCCCCTCCCCTGAGCACCCCAGTCCTTCTTGCACACTCTGCTGAAGCGAAGCTCTGCTGCCACCCTTTATGGCCTGGGGAACACCAGCTTTTGCCCCTGCCTGGCACGGGATAGCCCTGTGGCCCCAATGTGGCAAGGGATGCTCCCCTTGCCCACCGGTGGAGATCCAGAGATGCTGCCTATGGGATCAGCAGAAACCCTTGCTGTGCTGCTCTCCAGTCCAACGCCTTTCCCAGACCACTGCTTATTAGGAAAACGCCCCAAAATAAGGAGTTTTGCGGGGATGGGATGGATGGAACAACATCTGGGCAAAGGGAAAGAAGAGCCCCTTCTGCTCTGGTTATGCTTGCTCCAAAACAGGCGATCCTGCCCCAGGAACAGCATCCATTTACAGGATTACAATATTATCACACATCAAGAGGCAGGCTAAGCCCTATTTTTCACATATGCACAGGGGAAAAGGCAAGGCGGGGGGAGGCCCTGAGTCTTCTTGTTTAGGAGCCAAAGACTAATGTGCCCAGCAAAGCAAAATTAACCCAAATACCGTGATTATGCAGAAAAAAAAATCCTGCCTGAGAATGTCATCTCACCAGCGGTACCCTGCAGTTTTCCGCCAGTGAGAGTTCGAGAGGTGGCATGGTAACAGAGTGCATCAGGGCAGGCATTTGACTGGAAGCATTAAATACCTCTGAAAGGTGAATGGCCAAGGTCTTCCGGATAATTAAAATGTGTGCAGTCTTCATAGACCAAGGAAGGGACAGAGCTATTGTTTAAACAGGTAATTAGAGCTGTATTTTAAGCAAACTCGGGGCGGTAACGAGCTGTCTCAGATGGGAGCAGCAGCTCTTCTGCTCCCAGTTCCAGCATGAATAACTATTTCCCCCCACAATCACTGCTGGGGGTGGCCGCAGGGTCCCAACCCCACTCCGAGTGATGGCATTGGCTTGGAAAGAAAAAACTCCTACGTGATTTCACATTTTTCACTCCCTGTCTCCTTCCTTCTGCGTTCAGGTTCAGGAGAATTGGCCGAGCCACTTTTTTTATTACAGTAGTAGCAGCAAGAAACAAAACGGGACCCAGCCGAGCCCCAAGGGAAGGGAGGAAAGAGCATGGGGCAGTGCTCCCACACCCCCCCCCCCATCCTCACAGGAACAGCAACAGGGCACTGATGGGGTAGATGTGCTATAGTCTCTTTTTGGATGGATGCATGCCCTTCTGCTGGGCTGAATCCATGCCAAAGTAGACAAGAAGAGATGCAAACCCTCCTCCGTGCCGAGGACGGAGCCTGGGAGCCGTGCTCACCTCGCTCTCCCTCTCCATGCTCTTCCCTGCCCTACCCCAATCTCACTGCTCATCCGGCTTCCACATCTGCTGGGGGGGGGAGGGGGGGAGATGCCGACTTCTAATTAACCCCCTTGTATACAAAACCAGAGAAAACAATCAGACCCGAGGGAAGGCAAGGAGGCGCCTTTGCACGATCAGCGCGGCCTTCCATGAAAAATATATAAGGGATAGACATCAGTGATGGGGAAACGGGAAAGTACAAAGAGCTGCGCTCGGCTGCCCGGCTCTGCAGCCCGCATTACCTACCTTGCTCTGACAGGCCAGAGAAAGCCTAAAACAAAACACTTTGAACTGCGAAGGGCGGTGGGAGATGCCTGAAAATTGGGCTTGTGGGTAGTGATGGGGTGGGTGCACGGTGCTTCAGCACTGTGAACCCACTGGGAAGCCAACTGGGAACAGCCCCAGGCCACGTGCTGGGCACGGTGATATTCTTGTGCTCATTGTGCTGGCTTCAGGAGGAAAGGACGGGGTTCTGTAAGGAAAACTCAGGGTGAATTTTTGCTCTTTTGCTGTAGATAAGCGATAGTGTTGCTCCAGAGCGTAAGACTGGTGCTGGCGAGTGAGGAAGGGCCAGCCTGTTTTGCATCCCTCGCCTCTCTGGAAACAGAGGTGGAAGACAAGGGACAACACAGTAAAGAAGGGCATCCTCACTCACCCTTGTACCAGTCACAGCACTCATATACCCAAAGTCACCTCTTTTACAGCCCAGGGGGGCTTTGGCTGATCCCCTGGAGCAGATTTGTTTGCTTACTGATTTTCTTAAATGACAGGTTGACTTACAACAATGGCCATACCTGCAACATGTAGAAATCTTTCTCCTTTCTGTTAGAAAGGGTGAGGAATGAAATGAGTGAGGGTACCTTATTGCTGTTTTTGACCGTCCACACAGCACTGCTTGAGGTTCAGAAATCATTTATATTTCTTGTGAGTCCTCGGGATATTGGGTGTTTTTGCTACAGCCCCAGCTCCTGGAGTCCTGGGATGATGTGGAATCTCAGTGTCCTCTTCTCCGGCCCCCCTTCTTGGCAGAAAGCTGTTAAAATGTTAATGATGGAGTGAAAGCAGGGAGGGAAAAAAAAACCAACTCATCTGTGTGGTCTATTGTTAAGGCCAGGTGTCCAGTCCCGAAGGACTGGGGGTGCTTGCGCAGGACACCAACAGGACCCACGGTGAAGGTGAGAGCCCGCCAGGACACCAAGAAGCAAGAAAGGATGCGGGGTCAGGCCAGTCCTGCAGGAAACGCCCCATCTCCTCCCTTGGGAGCATCCCTTGGAGCTGCCTGGTGCCTGCGGCAAGCCTCAGAGGCAGCAGGTGCCCGCGGTGGCTGCCGGAGCCACTTCCAGCCGCGGCAGCCTGCCAGGAAGGGAGCCAAGCACAGCACAGCCAGGTCACACCGCCGAAGCATCCCCTTCCTCTGCCCCCGCAGAGCTGGGCAGGGCTTTTCCCCAGAGGGAGACAGCGAGGAGTAAAACATTTCCATCCCCTGACCTCCGCCGTGTGCTGCCTGCTAAACAGCGCAGAGCGCAGGCAGGAGCGCGGCGCACCGGTGACTCATGCTGCGAAACCTTTTTTTTCTTTTTATTTTTTTATTTTTTATATTTAAAGCAGGAGCACTGATCCATCAGTCAATTACTTGAAGAGCCACTCTAATTTGGCACCCAATTGTTTCCCCAGCTGCCGCTGCGTCTGATCGCTGCCGGCGGCGGCAGGAGCAGAATGCCTGCGAAGGGGAAAAAGTGCACAGGCGCCGGATAAAGGAGGCAGGAGAGGAGCAGGCGGCTGCCTGAACGGCCTCGCCAAGAAAATAAGCACTAAACACGTCTGCAGCAAAACCGTCTCGGGGTCGCAGGCGATTGCTGGATAATAAAAACGATGTCGGGAGGCGGGGGCCACCCCTGGCCGTGCAGCTGGGGTGACGGCGATGGGAGGGACGTATCCTGCGGCGCAGCAGCAGCCTGCTGGGGCTGGCCTGGGTGCTGTGGCTTTCTGCCAGCCATGGCCCTAGCAGCCACGGCTCAGCGGGGAGCGTGGTGTGGCATTTGCAGCTTTTTCCACCGTGGGTTTCAAATTGCTCCACAAAGGTTGCTTAATGGCACTGTCCCCTTCCCCTCTTCCTCTTTCCTCAGTTTAATACCAAAAAAAAAAAAAAAAGGATTGATTTGCCTCAAATCACGCAAGAAGTCAGCAGCAAAGCAAGTTCCCCAACCTCTTTTTCCTGTCCTTTAAGCCCCTACGAGCACTCCCTTTTTCCAAGAAATCCAATAATAGGAACCGTACCAAAACATCTGTTTTTGTGTCAGGGAGGAGTTTCGACTGAAAAAGAGGAGCCTCGATTTCAGGCAGTGCAGTGCCAAGACGCCCCTCTGCTCTCCTCCTGATGCCTTTACAGGCTGGGATGGGGATGACAACAGCTCCAGCCGAGGGCAAAGCAGTGGTCTGCTTGTCTGGAGCAAGCCCATCCGCCCTGCGTGCGGTGCAGAAGAGACATCTCTGGAAGGAGAGGCTGTGGCAGGAGGGCAGAGGACGGGCACAATATTCATGCCCTTTTCTAGGCCAGGTCTTGGGCTGACACCAGCTCTGCAGGGTTTTGAGCCTCTCCCCAGAGGGCATAGACTTAGTTATGGCACACGGCACTCTTCTGCTTCTTGGGGGGAAAATAAGCACGTGTGCATCTATGCATGTGTACGTGCACCACTGCTACCTGTAGCAATGCACCAGGCTCTCAAAAGTCATTCCCACGAGTTTCCTCCACCTGGACCAGGCTGAACATTTCCTTCTTGCTCTGCCAGGACATTGTTTAGACCTGGGACTTGTGATTCCCCAGGGCAGATCACCCCACATGCTGTTGCTTGAAGGCATCGTGCTCCCTATCAGCGGGCATCTCCTGAGGGTAGAGGGATCCCTGCTGGAGGGGAGCAGAGGCAGACCTGGACTGCAGAGGCTGGTCACTCTCCACCAGGACAGGAGAGAGATTCCCAGCCAGATGGAGCCAGCAGACAGCACTGTGAAGTTGTTGGCCAACTTAGGATACGATGTTGGCTTCACAGGGAAGCTACTTGGCTGCCTCTCCCTGAATCAAGATTCAGTGATGCCAGGAGACAAGCACAGCGGGGAAACTGAAAGCAAAAAATGGCAGAGTGGATGGCAACTCGACATTAATTCATTTTTACCATATGTCTGACTATTCATTACACTCCGCCATCCTGTTCTACAAGACTCCTGGGGGCCTTCCATGCCATTTTATGGTTAGTGGGGTTTTTCCTAGCTCGCGGCGCAGTGCTGCCACGCCGCCTCTCCCAGGCTCATCGCTCGGCAGGTCCTGCAGCCGATGCAGCACCATCCTGGGCAGCGACAGCCACGGGATCCGATGTGCTCCGTGCTCACAGCCCTTCCCTGCACACCCAGCCTGCCAGCTCGCCTGGCACAGGGGAGCCATCCCCCGGGGGTGGCACCTGCTGTAAATACGCTCTGGCACCTGCCTCGAGATCCCGCCGTGCAGCAATGATTTTTTTTTTTATGGATTTGCAAATTATCCTGCTTTTCTCTGCGGTCTCCCCCCAGAGCATGCTGCTGGCACGGGACCAAGGCCCGGCTCCGGCAGCCAGCGTGAGTCACCCCAGCACGCCTGGATCCTCCCCAGCTGGGAAGCAAGCAGCACGGCTTCTCCACACACGCTGCTTGCAGCGGCGGCGGCGGCAGCTGTTTCTCCTTGTAGGTAGGAGGGTTGATTCAGCATCCCCATTGCCTGCATCCAGCTGTCCAGCTCCCCTCGCCCCCCTCCCCATCTCCGCCGTCGCAGCTTCCCACCCTCGCTCCCGTCACACCACGGAGCGGCAGCGAGCTGCCTACACGGCTGCCTGCACTCTGCACACAGCATCTCACGGGCTGAGCTCTCCTCCAGAGCCTTAATGGGACCCTGTTAGGCTGCGAGCCCCTGAACAGCCCCTCCTGGGTCAGCATCTTCCCTCTGCGGGAATCCAAGAGTGTTCGGCACGGGGGTCTCTATACACATTGGTAAGAAAGCACAACAGCAGGTAGCATAATAATAAAATCACCCTATTACTAAGATAAAACAAGGAGAGGAATGTAGGCAATGAGTAGTTCTTACATCCCTCCAGATGCTGGAAGCCCATTTTCATGCAGCATCCTACATACCCCAGGTGAACAGCCGCATCACGCTGCCCAGATCCCGTCGTGGAGAGTTTTGGTCTCCCACCTACACCATGGTGCTTTTTACCTCAGGCAACAAAAAAAAATCCTCTCTCTTCTGACACCAGCCAGCATGAGGCACTTTGACACATTCTTTTATGCCCCTGTGCAGATAGGTCAACACGTGAGCTCCTCCAGCCCCAAGTCTGGTGCCCAGCAGGGCAGGCACAGCTTGCCCGAGACTCCTCCAAAACCACATCCTCCACCAGGTGCCCAGTATACCTCACCCCTTGCTCTCAAACACAGCCATGCTTTCTGCCTACCGAAGGGTCATTTTATCATGCATATTAACAAGCTGCTTAGCGATACAAGCGGTATGCATGTACAGGGTAATCGCCGCAACAGTAAGCAACGCCGCAACTGACAGCAGGGCAACGCTGGGGTGCGTGATCAAATATGTAGGAGCATTAGCATCGGGACTTATTCCCTTAAAGATACACCACCACCTCGCCTTTGCAACATTATCTAAACGTTTAGTCATTTGTATAAGCTGTTTATTCTGATGGAGCGCACATATTTCAGCTTTATCATGTTCATGACTCCTCTGCAATAACAATTTTAAATGTAATCGCAAATCACAATTGGGTTGGATAATAGTTTGTATAAACCCACCTACTTTAAATCCAAGAGTGCTCCAAATTGGGAAGAAGTTTATTAAATCTGCACTGGTGATGTCTGAGCACTGGGTGTAACACATGTGGTTTCCCACAGTAGCCACTGTCCCTCTGTTTACATTCCCGCAGGGTGGGAAGGGCTGCATTCCTCGTCCCCCTATTCATCAGGGAGGTGTACAGATATCATACACGAGGATTCGCTCCAGTTTGTAGGAACTGCCACTTCTCTTTTAATGCGAGCAACATACGCATTCTTTGGTCTTGTCCTGGGCTACAAAGGTCATCATCTTCCCACATACACCCATGTCCAAGGTTCCTGCTCCCAGCATCCCCGGATGTCCACAAGCACCTAATTAGCACCATTGGTGGCGTTGCTCCATGCACGTATCCACCACTGTCACTGGGACAGAATTTCTGGGAGGACCACCCCTCGTCCGTAGCAAGCCCGGTTGGTGCATCGATCCAGCGGACCCACAGGTATGCAGCAGCTCTCACAGCACCCTGCCTGGCTTTTCAGTATTTGCCCCGTTGACTCTGGGTAGTTCCAGCTATGCGATGCTGGGCCATTGGCATCCATCTAGAGCAATCCAGCCTTGCTTCAGTGGCTTCAGGGCCAGGAGATGTGTACTTGGACAAGCTGAGGCCAGTGCTAATTGCTTCTGTGGCCCTGTAGGCACTTTGGTGGACCCCTTTTCTACAGCAATCCAGGTCTGCTGAACCAGCTGCTGTTGCTGTAAATCAGCCTTCTGCAATTCAGTTACGGCAGATGCTAACCCATGAATCTGTTGGGCTGTTAATTGGCCAACTGATTGCAGCCTGGTTTGTGACACCTGAAAGTCTATTATATTTAGGATGGATCCTCTGAGAACTAATATTCCCGATATGTCTCCTCGCCTCCAGGGAACACATGACTTGGGGTAAAGAGCAGATAAGGGACACACAGAGGTTTATACATACCTGTATTGCAGTCCCAGAAGATACGGCAGTCTCCTTCTTCCTCTGCACTTTGCCATGTAAAAAGAGCTGCAGTTAGATGTTCAAACACTATGCGTTCAGTAGCATTAGCTTGTTCTCATTCCCAGTTGTACCCACTGTTGGTTTGGATCTGAAAAGATGTATTGCATATCATTACTCAAATATGCTTGGCCGTGTCTAGTACATAGATTACAAAAATAACTCAAGAGATTACAGCTACTGCAGGAGTGGTTTAATGCTATCATAATTGGCCATCCCTCAGGGAATACTGATATTGTCGTGGTATCATTTGTCCAATGCTATGTGATACCACCTCTTACTCTCTGTCAGGTCCATATCCCCAGTTCTCTATCACCCGCACAGTGCAGGCTTAAGATGTGACCTTGAGCCCCTACCATCCATTGGGTGCCTCTCACAGTTCTGTACCTGCTTAAACATCTAGTTCCCACCACAGGTCCATTGTCCTAAATGATATTCCTCAAAGAGACAACATTATGCTGACACCCAACAGAGTCACAGAATGGTTGAGGATGGCAGAGACCTTTGGAGGTCTTCTGGTCCAACCCCATTGCTCAAGCAAGTCCACCCAGAGCTACTTGTCCAGGACCATATCCAGAAGGGTTTTGAAAAGAATAGCTAGTTGTCAGAAATGGGATGCCAGGCTACATTGGTGTAATCTACAGGTCATCATCAGATGTTGCTACAGGCTAATGTAATGGTGAGATTTTACCAGGCAAAGCATCAATATCCACATTCTGTAACATACATACACACACACACACATATATATTTGGTCAGCCCTGAAGTGGTCAAGCAGTTGGGCTCGATGATCTTTGTAGATGCCGTCAAACTGAACTGTTCTGTTCTGTTCTGTTCTACTCTATTCTATTCTATAAATCAAGCATTGTAGGACATATTTAGGGATATCAACAAACAGTTCCAAAATTAAAAATGCAGCCCTTGGCACTTGGGCTAGGACCTCCGGAGGGAGCAGTTTGCCTGATGAAGTCAGGCATTAACAGGTCTGTCCATCTTGTGCCAAGACTCACTGCTCTTCATTTTCAGTCAAAAGTCTGGTTGGCATTTGTGGCCGTGCCTTAACAATAATTGGTGAGAAGTGTCAGGCTGGACCCTTCCTTACCTTACTATTCAGATTTATTAGCGTGTGTCAACACTGTTGGATACCTCTGCAAGGTGCGGGCAGGTTGAAAGACTTCACAATTGTTCTTTTAGCAATGCATTAGTACGCTCTGCTAAACCAGCTCCCCGAGGATAACAAGGTGTATGATAAATCCATGTAACCTTGTTTCCAGCAGACCATTTATCATGTGAAATGGGAACCATTATCCGATGGAACAGAAGAGGGAATACCTAACCATTGGCTTCACAAGCAAGGCCCTTTACAATGGCTTTCTGGTCACCATCTGGCAATATCTACCATTGCCAGCACATATTGCAAACCCTAAATTTTGGGGAATGGTCCAATCTGCCAGGTATGGCCTGGGGTCAGTCCTTACTCATTAATCCTTCCGCAGGGCTAATGTGGAAGTTTTCTTGCTTTTATTAATTTGCGGGTTTAGATCAGCACTCTTTCAGCACTAAAGACGGGAAGCAGAGGATGCAATCATTTTGTCCATCACTCTAATTTACTTTCATAGTCTATTTTTCCCTTTTAGTTGCTTGCACATTTCCCATAAATGAGAGGTAGGTTTTCCATCAATTTTGTCTTTTGGGACTCCAGCCTGGAAAAAAGCAAAGAACATCTCCTTTTAGGTAACATTTGTTTCTTTTGCAGCTTATCCACAATCTCCTGTCGAAATTTTCAGTTTGGTGTTCTCCTAATTGCCCCGATGCTAGAATTACATCATGGACTGATTCCCCCAGGGCAGCTCCCACGAGCAATATGATGACCCCCCTTTAGATTAAAAGGTGTCCCTGCTAACAATCGGGATTGTATTCCTGATGTAAGTACCTCTAGGTTGGAGGTTAGTGAAGGTAGGGCTGTACACACTGTTGAATAGCCAATTGTCTCAAGTGGTGTCCCCCCTCATCTGGATGCTTCCATGTCACAGTCATATGGGGAGTAAAGCACTGCAGCTTTACTGCCTCCCATAACTAGTCCCAAAGAGAATAAGATACTTTGCCCTGGGCTCCTTTTGAAAACTGCAGCACCATTGGATTTTGGGAAACTGTGGGCAGAAGAATCACTTCCGGGTGATCCAAGCTGTACACTATCCCCTCCCTGGCCCCATGCTAGCAGTGACCATTGCCCTGATCTTCCCCCGAGCTCCAGCCAGTACAGAGAGGGACCTTCCTTTTCTTTATGTCACATATGTCCTTCTCTGGATTTTGTGTCTACTACTGACCAGACTGAAGCTGAAACCGAAACAGCGGAGTAGCTTTCAGTTTCCACCAAGGGAACATGCAATTAAAATTATCAGAGTTGCTCTAAATAAAATGCAGGGTCAATTTTTGCTTTCACAGACTGTTTTATTTCTTCCCTGAAATGAGAGCATAAAGATCCTCTCACGTGGAGGCTGTAGTTTCCCCATGTAACAGCGATGATAAAAAACTGCTTCAATGTGCTGTTTGTCTTTTTAAGGGTGCCAGGTGGGCCCACTTGTCCGAGGAGTCCTGTGGCTACCCATGGACCTAGCACAGCAGAACCGGTGAAGCACAGACACATGCATTCCTCAAGCACACTGAAGGCGATGGGGCTGTGTCTGATGTGAATGACCACACACCAACAGCTCACTCCCCTGGTTTTGACACTCCTAGGACCCGGAAAAAAGCAGCCGAGCAGCCGTGTGGGACAAGTCTCAGAGGCTGCATGTGCTCCCAGTCCACTGCAACTCACAGTCCTGTGGTTTCGGGCCATTCAAAGCCCAAAGCAAACAGATGCAAATACTTGAGTGGAGAACTGATGCTTTTGGTGTTTGTCCATCTCTAAGGCTCCTTGGTAACCCACTTTTGGAAAACCTCCCATATCCTGCTTCCTCTTTGCAGAGGCATCTGATGCCTAATAGCTGCGCTCCTTCATGGCCAATTTTCCGAACAGTTGGTGTTTTGCTGCTTTCACTTAAGATCCCCATTCAGCACTGAACTGGGGCAGGGTTGAGGGGAGAAAAGTATTTAAAGAGCAGCGCTGATTTCATGCACACAGATGCAGTCCTCTATGGCACAATTAAAAAAAAAAAAAGGGGGGGAAATAGTCTACAGATATTCCCTTCTGTTTACCTAGCAATCCAGCAGCAGATTTCCCTTTGTGCTGCGTGTGATTTTTGCAGCCTTGCCTCCACATAGGAATGGCTTTTTCTTCTGTGGGAAAGGAAGCGTCCCTGTTGCACGCTGCAGGAGCCTGACTTTTTTCTTTGCTTGTTTTTGCATTCACCTCCTGCACGGCTCCCGGAGGCTCCGTGCCTCACGATGGCAATCCTTTCAATGGCAGACCAGAGGTACGAACTAGCAGCGCCTCCCACAAGAGTCAGAAAATCACTGCTGGGGCTCGGGGGCTGCGAGGAGCTCTGCTGCACGCAGCCAGGCAGAAATCTGCCCACCCTTCCCACCGGGTGGCATGTGAATTACTGATGTGCCCAGAGAATGATTTACCGATCCAACATCCTCCCTATTCCAGTTTGCAAAATGTCCATCAGCAGACTGCAAGCATCTCACGTTTATTTCTCCCAGCTTTTACTCCTTAATGAACGAGTTTCACCGGGAGGCGCTGTGAAAATTCCACGTCTGATTTGGTATTTGTGATCATGTTGGCACATTTCCTAAGGAACCTGAAATCATTTATGTTGCTTTATTGGCTACCTGCTGTAGCTAATTAACAACGTGAATTAGCAGGGAACAATCCCAAATTCAATTTCTGGAAAAGCACCTAGTTCACCTGTAATTTTCCCCGAGATTACAAGATACCAAATCACATACACAGCGTAATATGTACGATGCATACGATATGTGTGTGTGTGATGCACATGTACGAAATACAAAGCTAAGCATTATCGCAGATAAGAGCTCACTGACATTAATCCGCTTCAAATCATTGTCCAAACTGCTTCAGAGTCAAGCATGCGTTCAGTGACCTTGCAGAACACGCGGTTCCTTGGCTGACACCACACAGAAATAAGCGATGAATATGGCCTTGCCAAAATAGACACGTGGGAAGGGTGGGCTAGAGGCGAACCCAAACGGCAAAGCCTGTAGGAAAGGACCGTACATACCACTTACTTCTTCCCGTGAAGTAACGGTAATCAGACTAATTGCCAAGTACCTGAGCAAGACGTTGTGCCAGGGCTGCTCCTGAGGAAGGTCCTGCTTCTGGGGGAGCCAAAAGGAGCAGCCCTGAACCAGCGGGGATGGGAGGTCAGCATCAGGGGTATGCGCAGACGAGGCCCGTGGCAGCAGGAGGGAGCCCTGCAGTCCCCGAGGGGGACCTAAGGGAGGGCCGGGAGGTTGGGATGCGGTGACCAGCGTGACACAGTGCCGGGCAGACTCTGCATTGAAAGCGTCTCTGCCAGTTCCTTGGAAACGACCGAGGACTGAAAGCATCAAAGAAATAAAGCTGTTGCCAGCTGGAGGAACAATAGGCGAGCTGGAGCTATCTTTAGCTCAGGGGATTAAATTCAAATTGCAAATGCAAAGGCCTCCCTGCAAGAAAAGGCCTCGCGGTGCTACCCAGAGGCAGCGTGAGCACTGAGCACAGCACAGCCCCGCAGCCCTGGCTCATCCCCTGCCCGAAAGAAGGAAGGAAGGAAGGAAGGATGGATGATACCCCCCCTCAGTTGCAGGCAGGGGTTTTGAGTCCCCTTCACCCATTTTCAGCCTGCACTGAGGGCTGTGGAGCACCACAGACTGCTGAACGTGAAGGGCACAGCCAGCCCCAGGAGCACAGCAGCGGTTTTGGTGCGCTCAGTGGACTTGCACTAAACCCAGCAAGGAGCCGGGGCACTCTGCCACCAAAAAAACCGCTTTGAGCCTGGCTGCTGTGAGTATCAAACTGGAAAAAGCACCACGCTGTATTGAAGGAGCTGGAAGTTAGGGGCTGCAGGCACAGCAAGGAGAGAGCGCATACAGCTTTTGCCTGATAACTTGCCTAATGAATTGCAGACTTCTAAGCTGATTTGTTCAGCTGCGGAAATCCCACAAACACCTCACACCCGAGTGCTCGGAAATTGGTTTAATAGCCTCAGCGCCCGTAATGAAACACCACCGTGGAGCAGAGGTCCCAGGTCTCACCTCCATGTGCGGCTGCGTGTTATGGAAACCAACTTCCCTCTGCTTCCACCCAGGGTTTGGAGGAGTTTTTTGGAGTCACAATAAAGATTTTTAATGGCAGAGTAAATGATGGTTTCAGGAGATCAATTGTGCAGCCGTCCAGCCACGGCTATGTGCAAAACCTGCCAGCGGTGCCGTGCGTTTTAACTCCGTGCTGCAGCCATCTGAGCTTTTATGTTTGTTATTTCATTTTTAAGCAGCCATTTAGCAGTATCTGGAGGGCATTCGCTACTCTAATACTTAGCCTGAATGCACGTGAAAGGAAAGGCTTTAGCAAGTGATTGAGCTCTTTTAGTAAAAAGAAAAAATTCCTGCTCCATCGAGGTAGCTGCTGGGGTGCCGGAGCTGGGGGAGAAGGCAGGGAGAGCTGCACCTTGGCTCCGGCTCCACATGCTGCAGGATGTGAGGAGAGCCTGGCTGGATGCACGATCCCTGCCACAGCAGCGTGCCGACAGCCTCCAACTGCTGCTGCCGCCCTTGGAGGGGTCAAGGCAGAAGTGCCGGCGCATGGGGGGTTAATGGCGAAGTTACAACTCCAGTTGTTAAAATTCACGAGGTGTAAAATACAAATTGCACGTGGTAGATGAGCTGTCTTTAAAGTTTATATAATGCTTTCTCCCCCAACCCCCGTTCAAAGGGCTGCTGGCGCAAGCTAATGAGAGCTCACAAAAGGGGGACGCGCAGCCTCCACGGGACACAGATTACACGGGGGGCTCAGCCGGGGCCGTCCGGGCTGTGGTTACAGATATTTGGCTGCAGGGAGCTGGGGAAACCCACATCATACGTACGCATGTGCAGTCAGGTCAAAATTAATAGTTCGTGCTCACTTCTTCCTCTCCTCAACCTCCTCAGTTTTAAAGGTATTAAGCACTGCCTTTGAAGTTTATGCTCTTTTGTTTGATTATTCCCACAGCTCGGTTTAAGTAATTTTCCTATCAAAAAACAAAAAAAAAAACCAGCAAAACATTTTTAATAGTTCCCAACACAGTAAAGGTTTTGTGCTTTTTTTTTACAACTAACTCCAATGCCATTTTTTATGCGCACCTTGTGACTTGGCACACAAACACCTTCCAGAACCAAGCTGTTTGCATTTTTGCTCATGCTGTTCCTCCTCCCTCAATACCACTCCCCTCTCCATCCTAGGGAGACAGGCAGTAAGTGTAACAAGGGCAGGTATTCCCAGCCATATGGAATCCCCAGCCCCATCTGCAAGGGTTTCTCCATGCCCTGGCTGACCCCATGTGTTCTTGCCCAGAAGTCAATCCCCGAGGGGATTTTACTTACATAATTCTTTACCCACCCAAGAAAGAGCTAGGGATCAGAGATTCAGTACAGAAGAAAATATGTAAATATCCAGAGCAACTAGAATGAGCATCAGCTTATGCATAGCTGACTGAATTGAACACAAACAATGATTGAGAATAGGATGGGCTGGAAGAGGAAATTTAAATATTTATCCTAAACGCTCTTTCTTTGCATTTCTTGAAATAAATTATTCCCAGCAATTGCAGGCAGAGATTGTTGATTAATTCCAGCTAAGGCAGAGAGACGGGAGAAATTGCTGTACATCATCTGTTTCTGAGTTTCAAATGGGGCTTTTCATTTTTCTTTGTAGTCTTCATGATTGGGCTTTTCGACTCCAGAGTGATCTGTGGGTGGTTTGCAAGGGAGTTTGCTGCTTGCATCATATGGGCAGATATAGAGAGCGAAGCACCGTCACACGTACCGGGTGAGGAGGATTATCTTTCCACTCAGAAGGGTTGAAACACGGGCTCTGACCTGGCCAGAAGGTACCAGGGTGAGCAGCACAGATGCCCTGAAGGTGGCAGGGCCCTGCTCAGAGGGACCCACACTGGGGCCATCCGCACCCGCATCCCTCTCAGCCGCTGGCAACAGCAGCGAGCGCCAGAGGAGAGGCTGAAAGGAGGCTGCTGTTACAGCTGGTTGAGCACCGGCTGACAGAAAAGCCCCGGGGCCACTGGCAGTCGGGCATAAATTAGAGCAGTGGTGAAGCTGCTTTCGTTTATCCGTGGGCACCGGTCCAGCCCCAGCTGCTTCACCAGCGGAGGAAGGTCTCACAGCAGCCCGTCCCGCCTCGCCTGCCTGGCCGCTTCCCGACTCAGCCTTCCCCTCCCCGGGCTGAAACAGGTCCAGCTGTCTTACGGTAGCAAACCATGAGCTGGTAGGGCTGGTATCCCGTTGGTTTTGGGGAGGCTGCAGCATCTAACCGGGTCTCAGATGGAGCGGACATCTCACGTAAGGCACCGTCATTCCTCGGTGTGAATTCAGTGAGGGAGCTATGGAAACCGTCCATACAGCTATGCAAAAAGGTGCTTTGTAATTCTTTTTCAAGCCTCGGGTCTGGGCGCTGAGCCTTGCGTGCCCTCTGAATCTCTGTGAGCAGCTGTGCTGCAACGCACATTAAGAAAGAATGCAACGGCCAAAAAAAAAAAAATAAAGCTGAAAAAAAAAGCTGTCATACCAGCTAATCCCTCTCAACCCCAGAGAAAGCCCGCGCTGGGGTCTCACGTGGCTGCTCCCTCTGTGCCCCAGAGCCCACCGCCCCATACCCGCAGCACAGCAGCCACACTCGAGGGCGCTCAGCCAAGGCACCAGGCAGCTGCCATGCACCATCCCCGCTCCCTCTGCTAGGGGATTTTCTCACGTGCCGGCCCAAGCCCGAGTCCAAATTACCCCTGTGTGGTCCCAGGGCAGGACCTCAGCGCTCAGCGTGCGGCCATGAATGCAAAGCACGCCGAGCACCGCCTTCCGAGGGCAGCCAAAAGCCACGGCAGGAGAGCGGTGCCTGCCCTGCAGCAGCACGCCAGGGCTCTCCCCAGGCCACCGTATGCTGGGGCAGCTCTTCTGACTGCTCCCAGCTGCGGGCAAAGCTCAGGCACGAGTAACAGAGCAGCACGTCTAGCTGGCAGCACACGCCGTACCCATCCCAAGCTGCGGCTGGGAGGGAAAGGGAGCACCTTCCCCTCCCCTGCTGTCACCGGGATTCAGCGAGAGCAGCGCGGGGATTTTTAATGGAGCCTTTGCATGCAGCGCTGTTGCACACTGCAGGCAGGAGCGCAGCACACGCTGACACAGATGAAATAATTCCCCAAAAGCCGAGGCTTTGCAGTACAAAACAGATTCCCCGCACGCCCCCGAAACGTTACCGCCTCTTCAGTGAACGTGGAAGCCTCGCTGATTTCTCTGTTTAAAGGCATTTCTAATGCTTCCCTCTGATCTAGTTTTCTCTCCTGTAATCAGCGAGAGTGAGACCTTGGGGTTTTTCTGGAAATCCAATCAGAGGCTTCTCTGCATCTTCAAATACTCCGTTAGACGTGGAAGTCCTCCCTGCCCGCTTACACCGAACAATGGTCGCTGGGGAGCGATTCCTTACAAAAGCGTTGGCAGCACCTAGCAGAAGGAAAGTCTTTTTATTTTGGCCGGAGCTTTGAAACACTGTGATAACATCAGCAGCACATTAAGGCCAGAGCATTCCTTTCCTCGGTTTTCAGTACTCATCTTGGTGCTTTTGATGAACAGCCCGACAGAGCCAAGAGGCGGCAGAAACTTCCCCACAGAAGGGTGGCACCGGGCGGGGGGGCTCGGGAAAGCAGCCCTGTGGGCTGGAGGAGCCAGGATCCCCCTGCAGCTGCGGGTCGAAGAGGTGCCCAGCAGCAGCCACTGCCTCCCCAGCAGTGCTCTTCATGCAGCCAGCATCAGTAGGGCTGAGCACAGCTAGCACCGGCACTGAAGAGAAACAAGAGGCTATTAAACCGCTAGCAGAGCCCGTGCGGAAAGAGCCTTGCTGGTTCAAGATACACAGAGGGATTTTAAAACCCAGGCTTAGGGATAAAAAGCAAAAAGAGGTTGCCGGGAGGCAGCGCCTTTCAAGAAACCTGCAATGGAGTGACCACCTGAGGTTAATCCGGGCAGAGTGGGTGGCAGGCATAAGGAATTACTTGATTGCGGGGGACGGACCAGCTGAATAAGGGATTTATTTGTGAGAAGGGCAGAAAAGGAGGGTTAGGGGAGCAAGCAACTTGGTGGTGAGCCTTTTCACAGTGAGTGACTCACCGCAGTTTCTAATGAGCAGGGGGAGACTCAAGCTGACTGTCTTTTTAAAGCCGTTTTGATAACACCGGCCGCGATGCAATCAGCTATTTGTTTGCGCCTACTGGCAGGGACAGCAAGTCGCTAGCCAGCGTAATCCTCCGGTGCTGTCAGCTCATTCAGAGGTGTCAGCCCCAGCTTCTAAAAAGGCCCGGACCGCGTCCCAGCAGCCAGCTATTTAAATGCCTCCGCTCTTTTGTGCTCTTTCTCTCCTTCTGCCCTCTCTTCACCCCATTCTTCTCCCCCTGGACTGGAGGGGGGGGGGCTGCTTGCCTGTCGCCCGCGGCCAGGGATCCCCGGGTGACCTTCGCATCGCCTCGCTGCCAGTTCGCTGAGCTGCCCTTCCCGATCAGCATCACCGCCAGCCAGCGCGCTCCAACGCCGGCAGATTAGTTATGGGGGGGCAGAGCGCCGGGGGGTCGCTGGCAGGGGGGGCTGACCCCCACCCCCCACCCCCCCGGATATTTTAGGAGGCTTGCCCACTCATTTGCAATGACGGGGACGCGTGGGAATGCCTGCTTCTCTGGTAATTTTGACGAGAGCAGAGTCTTTCTTAAAATAGCACGAAAACACTGCAGCGCAATTAAGCACAGCCCAGAGAGCAGCCCCGAGCTCGCCGCCCCAGCCAAGCCCTCTCGGCCAGGAACGCGGCGAGCCTTTAAAGCAGCACGTTCACAGACCAACGCCGCTTCCCTCCCGGCTTTTTGGGGGGCTTCAGTTGCTCCTCCGACGCTGAATCATCCTTTTTCCATAGGTACTCCAGATCACTCGCAACCTCAACAATCCCACGGCCCCGTCTGGTGTCCCAGGACGCCAGAGCCGTCACTGTCACCCTCTGTGCACGCAGCCCCGTGTCACCGGGAGCTCCTGGTGGGACGAGAGGGTCCGGGCCAAACCCCTGCGAGCACAGGGACATCGTCTGTCTCTCCCTCAGGGCCACAGATGACAAGGCTGCTTGTGCTTTGCCAGAAACCCTGATGCTGGATCGCGTCAGAGTGGGTGGACGCTGGGAGTGCCAGTAGACTGTTTTTATTAGATGCTTTTATTAATTATTATTTATATTGCTGTCACTTCTTCTCCCAGGAGTTTCTGCAGGCTCGCCTTTGGGTACGAGCCATCTCTGGCAGACATCTCACAGGAGACGGGGGTCTTTGCGTGATAAGGGGCGCTCTCCATTTTCTTCCCTGAATTTGCTGCCCATATTCCATGCTGCAAAACAGAAAGTCAATTGCTTGTGTGCCTCGCGGCTCCAAATCTGCTAAAGGCATGCAAAATATACCATGCCTTTACGTGTATATTGGAATATATAGTGTCCAATCTGCCTGGAGACACAGATACATCCACGCACATTTGATCTCTGTACAGAATTGCCCACATGTCCCCCTCTGGCTCCAGCTGTCTGACAGCTCCTGTTATATCCCCTCCTCATCCCTCCGTGAGAAGGGTGGCTCCAAAATGACCCGCTGAGAGCTGCCATCTCGGGGCAAGGTGACTGCATCTGCCCTGCAGGCTCGAGGAAGGGTGGCAGGCAGGACATCAGTGGCCTGGGCAATTTGTGCTGTTAAAGGCAGCTTTGCCTGGCTGCTGATGCGAACAGCTCTGTCTAAAAAGTTGGATTGGATTCAGTGCCGCTCAACCCAATCCGCAGCCCGGGAGAAAAGCGCAGCTGATGCTGAGCTGGGCGAGGGACCTCGCGGGGGAATTGCCAACGTCACCGAGCTCCCGCCACGTGGATATAAATAAGCCTTCCCGACAGCTGCTGGGTCCCCACCATTTTTCCCTGCGTGAACTTTGGTCGCTGTTAACATCCCGGATGACTGGAGGTCTAGCTGGAAGGGAGCAGATGCTCCGCAAGTGGCACCAGAAGCCCCTCGCCCTCCCATCACAGGCGGCGTGCACCTCCCAGGGACACTGCCTGCATGTGAGCCAGCTGACAGCAAGGGTTTGGACGAGGGGCAGACGTCCCCCTCCTGAAAAAAAACGCCCTGCCACCAACTCTCATTAACAACCTCCCGCTCCTGCGGTTATTTTTAAAATGAGGCGGAAAAAACAGGCTGAAGTTACGTGTTTATCCATACAGCTGTGGAGAATAACATCGTAAAAATAACAAGCAAGCTTGTTCCTCTGGTCGTGCCTCCCTCCCTCTCAGTGAAAGATCCTCACTTCAAAGGGAAAATGTGAGCCCCCCCCTCCCCCCCTTCTGCATTATTTTTTCCCCTGAAAATGTTTTTCCCCCGCGTTTCCAAAGCATTGCCCAATTAATTACTTCTAGACAGCATCTCACAGCACGGCTGAGCAATAACGAACAGATCCTTGTGGCTCACAAGCTGGTGGCTTAAAAAAAATGACTTTTAATCAGCCGAATGAGCACAGGGGCAAAGCCTATTGAACTCGAGCATAGCAGAGAGCCCAGAGCAGCACCAGGAGCAGAGCGTGACTGCTCGGTGCTCGGTCTGGCCAGCGGCAGGAGCCTTCCCCCGGGCAGATCCCTGGAAGAGAATCATCAGGGAGCCACCTCGTGCACGCCGCTGCTGATCCCAGGCTGCTCATCAGGCAGTGAAATGGTTTGTGAAATGTTACGGCTCCGTCCCTCTCCCGCTCTCTCCCTTTTAAAGCCCCGTTTTTCAACCTGAGTGACTCCAATGAAAGCAGTCGGCACATGCTCCCCCTCCTCCACCAGCGCAAGGAAAGGTGCAGCAAAACTTCAGCTCTACCGACAAAAACCACGAAGCAGAAGTTGTGCTTGCCCTCCAGTGTCCCTGCTGCTTTCTCATTACAAACATTTTGGGACCAGCACTATCTTTTTACTCTCTGTACAGCATTAAAACACTGAGATCATCAGCATGCTTGCAATTTGCTACCGCAGCCTGGGTAACATAGGAGTAATAACAATTCCCACTCCATTTTCTGGTCCTGTTCCTAAACAGGACGGATGGAGACTTTTGTGAAGCGCACAGCTCTTTGTTCCTACGTTCCCTTGAGGTCTCAGACATTAAGATCCTTCAACATCTCCTTGCTACACACTTCAAGCGCTTTTTCTCCTAGCCAGAACCTGCCATCAGGAACCACATCCTGCCTCTGTATGCCTCTCTCTCTCGCTACAGAGCTTTGTTTAAATATATATATATACACTTAACTGTGTAGAGTTAAGGCCCAATCTGCTGATATTCTGGCAGTTAGCAACATGCCTCTCACACAGAAAATGCCTCAAAGCGCTGTGCAATTTTACTTACAGATTGCATCTTCCTTAATCTGATCAGTGAAATAATATTTACTATACTGGGTTAGTAGGAATCCTGCACTTGGGGTGAACGCTGGGAAATCTTTAGCAAAGACATTGTGCTGCCTTGCTAAAATTTCAAAACTCTGCAAGCATTGACCTGTGTGTGGGTTGAAGATGACCAGCTCGTGAAGATGCTGTTACATTTTCCTCCTCTCAAAATTTCAGTAAACTTTGCTGGCAGCTTCAGAAAAAAAATGCAGCTGGCTCCTCCGATCACCAGTGAATCACCTGGCCCACACATCAAGCATTGCCTCCTCCGGGCTGGAATGCAGCATGAGACGTTATGCAAAATTAATTAGCGTTGCACAGGTTGATTAAAAGCACTTCCTAGGGCATCAGGCTGTTTCTGCCTCTCCTTTTTTTATTTTTATTTTTTAACAGAAAAGGAAAGGAAGAGAAGGGATGAGATTCCCCCATAACTGATGACTACAGAGAAAACCTGTGACTTTGGTGAGAGGTTCGTACCAGCTCCTGTTAAAGTTAATCTCCACCCGAGAAATGATAGCTCTCCCGAAAGCCATAGCCATTTCACTCCAAGAGCTTGCTGTGATCTCTCCCGTGTTTCTTGCGCTAGCTGGGCACGACAATACCAAGCCGTGGACCTCCAGTTTGAGAAATTGCTTGTATTGTCCGTGAGTGTCACAATCACATTATCATCCATAATTGGCAGTGTACGGAGGAACTTCTTGGGGCCCTGCTAGCTCGCCACGGTCTGTCCCTTCTGCTTTGACCATGCTTGATGCAATACAGGGAGTACAAATGTGGCTTGATTGGATTAAGGCCTTTATTTCTGTGAGGTCTGCTACTATTCACAGAGGTTTAATTAGATTTGTGACCTCCAAGTGGTCAGGGAATGTGTGTCAAGTCAGACACATAGGAAAACTGATTCACGCTGCAAAAGCTTTGGAGGTGGACAATGCCATTTGAATCTTTTATGACACCGATACCAAGAGAAGGGCCGTGGCAGCATCAAGTGGTGCGGTTCCACTGAGCCTCTGGGCTCGAGCTGGGAAGGTGCAGGAGCCCAAGTGAAGGCCAGAGCTTCTCTTTTTATCCCCACCTGATCTTTACTGCTTAGTTGGTCCAGTTACACCAGGGCAGTGAAACTGAGAGACAGCATCCGTGGCAGAGCCCGTGGAGCAACAGCACCGGAGGGCTCGGTGCTGCCTCTCCCTTCTCTCACACCCCAACCCACAGACGCTGGCAACTCCCTTCCTTAGGGCAATCCCTTCCTTTATCCACTCCCCTCTTGATCTCCTGCTTGCCCCCCACACACAGCAGCTCTGCCCTGCTCCAGCGCTTGGTGGAGAGAAAGTCATGCATGGACCCCTCCATGCAGATGAGGCCCCTCCATGCAGATAAAGTCTCCCTGTTGTTGGAGAGAGGGGCAGGAAACACAGCAGCATAGCAGATCCTGCAGTGGAGACATGCCAAGTGAGGCACAAGATGAGTCTTGTGGACTTTATGGCCTCGGCACCTAGTAATTTTGGCAGCGCTGGGTAGGGCAGACTTTTCAGATTGTAATGCTGCCTTGGTCTAATTGCATTGACAAGTGCAATTTGTCAACGAAAAAAATTGCTACTTCAAACGCTGTGGGAACACTGGTGTGAGTTTGCCAGTACATTCCAGTCCACTACTTTGGGAAATGGGTATGTAGTCCCTGTATCACCACTGGAAGGAACCTCTTTGTCTGGTTTTCCAGGGAGCTGGTGGGCCCTCTGTTGTTGTTCATGGCAGCCTGGTAGGGACTTTTCCAGGAACATGGATTTCACTGAAAGCAGAGACAGAACAGGGATGTTGCCTCCAGGGAGATGGCAAGAAGCCTCTCCTTTCTGAGAAAAAAATCTCTTTGAATGCAAGAGAGGAGAGAAAGCAGATGTGTCTCAGGGATGAAGGGAGGGAGACGGTACCTCAGCATGTCTTTAGCCTAAAAGGATAGACGAGTTGTAGGCAGAGGTAGTATCTTTCATTAAACAAAGCAGTGCAGCTGGGAAAACAGCACGGCTTTTGGGAATGCAAGCCCTTCGTCAGGTCTGAAATAGAAGCAACAATCTCTCCAAGGTAAATACAGGTAAGGACAGTTGGGTTTATGCTAATCCATTGGTTGATCTGAGAGAAATGATAGCTGGTATCTGCAGAGCAGGGGGGGAGTGATAGGAAGAGGCAAATATTATCAGGGCAGTGGTGCTCAGTCTGAAAGGAACAATGGGGCTACATCCTGCCCCCAAGCCAGAGAAGAGCCGGGAGCACTGGGTGGTCTGCAATCCAAAGTAATGAGAGGCATTTATGCTGTGTCAGGCAGGGACCAAGTGAGGAGGAGAAGACCTGCACTGCCACACAACAGCAAGTCAGTTAGCACCAGGACGTAGTCACAGCACGGAGGGTAAAGGTGGAAG
The DNA here is from genome assembly GCF_009769625.2 of Cygnus olor. Taxonomy (NCBI): domain Eukaryota; kingdom Metazoa; phylum Chordata; class Aves; order Anseriformes; family Anatidae; genus Cygnus; species Cygnus olor. Next base: position 119,047,842 of record NC_049169.1, on the reverse strand, counting down.
CAGAGGGACATCTGACATAAAAGAGGGGCGCTGTGATGGTGGAGGAGGGAAGCAGAAGATAAGGAAGCAGAAGAACAGAGCTGGGGAAGACAAGGAGTGACTGATAAAAGCACAACGGTGGGGGATGAGAGAAGACACACAGAGGGAGTTGTAAACAGTTGACAGATTGGGAAGCGTTCTGTAGGTGTTGAAAGGAAATTATAGAAAAGAGGACACACTTTTCTAGGAGGGAAGGAAAGACACTGCAGCTAAAAGAGAGCTCATAAATACTGCAAGGAGTGAGGGGAAGACACCTAAGCAAGGATCCCACTAAAACAAGGCTCCTGCCCTGTCTGCCAGTCAGGTGTTCCCTCTGACAAAACCAGTTCAGGGATCCAGAAGGAGCAGCTCAACCACCTATAATAAGCAAGAAACATTTAAAATGCCATAAAAAAAAGAAATAGTTAAAAATGAAAGGCAGAAGAAGCCTGAAAAAGAGCCCAGAGAGGCTCCGACTGAAGTATTTCCAAATGCAGCAGGATTGGACCATCAAGAGGGCTTCTTTTCCAAATGTAAATAAATATGATGAAAATACACACATCCTGCAAAACAGCAAAGGATACTGTATGGTTTCAAAACATGTCTTATATCTGCAGGCAGCCCCCCTGCATATTTCTTTTTCCCGTTGCTTCAAACTGCTACGGAATTGCAGACACACAACTTGGACAAATGTCATCTTATTAGAAGACATTTAGGATGTGTGTCTGTCATTTAGGACGAATTAAAACCTTGGAGATGAAATTGCCCGCTATCCTGAGGCACACACTGAGGTATATCTCAGCTTATTTTTACTCTGGTGGTATATGCTGGAGACATTGTCTTGTTCAGAGTGTCAAAAAAATCGGTCTTAACTTTGGCAAAATTGTAAAATAGCAATATTTTGTGTATTTGTTGTAACATGCATGCCTCTTCTCAAGCTTTGGCTTTGTGTCCTTATTGGGTTGGAGTTTTTTTTTAACTATGACCCTAAATCTTACTGTCCTTACCCCTTAAATACAATAATCATACTTAATGTGGAGAAGGACACTCAGCAAATGGTCCTAGAGCTTTAAGATTTCTCTTCAAGGGCGTTATCAATAGTCTCTTGGCGAAAGAGCTCATGGCTTTCCTTCTGTCTGATGGTGCCCAAGTGACTCTGTAGTTTAAGCAAATAGCTTAGCAAATGTATTTCTAAGCAATCATCCTCTACACCATTCTCTGCGCACCAATGCCAGAGAAATACAGTAAGTGCCCCACTGCTCAAAGGATCCGATATATCCTCTTCTGTCCTCCAAAGCCTGCAGTTTGTAGTAAATGGCCAGTGCTATCAATTCAGTACCTGCCCTTGTCCCCTCTACGCATTGCTGAGGTCTTCACAAGAAAGCTTGTAGGACAGTGGTCAAGGTTTGGAAAAAAGCATGTTTGCATATATCAGGCACCCAGCACCGCCTGCTCAATTTAATCATTTCCCCAACTTATGGCAATCAGATAGTGAGCCCTATAGTCCACCTTAGCAGCCACCATGGCTTTGGGTCACAAAAAGAAGGGCCATGATCATGCTTGGTCCTCTGTTAGCATTCTGCCCAATTCACAAAGCTTCTCACCTGGGCCACCTGTGATCTTGGTCCGTTGCATCCCATGGGTACAGGCAAAACTCACTGCCATATCAAGATAATTCAGCCAACAGCCACCGTCTCCTGGGGCCGTCTGTGTTGAACCTGCAGATCTTCCTCACTACATACGGGGCCAGCCGGCCATCAGCCTGTTTGCCAGTTGGGCCTCCGGATAGCTGCCCCATGTCTGCAGCAGATGGCTGGATCTACAGCACGTGTGGTAGCTGCCAGCACCTTCCCTGCGAGCAGGATAAGATCGGATGGACTCTCACATGCTGCCCTTCCTGGCACTGATTCCCAATGGATGCTTCAAGGTCAGGGATGGCTGAACAGAAGTCATCCCTGCTTGGGGCCATGAGGGTGACTGTCTTCCAAGCTGGTTGTTGTGGTCTTTCCTTTTCCAGCATCCCTGTCTCAGGAGCCCTCCCCTGCCAAAAAGCAGAGTCTGTGTTGCAGGAGCAAGCACAAGAAGACACTGGAGTATCTCATGATGAAAACAACCCTCTCTTCTTGCCAGTGCCTTCCACATACTGCTGTTGTCACTGACTTTTACTGAGATATACCCTTTTGCCTATCTGAGAAACCTGTGTGTCCAGGTGCACAGGAAATTGCCTGGTCCCCAGTCAGTTCCTTCTCTCTGCACTGCACAATCAGAGCAGATCCTGGGGAATGCTCCACGTGGTTTGGGACATGGTGGTTCAAGTTCATCTTCCATGCTGGCTGAACCCAAATGCAGGATTAAGTCCATAGTAATTCATTGTTTCTACTTCTTGTTACAACCAGTGGCACTGGCAAAGGAGACCTGGTTGCTGGCTGCATTTCTTTCACACTTTTTACAGGTTTCTGCAGCCAGCAACGGTTTTAAGAGAGGGTTTCTCCAACCTGTGAATGCCCTTTTTGAACTGTCATATCTCCCAGTTCACAGAGTCTGGCAACCAGTCCCCGTATGAAACCACGGTATATCCTTTTCCCTTGTTCAGGGGGACTTATATAAGGGGGACTTATATATATATCCTGACATGAAAATCTGCATGGTGACAGAGATGAAAGGGTCATCATGCCAGAGTGTGAGTCACCTCAGGTTGCTGACATTACAGGAATATAATCCTGTCGTGTAATCTATTCACCTGTGTTACTCCAACTATTTGACTTAGGGTGTGCGAGTCTGCGGGACAGATCCTGGCTGCAGCATCATTGTGTATGAGGCTTGTAGCCACGTGGTTTTTCATCATTGTTGCTGGATAACATTAAGATGGGTGTTAAGACATTGCTTATCTGAGGTTTTTGAAGGCAAATATGGCCTTCAGCAAGGAGAGGGCTCCCTGTGCCTGTCCCATGCTGTGTAACATGGTGGAGAAGGGTAACCTCTCCCTCAGTGCCCTTCTCATGTGACCTACCCAAAAGGAGGAAAACAGATCTCCCCAATGGCCTACTTTAATGACTTTCTTTTTCTGTTACATTTTTCTTAACAATCAGCTGAAGTCTGAGGCCTTCAGCCGGTGCTTACTAAATCTTGCCGAACTTAAAGGGCCTCGCCTGACTAAAACCAAAATAAAAACTGATTAGTCTTTATGATTTACATTATTTTACCTAATTGTCCTATGATTGTGTGTGTCATTTCCCCTTTGATGTATTTTCCGCCTGTTGGGTGTTGCAATACCTTCCACACTCTTACAACGCGTCCAAGCCAAGGAGCCCAAGCGAAGGCCTACATCTAATGTTGGTCGCTCTTGGCTGGTTTTGAGGCCTCTCACATAGCTTGTGGCTAAAGTCTTGAGCCTGGAAATATGGAGGTTAGCCAGAGATGTGGTGACCCAGCTTCATCACCCCCTGCAAGGCCAGCGGCCTTGAGCTGGGCAGGCACTGGCAGGACATTGTGTTAGCAGCGCTCCCCTTCACACTGGCTGGTGCTGTGCGGGCTGGCCCTGGCAGGTCCAGCTCCTGTAGAGGGAGAATGCTGAAAGGGGAACAGTATTTCACTCTATTAGCTCTCCCTTATCCTCACGAAATCTGCCACATGCCTAGTTATCTGTGGTGTGGCAGACGCTCCTCAGCTGGGAGGTGCGGTGTTGTACCCCAGCATGACTGACAGCAGTCCTGGGGCCCTGACTGCTGATGAATACCAGCAATGCCCCACATATAACGAGGACTTTACCTCTTCCCAGCTTGGAGAAGAGGAGGCCTGTGAGCAGCACCATCGCTTATAAGTAACTGTGCCTTTCAACTTCAATGACACGTCACATCCATCCTTGAGCTCTTCCAAAAAATCCCTCCTGGGACATTGCTTTCCTCGTAACTTGGTGTGACATGCATCGGCAAGGAGGCAGAGGAGGGTCTCCCTCGGCATCCGCTATGTCTCCTGTAAATGAAACGGCTGGAGTGGGGGCAAGGAGGGGGTTGTGGCAGAGAAAATAAATCACACCCTGTGTGTATGATGCCAGCGAGGCTCCGGAGCGGTTCTATGGGCCTTCGCTAAGGGGAATTCATATCCTCCATCGTTCAGGGACATGCTGTCAAATAGCGTTGCTTGGCTTGTGCCTCATCCAGCAGCCTCGCGTATTTCCCAGGCCACCCCACTCCAATCTGCTTTCACCAAATGGTTTTTCCCTTTTGGGGAGGGGAGGAAAAAAGCAGAAAAGCAGACCCAGGAAGCACATCGGAAAGCCCACCCGAGGGCTGCGGGAGGAGGGGAGGCAGCAGGTGAGCGGGAAGGACTGAGGGCAGGCTGAGCACACCAAGGACTTTCACAACACAGGAATTCAGTGTTTTCCCCCCCTCGCACCCTCGTCTCAATTTAGCATGTATTCTCCTATGGTGTCGTAATTACTAGGATTACCGAATGAATCTTTTGCTTCTGTACACACCGGGCATTCAGCGGAGCTCTAATAGTTGTCATTAAGTTTTCAGGGAGGTGGGAGAAGATAAATTGAATGCATGCACTCCAGCACTGCGCAGAGCCCATTGATGACTGCTGAGTAATGATTTTTTTCTAATTGGTGGAGAGCAGCGGCCCTAATGGATGGAGCCTCTCTGTGCATTTACACTGTCTCCTCAATCAATAACCCTCGCTGTGCCTGGCACGGAGGAGTTCCTGAAAGCCCCTTTGCAATAATGGATTGCTGGAGGTTACACAAACCGCTGCCTGCCGCTGAGTCAGCCCTCCGCCAGGCACCTCACGTGGGACAGGCACAACGGGCAGGAATGTCCTGCGGCCACCGGCACCCCGCAGGCAGCGCAAAAGGGTTTTGCTGCCTGCAGAGCCCGTGCAGGCTTGCAGGAGTGGGGACAGCTGGGAGGCTTTTTATTGGCTTTGCCTCAGGAAGTTTGGCTTTTTACGAGGAGGCTTTGTGGTTTTGTTCCCTCTCATCTTCTTAAAGAAAAATCCACAGGCCAGATCTTGAGTCTTTACTGAGGCCAAAATCATTGAGAGATCAGGCCACACGTCCCAGGCTGTGCAGAGCATGGGTCCAGCTGAGGGAGAGCAAGCTTTGACCCTCTTAAGCCATCATCCTGCACCACACGTGCACAGGCTGCTTGTATCTGAGCCTTCAGCATCCCCGTTTTCTGCTTTCCTCTCTGATGGATGATAAGCAAGTAACAGGTGCAAGGAGGCTCTTGAAATTCAGCCTCACCAGTGCATTTTCAAGAAGCAGACAGGTCTGACAGGTCAGGGGGAGACATGATAAAAGGGACGTTATAAGGTATCTAAAAAGGGAGGCTTCAACAGCGTGCCAGCCCAGCTTACCCTTCCCCCCCAAAGAAGAGCCTTTTACTGATAAAAAAAAAAAATGAAAGGGATTTCCATGGTTTGCTGAGATGTACGAACGACCAGGACTTGGCTTCTTCACTGCTACTCTGTTTCTGGGAGGACCACATCCTCACAGAGTGACATCCTCACTTCAGAGTGACAGCAAATTTTCACCGTAAACTTCAAGCCCCCCAGAAAAGTTCCCCTAGCTGGGACCTTTTAGAAGTGAACCTGCCTTAGATATGTGGTCTGCACCCCAAAAACTCACAGTTACACCCTGTACTGTGTCTGCTCTTCTTGATTTGTTGTCAAGGCTTTTAAGCTTCATTGCTTGCCTGAGCTTTACCCAGCTACACATCCCAGGCCATAGCCACAGTTTCTGGAAGGGAGGTTCATGTGGGCAGGGGAGGGAGGGCTCGGGATGGCCCTGCTGGCATGGCTCACTGCTGTCAGTCCTGCTATAAATATGGATAGTTGTGATCTCCTCCGGCACTGAGGCATTTGGCATTTTCAGTTGTCCTCTGCAATGCTGCTTGGGCTCCTCAGAGCTTGTAACGCTCCCTGATCCTTCTCCCTGAGACTGAGCATGAGTTTAAGTTTTGCTCCTGGCTCACCTTGACTACAAGCTGAAAACACAGAAAGGTAAGACACAAGTGTGGGGATCTGGCCTCAAAACTCAAGACCAAGGCTCAGGCCTCGACCCTGGCAAGTGGAACGGCTGCATGGGGCTGTGTCGCAGGGAGCGTTTAGGTAGCATGATTTGCTGATTCCTCCAGGACAGAGGGCTTAGCACAGAGCAGGTCCCAACATCCCTGCATCTCTCCTTGGGAACATGGCAGGGGACAGGAGGGCGAGCTGGGTCTCTGCTGTGTCACACACATCCCTGCTCGGCACAGTACCACTGAAAAGCATCCCCCAGGATGGAGGCCAGCAGAGGCTATTTCTACACCATCAGGTACACACCTTAGTTTCAGCTGAAGGTGTGGCAAGTAAGAGGGTTGTAGAAGAAGTATTTTTCTTTGATCTTGCGAGGGAATGACTACTGAATTGTTTTAGGAGGTGGAAGTCTGACTCACCCTCACTGTCACTCCTGACTCTTCCTCTGAGTGCAGGGAATGAATTTCTCTCCCTTTTGCAGGGGGAATCAGTCATACATAAGCCAGTTTCTCTCTGAGCAAGGAATGTCAGAGGGAGGCGGGTGGCTTCGTTCACCTGTTTTTCAGCAGCATCTCTCTCCAAGATGGACAGAGGTCCAGGCTCACAGAAGGTGAAGACTTGGAGGATTTCTGTTGACCACAGTGTGCCAAAACCCAGAGGGGAATAACCCCCCCCCCCATGCTCTGTGAGACCCTCCTGAGATCCTCCTGATCCCTAGTGCCTGAGGTCATCCCTGAGATGCCCAGGGTCATTGTGTCACAGGATGAAACATCCTGGTTTAGGGTCCTGGGGCTGCTCTTTGCCTGGGCCAGAAGTAGCCCATGTGTCCTAGGTGACAGAGTGCACACCAGGAGGACAGGGTGGGAGAAAGCACGAGGGAGGCACAGGCAGAGTGCCAGTGGGCAGAGAGGGGATATTAAGAAAGAAAAAGGGGCCAGGTAGGCCCTTCTGTAGGACAGAGGATCTCGGAAAGGAAACTCAAATAACTGTGACCATAGGGCAGAGCTGCAATGGCAGAGATGTGGAGCAGGAGCTCTCAGGGCAGCTGCTAAACTGAGCTCTGCAAAGGGGAAGGCTAGTAAGAAAATACCTAGATTGGGAAAAGCTCCTTAGCTAGCACAGAAGAAGCCAAAGCAATGGCAAAAGATAGCATTCAGGAGCAGGATCTGGCCCAGCTGTTGGCCCTGACTTGCCAGTGCAGATGGTGACAAAGGGGAAGGATCTGCCTCGTTCACTCTCGGTCATAGCTGTGTTAACTCATCAGTGCTGCAGGACTTAAAATAAATAGCTGGATTTTCAGAGCAGGACCACGATTCACCTGTCATCGAACACATTGTGTAAACTAGAGAGGGTCTGGGCCCCATGTCCCATCCCAGCAACATTGATCCTTGTGGTGGGGCTTGCTGATGGTCTCGCAGCACAACTTTGGGAAAATGGAGCACAAGATCAGGGGATCCACAATGCAGCCCGAAGGAACCCAGCCATTAACTTACACTGCTGCTGCTTCACAGTCCACTGACTAGCAGGTGGCTCAGATCAATCAAACTGGAGACATTTCCATAAACCGTACTTTCTGCCTAGCTTTTAGAACTGGAAAAAACCTGTGGACACCATCCGTGTGCTCAGGCAAGGGGAACTACGGCAGCCAAGGCAGGAATGTTCATGCCTCCCTTTTTCTGCCTCTGTTTTCCTGCAGCACACCCTTCCAGTGCAAGGAGCTATGTGAGTGCCTGCCTATCTGAGAGGCAAGTCAGCAGCGTGAACCAACGCAAGATGCCCTTTCTTGCTCATGGCAATGAACCTGTATTCTTTGTTTATTCACAGCCCTCCTTAATCTAGAGGCAGTCATCTTCACCTCGGAAGCATAGCTTGCTCTTTGTTTATAAAAAGCACAACCTCCTCACCTGCGTTTGTGATTTCTCCCCTGCCCTGACAACTCCTCAGGGACTCCAGACCTGTCCTCTGCAGCTTCTTTTCCTCACTTAGCTTCTGCTTTAAGAAGGCAATGTCTGCTTTGGACTTTATTACCAGGCAAAACAGGCAAACGAGGATCTTCCCAAACTATCGCTCAGAACAAACCCCAGTTCACATAATTTCAGCAAAAGAGCTTACAGTGAATGATGTGGGGATACCCATTTCTATTATGGAAAAAGAAAAGAAAAAAAAAAAAAAAAGAAAAGAAAAAAAGAAAGGAAAAAAAAAAAAGAAAGGAGCTGTCTGAAAGAAAATTGCCATGAAGGAAATGGAGTGGGGCTCAGTCTCTCTGACAATCATGGTGATACAGCTTGCATGAGAATTTATTTCAGTATGCTTCTTCGGCACACACCAGACTCCTGGGGTGTTTCGGATCTCATTTCCTAACTTTCCTGATTGGAACTGTGGCGCGCATTTGCTTGACTTTTTCCTTTTACAGTATCGTTTGGGGTCTTGCTTGGTTTCTCACAGCCTTCCTGCCCTGTGTGCCTCACCTCTTCCCCAGCCCTGCCATAGCCGGGAGAGATAAGGAAATGCTGAGCCTATGCCAATGACCGCAGCTCCAGTGAACTTCAATTCATTTCTGCCCTTCTCCCAGCAGGAAGCACTCCCTTCTGAGAGGCATTATCCCACCCATGGCTATTTACAGCAGTCAAGAGTTCAACTTTTTTTCCCAAAGCATGTTCTGATTATAGTTCAGGGTAAAGGCTCCCCAAGAAAAGCAGAAACATCTCTTCCATACTTTCCAGCTCCAGAAAAAACAGCTGAGCTGGTCTCTGAGATGGTCTCCAGAGTCTCCAAGATCACGGAGTCAGTTGTAAAAGGTGCCAAGGGATAAATACGCTGGGGGAGTTTCAGATGCTCTCCCTTGACATGCGCAGCAGCTCACATGCTGGCCCAAGGACAGCAGCATCCTAGGTTCACAGCTGGCCTGAGGGTCTAGGTGAGGGTCTATTCCCGCTTTCTCCCCACAGTATTTTAATTTGACACAAGAGAGTTTCGTCTTCCAACTGCTGCTTCAGTTCAATCTCTTCTTTCAGGCTTTTTTTCATCTGATTTTGGGACGCCACATGTTTGACGCAAGAAATCCCTGCATTCGATTACACACCTTGGGGCAGAAGGCCAAAGTGGTGCTTAATAAACTGTCACCTCTGCCAAAAGCAGCAACATTAAATCCTGTGAAATGGGCAATTGCTGCAGCGGAGATAGCTTGAGCTGGTGCGCTGGCAGGACGACTGCCAATTGCCTCTTGGCAACTGCCGAGCCAGGTTCAGGAGCTTACACGTAGCTGCGAGCTCTGGCAGCGAGTCTCGGAGGCACCACATGCCCAAGCATCCCGAGGGCAGCAAAGTCCCTCACATCAGTGCCTGCCACCCAGCCCGTGAAGTGGCATTGCATCAGCTCCAAGAGCAAGAAGGGAAAGAGAGAGAGATGTTCACTCAAACTGGCAGCTGCCTTTTGTTTCCCGATGGCAGCTGCCAGCAAGAGGCAGGCAGGGCAAGGGAAAAACACACAAGAGCAAAATGCTAGATGCAAAGCATATTACACGCTAGATTTAAAATAAAATAGCGTGCATGAGGGGTAAATATTCAGCATAACGCATGGCGACTCAGCCCCACCACTCTGCTTCCAGTTCCTAGGAGCTGTGGCGCTGGGCTGCGCTGGCTGTCCTGGAAGAAAATTTTATAGGACGCGAGTGCCTGAACATTGGCTTTCTTCATCCGCTTGAGGCAGGTGAAAGAAGAAATATCACTTTGGTGGAGAAGGGTGGTCTGTGGCTGATCCTGTACAGTGGGCTCGTTGTTCCTCTCTCTCTTCTGACAGCCTGCTTGCTTCCTTTTCTCGCGGGAGTGCCTTTCAGTCAGTTTAAGGCTTTTGGCAGGGCAGCGGCTCTGGAGCCTGATCCCCTCCCTCAGCAGAAGCGGTGCTGGCAGCAATGCAGCACATCCCTCTCCTCCTCCACATCACCCCCAGCCAGCAACCCCAGCACCACCGCCAGCCATGGGGGAAGCCCTTTGCCAGGGCAGAATCCACTCTGCAATTGCTGCCAGGGCATAGTTAATCCTGGACAGGGTCCCTATCTGACATCCCTGTACTGAACGTCCCTGACCCTTCGCCTCCCCACCCATCCCAACGCCTTTCCTCATAGAGGCATGTCAGTGAGGGTGGTCACACCTTCCCCGCTCTGTTCGTGAGCACAGGTTTGGGCAACATGGTAAATTTGGCTCTGGGCTACCTGGTACCAAAATGCTTTGGCCACATGGCGCTCACTCTGCTGGTTGGAACTTGTTTTAATGGCTCTGACAGGCCAACTTTGTACCAGCAGCTTCTTCTGCCAGATCAGATATTGCTTACCCACCCCACTTTAACTTCATGCCATGTTCAATGTCGTCTCCCTGCACCGAGCTCACTTCATGCCAGATCAGGTATCGTCCGTCCTCTCCCAGCCACAAAGCACAAAGCTGGCACACGTTCCCCACCGAGCGCCCCAGCTAATCCACCAGAAACACGATCACACACCTGCACCTGCTCCAGGCTGCAAGGCTCTGCTGCTCCTTACGAGGCAGCACCGGGCACGCCAGCACCACAGGAGCTGGCACCCAGGTGCCCCAGCACCGGCCAGGGCAGTGGCAGTGCCTGGAGGCTGTAAAAAATTAAAAATAAAAATAAAACAAATAAAAGAAACAGGTTACCGTGTTTTTCCTGCTGCCTCCATCTGCCAGAGCTAACTAAAATTAGTCAAGCCACGCGAAGAAAACGCCTTTCCTTTATTTACTTGTTCTGATCGGGGAGTGTAAACACACCTGAAGTGGGTCTGAGCTCTTTCTCAATGCAAGGAAATGTTTCAGAGGGATGAATCCAAGGAACCGGGATTATTTTGAATGTGTACGAGAGAAAGAAACATATTGTGTGAAAGCAAAGTGGCACTGAATGTGACCATGGAGACAAAATGTGGGTTTTTTTTCAGCTCCTGCATGCAAGAGCAGCATTTCTCAAAGACAGCTTTTTTTTCTATTTCACCGTCTTTCTGTTTATTTTAAGTGAAGCCCTTTTTTATCTCTTTTTTTTTTTTAGGTTTAATCTTTGTATAGAACATACTCCGTGGCCCTGACAGAGGAAAAGAAGCAAAGTCCTACATCTATGAATGTGTTTAGAAACACCAAATGATCAAAGTCAACCCTGTGTGAGCAGCAGCTGAGTTACCCCTATTATCTTGCACTCCCGGGTTTGACAGACCGCATCACTCAGTGTGTTGATGGATCAGTCTTTGGTGCACGATGAATATTCACGGTGCATACTAAATTAACCAGGTGAGAACACACAGGTTTGTTTTGCATGTTAACTCTGTGTTAACGCTGCCCCTAAGTGGTTAAGTTGGTTTATTGCAAGTTAATTAGCCCTCATTTCAGGCAGTTATTTATTTATATGTCAAAGGCTGTCATGTTTTTCCTCTTTCAGCTTCGTGAGTAGGCCTCGCGTCTCTTTCTAGTTTGTGTTTGCATCCTGCTCTGTGTGGGTTTCACACAACCGCAACATTTACAGTCAACTCGGCTTGGAAAATACGGATACAGGGAAACATGGATGCCTACTACATGTTTATTGCTCGATCCAAGAGAGGCTGTGATCCTGTTAGCAGGCTCCTCTCCCCCAGCTCGTTTTAATTAGCATTTCAAGGGATGCTCGGTACAGCAAGCTGGTGAAGTCTGAAGTTCTGACGGGCTGCTTTTTGCCTCTTTGCTCCTGAATTAATGGGGTACTTCGCAACTGTTCAGCGCCTGGGCACTGCCTGCCCTTTTCCAAGGTGTGTTGATGTTTCTCCTCGTGCTCCCATCCTCCTGGGTGGATCACTGCGGCATGCCGAGATCACACCTTCCCCTCCCAGGGCAGCTGCTGGAGGACAGGTAGGTGTGGGCGCACCACCTAGCGCTGCCCGGGCTTCCCTTCTTCTCCGTGTGTGCCCACAGGGGAGGCAGATGAGGAAGAGGGGTGGCGATGTGCAGCTTGCTGTCTCTAAAGGGCTTTGTGACGAAACTGTGAACCAAATGGCTGCGGAGTTTGCCAACATGCTGGGCTTCGAGGTGCCGTTTGAAATCATCCACCATCCTTGCTTTAGCTGCTTCTGGGCTGTGGCTGCCTTTTCAGGGACCGAACTGCCCCATGGAGAGTATTAATTATGTGGCCACCATGGCCCTTCAAAGTCCAAACAGGTGACTTCTTCAGCTCCTCATTTAATAGATTTGAGTCCCATAGGTCAAAGCAGATTTTCATTTTGAAGTGCTTCTGCTCCCTTTGGGATGGTGTGCAGTAGAAATGCACATTGGTGCTGACCCTGCCTCATCCTCCTCAGTGGGGTCAGGGTCCAAACAGGCAGGGAGAGTCCGCGGCAGCAGGCAGAGCGGTGTGGGCACGCTGGGCTTGTACCTCCGGAGACCTGGATTCAAATTTGCAGTCGAGTCTCTAGATGAGCAAAGGAAACCTGGTCAGTATCGCCATGCCAGCTTCCTGCATTGCACCATGCAGCACAGCTATCCATCCCTCCTCAGGGTCTGTCCGCAGCACAGGGGGAGGAAGGTGAGGAAGAGCAGTGGCAGTGCAGCTCAGGACACCTGGATATATTGGCAGGCTCTCTCGTGATTAACCCCGTGGATTTATCAGCCTCTTGTTTTCACAAGCTCTAAAATTCCTGTCTAAGACACCGTTAAAAATGAAGAGCCGTGAATCTTCAGGAGGGTCTCCAGGCTTCGGCACAGAGCACAGGCGGCTTTTCCTTCATGCCACCGCTGCCCTTCACCTTGAACGAGCGACATTTGTCTCCCATCCCCTTTGCTCATGAGCATGCAGACCGGAGTCCGGGGAGGCGTCTCGCTGCCTCCAGCTCTGTGCATCCATACGTTACCTCCTTGCAGCGCATCCAGCGCCAGGGCTTGGAGAGAGATGTCCAGCCCTTGCGAAGCTGGTGCTGGGGGGCTCGGGGGGGTGAGCAGATGTCCTGCCTTCCCCAATGCCCTGCCGGAGCTGCTCAAGGTGGAGAGCGCTGCTATGCGGAGGAGCGAGGGCTGCCTTCATCCCGGCCTTGCGCAGCACGGTTGGACACGGCGTTAAGGAGTCCAGGCACTGGGATGCGAAATCAGACGCTGCGGGCAGTGGGAGATGAGCTCGCTCATCCGAAAAAAGGCTTCAGGAGGTCATCACTGAGGACACCCTTACAGGATCCCTGCTTCTCTGCTTCCTAAAAGCCTGCCACCACATCTCTGCAGTGCTGTGTTTCTGACTAGGGCTGAGAAAGTCTACATGAAAGCTCAGGGACTACCTTAAATACCCCTAACCAAGCCTTCTTAAAACTTCTATTAAAATACAAACACCGCAGTCAAGACGGCAGGCTGGAGATCTGCCCAGTGGCCAAATAAATCAAAATATTACACTGTTTGCAAACGCCCATTAAAATCTGACAACTGGCTAGTTCCCAAGGCAGCATGGATCTGAAAGATAGAAACAACGTGACCCTTCCCGCTAAGCAGCCCGGGTTTATTGCCTGCCCTTTCAAAGCAGGGCTCTTAATGCCGTCCTTTTCCCAGGGGCTGTGGAAAGGGGTTGCCAGTGGCCGCGGCTCCTCACACCCCCAGCCAACACCGCCAGCCCCTGCCAGGGTCCCTCTTGCCCAGAAGTGCGGCTCAAAGCCTCGTGCCAGGATTGAGGCCAGCACAAAACCCAGCCATTTATCTGCATTCGCTGCCTTGGTGACGCCCGCAGGCACTTTCTGTGCTCTTGATCTGTTTTCCTAAATACGTTAATAAATGAAATGAAAGACATATTGGATGGTAAAAAAAAAAAAAAAAAAAAAAAAAGAAAAAAGAAAAAAAAAGAGAAAACGAGCAGATTTTGATCTAGTAAGCAATTTAAATCTGGGCTGGCAAGCTGCATTCGTTCATTCATTAATTCAGTCGTGTGCTCAGAAAACCCCAGCAGGACTCCCTTCCAGTGCAAGAACTTCCGACTGTGAAATAAACCCCGCGTAACCAGATTAACTATGAGGTATGTATCAGCCAGGTCTCAGGCATTAATTCAAGTATACTTGCCGTGCGCTGCACATCGCCAAAGCCTGATTTCTGGATCAGGTGTTGCTTGCTGGCAGGCATAAACTCTCCGAAGTTTCCTGTCTTCCGCCTCCGCCTGTATTGCTGCTCCCTGCTCAATAAATAAAAAAATATTATTATATGTGCTGTCAGGGAGTCTTGATTCAACTGTTAATAGCAACATTATCAATACCTTGTCTTTCAGTCTCACATAACTCAAAAGTGCTTGAACGGTTTTGTTCTGGCATTACGAAAATGAATCATTTTTGGGTTGAGACCAAGCATAGAAAATCTCACCTTAAAACTTCAGCATTCGTAAATTCAGAATATATTTAGCGTGCAAAAACTGATGGGCAAGATAGAAATCTCTGCATAAGCTTAGTGTAGTCTTCCACCTAGCAAGTCTGTGCTATACTGAATCACCAGATGATTACTGTCTGTGTGAATAACTTCAATTATAGCATTAGTATGTTATTTATCATTTGACAAATGAAGCAGGACGACAGCCTGTTTGCATCAGGTGCTGTACAAACATTTGGATGTGCTCAGACAAGATCCCGAGGACTATCCATAAAGTCAATGGGACATGAGGGGGAATCTTCAGACAAGGGCCCCTTTCCACGAGCAGGCTGATCTATGACCACCATAGCAAATGCTGCGGTCTGGCTTACCAACAAACAGCCTCGCCAAACTCCTGATTTTCTCTGCATGCTCCCCTGTGGACCAAGCAAAGGGAAACAAAGTCAGCATTAAGCCTGTTTGTACAGTCAGAGGCTATGAATGCATTTGTTTTAAAACTGGAGAGTGAGAGGGCTTGGGTTGTTTGGATTTTTTATTTTAACTTTTGTTTTGAAATCTTGATCTGTCCAGGCTTTTAAACCTTTTTTTATTATTATAGCCATCTAAAATATATTTTACGATGCAGCTGAAAGTCATGTATAGCCTCTACTGCAATTTCAATACTTTATTTCAATTCCAATTCCTCATTTGCTATGGGGAATCTAATGCATGATAATGATAACGCTTCAGTCATGGACTGAGCTGGGATCATCCCATTGTTAGTGAGTTGTCCCTTCTCTCCTCATGGAGGTAAATGTTAAAACAAAACTCGGTCCCTGTGTTCTTCACTATGCAGAGAAGTTCATGCTGCCAGGACTTTTGCCATACCTGCTCCACAGATGAAAGTCTTTACTTCCCACTTTTATCAGTCTGGCACCTTTCAGGGATATTAGTTCAACTTTATGTTTTCAGCGAGTGCCTTTGCACACAGCATGCGTGTGTGTACCTGCTATCTCTCTGAAGTATGGAAAAGGCCACTTGCCAGCTGGCCCAATTAATTCCCAGGCTTTCACTGAGCTGGAATTTGGAAACTCGATGTATTCTTTTAGCGTGGACTGCAAATCCCACTCTTTAAATTGGATCTTTCTATGCAAAGTCCTTGCTAAGTCATTGTTTTTTCTGGTGACATTCAGCTATTCAAGAGCCACATCAAAGAGAGCAGAGATGAAAACACGCAAAAATGACTTTTGTCCTTCCTCTCATCTGGCTGTCAGAGAAGAAGGGTTCACAGCTTGGAAAATTTATGTTCATCAGAGTCCTCCAGTGCTATTTATCCAGTTCTATTCCAAATAATATCCATGAAGATTTTTAGCTTGTTAGCAATGAAAATGCTTAGCTGACATTGATTTTGGAGCTACATGGTGCTGAATACAAGCTGGTGCTTCTGCTCTGGAGCCATTGGATGTAATGCAAGAGCATGATCAGATGCTGGCTGAGATGAGAGTCTCCAAGGTGCATGTATTAACATTGCAGTGAAAAAAGCAGCCTCGTCCCACCAACTTTAGAGAGAATCTGTGGCTTTTTGGTTCTTAGACATCTGTGAGCATCATCTTTTCTCATGCTAGTACAATCTGCTTTCTCTTTTCACAAGACTTCGAGGGACAGTGAAATCACTTCAAACCAATTTTATCACGTGAAAAAACAATTAACAGTGTTTCCAGGAGAGGAAAATTACAGGTATTCATCATGGATTCTGCAGTCACAAGCAGACCACAGGCACTTTTCCCTCTGACAACAGTATTTAGAATTGTATAATATTCTGTATTGTAACTTTTATTTCTAAATTCCATGAGTGAGGGATGCACAGTGGCTTTTAGCTCTGGGTTACACACATATGTGATAGATAAAAGACAAAGGGCCTCCTAGTCTCAGAAATACTTTCCCTCTGCCTGTGCTAAAGTCAAGTCATACTTTTTTTTTTTTTTCTTAAGCTTTGTAGGAGGAGCTTCTTCAGCTTCTCCTTACAGAGCAGGTTTGACAGGTCACAAATGATTCTTCCAGACATTTTAAGCCCCTTCTGCTTTCACAACAGCCTTTGCAAAGCAGACAAAGAGGAGAGAAGGAACTAAATGCTCCCGTTTCTGCCTTATCTCCTGCCATGAGCCTTGCCCAAGAGCAGGACGCAAGCTCCCACCTGCAGCCACATACATCTTCCTGCGCTCGTGGTAGGGCTCTGCTCACCTTACGAGCAGATGTGGGAGTACATTTGCTCTCATTCACACCAGAATAACTATTGAGTTGGTGGGAAGTTTCAACCTTTTTTGAAGTTATAGTCAATGCGTCCCTCTCAGAGCGGCTACTTTCAAAAATATAGTCTTCCTACTCTAGAAATGTGACCAAATGCTTTCTTTCTCACCTCGCTGTATCAGAAACACTCAGGCTCTAAGCTCACTTTGCCCAGTCAGCCAGATGCTCTGTAGAACTTGTTGATATCTCCATTTAGTGTGCCAGCTGCAAACTGCATCACAGTAATTTTTTCCCCAGCCAACAAGACAACATCCACTAACTTCACTAGTCAGATTGGTGCAAATAAGAGCAGAACATGACTTTATCTTTTAGGCCGAGGAAAGCAACATCTTGCTTCTTCTGCTGTAAGGCTTTTTCTGCTGCGAGGGTAATGTGTCTTGTGCAGCCCAAATCCACCAGCTCAGCTCTGTGGCCCCCTGGATTTCAATCCTCAGATTCAAACACAGCAATGGTGGTCCAACTTTCCTTATGACTCCTCTTCAGAATATGGCTTAACAGGAGGGGACTTTATGAGAACAGCTGATCAAATGCCTCCTTCGTTATTCAGGCTAATTTCTTGAGTTCCCAGCCAATAGCAGAGACCTTGAGTGTAATGGCTCGGATCTCTAGCAGAGCATGATGCAAAACCAGACTCACATTTCGGCTAATACCTGAGGACCGGATTAACAAAAATCTGTCTCAACACTGCTAACACATCCCACAGCAGAAGTCATCAACAACCCCAGTCTCAAGAAAGGCTGTGTGTCATTTCCTTGAAGGGTAGATGAGGACAAAGTGTATGCAGTGCATCCACACAGTACCAGGTTTACTGTGATTGTGCAACAGCAGGAAATGCCACTGAGCCATTAGTGTGTTTCAAAATACATTATGAACCACAGAACAGACACTAAATAATTTCTGTGCTGAATCAGAACAACAGAAAGCGGGTATTTGAGTAGCTTATACAGACTGAAACAAAGAAGACGTGGACCAAAACCATTAGCCTAAGTTTACCTACTAGCGTGCTTTGTCCATACAGCATTACAACATTGCAAGATCTGACGAACTTCAGAGAATCCAGACAGACTCTTGATGTATGGGTTTGCTTTTGAAAACTTCACTTTGGAGGCAAGAGAGATAGCCAGATATGTCCTGCATCTCAGGCTAATTGTACAAGAATATTTATTCCATTCAGTAAGTGTGCATCTGGTAGTGATGATTGCAAAGCTTGTAAGAAGGCCGATACTTCCTAGCAAGTGACATTTTTATGGTTAATAGAAACTGTCATAGAAACCACTTGGAGGGGGATATGTACAAGCTTGATTTCCAACTTAACTGTAAATCACTTCAGATTAGAATTAGATATCATGACAAAATCCTTCATCCTGTAAATTTCCAGAATGTAAGCAGCAGTGGCTCTGGGAGAAACTGTGATAAAACTAGAAGAAAAGTTTCTCATCCGGTTTTGACATCCAGCGTGCCTGAGATCATGTCTTCTCCGTAAATGATACCACATTACAAATGTGCCTGCTCTTTCATTTCTGGCTATTGTGTTAATAATAGGAAGTAGTCCTTCTTGTAGGCCAGGGCTCCTTGAGCAAGTGACTGTTCAAACGTGGAAGAGAAAGATGGGCGTCGTGCCAGAGACATCACAGGCAGCCTCAGACCTACGGTGCTGTAACAGTCTGAGTCATTCCCTGTGCTCCTACAAATACAAACGAGGACAATCCCAAGACCTAGCGGGGCTTACACCATCAGCCTGTTGAGATGAGTATGCAAGGGATGATGCTAAGGGTGAGATGAGAGTTTCTCTGCCTAAATATTCTTATTCCTGTGGTGTTCATGCCACTGATCTCCTGAGAAATGCCCCAACAGCCTCACAGTAGTTTTGCAATCACTGTAATGGTCAAAGGACATCAGTAAGGCAAAATCTGTGTGTAGAGACAATATCTTTTGTTAGACCAACTGATTATAGATGGGAAAATCAGGCAAGCTTCTGGACACAGATGTCCCTCTTCAGATCTCTAAAAGCCACTATTTGTAGTGCTGCCAAAGAAAAAACAATCAGCACAAAATGACCACTGTTCTCCTGCATATTAGAGCTCGGCTTCACCCTTCCAGCAGGGGACTGAGTCAGGGATGGTTTTGCAACACCCACCTTTCAAAGGAGCCCATTTCCCTCTGGCAAGTGCGGGAGCACTCCCAGAGCCCTCTGGCAGTTGTATCTCCAAGCTGTGGGTCTCCATTCCTTTCCCCTGCTACGGAGGTGCCCCCGGCCCCTCTGACTTTACCCCCCTGCCTGCCTGGCTGAGAGATCTTGTTCCTTTTGGGCCTCACCCATGTATGACACGGAGAGGTCACAAAACCTCCTTTCCCCAACTTTCTTATTTTCACAGAGATGGAAAAGTTCCACGAGAACGTGGGGCAGTTCCTTAGAACAGTGTCTGTGCTGTTCTCAGCATGGGACAGCAGGGGCAACATACTTCTGCAATGGTAGTAATAGCACTCCAGCACTCAAGACCCAGGGCAACTTCACCAGGGAAACTCAAATTCTCCACAAATAGGAGAAAGACCCATGAGAAAACTTGGTATGAAACCAGTGGGAGATAGAAACCTACGCATTAAAATGTTTGAGATAGAGCACAGTTGCAGAGCCAGATTATATTCCAATCTGCAAGGGTCCCAGTACCCTCCTCCCATGGCTGAAGGACATTTCTTGGCTGCTCTCTTTCAGCTGGGCCCTGCTCCCAGCAGAGACAACAAATACAACAAATAACCATTTCAACTGAAGTGCCACTGCGCTGTACAGCATCGCTCTGCAGCCCTCGCCAAAGCACCAGTCACACACTATTTACCGCAAGCTGGAGAATTCACTAAATCTGGCCTATTTTAAGTCAAACAGGGGCAGTTCCAGCCCTCACAAGGACAGCCCTGCTAGCTGCCCCCCCCTCTTGCACAGCAGGGAGAGGAAGGGGGCATCCATGTCTGATACCTGGGCTGAGAGCAGCCACGGCAGCGTGCTCACGCAAGGAAATAGGTGGCTGGTGGGGAGTTACAATGGAAAAGCAATTGCACTGCACCTCTCAGAGGGTACAGGCACGTGTAAAAGGCTGCTAGCAGCCTGAGCCAATTAATTTCCATATTCCCTTTCAGTGAGATGTGGAAACGAAGCGTGTTGCATTCAGCATGGGATGCTTAGTACGGGGCGGGGGGGCGGGGGGGGGGGGGAAGGGGAAAGGGGAAAAAAAATGAATCAGCAATCAGTAAATTCAGAGGAGGGGCAGGAGGAATGGGTCTGAACAGATGAATCAGCATTGGTTTCAGGTGATGGAGGGAAGGAGGCATTTCTGCTCCACTGATTTGTGCAGCCTGATTGAAGTGAGCCCAGCACTGGCATTGCATAGGAATGGGAACTCTCTGATAGGCTGTGAACGCTATGAAGGGAAAAAATCCAGCAGTCGTGCAGACAACGTCTTCATTAAGTACATTTTGTGACCTCCCAGCTGATTGGACATTTTTTGACTGACTTATAGTAATGTTATAGACGTTTGGGGTTTGTTGTTTGTTGGTTTTTTAAGCGTATGGCGACAGTGTGTGGGGTAATGAATTTTAAGCAAGGCTGCATGAAATTCAATCACTTAATCTTAAATTACAAGCCACTGGCTGCCAAAGCAATTTTTGAGATGGAAATTCTTCTGATTCACAGATTCCTTTGCCTCTTTTAAGGAACAAATGAGTAAACAAACTAAGAAAATGTTATTTGCTTTTTCAGAATTTGCTAGCAGGGAAAGATTAAATTTCTTCAGTGGTATTTGGCAGTGCCTGCTTTCCCCTCTGTAGCAGGTATCTGGAAGAATATGATTCATGATGAACAGATATCATTTCCAACATTTCTCTGTTGTATAGCCAAGAGTTGAGCCTATTGTTTTAAACATTGCAGGGATGCTAATTAAGGTATACCAGAGATTACAAAACTTATTCCAGTAGCCTTGGAAGTCCTAGAGGAAGCAATGGGCCAAAAATATTTTTAGAGGATATATCAAAGAGATTGGTGATACTCTCAGAGTCCTTAGTCAGCCAGGTAAAACCTCTCGGGATTACCCAAGGATTACTCACACAAGTAATTGTTGCAGACTCAAAACTCTTCTGTGCTCACTCTCCAGCAATCAGGCTGTTGTAGGAAAAGCACTCTTAAAAAGAGACAAATAGCAAGGCATGAGTGCTTGACTGGGTGCTAAGAGAAATTAGACCTTCTGAAGACCTGGCCCTGGGTCTCATGCCCACACAAGAGACACAAAATGAGTAGAGGGTTACTCTGGTCTCACTCCAGTACAAACTGGGAGTCTGTGGTACTGGTTTCATGCACATGCACATGACCCGAGTCCTGTCTGCAGCCTCCCCACACCCTGCACACAGCAAACCTCCCAGAGGATATGGACCCAGAAATAGGCAAGGGGCACCTGTGCCCCTCTGGGGATTTGTGCCTCGGGGAGCAGCATGCTTTCCTGCCTCGCCTCATGGGGCTGCGGTGTGGCTGACCAGTGCACCAAGGACTGCAGGGCAATCTGGTGTCCTGGTAATGGGGCTGGGTGAGTGCCACCGGGTCAGGCAATATTTCACAGCAGCACGCACAGAGAAGAAGAGAGCAGACACTAACCTTCAGCATACTTGCTCCCTTGCGTCAAGTCCCTGCAGCTACCCATTTTCCGACTTTCTACCTTGAAAGAAAAAAAAAAGTGTTTTGAGGAATAAACATCACAAACCAATTCATTACAGGAGATTTTTATTCATTTGTTTACTTTCTAGATACATCAGACCTGCCTGAGACAGTCATACATGGTCATTGTAGTGTAAAATTATTCTCCCAAAGAAATAATTACCAAGCAGGTAATCTTCTCTTAATAAACAGTATGTGGTCATGCACTTCCCTAAATTTTATTCAACCCAGAAAAAAAGGCTGCAAAACAAATGTGGCTTTCTTATTTCTCTCTCTCCTCCTTTATTTTGTGATTCAGGACATCCATGCATTATTGAGGTCTGCTCAACATGGAGCTGCCTTTAAAGCAGACTCTCTGCATTGAGGATTATGTGTGGATTATTGCTGAGAGATCATTCAGAATCAGAGCTAAGCATTTACCCAGAAATCATTTGTAATTCCAGTTGCCCCTTATTTTGGCTAATAACGGCTGTAAGGACAATTGGATCAGCGCTGTGTACCTGTCAGCTGCGCCGAAATTCCCAGTACAGTCCTGAATTGTGTGCTGCACGATTACCAAGGGAAGCTCAGCGCTGTGTCTTATCTTTTTTGTAAATCCTCTTAATGCGGTTGCTGCCGGATCCCCCACGCGCTACTGAATCAGCACCTTCTGTCAATCACTTGGAGGGGAGCTCTGCCTTCAGAGGAACTGATTCAGCAGGGCTGGGGACCACCACGTTGGCAGCACCAGCAGCACCAGCATCCCGAGAAAGGGGGAAACACACTTCAGTGAGTGTGGATGCAGATGCAGGAAAAACAACGAGGGGGAGTAAGGGAGGAGGGAAAGAGCCAGAGGGTGAGGGAAAGGCTACAGGAGGGGGGAATGGTTCAGGGAACAGAGTGCCTAAGAGAGTTGGTTGTATGAGGGGAGGAGGAGAGAGGGGGAGAACAGAGGAAATGGAAGGAAAGAGGAGTCTGGAGGGAGAAGGGAAGAAGGGGGAGCAGGCAGACGAGTGGGCGCTGAAAACTCCAGACAAAGGCGTCCAGCAGCCACCTTCTTCCTCTGTTTCCCGTAGCACTGGTGGGGAGCTGCCCCTCGTCAGGCAGCCCCTACCCACACCGCGACAGAGGGGCTTTCTGCAGAGCAACGAGGCGAGCTGTGCTGATCCGTGCGGCTGACACCAAGGACGGCAATTGACCACCACCAACATGAGTAACGTGACGTGATGTGATGCAGTGAGATAGGACGTGACGTGACGTGACGTGACATGAACAACCAGCAGCTCAGGGACCTGTCTCCCCACCCATCCTCTGCCTCTCCCTGCCCACATGCCTGAGGAGAGGGGACAGGCAGGGCCTGGCTTCCCAA
The DNA here is from genome assembly GCF_009769625.2 of Cygnus olor. NCBI lineage: Eukaryota > Metazoa > Chordata > Aves > Anseriformes > Anatidae > Cygnus > Cygnus olor. The sequence continues at coordinate 119,025,128 of NC_049169.1, read as the reverse complement.
AGGGGCAGGACCCCCCCCATGTCCATCCATGCCCCTCTCGCTGCTGCAAGCTAGCGCATATTTGGGTTTTAACCTCTGCTAGAAAGCGCCCCTCCCCAGGAGCAGGACACACACACTTGAGCCCTCAAGGCTCTTTGAAAAATCGATCTTTCCCAAGCTGTACCAGAAGGATCACTAAAACCTCCAGCCACTGCATCTCACCGCCACATAGTAGTTTTTATACACAAATCCTCGCCTGACGGACAGAAGAAGGGGAAAAAAAAAAAAGTTCCTTGGGTGTTATCCATTTTGCATGCACATAAAAGATGAACTTCCCTTTGGAAACAAAATGCGCAGAGTTACGGTTTGAAAGGGGCCTCAATTTGGCTTCGACCGGGTGCAACTAATTGCGGCTGCGAGCGGCGGCAGGTGCGAGCAGGCAGCTGAGGCGCCCTCCCCCGCCGTTACCCCCCACAGAGCCCCAGCCTCCCTGGGGAGGCAGCACGGGGAAAGGGAGGCCAGGGGGGACGCCGCGGGGCGAGCGGGGGGTTTGCAGGGCCCTCTCGGCTGCTTTGTGCCTGAGCATGGCAGGGCCCGATGGCACTGTCTCCACTGGTGTCAGATGGTTCTGGAAGGCCTCAGAAGGTTCTAGAAGGCCTCCCTGGGCCAGGAGCTGTGGGCTGCTACAATGATGATCCCCAGGCCAACTTCACTCCAGGTGAAGGCTGCTTTTTAACTGAGAAGTGGTCAGGCTCTGGGACAGGCTCCCCAGGGCAGTGGTCGCAGCACCGAGCCTGCCGCAGTTCAGGAAGTATTTGGACAATGCCCTCACACAACCACAGCCAGGGAAGCGCAAAGCACACTTTGTCACTACCTTTCCTGAAAGCTCGTTTTGCCTGCAATGCTTTTAGCAGGGCAGACAATTGCATTTGCAGTCTTAATTCTTTCATTCTTTTTATGTCTTTTAAGAGTAACTGAATCACGGAGATAATGCACTGGCTTTCACAAAGGGGATCTATGATCCCACTGCCCACAGCCTTCTCCTCCCACTCCTACCCGTTCATCCCCTTACTTAGCAGCCCAGGGGATGAGACAAAGAGGGTAAGCCTGTCTGGGCAGGAGCTGTGGGTTTTCTCTCCCATGTCCAGGCACACTGAGGGACCGTCAGTTGTGACCAAATGGCAGACTTGGGCAGTGTGAGTGCCTGGCCCAAGCTCCCGAGTAACAGAGGCAGTGAAGGATGTCTCAAAATTCATTCCTGAAGGAGCTAGAGCACATCCTTCAGGGGCAAAAAGAAGCCCTAATCCCAATTTGAAGTTGTTGGTGTTTGCCCCCACAGTCCTTGGTAATTAGTTCCACTGGTTAATTACCCTCACTGTTAAACATCTGCACCTTATTTGTAGTCAAAATTTGTCTGGCTTCCAGCTTCCAGTTGGATCATATTACCGTTGCGTCAGCTAGATTGAAAAGCCTTCTATTATCACATTTCTGTTCTCCATGTCAGTACTCAGGGACTGTGATCAAGTCATCCTCTCCACTTCGTCTTCGTTAAGTTAAACAGATGGAGCGTCTCCACCAGTCTGTCACTACACACCATGTTCTCCAGTACTTAGTCATTTTGCTCCATGGCCTGCCGTGGATTCATCCTCACCTCAGCCACAATCTTCCTGAACTGTTAAGACACACTCATCTTTTTTAGGGTCTTTCCCTTCTAGCTCTGGAGTCTCCAGACAGGACTGTGGTCTATACTCTGTTTTTGGATGTAAGTCCTAGTGTTTGATTACAGAGAAGGATACATTTTTTAGGTTTGTACCCATCTCATTAAGCAACTGAGACCGTGATGCCGTGATGACACCTGTTTTACTCTTTAGCCAGAGTTTTCAGTGTTACGGAGTTTCCTGGAAAATAGTGGGGCTGGGAGAGCAGCCATCACTTCCTTCCACTGAACTTCCAATTGCACAATTGGAACAACTTCCAACAGCGCTAAGCTGTTGCCTCTGAGTTCTGCTGGAGACCTAATCTTTTCCTTTGTTGCAGTCCCTAATGCTGCTGGGTTTATTTGGGTGAAAAAATAAGTTATCCTTAGTGGTGGATAGTGGATAGATAGTCAGTAGGTTCGTACAGAAGTGGATGCCATTTCTTCTTAAACAATCCTCACTGGGGAATCGCCACCTCCCATGTATTCCCAGAGAGCTCAAGTGTGCCACTAATGGTAAGCAAACTGCTTCATGATGGGCCACCAAAAAAATCCAGACCAGTGTTTATGTTGTTGTTCTTTTTCCCTAAGGGAGACATGGAGCGGCTTTCCCTGTGCCTGCACACAGCACAGAGCTGAGACTGCAGCTCCGCAGCACAAGCAGCTTTTGTTCGTATAACCACACACGGCATGGGAGCAGATGCAGCTCTGAAGCACAGAAACAGAGGTGGTGCAGGCAGCCCATGGGCCCATCTCCTGTCTCAGGAAGTGTAAATGCAGTGGGATTTCCCTGTGATTCCCAGAGCTGAGTGCTGAATCCTGAGCCTGCACTGCCGGTGAAACCCCACACAGCAGCATCAAGGTTTCTAGGTCTTCAGTCGCCAAGTATCTGTTAGGCAGACAGTAGAAAGGTGAAAGTTAATGCCCTACCACCTCTTTTTCCTTCCCCTTTCAATACTGAATTGCTTCATAACTAGCTAAAGCTTTGCTTGCCCACTGCAGTGACTTCTGTGGGTGTCACACGGATGCTGCAGGACAGCAGAAGAAAAGCGGTGTGTTGAGGCCACATGTATGTGGGCAGAAGGGTTTCTGTGGCGATTGCCCCTGTTGGATTTGCACACCATGTGAAAACCTTCAAGGATGCCAGTGAAGTGCTGGTAACAGGAGCACGTCCAAACACTGTGCACACTGCTGCTTTCTGATTGTCTCGTTCCTGGGTTGAGGAATCAGCTATGCTGTAATCAGGGATGACCTATGTTTTGGATATTGCACATGGAGCCAAAATTGTGGTGAGCAAAGCCTTGCAACTACTTAAACGAATGGGAGCTTTGCCAGTGACTTCAATGGATCTATGATTTCACCATGACATCTGTCGTGCATTAGCTACATCGGTATCGATGTAGCAGGCTGAAAACCAAGGCCTTGCCTATGCCAGTTTAGAGTCAGCGGAGGAGTGCTGATACCAGTATTTGGGGGACAGCCAGAGCCAGATACAGCACTTTCATTATTGGTATAACTGCAACCAGGCTTGGGGGTAGTGAAGCTTTTATTGTCCTGGTAAAAATTATCCCTCTCATCAAAAATTATATTGGTGCAAAACCACTGGGGAGGGAGACTTGGTTTTCATGTCTCTGTGATCAGGATGTACTGCCAAATTGACAAGTGCACCTTAACGTGCATTTCACTAACACAAAACACTATGAATAAAATAAAAGTACTACATTGTTTCACTACCACATGGACTAAAAAGAAAATATTTTTATAGTATGAAACATTATTTTCATGCATAAAATAATGTTTAAAAAAGCTGTGTAAATAACTGATCACAGAAATCTAAGTAAAATTAGCCACACAAAAATAAAATAAAATAAAAATCTAGAGTCTCTGCACAACTCTAATAAATATCCCAAATATCTGGACTAAATAACAGAAGTCTGGTAAACATTTCAACTTCGAAAAAAGAAAAAAATGAGTCCTGGCTTTAAAATAGCTTCTCCTTTCTGCAATTTTTTTTTTCTCACAGTCCAAATAACAGAGTGAAGAAGAACCTGATCCAATTCCCATAGGTCTCATTAATGAACCTGAAAAGAGAATGTGCTGGAATTGCTGAGGGCTCTCACTCCATTTAAAACGTGTAACAAAACCAAAAAATACCTACCTGCAGTGTTTCGGGGATATACAAAGTTTGTGTTCAGAACTACATGGCTGGAGATTTCTGGCACAGACAGCACACTAAATCTTCTGAGTTTCCAGCTGTGCCCCTTGCCAAAGTCTCGATGCAAAGCCGGAGCCAGGTCCTGCGGGCCCGTAGAAGATGGAGGTCTCCTCTGCCACTATCCGTGTTCCTTACAGCGGGACCACTCACAGCCAGGCTGCATGCGGAGCCTGGTGTCAGCTGCCCATGGGGCTGAACTTCCCAGCTATTCCATGCTTCTTAATTGAGTGTCCCCCACCCTGGGCTTGCTTTTCTGAAGCGTATCGATGAGGGTTTCCACACCCCTGCTTAGTTCAGACACAGGGCCAAGAATTGAGTGGTGCGACGTACTGGTTGCTCTGCTCCGGGGACTGGCAGCTGATGCTGGGCCTGAAGCACGCTTTGTTTTTCCCCTTGCCGCGGAGGGAGTGGGAAGCAGTTCCTGGATGCAGCGATGATGCACAGTGCTTTGGGAACTACAGCCATTCGTTCCTGGGTGTGTGAAATCAAGATCCAGTTAATCCACCCACGCACCAGCCTCACCTTTCCTTGCAGCATTGTGAAAATGTGCAGCCTAAGCTATGGTCTAGCTCTCCAAGCTATTGCATTCTTCTGTCTGTATCAATTTGGCTCTTATGTCCTAGGCAATACCAACACAGCCGATCCAAAATGAGTTATCTGGGTTGGGGATCCTGGCTCAGCACAGTACAAATAGAGGACCAGATGCAAACCTTTACTTTGGGTTCCCGCCATCTCAAATCTACATGAGTAGAGCTAATTTTGTTCCAAAGAAAATGAAGATTGTCTGTTTTTTACCTCCCACGTCCTTCACATAGTCTGTTTTTGTTTACTGAGACTGGGGTTACTCAGCCTTTTATCAGGTCTTATTTAGGAAGACTGAAATGCTCAGTCCCTCCTACTTCTTCATATCCAGTCCCCTGCTCTTGTTGGCAGTCACGTCTTTTTATACCATTTATAAACTGATCAAGTGCTGTCTAAAAACTAGTTACATATATATTTTGTTGTTGTTGTTGTTCCCACTGCTCATATTGAAAAGGTGCTCCAGAACCTCCTATTTCAGTCACGCTTTTTTGCTTAGCATGATGGCAACTCCAAATAAGGGAAGGCAGTCCAAAAGGAATAAATAATATTGTGCGGAGAAGAAAAGCAACTAACCTACACATTATCATTAAACAACAGGACGTGACAGGCAGCGTAATGTTTCTGGTTTTGTTGTGAGTCAGGAAGATGAAGGTCATGTGATATCAGCTCTCTCTGCAGCACAATAAACCTTATTAACATTATAAGATAAAAATAAATATTCAACAATTAAGGGAAAAAAGGGTCACACGTTTGCATCTGCTGGGGATTATTGACAGCAATCTGACATTACCATCAGCTAAACCCACTGCTCTATTTTGTCCAGAGTTTCTAAAGCCATTATATAATGATCAGTCTAATAAAGTCTAGATTAGAGGCATTTCTCTTGTGTACAAAGAGATTGGCTTTTGGGTTGCCTTTTGGAAAAGCAACATTATTCTTAGGGAGAGAAAGGGTTAGTTGTCTCTAACAGCGATCCTGATGAAAAATGTAAACTGTCTGAGGCCATTTCAGACCTCTGGCAATATTTTATGCTAACAGGTTTATGTCTGAATTAACAAAGTTCTCTAACCACTTAGTCTGTTAAAACGCAGTTATTTTTCCCCCTTGCTAGGAAAGCATGTGCCAACCTAAATTTGGATTGTGTTTATTACCATTTGCAATCACCTGGTGTCAGAGGCCACGTGAATCCTGTGAGTTTATCTGATTTGAGTGTGGTGCATCCAAATGTACCTTTCAACTTGTTTCTTCATGCTGTGCGTGTCCAGAGTGTTTTGCAGTAATACCATAAGCCCCTACAAGTGCATAGATAGGAAGGAGCAGAGTAAGATACCGTCCCTTGGGTACCACATAGCTCGGAGGAAGGTGCTGAATTTGAATCATCCTATATCCACTGACCCAGCATCAGAATGCATGCTGCCTTTCTTTTCTTCTTTTGTTCCTTAAAATGGGGTGGGGGAGCGCTAGGGCAGGGCAAATGTCACTTAACGAAAAGATGCTATCAAGGCAGGTAGCACCAAGGTATGACTCCTCTCATACACCATTTTATGGCACACATGAAGATTCACAACACAGCATTGACATCTACCAGCTACTGCCTGCCACAGGCCTTGCCCTCTGCTGCTTCAAGGCCTGGGACCACGGATTGAGGGGTGAAGGACCTCAGCCCAGCTTCAGCCCTTCTCGCTCAGAACCGTGAGCTGCCCACAGTAGTGGGTGGCACAGTACCCAGGTTACCAAATTTTGCTCTGGGGTCTTTAAAGGCAGGAGTTGCTAGCAGATACGTGGCACTGCACAGACACAGCTGCCTTGCTTCCCCAAACCAAGCTGGCCCAGCACGGTGCTTCGCCTTGTGTCTCTATGGTTCATTTCCAGTTAATTAAAATCTTCTGAAAACTTTAGTCAGCTGGAACATCCATCTTATCCTTGCTCTCTTTTGAGAAACACAGGGCTGATTTCAGCCCTGGGGGGACTGTCTACATTGGCCTGGGAAATCATGTTAATACTTTTCAAAAAAAAAACTTTGCCTATAAACACTTTTCTTGCCTGAGAGGCAACAGCAGTTTCACTTGGCTACCAGAGGCCAAGTTCTTTAAAACTGGTTTGTATAAGGCAGTTTTACAAACCACGTTAAAGAGATGCTAGGCCCCCTTTGCATTAGCACCTTTGTCAAGGAGATTATGTTTAGCTCCAGATCATTAGGGAAATGATAAGACATTTTTCCTCTTGCCAGCTCAAGCCAGGCCTGAGATTTGCACCACGGATTTTGGGCAAAAGGCCAGTACTGGGATACTGCAGTCCTAAAAGCAGCTTCCTCAGCTGTACCAGGAGCCTGCCCGTAAGAGCAGGCTGGCCATTGCAAGGGGTGCAGGAAGCCAGTTTGGCTGACAGAGGCTTCCAGATAAAAATATATCCATCTGTGTTCAGGGCAGCTGGTAAAACGCAGTCCCAGTTGCATTTTCTCCAAAGGTTCTCTCTGAACTCAGGACACTTTGCAAACAATATTCCTGACCCTGGCTGGCATGATCCTGCGAGCACTGCTGCAGAGTTGCTCTCCTGATGGGGACTGGTTGCAGTCAGGGCCATTTGTTGTCCCAGGCCAGATAGGTTTGGGTGACTTTGTTCACCCACAGATATGAACATCTGGCACTGTTTTAAATCCTTTGTCAACCAGATAGGGAGACGGGCAGGATAAGATGCCCCAGCACTTAGAACAGGCCTGTACCTGCAGCTTCTCCTCCTTAGGATTCCTGCTTTCACTAAGATTAACGCAACCTGATAAACTGGGATTAGAATAAAAGCAAGTTTTGTAAAGTTCTACAGAGTAGCCATGGACCAAATAAGCTTAGGCCTACCTGCATTAGCAATGAAGTGACAACTGGCCACTCGTGTGAGCCATTTTTGCATATCTCCTCACAAATGCCTCAGTATCACTGCTTTTAAATGCTGTGGCACTGGTTTCCAGGGGTAGCTCACCAGAACAGGGGTACAGCAAGAAAGATCTCCAGGTAGGGGCACAGATCCTATCCAATTGTGAATGCATAATGTATATCCGTAAGCTTCTGTATCATATGGAAGTTCAGAGACAGATAGGTGGAAGAATATGGATCTTAGTTTGGGTCACGTGCTGCATGGGTGATTTTTTGATTGCTTGGGGTTGTGGCATCCCTTACGGAAAAGGATAGCATTTGTTTTATTGTCTTTGGAGGAAGAATACATATTTGCCTTGGCATTACTAAAGAATTAAGTCCTTCGTTGCGTCCCATTGACAATTAGCTTTTAGCGCATTTAGACTCTGCCTGTGTAACACTTTTCTGTAGTGCTTTTAAATCCAGGAATAGATACAGGTCGGGCTTGTTTCTAGAGTCTGGACATGCCCAGGGATTCTTCCACACAGCCCTGACATGTTTCTCCCTCCTTTGGCTGACACAATTCAGCCCCTTTGCAAGGTACTAGCCACCAGCAATTAGTACCGGAGTCCCAAGGGACTTCAAAGGAAGGAAGGAAAGGGTGCACTTATGGGACAAAATTTACTTTTTTTGTCTTCTGTAAAATTCATTTGGGAATTCAACGTTCAAGAGTGCCTTTTCTTTATCTGCTGTATGCTAGTGGCCTCCTAGTCAATGCTAGTCAGACACCTTCCTCTCCTGACCCTTCTGATAACTTGTTCTTAACATGAGCTGACCTGCTTTAGAAGGACACATTCTTTTAATTTTAGATCAGCAATGTTTTGCTGTTAGCCAGTTGCCTTGAAATCACTCTCATGTCAGGTGAAAGTAAAATACAAATATAAATATTTATATGCAACTCCCCAAACAGACCACACAGTTAAAAAAGATGTACACACAGAAATGCTAAAGTCTTTCTGTAGCCATTCTGGTAAGTCCAGAGAGACTCAAAGCTTTCCATCAAAATATATTCACTTCATCTCCTCCAAAAGCTTAATTACCTTTAAATGTTTCAAAGGGCAGTCTTGCTGCTCTTCCAATGAAAACAAGGACTCTCACTCTGAGATGCAAATGTCAATGCACTAGACCGAGTTGTCGCATCCTGTTCTTGACTTGACTAAATCAGCAACTCCTTCACTCATTGAGGGTTAAATTGTCCTCCCCCTGCAAAAAAAAAATAACGATGCACTGTGACTCATCTTCAGTGCAAGTGTCTGTGTCCGTTAAATGCTGCATTTTATTTCAATCCAAGCATTAGCCAACACACTTACTACAAGCATCACCAAGGGTAAACATGCATAGTTCATTAATCGTTCTTGATTGACACCAGACATTGTAGTCATTGACTAGTGCAAGGCAACAATGGGATGGAGGGGTTCAAGCCTAACAACTTCTCTTTTCAGGACTCCAGGAACAGTCTTATTTCCTACTTACTCCAGGTTCAGACCCCTGGGAAATGTGTTCCTGCCCACTACCCACTCCCTGCCAGCAAGGTAAGAAAGAGCAAGTGGTTAGTACATAGAGAAGCTGCACTGAGATACTATTGTCCATTTTTAGGGCAGGTGTTGGCTACTAGGAATGTAGCCAAGGCATATAGAAAAGCAAAAAGAGGAGAGTACTAGGTACTCTTCTAGCTAAGACTGCATCTGAGCTGGTCTCTTTGGTTCGTGGGGATCTGTGAGCTCTGAACACCATTGTATCCCACCTTTTCTCTGTTTCATAAAGTTGCTTGTAGCATCAAGAAGCAGACACTTGCAAGCACTCTTTTAGAGAGTATGATTAACTTATTTTCATGCATAGAAGGGAAAACACCTGGTATTAAACAGAGTGTTCTCAAATGTGATGTTTGGGAGGAAGCCTGTCAGAAGAAGGACTGGACAAAGCTATTTGGTCACCTTGACAAGACAACTGAGTGATATTAATGAATATTTGTAACTGGCTGAACTTTTTCCCTTTGGAGACTCACTCCAGCCCCTTTCTCTAGACCTGGCACAAAAGCAGTGCAGCTGCTAATGCCTTTCCCAGCATTCTGAAGGTTTCTCCACAAAATTTTCTCCCACTCATCACAAACTTCCTCCCACTGAAGACACATCCCTTAATCTGACCATTCACCGGTCCCTGTGCTATCATCGCCTGCAACTGTCAGTTTTCAAGCATAATAGGGATGCCTTGCCAGATCCCCTCTCTGTGGGCCATCACAATTTATTCTGTCTTTCAAGAGGCACAACCTTTTTAAAATCCCTCTCAAGTCCAATGGAAGACTCAGCAGCTATCTGCATCTCTGGCACAGGCTAGGGCACTTGCCAAGGCAAGGCTGTCCAGCCAACGTGTGCACAATTGCAAGAGACTCTGCAAAACCCCTCATCAGGGACAAATTAAATTGCTGTATCTCTCTCCAAAATCATTTTTTAAATTGCCTTCTGGAGGGAGACCTTTCTAGGAAGTTACTCTCATCTCCTGCCAGAACCAGAGTTCCATATTTTCCTTTAGCAGTCCCTCACCAATTGCTCTCCCTGTAGAAGTTACACTCCTTTACGTGAGGTTACCACACTCAGCTTTCTCAAGCCCAAGTCACCCAAGCCTGTGGGGCCTGAGTAGATCCCCTGTGGAATCAGAAGGACTATATGCAGATGTAAGAATTCCTCTGTGTGCAATACAGATCCGGTTGTGTTCCCATCTCTTCCACAGTCTGACAGATGAAAAAAGGACCATCTGTGAGTCACCTGCTACAATTCTGCAGTGCGGGGACAGTCAGGGTAACTTTCCTGTCTTGGATAAAATTCACATGTGGCCTTTGCTTACATAAAAAGCTGTTTTGAAAGACAAATTCTTGATTTGGAATGATGAGGTGACATCAAACAGTACATTCATGTACTGCTGAATGATTTCTCAGTGGAAGATACACCTTCATCAGGACCATCTGTCCCATGGTACAATGTGATTAATTCACTCCGTTGTCCTGAGTCTCTTCACTGTTACACTGGTTCTCCAATTGTGTTCCATCAGTGACTGTAGCAGTTCTCCCTGGTTTGTACCAGGAAGAGAAAGACACACAGACTTACAGTTTTCAAAAATAAAGGAATAGCATTTCCAACAAAATGTAGCACAACATGGTTTTGATACCACAGGGACAACTGTAAGGCAGCCCTCCTTCTGTCAGCAGTGTGCCCTGGCAGCCAGGAGGGCCAACCATACCCTGGGGTGCATGAGGCACAGCACTGCTAGCTGGTCGAGGGAAGGGATTGTCCTGCTCTGCTCTGTGCTGGTGCGGCCTCACCTTGAGAACTGCATGCAATTTGGGGCACCACAGTATAAGAAGGATGTAAAACTATTAGAGAGTGTCCAAAGGAGGCCTACGAAAATGGTGAAGGGTCTAGAGGGCAAGACATATGAGGAGCGGCTGAGGTCCCTTGGTTTGTTCAGCCCAGAGCAGAGCAGGCTGAGGGGAGGCCTCATGGCGGCCTGCAGCTCCCTCACGAGGGGAGCGGAGGGGCAGGCGCTGAGCTCTGCTCTCTGGGGACAGCGACAGGACCCGAGGGAACGGCGTGGGGCTGGGACAGGGGAGGGTCAGGCTGGGTGTTAGGGAAAGGGTCTGCACCCAGAGGGTGGTCGGGCACTGGGACAGGCTCCCCAGGGCAGTGGTCACGACACTGAGTCTGATGGAGTTCAAGAAGCATTTGGACAACACTCTCAGACATAGGGTCTGATTTTTGGGTGGTCATGTTTGGGGCCCGGAGTTGGACTTGATGATCCTTGTGGGTCCCTTCCAACTCAGGATATTCTGTGATTCTATGATTCTATGAATCTATGTCTGTGATGTTCCTCAAACTACAGCTTTCTTCTTCACCTAGGACAATGAGGGAAATATTGTTAAAGGCAAATTTTGAAGCTTCCTGGTGCTGCTACCTTTGCCTTTATGGCCTCTCTGTAGAGAAAGGACAGGAGACTGACCACTGACTAAGGATGAGAGCTATGGACAATTTTTCCATTTCCTGGTGCAGTGCAGTGTGTTGGACTTTGATCCAATCTATGCAGTGAATTCCACGCCCTTGACCTCTTTGCTTTTCATTTATGCTTCTGTCACAGTTAGCTAGATATCATCAGATAGGCCAGAAGTGAGCAATTCCCCTGTGCATGTGCTTCAGGAAGAGTCTAATCCCAGCTCTAGCCAGTGAAAGCTTTTGGGAAGAAACACCTGACACCAGGAAAAAAAACAACGCCAAATCTGAGCATGAGAAGAAAGCCGAGACAAAATTCCCCATAAAAGGCCATCTACTGCTCACACCCACTGCTCCTTAGACAGGAAAACCTCTTAAAAGACCTCTGCTGGTTCTCACTCTTTGAGGCTCCGTAGATGTACGTATATGCGTGTGAAGCAGATAGAGAGGAGAGGCATGTCAAAGTGTTGCTTTCTCTCTGCTAACGGTTGCAGACAGACCCGACACTTAGAGCACGAGATAGCATCGCACCCGATTTACATCAAAGCTACTGCTACCCCTTCTTCACAAAGAAAAAAAAAAAAAAAAGCTAGCATACATTTCAGTTACTTAATTCTCAGCTGTAGGTAGAGCAGAAAGCAGCATTCGAACCACAGATAATGATGTTGGGAGAATACCCTCAGAGTGATTGGGAGCTACTTATCGTTCAGAATGATCCTTCATTTTATGTTCTCCTGTTACCCACAAGGCCCTCTGTCCTATTACTGATAGCAGGTGTTAGGTATTTACAGCCTTCTGCACCTTCCTTCTACATTTTGACTGTGTTACTGTACAATTCCTAAGCTTCCCTGAGATTCTTAAGCACTAGCAAAGATCGAGTCCCATCCAGGGGCAGAAGACAGTGAACATCCCACGTGTGCTCATGCTACAGCACTGATGCTACTTCACCATTATTAATCCTTGTGTAGAGGGAGAATCCAGGACCACTGCATTGTATGTGCTTCCCCTGATGTGACATCTTCTAAGCTCACACTAAGTTAACCTGTACGTTCCTGTGTCTTCACTGTTGTTGTAACACTGGCGCTAATTTTTCTAGGCCATAAAGGGAAAGCGCAACTTTCTCTTCTTCAAAAAAAGTAGGTTTTCATGGTTCATTTCCATAAAGCCCAATGCATTATGCATTATCTCATTCAAAGGTAAATAGTGGATACACACATGGATGAAAGATTAAATCCTGGAAATTCTAAACAATTGGCAGGAGGCATAACCATGGCAAATTGATTCTGCTACCCCTCTGCAAAAAAGAAATGAAAGAATATTTGTGCATTTTTAAAATGACTGTAAGATTTAAACACACTTGGGGTCTGGTTTCTTTGATTCTTTTTTTTTTTTTTTTTTTTTTAATGAAAGCACGTAGTAATTATCAGAAAGTTCCTTGATTGAAAAGATTATTTTAAAACAAATCTCTGGCAACCTCACTCATTGCTCATCTACAGTATTATGGGTCTAAGTACCTGAAAAACAATGGCTGTATCTATCACAGCAATGATGTGGAGAGGCAAACAGAGGGGCACAGAGCTCCATGCAGTCTTTAAAAAAGAAAACAGTCCTTAAAGAAAATTGCATTGTCCCAAAGAAAAAGGTTAATTTAAATACGTAGGTGGTCTTGCTTGATTGGTTGGTTTTGTGTCAACCCTGACCCTACAGTAACCCCGGTCTTACTGATCAAAGGGATTATGCTACAGGCTCCAGGGCTGAGTTTGTAGTCTCTGTGTATTGCCGCTCATAGAGCTGTAGTTTGCTGTCTGAGGACATCAACACTCTTGCTGTCCTTACTGCCCTTCATGTGGGCTCAAAGGGGTTTAAGGTGTTGATGTACGGTCTGATAGCACAAATCTTTATTTTCCATCCCGTATCCCAGCCTGGCAGCAGGGAAAGCATAGTGACAACACCGTCCACAGAGAAGGTAAGGGGCTCTGAGCACACCAGGTATTATTGCTGCTGTACCTTCACAGATTTGATGTCAAGCTGATCAAGCAGGCAATTTCAGTAACTCTCTGCTCCTTCTCTACCTGGAACGTTTAGTGCACCCAGTGCACAGCACTAAGAGCAGACACTATAAAGAAAGCCTTGCTGCCACTGCCTCTGTTAGCCAGTAAGGTAGCAATTCTATTTTATGGCCACTGGGGCCAGACAAGTCTCTTTTTTCTGTCCCTGTTTGCTCTGTATTACACCCGACTGTGTGTAAGCACGCATGTGCACAGAAAGTGTATACATGAGCTCGTGTTGGCTGGAGGAAGGTGAGGATGGTGCGTGTCAGAACAAACATGCAGCCTCCATACAACCTCTAGATCCATTACCCTTTGCTAAGGGCCACCTTGCTTTTCCGTAGGCAGATACGTGCTCTTGCACAGTGGCCTGGCCACCTGCAGTATAATTCACTCTACGTCTCACCTGATGAAGTCCCCATTTCAGGAGGAATACGAAAATAAAGGGACTGGTCTCCATGCTGCCCAGTTTCCACAGGCTGGCACCTGTGCCCTTGCCTCCTGTGGATCTCACGCACCTCAACGGCACTGCTGATGCATTCGACAACCAGACGTGGCTCTGTATGTCTCCAGGCAGCCCTTATACCAATTCCATGGTGTTACACTGGAAAAAATACTCAGGCGCTGTCTAGACAGGGGGGAATCAAACAGGCTTACATCAATATAAGACCAATGCTAATAAAATATTACCTTTACCAAGGATGGATTCATGCCTAGCTGTACGCCAAGGCCTTTCAAAAGTGCCTGAAGAGGGCATGTAGTCCCTCTGTCCCTGTCTAAACACACAGAAATCTGTCCAGTTGCATGATGCGATACTCTTAAGATTCATGCAACGTGTCTACTGCTGCATCCTGCCTCTGTAAAGCAGGCAATGAACACACGGTTGCAACTTCAGTTTTGCCTCTTGCCGAGGTCACCAGTTAGTCATCCACAGCCCTGAGCAGCAAGGAGGAGCGTCTGCGACTGCATTCCTTCAGCACAGGGGAAGTGCAGGGTGGAGCAGTAACCACCAGCTGACACTGTTTGCCATCACTGACACGCTTGCTCATGACGAGGCTCAGGAGGACACTGTCTGCTCCTTGAAAGTTGCCTTGTTTACTTGTTCCTGGGCCCATTCTCAGCCCGGCACACTCACACACATGCACATGCTCACCCACTCGTCTCTCAGGAGAAGACTAGAAAGACAGGCTACCAGGGAAACAATAGCAGCTCTCCCACCCACCGTTGCTTGACGTTTGTTTTTGTTTCTCCAGGTGGCTTTTCTGTGGTAGCAGAACACCTCGCTGCTCAGATTTTGACTTCTGTCAGCTCTTATCGTCCGTGTTGGACATGGCCGTCAGAGACACAGTTCTGAGCAACCACTAAGGAAGGTCAGAGAAGAAATGTCCCCTTTCCCTCTGCTTTCTTTTTCAATCTTACAGCTGTCAGCAAGGCCTCATACAACTCCCTCTTCAAACTCTTACAAAGATGGAGTCTGAACCTTTTCAGGCCTTTAGTACCTAATAATAACTGGGACATTGGTCACATCTCAGCCTGTAGAGTGGGTCTGTTCTTTACAGGTTTTCTTATACACCGTAGTAGTTGTGTTGGAACTCAAGGCAGTCCCACTGGTGTTCAGGTTTCATCTGCTAATCCCAGAGGATTTCATTACTCCCGCAGAATCTTTTTTCCTAGCAAGATTTCACATTGCCAGATAAGTTCCTCCGTTGTCTGCGAGCATTAGAGTCTCCCTGTCCCACAGCTATTGGATATAAAGTGGCAGAGCAGTGGGGTCTGTCTAGTTGTTTTATTGTCACTACATTCGGGAGATTTTTTTTTTCTTTAGCCAGTATTCTTCTCATTGAAAAATGTTTTTTCCATTGTCCTGAAACGATTGTCGGATTCAGTGTGGACTTACCAAATTGCTTTCCTGGAAAAAATGTCAGGATTATGTTCACAAAGCTGAGTGTAAGACAGCCACTTTTTATTCACTCATAAAGGATGTGGGAGTCCTGGGTTTAATTTCCTCCTCTGCCTGGGGGAACTTGAACCAGCATCACTTATCTCCCAGGAGAATACCACAAGGTTGTGCTGTGCTGCATACTAAGGTGGATTGTTCTTACTCCCCACCATTGATGTGTCCCGGTCTGTGCAGAAAGTCTTTCCAGACCCCTAGCTGAGACCTTCATGTGGACATGGTTCATCTGGCTTCCCCAGTGTGTGCTAACGAGTATTGCACTATTAAGGAGTATGAGAGCACCGTTGACAGAGTGCCTCTCCTAGGATACCCCTACTGTCATGGCTGTGTTACTCTCCTGGGAAAGAAGGGCAGGCACAGCAGCAGAAGAGGGCATTACACATCCTACACAAGCACCACATCAGGCAGACCCGTATGCTAAAGCTCACCATGGTAAGAAAATACAGCTCAATTTGTTAAAGAAAATTACTTGTAGAAGTCAGCACAAGTTAAAGATGGGAAGACCAAATTAGTTCAAACAGAAAGTCTTCCTGATATCAGCCAAGGACTGTGCTGAAATCAGGCCTGATGTACACGATCTGATGCCAAAATCAATGGACCAAAATTTGTGTGCCAGGAGCTAGACCTAATGGTGACTGCTGGCATGTTCATCGGCCTCTGGGGGCATCCATTTTGGTATTGATGCTTGGACAGATGGACAGATGGACAGAAAGGAGAAATCTTTACAGTTGTTACGGCCAACTTTGAGACCTAAGTTTCCACTGTGACACTGTTAGCACTTAGTTACTCGATCTGATCAGACCTTCTGGCGAGTTTCTGGCCAGGAAACGCATTGCTAGCTCCACCAACATCAGCTCAGTCCTGGAAATCCACTTGGAAGATGAGGTTTGGGGTTGTAATGTCACCCCTCTCTTAGTTGCTTTGTAGTTTCCTCAAACGCTTCTCTCTTTTTTCTCTCTTTCACCTTCCATTTAATCAAACCATCCTGGACAGGAGGTTGTGCAACAAAGCTGCGAACTGCAGTCAGGGAAAGCGATGTCTAAATGAGACAGACACTGGTACATATTTCCTAGATCTCAGAGGGGCTGATAAGGCCATGTGTCGTGCTTGTCTCTCTCTAGCAGTGAGGCTGCAAATAAAAGTCAACACCAGAAAAGGAAGTCATATTTTTTTGTCTTTGCTGTCCTTTTCCCTCCCTTTGTGCATACACGTGTCTTCAAGTTGGCAGAGGGGAGTCCAAAAATGAGTAGCAACAACAGATCCAGTCCGTCTCGATGAGTGTCCCTCTTTCCCCAAGAACAGCTACTGCTGCTATGAACTTAAATAAAAGGAGGCATGCATTGCTATAAAAACTGTTGACAACTAAGGGGAGAGGAATAATGGATGCTTTTAGAAAGGAAAGTCTTACTTAATACTTTATTTTTCAAGTGCTTAAACTGTTTTTCCTCCTTTTTGTGTATCTTTAATTAAAGGTTAAAAGACTTCTACTGGTGATTGTTTGCCATGGTAACCAAGTAGGCTGAGGTCTCTGAATTCAAAACCCCAAACCTTTTTAAGTGTTTAAAGTTGCAGAGTGTTGGGGTCATGTTAGCATCTTTGACTCACTGAGCCTACTTTTTCCCCTGAAATGAACATGTCTGTTCCCTAACGACCTGGCCACCAGGCTGCAGAGGGACAGCCCTCTCACCTCCACCCTCCCCCTGTGAATCTGACCCCTTCCTCTCACTTCTCTTTTGGGTGCTTGAATGTTTCATTTTGAATTAAATGCAATTTTCATTATGAAACATGGCCATTTCTTTGCAGTTTGACAGCAAGAGAAAAAAAAAACTAACCAAACTCATCCGTTCCTACAGTGGTGATGTTTTCTTCTTTTCTGCTGAACCAAACTGCACTTATTCATACCTTGCTGCTATTTTTAAGAGCGGGGCCCGGCTGTATGACATTCAGGGGCACCGCTAAGACTCCAACAGCAGAGTACACATCATAGTATGTGCTAGTTAGTTTAGAGAAATGACTGGCAAAGTCATTTTTTGCAATGAGTGCTGTCTGTATCAATGCACGTGGCGTATTTATTACATTAGTCACCTCAGCTACTAGAATGACTTGCAATTAAGATTGCTGTAGTACCTGAAATGTCACATTGCTCGTCTCTGTTCTGAAAGGGGCACTGCCTTAACCAGATAAGGCAAGGAAAGACATATGAGGGCATGACCAGACTTATCCCTATAACCATGTTAGAATGGCTAAAAATGTTACCACGCCTCAGTGAAGAAATATCTTTTAGCTGAGACAGGGTCACTGGACACGTGCAAGCTCTCAGTCTCTTGTACTGCAAAGATGAGTTTCAGGTGTGGAAGAGACTAACCCATTATACTTTGCATTTGCAATAGACCGGGAGTACATGCCCATACAGTTTTGCTTTGTCTCTTTGCTGAGAGACAACAATCTCCAACCACAGTGGCACACATTTCATAAGTTCCTGAAGCATGACACAAAGCATCCTCTGAACATAAGCTGAGATGCAAGCGAAGCAATTAGCATAGGAGTACCCACATGGCTGACGTGTTGCGCCAGTTGGCTTGTATTCAGAACCTGGCATGAGTTTACATCTTGTCTCACGTGAAGCATGGAGCCAGGACCTGCCCCTCCAGCAGGATGTGGGCGGGTGACTCCTGCTAGGGCTTTCCGGGAACTCCATGCTGCTATTCAGAGCAGGTCTTAAAGGATCACAACGCAGGGCACCAATGTTCCTCCTCTCTTTGCCTCTCCTGTGAACCTTCCATTGCTTTCTCACCAGCAGAACAGTCCTGGTCTTTGTTTACAGGGCCCTTTCCTTCATCCCATGTAGATGAAAAATTAGATTACTAATTTTTATTACTAATAATTATCCACTTTCTGAAAGTGGGTAAATCAATGAAATTAGGAAAGAACAATAACATTGATAACACAATATTGGGATGTGTATATGGTATAGACAATCCATCCATCCTACCCTCTTGCTCCTCTAAACCAATTGGCATACAAGGTCAAACTGTGGCACAAAAACCCAACAGCATGTGTTGTTGGTGGTGGTTTTTTTGTTTTGTTTTTTTTTGTGTTTTTTTTCCACACAAGACTATTTCACTTACGTCAACAGCTTGAAACAAAATGATAAACGAGTTTATATGTATCTGGGTCTCCAGGAGAGGAAAAGGCGGTGAGTTTATATTTTCTGCCATCCTTTTTCCTTTAAAGTTTTGTATTTCATGAATTGCTCATGCCACAAATGTTTTCATAGTAAACGTGGAGGAAAGAACAAGATTATCTGCCCTGAATAGTAGCAAACTTACTGATTTGGACAAATTCTCACCTGTCAGATGCTGGAAGAGCTTCTGTGGAGTTACACTGAAGTACCCAAGCCAAAGGTTTCGACCATTTTTTTTTGAAGGAAGTACTTAAAGTGACTTATGTGCTAGTTCCGGCTGCTGTGTTGGTTTTAGATGAAACACAAACTTCTTTTAAATTTTTTTTTTTTCAAAAAAGAAAAATTGTCTCATCAGTTCCCTAAAGGCCTGCATTGCAGGGCTCTATGGTCAGCTTCTTTCTTATTTCAAAGCAATTCTCCAAATGCTTGCGATCTTTCACACACCTTCTAATTTGTATGCCAGGATGTAAAGTTTTCTGTGGTTGTGGAAGTCGTTATTGAATGTCAGTGTTACTCCGTGGAAACACCTGACTAAGTAGGAACCATCTAACCCCTGGGAGTTATTGACTGCTGCCTCCAAGGGCATAATTAGCAAGTGGCAGAACTTGCCACATGGGTCATGTTTTACAAGAGCCCACAGTATCAGTATTGATTATGATTAGATTAGACTGGGCTGATGGTAAATGCTTATATAAGTTATGAGGTTTTCAGGCAAATAGTGAATATCCTGTCATGAGCACCGCCAAGCACATTTTTAACACAACTTTAAAATGATAGTTACGAACATCGTATACACAATACCTCATGGTGTGAATATACGTGAGAGACAGAGCTTGACAGAGAAAAGCCAGATTCTTTTATTTAACACCTTACAAGTTAAAGGTACAAATGAGTTCAACACACTGAGGGGTAATTTTACATTAAAAAGAAGAGCTTACGGAAACCTCAATTCTGTGCAAGCCTGCCAGCTAATGGTGTGCATATAGAAGATGGCAGCAAATAGAATTGGGCTGGCATGCCATGTGCTATTGCCTTGACACTGACTCTAAGATTTTCGTAAACTTGCACAAGGGAGAATGTTACTTTTTAGTCCCTCAAAATATGTAGGTGTTTTTCTGCCTCCTTAAAATTCCTTGCATCTTTCAGAAAATTCCTGCTTTATTCAACAAAGACGGAAGGAGTCAAGACAATTTTGCTGCCGAAGCCAGGGCGTCTGCTGCCCTTTAGACATGCTGGAGCATCCAAGACGTCTGCGCACAGCTGCAGACATGACAGAGGACCTAACAGATACCATGCCTTTGTAAAGCTGCTGCTGAAGGGAATCCTGAAGTATCTCATATATCTCTTGTTGCCTAAGGTTAGGCAGCTGAATCTCACCCATTTTTTATTTTCATGTTCCACTTGAATTTCCTAATGTCTTCTGACCCTTTTTCCCCTCCCCTTTCTTGTTCTTTCTTCCTCAGTAACAAAGATGGAAAAGTCTATAAGGAAGAGAGAAAAAGAAAGAAGAAAAAAAAGGAAAAAAAAAGGAGCATTACTTAATTTTAAAAGGGATCAGAAATGTAAAAACCCACAAAGTATTTTCTTTGTTTTAAAGTGAATTGCAGTTGTGTGTTTTACCCTTTTTTCTGATCTGCTCTATGTACTAATGCCTGGAAAACCCTCCACCTCATCTGTGAATGCTCTTTTCTCAAGTATAAACAACCTACAGATTGACTCAAACGCCTCATTGTGCCATGAGCGATCAGATGGTGCAAATGGCGCAGTGAAGCTTCTCACAGCAGCAGCTCAGGTTAGAGCCGCCTGCGTGGTCTGGAAGACAAGTTAGAGGGCCATGAACAGTGATGTTGTTGCTGACCTCCTGAATGGCCTTGGTTGTTCCACTTCATCTTCACCGGGATAGCAGAAAAGAGTAATGAACCCCAGCAAAAGTGTCATGAAGATTATTTTAAAGTATTAGAAGCGCAGGTCCTGTAAGAATTATTTCAAAACCTCACCTAAGAGAGGAGCTGGTTTTACTGGCAAATGAGCATAGAAAATGAGAATAGAAATTGCCCTTCTAGCAGGAAAGGCAGCAGATCCTCAGACTGTGAAGTCTGTGGGTGTTTGTGTGTGTGTGTATGAAGCAGGGGATGAAGCAATAATTTACTGTTTTCCAAAAAGCAGCAGATGGATCTAACCGCCTTGATATTGGAAGTGCGTGGTCCTAGCGTTGTTGATTTAACTGAGCTGTCTTTCCAGCCCTGGCTCAGTGAGAAGCTATGGCCACAGCCAGACTTGTGCCTGGATGTAGCTCTGGAGAGCAGGGAGGTTCTGTGGCAGAGGATCTGGGGCTCACCGCTGGCCAAGGGCCTTGCCTTTTCCAAGGAAAGCTCCAAGAGAAGTTACCATCCTGTCTTGAGAAATCAGACCACAGAAAATGAAAGGAGTTCCCACCAGCCTTTCAAACCCAAGCATGTCCTGAAACACTACAGGCTCCAGAAAGCAGATGTATGCAGTTTGCTCAGATAAGAAAAGCTGCATTATGAAACTTCTGTTGCTGCTTTCATATTTCAATGCCTTTAATTTTCTTTCCTCTGAGGTTTTATCTTCTCCTGGGCACAAGGCAATGCCAAGTCTCGGGTTCTCTGCCATTAGGGTGGCCTAGCTTTGAAGGTAACACCATCACCCTGATAAACCTGATGCTGAGGGCCCTCCAATGCCCTTCAGGCAAACATGCAATAGCCTTCTGCTGCATAGCTGGCAAACGAAATGGTCCTGGTGATGGGAGAGGCTGACAAAGAAAGGATTTGTGGCCCTGGTACAGATGACAGGCCAACTGTCATGTGCAATATGCTGGCCTCACTGGCTCTGAAGATCGTGGCAGGTGAGAAATAGCAGGGAGTTTTGTACTCATCTCTGTGCCCATCTCCTTATTTCCCTTTCTCAGCACGGAAATTTTCAACCAGTGTGGCCTGACAGGCCTGCCATAATTCCACCTCCACCAGTGCCCTCTCACAGCGTGCAGCCTGGGATGAAGCAGGGAAAACCCAGACACAGCTGTGCTGTGATGCACAGAGCTGCATCCAACCATAGGCTGCTGCTACTGCTCAGGAGTATGGAAAAACGGCACAGCCTCTCTTCATCAGCACCTTCGTGGTGTTACCCGTAGCCCTCCACACTTGTGCTACCAGGCAAATTATATAAGCAGAGCTGTGAGAGGCAGCAAAGACTCTCCAGTATCCTTGGGTGATAATGTTTGGTTGTTTTCACAGCCTTTCCTCGAGCCAAGTTTACAAAAAGAGGCAGAGAGTAGTCCAAAAGTGAGCTCAGGAGAAAAACACAAATTAGAGGGAACAGACGGACTCTCTCTCACCCAGCCAGCAGACTACACGGGAGGCAGCTTACGTTTACTCTCGCCGTTCCCTGAGAAGTCTGTCCTCTTCCAATCCCCCCTGACACAGGTTTTTCTCCCCAGCAGCAGCAGGATCCTGTTTCTCTACCACTGTGATTTCTTGGTACCAACTATGTCCTGCCTCCAAACAGCTGGGACCCAGCCCCACCACTGGGACCTGCTCTGGCCAGGGTGAGGGATCCAAGTGCCAGCCCTGGAAGTTCATGCTGGGGCAATCTAAAAGGTTATATTAAAGCAGCACACTGTCCTCAGGACCTCTCCTCTGGTGATCACTGACTTTGTTGCACTGATGGCAGAAGAGGTCACTGTGCCTTGACGGAGCCCTGGCACAGGCTGCCCAGAGAGCTGCGGGGTCTCCTCCCTGGGGATCTCCAAAAGCCGCCTGGGCACGGCCCTGGGCAGCCTGCTCTGGGTGGCCCTGCTCGGGCAGGGCTTGGAGCGGGTGGCCTCCAGGGGTCCCTGCCAGCCTCATCCCCTGGAGCAGGGCTGAACGGCTGCACCGCAGGCTGGCTGCTCCGTGCAGCGGAGGGCTTGTCGAGATGCGGCTGCGAACACCCCATGGCAGGGCGCCTCCTTCGTGCCTCCGGCAGCACCGAGCACGAGGGGTGAGGCAGGGGGCCGGTGCCTCGCCGGCCCCTCCTGGCACTCCCCAAACATAAATGTTTATTAATAATAACCACGCAACAGAGAGAGCCAAAAAGAGCAGACCCTGCAAAAACAGCGCAACAGTTACCTGCCAACCGAACCCTAGCAGCAGCAGCAACAATAAACACAGCGCAAGTAGAAATTATCAAAGACAACTTGGGAGGAAACCACAAGAAATGGCAGTTGAGCCTTATTAGTGCTATAAATCATAGAACTGGTTTCAGTTCCTGCAGCTCCTCGCAAGCCGTGTGACGCTGCCTCTCGCGCAGCAAGCAATAGGGGTCTGCACAGCCTGGAGGCACAAAACAAAGCAGGCGGGGAAAAGCGCCGCTTTTTACCAAAGTAATTCTTAATTTAATTGTAAATCAAAGGTGGGGGGTTTCTGTTGCTGTCTGAGAGCGATGAAGAGGAGAGCAAGACAAGTGTGAGGTGGGAGAAACGTGGACTTTCTGGGGTTTGGAAACTTCTTTAAATGCGTGTTCCAGGAAGACACTCTCATAAGACTATTCACTTGTTTACTTACTTTTTTTAAAGATTTACCACCATTGTGCTCTGCATTTGCTAGGTTATCCTTATACCCATCGTGCATCCTGAGGTGCTTTTTTTCCTCCAGAGGTAACTTTGACAATGGGAGCTGCACTGTTTGATTCCTCCTCTGACTCTTCTCTGAAGTGGAGGGGGCAGAGGGAAGGCTTAGTTCCCCTCACCTCCAGTTTTAACAGTGCTTGAAGCTTCTTGAAGGGCACGATCATTTTTTCGTGAGATGCTCCCATCCCTAGCCATTGATGTGCGTCATTGATTATCCTTCTTTTCCTGCACAGGAAATTCATTCCGCACTGAATTCTCTCAGCAGGACCGAGCAGGACTCACCAATAACCACTGTTATCTACCTTGGCCAGTGAAGCAGTGAACCTAAGAATTAATAATAATCATTACTTATTTTTAGTATTATTTAAGGGGTGGCAATGTGCTCAGCATAGCAAGAGACCAAAAATGGAGGCAGTCATGGCCTCAGATGCTTTTGTCCTGGAAATGCCTGCCACGAGGGAAGATTTGTGCTCCCAGCAGTAGCACCAGAGACACAAACATGGAGAGGAATCCCAAGCACTAAACTGCGTTTTTAAAGCACCCCTAAACAAGAGCACCCGGATGACTGTGTGATGCCCCTGTGCACCGCGGCACTGCGAGGAATACCTGGCAATGACACGACGCCAGCAGCTGGGGAGTAGCACAGCGTGGCACAGCAAACCAAAGGGTGAAGGCTCAGACCAGGGTGCTCGAACAAGTCCAGAGGAGGAGCAAGTGGAGTTCCCTGTCTTACTGGGCTTGCTTTAAGTTTGAATTATTGATTGCCTTCACCTGGGCAGCAAGAAGACAAGAGTCAGAGCAGCCCGATTGCTTTTGTTCTCAGAAACTGATCCTTAACCATCTCGTATGAAATACGGTACAAGCCTTTCACATCCTCAGGCTCAGGCTAGATGAAGGGGTTGTGCCTGGGACTGCACATTGGGGGTGGAAGCACCACCAGGACGGTGAAGGCTGATTACAAGGCACCCATGTGGGCACTGATAGACACTCGAGCTTGCTTGTGTCGTCTGCATGTCTGAAATGCCTAATAAAATGAGGTGAAAAAATGATAAATACCAGGCAGTATTTTTGCCCCACCCTGTATTATTTCCCTGCAGCAGCACCAAGCTTTTGGGGGACAGATTTTCTCAACCAACTGAGCTGTGCTTTGCCATAGCACAAGCTCAGAGAAGATGCCATGGTGGCTTCAGCCTGCCACCCAACTCCCATTTGGTCTTTGGTGCAACCACTTCAGTTAGAGACGCCTTAAGAAGGCTGAACGTAACCCACTCTTCCAGTCAGACAGGGAAACCACAGGTTCTGCATTGCCAGCAGCTACCCAGAGGGAAAGGCACGGCCCAGATGGACCGTTTCCAGACTACATGTACCGTGGCTGGGGCAGAAGCAGAAGGTGAGCTGTTCGTGCTTCTGAGCATTGAGCGACCAGCAGCAAATGCGTCGTGCAGAGACACTTCTCTGCGTTTGCTGAGCTGCAGAAGGCCATTCGGTCTGTAGGCTGGTGCGAGGCTGGGGAGCAGCAGATTCACAGCGCAGCCCTGGCGGGGGACAGCAGCTGACACTACGGTTTGGTGATCACAGACTGAGGCAGACGAAGCTGTCCCGGCATCCCCTGCCTCCTGCCACCAGTTCTCACCCTGAGGTCATCTTCCTCTTTGGCCTCACGAGAACTGATCCCACACACGCACTTTTTTTTTTTTCTTGGTTAATTTTAATCCAGACTAATTCCCTCATTCAGGTCACCGCGTGGCCTCACATGCTCTTGCATCCAGCAAGGGAGTGAGCTCTGGGGAGCAGGAGAGGGCAGCCAGCAGGAGAGCTTTATTCTGCTTACTACAGCAACTGTGTACTGCCACTGTGGTTTTGGGGTTTTGTTTGGGTTTTTCAAAGGGGAACTCTCAACAGAGGGCAGAACATTCAAGCTCTGGCACTGTGACTGGCTTAAGACTCCAACACATTCACAGGGATCTTGTTCTCCAGAGTCAGAAAAACTCACACATGAGTTTGTCTCAGATGTGGAACAACTGCAGGCTCTGCTAACGCGCTTCTGCGTTACAGGCAACCTCATAAAAGTTGTAGGGCACGAAGGGCATATGGTACGAACTCCTCAGACTTGCTGGGCACACACCCTGTGCTGGTTCCGGTGCCTTGCCAACTTTCTGGGTGTAAAGAAAATCTATCCCGTTGTCTCAAGTCCAGGACAGCCTGGATTTCTTGCTGCCGTGCTGTAGGGCAGCCTGCAGCAGTGCATCAGGTGCTGAAATATTTTATGTAGCTGCTGTTGCTAGTGACCGGCAAAGCAAAGAGTAATAGGATACGTGGCTTTGTTCTGACTCAGCCTGGTTGTTCTTTTGTGTGTGGGACCCCTGCTTTCAGTAGCAGTACCTATATATGCCTGCTTGAAATGACTGTGAAGCTCGGGCTTGATCTACCGCTGTCTTGCTCAGGGAACTGGGCTTTGTGCAGTTTCTGAAAATAAGCGCCTCACACCAAGAGTTACCCAAAAGCACATCGCTTCCTTTTCATCAGCCAGCTCATGAAGCCCTAAAATTCAGCTGCTTCTCCCAACGTCTTCTGATTCCTGCAGCACCAAGCCTGGAGCCTGGTACATTCCAGTGCAGGGAGCATCCAGGAGCTGTACGTGGTTTTGCAGGGACCAGGGGATGGGTGACGCAGGGAGCTTCCGTAATAAGCTGCTGCTTCTGACCTGATCCACCACACAGCACGGGAGCTCTCCCTTGGGATGGAGGACCGCCACGTGGAACATTTCTGATGGGGTGGGAGGACTGGCACATCACCTCGTCACACAAAGGTTTTAATCTGCTGCCAAGGCTTGCATCGTATGCCAGAGGATGAGCCAGACTACAGGAAGTGAGGAGAGGCATACAGAGTTGAAAGAGGAGGGTGTCGAGCTTCTCAGATAGGTTGGTTGCTGGAAAGGAAGGGTTAGGATGCAATATCCAGTAGCCCTGGACCAAGCACACATGTGATCCGTAATCCCAGGATTCTTTCCATTCTTCAGGCAGCACAATGAAAATACACACTTCACTCAGGATTTTTTAAGCAATTAATCTGTACGAGTCTCCAGGAACTCACTCCATACTTCCAGGCCTTGCTCCTCAATCCCATCAGCACAAAAAGTGGAACAGTTTATCAGTTAGAGCATAAATGCACAAACTAAACTAAAAATCTGTGATACTGGGCTTGTCCTGGCGACACTGGCTAGAGCTTTGTCATGTCACTGATGTATCGAGGACTCCATTTCCCAACTCATAAAGTGCAGTGTATGTCTAAGGATGCAAAATGCCCGAGATAGAGCCAACTTGTGAATGATGCCAGTCATCTCGCCAGATCCAAACAGAACTGCTTCCAACATGGGACTGAGATACTGGGAACCGAAATGGCCTTTGACGTGTGATGGTTAGCATGGTCTGTCTCGTCGTGATAAAGCTGCTGTCACCTCTAGCTGCCTTCACCGTCACCAGCCTTTGCCTTCTGCTGGATGCTTCCCCCACCCACGCTGTCCTCTGCTCCCTTCTGTGCCATACTGACCCAAAATCAGCTCCCAAAAACTGTTTCTGCTGTCCTGGCCCCCTCCATCGCTGCATTCCCTTCTGAAGTGAACCAGACTCCAGATTTTGATATCGCTCGGTTACAGGGAACCAGCATCTGATTAGACCCTCCGAGCAGCATTATCTTCCCACCCCTCTCATTACTTAGAGCTATTGTGAAGACAATAGATGATCAGATGTGCCCAGGGAAACAGCTGGGGTAAGCACAAGGATAGAAAAGCTAACTTAGGAGAAAAGGCACCGAGAGAAAAACAGTGAACTGCACTTTCAAGTTTTGCCAGCATAGCAAAGAGTGTGGGAACAAATTACAACCGTCAGTGAGATACCTCTGGCAATGAAAGCCCCAGTTTCTTCAGGAAACTGGTGTAACTTACACTGGCAAAAGCTGTATCTCCAGTAGGAGTTTGTCAGAAAACCCTTCCCAGGGTAGAGAGAGCCAGCAGTATTAAAAGGCAATAATATAGCCCAGCTGTAGGAAGCCTCTTTTCATGGGGAGAAATATTTTCCTGTGACAAGTCTCAAGCAGTTAAGCTCCAGAGAGCTTCACAGTACAGGCAGAAGCTTTGTACATTTTCTATATGAATATGTATTTAATTATGGCTCCAATGCAGAACACATTAACATAAATAAAGAGGAGAAATAGAAAGCAGGAAAGGGGGGGATCAGGGGGGAGGAAAGGTCTGGTTTTCACCTGTCTCGGTTAGCAGCAGCCCTCGCTCTTTGTTGTTCTGGGGAGGAGCCGTGCTCGGACCTTGCAGCATTTCCCTCTGCTCCGGGGAGCTGGAATCAGCCTCCTCAGCTCGGCTGGTCCTGCTTCGGGCTTAGCACACATAGGACTGTGGTCAGATAACCAGGAACCAGAACAAAAAAGAGACAAAACATGTTGAGAGACGGAGGGGAAGAAGGGAGGTGTGTTTTTTTTGTTTGTATTTTTTTTTGTTTGTTTGGTTTTTTTGTTTTTGTTTTTTTTTTTCTGGCAATCTGCAGATGGCCATTTGCAGAAGAGGGCCTTGAGAAGAGGAAAGCACGGCCACAGGAAACTCTCTCCATGCATTTTTCAGAGCATTTACTCAAGGGGAGGCATCCCCCTGGCCAGCAGAGCTTTCCTCTGAACACAGGCATCCACCACAGGCACAGCAGCTCAGCTGAGGCAGCTTTCCAGTGCTGTGACTCCAGCCTTTCCTTTACCTGTCAGGTGCAGAGAGAAGGTAAACTTTGAAGACAAGGCAGAAAGATCCCCCTTCCTCTGCCCCTCTGTCCTGCAGGACTCTCCCCTCACATTTGCATAATCATCCTGCTACCCTGCCCGGTACCTGGTGGTGACTTGTAGCCCATCAACTTTCTGAAGTAAATAAATCATGACCTTTGCAGAGGACACAAAAGGATTCTTCAATTGAAGCTCTGCCCTGAGTGCTGTGGTCCAGCAATAAAGATCTCACATTTCTTTCTTATTTTTTTTTTTCTTTTTAAGTAGGGGCCTTTGTCAGAGGCCAAATATTCTCTCATTTCTTTAGCAACACTCTCCTGTGCTCATCCTCAATGGGACTTCCCAACACTGTCCTCAAAGATGTGATGAACTTCCAAAATGGGCAATACTGATTGATCTTTCATCACTATCCTTCAAAAATGCACTCTGAGGGAAATATAAACCTGAACCCTTGACAGAAATCCCTCCCCTTCATTTGTGCTGAAGTCGTTTTTTAATCCTGTCCCAGCATCACTAGCAGCAGCTGAATCCCACCTCAATGCTCAACAGCCAAGCAGAAACCACCTGTGCCTGGTTTGTTTTTAGGAAGCACCTTCACATGAAGCTCTCTGCTCAAAGCAGGCCAAACCCAGACAATTCCTTCAGTACGCATTGCTACCTGGTGTCACAGCATCACAGGATGGCTGAGGATGGAAGGAAGGGCTGGAGACTGTCTGGTCCAACCCCCTGCTCAAGAGGGGCCACCCAGAACAGGTTGCCCAGGAGGCTTTAAAGATCTCCAGGTAGGGAGACTCTACTCCCTAAAGTAGGGTAAGCGCCCAATCTGTTGTAAAGGTCTGTTGTCACCAGTGGAGTTGACAGGGTTAATAGTAAAAGGACTTATTTTCTTTGGAAAATTATTTTTAAAAAAATCTATAGTGCAGGCAGGGGCAGAATGTTTTAGCCTCTTGTGGTCAAGGCTGGCTGATCCTCATACCTACATTCAGGGCTGCCCCAACAAGTGCAAAGCTGTTTAATTATTGACAAAGAAACAAGTCCTCCACCCAGACTACACTTCATTTTGGGATGAAAAAGCAACTCCATCCAAACTGGCAGAGCTTTAAAGTTCTGCCTCTTTGTACTCTTAGCATCAGTGCACATAAAGAAAATACAAGGCCTGGCCTGGCCTAAGCAATGAGTGCTAAATATTTCTTTTGCATACCCTAGCAAATCAGTGTGTGATTTGAAAATGTCATTGCACAGCTGTGTGTCTGGGGTGTATTGCTGCAAACGGGTGCAGGATGAAGGGCACAAAGAAGAAAAATAGCAGAGATCCTGCAAGCTACTTACCTCTCTGTGGCGTGACTTCAGTGGCACTTGCTGCAAAGCAGAGGTGGAGTGCTGTACTTCTGCACGTCCAGGAGGGTGCCTCTGCAGGAGGTTAAACCTGGCCTCTGAGAGGGGACATGCTGCCAGGAGCACGTATGGGCTGCCCATAACCTCTGCTGCTTTAAGTGCAGGTAGTACCTGTGAGCTCTTGCTTTTCTGTGGGCTTAGAACAGCGATGGCTAAGGTCTGCAATGAAAAGTACCCAAAAACAATCTTCTAATCCTTCTTTTGGTAGCAAAAATGAAGCTCCTTTTTTTTTTCCCTGCAAATCTACTGCATTTGTTGCTTTAACAAGGAAGTGTGGGATCTGTTTCTTCCATACATCCCCAGCTGGCTATCCATAGCTCCTCGAGCAGCACTTCCATGGATCATAACCAACTTCGCATGAGACCTGGCCTGCCAGAAAAGACAGGAGCAGGCACAGCTCCACACACCAAGTCACCCCTAGTGGTTTTTGTGGTAAGTCCCTCTGGGGCTTCCCCAGCTGCTCCCGCTAACAGCCTGACATACTTCAGTAGTGTCCCTGGCAGTGAACAAGGAGCAGGTTGAACTGAGGGTACCAAACCTCTCATGGTAGGTCACCATGTGCCTTTCAAAATGTGAGCAGAGAGACATTCTGGGGAAAGCGTACTGCTTGTACCGTCCAGCTCTAGAGATAAATAGAGGACAAGGCTCCGTGGCTGCCAGTTTGGCACCTTTCATGGATAATAAAATACACTCAATGCTTTTCAGGCTTTTCTACAAATAATCAGAACTGTTTGTAACTACATTGAAGGAATTAGGGTTTTTAGACTGTGTTGGAATGATTAAATAGAGGCCTTTCTTTCAGAAGGGCATGAAATTTAGCTGAAAAGCAGGGTTTGTGAGTTTTCCTCCAGGCAAGTTAGCCAGGACAAATTGGCAGGAAGGAAGGCAGGCTCTCTGAGAGGGAGGATTTCCCCAGGTGGCACAGGCTCATAGCGCCCACTGACCTCCCTGCTCTGCCTGCCTCCCCCTCTGTTCAGCCTCTGGGGCATGTAGGGGGGGCTTGTTGCAAGTCCCATGGCAGCGTGCAGGAGGGGAGAGGACTGAGGGACGAGCTGGGGAGAGACTTTAAATATTCCTTGGGGAAGGTGGGAGGGAACACGAAGGAAGAGGTGCTTCAGGAATGGCCAGAGAGTGGACCGAGTAGTGCTGGGGAAATAGATCTGTGAGTTGTCAGCACAGAAATGATCGCTGAAGTGTGCGGCAGGATGTAGCCACTTAAGGACCAAGTGAGAAGTGGGGAGAGGGACTGAGGCGATGTCCTGAGGAAGGCTTGTAGCAGGGAGGAGAAAAGCCCTCAAAGAAGACAGTGCAGGAACACCTTGAGAGGAAGGATGAAAACCAGGAGCGTGAAAGGCTCTGGAGCACCTCAGGAAGAAAGCTGTTAGATAAAGAAGGAATGATCCACATCAAAGGCAGGCCACAGGCTGGGATGGAGGCTCCAGAGTGTGCCAGGAATAACAACAGTGCCTTGGCTCATGCCTTGTTCCTTCCCCCCTGCAGCACCATCCCCTTCTTTACATTTCGTCTTCAGGGCGGGGACCTGTCCCTCCTCCCCGTCAAGCAGTTCAAGCAGTTGTTTGCCATTTGTACCAAGAATATTAATTGGATGAGCATGCATGTGTGCTTTTAAATATAGAGGGGAATGTAACCCTGAAACTACCCTGCCTTTGATTTACTTAATTGAATGCCATCCTAAGAGTTCAAAACACTACATAAAGTCCTTCCCATCTCTCCTCACCTCTATGGAAATCAGGAGGCTCTATCAGAGAAGGAAATTATATATCATGGTAGAAAAGAACGAATTGTTTTGGCTTCTGCTTTTTCAGTTTCCCAGAACCATCCCCTACATAGATGCAAAAGTCTCGGAATGAAAATTCAACCTTAAATGCGCATAAAGTATACCTGCAATTCTTCAGACTTTGGCTAACCTCTCTTCACTCATTTCTGCTCTCCTGCTGCCGCAGAAAGCCCCCCTTTCCATGCTAGCTCTCTGCCTCCAGCACCGTCCACGCACCCCAACTTGCAACAACAACTTGCAAGATCCCAGTTCTTCCAGCCCTTGTCTGAGCAGTAAGAGCTGGGTTCAGCCCAGAGAGCCTTTAAATATATTCCTAAATATTTATACTGTAGTTAGCACTGATCCTGGAAGGAATGTAAGTGTTTCTTTGTGCGTCTCTAGCTCCAGTGGCACTTAAAGCATGTACATAAAGGCTTTGCTAAACAGGAGTGGGCCTTAATGCACACTTAATTACTTTGCAGTCTGGGCCCAAATGTTTGGCTATATTGCAGTGATCAAGCTCTGTCTCTTGATTTCCTGTCTGCAGCACAGGGATAAAGAAAGCAGATGATGATGTGAGATGGAGACTCCATTGGCCTGACCTTGGGATTGCTGAATAGCTCATGACTGGCAAAATCCTGGATTGATTTCAGTTGGATTTTATGAGGTATGGAGCTGGAAAGACTGAATTTTTCCCTCCTCATTACATGGCAATGACTATCCTAGCCATGGCTCCTCACTCCGTATCTGGTATTTCCCATGTCAGAGGGGATGCCAAGTACTTTCTTCCCAATGTTCAGAGTGCCCTGGTTTCAACCTTTTTAAATTGGTAGACCCTGCATATTTTCTAAGGCAGATGTGGCCCCCCTCAGTAGTCATGGGGCAGAGCTTATGACAATACTGAAACTAGTTTTCCTTGCTGCTTTTCATGGACTCTTACAGGCAATCTGTTGAAGTCCACAGAGAACTGAATGCAAAGCATGCCCTTGCCTCTTACACAAAGGCTTTCTTCTCTTCACAGTTTCAAGTGCCACCAATGACTACTGGTATGTGAAAAGCATCGTTTGAATTTAGACCTGGACAAAGTCCCTGTAAATGAAAACTTATTACCATTTTGCCTTTCCCATTTAAGTTAACCTATTCTCTGCTCTCAGTAAAACCAAATTGTAATGCTCCAGATTTTCTGCAAGGGAACACTGTCTTAATAATCATTTAGTATGTAGAATAGGAAGCCATTAATAGTAAGTAACAAAGAAGAAAAAAGATTACTTCCTTTTAATCTTCCGTTTATTCTGTGGGTAGCTAATAATTACTTAGACATTAAGGCCTGTTACATTACTTGCTAAGTTTCAGAGAGCCCTGTTTCTACAGTCTTATTTAAAAACAGTAGAGGAAACCACCTATCTAATACAAACAATTTCTGAGGGTATAGTCACAGAGACCCCAGATCAGACAGTAAAGGTTTTTAGGCACCTGCCACTCACTAACCCCAATGAAAATTACACTGCTAATGCCCTTACAAGCCTGGATCCTTGTGACTACAGCATTTGCTGTGAAGTGTTATGATGGCAGAAACTTGAGCTGAAATTACAGCCTACATCCACTCATAAGGGACAAAAGCTGTTTCTCTGAAGTTGTTTAATTTTTATTTTTAAACCAGAACTGCAGGACAAGCCCTTCCTTTCCATCACTGCAGTGTCAATAGAAGCCTTATTTTCAGGCTCTGATAACAACAACAACAAAAAAAAAGGGGGGGGGGGGGGGCAAACCAGTTGTGCCATATTTGCTCAGTATCAAAAACAATGATATAAAATGTGTAGCATCTGTGTCTTCAGCTGCCATTTCAGGGAGCGGACCTCTCCTTCCACCAGCAAGAAGCCCACGACCAAGCTGGTGTGAGCAGTCAGAGCTGGAGAGCAGCCACGGACCGGCTGCAGGGCCCCAGCAGCCCTGGCTATTTCTGGCTTTGCGACCGGCTGGGTGAGCATGAGTAGGTCACTCACAGGGGCAGGGCTGAAAAGCTTTGCCAGCACAAATCACCTGCTCTACATCCTGCGATGGGCTTGCTGAGCCTTCACAGAGGATTTGCACAAGGGGTGGTTTCACCCATGCCCAATTGTCCTCTGAGCTTTGTGGGCTTGGACGGAGCAGCCTGCCCAGAAGAGCTCAGAGCTGATGGTCCTCCAGGTGAACCACCCATCTAACCCTTCTCCCTGGGTTTTGACAAGGGGAGGAAATACAGCAGTAGTGATTGGCAGGAGGTGAACTGCTGGTGGTTGAGAGCACATCATCATCTCTTATTTTCAGTATCCCTACCCATGTCAGTGTTTAAGTATGAGCAACAGCTCACACACAACCTGAGTGCAGACACAACACATAGACATGCTCATGAATCATTTTACACCTATGTGTAGAGGTGCAAGAGCCACCATCAAAGGCAGCAGAAGAAACTGGTGTCGATGTGGTGGGATCGTGCCCTTCCTCCAGGTCTCATCAAGGCAGGACACCAACACTGACTGAAAAGACTGGGCCAAGCCTAACAGTGAAGGCATACGCAGCCCCATAAGGGTGCTGCCACCCAGAAAGCTGCTGCTGGCCGTCTCAGCTAGCTGGATGGTGTGGCGGGGCTGGCGTGTCCCTCCATTCTCCTGCCCCCACCACAGCCCCTCTGCTGGGGCCCACTCAAACGCTGTTATGGCACCTATGATCCAAAGTAGTCGTGTACAGGACTGTAAAATGCCACTCCATAAGGTTATTGGGAAGCAAAGGAAACCCTCAGGCAGCTCCCGTGGTGTTTCTCCTCCAGCTGCAGGCAAGGCGCTGCTGTCACTGCAGGAGCGAGGCCTCCTCGGTGCAGGGCCCCGGATTCAGCCATTTGTTTCCCTTCCCGATCTGACAGGGCAGAGACAGGTTTTATTGAGCCGCTGAGCAACTCGTGAGGCCTGTCTATTCACCAAGGCTTTTCTGAGCGCGCGGGCTGAGAGGTTTATTGGATCGAGGGATAATTTAGTATCCATTTTTCACAGCATGTCCATTCATATTAACTCACCCTCACGGTCTGTTTCCGTCCCCCACCCCCAAGGTACAGGAGGGATAATGGTAGGGAAGCTCCTGGGCTGTGGCTGTCACTTGTGGTGGGACCCCTGGATCCCCTGGGCACCTTCCTGGGCTCTCTGCCCTCTCAGCATGGGCAGGAGCAGGGTCCTGGATCACCTTTGGCACCACCACTCCTTTCTTTCAGGGTGGGAGGAAGAGGCCCCCATGAAATCTGTCAGCACACTCACCCCCTGCCACCACTCTACTACCCCACGCCACCTTTTCACAGTAGAGGTGAGGGCTGTTTCTAGACGAAACACAACCCACAAGAGAACCCACACCTCCCAAAACAAAGCCTTCCACACCATTTATTGCAATAGCAGAAAAGTTTGAACAGAGAAAATGTGGGCCCACTGAATAGGGAAAGTGATTTGGTGACAGGGAACACAGATAAGGCTAAGGTACTCAGTGCTTTCACTTCTGTGGTCCTCATTGTCAAGGTCTACCAAGCTTCTAAGCTTAGAAGCAAGATTCAAGGAGGAAAATTACCAGCAAGTGGATAGGCATTAAGTCGGGGATTGCCTGAGATCCCTTCAAGTCCACGAGACCCAACACGTACATCCAGGAGTGCCAAGAGAGCTGGCCTGTGTCCTCGAAGGCCACTCTAACATCTGTTAAAGCCTGTGGAGGGCTGGGGATTCCCCTGACAAGTGGAGAAAGGCAAATATGAGGCCTGCTCACACCTACAGGATGGTCATCAAGAAAAGTGAACTGGGAACTTCACCTGTGTGCAGGGCAGGAGACAACAGGCATAAATTGAAACAAGAGCCATTTAGAGTAGATACGAGGAAAAGAAATCCCCCGTGAGGCCAGTCTAGCAGCGGAGCAGGCTGCCCAGAGAGGCTGTACAGGCTGTGTCCTGTGAGGTTTCAATCGCTGACCAGACACAGCCCTGAGCAGCCTGGTCTGGCCTGAGGCTGACTCTGCTCTGAGCCTCCCGCGTCCTGTCCGATCTGAATTATTCTGTGATCCCATGCTGAGTTGAATTGGACAACAACAGTAGGAAATTAAAAATACAGAAATATAATCCTACTGTTGACACAAGTATCCCCAATTCTCCAGACTGCTTTAGTACTCAGTCTGCTCTGACTTATGCAAGAAGCCAGATTAACTCTCAGCCAGGGCAGCAATACAGATGTGCCCTCACTACTCCTTTGCCTATGCCAGCCTGAAGGCTTGAGGCTGCTGCTGCTGCTAAGACTCAGATGCATAAAAAGCGACTACAGAGGGTGACTGCTTCTGTAAGGAACCAGTCACCGTCACCTCCGCTCCTTTTCCCGACTCCCTTCTTCTTTCCCTCTCCCATTGCTCCTTCAGTAAAATCAGGAGCAAGAAACCAAGGCCCCAGGGCTCATCTTATAGTCTCTGTGCCCACCTCTCCCTCTGTCCCCCTCTACTCCCCAAACCTAGAGGGACTTCTGCCAGGCCACAGCCTCTCTCTGTGGGGTAACAGCAGTGCCCTCCAGAAACCACAGGTTGAGCAGCCAAACAACATTAAAGTTCCTTTCACCCTCCTCCCTAGCTGTGGCTGAGGCCAAGTGCTGTTCAGCAAGTTGTAAGGAACAGGAACCTCATCACAAGCAGCCCTGGCCAGAGAGAAAATTTGGAGGGAATGCTACAGCAACCTCATGCTTAGAAAAGATGCTTGAACTCCCCTCCTAAGTGGTCATGGAAGCTATTTTCATCTTCAGCCGCTGCAGATTTGTTCCTGGGATGGTGGCTGCACTGAGTGGCTGACACAGACCTGAGAATCAATCAAAAGTAATTGAAACAGAAGAGGCTCAGCAATCAACCTATTAGGTTGCTGGAGCCAGAAAAATGCCGCTATGAGGAGCCAGAGAAAGGGGAACTGACTTTCCTTCTGAAAACTTAATGTGAGGAAGAAGCTACGGCTGCACAGCCCTTCCCTACAAGAAGAATGGAAATCTGTGGAATTCTCCTTCTGTGTGTTTTTGTCCCCTTTAATGGGAAGGAGAGAAAGGAAAGAAACCATTAAACCGTTAGCTGTAAAAAATACCATCTCGTTCTCTTTTCTTTCCCTCATTCCCCCCCTCCACATGCAATAAAATGATTCTTTGCTCTCAATTGTTGTCTGCTGTGGCAGCGGTTGGAATGGGCTTTGTTTTTCTTCACTTCGCTGCTCCTCACCGGAGGACTTCGCTGGCTGCAGCAAGCTATTAAGCTGGTTGCTGGCTCTCTTCTGTCAGAACGGGAGCTGCTGCTGGAGTCCAGTTATTTGCAGTCACCTGCATGAATCGGCTCCCGCAAAGTCAGACTGTGGAGCCGCCAACAAGAGCATGAGTCAAAGTGTTACGGGGCTGCCATCCCCCACTAATTAACAGTGTATGCCCCTCCATCATCCCTCACCCAGATTTCAAACCTTCTGGCAGATGCCCCAAGGGGAGTTGCAGGGGTGAGCTTAAATATTTCATCTATATCATTAGAGCAAGAAAAAAATTAAGGTAATTTATATATATATATATATATATATATATAAATTTATATATATATAGGAGGTGGAAAGCTAAACCACTTACATTCATGATAAGAGATGTGCAAAGAGAAAATACAGCACAGAGAATCTGAATTTGGAAAGGACTACCATGTATGCCAGTAAGCAGTATCTTATCAGCCTTCTCCTAGACCTGAGATTTGATGGCCACACAGCCACCTCTCCTATACAGGTAGCATGCTGAGCCGAATTACTTTGGCTACAGAGGATGTACTGATTTGACCCTGATACCAGAGACTCTTGTTGACTCTGAATTCTGCACAACACATCCTTGGTTGGATGTGGTTATGAAACATAATAACCCCTGTTACTGTCTGGATGAGATACCTCAATCTCTCATTAATTTGAAGGGAATTAAAACAAAGTTTCCCCTTTCCTCCTCATCCAGGCAATACAGCATGGCAGGGAGGCAGTGAGATTTGATATTATATTTTAATCCTTGTGGTGGGAACAAACCAGCAGACCAAGAGGACTGGACTTCATTTCTGGGGTGATTTGAGCAGTTCTGCCTTGTTTGCAATATGAATAGCCTGAATACATAATGCTGTACGTATTCCTGGAAGTCCCCTGCACCAGGGACTTTTCCATGGGCTGGGCAGGCTATGGAGAGGGCACTTGCACCGCTGAGGTTTATATAGGGGTGTTCCAACTGACAGAGGTTTTATCAGGTCAAAGGGAAATATTTCCTGGGCTCTACAAAGCAGTGCTCCAAGTTTTATCAGTACTAACTGCTTTCTGAGGCTATCACTGAAAATGTCCAGGCAAACTGCAGATTTGAGGACTTTAGCAACTCATGCCAGCATCAAGCCTGTGCCTGTACAACGGTACAAGCACTGCCCAGATTACCATCAACCACAGTTTATGTGAGAGACGTGCTCTCCCTGTGGGTTTAAGCAATAACTCTCCAAACACACCTTCAGAAAGCATATTGCTTTCATGAGTTTACGTGAAATAGGGTGGGGGAGGGGGAACGAGGAATTAATTTCAGCAAAGAGAAATTTTGCCTCTATGTCCTAATACTGCTAAGAGAAAAAAAAAAAAAATCCCCACTCACCCCCTACAGCAGTGCTAGATTCAGTGCTAGATTATCCTCCTCCTATGGAGCAAAGACAATGGTGCCAAGCACTGCTCAGGAATAATGCTGGACTAATACAGGAGCTTATAATTGCAGGAAAACTGTGTCCTAAAGCAAGCCTCCCCAGCAAACGCCGAATCATCAGAAATGCAGTGCCCTTCCGCCATCATCTGCAAACAGCATCCGAGAGAGGTGTGATTAGACCACAAAGTTTGGAGCTGGGACCATCCAAATTCTGTTGCTGGTTCTGATATGTCCCTCACGTGCACCTGGGGAGCGTTTAATAGGGCTCGGATGTTCAGAGGTTCTTAACATCTGTCACTCAAAGACCTTCTAATGCTTAAATCTGCCAAAAAACAGAGAGTTAACCTGAAAACAGACAGAAAAGGAAATAAGTTTAGTACTTATAATGTGCTTTTAAGAAGAAAAGGGACTGAGTATTACTTTTAGATTTTATGCACTAGAAAGCTGGAAGATATAAAGATGAAAAGGGGGATAAGAATGATATTAGTACTGAGAGTGTTGTTGGGTCATTGCTGTTGTTTTACAGGTACCTTCATCGAATAAATGCATGGATTATACGCACCACGAAGGAATCATTCTGGACAGGTGATGTTTATTCCATCAAAGGGACGCTCTCAAAGGACACGCAAAGTCCCCTAAACTTTCCAGGATTAGCAGTGAATGACCTAATATCTCCTCCCACCACTGGTGCCTAACACTTTACAGAAATTTATGCACAGAATGTGACAACTTGTCATGAAATGCTCAACTTCACGTATCCCATTTTCCTGCAGAGTTCTCTGCATAATATATAAACAGAGGGGGGTGGGGGAAATCGCTCTGAAAGCTCCTGCCAACTCACATCTATTTCATTCTTTTCTTTTGAAAAGAAACCTATTGCAGATGGTTTATCATTAGAACTTTTAAAATCTCTGACGTTATGAAAAACCGGGGAGAAAATACGTAAGATCAGGTCTAGCGTAGCCTGAATGCACTCCTGAGAGCTTTCCGTGCTGGATCTGTGCCCATAGGTACGCCTCTGCTGCAGGAAGCAATGGACTGCCCCAGGTCAGCACAGCCAGCCAGCGGGCACTGCTGATGGGGCAGGATTTGGGCCAGCCTGTGACTGGACAACCTCTTTTCCTTCTCCTCAGAGATCTTCCTCTTCCCAGGGCTTGTGCACCCACGGTACCCCATGAGCAAACATGCCCAGACCGATGCCAGCAAAGTCATCCTAGCTGTGACCCAGGCAAGCTGCCCACGTTTCTGCCAGGGCTCCCGTGACAAGCAGCAGTGTGAGCAGGAGCTGCAGTACCTCCCCCTGCATTGCATGCGCCCTCCTGGGTGTCAGCGCTGCAGCGGGGCAGGCAGCCAGCACGCTGAGGGATGTTTTAAGCCAGGCCTCTGAGACAAACCTCTGCTTTCAATAAAGTGCCACAGGATCTTTAATGCCCATGCCGAGCAGGCAGCTGTTACCCAAAGGACATTCTCCACCCTAAAATTACATGGAAATTATTTGCCTCTGAAGCTATGTTTAGCCTACAGAGATTCAAACATATAATTCTGGGATATCTGGTTATTTGATTAAAATGCTAATATAGCCACCTAACTGCTAATGCTGCCAACCAACCGCGCTCCCTAGGGCAGCGCTGTATATTGGGTTTTCGTGCCTGACGCTAAGCCAGGGTCTCACCCTAAACCAGGGGATCACGATCACAGCTTTAAGCCTTCCCCAGCAGCGACTCAGGAGGGCAGCCAGCTCACGGGCTAGAAAGGATGCTCAGAGGCATTCCAGGCGATTTCCCTCTCCCGCTGTAAGCTCCTGAGCAGTGGCTGCTGTGGCGGGTTCCTGGGAGTCACACCTTACACTGAGAAACCGTGCTTTTTAAAAAGGAGTGGCTAAGTATGGGAATGGGTGCCACAAGCTTTTCCCAGCACCTTTCTTAACCGCCTTTTGCTCACTGTCACTACAAGGACTGGGAGTTCTGCAACACATCTCATTCAACATTTCCTCTGTGAAAATGAGCTCTCATTTCATCCAGAATCACCTCTGTGACACATTACTTAAAATTCATAATTTGGCATAGTCAATTATTCCCATTGAAAATCCATGTACCCGGATGCTCAAAACCAATATTAAGTACGAAGGAACTCACTGCACATTTTTTTAAGCTCCTGCTACGAACAAACGTTCCTTCATCCTGCGTCCTTTTCCCATCTCAGGGTCTCAGCAAAGAGCTCTGCCCCAGCAACACCAGGTGATTTCATGACAAATAGATCTAAGCTCTTCTTTTAACAATCCCCGTGGTTTGTCACTGTTTCTATTCATTTTTCAGTAGTCCCTTCTCACTGAGAAGGGCACAGAAGCACTCCTTACACTCCAGGCTGGTGACAG
Organism: Cygnus olor; assembly: GCF_009769625.2. Lineage (NCBI taxonomy): Eukaryota > Metazoa > Chordata > Aves > Anseriformes > Anatidae > Cygnus > Cygnus olor. The sequence continues at coordinate 118,984,928 of NC_049169.1, read as the reverse complement.
GGATGGCACACGAGGCTGGCAGTGTGCTGCACTTCGCGGTGTCCCTGCCTGTATCAGCCGCCTCGCCGCTGCTTCACAGGAATCGGGAGAGAGCCTGAGAGGGTACTTTTTCAGAACGAGGAGGGGAAGGATGAGTGTACATGCCTGATTAGTTACAGGCAATTAAACACGTCTAGCTTCCCCTTGCCTCTCATCCCTAACCTCCAGCCAGCAGAACAGCTCGGTGAGCAGAAATGGAGCAAAGCCGTCTCCCCATGCATGAACCCTACATCCCCTCGCCTTTACAGCATGGTGCCTGAACTCTCAGTCCCCGGGGAAGGAAGCCGTTTACATAGGATGAGCACAGGGCCGTAAGGAAGGAGGCCACCCCTCCCTGCCAGCCTGTCCTGCTTCTCAGCCACAGGGCAAAACCCTCTCCTGTGCTCCCTGGAGCTGCTGCTCGCCTCGAACCAGAGCAGAGGTGGCTTTTGGAGATGCAGGGTTGCAAGAAACTTCTGTGACCCTCCGGTTTGCAGGCCCTTGGGCTTCCCTGGCTGAACCCTGGTCTGACCCAGGGCACTTTCCTTACAGCAACACTCTGTCTCGATCTAATTTAAAAGCTGCTTTCGCTCCAGCACCTGTCCTCCCTGGCGCTTCTGCTGCCCACGAGCAGCGCAGCATCAGGGGTTCTCCCCCAGGCTCGCTGCCATCCCAGGTTGGGAAGGATCAGGCCGCTCATCCCCTTGCTCCTGTCCTCCCCCAGGGACTGCCATGCCACCTCCTAGGACCCCATCTCCCCATTCCTCCTACAGCCTCTGGTTCCGTGGCCAAGCTCAGCAGGCTCACCCTCACCTCCTGCCGCCTCTGCCACTTCCACCTCCAGGGAACAGGCTCCAGGCAGCCTCTCGCTGCTTAAAGAAAGAGGTGGGTGGGGAGAGAGTCCCTCAAGCTACATGGAGAAGCCAAATTTGCAGTCAGAAAGGCAAAAGCTGTTCCTCCCCCCCAGCACACTCATCCCTTCCAGGCCTTCTCCCCAGAGTGAGTTTTACCCTGCTGTGTTGGACCCTTCCCCAGCCGAGACTCCCAGGCCCAGTCCATTAATGCAGACGAAAAGGAAAGGTGCTCGTTGGCATTACCCACCACCTGCTCTGTCCTTTGCACATCTGGGCATGCTTCCACATCCCAGCAGAGCTGCAGACAAGGGCCACAGGTCAGCCTTCCCTCCCACTCCCTGGGCTACGTTTTGCGCCAGGAGCCCTGCCTGCTCTGACAGAAAATCCCATGCAGTCCCAATGATGTTTTCTCCTTCCAGCCGCCTCTGTTGCTACTGCTGCTGAAGCTGCAATGAGAGCTGGTGAGGCCGGTGCTTATTTCATTACAGCCTGAACCTCTTCTGAACGGGGCACGGGTACATGGATGGGAAACGCTGACGAAAAAAGCCCATAGGACTGGGCGCACTAAAGCATGTAACTGTGATTGAACACGGTCATCACCAAAAATTCACTTCAGCTGAACACATCCGAGCTTTAAGTGCTGGCAAGAACAAATCAGGATCCATTTAAACCCGTGTTGCCAAGTGTCATCATTTTACCAAGACCCTGTGATACCCAATATCAGCGGCCCATCTTCTGCTTTCACACTAATTGGATTCAGCCATACTGAATGCATAGCGACTCAAATACGGACAACAGGTACGCTTCCAAAATGTCTCATCCTCACCAACACTGAGCCAAAAGCCACGTTAAATGTTGTGTTGAATAACACAGCAAACAATTGTGTTCAGATTTGAGAAAATATTGAACTGAGGACACAGCACACAGAGGAGGATTGAAAATAAAAGTAAAGAAGTCGAAAGCATCCTTACCTTTCTCTGAGGTCTCTCTTCACACCCAGCATGCCTGTCATAGCCCTGATCTACCTCGCACAGCTCAAACCTTCTGTCCTGCTCTCCCTACACATCTTTTTAGCCATCTGCTGTGAGTTACTTTTATTCCGAATAAAACTGAGTTTTACTCCAAGTTACTTGCTGTCAATCCAAAGCATCTCTGCTTAACTACAGGCATGAGGAACATTAGAAACTATTTCCCTAGAAGGGTACTGGGGTGTTATTTGATACACGGGTCAGAATAGAGGACGTGGTCTAGATTTGACCAAGACAAAGTTTAAAAGTGGCCTGGATAAATGGGGCTTCACTGTAGAGTAGACAGGGTTAGAGGTCAGCCTTTGCAGAGAAAGAAGAAGAAAAGAGTACTGATCCATGTGGGTAATTTCTGCAAAAAGCAGACTTATTTATCAAAAGCTGAATTGATCTAGCTTGCACAACATTAAAGCCAAAGAATAAATAATAAACAGCACCTCCATTTGTCACATGGGAAAAAGAACAAAAGTGCACAACTGGGAAAATGTAATTTGGAGAAAAGTCCAATACAGAAAACAATAAGGCCAAGTTGCACTAGCAAAATAAAACCAACCTGAGATTTATTAGAGACCATTGTGTGTTCTGTGCTGTATTTCTTTATTCAAATAAAGCCCTGTTTGAATTCCTCTGAGATGACTTTTCAGCAGCATTTAGCGCATTGCAAGGCAGGGCTCGAGGGTCACGAGTTCAAGAAAGGGCTTGTGTTCCTCTGTCCTCCAGCCACCCGATCTGAGCTACAGGCATGACTTATTCAGCTGTGGTGATGCTGCTGGTGGGAGGGAATAGTCTGCCTCGTGCATTAGCATCTCCTGTAAATTATCTTAGGAACAAGACTGATATAGCTACAGACTGAAGCAGCATTTCAGCTGTCCTAGCCTGGAGGGAAACTACAGCCGGTGGCAAAAATAAATAAATAAATAAAATAAAATAAAAAAAGAGAGAGAGAGAGAGAAAAATGCAATTTTGGAGGGCGCAGTATGAAAATTTTTAACTGCATTATTTGCACAGGCCAAACAGCAATAAAACACAAATGTGTTGGAATAGCTGATTCTCCTCTGGCTTCAAGCAATGCAGGAAGATCTGCTGTTAGGTCTCCTGATGCCACTTTTTCTTTTTTTTTTCTTTTTTTTTTCCCTTTTTATTATTAGCCTCCTACATTTTCCCTGCCTTTAACGGTAAATTGCTTTCCAATCAGCAGCCTGTGACAAGGCTAACCAGAGGCAGCCGGAGCCCGCGCCGTGCAGGGCCCCAGCAGAAGGCGACGGCTCCTATTCACGGCAAGGACACCTCCGTGGTGTTTGTCTTACCTCCCGTGACCCTTTGGGATCAGGGAGCCCTGACCACAATGCTCAGGTGGTGGGAAAAAAAAAAAAAAAAAAAAAAAACACACACAGAAATCCTGCTGGACTTGCAGCTGGGGGAGAAACAACCTCAGGAACTGGGAAAGGAGCTGTCAGCCTTCATTATTAATATCCAGCTGTTAATATTTAATGTCATAAAACCGCGGCTCCCTCCGCAGCCTAGTCATCAGACATGCAGGGGTCACACCAGCCAGAATCCTTTAGACAGACGATTCAATGTCCCCGTGCTTTAGCTTCATGCCAGGACTGCTAAAGGTGTTCTAGATGTATTTGAGATTAAATGCTAGAAGCTTTAATAAAGCCTGAGAGAAGGGAAGGGAAGGGAAGGGAAGGGAAGGGAAGGGAAGGGAAGGGAAGGGAAGGGAACGGAAGGGAAGGGAAGGGAAGGGAAGGGAAGGGAAGGGAAGGGAAGGGAAGGGAAGGGAAGGGAAGGGAAGGGAAGGGAAGGGAAGGGAAGGGAAGGGAAGGGAAGGGAAGGGAAGGGAAGGGAAGGGAAGGAAGGGAAGGGAAGGGACTGTGTTCCCAGGCACTGTGGCATGTGCTGAGGAGCGGAAGGCAAAGTGTGCAAGGAAACACAACTGCATGCCTGAGCTCTTCCTTTAGCGGGCAAAGGGAGACAGGGAGAGGGCCTCTATCACAGCAGGCAGGCAGGGGATACTTGAGTGGCTGTTTTCAGAGCCTTCACCCTTGCAGCATCACAGAAGAGCCAGACCGAGCAGTGCTAGCGGGCAGTCTTCCCCTCGGCAGGAGCAGGAGTGCATCACCTCTCCTGGCACGGAGCCATGGTCCCACGTCCCCCCGCCGATCCCGGGCTCCCCCTGCAGCGGTTCCGCCTGCTCTGCCAGCGCTGCCACTACAGCTGCCTCGCAGTATTAATTTTTAAAGACTCCTTGCTCCTCCCGGGTATAGATTCAGAGGCAGCTCCAGGAGCCCGCACACGCATGCATACCAGCGCGGCGCGGCAGCCAAACGCGTCAAATGCGATTTTAATGGAGAAAGGGAGAATGAAAAGCGCAGCCAGAGTGTCTTGGCACACAGCAGATACATGTGGTGCCCCGTGCTACGTCTGCTCCTTCTTGGCCTTCCCTGCCTCTCCTGCCTCCACCTGTAAGCTCAGCATTGATTTCTTTCCTTCTCTTACACAACGGTGTAGTCGGAGGGGCAGGAGCACCCCAGGCAATGAAGAAACATAAGTAATGAGAATCCTCCGAGCACGTTAGTCAGCGTGACATGAAGACAGCTGAGACGGTCCACAAAGCATCGGTCAGATCCAGCAGAGCTCATTAGCTCTGGCTTGGGGCTACTGCTGCCAGACCCGGGGTAGAGCAAGGTCCCAGGTGCCTCTGAACTGCGCTCCGGGCTCCAGGCTGCCTCGCCGGTGCCTCTGCTACAGCACAGCCCCTCGGCTAGGTGAAGCGCTGTGCAGCATGGTGCAGAGATGTCTGAGAGGCTCTTCAGGGGAAAAAAAATGGATGCAGCAGTGCCCGTAGGGAGGTGGAGCTATTAAACCGAGCCGGGCTTGAGCTGGCGTTATGCAGTGCCCTCGGGTGCCTCAGCCCTCCATCCCCAGGACCCGTGTTTTGGATGAGCAACCCAATTAAAGCGCCTCTGGATGGTGACGAACCGACTGCAGGCTGCTGCTAGAACGGGGTGAGCATGACTGCGGTGGTCACATGCGAGAAGCAGGACAGAGCAAACCTCCTCTTCCACCACACTCAGCCGTGGTCAGCGTGGCTATTCACAGATAGCACCGGCCTGTCTGTGGATAACAGTAACTTCAGACAGCTCCTGCAAACTGGGACAACAAGAGAGCTCCAGCAGTTAATTATAGTAAATATTTACATAGCGGCCAGGCCCTTCAAATTTAGAAGGAATAGTTAATGCAAGGACATGCCCTTTAACCATCCCATTTTATTACACAAACCACTAGGGAGCCCAGCACACTAAGATTTGCAAATGAAGTGTTTGATATCAGCTGAGACATTAAACTACTTACCTAGTGCTATAAAATGCATAGGTACAGTACATCATTCTTTTTTGCAGAAATTTCAACCCCATTTACTTTACTTAACTCTTCCCATGCGTTTAGTGTTTTGTTCGCCACAAAGAAAAATGGCGCAGAGCCCTAAATAAACCTGGTGCCACGGCTCAGCAGAGTCTGTCTTAAAATAAAACTGCTTTCCCTGTTGCTGTTACTAAATTTGGCATCACTTATGTAGATTCTATTGATGTGTCTAATCTACTTAACATCCACGATGTTCTCCTATTAACTGGTTGCTTGGGAATTTGCTCTACATGAAAGATTTCGCTCCTGCGTCCCATCCCCTGTTTACTCCACATGTGCGCTGTGTAATTAAGCCAGGTTCTGTAAGTGGGGTGATATTTTATCATCCCAAATTATTTGGTTCTCGTGAGCATTGTGGTGAGTCCTGGAACAGCAAATGCAACGCTGTGGATGCTGGGACTGAAGGTGCAGCATGGTTTCCAGCCAGGACGTAGTTTTAAAGGGATCATGGTCTAAGCTTGGTAATCCAAGTCACCTGCAAGCACCCTCGGCTGGCGGGATGCAGAGGTGCCTTGGGCGAAGCGTGATCTATGCCAGGAGTGAGATGAGACATTGGTGACTCTCAGGAGCCACCAGCTGAGGACAGTGGCTGGAAGGACCCTGGAAATACCTAAAGACAAAGCACGGTGGGCTGATCCTCTTCAGGAGCTCAGCATGGAGGGAAAAGGGAAGGAATAAAGCACAAAAAATCCGAGAAGACATTTCGCGTTCCCCACTAAAAAAAAAAAAAAAAAAAAAAAAAACATTCCCAGCTACACAAATCAACTACAGGGAAGGGTTGCCCACAGTTGCATTAGACATAGTTTTAGGTGGTCTATAAAAGAGCTCTTCTTACTGAAATGTTATCCCAGGTAGTATTTACTGCTCTATGACTTCCTTTCCAGAGGATTTTTGTGTTACCTTGGGGAAGAAAACGCTGAAAGGTATCATAAGTCAAGGTGCCAAAATGTGCGGTGTAAAATTAGCTGAGAAGAGAGGATGAAGCGGCTCAAGAAACGGTCAAGTTTAGCCAAGGGACAAGTGCTGCAGAACCGGGAACCCAAAGCAGCTAATGAATGAGGGCTGTGCACACGTCAGGAACCTTCTGCCAGGCCGGCTGATTTATGTGACGGAGGAGGCCTCCGGAGCTGGCTCATAACATTGTGGGGCAGGCTAAGAGGGTTACTCAACGTTATTACTGCTGTTGCTGTTGTTTATTTATTAATGCATCTGCATCAGAGCCCGTGGCTGGGAGTCTCGCTGTGCTACGTGTACGGGATGCAGAGCGAGGGCGAGCAGCCCCTGCCCGGGAGCGCTCCAGGTGCTCCCTTTCCCCAGAACCAGAGCGAGCTCCCGAAGCTGTCCCCAGGGACACAGATCCCCCCCTTTGCACTGCCATGCTAGCCACTTATTATTTCCCAGCATAAATATGTTTTATAGAGGAATAAAGTCTGCAATTCTGAGAAGGGAGTGCTTTCACACACCCGCTTCTCATCTATAAAGGGCCATGATTTGGCATCTCAGGTTAGAGTATGAAATTATGACACCAGAATTGACTTTAGGAGTTTCTGATGCTTCCTTGGATGATTGCTTCTATAACTTATAGAGACAGGGGAGCGTTTGTATTCTAGTGAACACATAAATTAATATCCATACATGAAAACGATGTGGAGAGAGGGGGACTGGGGCAGGGATGAGTTTTCTGTAGTGTGTAACAGCAGCGGAGGGCTTGTCAGCAGCGGTTTCTGTTGTATTTGGAGTGTTGTGGTGAGAGTCTGCAAGCGTAATGAAGCAAAATAAAAACGTTTTATACTAGACTTTTTAAAGCAGCTGAGAAATTTACGGTCTTTTCCATCATCGTGCTGTTTTGTGGGAGAAAAAAAGTACTACTAAAAATAAACATACCTTTTGATTCTTTCTGGTAGATACAAACCAGATTTTCGTATTTTCACATATGATCCATATACTTTACACCGTGAACAGGGCAGATTATTTTGTGGAATAAGGAACAGATGTAAAGGTTATCAGAGTCTGGCCTTATCATGCAAAAGAGATAAGATTCTAGAGTTCATGCTTGCTAAAAGCTTTAATTTAGTCTGTCATGGCCAAGACAAAACTATTTGTTTTTGCTTCTTCCCTACACTTCTAACAGCAGCAGTATTATACCCGTTGAAAGAAATTACAGAACGGAATAGGCAGCAGAATACTCCATCCCCTGCGCATCCCACAGACCTCAAAGCTTGTTATATGCATGTCAGCGATGCTTTAAAAACAGAGGGGATGAAGAACCCTCGCCCCTCTGAAGGCAGTGGGAAGCTCTTGGTAAGGGACGGGAAGCACGGGGGCTAAATTTCACCACGTCCCCGGCACCGTCTCACAGTAGAAACAGCAGCCAGGACGTTTCTGCTTCTCTCACCCCTGACCCGACTCTTTTTTAAAATTCGAAATAAAACCTTATAGATGTAACATTAAAGAGTTCGAGACACAAAGGAAACCTTGGCCCACTCCCGGCCCGCGACGCTGCGTGAGCGGAGACAGCAGGTCGGAGGCGACGCTGCCTGCCGGAGCCGCTGCCGCTGCGAGCAGGAGCAGAGCTACGTGACATGCACCGGTGCCGGGGCCAGATGGAGGCCTTGGACTCCGCTGCAGCGCTCGAGCTCTCCCCAGACCTGATGGCAAAGCCACACGCCAGTTTGTTAGGCTGGAGAGCTCAAAGCGATCCTGAGAGAAGCCCTTATTCCGCATAAATCGTCTGGAGCTGATGGATGGCAGGAGCCTCAACTATAAAAATCTCGTCCAGAAACATGATAAATAGATGCATCCTGTTAAAAATAGGCAGCAGAGCAGCAGTCACATACACTGGCTGAGCAGGAATGCCAGTTAGTGACAGAACTGCCAAGGTATTTTGGCGTTTAGCTTCAGAGGAGGATTTCAGCCTATTCTTGCAAGTGAACAACCTCTGTAGTAACCTGGGGCTTAGTCCGTATTTAATTTCCTCTGGATACCTTAGGAGCTGGCAGGAGCAAGCCCAGAGGAATGTTTTGGTTTGACTCTGTTTTTTATATATAGCAGGTACTGAAGCTAGCTTCTCCTGGCCAAAACCAAACTTTTCCCTGTGGACATCATTTAAATTTGCTTGCTTTACCACCAAATCCTTACTTTGTATAAAGTACTCGGGAAAAAGTTGCGTCCCTGCCTCCTCCACAGTGTTTCTGCACTTACTGTAACAGTAGCGCATTTGCGTGGTGCCTGCTGCATTGGAGACTCAGTCTCTTGTCATGCAGGCACTAAATAAATGCTATTGTGAACTTTCTGGAGTGATTCTCTCCCTCACAAGAACTTCTGTAATACAACAGTCACTAGATTACAGACAGAACAGCAAGACCTTTGAAAGCTTCTCTCAGCTCTTAAAACTACAAACTAAGTACATCACTCACATGTGAGTTGTTCTATGCAGGGAAACTAATGAAACCTTGCAAATTTGGGTCTTACACCCCAAAACTTCCTCAGCTATACTTCATTTCCCTATGACACTTCCACTGCAGCACCCAAAATCCTTCCCAAACCCATAGTCTCTGGTCTGTTATACAGTCAGGTCTCTTTCACGTTCCTTAAACACCCAAAGTAGGTCATCTTTTCATCTCCACGCTGCCTTCCTCCTGTCCTGTGCAACTCCTACCATGCCCACATACACCCTCACACCACTTGTGTAGCCTCTTTTCTTGGCAAGAGACAGCCCAGGCTGTGACTCAACCAGAATTGCATAGATTTGGTCTGGGGAACTGTCAGCTGCCAAACAGCCCGGGTAACGTCTTCTCCCCAGCTCTTCTTTGGTGGGAGTACTAATTGGTGTCTCTCTCTTCTAAGCACTGCCATCACCACTGCCTTCTGCCAAACTTGATTCCACGCTGACCAGTGGAGCTCAAAAGCTCGTAGCTGGGGACTAACAGATAAACAGTGTGTTTGCATAACTTCTGTGTCGTTAGGAAACGAGGCTGAAAACAGGAATACGAGCTATGTCCTGCTAGCGTGTTTACAGCTATCTTTCTTGCTAATATTTCTGTTGAACTTGCCCTGAGATTCTGAGTAACTCTGTGCTAAGCAGTGTATAAACAGATAGTAAGGTATGGCCTCTACTCTAATTGCAGAAGACAATTAAAGTATGAAAAGCTACACTAGTCAGCCATTAAAAATAATGGCTCTTGTAAATACGCAGTGAGGAGTAAATTCCACACAAGCATGACACACAAACAGGGACAGCATCAGGCTGGAGCAGTCCATATCTGATCAGCTGCGAACACAGAGAGATCCAAACTTCTCCTGCCTGCACCCAGCTTTGAAAACATACACTGCTTGCAAATAGCATTCACAGAAGCTCAAATGCTCCTAGATCCTAGATCCTGCTACAGTTCAAGGAGATGCCTGAGCCGCAAGATCACAGAGGTGGCACCCATATTAACTGTAATGTTTCATCAGCCTGTACAGTCATGATGGGATCTGATCGGGATAGCCGACAGCTTGATGGTCAGGCTGTTTTGCTAAGAGAAGGGCTTAAATCTGCCCAAATTAGGCAGGGTGGAGCTCTGAAAACAGGTTTTCCATCAGTTAAGAGATTGCTCTAACCTAGGGATGATGGGCGGAACTTGCCCACAAGCTTAGGAAGTCGCTATGTGAGGAACGTGAGCCTCTCAGCATACCCAACTAGGAGCCCGAGTGCCTTAGCTGATCTGTACTTTGGGCTTTATTTTAAAACTTTGCTCCATACATGAACCGAATCAGAGTGGAGCTGATCTCCATCGAGGCTCTGAAGATAAGCAGGACATTCAACCACCATCCTTTTTCTTTGCTGCATCAAGAAGGAGTTATGCGGCTTTAAACTGTGCTGATCAGGCCATACGAAACAGACGGAGCTCTTCCCACAGCATGTCCCTTGGCCATCTCAGGAAGCTCTAGCACACGTCCTTGGCTCAGTGTCAATACCCTAAAAGAGCACCCATCGGTTACCAATGTCAGCAGACCATGACTTGAGAACTAGGATTGCTGGTTTGCAAAATACTGCCATGATGCCATCCGACACATAGCTAGAAGTTAACTCCACACATTGCAGTGAAATGGACATGTAAAGGTCCCCCTCAATGGTTAATCTGTTTGGGGGTTTTGGTTTTGCTTTTGTTTTTTGAAAGGGAAGACGTTTGAGTTGGAGGTAGAAGACCTAGCAATGAAATATTAGGAAAGCAAGTCAAATAGAGAAGCGGAAAGGACTTTTGTTTTCACGTCTCTTGTCTTGAATCCCAGCTTTCCTGCAACTAAATTTATGGGGAGGGATGTGGGGAGGGAAATCTGCACTTATTTATTTCTGGAAGTGAAGACGAAATCATTATGGCTCGCACAGTATGTTTGCTATTATGAAGCTGCAAACAGAGCTACAGAAAGGGCATTTAGTGGGAAATATTGTCAGCTGGCAGTCTCGGGCACTTGAGTACCCTCCATAACATGCATAACGGAATCAATTTAAACCTAGTGAAAGGGACATTGTCTGATAAAGTAATTCCTCTTTGAACACAAGATGGCAGCCTTAAATAAATGCAACCCCGCACAGCTTTTAATCTTACACATCATTAAATTCCTAATTTACACATTATGTTTTCATGGGCCAACCCATAACTCATTAGTGTTGAACTCGTGAGTTGTAAAGACCAACACGCTAGACAAATGCTGGTCTCTTTATCCGCTTTTCTTTGGGTGCCAGTTCTCTTTTAGTTTACCACAGAGCCAAACTCCAAATTCAACATTAAGAAAGCTTTCTGGTCTTGTATGCTTTGTGTACCTTCTACCCCAAAGAAAAATCTCTCTGAGTACTGCTCCGTACCCACAGATTTTACTGATGGAGGGCAGAGTAGGGAGTGGGGAATATCAAGTTTTTTTCTCCTTGATCAAGATCCTAAAGCTCCTTAGAAAGCACTTTTTTTTTCTGTGGGAGGATTTCAAACATGCCTTGAAGTCAATACCAAAAACAGGTAGGTTTTGGAGCTGTTCTTCCTACTGTTTCATGAGATTTTATGTACCAAGTAATGTTTTGATCTTTTGTCTTTCCATTCTCCTGCCCAGGTGTTGCCTGAACGAAGACAAGTCACAAATGCCATCTGAAGAAGAGGAGCTCCACAGCACACAGTACCATGACACTAGAAATAACTGTAACAGAATGGGTGGTAATAGCAACAGAAAGGCTGCAGTTGCTTTTGCTGCTTTGAAAACTATGGGTCCAAAAAGGTCAAGCGTAGAGGCAAGACCTGAGGCTAAGTTTTGTTCTTCGCATGCTGGGCTGCAGTTCAGCATGGCCACAAGGTCGCCGCACTGCAAGAGAAACTACTCTGAGCAAGCCAAGGTCCTGCGTGTCCTGCTGGAACTGAGCTGAGGTTGTCCAGATGGCTGGGAACGCCGCTCACAACAAGGAGAAGTTCAGGATCATCCCTTTCTGCCACAGTTGAGCAAACTGCTGGCAAAATTCAGCACTCCTCAGGGAAATGTGCTACTGCTGAGGAAAAGCAAAAGCCACAAACCTAAAAGCGAGTAACCCTGATGAGGAGAGAGGAGGAATATTCCCACCTTGAGTGTAAACAGTTGCAGAATCTAACCCCCATCCTCCCACAAAGCACTGCTCAAGATGGCCATCTGCAACACCAGCAGAAGAAATCTCAACTAAAGGCTCCATCTATTCTCTTTGACAGTCATATATCCAGCAGCTCACAGTGCTTGCACCACTGTGCACCCTACAGACCCCCTGACACTTCTAGGGAATTACAGTGCTGACACAGGTCACCTGCTCAGCATCCCCCAGTAGCTATCTCTTCTGCTCTTCCTTTTCTTTATCCCTCCATTCTCCTAAAATCATGCTGGGCTTCTCTATGCCTGAGTTTAGCCCTCGGGGAAAAATGTCTAGCACGGGAGGTGCTTACGTGGTGATTCCACTCCATCCTCCTGCAAACGCATTGAGTCGTGGAGACCCAAGCTACATTCTGTTCTTCCTCCACATCTTTCTCTAGAGGTCTCATACAACCCCCAGCAACATCTGTGCAACCTCGTACGGACATAATTTAAAAACAATGGGATTGCACAAGCGTACCGGGAAGGGACGGATTCCTTTTGTGGTTAAAACACAGCAGGAGGCCCTCGAAGATTTAGGGGATCCTCAAAGATTTAGGATTCCTTTCCTAGCTCTGCCCAATAGTTTGTATAAATCATTTAAACTTTCCAAGCTTCCAGTTCCACTTTATAAAAGGGGAACTGCGCTCACTGGGGATGGCTGTGAGGATTAATGCACGTGGTGTAAAGGCAAGGAGGGCTGTATTCCTAGATGCATAACAGCGAGTGCTCTCCCTGGCTTGCCAACTCTCCTCTACTCTTGCCAGAGATGGGACGCAGCCTCCGGAGGTGGCAATTACAGCGCCGCCAAGTATTGCAGCGATGCGTGGCACAGGGCACGGCCACCCCTCCTTGGCAGGACGCCTCTCCAAACAGGGCTGAGCCGCACAACTGCTCTGGGCAGGGCAGCGTCCCCGCGGGCAGCCCAGCTCTGCCGCGCCGCAACGCTCCGGGCGGCTGCAGCACCCGGGCAGGCTGCTGGCTCAGTGCCCGCTGCCTCTGCTGCTGTAAGCACGGCGTGGGGCTCAGCACAGCCTGCGCCCTGCCTGCAGCCCCCCGTGCCCCCATAGCCACGAGTTCTGCACGGCTCCTCCAAGGTCAGATCTCCCTGGATGCCTGCCCCTGCTGCTGATATCCCCCCCCCCCCCCCCCCCCCCCCAGGCACACACCTTCCTGTGCACCCCACCACCTCCCGCTGCAGTTGGGGGAACCCCAAGCCACACAGCACAGCAGCCCCCACCCCTGCACTCCTCTTCCCTCCCCCGGGGCCCCTGCAGCCTGCCGTTTGCCCCGTCCCCTCGCACGCGGCTCAGGCAATCCTGTACTGAAGGGCCAGCCTCTGCAAGTCTCGCCAGAATACAGACGAGACATACCCTTCAGCTACGCGCTGCCAAAGACAGCACCTCACGCCGCGTGAAGGGTTCGCTCTGTTTGGCCTCCTGTACATACCAGACTCGCTCCACGCCCTGCGTGTAGCCCTGCGCTCCCCAGCGCAGCCCCACTCAGCTGAAGCATGCACGCACCTGTAGGCGCAGAAGCGCTAACAGCAGAGGTGCGTATAATCTGTCTGTGCAGGCAGGAGAGGCAGCAAGGCGGTGTGATCGAAGCGGCGGTGGAGGGAGGCCTAAAAACCCTGGGCTCCTCAGTCACGAGCCAGAGTGCTACCTTTTAGGAAATGTCCTCACCGTTCTTGCAGCTGCATTTGTCTCGATTACGCGCCAGCTCCATCTTACCCTGTGCCACAAGCTCTTCACCTGTACTCACCCGTCCGGGCTGTTCTCAAACGCTGCTCTAATGGGCATCAGCGCAAACCCCATGGCAGAAACAAGCGCTTTGTATCATACACGTCTCTCCACCAGGCTTGCTCTGCACGTGCAGAGGCACCAGTCCTGGCTCCGTGGCTATGCTGCATGTATCCCACGCACTCCCCACCCCACATACCTTACAGACTATGGGCATCTCAAATATAGCCCCAGCACTTCCACGGGAGTGACTTCTCAAACCCTCTGTGTAACTCAAGCACCATCATTACATCCACAGATCCCACACCGATTTTCATGCTATCCGAGTCAATAGCGCGCTACTGGCCGGGCAATTGAAGCTGTGGTTGCCAAATCAAGAAGCAGATCACTTAGATCTTTGTTAGAGGTAGATGCAATCTGCCCAGAATGGAGACTCTTAGGGCTTTGCTCAGCGCATTCATCTGTCCACTTGTATTTAATGAACAGCAAAAAGCCATTGTAATATTTATTCCTATTTTTGCAGCAAGACATACATCAGGATCCCATTGTATCTGATGCTGTGTGAGAATAGATCAAGAGCTGACCCTCACACCAAGCAGAATATGTTCTAAGCAAGCGAGAAGGCACAACCAGCAAGGACTGGAGATGATGACATTACGCGCAGCTGCTCTCTTCCCTCCTCCTGCCTCACCACATGAATTTACTTTCAAAATCTCATATCACTCTTAACACTGCAGTTGGCTGCTTTATGCTTTCCTGCACTTTGGGCACTAGAAAAAAAAAATATATATATATATATATTTTTTTTTCTTTCTGCCACTTTGGTGGTATAATCAGCTATGCTTTGGTTTTCCCTGGCATCCATTCGTCTCCAGTTTCTGGCCATGGGTAGTGCCTCTGGTGAGATTTTGCCCCACTTTTTCCCCTTTTCATGTCACAAGGTCAGGTCACTTCCCCGCAAGTGGCTTTTTGTGGTCAAGGTCGTTTTCCTTGACCTGGTTTACTGCCTGTTAAACGTTCTGGTGTTTTGACTGTTTCTCGGGTTGAGCACAGGATGTTTGTTGCGCTGCTAAGAGGTTAGTACTGTGAAGCCTAGGGAGTGATATATGGATGGTTCATGCTTTCTTTTGGATTTAATTTTTCATCCTCTAGTGCTCTGTGGAGAAAGGAGTGTTTGCTGCTTGCCTAGGGAGACACCTGACATTTAGGCTTTATCTTCTGTAAAGGCTTGGGCCAAAATTCTCTTCTCTGACTTTGGTAGTGGCAGGAAAGGACGCACGGTTGAAGCGAAGGAAGGGACAAAGGGGGGGTTGTGCCCTTCTGATCCCAGGCTGCAGTAAGGAACTGTACAGCCCACTGACAAAAATCAATTGCTCCAATATAAAGGGGGCTTTCATTCCCCGGGCGCCTTGCAGTTTGCATTGCAGAAACAAATCGGTCCCATAGTAATCCTGGGCCTTGTGGGGTAGGGGCAGAAAAGAAGAGTAACATGGGCTGCCATGTCATGCTGTAATGTCCTAAACAGAGGGGTCCCCAGTGTCTGGTTCTGCAGTTCTCACAGCCCCTGCACACCAAAGTAAAATACGTGGGCCAAGGAAAAGGGCAAGAATCTTTCTCTTGAATACTTCATGTTCAGAGCACTGAAGTACAAGGATCTTCTTTTCTTTCTGTTTTTTTTTTTTTTTCCTCTTTTTCGGTTGAGACCTAATTTTGCATTGTCCTAACCTGATTTGGCTGCCTCTGGCTGTAGTTCATGTCCCGAGTCAGTAATGTTGATTTAACAGAGACACATCTGATAGGAGTGGAAAGAACAAGGACAGGAGACCTTTCTGGAGATAACCCTCTAGTGTAAAATAGGTGTGTGTATCCTTGCATCTCCAGGGGCAGTGAGCAGCATTAGCCTCTGAGAACACTACCCTTCCAAGAACTAGGAACAAGGGCTTTCAGTAACTCTCCTCAGCTGCTAGCTGGTTTGCTAGGTAGGATTACCACCAAGAGATGCTGTGGGTATAGCTGGTCTTCCCATAGCTCTCCTGTTCCTGACTTTCCCTACCCCAACCAGCCATGGCAGCACGGGACAGTCCCAAAGGGGATGGAAGCTCTGTGGAGCATATGGGTGCTTGATCATGGGTCCAAGATGCCAGGAAAAGTGTCTTCTGTGAATGAAAATTTGAAAGCTTGTGTTCCCCACTCCTAAGACACAACCATCATGTTAGGGTAGTTTGTACTTTGTGCCCACACCTGCGGTTTCCCAGTCACTCAGATGTCTGAGCTGCAAAGACTGATGGTCCATTAATAGCTAAAAAGCCCCCCTGGCACAGTTGCTAAAAGAGGTATGAACTTTCTGTAAATGGCACTGCTTTATAGTTGTCGGAATAAATGCTACTTAGCTGGTTTCCCAAGTTTAGATAAGGATTTTTTGCCTTCCTTGATGTGCTCAGCGTGAGAAAGACTCACTCTGGTTGCACATTGTGGTTGTCACTGCTGGCCTCCCTGTGGATAGGTAGTAACTGTTTGCAGAATTGTAGATGATCTTCTGCAGAAATGTTTTATTTCATCACGTATGATAGGCTGTAAAAGTTAGACCTGCAGATTTTACTCCTATGCAAGAAGTGTGGAGTTACTCTGTCCAATTCCTTTTCATCAGAAATTTCACTGGTGGGTTGTGTCTATCAAGTGGCTTCTTCATAGTTCAGAAACGCTGGCAAACTTTCCTTTTCATGCTTTGAAAAGGGGCATGAATGTCCTTGGTCTGATCGAATTTAGAGTGTGTTTAATTTCCATGTCGCTGAAATAAAATAGTATTTGTTTTAGAGATTTTGTGAAATACTGTTGTTGTTTTCTAGGTGACCTTTAGAGGCTCCGTTTCGCTGTGGCAGTGTGTTGCTATGGGGATCACCTTACTTGGGCAAGAGCATGAACCAGTACATAAAGATATACTGGGTGCTTTATGCTGAGCCTGTTCGATGGCGCTGTAGAATTGGAAATTGCTCCCAGAAATCCAGTAGGCTGGCTCATAACCACACAGGGAGAGCTTGCTTCAATTTACACCCCTTTTTTTCCTATATTTTTCCAGTGTTGTTTGCCGAGGGTAACTTTTTCTTAAGTTACACATTTTCAGTGGTGGCACGCATTTTGTTTTCTTCTAGCAAATACAACTTGCAGCGAATTGAGGATCAGTCATGAAGGGGTCAGATTAAGTCACAGAAGTCATGGTTTTAAACTCTACATACCCATGACGTAACCAAGTACTTTCTTCTTTGTTTTTTTTTTTTTTTTAATTTTATTTTATTTTTACATCACCTGTAAAGTAGAAGTATATCAGTGGTTAACTCCTCCTGGAGAAATCTAATACAAAATCAGAAATACTTTGTGGTTGGACAGATGGCTGAAAGGAAATGATTAATCTACTAACCTTGGATTTAGGAGATACGGATTCAAGTCCCTGCTTGCTGCAGATTTTCCATGTGACGCTGATGCGTAAATATCCTAGAATATGGCGACTAGCCTCTGTGCTTGAGTTCACAGCCTGTAAAATAGCATCAACCCTGTCTCTCAGGGCAAGGTGAGAAGAATGAAAGCACATGGCCTCAGCTGGGTAATCCCGGCTTGTTTGCAAGCAGGAAGGTTGCAGGCCCACAGCTACATGGTGAAGCGAAGATGACTAGGACAGTACCTGGAGTGTGTGTGGGAAAGAAAGGGATGGCAAAATATTTCGTTACAGTTCTGGGGTGGTGTACACGTATATTACAATCTGAGGCTCTTGGATGCTGTGGGGATGAGTACCATAAAACTGCCTGGCAAAAGCAAGGCTATTTTGGGGAAGCTGGAACATAATTTGCAGCTGCTCATGCTGACACAGATTTTTCTATAGTTTTACATCTTAAGGACACTTGTCTTCTGTATGGGCATAATTAGCGCCAGTGACCATCACCCAAGGGAGTGTCAGAACTGGAATGCCGACATCCTGAAGACACAGTATCATGCAAACGCTATCTGAGGAAAACAGGCTGATCCTCCTAATTCCCCTGCCAGTTCTCCTTCTCTGTCCCCACATCCCATATGTACCCTCTTTTATACAGACCCATATACTTACCGGTTCCTCCTTAGCTGTACTGAAGGACAGACCCAATACTTGCCAAAAAGTTCTCTCCCTCTTTGGCAATGAGACACATCATAG
Organism: Cygnus olor; assembly: GCF_009769625.2. Classification (NCBI taxonomy): domain Eukaryota; kingdom Metazoa; phylum Chordata; class Aves; order Anseriformes; family Anatidae; genus Cygnus; species Cygnus olor. The sequence goes on along the minus strand of NC_049169.1, from coordinate 118,967,062 downwards.
GCTGGCTATAGGCACCACATCCACTCTTCCAACACCCCCGTATAAATCAAAAGCACAGGTCCCACAAAAGGAGACTTTGCGCATGGAGTATGCTTGCTAAACATGTGTGATGGCCCCTCTAGTGGCTAAGTACAGGGGAGAGCGGTTCTTTGCTACTTATGCTGGCTTCAGACCATCCTGAAAAGTAGAGATGAAGGCACACAAAGCTCATGTGCCACGTAGTCCCTTGCACATCTTCTGCAAAAGCACTCTGCCCCTGACAAACAAGGTTTCTCTCTGCCTTTTTGATGAAAAATCCATCATCAAAAGTATTTATTTGTTTTAAGTGAATCCAGAAACCAAGTCCCGGAGCTGCTGTCTTTTGCAATTTCCTGAGCCGACCCCACTTCTCTACACAATTCATCATTGCTTTCTTTGTGCTCTGCCTGCTCTACCCCCAAGAAACATTCAAAGACATTGAGTACAGGCCTGAAAAGTACACATGCCTGCACATGGCTGTCTCCACACATCCTGAGGCAGTACAGGCTGAATTCTCTAGGATTTGGAGCTTGTGGGAGGAATGCATCAAGCAGACATGTCGCGGGCAGGGAATCGGAGAGGTATTGCCAGGGTTGAGCATAAAGGTCGACGTGTTGGAGAGAAAAATCACAAACATTCCCCAGCAACTGGGACCATGGTCCATCTCCAAGAAGGGCTTCACATCTGGGAAGAAACTGCCTGCGGGTAATTGGGTTTGCTGGAGTTGCCTCTCTAATTAATTAGTGATTTGACTTGGAGATTGGAAATAATAGTTGAAATGATGGCATAAGCACAAGGGCATTGGGGCTGCTGCTACTGTACTATTAAGAAAGGACTTTCCTGCACAGTCTAATGACACTATATGGCAGTTTGAGGAATGTGAAGTTGTTTGCCCAGGAGACCAACAATGTGATAATATTGGCATATAACCTTCTAGTATTTGAGTAATTAGTTGCTTAGCTACTTTGGATAGGTCATTATTTTGCAAACTGGAAACATTTGCAAGTGGTGATATTTTCCTCGGTATGGTGAAAGAGCTAAACCTATTCTGGCAGTGTTCAACTCCTAGAAATATATATGCATAAATTGTTTCTAATGAGACCATCTGCCTTTTATAGCCCCTTTGGAACTAAATAGTACCCAAAGACCACTCTGTCTTTTAGATATCTGTGGTCAGAAAGGCTGCTCCTGGCAATAAAAGTATATGTTTTTTTGCAGATAGAACAGCTTTTTGATTCCTGCATTTCAAGAGGTATGTTTGTGTGTGCACGCACACAGGATAGTGCTTATATTTGTAAAAATTATTAGAAATCGCTGGCCCAAATCTCTTAAGAGATAGCATCTGGTTACTGATCTGCTAAATTAGTATTTCCAAAGATAACAGAAATTCTGATCTTTCAGTTACGGGGCTGGGGGGAGCTTGGTAAAGCTCCTTTACCACATCCGCGTTTTCCTTTATTGGCGAGCAAGTCGCACTATTTTAAAGGAATGCTCTCAATTTAAATTCTCGGCTCAAAGGCTCAGACCCAGCACCCCACGCCGACGTGCTTGTGTTTTGCCCTTAGGACAAACACTGCGCGACACACAGGGTGCCATAGCCCCACCGTTTCCGCCGAGCCCGGCCCCCAGCCGCTCAGGCAGGGGCGCACCGGGGCTCTCCCGGCAGCTGTGGCCCTGGCATATGGGGAACGAGTTCCTTCTTTTGCTCCTGTTTATAACCAGAAGCCAATTACTACCAAAATAATTCGGCAACCTGTAATTCAGCTCCTCCTGCGCCTCTCCCGGCTGGAGCCAGCTGAGGAGTCAGGTGCTTTTCCCCACAGCCAGCGCTCAGTCAGTCAGTCCCCTTCCAAGCTCCCCTGCGGTAGCGCAGCCCTTTCAAAAGCCTCCGCCGCATGTGTGTGTGTGTGTGTGTGTGTTTGTGCTTGTTTGTTTGTTTGTTGTTCTGCTCCGCGACCACGTGGATGCCTCGGCATTACTCTGAGGCTTCATCAAGCTGTGCTCCGTGTGGTTTCCCTCTAAGCGCTCGCTGCGGTTTCTGATGGAGCAGGCGGCCCCTGCGCCGGCTCCACCTCAGGCCGCAGGCAGGCCGGCATGGCGGGCAGCGGCTGGCGGATGAGGCCTGGCCTGGAGGGGCCGCGGGCAGGCCCTGCGCTGCTGGCAGCCCTCTGGGAGAGCTTAGCGAGGGCACGAGGAGCTGTGAAACCTCGTGTAGGCACCGCCGTGGTTTTGAAGGCCCTCGGTGCCCCAAGGAGGGCACGCGGGAGGGTTTCCTCAGGGCGCACCTGGTAGGCGACCAGCCCTGAGGCAGTCGGATGTTTCCGTGCTATGCTGTCTTGGATTAAATATTATCTGCCAGGTCATGTTAATTAACGTTCCAGCTGTCATAACACAGCAGGGTAGTGAGCTGGGGGGGGGGGGGGGGGGGGGGGGAGGATAAACACTTCCCTATTCACTACCTGCTGCTAATTAGCGGAGGAATTAAAAAAAAAATAGAGCTGCACTGCACTCTTTTTAAGGGATGGTGAATCAGTGCTTTGTGGTAACAGAGCTGCTCCGGGCGCATCTGGGATCTCAGCTATATCCAAGATTAATCCAGAAATATAGTCAGTGAGCCCGGCACCCGGCTTGGCTTAATTGCAGCGTGACAGCCTCCAGGCTGCACACAGCTCAGGACGAACGTGCGAGCAGGAGGGCTTGGGTGTGAGCATCTTCAGTCATCAGCCCTGCACCCCAGGAAAAAAAAATACCTTCCTTTGAAATCTCACTTGCCCTATTTCCTCGCAGAGCAAAGTTTTCGTTTTTTGTTTTTTTTTTCTGGGAAGTTTGATAAAACTCCTTTGGTGTTTTTTAGAGCTGTGGTACTTTGAAATGCATCTGAACTTTCTTTTAGAGAACTTTTTTTTTTTTCTCCTTTTCTCAGCTCAAACACACTCTGCAATTGCTTGGTCTTGTCTGTCTGTCTGTCTGAGGGACTCGCATAATAAAAATATTGATGAATTAGTGGTTTATCCTATTTTTTTAAATGTGGTGAAATCTCATCTTCTGTTCTCAGGTGGTGTCCCGTCATCACCACATAATTTATTACTTTACCTTAATTTACATGTAAGTATTTGTACACACTACTGCAAGGGATAATACAGCACATGGTAGTTCTTATAAGGTAGACAGCTCTACACCGAGCACAGCCACCAGCACAGCCACGGCAGGTGTCAGATCCTGGTGTGATCCTGCCTTATGCAGAATTGTCCACAGTGCCCCTGGGGCAGTGGCAGTTGTCTTGATGGCTGCTGAAGCTGCTTGTTTTGCTCTTTGGCAGGGTTGTTTTTGTAGCTTTAAACAGCCAGCTTTACTGCTACATCTGCATTCACAGTGGGAGCACTTTGCCAGCACAGAGCAGCAGTGCTCCTCTACCTGCAGAACACCCCTATGTAGATACCAGGTGGCTTAGTGCTCGGAGAGCAGCTCTGACAAAGAGCTCAGTTGCTGTTAGTCTTTCCTTCAGAGATAATGGGATTTTTAAGATATGTGGGCTGGGGAGAGAGTTTACTTGGTTTTTGAATAGAATGGCTGGACTTGGTTGTGATACGGTTTCCAGTGAAAGACACTTTAAAACAGAACTTTTTTTTGTCTTGACGAGTTTGTTTGTTTGCAAATACAGAGTCTCTATCAGCTGGCCAGGTCTACTGCAAATATGTGTCTTAGTGTGGCTAAAGGCCATCCAAACACAAAAGTTACCATCTGGTTCGTAAACCACAGCCACGAGGATCAGAGGGGGGCTTCCCTTGCACCTTTTGTCAGAGCTCTAAGATGCCTTCCTCTGGACTCAGTTACACTCTGAGCACTAGAAACGTCATTATGCGTCTTTGTTTCAGTAGAAACAAGCAAAAAATCACATCTTGGTCAAGAAAAGACACCACCTATTACAGTAAATCAACACGAGCAAATTGCTTCTGTTGAACCGAGAGCAGAGTGGCCAGCGTCACTGTTACGTACATGCATGACGTTGCGTGCTTGAAAGGAGGTTCAACCACAGGCAGGAAAATAAAAGTTCAAAAGAAAATGCAAGATGTAGTCAGAACAGGGTCCGCTCTTTCCCTTCCTGTACAGAAGTGGATGATCAGAGGTCAACAGCGGGTGAGGAGCAAGGGTGTATCTGTGGGAAGTCTAACACTGTGCTAGGTTTAGTCCCTTTCATTCTAATTGTAATCTGCTTGAGCAATAGCTCCACTGGAGAAGAAGCGGGAAGGAGCAAGACAAATGGCTACATCTATTTTCATAGGATTGGGCACCGAAGGACAGAATTCAGATTTGGGGAGTAATTGCTGTTTTGTGGTATTCCACAGGGTAGGGGCACAAGCAGGAATTTTCACTCCTTACTATCTCCAATGTGAGGTGGACTCACCAGAAAATATATATCAGAGTGTGATTAAAATCGGAGGTGGTTACATTTTAGAAAATATTTCATCTTTGGGCTGCTGCATACCTTGTCATTAACCAATCTGAGAGTTTGATAGGGAGAGATGTGCACAGATGCTCTCAATGAGCAGGTTGCTTCTGGCCATGCACTTCTGCCCATGGCCGTGACACAGGCTCACCTCCCCACCTGCAAGCCAGTGCTGCGTGCTTGCTTGCCTGGCCAGTCTCATGCCTGATAGCTGAAATTTTGGTCACTGGAAGAGCAAGATCCCAAATGTCCAAGCTGTCTTAAACACCTCCCTTACCAAGACCCAAGTTTCGGGCAGCAAGCAAAGCACAATGGTTTTATACAGAGTACAAGTGCAGTTCAGCTTTGCTAGTCAACTGATTGTGGCTACCTTAAAAACTGCAATCACAATCCCGCTAGCAGCATTAATGGGAAAACGTTCTTGCAATCAGCTTTCTGAAGGTTACACTGGTAATTTTCTGTCTTCTATCCGGCCACAGGTAAACTGCAAGAGGGTGGGTGCCTGTGTGTGCTTATGTACATTTGCACACGAGGACCAGGCCTTCCTTTAGCATTTCTTCCTCGAGCATCCCTGCTCTGACACGAAGAACATAACTGGCAGCTTTTCCAGAGAAAAAAATGTATTTATTTCTGGCATCATAACACAGTCAGGAGGGAAAGTGCCTTCACCCCCACCTGCCACTGCAGGCAAGGCTCACAGATTACTAGAAATAGCAATCCCTCCAATAAGCCCTGGTGTTAAAATGTTACATACAGCACAATGATTGGCGGGATCCTCTCTTTGTGTTCTCTTCTGCCTTTTCTTCCTTGTCTTCAGTTTTAGCTCTATCTCGGCAGTGCGGCTCCAGTTTTTTCTGATTGTGTTTTATCCTCTCTGCACAAAGAGTGTTTTCTTTTAGGACATTGTCCCTATTCCCCGAACTATTTTTAACAGTTCCCCCTCTGACTCACTGCTGGGAATCCTCCCTTGGATCCGTCCTCCTTCCCTCGTCCCCACAGCGTCACTCCCCCTCTGCTAGAGGTCAGCTCTCTGTTCCTGCCTCACAAAAAAAGGGCCATCCTAAAAATTCAGTGCCTGGGGGTAGATCTGAGGTTGTTCCCTCCAAAATCAAAGCAAACAGGCTTCCCTAAAGGTCTTAGCCAAAGTTCTCCTAACTTGTGACCGCCGAATGGTATCTACACTGAAAGGGGAAGCGTTCTCAGCATCTCTGTTTGGTCCATCCATGTTGTCCTCCAAATGCTGGACATCTGCTGGAAAGGACTGGGCATGGAGAGGGAGCTGGCACGCTTCTGACCAGTACGTGGTCGGAGGCAGGCTACCAGCTCCTCCTGGGAACAGACCTCTGTCAACAGCAAAACTTCGGTTCTTTGCCCCCACCTCCTGACGTTGCTCATGCAGAAAGTTGTCCTCCTAGCCCTGTTAATAAATTTTTTAGAAGGCAATAAATCTCCGCTGCGTTTAATAATTCATTTTCATCTGACCAGGGTCCAGGTGGGTGTTTAGGATCTCGCGTTCTCCTGGGACTTTGCGGATGGCAAGGAGCCTGTAAACCGCACTGCTTAAAAATACCCATGCACACACACACCTGCTCTCAGCCCCCGTAACTGCCTGGTAATTGCTAGCTTGGCTGGCTGGCTCGGGCTGCCTGTCAGCAGAAGCGCTGGGCAAACCCCCGCGTCTTTAAGAGCCGCATCCTTCCCCGGTGCCAGGCCTTTGGGGTTGTGCTGCCCTCCCCCAGACCTCGGAGTCTCTCTCTGCAGGATGTCAGCTGTCCTCCTCGTCTCCTCCCTACAGTGGGATGGCTTCCTCTGCTCTCACTGTGATAAGAGTTTGTTTTCTTCTCCAACATACCCTGGGCTACTACCGCTCTCTGCATTTTTCTGCTTTGATACCTGCATTTATGTTCTGATTTCTGTCTCTCTCCTGGGGCCATACTGCTTTTCTTTTCTCACCCAAAGCAGCTCTGCCACAAAGACAGGTATAACTAATAGCACTGAGCTCCGTCAGTGAAGCAGAGTTCAATTTACCTTTTGCAGAGATCACAGGGAATCGGGCCCAGGCAAGAAACGTCGGGTGAAGATTTATGTGGGACCGTTTGCCTAAATGGGTTCCCTACTTCCTTATTTCCATGGGGCAAGGAAGCTGCCGACATCTGCTCTGTGCCTGATACCGCCTCCGATTCCACCAGCAGCAACTTTCCCCACGAGACAGTAGCAGGAAAATTCCCAGGCTGGCATTTTCTCCATCAAGGACTCTGCTCCCGCGAGGGAGATAGGCGCAGGGTGCAGGTTGCTCTGCAGCTCCTCGCCTCGCACAGCTGACGTGAGCAGTGGAAATCCTTTGCTGTGGGCAGGTTGTACTCCACCTTCCCCCCCCGAAGGAAAGTGGAGAGACACAGCTTGACGTCAGAGACTGCCCGCGGTGGGGACAAGTGCAGAGGAGTCCTTGTTTTGCTCAGGCACAGAGCCTTTTGGCACCCTCGTCCTCCCCAGGGAGAAACCCCGTTGTGTTTTTTCATTGTTGCTGTTGTGTCTGATTTGAGATCTGCCAGGGAAAAATGCCGCTGCTCTCGCCTGCGCTGCTGCAGCCCTTTCTCCTCCAGGACAGCATGCAGCTACTGGAAAACCGGGTCAGGGCAGGCTCCCTGCCATGGGATGCTTCGTGGGTTTGGGGCTGAAGCAAGACTCCAGTGAGCCACAGATCCACAGAGACTCTTCTACACCCTGGCTCCAGACAGCGAGAAATCCCGTTTTATGCCTAGAAGTTACGTATTTTATGGTTTTTCAAAAGTGTGCGACAGCTCTTGTGTGTTACATGTGGCCTTCTGCACAGCTGAGCAATAGACCCAGGATTTTACCGTGCAGACACTCGTGCCTTCAGATGGAAGGGGGCATTCGAAGCAATGAAATACGGGCCGACTTCATGCTAGCCCTGTAACAAAATAAATTGAGGGGAATGCGTTAACTTTTGTTTTATTTAACTTTGCCAACTTTCAAGTCAGCTCTCAAGCACCCAGAAGGTTTCAGAAAATGTTTAATCTAGCTCAGACAATTTCCTGAACTCCCTAACTGGACCACCCCATTTTCTGAAACGCTGCCAAGAAGCCGTAGCTGCTCGCCGGCTCTGCCGCGCGGCTCTTTCACAACTCCGTGCCGTCCTCTAACCCCCACCCTCAAGCCGTTGCGCGCGCCTTAATATAGTCCAGAAAGAGGAACCTCCTCGACCTCGCTGTAAATGCCTGATTAAGCAAGCCCCGCCGAGCCGACGGCCGCCAATGTGCCTGTCAAGCGATTGCCCCGGCGTGCTTCTAGGCTACGCGCGGTGTGAGAGCGGGCACGCAGCCCGCCGGCGCTGTCCTCCTGCTCCGGCTGTGCCGTGCTCCAGCTGGGATGTGAGCATCACCTCTCCCCGCTCGCCTCCCGTGCCACCGCCGGGGCAGGGAGCAGGGAGGGTCACGCACGCCACACGAGGATGCTTGTGCTGATGCCAGAGCCCTCGAAGGTGCAGCTTTCAGGCTTTAAATGTGATCCTTTTGTTTTCCAGCTGAGCCAGTGTGGCTCGGTTTTGCAGCTTGCTGGGGTTGTAGCCACCCTCCCACTAAGCAATGCATATGGTTTGGGGGCTTGCTCTTGCGTCTTATCATCACGTGATAAAAGTTTCCTCCCGAAACTTAGTTTCCTGCTCTTTCTCCTGTGCTTTCCTCTGTTGTCCACCCACGCCGCTGGCTCCAAATAAGGGCAGCGAGCTCCCCAGAGCTCTCCGCCACCTACTCATCACCCCGCTGCCCTTCCTCCCCTGTCCCCTGGCCTGTCCCTTCCTGGTCGCAGAGGAGGTGGGAGGATGGGAAAAACTGGCTGGGCTTTTCCAGGGATTTCTGGAGGGATTTTCTCTCTTTCTCTCCCTGGATGCGACTGGCCCATCTTTAGGATTTTTCACTGGAGGAGACGTCATTCAGCCACAAACCCCAGTGAAATAAAAAGATGGGGGGAAGAAGATAAAGACAATGGTAAGAAAAGCGATGAATTAAACTGCCAGAGTCACATGTTTGTCTGCAGCTTCTTGCTGGCTAAAACTGGCAGAGCTCATCAGAAGCCACCCGAATCCTGTGGGTCGGAGCTAGCCCCATGGCACCACTCTGCCATGGGATGCTCTCTCCTAGCGTGTGCAGGGAGGGGACGGCATCCCAGCTGCCCTGGCAGGGCTGCATGGAGCAATCAAACCTTTCAGGGCTCAGGGCTTGCCTTCCCTCTCCCCCAGGACATAGCTTTGCTGCAGGGGAAATGCTGCGAGCCGGGAACAGCACGTTTCTAGAGGCAAACCTTTGCCAGGAGCAAGGGGGCTTTGGGGACAGTGCTGTTTGGGGCTGGCAGGCTCCGTTTCACAGGCTTAAGATGTCAGGCTTTCCTTGGTGCTTGTAGCTGTCACACCACTCCTGGGAGGTCAGACCTCCTGCTTCCACTTGCTGGAAGTCTCTGCTCTGAGCACGGTGGCACACAGGGTCTTCTGCAGCTCCTGAGTCAAGGAGTTATTGCTCGGAAATAATTTCCCTATCCTTCACAGAATTATTGCAGGAGGGAGAGGATTAACAGGTATGCAAATCACAGCGGGTGGGGGAGGGAGCGCAAGCGATGCTAAAAAATTAATAAATGCCACAGTGGTATTGCTGTTCACGCTCTCGGGTGCCTTTTTAGGAAAATTAATGTGTTTGCAGGGTGACTGCAGGCCTGGTGGGAACGGGGAGCCAGCCTTCCCCCTCCTGGCTCCTGCGCTAGCTCAGGGCACAGGACCTCCTGCACGGCTGTGGCTGGGGACAAGCAGCCAGCCCCCCTGCACACCCACACACATGCACATGTGCGCACACTGCGCAGAGCTGCAGCATCTCCTTGTCGGGTGCCGGGGAAGGAGGAAGAGCCGCAGCATGGTTGCACGCTGCAGAGAGGGGACAGCAGGTGACGGCAGGAGCACAGTGGAGGCTCCCTGTTGAACCAGCATGCGAGGGAGCGGAGGAGGGAGCTCCCCGGCGGGCCCATTGCTGCTGTGACCGACTCTAGTCCTGACACGCAGGGCTGCCTCCGGAGCTTGTGTTGTGCTGCAGCCACGCTGCACGCTGCGCCCGCTGTCCGGCTGTCATCTGTCATGGCCAGTATCGAGACGAGCAGGCGGCTGAGTCCCTCCGCCACCCTGGGAACCTCCCCGGTCCCCCCGTCCCTGCCCCTGAGTTAGTCTAGATGTGGCACATCTGCACCCCCTCCTCACCTCACCCAAGAGAGTACGTGCTGGCAGACGGGGCTAACGGCAAGCTAGAGTGATTTGAATAAGCCCCTTAGTGCCCGATCTCAATTCCTAAATAAATCTGCTTTAAATTACATTGATTTATGATTCACGTATTTTTATTTGATCAGTCAGCAGTGCTGCAAAACCTTCAGGCGCTTAAGGTGTTTCTAATCTCCCCATCCTGTCAGATGGAGGCACCACTTGCAGAAGGCTCATTTTTAACCCCTGAATCCACCAGCTGCTCATCCAGGCTGCCAGCATGCACTCCAAAAATGCACGGCGGCAAAGACCTAGCAGAAGGCAGTCTCCTGTCCTATTACTGGGGACGGCTCTCTTCCTGGCTTTTGCACATCGTGGTGCTGCAGTGAGATCACTGTGTGGCTTACCCAGCATCTCTAAGGTCCCCAGCTGTAATGCCAGGTCCCTGGGACACTTGGGTGACTCTGGCATGAGGATATTTTGGACACTGGCTGTGACCGTACACATCTCTGGGAGCCTCCGTTTTTAACATTTGTACCAGGAAATCAGTTCTCTCGGTGTCAAGGGGTTAGACAAATACCTGATAAAGAAATAAACCTGTCAAATAAATTTACTTTGCAAAAAGGTCGAGCCCTGCTGAAGTCTCCGTTGTGTACTTAAAAAAATGCCTTACACCTTCACAAACAGACTGCCTGGGATACCGCATTCCTCCGCACCCCCAAGCCAGCAGCACCAGCAGTGGCAGCAGAAGAGGGGTGCGTGCATGGAAGCTTCCTGGGAGCTGACGTTTACCTTTAGAAATTAGCCTGGAAGGGCTTATTTCTTTCTGGAGGTCTCCAGCCCACTCTGCCCCTGCCACAGCCCCTGCTGCACTCGTGAAATAGCCCAAGCTGAAGCGCTGTTCTAGGGCTGCTGCAGAGGTGAGTTGTTTTCCTTCTGACGGCAGTTGTTTACTATTAAATAACCTTGAAGAGAGAGGTGCTGCTTTGTGTCCACAAAGCGGTGAGCTGGTCTGAGCCACTGGTTTCTCCAGGACAGCGCACCCTCCCTTCTTTAACATTTCCCAACATCCACAGTTGTTTCTTGCCACTACCCAGGGCATCGACTTGAAAACCAACAATGCACCTTTCTGATGCAGCATATTTGCATCTCTTTGTTGACTTTGCTAATCAAGCTCACTTCTGAGCCTTTGAAAACAGGGGTAGTCAAAGGCACGCTGGCTCTCTGGGCATGGCAGCCACTTCAGGCGAGGTAACCCCTTGGGGACCAGGCACTTTCGGTCACTGGCCCATTAAGGGCTGCACCGGGATATGGTGTCTGTGCTGCACATTCAGGCTCCAGAGGCAGGTCATGCTCGCCCAGCTGAGCCAAGATAATGCCACACTGCCACCAAAAGGGCAAGGCTTCGCTGCCTATCCCTGCCCTTTGCCCTGTGCCCATGGCTGAGCGGTGCTGCCTCCTACCCAGCTCTGCCTGTCTGTGACAGCCACCAGCTCATGGGGGCAGCAGGGAATTCGCCGTCTGGGACCAGCACCCCTGGCAGCAGTGCCACTGCAGTCACTGCCCTGCAGCCAGGGGCTCCAAATCCCCCCATGCTGGTGCAAAGCCACCCCCGTGACTTGGGGCTGGGGGCCAAAAGGATGAAGTCCTCACTCTGCACTGTTCTCAGCCCATGCTTTCCTCTGCATTTCCCACAAAGCGGCATGATTTTTTCCATCAGGCTATTCAAGACTGGCCAGCATGCATATCAAAACACTCTCCAGCTCCCTGCTACATCCATACTTTTCATTCCTTTCTGGCTCTTTCAACGATTTGCAGGGTATAGCTAAGCCCAGCCCAATTCAGAAAGGGGACTTTTTCTGTGTGCATGCGTAAACTGGCACATCACAAAGGCACTCAAAACTGCTATTTCCCCTAAGATGCCATGGAGGGGTGAGGCAATACACCCAGTTTCCAACTATTCAACTCATTGCCATGCTGCGTTATGCCACCAGCTGCAGCCTCTCAGCAGGGCCGTGGCCTGGGCCCGCTGCAGGGCCAGACACCATGCACCCTGGAGACTCCTGCGTCCCTGAGGGATCTTCTCCTGGCCGAGCAGCCACAAACCACAGACCACGGCCCCATCACATGGCGGGGGCAGCCCAGCCACCCCCGCTCCCGGCGCCCGGCCCTGTCAGTCGCGGCGGTGGCTTCAGAGCAGCCAGGCCAGGCTGTCAGAGCAGAGCCCCTCCGGCGGGTGCTGGCGCCGGCACTAAATTTGCATACTGTATTTGCCAAGGGTTATTAGTGTTGATCAGCTGTTAAATAATCTGCCCTTTTCATTTCAGGAGGCCTGTCAGGACTCGCCTTCGCAGAGGCTTTACTTAAAGGGGAGTTTTATGGCATATTGGAAAAGGGTTTTCATTAGGGAGCCTTTTCCTCGAAATTTCGACAGCTACAAATACTAAACACTGTCTCTGACATCACGAGTGTCTGCCGCATGTGTTGACTAACCCTCTACATCCTCAGCGCACTAACATGGCTGCAGCTGTGGAGCACTGCAAGCTGGCCTTCGGCCCTGCTGGCTTCATTTCCTCCTCGTGCCAGGGAAGGACCTGACACGAGAGAGGATTGATAAGGACAGATCCCACGTCCCAAAACGAAATCGCCATTCTGGGAGAGAAGGGCGCTGAGAGGCTGGTGTGTATGGTTTTGAACCAGCCTCGCCCTGCTCCGCACCCGCAGGGATGCAGCCCTTGGGGTGAGCTGTGGGTGCTTTCCACGATGCCCAGAGGAGTTCAGGCCATGTGTCCTCAGGGCCATGAGCAGAAGCTTCTGGCCCTGGAGATACCGGGAGCACCAGGAGCATGGGGCCAGCCGTGCAGAAGGGGTGTCTGTGACTCACACGGAAACAGCAGGATGGGGTAAGAACCGCATTTGGTCTCATGGTTAGGCAACACCGTCAAAGGCCTCTGGAAAGTCAAGCCAGGAAAAAATAACTTGAGGGCTGAGAGGAACTTTGCAATGACCAGCTGCTTCCCGCGCACATAATTACGCCCAGTACCCTACACATCGCTAAAAGAGCCAGAAAGGAATGAAAAGTATGGATGTAGCAGGGAGCTGAAGAGCGGGGGTTGATATGCATGCTGGCTATTCTTGAACAGCGCAATAGAAAAGAGCTCTTGCTAAAAAATCATGTAGGAAATAACCTACACCATTACAATCCAAAATGGGGAGTCAAAATGCACTCCTGCAGGGCAGTCCCATGCCCTGCACCCCCTCTTCCTTCTGCCTGCAGATTTTGAGCGGCTGCTGAACTCCACGGGCTTTTTCCCCAGCTTCTTGGGCAGGGGATGAAGCATGCTGCCACCACCATCCCCAGCATCCCCATAGTGCTGCCCCCCTCCCTGGGGCTGTCAATTCCTCGTGTCACCACCATACCCACCAGGCAAGCCTGCCGGCAGAGATAAGGGGACTGGGCGGGGGGCCAGCAAGCCACGATAGAAATGCTTCCCGACATGGTAAGGAGGTGGCAAGGCAGGAGTGGGACGAGCATCCTGCGGCTCCCACATCTGGAAACTGCACATTGGGAGAGGGGGAAGACCCTGGGTTTCTCTCCCACCCCTCCTCCGGGGGTGCACCATGGAGCAGAAAGGCACAAAAGCACCCCTCTGAAAAGCAAACAACTGGCCTGTGCTGAAGCATAAAGCACAGGATCGGCCGCCTTCCCCTCACACGCCTCGCGGTTACGGTGATTCGGCTGTGCCTTGCTGCCTGCGTTACGTTCATCAGGCGACAAAGCAAGAAGTTAGAATGGATTAATTGATTCGTGCAATAGGTTTTCCTGCTCAATTATTGGCAGGTTTGCTAATGGATTACTATTTAAACGATTCTGATATTTTAAATTACATGTTACTTTACAGATGCACATTTACTTTAAAAAAAGAGCACCCCTTGCATCTATTAACATATTAAGGAGAAAATAAAACATCCGGGCTGATATAATGTACAATGTGGCATTACTCTGGGTGCTTCTTAAGCTAGGGAAATCTTATTTGTTTAATAATAAGTTAGTCATGAATATGCAAATCTGCATCAGTGCAGTACCTCACTGCTGTCACTATTAATGAGTTGCAAATTAATGTGACAACAAAAGGAAAATCTATTTAGTGGCAGAATTGTACTTCATACCTGGCTCAAGAGAGCAACCAGCTACAGGCACTTTGGTCTGATGGAGCAAAATGCGCGCATGGTGTGGAGAAGGTTTGCTTCTGGGCTGGCAAACCAGAAATAACCAACGCACTGCCTTCACCCCCAGCTCCAGGGCAGAAGGCAGCATTGCTGGCAATGCTTGATCACACACCTAACCTGCAGGATACAATCTCTTCACTCTGCAACCAAAGTGAACCCATGTGAAGCACACGAAAGGGTGAAATGCAGAATTAGCAAGACTGATCTGGGTGGGAAGACTCAGTGTGGACACCAAGACATGTTACTTGAAAGAGCTTCATCTTCTTCAGATCTGTTCAGGGATTTTTTCACCTGACAAAGCTACAAGCTCACAGAGGGAAATTTGTTGGATTCCGATCACTTTCTTCTCTTGACCCTCCTCCTAGCAGAAATGCAATGGTGAATAAGAACATTGACAAAAAAACTAATACATGTCTTCATGACTGTGGCATTAAACTCATGCCTTGAGTACTGATGCCAAGCCTGCTCCTACCAACACCGGACTCATACAGAACTGAAAAAAATGAAATACCACAAGCAATATTAAATAGATACAGTATTATTTTTCAGTTAGCTTGCATCTGTACAAGTTTAAAGTTGCAATGTAGACCTTTTTCCTGTATTAACTGAAGTAATAATGCTGAATGTTTAAGAACAGTCTTGCAGAGCCTGGGAATGGCAGCTGCCTGTATTTACCCCTCCCTGACACCTTGTTCACATTACTGTGCAAGCTGTGGGTCTCATCTCTGGGGTTGGCATTTAGAACAGAAATAAAGGGGGGAGCCAGCTTCCAACTCTTTGATTCACAAGATGAGCCTGAACCCTGGGAGCAGCTTTGAGGCAATTTCTATTCTGCTCCTGCGATCCTGTGATCAACCTAGAGGTTGGGTCGGGCGTCCAGCAGGCACCTGGGCTTTGCCTTTGGGGAACTGCTCCACAGAGAGCACAAGCACCATGTACTAGCAAGCTCCAAACACCTCCAGCCCTTAGCTGCCAACGCTGCCTACTTCAGGGCCACACAGAGGGTGCCCAGGAAAGCACGGGGAAGGAGAGCCGCATGAGTCCAGCAGCCAAAATGACAAACATCAGCCCCTCCTGGCCCTGCCCTAGAGTGCTGCTTAGAGCTGGTATGTCCCCGCCTTGGCCACTGCACAGGATGTATCCAGCCCTGGTGACTCCCTGGCCTCCCCATGCCGTCGCAGAGCTAGTTCCCTGCAGGCAATGTCACCATCTCTCCTCTCCACAGGATTACCATCTCCAGGTCTTGCCTACTGCAAAGCCCCCCACACAGCAAGCACCTCTGGTGGCAGCCACCCCAGAGCGCCCGGAACAGGGCCAGCCACACCAGCCTCCTACGCCCACCACCAAGTCTCCTCTGCTCTCCCAAGCACCCCGATACAGACAAGTCCTTCAAAAAAAGCACACCCCAGAAGATAAAACGGTCATGTTACATCAAGGGACAGCACTGCAGTCAGGTGCACCCTGCCATCCCCCCCCCCTATTTTTAGAGTGCAGACGTGCCGGCATGACAGCGGCGTGCGGCTGTTACTGTATTTGAGCACGGAGGAAAATGCCAGCATGCAGAAGGCCCAACTGTACCGGGGGCGCCATCGGAGAGCGAGCAGAGCTGACTAAGCGGAGACGTTCGGGGAGCACGTGCTCAGGATCATCTGAGGAGACGCCAGACAAAAGAGGAAGCTGCACCCATCTCCCGTAGGCCTGCAGGGCATGGGGAGAAGTGAGGTGCCTGCCACGCACCCCTGGAAGCGCTACAAGGCCAGCCGGTGCTCGACTCCAACCATCATGTGGCTGATCAGATAAACATGGCAGCAGCAACCGCTTTTAACTTCCTCCCTCACCTTGATTTTTTCCTGGTCTCCTTTCCAGCAAAATCACAGAGCAAAAGCAGTCAGCACCAGAGAGCAGGGATGCCTCTATTTTGGTTCCTTGCAAAGCTGGAGGTTGGCCATGGGCATTCAATGATGGACCGCAGGCTTAAAAGGAAACCTGGGGCGTGCCTGTAAGCCATACAAGAGATAGTATCACCTGTATCCGAAGTCTGGAGGAAGATGGTGGTGGTTGTGCAAGTACTACAAATTCCCTGCCCCGCAGGCAAAACAGGACTTCAGATGCCACCATTACATGGTTGTCAGACACCTCTCGTACCTCTTGTCTCAACCACAGCATCACCTCGCACACAGCAGCAGTCCCGCTGTAAGCATCACAACACAAATATTTGACAAAAGACTAGGTGGCAAACACACCAAGAGAAGCATCAGCTCTGCATCTTTTCCTCTGGGACACTTTCATGACCAAGATGTCATTCTCCTTCAGCTTCAGTGTGAGGGTCTTTCACAGTCTTTCTTAAGCTCCCCCAAGAGCAAAAATTTAAACAGCAGCACTAGTGTTGAGCCATCAAAACCTCTGAGCTCCACTGCTCCATGGACACAGAAACTTCTTCTCAGATGTTTTTCTCAGATGATCCAGGTGCTCTGCTGAAAACCCTTTTGGTGGGCATCTTGGCCATCATCAGAAGAGCTCTGCAACTTAAACCTCTCAGCTGAAAAGTTTGGCTGTCACAAGGCATAGTATACTTAAGAACAAGACCAAAGCAAAACTTAGATTTGGGGTCACAGCAGGAACTTCTTTCTGTAAGGGAAAAGGCAAACCCAGACCCTTAAGAAGGGGCCCGCGCAAACCCAGGGAGTCCAGCCTCTTGGGTACACATTCCTGAGATGCATAAAAGTGTGGTTCTGTTCCCTGAAAAATTCTCCCTTTGGGTACCCCAAAGTGTGCTCATAGCCTTAATGCTTTGTATTAAAACTAAAGCATTTACCCTTGTACTATTTTCCTCCCCTCTGGACACCACTGAAAAGAAAATTCAGTCAATTTAACTTTAAAAGATGACAAAGGAGGAAAAATAATTGAACCTATTCACAATTCTTTAACTGAATGGCGATGCAGAAAGTATTGTGAATACTGCTTCTAAGCCTCTGTCCCATAAAGGGCTCCCAATGTTTTCTTGTAACCTTGAATTTAGAAAGCCAGTGTAGATTCCACCTCAGATTCACGAACCGCTCGCTCTCCAGCACCTGTGCCAGCTCTGATCTGCTCTGCTGCACGAGATGTGCGCAGAGCCTCCTTTCATAAACATTAATAAGTCCGAGCTCATTTCACAATCATGCACGGAATTAACGGGAGTCACTTTAGCATCTTCATTTCTCAACAGTTTTATTGCCTTTAAGAAAATTTTTGTAAAATATAAATACAAAGGCAGGAGATTTACTTACAAAGTTAAAACACAGATCTCAAACATAAACACACAATTCAGAAAATTTAGTTTATGTACAGTTTCAAGCAACTTCAACATATGTTAGTTTTTCAATATTTTACAAGGTACAGAAAAAATAGTTCAACGTCTTCTTTAAATAAAGAGCATAAAATGTTTAAACATATATAAACAATCCGGTTTGATGTGTGAAAACTAAATTTCACAGCTTTTAAATTAGGATATAAAAGTTCTTACAATTAGTTGATGTGTATGGATATGGTTTAATTTATATTACAAACTATTGAATTATATTCAATAGTGCTTACCTGGCCAAAGCAGGTAATTCTGTAAACAAAAAAACAAAAATAATATCACCAAGTGCCTTCCCAAAATCCTATCTCCCAAACAAGCCACATGACTTTGATCACATCACCTATAAAAAGTATGTTCTGTGTAATCAGTGCTTTGTATGAAACAAAGTCAATGTGTGGGTGTATTCTCTAAAAAAAAAATGTGTTCCAAGTAATAACAAACTTATCCCAAAGCCTGTGTGCATTTAAAGAAACATTATATAACAATTTTGTAAAAACTGATTGAAGTTAAAAAAAAATTCTTCCAAAATCCATCCAACTGGAATTCAGATCTCTTATATAAAGGAAAGATATTTTCATATTTAATAGTGTCCTTTCTTTACAGAAACAATTGCATTTGAACACATATACATAAAGAAGTAACTGTATATAGTACTGTACATTAAACGGCCTGATGGTTCAGCAAAGGATGTCAAAGGGAGGGTCCTTGTGTGGATGCAACCAGTGAAGCGAGGAGCCCAGCAAAGTCTTGAGTTCGCTTGTAAACTCTACCAAGTCCAACAGCTCTTTGCTTTCTGGGTTAAACGCTTCAAGGTCCGTAGCACAAGTGAACAACTGGCTGAGAGAAGTCTGTTTGTAAAACTCTGCCTCTGTGATGGTGACGACTTCCAGATTGGGGAAGTTGCAGCGGAAGATGCGAGATGACATTTTTAGCCTCTTTACCACATCGGAGAGCAAGAGCCAGTTTCGCGGTCTGGGGAGGTGAAGGAGAAAAAGGCTCCAACAACCGACATTAAGCCATGGGCTCCTTGACCCTCCACCACCCCACTGCTGTGTGACAGCGTCCTCTTGCCCGCCCCACACAAATGACCCCCTCAAAACCAAGGGCATTGCCCAGGGGCTCAAACACCACAGATACAAACGCTGGAACCCAAAAAAACAGGCCTTGTGAGTGCACGCATGTGCCAGCTGCCACACTGATGTCTAAAGCTTTGTTGGGCTGAGCCTGACTATCATGCAGCAAATCAGGAGATGGCCAACAGTTAAAACCTAAATTTCAGCATCTCTGACTTTGGCAGATGTCGGTATTAAATATAAGTCGTCGGAGGGTTGTTTTTCAGATTAAGAAGACAATTCTTTAATTTAACCTTTCCAATTGTCCATTTCAGAAAACCTGAGTTACACCAATCATCCAAATAATGAATATATGCTAAAACCTGCCCTCCCGTGTGATTAGTATTTAAAACTGTTTTCTCCCACAGCTGTCATCAAAACTGGTGTGAATGACAAACGGTAGCTGTTTACTAAGCTAATTTATATCTTCAATACAACATAGAATCAAACGTTTCAGGTCTTTGCTTATTATTATCATAGTATCTGCTGTAACGTGTTTATTTGTTTGATCTGATTTGGGGTTTGAACCAGTTTTGCTGCAGCATCTAGAACAGCACTAACGGTGTGGTTGTCACCTACAAAAGCACGTCCGTTCAACATAACAGAAATGCCTGTTAAATAAAATTAAGAACACCTTTCCAGCATCATAGCCAAGTTAAAGTGCCAGAAGCACTTGTGTTTGGGGATGTTATTATACCAAGGTGTCTGGCTGGGATGAGGGAAGGAATTTGTGCTCCAACACTCTGCCATGGAGCACAGCACTCCAAAAAGAGTCCCCACAAGGCAGCTCTTCCCCCTTTCGCCCTCTATTATCTCATTTCAGAAAAGCCCAGCAGTTATGGCATTGCCATCTCATTCATGTTAGATAACGTAAACACATTTCCCACAGATACAAACTGCTGTCGTCCCAAGCAGGTCGTTTCAGCTATTTTCACCCCAAAACCTGCACTTGTTCTTACCCCTGAGAGAGACACACTTGAATGTTGTAACAGGGCAAGGGAAGTTCATCTGAAAATTCAAATTCAAACACATCGCTAAAGCCATCTTCATCTTCATCACCTGGGCCAGGGGGGTTTGCCAAGATGTCGAATCCAGATTCATCTTTCGGATCTAAATAAAATTGAATAAAAAGGCCAAGTCAGCGTTTAAAAGACCGTTGCAGGTCCTGCTTTTTCTTCCAATAACATAATCTGTAAATAAAATCAGTTTGCTTCCTTCCTAACTTCCTCCACTACAAAAACAAGCCAGCCCCCGCCCCCACGTGCTGCGTGTTTTGAAAGTCTCCACATGCAAAGAAAAAAAGGGTAACATTTGCTCACCGCACACAGAGCTGCCATAGAAATCCCAGTACAAACCAGGGTCATCAACACTTCGACCCTGCAGGTCAGTTAAATACTCTGGAGAGGAAAAAACAACAACAAAAACATACTGATGAGAACAAAAAGCTGGCAAGTTTAGCAGACCGTGTGTCATACGGAGTCTCACTGTGCATACTTCATACCTTCCACCAAAGACACCCACAACGTATTACAGATGCACACGCTACAACGAAAAATGTGCGTGTGCCATCCTCGCAAGTATGCCTGGAACTCTCTCCTCCCCTGCATCCCTCCTCCCGCCACACAAAATCACAGCCCATCACATCACATAATCACCCAGGGTCTGACGGGGACGGCCCCGACCTCAATCCTCAGTAACTGACAGCGGCACTTTGTTTCTGTGAAACGTAGGATGTACCACGCTTTTTAGCCTGCAGCTACTCTGGACACCAACTCTGGGTGAAGCAGTGCCCATGAAGAAACTGATGGAAAAGGTTTTTCCACACAGACGTGTTCAGAAGATACGAGTGTTTTCTACAGATATAAGTTGGGAGATTTGATAGTTGAGTTGCTGAAAAGATACTGGGATTCAAGACACCAGTAAGCCTAAGATACTGGACTTTTCCAGAGTCCTGATACACTTATGTGTTCTCTGTTCTGATGCATGGGCAAGTACTTAAAACTCATTGACTGTGAGTATTACAAACACTTCCAGAGGTAAAGGTAGTAGGGAATGCAAGTGTCTTCATCCAAAACTAACAGGGGAAAAAACTAAACACATTAGAACATGGACGGAGTTTAAAGAGATGAGCATTTGACACAGTTTTAGCGCGTTTCAGACACAAAATGAGGCAAAACTTGCAAAAAGTACTACATGAAAGAAAGCAAGATGTCAGGAAACACGACTCTTTTTGCACACAGGGGGAAGCTACCTAAGCCTTCTCCAAGGCTCCTTTGCGAGGAGCCATCCCAGGTGGGCAGTAGGACTTTTTGCGGGGTCGGGAAACATCACCCCACATCCAGCAGCACCCTGTGGGATGAGGACACACACCTGTGAGGAAGGTCTCCATCAGCTCGCTGTGGGTCATTTTCACAATGGTCCTCCCGGAGTACGTCGCGAGCGTTGGATCAGCACCGTAAGACAGTAAAAGGCGGACAATTTCTAAGTGATCGTTTTCTACCGCGTCGTGGATTGGTCTAGGAAAAAGAAGAAATAGAAAAAAAAAAAAAGATCACGATATTACACTTTGACTCAAGCATTATGTAAATGTGTTCAAAAAGAAACTTCGGATTTCAGACCAAAGTTATTTATAGTGAGTAACACTATTAATACAGCTGTCAATCGTCTCATTGTTGGTTTTACTCGCACATCACTCCCTCCCTCCCCTCCTGTCTTTTCACAGTCAGACTGCTCGGGGCAGGCATTTCTGTTACATCCATTCATTGCCTTACATATTTCGAGGGCCAGTAAAATAATTACACCCCTGTAACAGAAAGCAGGAGTTTGTGTGAAGCCTCACAAACATAATTTTGCTGCAAGTCACTCTACCGTTCCAAATCTCTGCCAATTTAACAGCATGTTGTGCGGTACGGGCTCATTCAGCCTGCCTCTGGGCAAGCACATAAATCAGTTACCCAAAGCTTCTAAATTATGTACACGCAAATAAGTTATGAAAATTTGCTAGGAATTAAACTTAGGAGCTGTATCCTCTTTAAATAGCGCTTGTGAATATATTTGCAGCACAATTCGACCGTTCTACCTGGCGAATATAAAAATGTGGTATTTTAAGTTTAGTCCACATAGAAGTTAGGCATTGTATGTGGCATCAACAACCCATACAAGCTCGGGCACAGATTTGGTGAGCCTACGGAAGGATCGCTCATTAATACACGTGCCTGCAATTCCTGGCTAGAGTTCCGTATGACTGATTACAAATCGCATTAACTTTTGCCTTTAAAATGTGCTGTACGTAACAGGGAGTTGTCTGGCAGCACAACACCTCACCCCCCGGACTAATGAAGAGGTGTTAAAGCCCCGTTTTTCCCCTGGATGGCGACGAGCAGGGAACTGAACACCCATGGGTGAGCAGCCGCGGCTATTCAGCTGGGTGCTTCCTTCAGGCTGCCAAGCAAAAGCGACGCTGCCCCCCCCCCCCCCCCAAGACTTTTAAGCTCTCCAGCAGATGTGTTGAAAGGCGAGAGAGATAAGGAAGGACTTCAGCTAGGATCGCATGCTGCCTCCCCGCAAAACTTGCCGAATAACATTACAAGAAAACGAGCCTGGGAGCTTCAGCTCCGTGTGCCACCCTGCCAAGCGCCTTGGCTGGCACCCAGGGCTGACCCCCCTGCAGAGCCCCCTGCCACCTGCAGCAACATCCCTGCTACATGACCGCTTTTTGGGCACGGGCTGGCGCCCACGGCACTGAAGACAGAGCAGAGGCAGATCGGGATAGCAGAAGGTTGGGGTGAGGAGGAGGGAGAAGAGGAAGGCACGCAATGCTTCCCCATCTATCACTGGTGGGAGGAGGGCTCTGTGATCCCTTAAAAAGCAGCGTGTTCCAGGTGTGTTTATTCCAAGGAGGCTGTGATTTAGGGCAATTAACATCTGTGACACGTGAAGCACTCGCGCTTGCTCCCATCTTGCCGGAAAGCTGCGTGCAGCTTTGTTTTTAACACACGCAGGCTGTACTGACACACGGAGCTGCACCCGGACAGCGCGGGGCTCCTTCCCTGCAGAGAGGGGGCTTATCCCCCGCACACCAGCACAGCGAACAAGCAGCAACCCCACACTGCTCTCTGCAGCCCTCGATCCAATTCGTGCCACCCCGCAGCCCCCCGGCACTCCTCCAAAGCCGGACAGGGGGGCGCAGGGAAGAGGCGAGAGTGACGGCTGCCTCCAGACGCTGAGGATGCCTTCCGTCCCCCACTCACATTGCTGCAGCCTTTAATTGTGAGCTGTTTTCCATTTTATTTTAGAATTAGGATTTTCTGGTTTCGTTGGGGGGTGGGTGGGAGGATTGTGGGTTTATTGGTTTGTGGGTTTTCGTGTTTGTTTTTTGTTGTTTTTTTTTTTTTTAACTGACCTACCTAAGTGGCTTTTGAAGCAGTAATGAATTCAAGATGATCCCTTAACTTATTAAAAACAGCATCTAAATCGCTGCCCAGTGTTTCACTCAGTTTAATGACAGCTGGCCGAGTTTATTAAAGAGAAAAGCCCTAGGAGGGGAGCCCCTCTCCCCACTGTACAGCTCACCCAGGCCAGCAGGGTGCTGCGGGGGGACAGGCAGCCCTGTCCCACAGAGCAGTGGGATCCCAACCCGGGCACAAGAGGGGATTTTACAAAGGCAACGGGAAGGAAAGGCGCAGTAAAGCCATGTGGAAAGAGGAAGAACAATAAATAGAAGTGGGAAAAAAAGAGAGAATGCCCACAGACAAGGCAGGGGGAAAAAGGCATTAACAGGGTGCTACCAGACTCTTTTACTGGCTAGCATAGCCCTTTGGCAAGTTCAGGAGCGGGACTGTGCAAAGACACAGATACCTGTGTTTGCTTCTCCCACCAGGGCAGGCGGACGAGGGAATGTTTTTCAGTCTTGGCAGAGTTTAACCACCCTCTCTGTAGGATGCAGAAGTGACTACTGGAGTTGGAAACTTTCTCAGATGTGAGAAAAAGATCCCGGGGGTTCCTCTCCTGGGCTCCTTTGCCCATATAATCTTTTCCACCCTGAGCATCGTGGAAATAAACATTCCCCGTCCCTAATGGTACAGTTAACGGTAGTAAAGCTTGTTTTTAAAACAAACCCTTCGAAAGGCCCCAGAAGGGTCTGGGGACATTCAAGAGCTGCGATATCCTACAGCAGACACACATCTCAGCTCTCTCTGGTGTATTGTCGAATTCTTACTACTATTTTTACCGCTACCAGAGTCAGGGAAACATTTCACTGGGGGTTTATCATTCCACCACCAAAATTATAAACTATTTAGGCCAGTCAGGGTTTGCTCTCAGCCTTTCAGGCACCATCAAAATTTCCCCTCGCTGCAGCGAGAGGCCTCGAGACTCACTGGGCAGTACCGTGTCTCTCTCATGGTTTTATTTTTGTCTCCCTACGGGCTGTTATGCTGCAGAGAGAGGCCTCGAGACTCACCAGGCAGTACCGTGTCTCTCTCATGCTTTTATTTTTGTTTCCCTGTGGGCTGTCACGCAAGGCTGCCCCGCAGAAGCGGCGAGGCACGAGTCACGGGAGGCCGGCCACACCGGCTGCCTCTCCTGTAACGCAATTAGCTGCTGGAGGGGATCGTCTTGCCAAGACCAGCCGAAAGGACGTAGGAAGAGAGCGAGCCGTCTTGGCACGGTCCTCCCCAGAAATAAAAGGGTTGAGCTCATCAGCCGCCAGGAGAAGGATGAGGCAAGGCTGGCTACGGAGGGCGAACGGAGCGAGCGGCTGGCGGTGCCCAAGGCGGGGGAGCGCCTCGCCAGCAGGCTGGAGGTGCCCGCGTTTCTGGCGTATGGCTGTGTTATTAAAGATAAAACGAGGCGAAGAAGGAGACCAAACATGCCAGCAGCCACCCTGATGTCAGGCGTTGGCCTTACACCGCGTGGTGAGCGCTGCTGCACTTAGCAGGGTCCTGTCGGGGAAGCAGAGCGGTCACCTCTTAAGTACGGCCTGTTATTATTTATAGGTAAGGCGATAAGAGCCCTTAGTGGCTGCAGCACCTTTGAGACGGGTCTTAAAGATCTCGCCTGGTTCTACAATAATCTTTGATGGGCCACTCGTTCAGCAGCAGCGCGCTTGTGTATTCAGGGTGCTGCCAGGGTCTGCTGACAAGGCTCGGCATACAGAAAGCTACCACCAGCATGCAGTTTATGGGGGAAAAAGGGAAAAACGCTGAAGATCGCTGCACAGAGCCCCTGGGGCCAGCTGCGCTGTGCCTGGGGACAGAGGGACACGGTGCCTGCAGGCAGCAGGTGGGCAGGCAGAGCCCCAGAGCAGGGAGGCACAGCGCCCGCATCTCCTGCCTCAGTTTTTGATTTCACTGGGATTTCTGAGAGTACCAGAAATGAAGCCTGCCTTTTGAACACCGGACTGACTAGCTGTGTGGCTAAATAAAAGGAAAAGACAAGGAAAAGGGAGTGAGAGGGGATCTTTGCCCCAGTGTTCTGCTTCATTTCCAAAAGCTGCACATGTGCAGAAAGGCCACGTCCATCAGGGCACGAGCAGCACTGCAGGCAGCGTTACAAGAAGGCACACAAACTCTGCACAGCTGCCCTACACCCTTCCTGTTGGTACAGACACCTTGCTCAGGCCGAAGCAATATCCTCGCGTGTCACAACTTTTCAGAGCCCCCAAAAGTCAATGCAGAGGCAGCAGGCAGGCAGCAGCCCAGACCCAAACTTGAGGACACGCTGACAAATCCAGCAAGTGCAGTTATACCGGGGGTCTGGTCTGTATGGGCTCACGTAGCTGCCTGAACACTATGCTGAGTAAGTTCACCAGAGATTTGAAAAAAATATCCTTCCAAGGGGGAAACATTTTCAGGAATTTGAATTTTAAAAAGCAACAAAGTTGAGGAAGACTGACACTTCTTTCCTCCCCAAAGTTAAAGGACAAAAACTAACTGAGGCTTCAGGATCAAAATGGGATTTGTCTCAGGAACACTGGGGCTTTCTCCACGGAGAAGGACAAGTCTGGCCCCACCAAAAGGCAGGGGACAACGCTCCTCACATGCTCCCTACAGAAGCTTCTGCTCTCCGCCCTGCTAGACTGTGGGCAGCTCTACCATCCTTCATCTGCACCTGAGATGTGTTTTGGATTCACGCTGTCTGCTGGGCAGCTTTTCAAGAAAAGATACAAGTCTGCCACCAGGAAGCAAAGGGAAACACAAGCCGAGCTCTGACACTGCCATCTAGGATCAGACCGCTATTACGTTCGTTTCCAAGGCGCATTTTCCCCACAACAACTTCCCAGAGCGCACAAGCCAAGTTTCTTCCTGGAAAATCAACTCCATCTGTGAACTGAAACCAAAAGTGGACCGTGTGCTCACAGGTGACAGAGACTGCCTGTTTCTGGGGCTGTTTTCCTATCTAGGCTATTCCTGTGAGTGAGGCGAACATCATTTGGGATTTGTTTAACGGCAGCCCTGGCAGCCCAGCTTCTGCTCTCCTGTCTCCTCCCCTCCCCAGTAAAGGCATAAAGAGCTTAAAAACAAAAGAGGCAGACCCTTAGTCATGCTGATTTTACCTCCCTGGCTATTGGGATGGTGATAGTGAATGCGATAAACCATTTAAGATAACAAGCTGCAGGAGCCTGGCGGAATACAAAGCGACCTGTCCCCAAAAGGAATAGGTCGGACAAAGTCCTGCATATTCAGGGGAAAAGTTATCCCAAGGTCAGCCCCGCAGAGGTGGTCAAAGACGGACTTAGGAATTGGATAAAGACTTCATTAGGAGATGCACAAGGAGCTTAAAAAAGAAGTGGAGCCACAACTTCTACATCTACAAACCAAAAAAAGAGAAAACCCACAAGCTCAGTATTCTGTGAGCACCCCTTCTGTGAAGGAGAAAAAAAGCTAACGTTGGCTTAAAAAAAAATCAATCGAAAATATGCAATGCGCAGATAGAGTTTAACACCTAAGCAAAACAATACTTTTATAAAGCACATATAGGACTTGCACGCCCAATCACTGTAAAAGCCTGAAGTGCTCTTAAAAGTAACACTACTAACAAGGCAAAGACCACTCTTTTGGCACAACTCAAAGGACCTGGAGCGCATACAAATAGGGCTGCAGCTCAAGTATCATTCCTTCCTGCCCTGCAGCTGGGGATTTCACAAACTCTTAAAAAAAAAAAACTTGTTAAAATTCCCAGGGAAATTAAAAAAAAAAAAAAAAAAAAAAACAAGCACCTCACATTGAAGTGGAGTCACAACAACGATGTGCCCCCCACCGCCCCAACACCCTGCGAGCGGAGGAGCCCTGGGTGCTCCTGCCCCATTGATGGGGAGGCAGAGTTACCCCTGGGGGGCTTCATGCAGGTTTCGTGGGACATAGGGAGTAGATGGAAGGGAGAGAGAAGGGGTCCTTCCCCACATCACCGTCCCGAAAGAAACCCCATGTGGCAGCCCCACAGTGCTGTGCATTACTAACCTGGTTCCGTCCTGTGCACTGCAGTTCACGTCTGCCCCGTACTCGAGGAGATGTCGCACGATGCTCAGCCAGCCTCTGGCACAGGCCTCATGCAGGGCACAATAACCCGCATTGTCACGATGGTTTACATCACAGACCTTGTTTTCCAAACAATACAGAACCACTTCCTGGAAATAGGAGAGGAGGAAAAACATACATCAAGTTATTTGTTACTGCCGAGCTGCTGCACGGGTTTCTCTTCTCTAAGGAAAAGGGGGGCTGGGGGACAGGAGGCAAAACACAGACTCCATACAGTATGCCTAAGTACCCCCTTAGAGACAGGTCAGTCAAAAAAAAAAAAAAAGAAGGACAAAGGGGAAGGCGTTCAAAGCTGTTATTTGTACAGGAGGCACCACGACTGTCAGGAGCAGACAAGACTGTGCAACACGGCACCGAGAGCCCCGCGTCCCGTGGAGAGGTTTTCCCATTGCCGCAGAAGCCCAGGGACATGCATATTTCCCAGGCAGGGCTCACAGCTGAGCTTCTCAAAGCTTCCACACGTGAAAGCGGCAGAAAGGTTTTTGCTCTTACATCTGCATTTCTGGGCGCAGGATGCTGCACGCGCAATGGCAGCACGGCCCACGTCAGTTTGGTTTTAAAAAGAAAAAGAAAGCACATGATCCGAAACAAAACACATTTAAGACACACAAAGGACAGTTTGCTGTTGGAAAACAAAAAAAAAAAAAAAAAAAAAAAAAGCCCGGCTCTATCAAGATCAGGGAAATCCCATTTTCACCCACACTGATTTTCTGCATGTAGAACCAGAGTCAGGCGCCAGGTTCCAATAACTAACCCGGCGCTGTGGGAAGCCATGTGAATTTAACGCAATTCATCTTGCAGTCAAATACACCATGGTTGAGAGCCTGGGCCAGGCTCAGAGCTCTATGCCGTCGCGTGGCCTCGAAACAATGACTGCTCCATCACTCAACCAAAAATTTAGGATGGTGCGAGTCTTCCTCAATTTGTGTCAGATGAAAAATAAAAAATAAAAAACAAAAAACATACACACGCATTTCTAAGTGATGCTGTACATACAAGGCAGCCCCCATGGCAAGACTAAGCCATTAATTTTGCATTTGCTGCTCTCAGGGATTACAGGTACAGCGTGGGGTGGGGGGGCCGTTTGCTTTGTCGGAACAGGAGGATAAAACAACCACCGGGCGCGACGTATTTATCCCTCCAGTTTCCAAATCTACCGGAAAGCCCGCAATCATCCGTGCTCTCGGTATCCCTGACCCGAGGACTGGTATCCAGGATACAGCATGAAGCTGTTCTTTTAGCAGGCCCTCACCAACCAGGCGAAGGAGGAGAGCGGCGAGCCAGCGAGCTGCCGTCCCGGGCGCGAGAGCATCCCCCCGTCACCCCATCCCGCACCCCCGGCCGCTCAGCCTGGCACCCCACCGGCCCTGCCTCTGCCACCCGGCGGCTTCTGGTGGTCCCACTCACTGCCCCAAAAGCCAAAAAGCAGCCCAGGAAGGGTGCTCTTCACCCCGCGCTTTCCCAAAGCCGGCGAGAAAGGGCGGTGTGAAATTATACCCTAGAGGCAAGAAATTTTCCTGCAAATCCAGACCACCCCGCCAGGCAAATTAGCGGACGGCTATAGGTAGCAGAAGCGGCGGCTGTATTCAGCTCTGCCTTTAGCACGCAGTTACCATTTAAAACAGATTCTGCAGCTCAAAATAAGAAAAAGACCTTTCATCTGTTTTCATGGAAAGCAAAGGCTGCTTCTAGGGCAGAATACCTACCACCGGCCGAAAACGCTAATTTTGTCAGGCAATTCTACGTTAAGAGGCTATAAGAAGAATGTCATTAACCACAAAATGTAACCATAAAGACCATAAAACTCTACATTGTTAATTAATTAAATGCCTCATTAACTTTTTTTAACATGATTTATTCAATTTACAAAAAAATTAGCCATCGCCGCCGAATAGGGGAACATGTGGTGCCACAAACACGCTTTTGGTTTCACAAGCACCTCTGGCTAATGTTAGAGGAAGGCCGTGAGACTGCCATGGGGCGATTTAGTGCCTGTTCAGGTGCTCTATTCCAACCAGCAGTCTGAAAATCACTCTCGGTTAACCCGAAGAGCCAAGCTCCCACGTCACCAGCCAGCTCTGTGCCACCGCCGCTGTTGTGGCCGGCGGCTCGTTAGCCAAATCACAAATGGCCACAAGAATCGGTGCAAGACGCGGGAACCCACCTTTGCAGGCATCCAGCCCCCTCGAAACAAACACCTTTTCTCCACTCCTATCATACACCACACATTCCCCTGATGTTGCTGCCTTCCCAACCGGGATTTATTCCCGAACCCACCGGAGAAGTTCGCAAGTCCAGGCACAGACTAAAAAGCAACACGCGGCACAAAGACAGCCCATGTTTCCTCTTGCATCACATTCATTACTCGAGCCTTCTGTAAATTTTTTTTCCAAAAATACTTTATGCTCCCTGTAATTCCCCCTCCTTTTTCCCCCTTCGCAAACAGTAAATTACAGTTTTAAGACTACTATTATCTCAAGTCATTTGTTTCAGATGGGGAAAACGTAATGGATTCAAGCGCGACCATAGACTGCCATGGGCTGCTCGCATCCTGATAAAGCAGCGCCTGGTGCAGAAGCCTAGTGAAGGAAATGCAAACCTTTCCTGCAGCCTCGGTTTTGATGAGACCATGGGATGTGCAGAGCTGAGCACCATGTGCTATAATGCCTGTATGCAGCCTTGGGGCCGCAGCCCTGCACTTTCTCTGTGCCCCAGTCCTCGGGCAGCACCGATAGCAGCTGCGGCTCACACCTACCAGGTTTTTCCCCCTCCTGGGTGAGTTCAAGTCAGCCGCCCTCGCGACAGAAAAATCAAAATCCCTAATCAAACAATGATGGAAATGCCTGCCGAGAACAGAAGGTTGCCTAAGGGCTCCAGAACCTTCACCTTGACGAGCCCTGGCATCTGCATGCTTTCTGCGGCCATGCCGATATGGGCCGGTGCTGCAGCCAGCTCCTGCTACCGGCAAAGCAGAGTCCTCGGCCTCTTCTAGAGCAAGACCCTGGCCCATCACAAATCTCTGGGGCAGCTCCCACTGACCTCAGAAGACAAAGCGCCCAGCATCCCACAGCAGCACTCTGCTACACTCCAGAGTGCTTGCCCCAGGGACAAGGGAAGGAAATGCACACCGACAGCTTGCAGCACACGCTACGCTACGTTTTGGTTTGGGATCCATAGGAAATTTTAGATCTGTCGGAACTTAAATAATTTAAATGATAAGGATTACCATAGCAACGTTGTAACAACTGCTTCTCCTCCTCCCAGCCCAAGTGCCCTGAGCTGGAAGAAGCTCAGCTTAGGGCATGCGCCAGCTTTGCAACACACCCTGCCTTCCAGAGCTGGAGAAGGCTTCCTTCCAGCCCAGGCTCCCCAGCTGCACGAAGGCAATTTCCAGGCTTCAACAAGTCCCCGAGGCCCCCAACAGTGCCAGGGCTGATGCCACCAGCCCGCCAGGGCTCAGCCCCAGGACCGAGGTCATACAGGTCTCCGCTCACCGCCCTGGCCAACAGCAGCCACGCCGAGGACAGGAACTGCGCTGGGCCATGAAACATCTCTCTGCAAGACCCCAAGCTGAGTGACAGTGACACTCACACCTATGTTGCCCAAATCAAAGCATGCTTCAAAACAGCCGAGCTGGCGGATTCATCAGTTCCTGATTTTTGTAGCAACAGGGGGGCTGTTTCATTAGACAACATTGTTCCAGCTACGCTGAGAAGCTCCAGACTGCGAGCATAAAACACGTGGAGTGCTCCTACGACGCATCCGATCACGCAAGAGGACACTTTAAGCACTACACCCTGTGTCACACACCCGATGGCTCCTTGGAGAAAAGAGCGAAAAAAATAAAAGCCTGCTCCTAACCTACACGCTCCTCGCAACTAACAAAGGCAAAAACGACACGGCTCATTAAAGATCACCGTACTGACTTTAAAAAAAAAAAAAAGAAAAGGCACGGGTTCTACTTGCAGATGGTTTACATTTAAACAGAAGCGAGGGCTGCTAATAAAACTTCACCCCGTGCTTGCCCCCGCAGGATGCCACCCGCCCCATGCCCCCAGGTGACAGCAGCCCCCCGGGAGCATAGGCAGGGCCCTCACCTCGTAGCCCAGGCGTGCTGCCCGCTGCAGGAGGGTCTCGCCCGCGTTCTTGTTGACGATCAGCCTGCGAGCCTCAGGAGGCATGGGCCGGCTCGGGGTGGTCTCCGGCGGGGGGCTGGCCACCTGCAGCGGCAAGGGCTGGGGGGCGGGCGGCAGCGAGGGGGGCTGCTGCAGGCGCTCGAACAGCTTCTGCTCATAGGGCTTGGCCGGCGAGGAGTCGCAGTCCGAAGCGGGCTCCGGTCGCTTCCTGACCTTCCTCATTACCGTAACCTGTCAAAATCATTATCTGTTTAGGTTGTGTTTTTTTTTTTTTTTCCTTCCCCTCCTCGCTTTTACAATGCGGCGAGGGGATTGCATTTTGCCAGCAGAGAATTGCATTTCCCTGCTCGCAGTGAATTTTTTAAGAAAGCTCTGCTACAGCTTTTAGATGCAAGACTCCTCAATACCCGCAATAGCAGCTTAAACGCGGGCAGGTTAAGAAAAGGAAATACAAAATGTGCAAAGCATATGCAGGAACGTCTGAAAGGAACCACCGCTACCCCTCATGCACGACAGCGCGGTAGTTTTAAGCAAGCTGGCTCTGCATTCGGAGGTGCTAGTGGACAATTAAGTCTAAATAAAGATACCTTATCTTCAGCATTTTCGATATCTGTGGTGTCATCCCCTGTCAGGGATGACCTCCTCCTCCTCTCCTGCAGTGCCAAGTGTTTTGTTTTACACTGACGTTTCCCTGATGGCTTCTCACACTCGGAGTATTTCTGCAGCAGAGATGCAGGTTGGAAATCCTCCTCTTCATCTGTGTACAGCCCATCTGTCTTCCGGCTTTCTTTAATTTTCTGCTGTTTGGCAGCCAACCTCGAGGCTGGAGTACAGCTTGGCTGAGCCTGCCTTTTGCTGTTTGCATTGGTGGATGAAAGGCTCTTCATGTGCGGAGACACTGGGAATACAGGCAAGCCTAAACGGGAAGGAAAGGCATTACACGTTGCATGGTGTGTTAAAAGCAAAACATATTGCTAGCACTTAACACAAGCTCCTTGACTGCTTAAGAGATCTACCAATTACATTTTCAAATCATTAATATTTTAAGCGTTCCGCATTCAAATTGTAAACAGCATCTTGCAACGCAACGCCGGCTAATCGTCGCGATGCTCTGATAAAGATCGCTACACCAAATTCCCCGCCACCGGTGCCCGGGTGCTGCAGGGGCAAAAGCCTGCCCCGCTGCGGGAAGAGGCTGGTCCTTACCTGGGACTGCCTCGTCTGGGTGGGAACCAACTGCTCCCTCACCCCGTGCCCTGCCGGGCTTCTCTGCCTCCTCTGCTCGAGCTGCAGGGCTGGGGGGAAGGAGGGAGAAGGAGAAGAAGCGGGAGCACGGAGAGGTCTTTGTGGGACAGCACCGATGGCAGAACGAGGGGGAGCATCTCCCTGGCAGCGGTTTGACCTCGAAGCCAGAACAAGAGCACAAGAGGCGATGTGGGAAGTCCCGTGCACGCCCGCTATCCACAGCGTGGGATGGGGCAGAAGCAGCCAGCGGCTGTGTTCTCCAAAAGGCTGCGAGAGCAGAAAGCGCTGGGAGGCGAGGCACGGCCAGCGCCAGCACTCTGCAGCCCGTGGCAGGATGTGTGCAGGGCTGGGTTTTCTCGGCGGATGAGTTAGAACAAGCTGAATCCCACAATCTGGGCCACATGCAAAAAGCATGGGTACTTTTTTCAGAGTGCAAGCGGGTTTTTTGCAACAAAACAAGGACAAGAAAGTTGACTTTTTATAGCCTGAATTTCCCTTGGGAAGAGAATTGAGGTGACCTCAGAAGCAACTCCTTTGCAGAAAAATGAATTAAAGGTTGCTGGAAAGGAAGGGACACTTCAGCCAAACAATGCCACACCATTGAGGGAAGGTGCGGAAAAAACCCAGAGCACTTGAAAAAGGCTCCTTTGCTCTGAGGAGCCTCTGAAGTGATGCTACTTTCAGCACAGAAGAGATGGCAGGAGCAAGTAAGGCACAAGGCTGCTCAGAGAACAGAAACCTTTATTTAAAGGGACTCAATCCAGAGCCAGTTGATTAAAAAAAATAAAAAATCTAGAATACTCTTAGTGGGCAGCTTCGTACTTCTGTCTTCCCTTAAATAGAGCTGTGAATGCAACTTGCAGAAGGCTTTCTGGATTAAAGATGAAAACAGAAATCCCTCAGTTCTTCAGAGCCACTTTCTAGAAAAAAATGCACACCACGGCTTGCCAACCAGATGTCAGGGGATTTACAGGACACATGATGTGCAGATTGTTCAGCAAAAATCCACAAACTTTTCAGGCTCTGCAACCAGACAAGATGCCTTCCAGTTGTAGGCTGAGCCTACTGATGCAAGGTTGTCTTTCCAACTCAGCAGACAGCACGATTTAAGAAGAGTGTTTCTCATTCTCCTGTTCCCAACTAACCTAACTGGAGGAGCATGGGAAAAGCCCAGCTCCAATACAGAAGCATCATCGTTACCTCCTTAACGACTTACTAAAAAAATCGCAAAGATGGAAAGCAGCAGCAATGAGGTTTGGTGAGTGCAGGGGAAGTCAGAAACCACTGCATAGCAAAAAAAACAGAAGAGGGGAAAAAGCAGGTCTGGAGAAGGAGAGAAGTACAGAAAGGACGAAGGAGGAAAGCAGAGGAAGAGGAAAGCAGAGGAAGAGTAGCACGT
Source organism: Cygnus olor (assembly GCF_009769625.2). NCBI lineage: Eukaryota > Metazoa > Chordata > Aves > Anseriformes > Anatidae > Cygnus > Cygnus olor. The sequence goes on along the minus strand of NC_049169.1, from coordinate 118,933,341 downwards.
CTCAAAGAACTGCAGGCTTTCCCATTCAGGGATGCCATGGAAGTTTAATCACCACCAAAAACGCGTGCTCCCAGGCTGCAAGCTTCCCGTGAACCCTGCGCTCCGCTCTGACCTCCACGGTGGTGACAGCAGGCACGGGGCTAAACGTGTGCTACTGCTGAGAGATCAAGAGCAGCGAAGCGATGCCCAGGAGCTTCAGGATCAATAACGTTGCAAAAGGCCGGCACTCTCCAGAAAAAGCCGAGCATCAGCCCAGGAAATGCAAGACATGCGGGATGAAAAAAGGCAAGCGGTTCATTCTCAAATCCCAGCCCAATCTTTCTGGCTACGACACACGCGATGGGAGAATAAACAAGAGCAAGGATATCCCCTTAATATCCATGCAAGAAAAAAAAATGTAAAAACAGGCCTCCGAGTGATGTGGGTTGTGGTGAGCCTGACTCAGAGCAGAATTAGCTTCCCTGCCCACAGGACCAAGCTGCACGCTGCCTTGTACAGCTCCCGTCCCCAGCCCAGCTCCCAGGGGTGATGGATGGGGTCACCGCAGGGATCAGGGCTCCTGCGTTGGCCGGGGACCTGCAGGCACCACGTGGGAGCCAGAAACACCCATTCGCAGATATGGAGAGAAAAAGAGCTGCAAGCGATAGGGGATGTTCCTGTGTTCGAAACACCCGCTTGAGAGCCACGCGTTGGAGAAAAGTTTGAGGACATGTCCCGGGTGAGAAGGAAAAGCTAGAAGTCTCTGTCCCGGTGTGACCACCAAGCAGAGAATGCTCTGTTGCACAACAGGGGAAATTTCCCCGTCCTGGTGAGCTGCAGAAAAAGAGACTAAAAGGTTTACACTTCAGTGGGGCTGGGGGAGCGCCAGCAAAGTGATTTGAATGATCTCCAGTGCCTCGGCACAATGGCTGGCGAGGCATGATTTAGTCAGGTTTATGGGTTTATTAGAGGCTCCCAAAACCAGGTTTTTCGTAGCCACGGGGTGACTGAATCTGAATACCTCTGCGGAAAGGGCATAAATCCGGAGGCACCTTTTTAGATTTCCTGAGGTCATGTGTGAGAGAAGCCTGTTGCTACCATGCGAGGCACTGCAGGGGAAAGCTAGAGCATCCTTACACAATGTGCCTTCTTGTTAGCGACCCTCGTTTAATCTCTACAAGGTATCTTTTTCTGAAAGTACAAAGGGGAGCAGGTGATGGGCAGGGATGTTTGAGCTGATACCACGCTCACCAAGGCAGCACATAAAGCAAGGGAGGAAGAGTGAAAGCTCCCTTTAAACTAAGTTTTGATCTCTGCTTCCACAAATCCTTTTGGAGAACCTTCCCCAACCATAAGCATCAAAGTTTGGGGTTTTCTGCCCTCAGGTAATCCTAATGAGGAGAAAGATGGGTGAGGAGCTTTAGGACAGAAGAGAAGCCAATAGTTCTGCCTGCAACCGCTTTGGAGATGCCACCCAGGAGAACTGTCCCCAAGTGCAGGACAACCCGGACTCAGTCCTTTCCTTGGCACGGGACAACAGATCCACTTGCCTTGTACTTCTCCCTCTTGAGGGGTCTCAGATGGATTACAAGTAAGGCCAGCTGAGGGGTGAAGTGCCACCAGGCTTGATGAAGCTCCCAGCCCTTGAAGGAGCCCAAACGACCGACTCAGAGCTCCCCACCACGGGGACCGAGCAGAAAAGAGGGATGAGAAGCTGGAGGAGGGGAGGGAGGGAGAGAGGGAAGCTGCCAGAGACAAGGCAAGGAAAGCTGATGTACTTGAGGAGGTGACCCTGCAGGAGAGAGACGCTGGGAAGACCTCAGCACCTGCACGTGGAGCAAGCCTGGGACAAACAAGCCAGGCATCCCCAAGGGAGGAGGACAAGCCTTGCTCCTGCCCCGGGAAAGGCAGAGAAACCCAGCAGCGTGGAGGGTGATGGAGGCGTTGTGTTCCCCCGACAGAGCCGCTAGCTGTCCTGACGCTGCTTCACAGGGGTCCCCGCCGCCCCAACCCAACCCCACGCGTGGTTACACGCTCCCACCCGCATGGCCTAAGAGCCCGCTTGCTCCCTCCCTGGCCCAGAACTGTCATATGCCCCCCACATCTCCTCTAGAGGCACAAACTCCATCTTCACGTTATCTCTGGAGGGGTTATGGAAAGCCAGAAGGCACACACACGCACGAACACGTAGTTACACGCACATACACAAACACATTTGCTTGTCTGCCAAATATCAGCTACGGTGCAACTCTTAGAGAGGAAGTGTCAGTGCTTATACAATTGGACATCTACAGAAAGATAGATAAGATAGATAGATAGATATTTTTAAAATAAAGCTCTCGACAGTTCCTTAACATCGGTGGCAGCATGCGTCACTGTAAATGCTAAAGCCAGCTGGTTTCCCTAGTAGTCTCTGCATACCTTGTTCATTGTCACTTGTTTTGAGGGACTCTTCAGACCAACTTCTATTGCTTTTGGCCTCTGACCTTTTCTTGGTGTGCCTTTCTTCTGTGAAGTCTTTGACCTTTGCAGTGGCCTCTGGCTGAACAGCCTCAGCTAAATCTTTCCTGCTTTGCCGGCCCAACTTGCCGGACGGGGATCTCTCTGGTGACACCTGCTGCTCCCATAGTTCCCTAAGATGCTGCAGGTGACGCTGCTTTTTGGGATGGAGCCCTGTTAATTCAATGCACACCTTCAGGTTGGTCACCTCATTACAATTGGGCTCTTCTAAGTGGTTAGAGGAATTGTTTGTCATTTCCCTCTCAGGCCAGTCATCTAATGGAAAAATAACTAAAAATTAATCAAAAAGCCCCCTCAACTTAAAACAAAAGCTACATTTCACTTTCGGGGCATATAGTCTCAGCTTTACCACCACACTATGCATTTTAAAGGTTCGCTTATTAAGGGTTACATGCACTACAGTAACTTGCACTGCTGTGGCTACAGTGTCCAATGACTAGTGCTTTACCCTTATATACCAAGGTTTTTATATATACATATATATATATACACATATATATACATACATATATATACATATATATAATTTTAAGTGAAATGACAGTGCTCACATTAGTAACTATCAAGTTCAAAAATGGAAACACATTAAGCCAAAGGGACGTTCCTTTCACAAGACATTCCTTGAGAGAGACCACAGCAAAATGCCAGCTTACCTTTGGAGCTCTTCTTCTTTTTTGCCTTTGATATAAGTTCATCCTGCAGCTCGTCCACAAAGTTTTCATTTTGGCTGCCATCATTTTGCACTCTCTCACCAGAGTGTTTACGCTTCCTGTCCAGACGTGGACATGGATGTTGGCCAATATCTTCTGTTGGCTGGTCTTCCGCTTTCTCATATATAGAATGTCTCTCTAAGTAACATTTCTCATTTGAGAGATCTTTTTCCTCCGGAGTTTCAAGAAAGTGACCTTGGTTGTTTTCTGCACTGGCAAAATTACCTAGAAATAAAAAATAAAGACATAATAAGTGCAAAAGAATTAATTGTGAGAAAGCTATGCTCTCCGATCCCTTCAGTGTCATCCCTATCATGACGTACGGTTTACAAGGCATGCAAATAAATACGAAATTGTACTTCAGAACAAATCTCCCCTGGTCAGCCTAAGTTGGCAGTTTTCTCAACAGCTAAGTACAAATCCCCTGAAAGTACGATACTTTGTGCCATTTTTTTAAATCAGTTTAAGAAGTACAAAATTCACAATACTTGTAGCCATAGAAACATCACAATATGCTTTTTTTAAATAAAGAAACATCTTTAGATATCAAAAGCACAGACCCTTTTCAGCATGCAACCTCGCCCCCAAAAGCCTTGGTAAGTAATAATCCAAGCTTCACTTTGCGACGACTTTCTTTTCAAAAATACTTTCTGACGATGATAAAGTATTAGTTTTTCACTAATTCATAATCTTTCCCTAACTTCGCGCATCGAAATGCAGATTCTGACTTAAAAGCATTTGTCCCTTCTTCTGGAGATGTAAGTGGGAAACGGCGCACGCACACATATACACAGGAATACCACTAAGAATAGCTATGATATTTTGCAAAAAGCTCTACTTGAATCCAAGGTTATAAAAAGGCTTCCTCACTTAAAGCAATCAGCCAGTCGCTGTATATCACACGATCTTTATCACCTCCTTTTAAAAAAGACCTCACTTATCCAGGGAGTATTTCCAGCAATAGCAACCAGGTGAGCTTTGAAAAGCCTCCCGGAAAGCGGCCTGACAAACTGGCACAAAAATTCCACATTGCCAGGCTTGCTGTGCCTTCAACTCCCCCCCCAGCTCTCTTCCCTCAAAGTTAGGGACAGCTCAAGTGATTTCAAATGGATGCTCGGCTTAAAATGGCACTTCATCATCATCTTGAATGGGTAGTCTTTCTTTGGCTTAACCAAATGAGTAGGCAGAGGTGATACAGAGTGTGTGGCTGCTCATCAGCTTCCTGTTTAGCCCTCATGGCTAAAAAGTGTATTTTCTCCATGCATGCCTGCTGGTGTTTGCCTCTACTCTCCCTCCTGCGTCCTGACAGCTCGCAGTCCCTCTTCCTCTTCGCCCTTCCTCCTCACTTCCCTTCCCGTTCATACATCTGTCGGTTCCCAGCTGGACTCACTCCCGTCCCCAGCCATGCAGACATCTCCTTTCTCCCCCAGAGCCTCCCCAGCCTCCTCCTCTTCACAGCCTGCCTCCAACCTCTCCTCTTCCCCCTCACCAGGGCAGGGGCTGCCCCCCTTTCCCAGCCCCCTGCAGCCCCTCTGCCCTCCCGTCAGGTCCCAGCCCCACCACAGCTCCCCAGGGCACCCCAGGGTGCAGCCCAAGCGCATCCCACTGTATCTGGAGAGCACCTTCCTACTGGTTTCACCACCATCCTTGAAATGCCTGCTGTCAGAAAGGGCAGGCAGGAAAAGAAAAAAGGAAAAAAAAAAAAAAAACACAACTCTCTGATGAGATTTTTCTTCACCACAACTTGGAAAAGGCTCCGAGTACCACCCAGCTGTTTGCAGGCACCGGAAGACCCAACAGCATCGTTTTACACTGCTTGGGAAGCTGCCCACAGGGCTGCTTTATAAAACAGCGGAAGATATTTGGCCAAGAAAAATCCAAACAGAAGCTGACTTTTTCCAGGCGAGCGTCAGGACCTTGAGGCCACTCTGCTATCTGGCGACCCTGTATCCCCCAAAGCCAGGCAGAATTTGGAAACACGCTGCACTTGCGCGCGGGGCAGGGAGCGGCTGCACAGCACACCAGCCGTGGCTCACACTAAGGAGCTGGACCAGCAGCCTTTCAAGGATCCCTTTAGAAACGCCTCTATCAGATTTCGGTTTACATTTTTGATGCAACCTGCTCGTTCGCCGTAAGGAAACATCGTAATTTCAGCCCTCTGGCCCCGGCAGCAGCTCCACACCACAGCTCCCGCTGGCCATCCCCAGGCTGGGGCAGCCCTCCTGCTCACGGCGCTGCCTGCCCCTAAAAAAGGCAGGCACATCCCGACTGGCTCCCGGAGGAGCTTGCGCAGGGTCAGAGGAAGCAGCAGCAGCCCGGGGAGGGTTTGGATGCTCTTAATCTCCGAGGCTCGCAGGAAGCAGCGATCTAATTCCAGCCTGCCGCCACCGAGGGCGACCGGCTTCGGATTAATTCCTTTTCTACTCGAGGAGGGCTTGGCACGGCGAGGCAGCGCGCCGCCCGCCCGCAGACATGAAAAGGAGGGCAGGGACGCCGGCTGGCAGCCCTCCCCCGCCGGCGCTGCTCGCGGGCTGCGGAGGACGGCGCGCACCCGCTCCTGCTCCCGCGGGTAAGAGCGTGAAGCAAGCGACCTCTCGGCTCCGCTCGCTAATCCCCATTGCATAACCACCCTGCCACGGCGGGGGATGATGGGGATGGGGCTGGGACGCTACGGGGACAGGATGCTACGGGGCAGGGACACTGTGGGGCTGGGACACTACAGAGGATGTGTCCTCGCTGCCTTGCCAAGACTCCCTGCCTCCACCACGGGTCTCTCTGGGGGTCTCTCCCCAGCAAGACCACCAGAGGAGCACAGGCTCTGGTCACACAGGCTCCACTCTGCCCTCAAAGTGTTTTGCCAACAACCTGGACCAGCCACAATGCTGCCCCATATTAAGGGAGAAATATCAGCAGGAGGCACGGCAGCGTAAGCCTATCTTGTGCCCTCGACAAGAAGAATTTGTTTGCTTTGGTCCCCCACCCCCGTGTATCTACAACATCCTCTTCTCTGCCCCAGGAGGAAAACAACAACAGAATACTTTGGGTTTTTGTATCATCATTATTCAAACAGCGAAGAGGTAGCCCGAAACATAGGATAAATGCAGAGTTCTCATAGCAACACACCTCGATGAGTAAGGAGATTAAACTCTTACACGTGTTCCTTCCTCAACCCTCAAGCGCTCGCGACTCTCACCACAGCTGTGAGAACCAGTACTGACACCTCAAACCATTTCTTGCCATCCTACAAAACTACAGACGAGGAAGAATTAAGAAGAGGCTTCTTCACGTACGGTTTCTGCCTGAAGCCCTATTTCCTCGGCGCACCGGCTGCGACCTCGCGAAAAACAGTTACACATACAGGCAGCCAAAAAAAAAAACACCCGCACAAACTGTCCTTCGTTTTTCCATCTTCCTGTTGCGGTCAGCTGCTTGAGACCAGGGCCTCCCATGCAATGCAAACAAGGAAACACATCTTAGCGTTTAAGCTGCAATTCTTTTGTTCAAATAACATGGCAGCTATAAACAGCTTTTCCTCTTCCCCGGAGCAACCTCGTATTGCACTCACTTATGCAAGACACCCTTTATTCATCCCGGCACCTTAACGACCAGCCAAATGCTAAAAACCAGCACCCAGCATCAAGATCACAACATGATTAAAAAAATTCAGCAAGACGCCTTCAGCATCGAATTCAGGGTGTCCCATGGGGCAGAGGAAACATGGCTGATTTTGTCTTTTTTTTTTCCCCCCTCAAAGCATCCCTCCTTGGGAACTTTCCAGATTTGTTTCCTTCTGCCTGAACAAACAAACCGCCATCTCCCTGGGCAGACTTTTTTTTTCCCCCCCCCTCTCTTTTTGCACTATGTCCCGTTGAAGGAAAGTAATAACTGACCAGGGCAAAGGACATGTTTACTGCTCCGACCTTTCGTTTGTTCAGGCATATTCACAGTCCAACAAAAAAAAAAAAAAAAAAAAAGACGTGGATTACCATGCCATGTGCAAACGGGCAGCTTGTTCTGATGCTGAAGATCAGCCGCAAGCACTCTGGCAAATCACAGCCTTTGCTTTCACACATATAAACTGCTTTAATGTTTTCCTCGCGACCTCACGCCCGAAGATCAGGCTTTGAACCTATCAGGTCCTATTTTTCCTGGTTAAGGATTAAACAGGAAGTGTTTCCCTGCTGTAAAATTAGATGAGTGGGTAATTATGCTCCCCGATGAAGAAATTCGTGGCGTGCAGAACGTGTTCAATCTTTCACACTTCAGTATGATTTCCAATACTGCTACGAGAGCTTTGCTGCTACCGACATGCGATCGTCACATGCCCGTATTGATGCGCGTGTCCATGCCAATAGCTTAAATCACTTGATCTCTGAACAATTCTCTGACTCATGACATATGCATCCCATAATTTATCATGTTTGTGCTATGGAAATGCACCGTACGAGCATTGCCTCAGCAACATTTACAAGTCACCTTGGCAACAAAGCAGCTTCGCTGCTGTTCTCATAATGCCCAGCAAAACCTAAACAAGATGGGAGAGAATTAAAACACCTCGAGTTTAGCCCCTGGCTTAAATTTCTTGGTAATCCGGCAGCACAGCTACCTCCCTTAAATCAGGCACGAAGCTGCCACCTCTCTCCAGACAGCGTGATGAAGCTGAAGGAGGCTCGCAGCAGTGGAAATCTACACGCTGTCCAGTCGGAGGAAAAGTTTAAGGAATCAGATATTGCGCAAAACTGCTTTTTGTTGCTGCAAAAAAAAATAAGTCAGCTCGTGTGCTGTACACCTGGGAAAATTATCGAGCCTCAGGGCGAGCTTAAAAAACAGCCCGCATCCCCTCAGGTGCCTCTGTGAGCACCACCTGCCTGCGTTACTCAGCCTGTCCTGGTTGTTGCGCTGGCAGATTTGGAGGAGCCGAGGGGGCGAGCAGCTGGCACGGCCCCGATCTGGCGCCGCAGGCGAGGCAGCGCCGCAGCCGCGGCAGCGGAGGAGCCCTGCAGGCAGCCGGCAATCACAGTTTCGGTTGCGGTTTTCCTCCTCCCTCCCCGCCGACACCAGCCAGGTGACGTGCTCCTGGCTGGGGTCTCGCGGGGCACGCTGCTCTGCTCGGGATGGAGGACCTCTTCGGCATCCCCATCGCTCACGGGAGGCAGAAAGGAAAGCAGAAGAGGCTCCAAACCAGGAGCCGTGTCGAGTTAGCGAGCTTTCAAGCCAAATGCAACAGCGCGGTTAGAAATTGGAGGAAACGGGAAGAAAATAGAGTTTCTGCCACGATCAGCGGCCGTGGCTCTCGCCGGTGATAAACAAAGGAGAGGGGTGAGCGTCGCGCTGGGAGACGTGTTGGGAGTGCTGGCACGCCGAGCCGCTGCACTGGAGGCAATCCCGAGGCGTGAAACTCGGCCTCCTGATTTATCAGCTGCTATCCCCGGGGGCAGAAGGTGAAACACCGCGATAAAAAACTTTTACTGAGGACTGAATCTGTACCTGTAAGTACTGGCTGCTGCACGGCCAAGCATGCGAAAGAGCAGCTCCCTCAGCAGAAATGAGATGAGATTTTAGGGGTCTATAGATGCAGCCAGACTCTGAAGTACCACGTTAGTTCAGAGCTAATTAGCAGCAGATAGGAACGAGCTAACATAAGGCTGAACACGCTTTCATCTCAAACACATTTTAGCCAGCAGACCTAGACTAGAGCATTCAGCCAGTGCAGCCGGAGACCTCACTAAGTGATGAATTTAAGGACGCACCGTAACGTCAGCCTCGTGCAAGGACAGCAGAGGAGAGGCTGTTTCAGCAGACAGCGATGCTGCACCGTCCTTCCTCCCCCAGCCCCCAAGGGGGATGCCCCACGTGCCCCCCACGTGCAGGCTCTCGCTCCGTCCCTATGCACATCCCCGATCCCGCAGGACCCGGCTGGCCCTGCCACCAGGGCAAGCTGGCAGGAGGACCCCAGGGCATCACCAGGGCAGCAGCCGCCGAGCTCTCAGCTTCGGCATGAGGACTGCAAGCACGGCGTTGCCTTCCTCCCTGGAGCCACCCCAAGGCACCGTGGTAAAGGGAAAACCCGCCTGGCTTCCCAGAGGGAGCTCAGCCTCCCCGTCCCCACCCCAGCACCTGCTCCGCTCCAACAATTAAAACTTCCCCGTGCTGTCTGGCCAGGCCGATTGTTGTTCACGCTGTTATGTCAGTGACAGCAATAGCGCAGTAACTTGATTTAGGTGAGTAACCGAGCAAGTACGATTGACCGGCATGCTCTCTGCCAAAAGCATTAAACAAAGACCAGAGCAATAATTCAAAGTTATTAAATTGCCCGAATGAAATCTTCTACTGGCCCTACTCATGAATCTCCACGTACAGAAGAGCACAGTAAACCACCGAGTTACACAAGTGCGTGCACACCCACAGATGCACACACAGGCACACGCACCGTAAAGTCTGCACTGCGCTTCCTCTTGTTTTGCCATACTTTCAGCATCATTTTTTTCTGGGTGGTTAACAACAAAGCAGCAGCAGGGGGAACTGATCCTTTCCTTAATTATTTAGGTAAAAGAAAAACAATTTGGAAATTGATGGAAGCCAGATGCTTACCAACAGTTCCCAAATAAAAAGTGATTTTGTCTGCATGCGGTAAAAAAGTTAATGCTGCTTTTTCACATTTGCCTTGCTTTCGGGGCAGCGCTGCTGGCTGCTACCTCCACGGCCCCAACACCTTGCCGCAGCCTCGAGGGAGCAGCCAGCCATGCCAGCCCCCAAGGACTGCATCGACCAGGCACATGCAACCCCAGCCACTGCAAGAAGTCATCCAGGCAAACAAGTCTTGTGTAATTTGGAGTTATACAGGTGTTTTTTTACAGCTGAGCCAGCCCGGCACGTTCCTGCTCCCATCACCCTTCTGCCCTGGCCGTGCCACCAACACCCATGGAGGTTGGGGCTTGGGGTCTCATGCATTCACGACCTGAACCAGCAACACCATGAGAACACGGAGACTATCCCGTGCACACAGCACTGCTGCGAACTGCCGCGGCACAGACACACGTACACGCTTCAGAAAGCCATCGAAACTCGCTTACATCTGTCATTGTCATTTTGGTCAGCAATGGCATCTTCCAGAGCGACAGACTTTGGCTTCTTTTCACTGTTTCCTTTCAAGTTTTCCCAGTCTGCCTGGCTGAATCTGCAGACCTCTGAGTCTTTGGTAGCTGTTTGGCCTTCTCTCTCTTTCATCTCCAACTCTGAGAAGCGCATCATTGCACGCTAGAAAGAGAATTGATATGAAAAAAAAAGTCTTGCGATAAAAGCTACTTCATTTACCTTACCTTATATGAAAGTATTTCCAAAGAAAAATCTGCTCAAAACCAATGTTTGAGAGAGACAGCTTAGCGTAAGAGTTTAAATTACCTGACTTGTAAAACAGTATTCTAGCATCTATATGCAAATAGCCACACAATTCTTTCATATGTAAGTATATAAATATATATAAACGTACATACTGTATATAAAACAAAAACATTCCGTTTTGGAGGTAAGAGACAAAAACAAAAAGAACAAAAAGGAAAAAAAAAAAAAACAAGAACAAAACACAAAACTGTACAATGAATAAAGACGACCATGGCCCACAAACTTCCCTTTGTGTATTTGGAAATGAAATTTAACTCAAAGGTTTATGTAAGAGTCTAGTAATAAAAATTTGAAGAACTGACCTCACAGTAAGCAGCAGGTAGACATAAAATACTGTCCTCTTGTAATCCTTCCATCTATGTAATTAAAATGGGCACTCAATGGATCATTTAGATAATTTCATCCATTTTTATAAGCACAAACCACTTCTTTTCTTAACAATGCAAAACAATTTGGCTTAACTCATCTGTTCATTAAAAGTAAAATACCTTAAGGCTATTCCTACACAGTATCTGTCTGCCATCCCTCAGCATCAAACCTCAGCACTGCTCCTACTCTTTACTACACATTCTCCTGGTGAAAACGTTGCATAAGACCCACTAATACATGGCTGCTACTCCTCTCCATCACACGTCACGTTTGGCATACTAATCAGAACTTCTGGATACACTTTGCTGGCTGACACTACCGGCCAAGTGAGAAATTACAGCCACCGCTAGCGCTAGCATAGCATGCATTCCTGCTCGACTCCCCTCCGTAACTGCAAAAACATTTCATACATACATTAACATTTCTATCAGATCTTATTAAGAGCCCTTTAAAACTTACTCGTGCACACATACAATAAAAGCCATACATACTATTCTTTACGTAACCTCACTTTAATTAACAGACTTCTTTTGCTATTTTTAACCATTCCTGACAAGTACGCCCTAGCAGAAAAAATCCCTATTTCCCCACCTGCGCTGCTTATACCAAACTTTAATACTTGACTGCAACTTACAGCAGAGAAATCACTTAAAAGCGCCGCGGTCGTTAAACCGCAGGGACTCACCTGTAGCGCCCGCTGCTCCCGGCTGAGCTGACTCGAATCTGCGTACAGTTCGGTCGTCACACACTTGAAGCGGTCACCTACATAACCGGCAGAGTTTGCGATCCTTTTTGCCAGTTTAGATGGCTTGGGTTTCAATATTTTGCCATCTGCAGAGTCCGCATCGTCAGCTCCATCTTTGGTATACGTCTGATTGGTTTCGAGGCTCGGCTGCGTGCTTCCCATGCAGAACTGCTTCGCGTCGTCCTGCACTTTGCCAAAAGCCAGAGCTGGGCCATCGGTCTCATGGGCAGCTTCCAGGAAGGCAGGTGCGGGCTGAACGGCCACTCTCTCTTTATTTTGGCTTGCAGGTAAGTCCTCCTTCCTCAAGCCGAACACAGCCGAACTCTGGGCTTGCTTAAAATTATAGGTTTCGTGCAGATCGTTATTTCTTCCAAACTCCTCTCTCATCACAATAAAATCTCTGTGCTGAGACGCCTGTTCTACCTTGTGCTTCGTAGGGTCATTAGCCTGATTGCCGCTCTCAGCAGCGAAGCCGGTTTTCGTTAAATTCGTTTCGCTTTTAGCATCCTGCTCATCTCGCAGGAGGTCCGGGAAGAGGTGCTTGTCGCTTTTGGCAGAGTTTTTGCCATGGCCGGAGCTCTGGTGCAGTTTCACGTTCTTGTCGCCAGCTGCCTCAAAGTGCATCTTCCCGCCGGTCTCCAGCAGCTCGGGCAGCCTGCTGCGCAGCGCCGGGTCCTCGTAGCGCACCCTCTCGTGGGACCTCGACCTCCTCTCCGACTTCTCGTCCTTGCTCATCTCCAGCGCCGAGTGCTGCAGCAACATGGGGTGCACCATCCCCATGCCCAGCGCGTCTTGGTAGGTCATGAACTCGCCCCGGCCAGCCGGGAGGCTGTAGGGGAGGCCGGGTTTGGGAGCCAGGTGGCCGGGGTAGAGGCTGCCGTTGGGCAGCAGGACTGGGTGCGGGTACACGTGCCCCTTCCCGTGCAGGGACAGAGGGCTGATGGCCAGACCCTCTGGGACAGGGTACGGGAGGTAACTCCTGGGGTAGGGCAGAGGCGGGGAGCGAAACGCCTCGTTGGGCGGCAGAAATATGGGGCTGGAGGCCAGGGCACTCTCGCTGGCCTTGAAATTAGCTTCCTGGCCGCAGGACTTGGCCACCTTATTGCTGTGCTTGGCCGAGGCGGCCAAGGGCTGCCCAACGTGCTGGATGACGGAGGCCGTGCTCTCCGCGCCACTCCTGGCTGCCTTGGCGCAGTCAGCATTGGCGTTGGGAGCCGGCGAGGCCGAGGCCGGCCGCCCCCCCGTCGGCACCGTCCCCGCAACGCTACCGACCACCGCCTCCGTGCCACCCATCCTGGGGCATGAGGAGCTCCGCTGCTGCGGGATCACCCAGTCCAGCGCCTTGTTTTTCAGCGGGACGCTTTTGCCGCTCTCCTCACCAGGGCCGGGGCCAGGAACAATCCAGGAGGACGGCGCCGTGCTGATGATTTCGGGCCGGTAGATGGGGCAGCCGTTCCCAGGGGAAAGGGTCTCCTTCTGGGCATCGCCCCCCGGCAGCAGCGCGCCGCCTCCAGCCCGGCCGTGCACCAACACCGTCGGCGGCATTTTTTTAATGTGCTCCACTTTACCGGCGGCCTCAGCATCGACCACCTTCGCCGACAGGTCCAGGGGCTTGTCGGTGACATCTTTGGTTGGAGCCTGCTTTTCCAGGAGCGGGGGCGACCGGCTGTCTTTTCGGTCATGGCCGGCCTTCCTGACGTGCGGCGCTGCCTGGACAGGCCCCTCGGCGGCCTCGCCGGCCTTGGGCAGCTTCCCGTTGGGCAGCCGCGCGGGTGGGAACTCGCCGCTCACGTTCAGGTAGGGCTTGGGGAGCGCGACCGAGGAGGAGGGCGAGGTGGCAATGCTGGGGAAGTGTTTGTGAAACTCGGCGTAGGCGTCCCCGACCTGGGCGGGCAGCGGGAGGCGGGGGGACGGCCGCGGCGAGTGGGGCAGCAGGAGCGCGGGGTCGGGTGCTATGCCGGTGGGCGCCGTCTTGGCGGCGGGGACACGGGGCTGTTTGCTGTTCTGCAGATGCGGGTAGGTGTGCGCCTCGACGGGGGTGCCAGGGCTCACCCCCATCTTCCACGACAAGCTCTTGTCTGGGCAGTGCACCAAGGGCGGGATGGCCGGAGAGGCCGAGGCGGCCGAAATCCTCATGGGCGAGGCGAGCGACGAAGGGATGTGCGGGGTGACGTAGTGGGAGGGAGGCAGGTACAAAAAGCGTTCACCGTTTGTGCACACGGGTGAGTAAGCCAGGTGCTGCGGTAAGCTGTAAGTGGACTGCTGAGGTAGCAATGCCTTGTACATGTTCAACGAATACTTATTTGGTGAGTCAAGAAAAGGGTATATGGTGGGTGTCGCCCCCTCCATGTAGGGATTCACCCAGGGGAGCCTTAGGTAGCTAGCACCATTGACACCGAGAGGGCTCTGCTTGTCACTCGCGGCTCGGTCCAAGCCCAGTGTCTCTCCTGTCGGGACAGAGTTTTTTTTGTATTCCAGGTGGCGTTTTGTATATAGCACTGAAGCCGTTCGGGCCTTTTCCAGCGACAGCTGCATTTTCTACCGCTTCGGGGGGATTAGACTTAAACTGTATCTCTGGATTTCTTTCAGGAGTAAATCCGAGACCAGCTATAGAACTCGTAGCATCCCGTGACTTTTCGGAGCCGATTCCACACAAGCTGGAATAGACAATACTACTGGGGACTCTGAGTCCTTCTCGCATAAGTCCAGACCTGTCCATACTCAGAGCTGCGAGACTGTCAATGCGATGGGCTGTAGTTGCATCCACCTTTACAGAACAAGAAATAGGTTACTTTCGCATTCTGCTAAAACTGCTACCGCTCAAACTACAGATATATGTCATTGTTTTGAAGAGAAATACCACCAAGGCAAACACATATTTCGCTGGGAAAGCATGCGCAAGGTTGGCCACGCTGGAGAGCGTGAGGACAGGAAGCTGCAGAACAACACAGACCACCGCAAACAAAAAGATAAGGATCACTCTACATCCGAAAACTAAAACCAAAGGCTTGAGGACCCATAGCCCACACAGCCAAAACTGGCCCAGAGCTGATGCTCGGTGGCACTGCTCCCGTGCAGCACTGCGCCGGCTGGCTCCAACTCCTTGACCCCAGCCCCACAGAGCAAGAGGATGAGGATGAGGGCACGGAGAGCAGAGCTTGGGGGAGAGCCAGGAGAGAAGGAAGGAGAGCATCTCCTCCTCCTCCTCCAGGACCTCCTCTGCAGGTTGATCCACAAGGCAAGGCATCCAAGCACGTGGCACAGAGGAACATCTGCCGTCACTCAACAGCACCGCGCTGAGTTTCTTCTCCGCTTGCTGCTCCCCACGTACACTCAAAGGAGGAAACTGCCAGCTTTACTGGAATGTCGATATGCTCAAGGATTAAACCCTCTCGTTAGACGTCATGGTGTGCTGTGTGACATTACTCATGACGGAGCGAAGGAAAGGCGGTGAAGTCACACAGCAATGCACACCACAAAGTCAGAGTGGAGAGACTAACGAGATAAACAAAAAAGTCCCGTTTCACCACTTCCCAGAAAGAACACCTATGTGCCCAAGCATGGCTAGAACTGCAAGAAAAAGGTATTTTAATCGCTTCTCCAAAGGCAACATGCACTAACGCCCGAGGGTGAAGACGGGGCGGGGAGGACAGGCGCTGATGAAGTTTCAGCATGAAGCTACGGTTTCTTACCACACTGTGATTCAGGTGATTTTCCTCCCTCAACTCCAGTCTGCTTTTCGGTGCATCGCCATCATTAACTGGAATTTTCCTATTTAAAAACAGAAGCTTATTATCGGGAGACATCCCATGCATTTCGTATCAGCACGAGGTTGTATCGCCTCCGTACTCTGATTCCCCCAGAGAAGTCCCACACGACACCGTGTTTATCATGCCGTGTACCGACGCACGGTGACTACTTCACAAAGCAAGGACCATTTGAAAACAACTATAAAGGGTTTTGAAACTAGGATCGCGCTAAGCGCATCTCAGAGTAGTCTCTTCCAACGCACAGGATTGTTGCCAAGGTTTTCTATTTTGACCCCCCCGCCTTTTTTTTTTTTTTTGCCAAGGAGAAAATACACCGTTTTCAACATGCCCTTTTCACGTACCATCCATAAACGCTGCAAAGAAGAAAATTAAAACACACACACTTGTATCACACGAATGTCAGCTGTTCCGTGTTAAAGAGGGAGCTGCACATCTGTGCCATACCAGTGTTGCAGCACTGGGACTTGTTATCACAGAAAGCACCGATAAAGAATATACCTTAGTGCCAAATTTCAAATCCCAGGGATAAAAACCGCTGACATGCAGCAGAAGGAAAGTTTCATCATTACCCCAAAGAACTCCTTTCAATCAAAGCACTTAAAGGCACACCATCGCTTAAATCAGAAACGCAACGATAACGTGTTCATTACGTCAGCGGCAAGTAAAGTTGTACCTAAAAAACTGTGAGGAAAGGTAGGGGCTGCGAAGTGAGACGTTTGGCTGTCTTCCTTCAGTTTATGTTTGCAAGTAGTTTTCCCTGCAAAACCCCAAAACTTTCCCCGGCTTCTGTGAGGCTTTCCACACAACGGTGAGAACACAGGCTCAAAGGGAAGACAGAAAAACACTAAAACCACACAAAATTGGCACGGCAAATTGAAGGCGTACCTGAAGCTCCTGCTGAGCACTGCCTTGCTTCTTAAGAAGCTGGGTTTTACATGAAGAGGGCACTGCAAGTGCCTGCATCACCCCGTTGAAAATTATTTAAAAACATAATTTTAATCATCAAATGAACAACATTTGGAAGAAAAAAAGTAGGGTCAAAGAGAAATTCACTTCTGGCAGGCGGAAAGGCCACTGTTTCTATTGCACAGGCCAAGCTGTTTGTTCGAAGGCGGAGAACGCCAGCACCACGTCTGAGTCCCCCCACCGCACAGGGCCACTGCAAGAGCCGGCACAGCGCTTGCTTTAATTCCCCTTCACAAATATGAAATAATAAATTAATTGTAAAAGCGCGTTTAAAGGCTGCTTTGGGGAGTAATCTCTTTAAAGGGCGTCCCCGCTTCACTGACCCAGGTTGCCTGTTAAATAGTAAATCACTGGCTGCTCTACCGCTCTCGGGCACAGCTTGTTTCTCCCTGCCTCCCCCCTCGGAGCCGGGCTGATCTCGATGCGAGAAGGCAGCTCCCTGCTCCGGCACCGGGGAAGCGAACGAACTCCGAGACCTGCACGCTGCAGAATTACGGCGCGGTTTAACTCACCAGGAGCTTAAATATTTACCTGTCTTCATTAATTCCACACATGCGGACCCTTTCATTGCTCATCCAGCTATGAACGTTGCCATACAGGGGAGTTGCAGAAAGCATGACGTCTTCTTAAAAATCGCTGCTTTTCTTCACGGTTTTATATTCTATTAAAAAAAGAAAGGGAAAAAAAAAGTTGAGCAGATTTGTCTAGGAGGAAGTGCAAACATCACAGCGGAGCAGCCAGCCTCCCTCCGGGTAATTAATAATGAATGCAGGATTGGTGCGGGGAGCGAGCTGCCTACGTTAACCGCTAAGGGAGATACCCTGCAATAAAGGAACAAATTGAGGGCATTTATAGGTCAGAGGAGATGGATCTTTTCCCCAGCGCACATCCAGAAAATTAAGAATCATTCCAGGCTATCGACAAATAAAACTTTCTCCACCGCCTTTAATTTGAACACAAAATGATTCAGCCGGCCAAGTGCGCGCCGGTACCCAAACGTTCACCTCACATGGGCTGAAAGAGCAGGGGAGCCCCTGGGCGCCGGGGGCAGGTTGGAAACCACCCGCAGGCAGGCAGGCAGGCCGACAAAAGACCTGCATTGGGAACGCACGGGAGCAGGATGTGCATCGCAGGAGCAGCAGCCCTGCACCGTGTGCGTGAGCCGCGCTGAGGGCTGGGAAGGCGTTCACGTGAGGAGCGAGACCGAGGAGCCGCTCTTCGCGGAAGGGAGCCAAATAAAAACCTCCCCTTGAGCGTCTGCACATGGCTAACTTGGAGAAAGGGGTTAAAAATAGTAAGTGGGTTGGCGAGCTCCCCACCCCTTGATTTGATTAAGCACCGAGCCCTGGTGGCTTCTGCATCGGAGCTGCTGCTGCTGCTGCGAGTGCTTTCAGTAATTCAATGACGCCTGCTCACTCCAGGGAAAGAAATCATTAGCAGGCTCGCTGGAGAAGTATTAGCAGTCCAAGAGGATCGGCGCTGCGTGCAGCGGGAGAGGCAGGTGAAAGGTAACCGCATTTTCACGTCCAGCGGCGGAGGGGAATGCCTCTCCCTCCCCGCCACCTCTCCTCACACCACCTCCGCTCGCATTAAATTCCAGTTTGCTGCATGAGTGAAGTGTCAGGACAAGCTGCGTTTTATTAACAGGATTATCGCGGCGCATGATTTATTCCAGTGCAAGATTTTAATTGCTCTTTGGAGGTTGAGTCGTTTCTTTTGACTGAGCTTCAGCCTGCATCCTGCTGCTAAATGCTGGGTTAATAAGTAGGGGGAGCCTTTAATGCACAGGATATCCCTCAGCTCTTCCTCTCTCACAAAAATAGAAGCCTTTAAGCGGGAGGCATGATACTCCTTTTACACACACACAAGCCAGTAACGGGTGATTGACCACTGGGAGTTTAATGCATAACGTCTCCCAAAGCATACATGCTTCCCCAGCAAACTCATTTCCTTTGTTAGGCTACAGAATATGCAAATGATCACTTTGGCATTTAATGGGGAAGAATCCCAGATTGTGCCTTTAACACAATACTTCACACACGTTCAGAGAGATTTAAGAACTAAAACGGCAGGAAAGCCTTGTTCCCGAACACTTTCTTCTCCCCTTAGAGAGGCCTTTTGTGCAAAACTCCACGTCTGGAACAAATGTATATTAATGAAACGGCGTGTTGACCCTCCTCTCTCCAGAACGGTTAGCTTTCCATAATGAAGTCCACAAAAATTGCTGTGAGGAAACAAAAATCTGCGGAGATTAGATACCGCGCTATCATTCAGAAGGAGTTATTTCACTGGAAAGACGGTTTCTGGACAGATTTACTGTTTTCCAGATGCGCCGCTCGTAATGTTTTCAATAGAGGCAGCAGCAGCATGGCGAGAGTGATTTAGGGTTTTACATAAGGTTAGTAGCCGCCCCGCGCGCTGCATCAGCCGCCAGCAATGGGCACGGGCTCGCAGGAGGCCGGGCTCACACCCTGCTGGCTTTTGGGGCGTCCCGCTTTCCCTGCTGGAAACGTATCGCTGAGACAAGGCGCTGTGCCTCAACCAGAGCCATCCGTCCCCTGACACGTGCAGATAATGAACCACCAAAGTCGTGTGAGGGGCCGATGGGCTCCCCGCGTGCGGCGGGTGACCCGGAGGCCCTATATCCCTCTGGCACAGTGGGGCAAAGCCAACCAGGGCGTGGAGAAGCGTGGGCATGAAGCCCTCCGGACACCAAGCTGCCAGCCCCGTCCCCAAAAGCCGCCCCTGGGCGCGCACGGCCCCGGGTGCACGCGTGTGCGCGTTCCTAATCGCCGCCCTGATGAACTTCTTGTGAACTGCTTAAAAGTGGAGGTCTGCTGAACGAGCAGCGGCGCCACTGCCAGCCATAATTTCATTGCAACGAGCAACAGACTTTTAACTCTTCGCACACCCCTTCCTTCCCTCCTCCTCCTCCTCCTCCCCCCTTCCCGCCGCCTGTCCCCCGGTGGGGACAGCGGCCACCCGCCGGGACCGGTGGTGTGCCGGGGGCTCCATCGGGTGGCCGGGGGCACCGGCAGCCCTCGGGGCGGCAGGGGGGCCGGGGGGAGGATGGAAACGCTCCTATTTATACCGCACTTCCGCGGGGGCGGGCGCAGCCGGCCCCGTTATGAAACCCCGACGGCAGGCTGAGCTGAGCGCTCCAGCGCACGCCGCGAGGTACCAGCGGCAGAGGAAGCCAAGGACACGTCTCTTCTCCTTCCTCCCCCCACCCTTCTCCTCCTCCTCCTCTTCCCCCTCTCCTCCTCCCCGTCGCCCCCGCGCCGTGCCGGTGCCGGAGCGCCCCGCAGCCCCCCGGGCGCCCCCGCTGCTCGGAGCAGGGCTCGGCCGCCGGAGAGCGCCCGGCATTTCCTCCGGGAGGTGTCTGGCCGATAAAGCCATTTGCGGCTAAATATAGCCGGTGATGCACGGCGGGAGGGGGGCCGGGTGGGGAGGAGGAGGAGGAGGAGGAGGCACGGGGGGGGGGGGGGGGAGCCACGCAAGGCACACGCGGTTCCGCAGCGATGCCGCCGTGTGAAACCAGTTGTGAAAAAGCGCCTGCAAGCACTAACCTGCCTCCCGGCGTGCTGCCGAGCGGCGTGCCGAGCCGTGCCGAGCCGGGAACACCCAGCGCCCCGCGCAGCGGCGGCCCCGCGCCGCAGAGGCAGGCACAGACACACACACACACACGCACGCACACGGCACTGCTCGGGCAGCCGATTAAAAAAAAAAAAAAAAAAAAAAAAAAAAAAAAAAGGGAAACGTTTCGGGTCTCCCTCGCAACGTCAACAGACTTTTGGCAGCCGTGGACGCCAGCAGCAGCAAAGTTTTGTTAACGCGCTCCTGGCGTGGAGACGAGAGAAACCCGGTGCCCGCGGGGAGGAGGAGGAGGAGGAGGAGGAGGAGGGGGGAGAGGGGGGAGGAAGCTTCCCCGTGCCCTAGGGAACAGCTGGGGAGGGGGGCAGCCCCTTGTCACACACACACACACCCCACCCCCCCCGTGAGGTGAAAACCCGGCCGCGGGAGGTGGGGGGGGGGGGGGGGGGATTTAGGGGGGGGCTGGAGGAAGCCCGTCGGGGCCGGCGGCTGCAGCGAGCCAGGAAGCGGGGCGGGAGGAGAAGTGCAGCGGCGCACGAGTTCCCTTTTGGCGCCTTTACTCTTTCCACCTCCGAGCTCCGCCTGGCAGCCCGCCAGTTTCCACTTGCACAAGCCACAGAGAGCCCTCGGCAGCCGTCGGGGAGGAGGAGGAAGGGGGGGGGGGGGGGGGGGGGGGTGGAGGACAGAGCGAGGGGGGGGTTGGAGCTCGGCTGCGAGCCGCCGAGCGAGCGAGCGAGAGCGCCGGTGGCACCGGCAGGCGCTTAAGCAAACAAGGCGGCCTTTCGGAAATTAAAAACAATGCAATAAATTACCCCGCCCCCCCCCCCCCTTCTTCTTCACCCTCCTCTCCCCTTTTTCCCTCCTGCCTACCGCCGCCGCTTGGTTCCAGGCCACTGAAAGGATCATTTCTAGATTTGTGAAAATCCCTGCGAGAGGGAGTGAAAAGCAATCGGGGACTCGTAGCAATCGACTTCGATTAGCCCTCAGACCGCTCATCTGGAGCTTGATTTAAAGGGCAGCGCTTGCGCGGTATTTATAAGCCTAAATGCGGGCAGCTGCTTATGAATGTGTTTAGCTCCCTCGTTTATCTTGTACCTCCGACTTACATATTTACGAGTTATAAAAACAACGACCTGTGCCACCCGCTCGAAAGGAGACTTTAAAGCCACCGTGTTACTGCGCCGTTTACAACGCTCTGTATAAAGCTCTGGCAACAGCCAGCGATCTAATATTAGACAAGCGTTTAAAGTAGAGGGGTGGCTGCGCTTTTTTTTTTTTTTTTCTTTTTACAAAAAAAAAAAAAAAGTACCGCGGGTTATTTTCTGCAATCTCCACACGGCATCACCGCTAGTGACACGTTTTGTAAACCAGAGGAGGAAGCTGCAGCCTAAGTAGCCGCCGCTCGGATCCGCGGATTAGAGAAGTTTGACCTTTACCCGGGACGTGTGGCATTTCATTTAACCATAAAGCTAAGCACAATGCGCCAGCGAGATCGCTAAACCGATTTAAAATACATCTTGAGTCATGCGCCACAGTGCTGCGCTTCGCTTTCGGCAGCGCGCAGGCGAGCGCAAGGGGGTCGGCGGCTATTTTAAGGCTCCTGCCGCAGCCCCCCCCCCCCCCCCCGACGGCTCCCCCCCCATCACGTGTGGGCCGGCGACCGGGACTTTCTACCGTGTAAACACAGCGCTGCGGAGCCAGCCGGGGGCAGCCGGGGCCGCCGCTCCGCTCCGAGGAGCCGCCGGGGCTTCCCCCCCGTCCTTTCCCCCGACGGGGGGCACGGCCGCGGGGGGGGCCGCTGCGCAGCGCCCGACTCCGGCCCGGCGGAGATCCCCCCCCCCCCCCTTTTCATCTCCCCCCGATCCCCCGATTTTTCCTTCTCCTCCCCCGCCACGATGCTCCCGGGGGGGCTGCGAGCTGCGGGTTCCCCCCCCCCCCCCCCGCGCCGTCTGTCACGCCTTGGCCCCTGCACAGCCCCGTCGCTGCGCCGTAGCGGCAGCAGCGCTTTCCCCCTTTCCCATATGCTGCGAGGCGAATCATTGCATTGCTCTCAGCGCCGGCTGCAGCCAAAAAGGGAAGGGAGGAGGAAAAAAAAAAAAAAAGTTTTCAATTAATGATAAGCCTAGGAACTGGGGAAGGGGGCGGGGGGAGGAGGCCAATAAGGGAAAGTTAAAATGGCTGGCGAGCCTTCAAATAACCCTGCCCGGAGCCCACGGGGTGCTGCCCGCTGGGAAGCCCTGGGGAAAGCCCCCGCCGGGCTGCTGCTCCGTGGGGGCGGCCCCGGGGGCCCGGCCTGCCCCGGGAACAGGCAGCGCCAGCACCTGAAAGGCACGGGACAAACGCGGGGTGGAGGGGGTCACAGCATGCCGGGGGGGGGCGCGACAGGGGGCTGCAAAGCCCCCCGCTGCCCACACGCACCCCCGGGGGGAGGCGAGGCGGCTGGTACCCAACTTGGAGGCGTCGCCGCACCGAGGATTTCCCGGGGATCCGAGGGAAACACCGCCCCGGCGGCCCCGCACCGGCCCTCCGACACCCGGCTCCCCCCTGCCCGGTGTGGGCAAAGCCCCCCCAGCCCCGAGCGCACGCCGCGGCCCCGAGGGGACCCCGGGGGGGGGGCTCCGGTAAGGCCGGGGGTTTCCCCCCGCACCCGGCGGTTCTCCCCGGCACCGCCGCCAACAACGCTCCCGGAGGCGGCGGCGGCGGCGGCGGGGGGGGAGCCGCAAAGCGGTGGCCCCGCGGCGAGCCCCGGGGCCCCCCCGGCGAGAGCCCGGCCCCCCCTCCGTCGCCCACCCGCCGCGGCATCTCCCTACCCAGGCCGTCCGCGCCATTTTAGAGACACGCACACACTCGCACACCCTCGCACACCCGCTCGCACACACGCACGGGAGCGAGGTTTCCGCTGCCGCTGCCAGAGACAACAGGCAGCAGCCGAGCCCCGGCTGCGAAGGAGGAGCAGCGGCGGCAGCGGGGGCGCCCGGGCGGCCCCGGCTCCCCCCCCCCACCTCCTCCTCCTCCTCCTCCTCCTCCTCCTCTCCTCGCACACGCCGGGCACAAAATGCGCACTCGAGGTAATTGCAGCCCGCAGCCGCGGCCGGGGGAAGGGAGGGCGCTGCCCTGCGCGCCCCCACCCCATTAACCCGCCGCGCACTCGGCAGCCCGGGGAGCCCTCATTGTTGCCTTTATTCCGCGTGGCTTTTGCTTTTCAGGAGGGCGAGAGGAAGAAAAGAGAAGGGGAAGGGAAGAGAAAAAAAAAATAAGAAGGAAAGAAAGAAAAAGAAAAATACCACCAAGCCAGCCCCTTCCCCCGCCCGTCCCCCATTGTTCGGCCGCGGGAGGCTGGGCGAGCGCAGCGCGACGGGCTCGCCATTCACCGAGCCGTGCCGTGCCGTGCCGTGCCCCCCTTCCCCCCTCCCATCTCGGCAAACTTCGGGGCTGGGGGGGGTCCCCCCCACCCCGCCTAAAGAAGTCCGAGTGCTCCTGCGACCGAGACTTGGGCGAAAGGCTGCGCTCACTTCCGCGACCCTATCGCCGCAGAAATACCGGAGCACGGCCCCCAACGCCCCCCCAGCCGCCCCCCCGGGGCTGTGGGGCTGATTTTGGACGTGCGCCCTCGCCTTCCCTCCGGCCACCCCCTGCGCACCGAGAGCCCCGGCACGGAGCCGCCGCGGCACGCCGGGCGGGGGCGGCCCCCCCTCACCCCCCCGCATCCGTCGGGCACGTTGGGAGATATTGATCACGGACGACTTCATTTTGCATAATTGCGGCTGACAGGGCCTGTGGTTCCCTCATTTACGGAGCAACAGCTCCGAGGGGCTGATGGATGGGGAGAGCGGCTCCCCCCCCACCCCCCCCGCGGTCCCACCCCCCCGGCAGCCCCGCCGGGGAACGGCGGCTCCGCGCCTGCTGCAGCAAATGGCCGGCGCCCAGCGGAGAAAATCCTCGGCTCGGGGCGCTCCGGCTCTCCACGGAGCCGGCGGGCCGGCCTGCAGGGCTCCCCTGCTCCCCGCAGGGCTTTGTCTGCACGGCCCCTGCCGGGCCGGCTCGGGCCCCAGGTGCGCGGAGACTTGGGTGAAAAAGTGCTTGGGAAGTTGGGGCTTTTTCTCCCCTTTTTCTTTCCCCCCCTCTCTCCTCCCAACAACAAACAGCTCGGTTTCTCCTAAACAATGCATCAAAATCAGCCTCGCCCCAAAGTTTATGTCGGGCGCACGGCGCTAACGTTTCTCCTTGCCGGGAAACGTGGTGGTTTTTTGTGTGTGTGTTTTTTTTTTTTTTTTCCCCCCCGAGCACTTCTGGCGATTCCTCGGTTACGAAAGCAGCATTGCGAGCACCTCTGCAAACGTCTCGGCAACTACGTGTCCCAACCCCACATCACCTTCCGCAGCCCTTCTGAAGAGTCGCACGTCCACAGCGGGCGCAGCAAAGCAGCCCTGCTCCCAGCGCACGGCGTGCGGAAAAAAAAAAAAAAAAAAACACGCGTATTTTCCATGGGAAAAAAGGAAATGAAAGAAAAAGAATTAAAAAAAAAAAAAAAAAGGTAGAGAGCAGAAAGTTGCCCGGCAGAGCCGCGCATCCCGCTGCCGGCCCCGCGCTGCCATCGCAGAGCTCCGCACCGAAACAAAGCAGCGAGTGAACTGCGCTGCAGATGGGCGGCTATGAATTTTTGCTGCTGCTTAGAGCTTTAATTACTCGTTCTTGATCCGTGGGACTACGACACGACACCGCCAAGGTTAAAATGCCCTGAACAGCTCTGAGCAGATGTGAACGAGTTGGCAGACGCGCAAATGAGGTCTGCCTCTAAGCATGATAACAAGTGACTAATACATTGCATATCGCTGAAAGAAAATTATTTTTCTCTAATTTGCATTAGCTTTTTCTCCTTTTTTTTTTTTTTTAACGCCAGCGACATTCCCTCCTCAGAGGCAGCAGCCTAATCCTGAAAATATTACTCCGTGACTTTAAAAGATTTGGAAGGAGGCAGAGATTGCCAGTGTTTTGGCTATGCAGCCTTGTTTATCTTTCCGCCTTTGCTCCAAGGCGAAACTAGTTTCGCAAGCAGTATTCTTGCAGAAAAATGGCACATGTCATATAAAACACCAGTTTATAGGAATTGATGCTAAAATTGTTGAATGAGTGCTGGCGTACTTTCACCACTAATAGCACGGCGTAATCCATAAAGAACCAAGAGGACATTCAAGGCCAAAAGGGAAGGAAAAAGAAAAGATTGGAGAAAAATAGATAAAGGCAGCCAACCCATTGACCAAAATTACAAAAAGGGTGGGGGATCAGCATTTCCCCTTCCTCCTTGCTTTCCACCCCCAGAGAAACCTCGAGAAAAAAAAAAAATAATAGTACGCGGAGGTCACTTGCTATATAAAACGTAGCGATTCTCGTAGGTAGCAAAACTGTGTCAGGTACAAATATAGGCCGGGACCCAGTTCTCCAAGTTCCCTCGACTTTCCAGAGGCTCTTCTGAAAGGGCCGGGAGATCGCTTTGGATACAGAAGCCAACTTCGAGAACAGGCAGCGTTTCATATCCCACACCTCAAAAATAATAAATAATAATAAAAAAAACCTAACAGAGGGCTCAGATGCAGAGGCTCTGATGAGAAAATAGCCGCTCGGGTTATTTATGCAGGAGCAGCTTTCCACCGAGGAGCTGCTCCAAGGGCTCCTGCACGTCCAGGTTATCTCGGATGGCGCGGTGCGATCCCGAGGGATAACGACTCCTCCTCCACCAGCACTGCTCGAAAAGCGAACACCGACAGCCACCGCACCGGCACCGGCACCATGCCCCAGCGCAGCCAGCAGCTCCGCGCCCACCGGGGGGACCCCGGGGCCGCTTCACGCCCCTACACCCGAGAAGTCCCCGGGGGCCAGCAGCGCAAAACGCCGCCGCTGCCAGCGGGGATTTCCCGGCCGCAAAACCCGTCGGGGGCCGGGCGCGGAGCCGGCCGAGGAGCGCGGCGGCCTGCCGGCACCCTTGCGCTGTAAATCAAGCGGAGGAGCAGGAGCAGGAGCAGGAGGAGGAGGAGGAGGAAAAGGAGGAGGCGGAGGCGGCTTCTCCCCGCCGAGGAGCGGCCCGAGCGATGCCGCTCACGGCCCGGGCCGGCCCCCGTGCGCCCCGTCGGGCCCCGGGGCGGCGCCCCCGGGAGCTGCTCCGGCCGCAGCGAGAGCTTTTGTGTGCAAGTGGCGGAGAGGCGCGGGCTATTCGCGCTCCAACAGCTGTCACATTATTTGCACTAGCTGTAAACAGCCTTCACATTCCCCCCCCCCCTCCCCTCGCCACATAGTTAAATCCAGACTAACAATCCACAGTTCGAGATCAAACCAACAACAGCAGCATTGTGTCTGCCTTCATTGCTTTACCATCAACTACTGCAGCTGGTTTACTCGAAACAAGGAACACCCTCTGCCCCCCGGCCCCCGCCGCCAAACCAGCCTCTTTCGGGCGATTGTTCAGGCGGAGCCTCGCCGCCCCGGGGGGGTCCGGGGGGGCCACGCCTTGCCCCATCGACCCCATGCGGCGATACCCGGCGGGGCTCGAGAGGCGACGAGTTTGGGAAGTTTGGGGGCGGCGCTGGAGCTCCGGGAGCTGAGAGGAGCCCCCCGCAAGCGCTCGGCCCCCTGCCCGCCTCCCCCTGCCGCAGGACCCCGCGGCACCCCCGTACCTGACTCCGCAGCGCGCTGCCCACCGCGGACCCCGACGACCCCGGCCTGGGGGCATCCCAGGCGGCCCAGAGCCCCTGCACACAGCACAGCCCCCTGCCCGCTCCCTCGGAAGGGAGAGGAGGCAGGACAGACAGACAGACAGACAGACTGTCCTGGCAGCGGGCAGGGTGCTGCACGCTCTCGCCTTGTGTGTAGGTCGTGGCTGGAATTGGGGAGCAAAGCCCCTCTCCTCTTTCCCTGCGTTTATGTGTTCCTGTATCACCGACAAAGTTAGAGAGGTGGAAGTCACCGAGCGGGAGCATGGGAAAAAGAAATCAATCCGAGGAGACCTTCCCGTGCCCAGTATGACACCGAGCACTACCCAAACAGTCTATCTGTAAAGGGAAACTACGGCAGGACAAATTGCTCTAAAATGCATCTGGTGTTGCACGAACTCTTGAAGATACCACAGGAGGGCACCTAGACTTCCACGGTGTGCTTGCACACAACAAGTTTTGGAAAGGAGCAGATGTGGTTGGAAGGACGCCTCCATCTCAGCCCGCCTTGCCAAAGGGCAGCACTCTCCCTCCCCAGGCAGGGAGCTTCGCGCCTCCGCGACACGTCTCCAAGCAACTTCTGAATCGGATTCACCGACAAATGATGCCAGCGCCTACTCACAGGTCAGTATCATCGACTATTCATTGCCTATACGTAGCTGGAAATCTGCTGGCCTGGTAAAAACCACCGCTAACAAAACAATGTCAGCAAAGGCTGCAACACACTCTGGTGAGAGACGGGCGATTCGTGCCTACCGAGGCTCTTTCAGCACAAAGGCTTTTAGAGGAAGAAGAGAGCGAGAGAGGGAGAAGGGGGAAAGAAAAAAAGGAGGGAGGGCTCTCGTGTTTCAGGGCTGCTGTCCCCTGGGAACCAAGAACCAAGTGTAGCTTCAATCAAATGCTGACTTCTCCTCCGGGAGCTCAGTCGGAAACCTGATCTCACTAGCTCATGCCTGCCTCCATGCATATAGGCTGGGTTTTCTTTCATACCAGCAATTTGTATAAAGAGGAGAGCCAATACAGTTTATTGCGAACGAGATCTCACAGTAACGGATCGGGAGAGAGAGATTTCTGCAGCTAAAATAAGACAACCTTCAGCCGCCTGCTCAGGGCAGGCCGCGCCGCAGCCTCCCGCAGCGCCCCACGCACGGCTCTGCCGTGGGCGCCCCTGGCGCAGCGCGGCACGGCTCAGCCTCCCACGCATCTCCCCGAGCCCTGCCTGCATCCTCCCCAGCTGGCAGCAGCCGCCCTGGGTTGGGTTTTTGTGCAACGCCAAGTTACACTTCCATTAAAACGTTCACCCCAGGAGATCACTTCCTGCTCGCAAGAATTGTTCCGGCTTCTCCCGCCGCTTGCGACTTTAGCCCGAGCCTTTTCCCTCCTCGCCCAGCGCTGCGGGGAGACCCTGGAGAGCACCCACCCTGCCCACGGGCAGGGAGATGCCCTGGTGCTGCAGGGCATGGCACGGCACGGCACGGCGCAGGAGGTCTGCGCGGGTAAGGCAGGCGAGTCCTCCTGGCAGAGCTCGGCGTAACTTTGCTGCTTAATTCTGCACGGGGCTCTGCTAATCCACTTTGTGCTTGCCTACTGTAACGGGAGGGAAGGAAAACACCGAGCAGGGAGCGCAAATGGGCCGGAGCAAGGTGAGACAGGGGGACGGTGGTCTGTGGGAAGGGCTTCCTAAACGCACGGCCCAGCCTCTGCTGCTGTGGGCAAGCTGGAGAGGCTTAGACACAACCCAGGACGCTGGAGTGTGGGAGCAAAGGGGATTGCCCAGGGATCAGGGATCCCTGTAGGATCTCTCCATAGCCCGGAGCTTTCACGTGGAGAAAGTTTGGCTCAAGGAAGGAATTTACACTCGGAGAAGAGGAGCTCTGCCCATCCCTTCTCGCGCCATTAGCGAGTTTTCTGAGAATTTCAAGGAGAGCTGAGAATACGCCCCCCAGCTTTGATTTCACTCCTCCGCCCCTACCCGCAACCACGCACAAACACCAGACCCGAGCTGCAGCTCCAGGCAAAGCTCCCCCAGCCCCTGCAGCAGCCCCCGGCCCCAGGTGGGCAGCGCGGGGGATGCCCCGCAGCCGGAGGGCAGCGGGTGAGGGACAGGCAGCCCCAGGGCACCCGGCCCACGCAAACACAAGGACAGCCACCGGCTGTCCCGGGCACGGGGCCCGCTGCCCGCACAAGTACGGGCGTACTTCTCTCTGCTATCAGCCGTGCCAAGCGCCAGCTACGCCGATACTCCCGCGGAGGAGGAGATTTGACTTTTCTATCTGAGGATGCAGGCCCGAATGTGTTGTAATATGCAAATAGCGAAAGACGTGCGAGGCCCCTAGGTGAGGTATTCCCGAGCGCTGAACGAGCACCTGGGGTGAGAGCTAGCGCTCCTCCGGGTAAAACAGAAAAGAGAAGCCCACCCTTGGGGGTAACACACCAGCTGCTGGAGCCAGCACCCCACAACACACCGCAGGCCGTCCGGAGGAGCTCGGGGACCGACCACACTGCAGAGACGCAGCTCCCAGCCGTGGGAGAGCGGCGGAAAGCAGAGCACATCTCGCTCCAAGCCGTCTCGCCCCTCCTCGCCAAGGAGCACGCCGAGCACAATGCCAGGCTTTCCCGGTGCAGGCTCCGCCGCGCCGCGCAGCCCCGAGCCTCCCCCCCCCTCTCCCCAGCGGTCTATTGAGCACACTCGCCTCTTTATACTGCCGATTCCCAGTGTGGCTGGTGGATTCTGTGCTTTCCACTTTAATTGTCTTATCCAAATAAAGCTTTGTTTTCCTTAGCACGACAATCCCAACATTCAGCCCAAGGTTTTCATTGGACAGAGGAGATATTTTATTCTCCGATTGTTTAGAGAGTCAGGGCTTACACGGAGCAGCCCTGGCTTGTGTGCCTCCGCTCACAATGGGGTCTTTGCAGCCCTGTTCTGGGCCGCGTAGGTTCATTTTCCACCACGATCAGGACCGCGATCATTTTTTCTCTGAATTTCATAGCTCTCCAACTCTACCCTAGACTTTAACAAGTCTTTTAGTTTGCACCTAGACAATAAATTTAGTTTAATTTAGCTTCCGGTCTTTAATTTTAGCAGGTCTTCTTTTTGCATGCAAATCAATATGGCAATTACCATCTAAAAGCTCGCCCAGCCCCAGGTCAATGTAAATTGATCATTGTCCGCCTTCTACAAAATAACACCGGGAGTCTGTGGTGCATAATGAGATTATACTGGAAACTGTCTTTCAGATCACAAATTATATTTCATGCTGTCAGGATCTTCTCCGAGCGGACTTCCTCGCATCTCTAATCGCACGGCACCAAAGCTGTTAGCTCACAAGGTGGGACTGGGCTGCGAGGAGCGCTTGTGCGCCGAGGGTGAGAGTCCCAAACAATTCAGGCAATGCCTGACAAAAACCTACGGGAAGGTGCGTTTGCTCACTAACTTTTCCAGTGGTGGAAGAGAAGAGGGTAAAAAAAATCCCCTCGCTGCCAAGAACTGCTGTCCAGCAAACAAGGAAAAATGAATTCCCTGCTGGAAAGCAGCAGAACTTTCCTAAATCTGCGTTCGCCGTGAGCGCTTGGCCTCCTCCTTTCCATCCCCACCTCGCCTGCTCATCGGTTCAAAGGAGCGCCGCCGGCAGCGGAGGATCCCTTGGGAAACACGCGCTGCCCCGGGAGAGACGGCCCCGTGCTGCACGGCTCGGCCCGAGCAGGTGGGAGGGAAAAGGTCGCCCCGGAGCAGCAGTCGCCGTGAGCCCGTTCCGCCAAAGGACACGGGGATTAACCAGAGCCAGGGCTGCTCACGGCCACGGGAACTCCCCCTGCCTGCAGCCGAGGCCTCCGCGCTGGCTCCTGCACGCACCCAGGCGCGCACACAGCCGGCTCCGGGAGAGCTGCTCCGGGAGGCCGATGGGGCCAGGCTGGCTCCGTGTGAGCCCACTCGGCTCTCTCCACGTTACTGCAAAAACAGGAGCTGGGGGAGCAGGCCTGCGCCGGCCATCCATTATTTCTCAAGCCACGCCGGTCTGAGGAGGAAGTATTAAACTCGGCCTCACGCCGCTCTCTCTGAGCCCGCACTAAAACGTGATCTACTGCGGTGCGCGGGGGAAAGATAGCGCATGGTGTATCACCTGCACGGCAGGAGCACGCCGCAGAGTCCCAGGCAAAAGCCCCACACCTCTGCCAATGCTCACAAACCCACAGCCCGCTTCTCCTCCACGCCAACACCACCCAGAGCCGCGTCTACACCAGGCGCAACGTGGCTGCCACCCGAGCTGGAGCGGGCCTTTCTCCTGCCGTTGCAGGGGCCACTCGATGGTCAGAGCCGAGGGACCTTTCAAACGACTGCCACAGCTTGCCAAGACTACTTAGGCATGTGCAGCACTCATTATTTTGGGCCACGGTGGCCTCAGTCCCCTCTCCCCGCAAACGAAGACCCAAAAGCACGTCGACAACTTTGTGTGGTCCACAAAGTTTGCTTGCGCGGGCTGCACAGGGTGCCCCGAAGCTCAGTTGCCCCAAAGCTTTGGCACCCCTCTAACGGGACCAGCCTTGGCTTCTTTATGCTCATACGGCCTTAGAAAAAGTGAACTATTGTGGGGTGGGGGAAGAGGAGGGCGAAGGGACGGCAGTTTCCAGCTGCCTGAGAAGCCACAGCTCTGGGCACGTCCTGGTAAAGGCAGACACAGTGCGTGACACGGAGCCTGGGCTGTCCACCCGCGCAGGAATAAAGCCAAGACACCAGTATTGTTTCGAGCCCCAGCCCATATTTGGGCATACGGTTCACACATTCTAAATATTGCTTTACATATTAGAATGGAGACATTCGCCAATGTGGCTCAGAATGCACTCAAAGGCAAGAAGTCACTGCTGCTCGCTCTCAGATTACTAGCCTGGTCTTCCAGGTCTTTTTTCTTTTTTTTTTTTTTTTTTTGGGGGGGGGGGGTAGGAAGGGAAGCCCCGCTGAGTCTGTTTGTACTGGTCTCTATTAGATATGCAACAAATCTGCCATTTCCGGCGTTGCCTCTATCTAATTAGAGATGTATTTAGATGTGACGTGTAAATAAGCGCTGAGCTGCCTGCTGCCCTGGCTCCGCGGACTGCTCGGGAGCATTTCCAATAAGGCTGTAGCGCCCGGAACCGGGGCTCAGACAAAGAGGAATGGGAATGGTCTGCGCTGCAGGCGAATCCAACAAAACCAGCTTTTATCTATCGCTCTAAAGCCTTAACTGCTTTTAATCTGTACCGCCCAGGCTTGCACGGCACGATCGCATCTCATCCACCGAGAATGTCTCAGTACAAAAGGAAACACGCACACGCAGTGCAAATAACCCCAAACCTACGCCAGCCGCCACGCCAACCCCGCTCGCAGCCTGCCCTCCCGCTCCGCGAGGTGTGCCCGCCGTCCAGCCCACTGGGCTGCCAAAAACACGCCGAGGTCAGCGTGCCTGGCTGCTGCGCACGCAGGACACGAGGCCAGGGCTGCCCAGAGAAAAGAAAACCCACTGACCCTGCACGCACGGCCCCGGGTGGCCACGGGCTCAACGCTGCGAGGGGAGAAGTTGACGGAGCTGCAGGCGGTGGCGTGAACTCGCTCTCCCTGCAGGGCTGGGATCCCCCACTCCGGGGCTTCCACTGTGGCCCATGGGGGCACGGCCAGGCCAGGGGAGGGCCGGGGATCACCCCCCGGCCAAGGCTCGCCCACACGCTGCCCTAGTGGCTGTGGTGGCTTGGCCAGTCCTGTGGCTGGCCGCCCCCGGCTCCGAGTGCGCCCCGGAGTTTCCAAAGAGGAAACTCCTGGGAACGAAATAATCCGGCGCTCGCCTCGTGAATTCTTTTCCTGTTGTGGGAAACCGCTCTCAAAAAGCAACTGGATGGAAGGGGCAGCGCTGGGGTGCGCTGCCTGTGCGCCCCCCCAGCTCCAGCAGCATCCCTGCCACCGCTGCGCCCCGCTCCTTCCAGGCTGGGGCTGGCGGCTGCGATCCCCTCTCAGCTTTAAGGGTTAACAGCCACCGCCACCAAACAAAAAAAAAGGGAAAAAAAAAAAAAGAAAAAAATATCGCGGTGACCTTTTCCTCTCTGACTCCCCCACTCTCCCTTTCAGGCTCCGGTTCCTGAGCTCGCAGGGAGCCTGAGCGGCTGTCTAGACCGATCTATCACAGGCGGACAAACAATACCAGGAGAAGCCCCTGCCCGGTCCCTCAGCCTCCGCCACTCACCTTAGAAATGGCGAAGAACAGAAAAGTGACCGCGCTACAATCCTCCCCGGTATATTTATAGCCTTCCACACAGCCCACCTTCATGCCTGACAAATGAGATTTTGTCTGCTCTCTCAGCGTACGCTCCAATAAACACACGCACACTTTTTTTCTCCCCCCCTTTTTTTTTTTTTTTTTTTTGGTGCCTGTTTGTTTTTGGTAACATTCCCGGGCTCGTCCCTCCGACCTCGGGGCGGGCGAGGGCCCCCCACGCCCAGGCGGGGAGGCAGGTTTGCCAGCCGGCCAGCGAGGGGCTGGGGGGGCCACACGGAAGGAGCAAGCCGGATCCGGCCGCGCGTCCACACAGAAACCAACCTGGAAACTTGAACGTGTGTCCCCCCCTCGGTCCCCCCGCTCACCCCGAGTGCTCCCTGCCAGCCCTCCGGGTTGCGTACGGAAGAGGTACGGCGGCGCGAGGAGCCGGAGGTCCAACGCTGCAAAAGGCTGGGGAATAACTAATGAGCTGTGCAGCCCATTGATCCAGTGCATACTTCCTAATTAACTCTGAGTCACCTATTTGTGACAGCAATTCAAAGAACTGCACCAGGGATAAACTGCAACCCCGGCGTGCGAAGGCAACGGGGGGGGGGAGAGGCGGGGAGGTTGGGGGGGGTGGGGGGGGGAGGAATTTGCTCCTAATCCTCCTAAAAGCAATTAGGGTGAGCGCTGCGCTGTCTACCTCTCGGAGGGGGAAAAAAAAATTAAAAAAAAAAAGAAGAGGGGAAAAAAAAAAAAAAAACACGCAGCAGCTTCGGCAGGAGAAGCGAAAGGAAATGAATCGGTGTGTTGCAAGCGCGGCGGCACCGGGCTCCAGACAGCCCTGCGAGCGTCTCGGGGACGGCAGGAGGCGAGAGCGGCGGCGGGGAGGAAGCGGTGCGCCGGGCTGCGCGGGCAGCAGCGCGCATCTTGCGCGCCTTTTGCGCGGCGCCGAGCGGGCGGCGCTGGCGGCGCGACCCGGGCACCGGCGGGAGCTGCCCCCCCGGGGCCGGGATCCCCGCACCTCGGCCCCCGCCATCCCCAGCTTTGTTCCCGGCCCCGGGTGGTATTAAAAAAAAAAAAAAAAAAAAAAAAAGTTAATAGAAACCTTTGGAAAATCCGGGCTTTGCTGCGAGGCTACGTGGTGCGGGCTGGACTCCCCCCGCTCCCCCCCCCCCGCTTTTTTAATACAAACACGAATACAAAAGCTGCAGGCTCCAAAGAGCAGATGAAAGCAATGAACGGAGTTTCTGGAAAAGATTCATTAGTGGGAATTAATGCTGCGAGGAGCTCCGAGGCGATACCATTAAAGCCAGTGCCCGCACTTTGTCAGTTTTACACCGCTCGCTACGGCCGGGGCTTTTTTTTTTCCTGTCGGGGGCGAGGGGGAGGTGCTCTCCGCCCCCCCCCACCTCCTCGATCAGTGAACCCGGGATCCGACAGACATCGCGGAAACGAGAGAGGGAGGCAAGCGAAGAAAAAAACACACGCGCACACACACACACACACACACACACACACACCAAGAAAGAAAGAGGAACGTGAACGCTCCGCAGCCCTCGCCCCCGGACTCGCTCCGCGAACATCAAATGCGTGCCTCATATGCTGCGCAGAGCCGCCCCGCTTGGCCCCGGCTTCACAAAGCAGCCTCCGCCGCTGCCTCCCCGCCCGGCCGGCCCCCTCCGACCGGCCCTTTGATGGCGAGCCCCGAGCCTCCCTCCGGCTCGCTCCCCAACTCCCAGCTCCGTTTTTAAGGCCGACTGAACTTCCGTCTCACGCCGGACCTCACGCCAGGACGGCTCCGCGCACGGGAAAGCCCCGGGCCGCCCTGCCCCACGTGCGCCGCGCCGCCCGCCCCGCCGGGGAGGAGGAGGAGGAGGAGGAGGAGGAGGAGGAGGAGGAAGGGGGCAGCGGAGCCCCGGGCTCCCCCGGCGCGGGCACGGAACCGCTGCGGGCTCCCCGTGCCCTCACCTGGCCGCCCCGGGGCGCGCAGCCTCCCGGTGCCGAGCGGGGACCCCCCTCCTCCCGTCCCGGCGCCCCGCTCCTCGCCCCGGCCGCTGCCTCAGCGCCTTCCCGAGCGCCGTCTTCCCCCCACACACCACTTCTCTCACCCCCCCACGGGTTCTCCGGAGCGGACACCGCCACCCGCGGCTCCCCGAGCAGGCATCTCCGCCAGCAACTGCCTCCAAACTTCCCCTCCGCCGACCGCAGCCCCGGAGGCGCACCGGGAGAGGCGGCGTGTGCCCGTGTCCCCCCAGCCCGTCCTCCCGCGGAGCCCCCCGCCCCGAGCCGCAACTTTGGACCGCGTCCCCGTCGGGGGAAGGGGTGGGGGGGGGGACCGAAGGGAGCCCCGTCGGGCCCCCCGAGGGCTGCGGGGCGCGGAGCGGAGCACTGACCTTCCTGCCGCGCCGTGCGCCCTCCGCGCCGTGAGTCCCGCCGGCGCCGGCGCCTCGCCCCGCTGCTCTCCCCGGAAGGGCAGCCCCGTCGGGGGGCGGGCGTGGGGGTGCGAGGGGGGGGGGTTTGGAGAAAAGTTTCCTGACCCCCCTCCCCCTTCTCCGTGGGTGCGTGCGCCGCGGCTTGCCCCGCTGCGGGCGGGCGGGGAGCTGCAGGGCGCGGGGGGCAGGAGCGCGGCCGCCGCCTGCGCCGACGGGGCAGGTGCCCGCGGGAACGGCTTCGCTTCTCGGCTCCGCTCGGCTCGGCTCAGCGGCGGGAGCGGGAGCAGCAGCAGCCCGCGATGCTCATTCCGGCTGCCGGCTCTGGTTTGGCAGCGCCATGTTGCTGGCTTGCTCCGGGCGAAGTTCCTGTGCTGGCGAGCGCGGCGCTCCCCACATCTCGCCCGCGCCGCCGTCTCCCGTGCCCTGGCCGCCGCGGCTTTGTGTGTGTGTGGCTGGGGATTTAATTCTCCTCCTCCTCTTCTCCTCCTCTCTCTCTCTCTCTCTCTCTCTCTCTCTTTTTTTTTTTTTCTTCCTCTCCCCCCCCTCCCCTCTTTAGTCCGCCGGGAAAGCCGCTCTTCCTCACCTTGCCGCTGGGAGACCGGGCTCCGTCTGCTGCACGCTGCGCTCCCCTCGCATCCCCCCTCCCTCTCTCCCTCCTCCTCCTCCTCCTCCTCCTCCTCCAGCCACCGCCTCCCCTCCCTTCCCCTCCCCCCGGGCAGGCGCTGCACCGAGGGAGCCGCCGCCAGCAGCAGCAGCAGCAGCAGCAGCAGCAGCAGCGCCGCCACCGCTTTTTCCCTCTGCAAGTTTCCCCCTCCCCGGGCTGCGTTTCCCTGCCCAGGCAGGGCTCGCCCCGCCGCTCCCCCCCCTCGCCCTGACTAATTGATTTGCCCCCCCCCGCCGCGCCGCCGCCGGCCCCTCGCCTTGCCCTGCCCTGCCCTGCGCGCCCCCCCCGGCTGGCACAGCTCCGCCGCTGCCAGGCTGCGGCGCCCCGGGGGGACCCCTTGGCGCTCCCCGGCCGGCGGGGGAGAGGAAAGCCGGCCCCCCCCCGGTTCCCCCCCCCCCCGCCCCGCCGATACTCCCCTCGCTCGCTACCCAGAAGGCCAGTGGAGAACCGCAATTACCATAAAGCTCCGCTCACTCCGCTCCGCCAAGCTGTCAAAACCCCGGCGGCGGCGGCGGCGGCGCTGCCAGACGGCGCTGCGAGGCTCCGCGCCCGGCCCCGCCGCGATGCCGCCCCCCACGGGACGCCCCCGGCCCCTCCGCCACCCGCCCCTTGGAGACCCCCCCGACCCCCAGCCGGGGCTCCCCGTCCCCGGACCCTCCGGCTCGGGGTCCCCCCGCGGCGCAGGGGCATCCCCGCCGCCCCCCGCCCCCCGCCCCCTCTCTCTCACGACCCCCCCCCGCCCTATAAAGGGGTGCCCCCCTCCCAGCACCCCAACTTCGCACGGCTCGGCCGCGCTGCTGTGCGCGCCTGCCCCCGGCCCCTTCTCCCGGCTCTAAAATCGGGATGGAAAAAGACGCTCGTTTGTCAACGTCTGCATTGCGCGGGGCGGGGGGGGCCGGGGGGGGACCTTATTAAAGGCTGTCGCCTGATCCGGCTTCGGGAGCCCGTAAGGCGCTTTCCGCAGCGTGTGAACGGGGTGGCCGCCGCGGCGGCTCAAGCGCAATTCCCCTCCGCTGCCGTTTCTCCGGCCGCTTTAAGATTTCTGCCCGGGTTCAGGAGCCCTTTAATCTCCGGGTTGGTAGTTATCGGCTGCATCTATTTACTTTGGCACGGCAACTTTTGGCTCGCCGTGCTCGCCTCGTAAATTTCACGTCCGTAACGCCCGGCTCCGGTCCCGCGGTGACCGCGGCGCGGAGGCTCCCGTGGTCCCCGGGGCGGGGGGGGGGGGGGGAGAACCGGGGGGAGCCCCGGGGCGGCCCCGCACCGCCCGGCCGGGGGAGCGGAGATCCCGAGCAGCTGGCGCTTAGCGCGGACACTGCGCCCCGGGGGGGATTTTTAATCGCGCCCCTGCGAGAAAAAGGCTCCCGGGAGCGCAGCGAGGCAGCACGGCGGGCAGGGAGCGCGCAGCTCGCGCTCTGCCTGCTCGGCTCTGAGGATGGCAGAGCAGGAGTTCCCGAAAGTTGTCCGTGGCCAAGTGCTCCCTCCTCCTCTCCGCCAAAAAAAAAAAAAAAAAAAAAAAAAAGGATGGAGAATCTCAGCCACGTCAGGAAAATCGCCAGGGTCGCCAGCTGCCCGGGGTGGGGGGGGGGCGGGGGTGCACGGAGCGCGCACAGCCCGGTCACGGCTGGCATTTCGCGAAACTGGCTTTGGGGTTTTCGCTACGTATCTCAGAAGAAGTCGCCCGTCTCGAAGCAGAAGTGAAAGATCCACCGGCTGAAACCCGAAACTCCGCGCCGCTCGCCTTCCTCGCCCGGCAGTGGCCGGCCCGGGCCGGGGGGCGGTGGGCGCACGACCCCCGGGGGGCTGCGGGCGAGGCCGAGCAGCGGCCGCCGGGTTTGCTGCCGGGGCGGCGGGCCACGCACGTGAAAAAAGGCAGCCACACGTTTTTTTAATCTCCGATAACAAGCAGAAGGACACCTGGCCTATTACGCTGTAAAGCTATTTTTTATAAAGACGTTTTAGGGCTAGACATTAAAAGTTATTAGACTGAACACACGTGAGTTACAGACACACAGCTGGAGGAAAGGCCTCTGCTTTTTTTTTTTTTTTTTTTTTTTATTCCCTTTCCTGGGGAAAACCTCGTTAAAATCGCTCCTTTCGGTAGGAAAGCAGAACTATCGCGGCTCTCGGCGAGGTGGCCGCAGCCGCGGCTTCCCGGCTGCGCTGGCTCCCGGCTTTGTCTGTCCCCGCGGGGCTGGCTCCGCGGTGCCATCGGCCCCCACTTGCATCACAAAAGTCGCCCGCTTCCCTTCCCCCGGGCGGCAAAGTCCAGATCACATGCGCCTGCCTACGGCGTGGGCTTGGGTGGTTTTCTTCTGTGGTTTTTTGCTTTTTGTTTGTTTGTCGTATTAATTTGTGTGTGTTTTTTTTTTCCTTTAACCGGTGATTTCATGTTATCTCACAGAAAACTCGCTCCACTTTTTTTTTTTTTTTTTTTAATTTTTAACCGTAGTCAAACTTTTCTTTCTTTGTGCACGCCGTTTCCTCCGCGGCGGGGAGGAACAGAACCGCGCTTGTTCGCCTCTGTGCCTTTTTTGTTCCCCGGGTCCCCGAGCTTTGCGGCGGGGAGGCCGCCCAACACATTGGGGCTTCAGTTCGCTCCTCCCGCGGCCTGGCTCGGCCCGGCTGTGAGCACGGCCGTGCTAAGCCGGGAAAACAGAGCTCGCTGCCGCCTGCACAGCGCCGGGCCCTGCCCTCCCGCACGCCCCGGGGGGAGCTGACCCCCGGGTCAGGCCGCTGCGCGCTGCTCTCGGCCCGGAGCCGGGGGGGCTTCCACGCACAGCTGCTCGGGGCTCCGCGCTGCTCCTGCTGCTGCTATTGCTGCTGCTGCTAATACTGCTGCTATTGCTGCTGCTAATGCTGCTGCTGCTGCGGAGCCGGGCGAGGATGCGCTCGCACGAACGGCTGCTCCGATAATGCTAAGCACTTAACCTCCTCGTAAAGACAAATCCATTGTTAATGGCAGAATGGACTTCTCGCAGGAGGCTTCCAAATGGGACGGCTTTACTCCGGCTCTCATTTACCTCCAGCGAGGCCTCTAATGGGAAGCCCCCCCTCCTCCCCTCCCCACGCCCCCGGCCAGCACGCCTCGGCTCCCAGCAGCTCCACACTGCCTTCCGCATGCCCCAAAAGTTGGGGGTCGGGACCCCCGAGCCGAGAGGCCAGGCCTCGGCCCCCTCCGGGCCTCCCTCCCCTGCCGGGAACACGGCGAGCGGAGAGCCCGGGTCTCCTGGGCTCGGGGAACGAGGGAGAGGGGAGCCGGGTGCTGCGAAGGTAAAATGAATTAATGCGAGCGAGGTGCTCCGACAGCCTGGTGATGAGTGCTAGGAAAAGCCTATAAATAACAGATCACTGTCCTAAGCTCTGAATTGCCCTGCTTGAGTGTGTCTTAAATCAGACCTTTATCATTGCTTATTGTAAGGCTGTTTTTAATGGAAGTGTAGAAATCTGAATAACAAAACAAGACAAGCCTCAATTGGCGTTATACGGGGTCTGCGGCGCTTTCAGACCTGACACGGTGCCAGCATATTGTTACACCGCCATGCGAACTCCCCGCGCAATCAAGGGGGTTTTGCATAGCACAAGTACTATAATTTTAGTTCGCAGTTCAGGGCTACTCCGTTGACAGGAGATCCATTATTTCCACCCCCCCCCCCCTTCCCCTCTCCCCAGAAGAGCCCGAGAACGCGTTCGGTTCACGGACCGAGCGCCGCGCTCTCTCTCGTACAAAGGAGAATGACAAATCTCCCCGCTTGGCTTTGCTTTGCTCCGCACCCTTCCCCCGCTCCACAAAAGAGCCGCGATGCCCGCGATCCCGCGGCCCTGCTCTCTCTCCGCTCGGCAGAGGCAACCCACCGTGGACCGACGGACACACCGACGGACACACCGACGGACACACCGACGCTCCTCGGGCAGCCTCTGGCTGCCGGGGCCCGGGCAGAGCTCGGCGGGGGTCGCGCAGCCCCCGGCCCCCCGGGCTGGGGAAGGGGCAGCAGGGCTGCGGGAGGGCAGGAGGAGAGCGGCGCGGGGTGTCCCCAGCTCTCCCGCTTGCAGACCTCGGCCATTTTGTCTGCTCGCGGTGTCCCCACGTCCCCCCCCCGCGGGCACCGGGATGCTGCGGGGGGCAGCGGGCGGGGGACAAACAAAACCCCGTCCCCGGGCGGGGAGCAGCGCGGGCGAGGTGTAGCCGTCGCCTCCCGGCCACACGCTGCGCCCCCGGCCCCGGCGGGGTGCCCGAGGCTGGCGTCGGGTCCCCGGGCTCCGGCTGCGCCCCCGGCACCGGCTCGGCGGCCACCGCGCTCCGGAGTTTCTGTATCATCCGTCGGCCGGGGGAAGCGCCATGGTTTGAAGGTGTGTTTGTGCAGACTGCAGCTTGTATGTTAATAATTGGATACAGTCGATGAATCACCTCCGTCCTCCTTCTGGTTTTGTTTTTGTGTTGTGTTTTGTTTCAGAGGGGGTGGGGAGAGAAAGCGAGGAGACGGTGCCGTGCCTCAGCCCTGAATACCAATTCCGCGGCCGGGTTCACAAACACTGGGGTTATTCACTCCGCCCCAGAGGTGACAGCGGGCTCCGGGCCGCCGGGGGCCTCCGCCGCGCTGCGGAGCGGGATCGGCTCCCGGCTGGGAGCCCGCAGCGGCGGGTGGCTCGCCGGGGTGCCTGCACGCGAAACGAGAGCCTGCAACATCAAAGCGGCAGCGGAGCGGGGGCAGGGAGGGGCTCTCGGGGTGTACACGTGTGTACTTTTCCAGAGAAAGCCCCTAATTTTTCAAGTCGGATCCTTCACTCAATTTATTTTTTCTTTTTTTTTTTTTTTTTTTTTTCCGCTCGCATGGCAGACACGCGGAGAGATTCTTTAGTCCTGTACTTAACACTTCACAGTGTTTTTAGCAATTAAGGCGAGAGGGGGGTGGGTACAAAGATAAGCCACTTTTGCGCCCTGCAAGTGTGAAAGATAAGATAACAGTAAGCTGGGGCAAAACGTCTGCTTGCAGCCTCCCCCCAGCGATTCTGATCGGTCACCTCTTATCGCAGAAAATGTTCATTTCGAAAGCGGCTTCGAAAAAACAAGGGAAAAGAAAAGTATTTTCCGCTTAGAAATGCCATTTAAAGCCTCGTCCTCGCTCCGGCTCCCCGCGTCCTCCCCCCGCCGTGTGCCTGCGCCCGTCGCGGCGCGCCTCTCGCACCCCGGCGCGGCTCGGGGAAGCCGAATCGCGCAGGTAAGAGGGGAGCGAAACCCTCCGGGCCCGCCTGCCCCTTGGCCCCCCCAAACCCCCCCGAGGGGGCTCGGCCCCGGCCGCCTCGCTGCTTCTCCCCCCGGCCTGCGCCAGCCGCGCTGCAGGATCCCCTGCCGGCGGCGGAGCTCGGCGCCGCCTCGCCCCTGGCTTCCTCCCCCCGCGCCCCCCCGGCCGCTTCCGACCCCGCGGCCCGGCAGGCACACACCGGGCACGCCGCCCGGCCCCCGCCCTGGCCTCCGCCGCCGCTGCCCGCGGATGCAGGCAGGATGCGGCCGCCGCTCCTCCCCGCCCGCCGGGCAGCGCCCACGCCGGGGCCGGGGCCACACGCCGCCTTGTGTCCCCCCCCAACCCGGGGAGCGGAGTTTCCCCCCGGGCGGCCTCGCTCCGCCGCCGCCGGCCGAGAGCCCGGGGGAAAAAGGCCGGGCGACACCGCCCCGAGGGCGAGGCGCCACCGCGCTGCCCTCGGAAGCCGTGCGGGGCGTGTGCGGGGCGCTGCTCGTGCCCGCCCCTGGCCCCGACGGAGCCACCGCAGCGGCCCCCGAGCAGCCCCGACGTGCAGCCGGCCGGGGGGGGGCTTCCCCGGGCTCGCCGCAGCAGCCGTCTCCTCCCGCCGCCCTTCTCAGAAACACCTCGGTGCCGCGTTCTCGGAGTGAGTGGGTCAGCAGCTGATGACAGGGAAAAAAAAAAAAAAAAAAAGAGAGCGAGCGAAAAGAAGAAGAAGAAAAAAAAAAAACACCCTCCCAAAGCCTAGCCTGGCGCGATTACTCATCCCCAGAGTTCCCCTAAGTCAGAGAAACTTGGCCAAGTCCCAAGGCCGAGCCGTTAGCACGGTCTGAGGCTCCCCGGGCACCTTCCGCCGCGGGCACGGGGCCGCGGGGCTCGGCGGGGGGCTTGGGGCCGGGGTCGGGGCCGGGGTCGGGGCCGGGGCCGGGGCCGGGGCCGGCGGGGAGCGCGCGTCCCCCCAGCGCCGGGCGCTCCCGGAGCTCGCTCGCGTTATTGTGGAGCGTTTTTATCTTCACAGTCACATCGGCAGCTAACGAAGCTCGGCGGCTGCAGCCCACACGACTTTGGTTCCCTGCATTTATCCTTCAATAAAAGCCGATTCCTTTATTAGAAACAGGAGACGTGTCTCCTACCGCCCCTATCAAATCCCAACTGGCGAGGCGCAGCCGACACCTCCCCCTCAGCCCCCCCCTGCCCGAGAGGGGCAGGCGGCACCACCCCACGGCCTACATCCCCCCTTCTACCCCCCCGGACCCCCCACCGAGCGCATCCCGCTCCCCCCGCCGACCCCCCCCCGGGGCCGGGGGCAGCCCGAGCCCCCTCCCCGAGCCCCCCCCGGGCCGGAGCAGCAGAGCCCCGGCGGCCCCTCGCTGCTGTGCGCCCCCCGCGCAACCAGCCCGCTCCGGCACGGCACGGCACGGCACGGCACGGGCAGCCGCCTCCCCCCCCCCCCGCTCCACTCCTTTACCCCCCCGCTCCGCCAAATCAATCGCCCCCACCAGGC
Source organism: Cygnus olor (assembly GCF_009769625.2). Classification (NCBI taxonomy): domain Eukaryota; kingdom Metazoa; phylum Chordata; class Aves; order Anseriformes; family Anatidae; genus Cygnus; species Cygnus olor. Next base: position 118,890,513 of record NC_049169.1, on the reverse strand, counting down.
GCACCCACACGACTTTCGTTCCCCTGCATTTATCGTTCAATAAAAGTCGTTTCCTTTATTAGAAACAGAGGAGACGCTTCTCCCACCGCCCTCACCTCGTGCCCCCTCCGCGGGCGCAGCCGGCGGCCCCCCCTTCCGTGTCCCCCGTCCCCCCCCCGTCCCCCCTGCGCCGAGCGCAGCCCTCCCCGGCCCCCCCCCCCCCCCCCGCTCCCGCCGCCCCCTAAAAATAATAACAATAACAGTAATAATAATAACAATAATAACAGCCGCCGGCCCCGGCAGCCGCGGCAGCCAGCCCCCCCATCCCCCTCCTGCGAGCCCAGCCGCCCCCTCCCCTTCCCTCTCAAATCCCCCAGCTCTCGGCGCAGCCAGCCCCCCCGCCCCCCCCGCCTTTCCCCAGGCGCAGCCAACGACCCAGCAAATCCCCTCGCCCGGCTCGGCACGGCCCCCGCCCGCCCCACGGCCCCCCCCCCCCATGTCCCCCGTCCCCCCCCGCCCCGGGCACCGAGCGGGGCTGCGCGGCGGCCGCGTGTGATGCTGCGAGCGGAGCTGCCGGGCGGGGAAGGCTTCCCCGGGGTGCCGCCGGCAGAGACGGTGCTGGGAGGATGCCGGCCAGCCGTGCCGAGCCGTGCCGAGCCGTGCCGAGCCGTGCCGAGCCGTGCCGTGCCGTGCCGCGCCCCTCCTCCGCGCTCCGTGGAGAGCGCACCGCGGAGCTCTCCCCGAGCCGAGGAGGGGGGCCGGGACGGAGCGCGCTGTGTATCGCATTAAATGAATCGCCTGGCTCCGGAGGAGGCAGGTGATTCTGCCCGACACAATGAGGGGTTTTGAGCGCTGCGGAATAAAGCGCCCTTCATCGGCCCCGGGGGCGCCGGGGCCCGGCTCCGCCGCGGTACCGCCTGGCCCCCGGGGGAGCCCGGAGCTCCCCGGCGCCCGGAGCTGCGGCGCCCCCCGACCGCGCCCGGAGAAAGGGAGGCGGCCGGGGGGGGGGGGGGGGGAGTGGAGGGGGGGCTGCAGCCGGTGCCCCCCCGGGGGCGGCCCCCTGGGAGGCAGGGGAGCGGGCGGGGAGCGGGCGGCCCGTCGGGCACGGCACGGCACGGCACGGAGCGCGGGGCCCCCGGGCGGCGCTGCCCGGGTTGGGGCCGTGGCAGGCGTTGTTTTCCTCGGAGAGCAGAGGAGGAGGAGGAGGAGGAGGAAATCTCCGGGTTTTTAATGAGGGGGTGCAGCGGGGCTGAGCGCTGGGATTACACGGCGCGGAGCCGGAGCTGCGGGCTGTGTGTGTGCGCGCAGGGCTGGCCGTCCCCGCCTGTCTGCCTGCTAATCGCACGTTTTCCGCTGTTAAAAAGAAACCGAGACGCTGTGGCCGAGCCCAGCGCTGTCTCTGTGACTGTGACATGAAAAGATGGCGCTCTCTCCCCTCCCCCAGCCTCCCTCTCGGCTTACACTTCCTCCCCAACAGCTTTTGCCTTCCAGTTTTTTAAAGCCCTCTTTTCTCCTTTCCTTCCCCCCCCCGCCCCCTCCTCCGGCCGGATACCGCGAGCTTCCCAGCCGATCGGTGGGTCTCTTGTTATTGCGACGATTATTTTTTAATTTTTTAATTATTTTTATTATTATTATTATTATTTTTTAATCTCTAACCTCGCTCTTTTCGCCTCTCCTTTTTCTCGGAAACCTCGCTCTCCCTCTCTTTATGCCTCGCTCTCTTGTGAACTTCTGCTAATGGGAGGCAGTTTGCAAGAGGCGGGGGGGGGGGGGGGGGGGAGAGGAGAGGAGGAAAAGAAGAGGGGGGGGCACTCACCCAGCCGCTTCTCCCCCACCCCTCCTATTTCCTCCCTCTCCCCCGAGGCAGCCGGGGCAGGAAGGCGAGCCGGATCGAGGGCTGTGCGTGCCGGGGGGGCAGGAAGGAGGCTCCGGGAGGTGCCGGCGACCCGGTCGCGCTGCGGCTGCCCCCGGGGGGGGCCGGCTCTGCGGGAGGCATTCCCGGCTCTGGACTTTACCTGGCCTCATATTTTACGGAGCTGCGCGCCCCCGAGGTGGTCCCGGGTCCCTGGTCCCGCTGCGAGGCAGGGGAGGGCTTCGCAGCAGCCTCCAGCCCCTCTCCCCGTGTTTCATCACCAGCCTGCTCCAAGTGTTAAGTTTTTTTTTTTCCCTCCCCCCCCCCTTTTTTTTTTTTTTTTAAAGCCTGCAAATTAAATTCAGCGCCGCTCTCTCCTATTTTAGTGCCTGTTACGTTAATCGCACTTAGCGCCGGGGCGCTGCTCGCCGGGGATGCACGAAGGCCTCGGAGACGAGCCGCAGGCTCCCTCTCGGACCTTCCCCAGCCGGCAGCGAGTTGCGAGCGGCTGCCGAGCAGTTTGCAGGGCGGTGCGTGCTTCCTGGGCGGGCTGCTGCCGCCTGCCCGAGCTCATTCCCGGCCGCTGACTCCCCGCCGGGAGGTCAGGGTGGCAGCGGCGGCTCCGTGCGCGCCCGCCGATCTATTTGCGTAGCGATTTGCATTGCGGGAGGACAGGTATTTTTCCTCCCCGCGGACGGTGGAAATGCAAAAATTAGCGCTGCTGTTTCTAGGCAGAGACGCCACGGTTACGGGAGCTCGCCGAACCTGTCTGCCGTGCTTTCTGGAGAGGAGCCGGCAAGCCGGACACCTTTATCGATGACTTGTGGAGCCGTTCTCCTGGGCGCCCGCTGCTTTTATCACCATCTGACTAACCCCTTCTTGCAGCCCCTGCCCTGCCCAGGGCCACCCGTGTGGCCAGCTGTGCCCCCGGGATTGCCCTGCCTCGCCGCCAAGGAGCGGGCACGTGTGGCCTCCTCCAGTGCCTCCTTTCTCCAGCGCGTACTTCATCTATTCGTTATCAAGGGACGGTGTGTGGAGTGACTGAGCCTAATAAGTTGTCCACTTGTTCATTTCAGGAGCATTGATTTCTGGTTCCAAGGCACTCTGTTCTAGCACTGGCTACAGCTGCGGGGCATTTCACAGCTGGTCTTTCGCCTAGACAAATATCAGCGAGAATACGAGCGTTATTAGCCACATAAATAAATCATTAACGCGCACGCAAATGTTATTTCAACCTAACTTCCAAGGAGAGGCCAGCCCGGCGGGGCAGGACGGAGCTGTGCATCGTGCAGGGACCCACCGGGGACCCCACGCAGCCCGGCTGGGGGTCGCGGGCAGGGGTCGGCACCCCCTGTGTGGGGCCAAGCAGCGAGGCCGATCTCTGCCCACTCTCCCGCTCCGGATTGAACATTAACAGGGCCGGCGGGCCACAGGCCTCACCGCCCAGACCTTTGTCTGCTCTCTGAGGGCCACGGTGGGTGCTTTTCTCCCCGGGTATGACCATGACCACACATCGCGGCACTGCCAGGCTGGCCGCAGCTGACTTGGCCAAGCGCCGAGCGTGCGGGCACAGCCTCCCGGAGCCGGTAGCACCAGCAGGAGCGAGCACCCTGCGGTTCTTAAACACGGAGAAAACAGCAGGAATGACATTTGCTGGGGCTGGTGCGCCTCCCACCAGGGACTGGTGGCTCCCGGGTGCCCAGGGCAGCGGCGGTGGGAGCGGGGATTGGGGAGCAGGGAGCAGGGAGTGGGGAGAGGCAGCCGCCGCCGCCCGGGCCGCGCTCGCCCTGCCCCGCGGAATCCCGCGGGTGCCAGTAAAGCCCTGCCTGGGAGCCCTGCCAAGGCGGCCTGGCTTTGATATTCCGCACCACGGCCGCTCCTCCGCTCGCTCCTAATCACGCAAAGGCGAGCTCGCTCCGGCGCTCTCCGCAATAAACACCGAGAGCATTTCTCCGGGCTCCCAAAGTAAATATTGTGTCGGGGAAGCGGGGCTGAGCTGGAAAGCAGAAAATCTCCCACTTTTTAGCACTTAGCAACCACGGGGAGCGTTGTGTGCGCCCTCCCCGAGCCGGGCTCGGTGTGATTTACTTTCTGGTTGCGATGCAGATACTCGCCTGTCAGTTCAAGGGCAGGACAGAAACCGTGCAAGCGGAGTCTTGCGAACGGAAATCTCCCATTTACGAGGTTCTGCTCCAGCACCAAAAGCCACCCTCGAGCACCTTTGTTCTGCGTGCAGCTGCTTTTATCCCCCCGCCCCAGCCGCGTCTCCCTGCGACCCCTCTTCCCCCCCCCCCCCCCCCCCCCCCCCGTCTCCCTTCCCAGCTGGATTCCCGGCCTCTTCCCCACTGACCCCGGGGGGAGGCGGCGGGGGCCGGGGGAGGGGACGGGGAGAGGTCGATTATGAGCGACAAGGAGCATGATAAGAGCCGAAGCGACAGCAAAGCAAACAGGAGCGCTCCCTGCTCCCTTTGCAGGGCCCTGCCGCGGCCGCGGGAGCCGTGCCTGCGCCGTGCCAGCCCGGCCGGCCTCCGCACGCCTCCTGCCTCCTCCGGGGCCAGATTAAACACGTGGCGAGCCCGCACGGTGCCGTGCTCCCGTTCGCCTTCCCCGGCGGCTCTGCACAACGCCGTACCGTCCACCGCTAACCTCCCCTCGCCTCCTCGGTTCCCTGCTGGCCATCCCGGGCCAAGCCGTGCGGGACGAGCCCCCGCTCCCCGGGGAGGCTGCGCCGCGCCTGGCTGGCCCAGGGCCGCGCTGCACCGGGCTGGCGGCTCCGGTAGGGCAGGGGCTTGGTTGCACCCCTGCTTGGGGCTGGGGCAGCCCCCCCAGCCCGGCCCTCCCCGCTCCCGAGAGCCGCCGGCGTTTTCAGCTCTAAAATGGCTGAAAACGGTGTCCCCGAGCATCCCTGCCCGGCACGGAGCGGGGCGAGCCCCAGCGCCCCCAGCACGGCGCTTATGGGAACAATGGGGCCGGCGCCGCCCGGTGTCACCGGGGGAAGTGCCCGGGGGCAGCCGGGGGGGTCGGGGGGGGCCGCGGATCTGCGAGGTGCCTCCCCGCCCGGCTGTGCGAGCCTGCCGTGCCCTTTAATCCCTTTATCCCCGCTCGCCTGCGGCGGGGCAAGCCGCGGGGCCGGGAGCCCCCGGCAGCCGCCCCGGGGTGGGGACGCGCCGCAGATGTCGCCGGGTCGGGGCGGGGACCCGCTCCCCACCGGCGGCCCCCGGGGGACCCCCGGGGGTCCCCCCCCTGCCGTGCCCTGGGCGAGGCAAGGGGCAGCCCCCGGTGCGGTGCTCGGGTCCGCCAGCCAAACGCTCGCCCGGCCGCGCTCCGAAATCCGGCAATTATGCAAATGTCCGGGATGCTGGCCCCTTTGATCTGAACTTCCTCAGGATGAGCCCTCCTCGCCCCGGAGCACGAAAATGCCTCTCGGACGCGGAAAGTGAACTGCCGAGCTCCTTTCATCCCCTTTTGTTGCCCGCTCCGGGCTTCGCCTCCCGAGCCCGGCGTTCCCCAAACGCCTCGAAACGGGAAGCGAGGGGCCCCCGGGCACGGCGGGGGGTGACCCCAGGGACCCCGGCCCCAGGGACCCCGGCCCCAAGGACCCAGGCCCCAAGGACCCCGGCCCCGGGGCAGGGATGCTGCGGGATCGGGAGCAGCCGGGGCTGCGGGTTGTCATGGCGCGGCCAGGCGCGTTCCCGAGGCTCGCGCAGCCGACGGGGTCGTGCCCCGCTCGGGGTTCACCCCCCCGAGCCCCGGCGCTGGGTCCCGCGGAGACCCCAAAATAAACCCCGCGGGCCTCCGAGGAAGAGGAGGGACGAGATGGGGGGGAGGAAGGAAGGCCCCCCGCCGACGACAAGAGCTCAGTCCCCGAGGGACTTTAAACTCCATCTTTTGTTGCGCTCGTTACCACCTCTCGTTTCGTTTCTGGCAAGCGCGATTAACGAGGCACTGAGCGTACCACGGGGGCAGTACGTCCACGCAGCCGGGGATGGGGTTTTCGAGACTCCCGAGAGCCACGGCTGTTTATTTTTGTTTGTTTTGTTGCCGTTTGAGGCTGGTTGTTTTTTGTCGTTTGTTTGTTCCATGGCGTTTCCCCCCCTTCTAAGAGATATTAAGAAAGTTCGTGCTGTCCTGGAAACTGCTCCCCCAGCGTGAGGAGAATATTCTGACCATTTGCCGGAGGCCATTTTATGAAGCCTCAAGGAGGTTAATTTCAGGAATACGAGGTGTCTCCTTAGTACCTTTTCCCTTCCCCTGCCATTCATTCCAACAAGCTATGAGCTCTGTAGGCCAAACGCTCGTCTGGATGGACAATGGAGTCCCGTCTACACGAGGGGTCTAAATGGCTGTACTCATTCCCAGCTCTGCATACGCAGGAAGAGAAAGCCTGTAACATACCTATGACAAGAAGGGATGCATTAAAAGGAGGGTACAGAATAAAGGGAATATCCTTATCCTACGTAGGCTGCCTATTCCATTTTGCTGGAATTAAGATTGCGTCTAGCCAACCATTGGTACAGACAACGTTACTGAAACTGTGCCACTGCAAAACAAAGCTGAGCAAATGGAAGAAGAATTAGTCAAACTGCTTAAAAAATGTTGTCATGTTTGTTAACAAGCTGCTTAACTCTGGTGCCTAACAAACACTTGGAAAAGAAGTTCTTTTAATGAAAAAAAAAAAAAAAGGCAATACCCGTGCTTGCTTACAATTAAATGATGACAGCTTATGATGCATTTCTTCAAGACCTCCAGTAATATCAGGGCTCAGGAGACTTGAAATACCTAATTCATAGATTTTTAAACCAAGAAAGGACTGTTATGATCAGCTGCTCTGACCTGCTACATATCATGGGCCAGTGAATTTCAGCCAGACATTCTTGTATCAGACTCATAAATTCTGGCTGAGCTTTTAGCCTGGCATCCAATCTTCCTCTGAAGACTTTTAAGTAACAGAAGCCCCACCGCCTGCCTCAGTCCTTCCAGTGGTTGTGTCCTCTCACTGTTTTTAGAAAAACGCCCCTGATTCTGTTCAGAATTCATAGAGCTTCATTTTCCAAAATAGGATCTCATTATGCCTTTGTCTGCCACATTAAAGAGATCTCTACTATCAGAAATCTCCCCATAGAGACACTTAGGGCACTTAAAGACTGTGATCAAACCAAGTCATAGCCTCCTCTTGGATAAATTAATAGATGGGATTTCTTTCGTCTTATGCAATAAGACGTGATTCCCAGGCCTTGAATCACTTCTGTAGCTCTTTTCCGATCCCACATTAATTCGCCAATGTGCTTTTGACATGCAAACACCACAACAGAACTGGACGCAGTATTCCCGTAAAGGTCTCACTCAAATCATAAGCGTTAATAGCATCATTAAGTTTACTTGTTTAAAATCCTGTGCAGATTACCTTTATAGATGGCCTTAGCAATACCAACTTTATTAAAAGCCCATTTAAAAAGTCGCCTGTCTTCATGCAGACTGGTGTTGTTCATCAAATTCACAACGCTGAGCATCGCTTGACCAAACTGCAGAGCTGGCTTAGTTTTTCTAGCTCGGGCTTTTTCGGTGCTTCATCAGCCCTAGCCTTCAGCAGAGCCTCATATTTTTTCTTTTGTCTGCAAGAAGCAACTGCTGCATATTCTTACAACGGCACCAACCCTGGCTATGCACTGTCAGAGAGGTGCATGCACAGAGCTCTGCTGCACAATTCCCTCTTGTACCTCTTCCCCTCCTGCAGTGCCAAAGCCCCACGTTAAGCTCCCACAAGGCTGGGGGTAGTTCAGTCCTTTCAAAGGCCGTGGTGGGTCTCAGTTTGGAGTTGCTCCTCCCCAGGTAGTTAGTTCATAGACAGTCTCCATTAGAGCTTCTTCAACCACAGCAAACAGTCTGCTTTCACACCCGAGCCTATTCCCTTGCACGTGAGTGTCTACTCTGAGGGATGAACAGTGAGTAGGGTACAGCTGTCCTGCTAGATACCAGTGTAAGCATGTCCACTGATAAAGGACTAGGAGCTGTCCTTCCTCTGCCCATCCTGGTAATGCCCATCCATTTTCCAATCTTTCTCAGCTCCTGAGATAGCCTAGCTGTGCAAATGCAGCCTGGAATGGCAGGATCGTGGAGGGACCAAGGTCTGTGTGTTACAGAAGCATTAACTGCACTGCCTCAGTGCCTTCCTGATCTCTGATCTTCCCCAGCTACGCCTGGGGCTTCACACAAAACACTGCATGCAAACTTCTCTGCCATCCCACATGGTGCTGCAAGCCCAGACTCTGTTCTGCACAAGAGGTGACCTGAGCTGTGGCCGAGCTGCCCTGTGTTATTTGTGTGAGAGGGGCTCCCAAAAGCCTCAGCCAGAGCTAGGACTTCATTGTCCCAGGGCTCATATAAGGAGGGTAAAACAGTGTGCGCCGAGGATCTCTTCCCATATCATTTGTACCATCAAAAGCAAAAAATCGTTTAGGATAGACACAATCTTGAAAATGGCTGGGCCTTAGCTTCATACACGATCCCTGTGCTTCCTGGCAGAGGACTCATACCTGAGCAACACTCATTTACTTATTTTTCTACCAAGTCATGTTTTTTTTCTGAAGATATTCCGTAGGCCCAGTCAGAGATTGACACCCGTCATGATGTCGTGGTCACACACCAGACCAAAAATGCTTCTCCCACTGCTGGCAGACCTGTTGGTCCATGATGTCTTCCAGCTTGGTCAGTTCCCCAGGCTGTCCCCACTGCCGTCTCTGCCCTAACGGAGGTGGCAGCACATGCTGGAGCCCAGGTGAGCAGAGTGGGTCCACCTTCAAGTAGGAAGGCAGCCATGACCTGCTTAGGAAAGGTGTTTCCATATGGGAGCCATTCTCCCTGTGCACAGAGCCGATTAAGGGACTCTTACCCCATTTATTCCGCTACTGCCTCCAGGGACATGGTGCTGACGCAGCGTAAAGCCCGCGCAGCTATGATTTTGCCCTGGGGTGAGCTATGGTGAAGTCCCTGTTACATCAGAGGACCATGAAGCTGCTACTGCAACACCCAGAGAGGCCCAGTTTGCATAAACCACCACTGAGACGAGGCCAGCACAGGCTAAATTGAGCTGCTTTTGTGCGTGTGCCCTGACTCATGTTCTGTGCCATGCCGTTGCACCACACCTGCCCCTTTAAGCTTAAATTATCCACTATAAAATTATTTTTCCCATGACACACGGCACAGCCTCCACGTCCTACTAGTAGCAGCCCTCGCTTCGTTTATACTTCCCACGTGCCCTCGTTTTACTATGAGTCAGCCGCGCTGGCCCTCTCTTCCTATGACTTACACTTTCCTACCTCAGAGGACACGCGTGTCAGAAGATATATACGATGGCCCCGTTTATGGACATCTTCTCATGTCTAGATAGCCACCCGGTTCAAATCAAATCCCAGTTAGCCCCAAATGTGCAAAAAGGAATGCGGAGAAGTCACCTTTGCTACAACAAGGCGCCCTTGGGTTGTACGTAATTCCAGTGAGCAGCGCGTTATCCTCACTCGGTGTACCGAAATGCGATTTATAATTTTAAAAAGCAATACTCAGCCACAGCACCAGACCCACAGCTTTGAGGCAGCATGTAGGGCATGGCAGGATTGCTTCTCTTCCCCCTAATTTACCTGCAAAGAGGGCACACAGCCCAGCTGCTCGCTATGACCTGCTCTTTCTTCCAGGCTGCCGCAGCCGGCCGGGTTTTGGGCCTAAGTGCCTGTTTTGGGGTCTGCTCTCCTCTAACTCCCCGAGGATTTTGTCATTAGCTTTCACGGAGAGCAGTACGGGGCTGGATGTGGAAAACCAATATTGACATTTCCTTGTTTAAATATCATACATCAGAGGGGGGTCACGGGAGCCGAGGCCACGAGAAAGGGTTCCCCCACAAGCTATTATTTCCTTTTAAAAAGCACCAGGGACCCAGCAGTCTCAACGGGGCCTCACACCCGCACGTCTGCTCCTCTCCGCAAGCTGGCTGGCTGATGCCGGTGCCACTTAGCAAATACAGATGTTCAGGTCCTTTTCTTTCACCGCGGGTCTCACTCATTGCCGCGCGGAGGCCTGGTACTTAATGACTGCCTCATTTAAGCCCTCGTTTCAAGGCTACGTGAGGTACACATCCCATAACACGCTAACCTTGGTCTTTACTTGCAAAAATACACGGCACTTCCCTATCCGATTCGAAGCAAACGGCATCCAAACTTATTTTTAAAATTAATTGAACCAACAGATCAACAGCGTCTGCAGAGCCCGCGTGGCCCTCGCTTGGGAAATTAGAACCGCGGGAGAGTAATTTCGCAGTTAAATCAACAGCGGTCTCATTCCGCACGAGGCTGCCTTCCCTTCCCTCCCTGCAAAGCCGGCAGTCCTACGTTGGTCAAGAAGAAGACAGCCCGTCAGGCGTCCTGCACCTGCACCCGCTCTGCCTGACAGGGTCTGGGGGCTGTGGGGTGTACCCCCTGTCAGCAGCGCTCGGGCACGTGTCAGGGAGCGGCTCGATGCCTGCATATCCCAGTTCCCTCATCCTTTATCTCAGCCGCACAGCACCTAGCGTGCCCTGCCTTCCCCCTAAGTTCCTCCCTCACTCCCATGTGTGAGCGCCTTGCTCGGAGAGCAGGAGGCTCTCAAGGTGTGATGCTGAGCCAGAAAAAAAGGGTTTTCGGGGACCGCTTGGAAAAAAAGAATCAGAGGAAGCAACGGAAGACATGCTCTTTCCCCACAAGGGAATGGCTGCAGGATTTCTCTTTTTTATCTAAACCCCCAAAAGGATTTGCCACTAAAAGAAAGATAATCCACATTATGTAGGAACAAAATTACATTCACATGAACACCCGCACACAAACACACACTGTTCTCCTCTGATGGCAGGACACGGGCTCCGGGAGCAGTGGCTTCAAGGAGCCGCAGCAAACAAGCCCTCGGATGGAGCTAGGACCTCACCTGCCTCCGTGTACCACCAGAGCGTCTCTCCTTGTCATCCCCGATTGTAGTTTCTGCAGTTTTGCTTCCCTTACTTGGGCAGGCAGGAACGAGCTGCCCTCTGTGCACACATGGTTCCCAGCACAGTAAAACTGCTCTCAGGTAACTCAGGACTTGCGAACCCGGAGCGATAAAATACCACGAAATTTGCCCCGTGCCTCCAAGGTAGCATGCGTTGGTTCCCTCACTTCTCTCTGCATATCCTGAGCCTTACCCTAGCCCAAAATTTCTCCCTTCTGCCGCAGCTTGCCTACCTTGCGGGGTCCCCGCTGGCTGCTCAGAGCCATCAGGGTTCGCCCCTTCCGCTTTAGCAGCGCTCTCGGCTGTTTTGTTTCTGAGGCTTAGCAATCACCCCGTAAGAGCACTTCCAAGGAGATTTTAAGATGCCTTCGGGGCATCAAGGGACAGCAGCAGGAGGACTATCTGAACCACTTTGGTCTTAGACGTTTGGACTTAGATCCATCCAGGCATTAATTCAGTGAAAGCCAGACAGGATCAGGCTGAAACTGGCATTATGCACTGCTGGAAGCAAATCCAATTCACATAGTTTTAAGCACATGCAAACCATTTTCTATGGTGACCTGGAGTGCTTTACAAGAGTGCTCAAGGGACCAGGTGACTTTTAGCGTGGTGAATTTCAGCAGTGTAACCAAGGCTTAGTGCTGTGTCCATAGCCCTCCCTGAGGTAGTGATGACTGCAAAGGCCAAGCCACGAAGTTGGAACTGGTTTTATTTTATTTCCTTTTCCACTGCCACTGTCCTTTTTCTGCCTCTCGTTACGTATACCGCTTCAAGGGAAAAGCGCAGTATCTTATCAACATGACACAAGCCCGTGTTTTTCTCTCTCCGAAGACACTGCAGGTACCTGGCGAGAGAACAGCTCTGTGCAGAACCGACAGGGAGGCGCGGACACCCCGGGGCCATCCTTTGGCTACTGCTCTTCACCTTGCTCCAAGGTTTCTCTCCTAGCTCCAGCCAGGGAACGGGGAGGCCCAGGGCTAGAAAGAGCTGTGGTGTCTAACACTTGCGTGGCACCTCGCCTGTCACAGGTGCACACCACCCCTGTGGGACACGGCAGCTCTACACAAACCCCATCAGGCCCCTGGTAAATGTGTTCCCACACGGCTTGCCACAAACATTGCCCCAAACAGGGAAGAACCTAACCTCAAGCCAACCCAAAACAGTTGCAGAGACACACATGTATTGACAAGCATTACCCTGACACCTTCACGCACAGACCCCTTTCTGAATGCCACGTGCGTGCTCTTTTGCCCTCCTGCCCCCGGCAGCCCAAGGCTCAGCCCCATGCCATCAGCACCCCCGGTCCCCGCTCTCCAGCCGGGGCCTGTCCCCGTCTCCCACTCCCTGCACAGCTCTGACACCAGCCGCATCTGCGGCACCAGAGCAACCGCTCGAGGTGCAGCAAGGGCACATGAGTCACTTTCCTCCTCGCCGGCCCTGTCTGCTCTGCTGATGACACAGTGCTCGCACTCACTGCTCCGAAGCGGCACTCCAAGACACGGGGCAGGTTGCGGATTCCTGCCTCCCTCTGGCTTTTGAGCTTCAGGAGCAGTGCTTTGTGCTCTGCGGGCCTCGCCGTCCACTTAGCTGCATGGGCTGCCAGCTTGGTGCTCCCCCCTGGCTCCCGCCAGCCCCCTGATGCATTAAACCCTCTCGGGGACTGGAGGAGCCGAGGCAGCAGCTCTGGGGCTGGCGATCACACCCGGGGGCTGGTAACAAGTGTGAAAGCAGCCAGCCTGCGAGGTGACACTGGCACGAGGTGACACTGGCACAGCGCTCCCAGCCCCCGGGGCCACCCGGCGCGGCCCCCCCGCTGCTGCCACCCCGACCCCAGCCCCAGTGGTGGGAACATCCCGCGACGTCCCGCCTGGCTGAGGGCAGGGGGGCTACGGGAAGGAGGGGAGAGTGCGCTTGGGGCTGCATCAGAGCTATTTCGTTTGCTTGTCCCTTGGCCGTAAGTTCCCTCGTCCCTCTTTGTTTTATAGCTGCTCAAGTTTACTTGCAGAATTAAGACAGATTTGGGGGGGGAGGGGGAGGAAGGGGGTAGGAAGCCTTTGTTCTCCGGAGTGCGCTTGTCTTACTTTTGCATCATGTGGCCTGAGCAGCCCCCCCACCCCGCCCCGACCGTATTTACTCTATCTCGAGTGAGTCCTTTGAAGGAGAGGGCAGAGCCGTCGTTAACCCCCTGCGTGCCTCGCCGGGCCCTCAGCCTCCAGAGCCGGCCCTCGGAGGCGGCAGGGACAAGGGCCGGGGCCCCCGGGGTCGCCTCGGTGGCCGGGGTCGCCCCCCTCTTCCCTGCCCTCCCGTCCCACGCAGCCACGCGTGGACGCGGCCGGCCCACGGCAGCCGTGAGCGCGGGGATCCCCGCGGCGGGACGAGGCCGGGCTGCTGCCGGAGATGCCTCCAAACTCGAAACAGCTGCCGGGCTGCGCTTTGGCCTGCCTGCTAAAATCCGCCGATCTCCTTTTAATCTGTTTCATATTCGCAAATTAAGCACTTAGCCTAGGTAATAAATCACGAGGCAGTTTACGAGGCGAGCAGGAGACAAACAAGTGGAAAGGGAAAACAACCGCCTCGAAGTGCACGAGATGCGACTGCGGAGGCGCGCTCGGAAGCCTTGCCCGAGGCCCCCCCGGGAGCCGGCAGCGCCCCGGAGGCAACCCGGGCTCCCTCCTTTGTCTGTCTGTCCGTCCGGTACCCGGCAGAGCTCGCAAATAACGAGGCAGGCCGACCGTAGTAGCCATGCCTCGCACACCCACGCCGGCCGGCGGGGAGGTGGGAGGGATGCTGGAGCACAGAAGTGCGGGGGGTGCATCCCGCAGGGGCTGCTCCCCAGGGGAAGGCAGCCGGGGCCGGGCAGAGGAGCCCCGGGGCTCCGGGGAACACGCGTGGGGCCGCTCCGCCCCGCTGCTGCCGGCCGCGGGGGGCACGGGGCAAGGAGCGCCCCGGCCCCTCTGGCGGAGAGGAGCACCCCCGGGCTGCCGAGGGAGCAAGGGCCCGACCCCCGCGGCCGGGCAAGGGGCCGACGCGGGGGGCGAGCCCCCCTAAAAGCCGTCCGGGAGCCGCCGGAGGGGCCGGAGCGGTGCCACCCGCGGCGACGGCCCGGGACTCCCCGGCACTTCCCCGGGGTCTCCTGGCCGGGGGGGAGCACGCGAAGGCTCCAGACAAAAGAGCCGGCGCTAAGACCCCTCCTGGCAAAGCCGCAGCCTGCCCCGAGTGCTCCGGCACGGGCTTTTCTCCCCCCGCGGGGCTCCGCGCCGAGCCGTGCCGAGCCGGCTGCGGGGGGGGGGGGGGGGGGGGGGGCGCAGGGGATGGGGGCAGAGGGGCCAAGGGGGGGGGATCTGGGGGCGCGGGGGGGTCGGCAGCAGCCCCGGGGAGAGGCGAGGGTGGGGGTGAATTGAGGGAAGTCCCGCGGAAGGGAGCGACACCGACCTGCGACCGTGTCCGCCCGGTGCAAGGTGACGAGCTGCCGGTGCGAAGAGGCGCTGTCAGAGCCTATCTCATCTCTCGCCGGAGCCGAGGCTCCGCTCCCCGCATCGCCCGCGAGTAACAATGGCAGCGATCAGCAGCTTTTTCACGCGCCTCGGTGGATGGAGATGCCCCGCGCCCCGCTCAGCCGCCTCGCCGCCGCGTCCCTCTCGGCCCAGACCCCTCTCGCTTCGCCGCCGCTCCGCCGACGGCTCCGGCCAGCTCTCCCCCCACCCCCCCCACCCCCCGCCCGCCCTTCCCCAATTTTCCATTTTCAGGGACTTTGGCTCGCCGCCAGAAAATGTCAGGAGGGGATGAAACTTGACACAGGGAGCTCAACCCGGAGCGGTTTCCTCCTCCTCCCCCCCCCCACCCCCCTCCCCAATCCCCCCCTATCCCCCCCCCCCGCCATCCCCCGCCCCCGTCCCCAGCCCCCGAGTTAACTTTGAGACACTTTGGCCGTATTTCAGCTTGAAAAGAAGGGGAAATTGCGGGTCACTGGTGCGTGGTCGGACCGGGCGCTTTTTAATTTTTCATTATTATTATTTTTAATTTAAAAATGTAGACGCCGAGGCCTGAGGGCGCATCTGCAGCCCGTGCGCTGCAGCGAGCCCCGGCTCCGCACCTCGCCGCCAGGCTGTGCCAGCCGGCAGGATGAGGCCCCGGGCTCGGGAAGGTGGCCAAGCGACACGTCGGAGGGGGAGGTCGGGGTAAACCCGCTCCCTCCCCCGGCTCTCCTCGCTCCGACGGCCCCAGTCTGGTCCCGGGGGTCCGGGGCAGCTCCGGGGACCGGGCACCGGGGGGGCTGCGCGGCCCGGTGATAACGGGGTGATGGAGAAGGGGATGGGGACGGAGCCGGGGGGAAAGCTGCGAGGAGGAGCGCAGGCAGCGGAGCCCGTGCTAACTCCGGGGAGGATGCCTCAGCACTTTCTCTATTATGCATTTCCAGCACAAGGAAAGCTAATTCCTCCGCTGAGGGCCTCAATCAGGCATTTATTTGACACTCATGATGCATGAACGGCTAAACACTAGTCTAAGCGGAGGATCAGCCGCTAGTTTATAGCTCGCGAGTTTTTTGATGCAGGTGAATTATGTTGATCTCTGAATGCCTCGTATTCCTGGGGGGAGGAGAGAGGGCGGGGAGGGGGGGGATTGAGAAGAGAGAAAACGCGAAGGGGGGAAGCGTGGGGGAGCTCAACTTCTCGGAGCTCCTCTCCCGCACGCCGGGAAACTCTCCGGCCGGGAGCTTTGGCCGGCACCCCTCCAGGCCCCCACGGCCCTCTGTCGCCCCCCAGCCCTCCCCTGCTGCCCTCGCCCCCCCGAGCTTTGCAGAGCCCCGCACGCATCCCTCCGGGGGCCACCGTGCGTGCCCCGTCCCCGCCGCGGCGGGGAAGCGCTCCCCGGGGGCCGGCGGCGGAACATGGAGCGGGGAGAGGCACGGAGACAACATGGAGGGGGGAGCAGGGGAGGAGGAGGAGGGGAGAAACCATATGGAGCGGCGGGGAGGGAGAGAAGGAGGGAGGCAACGCGGAGAGAGCCAGCCGGGAGCGCCGGGGGTGGGAGCCCCGGGGCCGGGCGGCAGCGGCCGGGGGCGCTGGGGAGGGAGGGGGCGGCCCCGGGGGGGTCCCGGGGGGCTGGGGGTGGTCGGGGGGGAGCGGGCAGCCGGGCCCCGCCGCCGCTCTCCCGAGGCGGTTTGTGCTTTCTCCTCATCTCCTCCGCTCCTTTCCGAGCACAGCCCTTAATTCCCCCCCGGGGAGATTTTTTTTTTTTTTAATTATTATTTTTAATGTATTTTTTCTTCTTCTTCCTCCTGGCCTCTTTCCAACTGTTGTTCCAGGACCGAAAAAAAAAATAATAACAATTAAGTAGGAGTCATGTCTTGTGACTTGCACAATCTCTTCTAACGCCTGAGTTCAATTTTACACAACATTTAATACAAATATTAAAAATCAATATATCAAGGGGGTTGTTAATGAAATGTTACAGTGAGTGTGTGTCACCAGATAGGATTTCGGTGGGAAACGTGTCTGATTTAGCAAAAGCCGAATGCGGTCGTATTCTTAATCCTCCTGCTAAAACGAAAGATAAAGGTGTTCATTAAATCATATCAAATCGAATTAAACTCTATCGGCGGGTCCTTCCAGCAGAACAGGAGTCTGAAAAGCAGGGGATGGAAAATGAATCTCAATGCATCTCTTGACAACGGAACAGGAATCGGAACGCATTAAAAATAAATCAGAGCGCTGCTGTAGGTCACAACACGAGGATTAGACTGCACGAGAATAATGGGACGGGAGGCTGAGAGGCAGGGACTACCCTGCAGGTACGTCCTGCCGCTGGAAGGGGGGAGCCGCATTTTTTAAGCCGTGGGTCACGCGAGGACTGTAGGACAGAGGCTTTGCCCTGTTCGGGCAGCTTCTCGGCCGGCCCTTCCCCGGCTGGCTCTCGGGACTGCAGCGTGCCCCAGCTCCTCGGCACGCCGCCAAGCCAGCGCTTTGCTGGCTGCCGCCTTTGCCCGCCTTCCCCCCCTGCTCCTTTGCACCTCTCCTTTTTCCTTTTTCCCCCCCTGGCCTGTCCCCGCTCTCCCTGGCTCGGCGGCGATGCTCTCTCCTCTCCCCCGGCCCCTCGCGCTATTCAGCCGCTCCCCGTGACCCCTCGCAGGGCTTCTCCTTCGGCGACGCCTGCCAAAAAGCTGGCAGCTGCCAGGGCGGCGAGGAGTGGGAGCACGGCCGACAGCCGCCGCCGTCCCGCCCGCACCCGCCGTTGTCTCGGCGCCCAGCTGCGAGCCTGGCGCTCCGGGGAGGGGACGGAGGGGCTGCACTGCTCCCTGCCGAGGTGTGGACGGGAGATAAGGGCGAGGAGAGGAGCGGGGCTCGCCTCTGGGGCCCGAGGCATGACGCCTGCCCTATGCGCTGTTGGACCGAGAAGCTACGGGCTGCTGAGCAGGGCACAGCCAGGGCCTGGAGCCACCCGGTGTGCTGGGAGCCCTGGGCACAGCCGAGCTGGGGTTTGCTCGTGGAGGTGGCCGGGTTGCAGCCCTGTCCTCTGTGGGGGTCCAGGCTGCAGCTCGTGGGTCCTTCAGGTGCATGGCTCGTCCCCGTGCCTCCTCCCCGTGTGCCAAGGCCTTAGCCCAGGCCACTCTCCCCTGCTGCTCCCCTGCCCCCAGTGCCCCGGGAGAGGGCTCTGACCGCGGGCTTGGCCCCGCCATGGGACCAAGGTTCCCGGCCTCGCCCCCAGCTCTCTCGTCCGGCTTCCCAAGGCTGGCTGAAGCCTGCACTTGGACTTCGCTCTCGGCTCTCATGCTCTGGCCCACAGATCCCAGCCACTTCGTCCTCCTCTCCTGAGGGCACACCAGGCCAGTCCCTCTCCCCACAGCCTCCCAGCCCAGCTTGGCAGGAGGCAGCCATCCCCACCGAGCCTGGCCACGGCGAGCCCTCCCTGCCGGGCTGCGGTGCTGCGCAGCCCCCTGCCCAGCTCGGGGGCCACCTCTCGCCCCCCGTGGGCCCGCAGGCAGGCAGGCAGTGGAAAGCTCTGCGAAACCCGCAGCCGGCGAGGGGAGCTGGGGGGTGGGATCCGCTGCAGGAGGCAGCGGGAAGCTGATACGCGGCACCCGGGAGAGCTCGGCACCGAGCCCGGAGCGTGCAGCGGGAGCGGGAGCGCGGCGCCCCCACCGTGCGGCGACCGGGGCCGGCCCCCGCCGAGTCCCGCCCGGCCCCGCCGAGCCCCGCCCGGCCCCAAGGCGGAGCGGGGGCCCGGGGCTCGCAGCGGGGTCCCCCCCCCGGGAACAGCTCCGTGCCGGCGCTCCTCCCCGGGGCCGCCCCGGGAGCGGTTAGGCGTGCAGCAGCGCCGGGGCGCGATAAACAACGGCGGCCAGCGGCCCTCCGCCCGCTGCCAGCACGGCGGCACGGCGCCCGGAGGCAGCTCCCCCCTCTCCCCCGGGCCCCCCCCGGTCCTCCCCCCGGTTCTCCTCCCGGCCCGGGGCCGCGGGGTCCCTGCGCTCTGCCCCCGGGGACCGCGGCGGCTCCGTGCGCGGCTCCGTGCGCGCCCCGCGGGCTCCTCTCGCCGGGAGCGCAACTCCTGCTCCGACCTGAACTCGCAGCCGCTCTGTTTGTTTATTTCCCGGCCGCGGTGGCCGGCTGCCAAGCACGCGGACCTTTCCTATTAAAAACCCATTTTTCTTGCCCTGCGCGGAGCGGCAGTTTGCTCGCTGCGCTCCGCTGTGCCGTTAAAAGAAAGCGCGGCCGGGTCCTCCCGGGGGCCGGGGGCGGAGGACGGGGGACGGAGCCGCGCCTGCCTCCCTCCCGCCTCCCTCCCGGGGCTGCCGGGGGCTCCCGGGGCGCCTCCCGCCGCCGCCGCCGCCGTGCCCCGGCCCGGGGTGACCGCCCTCGCTCCCGGCCGAGCCATTTCCTGCCCTCCGGAGCCGCGGCCGGCAGCGCGCTCCCCTTCGCCACCGGCCAAGCGGTGGCCGGGGCGCGGATGGCAGCGGGGCTGCGGGCTGGAAACCCCAAAAGGAGGCGGGGGGCAGCGGCCGGTCCCGTTAGCCGTGGGGTCACCGCAGCCCGGGGCTCCCCGGGACAGAGCTGGTGCGGGTCCGCTGCGAGCCTCCTGCGGCGCCCTGCGGTGCCTCTCTCTCCCCTCGTCCCCCGGGAAGAGCTAGGAGCCATCCGAAGCGAGCCGATCGTAGGGCAGATACAACAATAAAGTATATTGAAATAAGTCTGCGGTTGGTGAGTTTCCAGCGATACTTAATGGCACTCGCAGTAAACAGTCACTCTCTGTGCTAGCGGGGAAAATCATCCAGACACAAGCACATTCCACCCTCTTTAGGGCTCCCTGGCTGTTATTATAGTTATTGCATTACTCTGGTGTAAGCCTTTTGTAACTAAGCTTCTATAAAGCCCCGCTTACAAGCACCCTGATTAGAATTTTCCTTGCCAGTAACCAAAGGCCACCCGCTTTCCAGTGCTATACAGAGGGAGCCGTCAACAGCCACCCCTCTGAATGTGCGCTTTGTTCCTGGCAACAAGGAAACGAGTGGGCTTCTATTGGGGAGAATGCAACCCTTCTTTTAAATATCACACAGCGAAAGCTGATGGGGCACCGGGCTCTGGGGGGGAGAGAGACGCGCCGGGGTCACAGGAGCCCGCTGCCACTCAGCCGGCAGCCGGGGGATCAGCGGGCTGATCCCGGCTCAGCGGCGGGAGGAAGGAGGGGAGGCCTGGAGAAAAGCAGGACGCCACGTAACGCATTGCCAGTGGGGCATCACACCCTGGCCCCCAGCTCCCCAGGGGCACCCGGTGGCGATGGGGAGAGCCCCGCTCCCCAGGTGGCTGCAGCCCAGGAGCGAGCAGGCGGCGAGCGGCGATGCTGCCGGCCTCCTCCGCAGCCAGCCTGCTGCTGCGAGCGGCCCAGAGCCCGTCTGGCCGGGTGCAGGCAATTACTTTGATACGTCCAACATGTATGTTAGTGGCATTACTAAGGAGGTGAGAGCTTGGCGCTCACAGGGCCGAAATGCTGGGCTTTCGCTTTCATGCAGGATGTGTGTAACACAGAGTCTTTTCTCAGCTCGCCTGATTTTTAACTTCCTCTAAACCTCTCTCTCTTTTTTTTTTCTTTGCTCGGAGAGCAGCAACGAGAGACTGAGAGGAAACACGCTGCTGCTGTGCAAAATGTGGACCATGTGTGGGAACTATTTACTCAGAGTGCAACTGCAGGCACCAGGCGAGGGGCTGGCAGAGCCGGGGGGCGGCGGAGAGAGAGGCTACATCTCTCTCGCCTTTTTTCCTCTCCCCTAAAGCCAAACCACATCGCTGCATGTGTAACGGTGCGTTTTACCGACTTTCTCGCTGGGCACATGCTTTTTTTATAAGTCCAAGGCTTTCGCGATGCGCTTTTGTGTTTGCCCACCTCAAGCCTCTGCGGGCAAAGGGTTAAATCTTCGGAGCAGTGGAAGGAAGCAGCTGAGTTTCAACAACAACAAAAAAAAAAGGTGGGGGGAGAAGAAAGGAGCGGGAGCAGGGAAGAAGCGAGGCGAGAGGGCTGCACGGTCCCCTGATTGTCCCTTTGGCTGCTGTAGAATAATAAAAATAATTAATAACAATAGTAACCCCCAGCCTTTCTTTTCTATTTGGCTGCATCAGGAAGTGCCTCTGGCCTTGAAGCTCCCCATTACCTCTCTTCCTTCCCCCCCCCCCCCCCCCCAGTCCTTTCCCTGGGAAGTGAGAAGAAAAAGGTCTGCAGCTGACAAATATTATCCATCCTTTTCATCGATCGGAGCATATACAGATGTGATAGCTTGATGTACCCTGCAAACCGGCTGATCCATCGCTTTCTCCCTCTCTCGCTGGCTCTGGTTCGGCCCCCTCCTCCTCCCCCTTTGTTCTCCCCCCCCCCCCCCCCCCCTCCGCCTTTCCCTCTCTTTAAATAGATTTCAAGGCGCTGCCTGTTGGAGAGCAGCTCTCCAGAGAGAGCGAGCTATTGCCTCCCTGCCGATAGCCTCCCCCCCTTCTCCGGTTTCCAAACAGAAAACAATCCCCGGGCCGAGGGACCTGCGCTGGGGTTTCGGGAAGGAGTTAAACCGGCAGCGAGCGAGCTGCAGGAGCGGGATACGGAGGCAGCACGGTCTCTTCCCTAGCCCTGCGCACAAAATAAATAAATAAATAAATAAAAATAAAAAAAGGCCGAGAAAGACGGTCGCCCCGCGCGGGCTGCTGTAGCAGGCACCCGCCATCGGTTTTTCCAAAGGTTAGCCGAGGTCCCCGGCTCTCGCAGACGGGAGGCGTTACGAAACCGCCTTTGTATGTGCGGGCGCTTACATAAAGCGGGGGAGACGGCGACGGGGAGCGAGGAGCCTGCCCCGGGTCGGGGCTGCCCCGGGTGGGCGCCGGGCACCGGCCCCGGAGCTCGGTGCGACCCCCGCGGGCGGCCGGGCCGAGGAAGGGGCGCTCCGGGGAGCCGGCCCCCGGCCCTGCCGAGGCGAAAATGGAGCGGGAGGAGGAAAAAAAGTGCCGCTGGGAGAGATGCTGGGCTCTGCCCTCCGCGTGCCGGTGCGAGAAGGAGTTAAAGGCAAGCTGCTTTTTCGATCGGGCTGCTTCCCCGAGCGTCGGAAGGAGCGGCTTGCTAGAAAGCCGTCCATCAGCAACCAGTCCAACCTGCCCGTGATAATATGCGATCAACACCAAATCACCCCCGCTAGGCACGATCCATCATCGCTCCGATGCGATGGGCCCTTGTATGGCTGTGTCTACACGGGGGGCGGGCGGGGAGGGAAGGGGAGGGAGCGGAAAGGGGAGAGCGAGAGCGGGCGGGGGGGCCGCGCCAGCCACCGGAATGGGGCTCGCAGCCCCCCCCCCCCCCCGGCTCTCGGCGAGCCCCAGCCGGCGGAGCCCGAAGTCGCGCGGCCGGGGCCGAGCGGGGAGCCTGGCAGCCGGCCCCGCCGCCGCCTCCGCCTGCCGTCAGCCTCCCTTCCCCCTCCCCGCTCCTCCGGGGCCAGCTTGACTGGCGTAAAATTAATAATTAATCGGGTGAAATTGATTAAAGGGCTCGGCGCGCGATGGGGGCGCTCCGAGAGCCCTTCCCCTTCCCAGCCGCTCCCGGGGACTCGCCGCCGAGCCGGGGGAGCTCCGGGGCAGAGCCCGGCCCGGGCAGGAAGGAAAAGGGGAGGAGGAGGAGGAGGAGGCGGCGGCGGCTGCAGCAGCAGCAGCAGCAGCAGCAAACGCCGCCGGTGCCTGCGTGCTGCGACCGAGAGCGGCCGCGCTCGCAGCAGCAGCAGGCGGGGGCTGGCCCCGGGGCCGGCTCGGCTCAGCGCAGCTGGGTGTGCGTGTGTGTGTGTGTGTGTGTGCGTGTGTACAAAGCCGGGGCCCGGGAGCTGCCCGAGGGCGGTGCTCGGCACCGCAAGGCCAGCCTTCCACCCCCCCTTCCCCTCTTTTTTTTTTTTGTTTTCTTTTTTTTCTTTTTTTTTTCCCCTCGCCGCGCTCGGTCTCCGCCACGGAGGGAGTGGGGAAGCGCAGGGGACGCGGCCGGGCCGGCACACGCCTCAGCCTGCAGCCCCGCGGAGGTGGGAAAGGGTTAAACGTCGGAGGGGGACGGGGGATGGGAGGCGAGGGGAGGGGAGGGGAGGGGGGCTGCCGAGCAGCGCTGAGCGCAGGGAAACCACAGCGCACCTGGGCTCGGATCGGGAGCCGGAACGAGCCGCCGCCTCCTCCTCCCTCCCTCCCCTCCTTCCCTCCCTGCCTCTCTCTCTCTCTCTCTCTCTCTCCCTCCCTCCCTGCCTCCCTCCCTCCCTCCCTTCCTCCAGCTCGGTGCCTGCCCGGCCCGTATCGCGGCTCTATCTCTGCAGCAGCGGGAGCTCAGCTCCTCCGCTCCTATCAGCTGCTCCTCCTAACCCCAGTGACCCAGATAAGCGCGGCGGCCTCACCCCCCTCCCGCCCCCCAGCACGACGTGGGGGGGGCCCGGGCCGGCTTCCTCCCCGGCACGGCTCGGCCTGGCACGGCACGGCACGGCACGGCCCGTCGCCCCCGGCGGACTCCGTTCGGCCCCTCTCCCCTTGGCCCCGACCTCCGACGGGGGGCACCCCAGCTGGCCCCGCACTCGCCCCCCTCCCCACCCCGGCCGGGCCTTTTCGCCTCCGGCTCGGGCGGCTCTGCCCCCCCCCCCTCCCCCCCCGGTGCCCCTCCTGGCCCGCCCGGGGTCATTGTTCGCCTGCGCTGAGCCAGCCCGCCGTCAAAATAATAATTAAAACCAAAACAAACACCCCGATCCGGTCTTTCCTGGACACGCGGGTCGGAGCCACCGCAGCCCAAGTGTTGTTATTCCTGGACTGGAAATAGCCCTGGCTCCGCCCTAGACAATCGCCTGTCAGAGGCCTCTTCTCTTCCCCTCCCTGGAGGCCCTTCCCTGCCCTGTTTTATTTACTTTGAAGTGTCTGGATGGATGGATGGAGAACTGCGAGCGGTGCTTTCTTCCCCCCGGCTCCCTGAAGCACCGGGGCTCCGGCTGAGCCTGTTACAGCAGCCGGCAGCTCCGCATGACCCCGGATAACCCGGCCCCGCGGGGCCGGGAGGGGGGAGCGGGGGGCACCCCACAAAACAGGAGGCGTCCACCCGTCCCCCAGCCCCGGGGCGGGGGGGGGGGGGTCCCGGGTCCCCTCCGCCTTCGGGGAGGTGGAAAAAAGGAGCCGGCAGCCGGGCCCGTAACGCCACGAGGGATAAACACCAAAGTTATCAGCAGCCGTGACCAAAATAAATGCCGTGATAAAGGAGCACTGACAGGATGATCCATTATGCGGGTTGTCACGGCGTACAACGAGGTTCAATCAGATCCGTCGGTTGCCGTGGACAACCGGGGAAGCGGCGGGTACACGGGCTCGCTCACTTTCCTGGTGGTGCTCGCCGGGATGGAGGTCAACACAATGCCAGCCTGCGCCAGGGGTGGGCCCGGGCGCCCGCGGCGAAGGGAAACACCGCGGCCCCCCCGGGCTGCCCCAGCCTCGCCCCGACGCCCCTCCGACGACGGGGGCTCCGGGCTGCTGCCCCCGGCCGTGGCTGCCCGCCCCGGGGAGCCGAGCGTTCCTCCCCACAGCGTGACCGCGGAGACGCGCGGGGGCGAGCCCTCCCGTCTGGGCACGGCACGGCTCGGCTCGGCTCGCTGGGGAAATCAATGAGCGTTTGTTCCGTGCGGCGCGACCCGGCTTGCGAGCGATGCCCTGTTAGCAGCGGGGAAGGGGGAGGGATGCGGGGGCTCTGCGGGCTCCTCGCCCCCGGCGGAGCAGCCTGCGGGGGTGGCCGGGGCACAGCCGGGGCCCCGGGCTGGTCACGTCGGGGCGCCCCCGGGGGGGCTCGATTAACGAAGGTTTAGGGGCAGCGGGGCCAGGCGGCCGTCCCCGTGCCACATTCCTCCGGACCGGGCCGGGGGTGGCGGGGTCGGGGTCCCCAAGGGCCCGACGGCAGGTCCCGGGGGGAGCGAGGCCGGGGTTGTCCCCTTGGGTGCCCCCTTGGGGAACTTCCCCGGGGCCGGCAGGGGGTGGCCCCTCGGTCCCGAGCCTTCCTCCCGAGACACCGACGTGTCCCCCCCCCGCCGCCACCCCCCTTCCCGTCACGATTTAATGTTTTCATGTTCTTCGGCAACTGCGTTTCCGCAGAGAAACCCCGGCGCGTTCCCGGCTCCGCGGCTCAGCTGTATTGTGGCGAGCTGAGGCGCAGCCGGAGTGAATCCATTACGCCTCGATCCTACAATACAGGTTTATGCGGATACCCTCTGATTTACATTTAAAACAGCGCGCAGCCATTGTCTGCCAGCCTGAAAAGAAAACACAGCCCCGTAACTTCAAATGACCTTCAAAGAAACGCAATTAACTGCCGTAATTATCGGTGCACGCCTTTTAGAAAAAAAAAAAAGACACAGGTGCTCGCCTCGCTGCCGTTCCACCTGGCTGAGCAGCCTCGTCCTGCCGCCGAAGGACCCCCCCCCCGACACCCGCACACCTTCCCCATGCCCAGCCGCGGGGCCGGCCCCGCCGTCCCTCCGTTTGGAAGCATCCCTCCGGCCTCCCCTTCCCCCGCCTGGGCTGAGGGACAGCTTGCTCAGCTCGGCGAGGCTTTGTCACACCGCCGCACACACCGCCACGGCGCTGAGCTGGTGCCGTGCTCGTTTGCCGGATCCCACAAAGCGACCCCCCCCCACCCCAAGCCCACCCTCCCTCGCCGGGCCGCGAGGAGACGGGATTTAGGTCAATGGGATGGGCTTTGATCCGTGGTCCCCTTCGCCCTCCCCTCACCCCGAACGACATCGATCTGCTACATTTACTCCGGAGCCTCCGTGAGACCGGCGGCCCTAAAAAACCTCCGGCACCACCGAGCCGCGCCCCCCCCCCCCCCCCAAAAAAAAAAAAAAACAACCTCCGAGCGAAGTGCCCGGGGCTGAATGCGCACCGTCACGGTGGCTCCGGTGGCACCGGGGACGAGGGAGGCTTGGGGGGCTGCCGGCCCCCCCGGGATGCTCCGCTCCCCCCTTCTCCCCTCTTTTGCACACACGCGCACACACACACACACACGCGCGCACGCACGCACAAAATAAATAAATAACGAGGCGGCTGGAGCCATCTGGGGTTGGATGGCTTCTCATCTCATTACAGAGCATTAGGAGAAACAGGCAAATATACAGCTATTAAAATTAATCGCCTCGCGCTGTCAGCTGAACATAATGGAAATTATTTATAGGCTGCCTACGATGTGCCTCGCTCGTCACGGAGGCTCGGTGCGGAGCGGCGCGCTCCCGGCTCCCAGCACGGAGAGAGGCGTGCGGGGGGCGCGGGGGCTCGGCTCGGCACGGCACGGCCCCGGCCGGCCGGGTTTGGGAGGTCGGGCCGCTGGGGGAAGGGGAAGCAGGCGGCGGAGGCGCCGCTTCGAGCCCGTTCTTGTTTTTTTTTAAATTCTTTTTTTTTTTTTTTTTTTTTTTTTCAGGTGACTGGAGGGGAAGCGGCGGAGGCGCAAATAGGGCACAGCCTCCCCGCGGGGTTTGAGGGGCCTCCCCGGGTTGTTCCAGCGGGGTGTCCGCCGCGAGGGCAAGGGGCAAGCAGGAGGGTACCCCCCAAAAAAAGAAACGCCCCCCCCGCGCAAAGAAATCCCCTCCCAGGAGGGCTCTGAGCCCTCGGCAGCGACCGTGGGAGGCTGGGGAGGGGACGCCACGGGAGGGGGGCGATGCGCTTCCCGACGGATCTGCCTGCAGATCTCCGCCAGCAGCTGAAATGCTAATCGGCAGCCCTTCCGCTGCTGCCTCGGGAGAGGGCTTTCGGGGAGGTTTTGCTTCTGCTCCCGGGGGAACACGGGGGTCTCTTCCGCTCGGAGCAAAATAAATAAATAAATAAATAAATAAATAAAAACACAATCGGCCGCTCGATGCCGGCCTGTTTTTCCGACCGGGTAAGAGACAGCCTTGCGGAAGCAGGAAAACGCTGCCCGTGCGTTTCCCCCCTCCGGCCGGGGAAAATCAGGCTGTTTTCGCCGCCGGGGCGAGCTTCCCCTCGGGGTCTCGGCCACACGGGGACCGGAGCCACCGGCGCTGGGGCCGGGTGGCAGCGGGTGGCCGGGGGGGACAAAGTCCAGCTGGGAGAGCCGTGAAACCTGCCCGGGTGGCACGGGTCGGGGGGAAGGTGCGAGAAAGCCCGAGCGAGAGGCTGGGAGCGCTGCTCCGCCAGGCTTGAGAGGTTAATAAATACACCCGTCCCCTCTCCCCTGCCCGCCCGAGGCTAAGACTCGCAGCTCAGCGGGTAATTGACAGTCTCGATCCAAAATTGAAACATGTGTTAACAACAACGCCACGCATCCGAGGAGCTACCCGGGAGATCGCCACCTCACGGTCTTTATATATTATTTGAATCCACCGGAGGAAAGTGTCACGAGGTTTTCCGAGCACGTTTCACCCCTACCTGTAAATCAGCTCTTATCACTGCTGGCTGCTCGGGCAGGGGCAGCCTCCGCTTTATAAAGCAGCAGGAGGAGAGCCAGTCCTCCCTCTCGGCGCTGCTTCCACGCCGCCCCCAGGCAAAGCCCGCCCGGCCCGACCCTTCCCGATTTTCTCCCCTTCGCCCCCCCCCGGCGTGTTCCCACGCGTGTCCGGCAGCGGGCGGGGACGTGCCGAGCCGACGGCCGGGCTGCTCGCCTTCACGGAGACGTGGCTCGCCGGAGACGTGCTCGCACACCCACAGCGGGTCGCCCCCTCCCCCGACACCCCTTTAACCGGCCTCCCCCCTTCGAGGGAATTCGCCGTCCCCGCAGGAGAGACCGAGCCGGGGCAGGGAAAGCGCAAACTTGCGCCGGAGCGCTCGGACGTGCAGAGGCAGGACAGCACTGGCAGGGTTCCCCGGCGAGGGCAGGTCTCCAGGGCCCACAGCCGCCAGCTCCATCCCTCCCCCCGCGGTTGCCACCGGCCCCTCTCCCCTCCGCCAGCCCGGGCAAGGAGCGGCCCCGGCCCCGGGGAAGCACCGGGAGCCCCCCGCGGGCAGAGCCGGCTCCGAGCCCCGCTCCGGAGGTCAGGGCCAGCGGGGCAGGCAGATGGAAAATCCCAGTTCCTGCCGCACATAACAAACAAGGTGGGGACGGGCAGAGCGGGCCCCGGAGCCGCGCGGGAGGGGAAGGGCGTGGGGTCCCTCCTCCGCGGCCCGCTGCCCGCCCGGCCGCCGCTTTTGCCCCGGGAGCTCCCTCCCACGGCAGTGCGCGGACACGGGTGGGCTCGGCGCCTCGGTCCCGGGGGGGGGGGGGGCGGCGGGCTGCGGGAGCAGGGTTTCTCGCCCACGCGTGCACTGCCGCGCACGCACGCTGAGTCACACGGGCACGCCGTGTCACGCACGCGCTCCGCGTGCCACGCACACCGCCTCTCCCCACGCGCGGCGTGCCACGCAGCGACGGATGCCCACGCACCCCCCCCCCACACCCGCCTGCTGCTCTCACGCCCGGACACGCAGCGTGGGGGTCGCACACGAGCCTTGCCACACGCCCACTCGTGCCCACGCCGGCCCGCCCCGCGTCTCCCCGCCCCGCACACGCAGCTCCCGCTCCCGCTCTCCCACGCGCGGCATCCCCACGGTGTCCCCGCCCGCCCCGGGGCGCACGCCCCCGGGGCCCTTTCCCGTGGCCTTTTTGGCAGCGCCCCGCGGGCCCAGCTGCACGGCCCCGCTCGGGAACAGCCCGTGCTCGTTCCCACCCACGGGGGGGACGGGGGGGGGGCAGCCCCGGGGGGACACCTGCCGCGGGGAGCCCCCCGCCCCCGGGGCCGCCCCCGGGCCCCTTCCCTGCGCCGTTTCCCCCCCGGGCGGCCCCGGCAGCGCCGTGCGCTCGGCGGCCGCGATGTGCGCGCTGCCGGAGCCAGCCGGGGAAAGGCCAGCAGCGCCCGAGGCGCGGGCAGAGGTAGCGGCTGATCTCTTGGCAGATCCGAGAGCGATTTGGCCGCCGCAGCCGGGAGGCCGGCCCGGATTATTCATCACGGGCGGGCGAGAGCAATCCCTCCCATCCCCCTCCGCCGGCCCCGGCTATTCCGTCCCGGCCCCGCCAGCGATATTTGGGCTCGGGAGCCGGAATTCGGGCCGGGCAGGGGCGCACGGCAGCGGGGTCCCGTTCCCCCCCCCACCCCCACCCCCACCCCCCTCATCCCGCGGAGCCCGGCGGGGAGCGGGCGAGGGCCCCCGGCGCGCAGCCGCTGCTTTGCAAACCGCACGATCGCGGCTCTCGGCGGGCGGCCCGGTGCTCGCAGCCAGCGGGGCCGAGCCGTGCCAAACCGGCGGCCCCGGGCGCAGCGCTCCCGCCGGGAGCCAAACCGCAAGGAAAGCCACGCTCCGCAACGCACCCCCGGGGCTCGCCGGGCGCCGCTTTCCCCTCTTCCTCCCCCCCCTTCCCCCCCCCCCCCCCCCCCCCCCACTTCGCCGACCCCGCTCCCGCAGGGGGCTTCCAGCGCCCGGAGCCGGGCTTTCCTCGCCCCCTGTCGGAAAGCACCGAGCGCTGCGGGGCCGGGCTGCGCCGGGGGGGCTCCGGCTCCCGGCCCCCCGCCTCTCCACCGCGACCCTCCGCGGAGGGCAGCGTGTGGGGGGCGCAGCCCCAGCAGGCATCCCGGGGGGGCTTCCCTTCCCCATCCCCTTTCCCCATCCCCTTCCCCATCCCCTTTCCCGCTTTTACTCCCTTTCCCCTTCCCCATCCCGTCCCCGCCGCCCCCGGAGCGGGGCCGATGCCGCCGAGCAGCGCATCTCGCTCTTAAATCAAGCCTGGATATTTAAAGCTTAAACTCCCGGTTTATTTTCGTAGCAGACCAAAGGCGCTCGCTGCTTATTCGGGAAGCTATTTAAATACCTCCCCCGACCTAGCCTCGGGGTTAGCAATGTTTGGCTGCTCGAGCATTTCCAAAGGCTCTTTGGGACCGTCGCCTCGCCTCTCCAGGACGCGCTCCGGGAGCGGAGTGGGGGGGGGGGGGGCTCGCCCGGGCTTTGTTAAGGGCCAGGGGGGATGCTTTTGGGGCTCTGAAGGGAAAAGACCTTCTTTTCAGCTCGGGAATCGCGGTGCTTCGCAGTCACTTCACGGTTTATTACTACAGGAGGAATCTGTTTATAGTCAAACAGCGTTACATTGGGCCGTATCGATTTTCGAGCAGTGCTCCCCACCGCTTTAATTGTTTTTAGGAATGTCAATTGCAGCTCTCGTGTTCCCTGAATTCATCAGCGTTCAAATGATAAACCTAATCATCGCTCTAAATCACACGGCAATCTGCTGGCGGCTTGCTGTGCCCCCTCCCTCCCCCAGCCCCACACACTCGGCGTGTTTCGGGCCGTATTAAACTCGGAGCCCAGCAGCCTGCTCGCACCTCTCCGGCTCACGGCCCCCCCCGCCCCGCAAGTCCATCCTTTAAGTTCTACCGTCTTGAAATGAATGCGCCGAAGAAATACACCCCTAAATTAGTCACGGTTCCTGCTTTCGGGTTCTACAGCTCAAAATCCCCATTGCAACGCTGAGGAGACGAAACAGAAAAGGAAAAAAAAAAAAAAAAAAAAAGGCAAACCACACAGAGAAGTCATCGAGTCTTTAAAAAATAATTAGGAAGAAAAACAAGCTGGAACTGCGGACAAGGCGCTGGAAAACCCACGCTGCTGCTAATCCCCGCAGGCAGGGAGCAAACGACAGCCTTGCCCCGGCCTCCCACGCCGTGCCGCGGGGTGCCCGGCCTCCCACGGCCGCGAACACGCGTGGACAGCCGCGGGGACCCCCCGGGCTTCCGCGGCACCTCCCCGCCGCCGCTCCCCGGGAGGCCCCCGCTTCCCCCGGCCCCAGGGGGGGGACTGGCGGCGGGGGGGGGGGGGGGTCGCGGCCGGGGCCAGCGGCGGTCGGCGGCACGCCGGGGCTCCCCCTCCGCCTGCTCGGCCGTCCCCTCCCGGCCGCGGCCGGCACTGCAAGCCCGGCCTCCCCCCGCAGCCCCCGGGGAGCCGCGCCGCTCCTTCCTGCCACGCAAAGCCTCCGGCGTGCGGTAATCCCCGGCTGCTGCGCGCTCAGCTGAGCTGGCGGGCACACGCCAGCGGGGCCCCCCTTGGGCACGACCCCCCCCCCGAGGGCACGACCCCCACCGGGCACGACCCCCGGCCGGGCACGACCCCCTCAAGGGAACGACCCCCCCCCCCCCCCCCGGGCACGACCCCACCGCTTTATTCGGCCGACCCCGACCTCCGCGGCAGCGCTCACCCGGGGGGAGCTGCCCCCCCCCGGGGCCCGGCACGGCCCGGCACGGCCCGGCTCGGCCCGGCCCTCCGGGGACACCCCGCAAGCCGCCCGCCGCGGGGCCCCGACGTGTGGCCGCCCGCGGGGCGAGCGGGCAGCCCTGGGCTGCTGTTTATTTTGTTATCAAATCAATTAAGCTGCCGCTCTCGTATAAAACGGGGGCGGGGGGAGGGGGGGGGGAAGGAGGGGGCTCGCAGTAAGCGTGGCCACTCCTTTGACATCGTCTCAGCAAAGCAAAGAGCTCCTCCTGTTGGAGAAAAGTTTTCCTGTCGTTTGGGAACCCCCTCCCCCGGCGCGCAAGCGATTTCATTTTACCATGTTGTTCTGCGCTTAGGTTGGACTATGATGTTCTGTTTTGTTTTATTTTATTTTGATTTATTTTGATATTTTATTTTATTCTGTTCTATTCTACTTTATTCTATTCTGTTCTGTTCTGTTCTGTTCTATTCTATTCTATTCTATTCTATTCTAATTCTATTCTATTTTACTTCGTCTGTCCATGCTGCCTGCACCAGCAAGCACACAACCCCTGGTTGAAATGTCCTTGTGACCTGCTTCTCCGCACCATCATGTCCAGCCCCCTGTGCAACTGGGAGGCTGCTCAAACACCCACACCGTGGGCCCTTCATGCACAATGCATAGGGGCCCAGCCCCAGAGAAGAAAAAAAATATATTATGATGCCCTGACAATACTTGGCACCTTTTAAGTTATGTTTAACAGATGCGTGATTTCTTGGCATGGTGCAAAGTCTCCTGCGATCTGCAGAAATCAGTGTCTTGGCCCATGGGGAGATTCATGTTGGCTCTCGGGGGATATCAAGTCAGCTCTCATGCAGGGTAGTTCCCAGCCCATGCGCTGTTAAGTCCATGTCAGTACAGGCTGGGAGGTGCAGAATTACCTCAAAGTTTTTTAAAACTTCTGTTGAATGAGCTAAGCTGAAGCGGGCAGGTAGCATGATCATAACTCTTTTGCTCCTTATGTTTAAATGAGCTCTGCTCTTGCCTCTCTAGTCAGTGCCAAGAGTTTAAGGCTGTGCCATGCTGAATAGTGCTATATCGAATCATTTGGTTCTTTTAGGGTAGTGCAGAGCACAATGCAGTGGGTGCAAGAGGAGCTATCTGTTTGCCTCTGTCCTAGCTGATGTGAGCTCGCCTGGGGAAGCAGCCCCCTCCCAAACTGCCCTGTACCAAGGTGGAAGCTATAATCCTGCAAGACGGACACAAGCCTCTCTTCCCACCCTGCCCTTCCCAAGGAATAGGGCTGCTTACCCCAACAACATCCCCCTCCTTTCACCCATTCCCTGCCTGGGAGCCACGGACATTGAATATCTCGGGCATCCCTTCTGCTTCATCATCTGAGGGAAGAAAGGGTTTTCTGGAGGGGTGCACAGCTCCTGCAGCTCCCCACTACTCAGAAGGGGAAGCCAAACTGCAATGCTGGTGGATCTTATGGGAGTCCAGTGGATCTTGTGGGAGATATTTCAGAAATAGCCGCTGCTTATGAAAGCCTCTTTTTAGTGGCACGCACCTGCAACCCTGTACACAAAAGTGGGTGCACTTAGGATCAGCAAATGCTTTAAAAAAATTCCTAGCTCCAATCTGATTGGTGAAAGATGGGTAAAAATGATAAGATATGCAGGCTACGTGCTGTAATATGGGAGGATGGTGAAAACTGGGGGCAGAGAGTGCCCTTTAAGATATTTTCTATTACTTCTGCACAATGACTTTATCCATTTTAGAATAATTTACTCTGCTACCTTTGCTATGTACGGCTGAAATTTGTTGTTTAACCAATGATTGAGCTCTCGGGCCATCTGCTCCCCCTGCCCACTCCTGCAGCAACCTGGTGCTCCGTGAGGTGCTACAGCCCTGCCCTGGCCAACGCACAGCGCAATGGCATAAAACCACCGCTATGTATTCACACCAAAACGGGGAGAGAGGTGGGAGGGGGAAAAACTTAGAGAAGCCTGTCGTTGTGACACTAAGATGTTAAAAAAAAACAATGATTTGGAAAGAATTGCAATAATTCTGTTATGTTGTTGTGGTCGCTCCTTACTGCTGCTCCTGTCTTCTCTCAGAATTTACTGAAAAAGAGAAAAAAGAAAAGTTTGAGAAGTTTTCACCTGCTCCATGCACTGCGGTGTGATTTAGGTGGCGTGCTGCAGAAGTATGGAGCTGCGCCCTGCTCGCTTGGCAGGAGAGGTTTGTGCACAGGGTTTGGGTTGCAGGTTTAGAGTGGAAACAGAGGGAGGAAGCCTGCAGGTCCTAGAAGCTGGCAGGATGACACACTGAGGGTGACACTGTGGCTAAGGGCTTCAAAACACCAGTGAAGGCTCGACCGGGGACTTCATGGCTTTCTTATGTTTTTGTTGGTGGGATGTGCCATGAGCAACTTTGACGGATTTTTAACAATATTTTTGGCTTGGTGGGATTTCTGTGCAAACATTGACAGATGGCATGGGTAGCTCATGTATTTTCATCTCTCTGTTCCTCCCGTGGTGTCTTGCAAAACCCTAAATCTTCACATATCACCTCTCCTTCTGCATGACCTCTTTACTTGACTCTCTTTCTCCCTCTCCTTTTCCAGACCATGCCCTGGATTAATTCTACGTTCTGTTGGTCCTACAGCCCAGACTACACCTTTTCTTCTGTTTTCTGATTTTTTTGGCCAGCGCTTTCACTACTTATTTGTACGGGATTCCTGTAGATAGCCATATGAGTTGATAGATATGGGTGCTGAGAAAAAAAAATGTGGCAAGGGTGTAAGGAAGGCACGAGCCGAACTCTGAGGAGCAGAAGGTGCCACGGGGAGAGCTGCTCAAGTGATCCCAAGCTGCTGCAGCACCTCAGGGCCCGGGGCCAGGCTTCGTCCTTCCCTCCTCCACTGCAGAGACACCCGAGCACCAGGGGCTTAGCAGGGCTTAGCTGCTTACACACGTCCAGCGCTCAGCCACTTGCCCGTCGCATCACGTGCGCACGCACACACACGTGCACACACGCTTATCCCGCTCACATCACTCCCCTCTTATCCTGAAAATCCACCTCCTGGACCTCCAGTCGCAAGCAGTCCCCTTGCCTAAACTCAGATCTGCCACCCGGAGCGGGGGGAATGACCCGTGGTGCCTGAAATCTCCAAGGTGCAAAGCGATGGGCACCTCGAGGTGCCATCAGATCTTCTGTTTGTAAAGTCTGGCATTTACAGTTATTTGGAACTAAATGTGGAAGAAAGTGAGCAACACTTAGAAATTAGTAAATACGCCAGGAAACAATGCGTAAAAGAAACCTCTGCCTTGTGCAAGAGCTAGTCTATAAAATCTGGAGATTAAAGTCCATCAGGAAAGTTTGGTACAGAGGGATTTGATTCCCGTTTTGGCTGCAAACTCCAAAACAGCTGTAACTCTGGCCTCAGAACTGACATCCTCCCTTTTATTAGATTGAGCACAGTTTATTTTAGCAAGCATGCACAGCAGCTTCCCCTAGTACGAATCCCCGCCACAAGACATCACTGACATCCCTTGGCAATGCAATGGAAAGTGTTTGGGCAGCGCTTGAGAGCAGAAGAGGTATTTCAAATGGAGAACGGGGCACAGGAAATGAAGGATTTCAAACTGAAGCCAGGCTCTGGATTCCCTGATTGCAGAGGCACCGTGCGCGGGGCGCTGCCCTCGCCTTGCGCTGTCACACACGCCTCTGCAATCGCTGGAGACACCCTGCATTTTTTGTGGTGCAAGCCAGAACAGGAACTGATTCCTGCTTTTGAGCAACAGGCTGTATGTTATCAGCAGAATACGGTGGCCAGTTTGTTTATACAGCTCCTAATGGAGGTGATGGATTAGCCAATCTTTTTGCACTGTACTTACGCTAAAATGTTTCTGGCCTCACCTTAAAGGAGGAAACTGTGTGTTTGTCTCCATCTTCAGTGTTTTGAACCACACGACCAGAGCCAGATAAAACACAGGTTTAAGCCAAATCACAATGAATGTAAACAGTTATGACAAGTCATCGGAGTAACCTTGTTCCCTCTCTCTTGACAGCTTTAATGTTGCTGTAGACCTTGGCCTGTAAGGAACAGGTAGGAAGGCCGGCATGGCTTCGTTAAGCATAATTTTAAACGCCGGATTCAAAAAATATTAAACTTCACCAGGTCGTGGACGATGGGATTCTCCTTTGCCAGAGGTTCTTACTGAAGACAAACATTAGTGGCAATCATGTCTAAAAATACTTTAAAACCTGCTTCTTGGGGCAGAATGCAGACTGCAGGCACCTGACCACAACAGTAAATTGCTGTCAGTGGCACAGCCTATGCCGTGGGACCCGGCTTTGCTCTCTCCTTGACAGGATAGCTGGTTGCCTTGGGGTTCATCTGCTCATATCACTGTCATCTGTCATGACATATTCATATGGGACCCAGCTGCTGAAGCTTACACTAAGAAAGAAAAAACGTGAAAATAATTGGTTGATGTTTATGTGGCTCCTTGGGCTACACCTGCACAGTCCTTTCCAGGGCTCTCCATTTGAAGAATCGTTAACCTTACATATATATACTGTCCTATATCTTAAGTCATGTGCCCTTCTGATGTTAACCTTTAAATAATGCAAGCACAGAAATAGCCTTCTCACTGCTGAGCACCTCCCGGTAAAATTTGGTCGCAGTCTAATGTCAATACTAAAAGCATCATAACGTTTTGTTAAGCTCATTGCTGAGGTGAGATTGATTCTCCCCGATTTGCTGGGAGATCAGAAATCTTGAGTTGAAACTCCAGATTTTCAGAAACGCTCATCGTGATCGTTGATTCGAGTATCTCTGGCAGAGCACTGGGTTTTAAATATCATCAGGAACCTGGCTGATAGCAGCTACAGGGAAAATGAAGTGTGTACCCATCATCTTTCATTTGAGAGACTGGTTAAACAGAAGGGTGTTGCTGTGGAAATAGGTACCTCAAACAACAGCAAAGTCCTCCCCTCCCAAGCACAGGCGCCTGGTATGCCCACAAGAAAAGCATGTCAGAGGTGGCTCAGGAGCTCGAGCTATGAAGATGAAGAAGAAGCCTGTTCGTGTGATAGGCAAGAGAAACCACATGGACAGCACCAGGAAGGTCTGCAAGCAAGCAGTAAGCACAGCACCACTGGTAGCAGGACTGAGAAAATGCTCAGAGAAAGCACCCTGGGGTTAAAGTGCTTCCACAAAACATCCAAAGCTGGAGGCAAAGAAAGTGTCTCCTCTTGCTCGATCCCTCAAACATCCTAGGAGTCAATTGTTTCCAGATAAACAGGGCTGCCCCAAAAAAATAGCTCACTGTGCGCAATTTCTAACAGAAATGGACGATGCATTTTAGCACGTTGGACATCAAAAAAGGGCAGCCATGCATTGAAAAAGATAAACACCTATTCAAGGAACGATGATTTTCCACGTAGCTTTTTGATACCTCCCGAGTTGTGTTTTCTACAATGCCTTGCGCCTGGCTTGGTCAGGAAAGAACAGTGCAAAAAATAAATAAATAAATAAATAAATAAATAAGTAAATAAAACAAACAAACAAAAAAACCTCGCAGGCTACTGAGACAGCAAAATGCTGTTATTTATGGTGTCTGAGGGCCAGGCTTGCAAATGCAGAGACGCTGTCTGTTGCAGAGCAGCAGCCTCCGAGCAGCGCCAGCACCGGTGCGCTGCGAGCGAGCTGAGGCTCCCGCGCACGCAGGGCTCTGGCTGCTGCTGCCTGCGCTCAGCGTGGCACTGGCTCCGCTCCCTCCCAGCAGAGCTGGTACCGTCAGCAGTGCTGGCAGAGCCTCAGCCTGGGCTGCGTGCTTAGGCGACCTGCTCTGTATATAGCGATACGCGGTACGTGCATGGGATGTGCTTAGGCAGGGCGTTACTGGGATTAGCGGAGGTTTAAGGGGGAGGAGGGCAGGGGGGAGCAAGACTCCTTAACGTAATATTCACACAGCAAAGGCGCTATAAAGGAAAGCCCCATATCCCAGAAACACAGTTTCAGACCTATTGTTAGAGGGCAAAAAGGCAGTAATTAGGACTGGAGACCGATGGTGCTCTATTGCCAGAGGAGATCATTCTCACCACGCTCGCTCTATTTTTACTCTATCGTTTCTTTTTTTGAGTGTGCTGGAAACCTCAGAGAACAAGGGACAAACAGGATTCAGAGGTGTACAAGTAAAGCTGCTTTTGAGCAAAACATAATCCACCAGGATACCATTTACAGTGTCTATTTTGGTAACAGCCCCCAAACTACGGTTCTTCAAAATTAAATATAAATATAAGGCATAATATAGGCAGCTGGTTTCTGGATTTCACAGTGCTATCATCTATCACGGTAAGTAGTTTTTAATGCAGAAATGAAACAGACATTCTGCAGCTGCCACTTGAGTTTTCCACCAGGTTGTTTGTTTGTTTTTAACCGTATTGTGCTAGATGGGGAACATGATTTGACTGTCAAAGGGCACCACCGTGTATACGTCCTTTACAACCGCCGGCCCCAGCAACGATTCGTGTGAAATTGCATTAGGTCAGCCCGCATTGTGCTCGCTGCATGTAATCGGCGTGCACAGAGCCAGGCAGGACACTGCCAGGCACCGGCACCTGCTGAAGCGCCCTGCCAGAGCCCGCGGGGCTGACACGGCCCCAGGGAGCCCTGACCCGTCCCTTTCTGCACAGCGATGGGGCAGCTGGCGGGCAGGGAGGCCCGATGGCAGGTCAGGTTTTGCTTTGCTTGTTAACCCAGCCCAGGCTTCGGCAGGCTCCTCTGACTTCCCTCGGCAAACCTGGATGTGCGCTGAAACGC
Organism: Cygnus olor; assembly: GCF_009769625.2. Classification (NCBI taxonomy): domain Eukaryota; kingdom Metazoa; phylum Chordata; class Aves; order Anseriformes; family Anatidae; genus Cygnus; species Cygnus olor. Next base: position 118,853,167 of record NC_049169.1, on the reverse strand, counting down.
GATGCAGAACGGGGTCATCCTAAGCACACCCAAACGTTATTCGAGTGAACATGCTCAGTGTACAAAGAAGAAACATCACGATGCAGAACTTAATAAAGGAGCTGAGCTAGAAATATACCAGTTACCTGAGCTGAACCTTGTATCTGTATTACCTGAGCTATCGTTTGTTTTAGAACGCAGCGGCCCTTGATCCCAGTCCAGAAATAAAGAACACCAAAGTCTGTGCTCCTGAGTGTATTTCTGTGTACCACGGCTGCTACCTGCACCTTCCAACAGAAGACAAGAGACAAAAGACCCATTCAGAGGGAGCCCTGGATGCCTCCAGCATCAGCACCTGGAGAGCCTCGTGCCAGCCCTTCATCCTCTCCAGCATCGTCGAGGTTCAGCCACGTCTCCAGAGTCAGGGCAGCAGCTTCAGAGGGCTGCACCACCACCAGCATGCCCACAGAAAACTTTCAAAAACTCCAGGAGAATGACACTGGATGCAGGATTATGTAGCTGGGAGCACCCAGGAACAGACAAGCGCTTTGAAGGAGTCATCTGTGCCACCCCGCACCTTTGGGAAAGGCTTTTTGCCCAGCGTTCTGGTCAGGAACTGCAAGGGCACCTTCACAAACCTCAGGCCCCCTGCGATTGCCCTGCTTCTCTGGGCTAAAGCAATGACATTGCTCTTAATTCACTGGATTTATTTATTTTTGAAGAGAGGAGGAGCATGCTTCTTGCCTTTCTGACTGGTACAGAAGGGCCACTTTCTCTTCTAAGCAGCCTTTGAAAAAAAAAATAAAAAGGGGAATCACAAATGACCTCTGCTTTTTTGCCATTGGGCCCGATCCTGCCTCTACCAGCACCAGCGGGAGCTTGGCCTTTGGTTTGGGTGACCCTGCTGTTTTTTGAGCTCCTTCCATATATTCCATGCTGGTTTGGAGTTGTCCAATCCGTGGTGACAGCCCTTCCCTGCCCACAGGCAACACATGAGCAGGTTCCTGTTTGCACAGGTTTGTGATTTACAATTCTTCAAGGCAACTTAGTACAAACGCTCTTTAACCAATTCATTTTTTTAAACAGGCCACTTGTGAAGGGCATTTCCTACTTGCTAGTCACGCCACATGGTTGGTCCCTGTACCCCACGGTGCTGACCCTGCTCCAGGAGAGACCCCCACCTCACCCCTATAAACCAGATCCCCCTCCCTGGGGGATCCACAAATACTGAACTGTATTCTCTGGGGGGGAAAAAAAAAAAAAAAAAAAAAAAAAGGAGGTTTCCAAAACAGCTGCAGAGTTACTTCTGATACAAAAGATCTCCCAGGCACAGGGTTGTGCTAGTGCATTTTATTTCCCACAGGCATCCTGGGAGAATAAAAAGCTGATGTACATGTGCACCAGATAACAATATATGTAAATGAATAATAAATATAAAAATAATAGAGAATAAACAAGTAAATACGAAACAAAAGAGACGGCAAACAGCAGCAAAACCAAATTAAGAGGCTGATTCATGGGACTGAAGTGAAAGCACTTCCACGGCGCTCACCTTGCTGGCACAGATAGGGCTGTGGAGCAATGCTAAAAACTGACTGTCCCTCCCAGGCAGCACAAACCATTTAATAGCACGTTGCGTACGCTTCCCAAAATAGCTGCCCCCTGATTCCCCAGCCACACTCGGGGAGGAGGTGGGAGGGAGCACGTACGGATGGTAAATGCCACCGCAGGCTCCCCTGCTCAGGCACCCCCATCGATGCCAATTTTTGATCCAGCAGCACAGGGCGGATTAGCAGCGGAAGATTAATTCCTTCCTGTCATCTCCCCGGGGAGGTTAAATGATCTCAGGAGCAATTTCTCTTGCTAGGAACGCCGTAATCCTGAAGCAGACTGCTAACTGCTGCAGTTTATGTGGGGCTCTAATGGTGGCAAAGAGGTTCTGAGTTTGGGGAAGGGTCATCAGCCAAAGATAAATTTATTTAATTAAACGGTGATTTCTTACGACCCTTTTCTCATGTGAAACCTGTAGCTCAGAGAAACTGTTAGGGCCATTTTTAAAATGTCCGAGGGACAAAAAGCTTAATTAATTAAAATGGACTCCTACTACGCACGAGCAGCTGCACATGGGCATGGCCTTAGCAGTGCATGCTATCAGTCTGTGTCCTTGCCCTGCTTACTCAACACGGCTACTTGGGAATGAAAGCGTGGCTTCAACATTTTGGCTCACTCGTGCCACCTCCCCTTCCCCATCAATACGCTCCTCCGAAGCCGCTGCACCGGGACGCTCAGGGGCTGGTCTCCGCCCTGTGCCAGAAGACAAGGCCCAGGACACCTCAGGGCCGAGGAAATCGGGCCCTCACCCCATTTGTGCAGGGCAGTGAGCACACAGGGGACTCCCCTGCCCCGAAAAACAAAACGCGCGACAAGGAGCGAATAATTAAGGAAGAGTTGCAGGGAGACAAGATGGGAAGAAGGCTCCTGGTAATCACGGGTTTGAAAGGGAGTCTCGAATAGAGACGGCTCTTGGCAGCAGGAAGCAGGAGACAGCTCTAAGTGGGGAGAGCCGCGTGAGCGACATACAAATGGGAGCGTGGGAGCAGCGCCCGCCGCCGCTGGAGCAGCAGCCAGGAGGGGGGAGCAGAGGGAAGGCCGCGCGGAGCCCTAGGTGGGCTTCGGATGTGCCTGGCACCCAGGGGGAGGAAGGGGAAGGGGAACCAGGGCCTCTGGGGGCTTTTATTGTGGGACATAGCAGTGTATGGATCCGTAGCACATCGGCCGGGCTGAATTTGTATGGCTTTAATTCCAGTCAGGTGGAGGCACGGCGCAGGCCTCCCCCAAAGGCCACTGTTCAGGCACATCCCTGGGGCTCGTTTCACCCTGTGTGCTTCCAGGTGCAGCCCTGCTTCAGCCAGGGTGTGTTTGGCCGTGGAAATGGGCTCTTTCACCTGAGCTGACTCACCTGCCTGCAGAAACCCTGCCAAGGAGCAGCAAAACAGGCAGGATGGAGGAGCGGGAGGCATGCAGAGATATTTTGAAACGAAAAGCAGAACGAGAGATGGAATGGGGATTACAGAGGTAAAAAAAACAAACATTAAAACCAGGGGTCTGATCCTGCCCCTGCCAGAAGTGCTAGGAATTAACAGCGATAGTTGCATGCATCTTATGTGTGGGTACAGAACTGAGTCTGCATTGCAAAGGATGAATTTGGGGAAGGTAGCTAGCAGCAAAGAGGATAGCTTCTTTGCTGACCACGTCTTCAGTTCCAGTCACTATGCACTAATCCAGCAAAGCAGTCAAATATATGCTTGGCTGTAAGCACGTGAGTAGTTTCACTGATTGCAAAGGCACTACTCAGCTGTTTTAAAGGTAAGCATAAGCCTGAGTGCTTTGCTTCATCGTGCTTTGCAAGAGCTGGGTACATAGCCCCTAAATCAGCACCTTAAATGATGCCCCAGCACAGAAATTCAGTCGCTGCAAACCAGAATAGAGGGAAATCGAATCACAGAATGGTTTGGGTTGGAAGGGACCTTAAAGATCATCTAGTTCCACCCTCCCTGCCATGAGCAGGGAAATCAAAGACATGCAGGGCAGATGCTTTTTAAATAAATTGAATAGGATGAAGGTGAGCTTCCTAGGTATTAACAATTCATTGAAATGGTTTATGAGTGGATTGCTCCCAGTAAAGTTGCGAGATCGCTGCTCTCCTGTTAACCTAACAAATCAATAGTGGCACCCAGTGGCTAGAGGGGTTAATCAAAAATTTACCTTTGTCTTTCATGATTCCCCTCGCACAAAAGTTAGCGTTTAGATGCAAATACCCCTGCCTTGGTATCATGTGCATTAAATCCAGACATAGCTGATCTGGAGTAGGGTTTCATCTGGAAGGTATCTGCTGAGTAATGATCACAATTTCTGTTCACAGAGGCACGAGCCTGCAAGGTGAAATGCTTAGGCTTCTAGTACGGCACATGGCAGGCTGCAAAACCACTGCATTTTAGCGTGGTTGGAGGATAGTTAATGCTTATTTATTCTGTGAGAGCACTAAACCTGCACAAATGAAAATTATGCCTGTTGTAAGAGTTCCAGGACTTCCCTCCAGAGAACACTTTCCAAAATTTGCTGACTTTCAGTACTTATGGAATTTCAAGAGCCAAGTGATCCATAGGAAAGTTAAAACCCAGCTAGTAAATGAAATGAGCAATTAACCGAACTGATGAGAGGGAACGTGCAAACTCTGGAGCCGTAGTTTCTGGATCTTTAGCCTCTACTTGGAGCATATACAAGGAAAAAATGTCTTGTAAAAGACAAGTAAAAATGACCTAGTTTGTTACTGAATGATACATTCAGTGGGCTTAAAGTACATGTCCAGTGGCCGTAACAGGTCAGGACCACCTTGTCCCCACCTGACACTTTTGCCATCACACCGATGACTATTTCTGTTAAAACTTCCAACTCTAGCCACACACCATTCTCCACTCCCCCACCTCTCTGTCTGTCAAAAAGGGAGAAGATGTTAATTTCATTCTTGCCCCCCTTTAGAGGCTGTTCCCAGACACCAGAAGCATCCTTTTGGAGATGAGGGATGGTCGCATGCATGCAACAAGGGACAGCTGGCTTCTGCTAGGGTGTCCCCAGCCACTTACAGTTGGTTTTGCCTGCAGAGTGATGTTGTGTGGGCTGCTACAGCTTCAGGGAAGCAGAGGTTTAATGCCCTGTGATCTCCATGCAGGATACCTCCCAAAAGCTTTGCTTATGGCTTGCAGACCACACTGGACCAGGAGTAATAGGGAAGTGGCAATCTTAATTTCTGTTTCAGACATTTTTCACATTCCCTGCCATCACAAGGACACAGACCACCGGTCGTGTCCTTTCCAGCCTCTTTTTATGGCATACAACCCTTGTGGCTGCTGGTTATTGAACCTTATGGCAGCTTTCTGTGAGTAGCAGGGAAGTGTTGGTGACCCCTGTACACGGGGTAGATATCTTGCAGCTCTTTCCTAGGTCTCTATTTTTGGCTTTTCCAATTCTGAAAATAAAAATATAAATCTATATGTAGAAATGTAGGTCTTTGGGCAAGAACCTCCTGACCATCAAGGTCAGATCTCTGCAATCACAGGTGTCATCTACCTTTCCCAGTGTAAGTTGCTTTATACTTGCAGAAACTGGACAACCTCTCTGTGCCTCAGCATCCCTACCAGTTAAATGGGAGCAGCATCAGGCAGGATTTTGGTAGGAGGAGGGCTGTGCTGTGGGATTACACTCTTTGCCAAGCAATTTATGATCTCCAGTTGGGACATACCAGCGAAGCACGTGAGCTTTTAAAACTTACGTACCATTGCAAATGATACTGAAAAGCTTTTGCTTCTGACTCTCAGCACATTCCTTAACTGAACTGTTCAGCATTACCTTCGTCCAACCCTCGCCCCTGACCCTTCCCTGTCTTCTCCCAAGGTGAGCATGAAATTTGTGAGCAGCAGGGTGCTCTGCTGTGGCTCATTGGTTTCTCTTGTTTGGTTGCTTTCGTTTCTTTTTCCCCAAAGAAGTGAGAGGGAATGCAATAGGTTATGTAAAACCTGCGTGCCAAAGACAGAATACATACATTCCCGTGTGCGTTGCTTAACATGAGGCAGAAAACTGTTCACTGTTTTTTCTGGTCTGTGCAAGAGCTCCTCGCCCAGCTGGTGAGCACAGAGCTTAACCCGTGTGGGCATACTGGTATAGCAGGGTTCAGGTGTCCCTTCTGTCCTGTCAGCATGTCCTGCCTCAGCCTCAATTATACACTCTCCAGCCTTTTCATTAAGAAGTCACACTTGTGTGTGATGTCTTGTGTTTGGAGGTGGCAAAAAAATCCTGTCGGGCACTGGCTGTTTTCTTAATACAGTAATCAAATGCAGAAGTGATAAACTATTAATTCTACAGAGATTTTTTCTTTTTTTAAATTCCCAGGAGCATCAAATCCAAAGAGGACTTAATACAAGTATTCCTAGGGGATGGTGTTCATAAGTGTTGTGGCCATATGGGCATACAGCTGGCTAACCACTTCCTCTGCAGCTTTCTCTTTCAGTAGGGATCCTCAGGAGGGGCAGAAAAAGGCTACAGTGATGTGAAAACCGATCTCCCCAGCCCTGGGGGAAACATAACTCCAGCCATAAACAAGTTAGTAAGGAACAAAAGGATGTGCGGAGGGACCATCGCTGGTCTAAATCATCAGCTGAGACTAATTTACACCACAGAGAGCCTGACGTATATGTTCAAGCCAGGAAAAGCCCAATAATTTAAAAGAAAAAAAAATATCCAATCTGTTCCTGCTTGCAGGAACACCTTTCTTATCAGGGCAATCCTTCAAAATCCGGTAATCACCAGCAAAGCCTGAATTCACTATCGATCCACCTTCAGCTCTCACGTACCTTCCTGCACCAGTATCGTGACGCCTTCAAAGACCCCCAGCCCTCTCTTCCAAACAGCAGCCCCAGTCTTGATTTCGGCATGTGCAGCCCTGCATCCAACCCCTGTGTGCCGTCATAGCCAGAGGGACTAGGCTTTACAGAATGTGACCTGCTGTGCAGGGCCACATCAAAGGTCCATCTAAGCCCTCCTCTTGCTTCCAACAGCAGCTGGCCTCAGCTGCACAGGGAGGGGTTCAAGCGCAGTGAGCACCCTCAGAAGTGCCTTCTCAGCCTCAGCAGCTCCTGCCCTTACAGGTATTGTCTTTGCATGTTTGACTTTCGGATACAGAGGGAAGACATCGTAAAGGGAAGATTAGGGCCAGCGACTACCGCTGACCGAAAAGGTCAGATGATTTTAAACAAAGGAGCCCGATGGTGGCCAGCTCCACCTCCATGGCAGAGGCTGGTGGCCGGGGTGGCAGCCTGCTGGTGCTTCCAGAGCGTGGTGGGTCATGGCTACTGATGGGAAGTGTCCTGCTTGGTTGGGCATGAGGAAAGGGGAGCTTTGTGCTGCTTCTGTGTAGGGGCAGGTGTGACCTGAGCCAGGGGGACATGCAGAGGACACACCATAGGCACAGGACTCAGAGCGGCACAGGGGGAACATCCAGTATTTGGAGCCATTTCACCCAAGATTGGTTTCAGAAGCACTCCACTCCTCAGCTCCACGTGCAGAAGAGGGCTTTCATAGCCTATTTCAATAAAGCTTGGTTCCTCTCACCATTCATTAGAACCCTCGAAGATGTTTTCGATAACTGACACGATGTGTTCAAATAGCTTCACATTATGACCATGCTGTAATGTTTGTGATGAACTTGCCTTCCCTTCCCTTTTCTTCCCCTCCCTCCCCCTCCCCTCCCCACAAAACCCCCATTAACAGAGCCATCAGGCCCTCACAATTAGCTTGCAAACTGTACGCCAGGAAATGCAGGAGCGAAGGCTCACAGGACAATGTTATCTCGGCCATGGGCACATCTGCGGCACTTTCCCATTTACACCTGTTAGATCCGACTCTTTCCAGCCCAGACAGCCGTCTGTCTGTCTGCCTGAGCTCCTGCATAAGGCCTGAGGCCAAAGAGCAGCACCCCATGGTTTCTGTTGTCCTTCAGGAGCACTCCTACTTCCACACATTGTTGTTATCAGTAGCAGAAAAGAAAAGCAACACCCGAAACAGTGCTCCTTTCCTCTTGCATACAGCCTGACCTTATACAACTATGCACCTCAGCATTTCAGGTTTGCGCCTTCATTTGGCTGCCTGTTTGCTTACGCCAGAGGGAGTGAAGAGAGGCAGAAATCCCCCCCCTCCTTTTTTTTTTTTTTCACTTTATTCTGCTTACTTTCTATTTTCTTTCTCCATGAAGGAAATAGTCTTTGCTTCCCCCCCCTTCCCCTGAGGCAGTGAGGGCAAGGGAGAGTTACAGCAGTTTCCTGCTTTATTTTGCAGAGAGAATGGTGATGCCTCCCAGGTAAATTGTCTCATCAGCAGCCAGGCTGAGCAGAGGGGTTTGTTATTAACAAAAAAATGTAGGGAAAGTAATTTTTCATTTTTACCGAACCTAAAAGTGGCGGAACAAGATCTCTTTGTATTTTCCTTTCCAACTTTGTGCTGAACACACAGCATTTAAATGCCAGCATAAAAGTGCCATGCCGAAGAAAGTTAGGAGCGCTGGAAAAGAATGGTTGTGATGGAAGTGGCAGTGTGGGTAGCCCTGACGAGTGGGATAAAGCCTCCAGCCCATGGATGATTTGTTAAGCGTTTTGCAAACAGATATACATACTGCAGGTGTGTGTTATGTGTGTGTGTGTCTAATCAATAACACATATGTACGGCAGACGGACAGGTAGGACAGATAATTACATGATTACGGGACTCCCGCTATATTTATGTTCACCCATTAAAGCCACTTGTGAGTTATCCCCCCTCTCCTTACTCCCACAGATAAAAGTCATTAATGCCACTAGCCAGCGGGTTGCTTTAACACAAAGCACAGAGCCACGGAGCCAGCAAGCCGGGGACCTGACACCCGCTTCAGTGGCACAAATACCTCTGTCCCACACAGCACAGAGGGTCCAGCACAGGCCTTGCTGGGCAGGCTCCAAGAAAACATGGAGAGGGACCAGCAAGCCTTGGCCGCACACTGATCCCCCATCACTGATCCCCTCGCCCAGCCTGGCGAGTTTGATCCCAACCCCTGCCTCCAACCCAAAGTCACCAGCAGATTTTGCTGGAATGGAAAGCTGCCTTTTAGCTTTCTAATCGATGCATTTTGAGTTAAAATATCGTAAATAAAATTTGTGACATCACGCTCACATCCTGCTATGCTGTCAGCAGGATGAGATGGACCTGGAAGCCAGGGGCTGCTTTGCTGGCTGCCTTCTTACAAATCCACGTGCAAGAGGTGGAACAACATCGGCCTGAAGTCACTGCACCTCCTCTCCTGCCTCCCTGCAGGCTGCATCTCAGCTGGGTCCCTGGGCATTGCCCCCTGCAACCTGTCCCCCCAGGGAAATACAAAGACCGGCGATCTCTGCGCCTTGATCTCTGCGCCTCTGGGCTATTGACAGACACAAAAGACCAGTTTAGCACTTTCATTTCCACACTGGGAATCGGGGGATTAAAATGCCACTATCTCCTGATTGTGTTGTTTTTTATGCAGGCCCCATGTAAACACTACACCAGTCAACACACCACTGTTAATAAAAATTGCTAATTAGATGGGGACAGTGGCTAGCTTTATTTACAGAAGTATTTATAGGCTTTCTGCTTTCTTGTATTTTTCAAGGCTCTGTGTATTCTGCATTTGCTTTTACACTTTGTCCCTGCTTGTCCTTCTAACTATTTCTTGAGAGGGCTTTTTTTTTTTCGTTGTTGTTTTAACCACCCTGAGTCAGACGTAAGGATCTGCTTTATATTAAGCCTGTTCTATTCTTGAAAGAGCTTCTCCAACGCAACACAACACAATTTTGGAGTTCATAGAAAACCCACACATTTGTTAAATCTATCTTTTACAATGTGTTAGTAGCCAAGATAGCATGTACTCTGGGATAAGACTTGGCTTTTTAGCACACATTTGTCTATCTCCTCAAGAAACAAGGCCTTAAACCCTGACTGAAAAGAATTTTTATTCAGCTGAGCTTATCTCTGTTAATTCAGGATATGCAGTTGACTTTCAGATAAAAAAAGGCACCCAAACTGCAGCTCAGCGAGGGACTCCAATACATCCAGTCATCTTTCTGCCCGACGTGCAGACTGCCGTCCTTTAATTATTAGCACATACCATTAATTCTGTGTAAAGCCACACAGGGCTGAAATGACAAAAGCAGAAGGAAGATGATGTCAGCTGGAGTGCCGCGCTGCTTTATTCCCCAGAAGGCTCCCACGTGGTAGCGAGGTCTGAGCATCATGTCAGCAGGAGAAGTTTCCCTGGCAGAGCGTACCCCAAGGACCTGACACCGCTGCTGGTTGCCGTGGAAGTTACAGGCTTGCACTAAATCAACTTCGCCAGGTCTCCCATATGCTGTATGCTACCCAACCTGCCTTCCCGCTCAGATACGCTGAGAGGCTGACATGTGCCCTGGCTTCTGCCTGTGCAAGGTTTTATTCCAGAAGGCGCCAAAGCCTGTTATCACCTCCCCATCACGGCCCTTGGGGGGCTACAAAGGGGAAACCCACGTTATCGTCAGAAGATGTGCTTTGCAGATTGGTCTTGAGTAAGCACGGGATGGGAATACAGGGATATCGTTGAGCCAGCACTGTTGAGAATGTAAACAAAATTGAATGGGAGTGAATATGATGCAGAGTTTGTGTCCTTGAAAGCTAATTTAAGCTCTCTTGGCTCTGGTTAAGTTTTAAATATTTCTGGTGGGATGAAGGAGACAAGCAGCTGCAATACAGAAGATAAGGGATGGAGCCTGATTGGTATCAGTGTTTTGAAGGAAGAGTTTTTGCAGCCCATCTGGGAGTGATTTATTCGATACCACCAAACACAGAGCCATTCCAGGAATGAGCAGCCCCCAAAAAGACAGTCCCTAAACTGGAGCAAAGAGAGGGGAAAGCACTGGGAATGTTCTGAAATAGTCACTCCAGTCAGCAGGTGAAGAGCAAGAAATGCCAATTAATAATAATAATAATAATAATGGCAGAGACTGCAATTCTGACCTTATTCTTAAAAATAAATAACAATAAAAAGGCATTATAAAGAGTTAAGCAGCTTCTGAGGCTGAAAGCCTGGCACACTCTGAAAGACTGCAGAGCACCTTTCAGTCCTGAGGGCGATTGTGGGTTTGAACACATGGAGAACTTACTGCTGGGTAACAAATTATCAGGTGTCTGCTGATCCATGGCAACTGTCCCTGCGGATTCTTGCTGCAGCACGTGTGGGATAATACAAGCTCTCTGCGTCCTCAGTGGAAAAGGAGAGGGGTCTATGCTGATCTGGGCAGTATCACATTTACTGTCTGTGAGTAGTCATGTAGGTGGTTGTCTGCTACCAGTTGACTGGTGGCAACTGGTTCTCCTGTAGCTTCTTGTTTCTGTGGCTGAGCCTGGATGAGGGTGTCACTGACTGTATTTTGGCCATGTGTCTTTTCTTTTTTTTTACTGCAATGCAGTTCTTTTTCTAATTTTCCTCCTTTCTCAGATAATCAAGTCGCTGAGCACAGTGTTGCTCCCCAATACCAGGACTGTTCCTGTACAGAGGGTAAAGGGGTAAGCTAACAGTCCTGTGGTGAAAAGTGATTTGGGGACCTTCTGAGTAACAACTACCACGGTTTTTACATTACTATTGAATCCTTTAAAAATATAGGTCGCATACAGCCGTAGATTTACCTTCTTTCTAAGGCATTCTGTAGGGCCTGGGAACATTTCTTTATTACAAACAAGGGCCACGAAGAACATTTGTTATAAAAATGGGAACCGCACAAAGCTAACACGAATTTAGATTTCATTATGAACAGGAAACCTGGCAAAGATTAATTGAAACATTTGCTAAAGGGCCAATCTAAAGTTTGATGAAATCAAAGGGAGACTCTAAGCTGACTTCGATGGTCTTGGGGTCAGGTTGTAAGGCAGATTGGACAAGTTTCAAGGTCCCTAGGTCAGTGGATTTTATTTATTTTTTTTTTAAATCAAAACCATGACACACTATTAGTTTAGAAGACATTTCAGCCATCATCCATAGAAAACACTTGGTACCAGTTGAACAGGAACTGGATCAGCTCCCATGGGGTGCTGTGCATAATGCCTGGCCCTTGGGCATTATTTTGCTCTGGCATGGGGGTGAGGGAGAAGCCAAGATGGGTCCAAAAGCCCCAGCCCTCACCTGGGGCTATCCGTAGCAGGGCAATCTCAAGAGATGGTCCTCATGGATGGAGTTCTCCAGTGCAGAAGGCGGCAGCCCGTAGGCCTGCGGGGCGTGATGCAAAGCCTGATGCCTCTTCCCCTATGTATTCACTTGAGGGAACGGGTGGGTGGGTTGTTTACCTTGCGGGGAGGAGCCTTTTCCTTTTGACTCTGGGAAGAAAAGGAACCACATTGTGTATGTTTACTGAAAGTCCTATGTGCTCCCTGAGACATGAAGATAGGGCATGTCCTTATAAATCAGGGTGGAGAAAAAATAAATAAGGAAAGAAACGGGCTGGGAGAGCTGCAGAGACAGCGTGTGTGCGTGTGTGTGTGTGCACTCAGCCAGCAAGGGGAATGACACTGACACTGTTTCAAAGGAAGGTCATTGCGTAGACCATAAATCTCAGACACTTAGAATTTGTTTCATTCATCTTTGTTAAGTCTTTTTTTTTTTTTTTTTTTTTTTACAAGAAGTTCAGCAGCTATCGGAAAATGTTGAAATGACTATTCATGCGGCCCTGCAGCTGCTCGTGGCTACCAACTTCAAGTCTGATGTGGCCAGCCACAACGTGACAGGCCTGATCCTGCCCAGTGCCACACAGCATGAGGGATCTGTCCTTACCAGGGTTGCCTCTGCCCAGGCTTAGCCAGGTGCCCACAGCATATAGAGACAGAGGGGAGAGCTCTGGGGAGGGACCTTTGCCATGTTCTTACACCTACCCCCAGGCCTCCAACTCTGGGCACTCTGGGGGCGATGGATTTGAAGTGGTAGAGCTATTCTTATGTCTGCTGCTGGTCTGGTTTTGCTGCTTTGACACTTCCATGACTCCCATAGGGCTCTGCTGAGCACCAGACATGGTTCATGAGTTCTCCAAAAACTCTTCTGCTCAAAGAAAATGGGGTGGGGAGAGTTTTCTCTAATTGATCACAATTAATGTAATTAGTACTTTGCATTTTTTCCTTTCCATGTGTTTTACCTTCAAGACCTTTATACATCTTAATACCTATTTCCATTCTTAATTACGTTCAGTGAGCCCACAGCAAAGAACAGATATGTCATTCTCTTCTGTGATCGGCTTCATGAAAATAGTAGAAAGAGACAAACTGACCAGACTGAGCATTTAGTCAAATTCCAGTTCTCCCATTAACTTGTGTGGTGGCCATGGCAAGTCATTTAATTTTTCTCCGGGCTGGTTTATTCATATAGAAAATGGAAATAGCAAACCGATCCATATTAAAGATCTAATCCAGCCCCAAACAACTTAATAGAAGCTTGGCTTGGCCTTGCTTAGCTTAGTTTTGCTTGGTAAGTCTTTTTGAAAACGTGAGTTTTAGTGTTTTGAAAAATCCCTGTTAATCATACAGCGAGGAGAGACAGGGAAAATCTATGGTGTTGTTTAAATAAGCGAGCTAAACAGGAAAACAAATGCAGACTCCTCAAAAACTGAGAAACAAACTTTGCAGGGACACGGTTCTAACATGTAGAGCATCCTGAGCACAGCATGCTTTCAACCAGTGCCTCTGTTTTCATCAGACGACTTCCTTCAGAAAGTCCGGGTCCGTCAGAGGTCAGAGAGGACCTTGATTTACAAGAGGTTGAGTTGCAGTCCAAGAGCTCATTCCCAAGCAGTTGGGCACTTTGTATCAGCCCTTACTTGTTAACTAAGAGGATTAATGACCACTTTCCAATTCCAATCTAATGCTGCTAACCACCGACTGTCACGCTTGACTGCTTCCTTTCCCAAGACCAAGGGACTAGAGACATCTAATGGTAACTGCACGCATAGCAGAGCATCTCCTCCCGCTGTAGCAGGCTGTCCTGCAAGACTCCAGCTCCAATATTTAACTCCTACAGTACCTCAGGAGCGCATGTGTTCAAGCCCACCGGAATGACAAGGACTGTTCACAATTCATTCAGGTGGCTGCATGTTGATGGTCTCCATCTGGGCTCGGTTCTCTTCACCCTTGAAGGGTGTAAGAAGGATTTGAAACGGGAGAGGTGTGTGAATGAGTTACTATTGAATTCTTTACAGTATCCTCACACTGAAAAAAACACCATGGTTTTCCAAGGAAGAGAAGGGGAATCAAAGTACAGACCCCTGGAGATTAAGGGAGGGGAAATAGTCTTTGTCAAATGGACAAACGACTCTTGTCCTGCCTTCAGGGCTTCCCATACGCTGAGTGAAATGGGCTCACAGACACAAAAGCTGCAAATCCCCGAGTTCACACCTAATATTTCCTAGCAGCCTCTGCTGAATAGGGAGAAATAGGTGCTGTTGAGCAATTCAGGTAGAATGCACAGTAACAAGTATGCTTTCAAGAAGGTGCTCAGTAGCTGTTTGTTTTTTTTCTTATGGCCTTGCCTGGGAGGATCCCAGAGGAATGACACAGTTGATGACTCAGGCAGAAAGAGATATTCAGCATGGGATTTAGAGGAGAGCCTTCGCTTAGCAAAGGCAGTGATTTTTGTACTAGCACAATGTCCAAAATCCAGAAGTCTAATTTTTGTGAAAAAATAAAATCTAGAACAGATCAGACAGATAAATGGAGACCAAATAGGGACAAGATTCTGAAGTACTGGAGACCCCAATTTTTTGTAAAAGAAACCTCTTTTTGTATAGACCCAGGTCCTGAGATGCAGTCAGTGTGTGAAATGCTTGGGGATTTCCAGGCACGCTGCAAGTGCTCAGCTCTTCTCCAGAGATGTGCCCTTGCTAGCAGAGGTGGGATGGGAAGCTAGAGCAGTGAACTGCTGATTCTGGTCCTGTATGTGATGCTGGCCCCTTCTGCTGCAGGATTCCCGTTTGTACAACCAGAAGAACAACTCCTCATATAGTCCCCAAGGGTGCTGCGAGACTCACCCTGGCCGCTGACAGATGAACTCTGGAGGATCTTGCTCAGGACTGAAAACTATTCCCAGCTGTCCCTTCCCCTCCCACGGCTGCTCTCAGAGAATTCAAGGCCAGCAGAGACAACTCAGCTCCTTCCATGAAAGATCCAAGGTCTCAAATTTACTGGCACTGTGGAAAGCTGTGGGCAGCTACTTCAAAACCCAGTACAGCAGGAGACACAGAGGATTGCCTGTCAGCTTCTCAGGTAATTAGTGTTGTAGAGCACTTTGTGATACGCAGCTGAAAGGCAGAGGAGCAAAGTCCACAAGCAGCTGTAGGCTCCACTACAATTTAAAGAGAGAGAAAAAAAAAGGCACCAATAAAACAAAACATAAAAACCCCAAACCCTGAAGGTTTTAATCCACAACCAGGGTGACTGAAATCGGGGTCTGGCAGAAGCACCCATCCATCTGTTTCCTTCTGTCCCCCCAGCAAAGGGGGACCACGAGCAGAGCCTCCCTGCTGGCAGAGGGTCCCTCTAAGCTCTTCCTCACCAGCTCTGCTCCACTGACTGCTGCGAGGCACCGTCCTGTCCCTCTGGATTTGCTTCGTGGCAGCATCCTGGCTTGCTGAGAACATGGGGACTGAATGCATGGTTTCCTTCAGAGAAGGTACTTAATGGGGTTGTAACTGTCTGAACTAGACATGAGCTAAATAATTAGTCCAACACTGCTCATCACATCTGGATTAGCAGTGTAGTTAGTGCCCAGCTCCTTCTGGCACCTAACACAGCGTGTCTTCCTCGAGGGCTGGTCAGAAACCAGGCGGCAAAAAAGTACTGTGATGAAACACAAGAACATATTTTGGTTTAGATCATTTGCAATGACTTTGGCTACATTTTATTTCTGATATCCTCTTACATACTATCTGCAGGGAATTTCATGGCTTGTCCAATGACCATTTAATTCAGTGGCAGACTTTCTGTCAAGTTCTGGGCCCTGCTTGGACTGTGGATTGGTCCTGTAGTAGGTACAGCTGTGAAAACATCTCAAATACTTCTCTGTAAACCTGTTTTTTTCTCGCAAAAGAATGTATTTGCAGAAGAATGCAGTTTCAGATCAAAGGAAGACATTTTCAACTTCAAGTTGAATCTGGGAAATAGTTATAAACAAATAATTAAAAAAAGAAAAGAAAAAGAAAAAGAAAAAAGAAAAAAAATAAAATTAAAAAAAAAAAAAGAGGAGGAAATGTCAAAGCTTTGACATACCCAAGCCATCTTGCTGCTGTCTGGGGAGTAGCCTTTGGTCCACCGTGGTTCAAAGGATAAAATATAATCTATATTTTAATATAGATTTATATATATTAATTTATATATTAATATAGATTAATATATATATTAATATAATCTATCTATTGCACTCCATAGAAAAAGAGACTTGAGCACCTACTGAACTAGAGTAAGAGGACTTCATAGGTCAGTCACTGAGACACTCACTTGTTGATCCCAGTGCTGGGGAGCTCAGACATCACTCAGTACTCCATCGGCTGCTGTGGGTAGTGCTCGTAGGGTTTGAATCGGGCAGACAGTCTGACAAATGGCTTTCTGCAATGTGGATGAGCAGACTAAGGCAAAGAGGGAAGGATATCTTTTCCTCTGTACTTTTATGTGCAGTGTCTAAACTAATGTGTAAGACTTGTGATCTAGTCTTTTGTTTCTAACTGCCTCTATTCTTATTTGAAATGCTCCAATATATATATATTTTTTGTTCACTAGAAGATGAATAGGTCAATCTGGAACATTTTTCCTTCAATTTTTGAATTCTAACACCTCAGAGAATACGTGAATTTTATTGCAGGCCGAGTCCCATGTTTTCCTGCTACAAGGTGCACACTACGCTTCAATACTAAGTTGTCAAATTCCACGGGACCCTGTCACCCTCCACTTACCTCCTATTGATTTTCCAGTTGGGAAGTGCGGTATGAAACCAATAGTCTGACTGGGTGTTAGCTAAGGTCTTGAGACAATTCAAGGGTAGAATGATCTTATGCGACAGTATCTGAGAACTCAGCATCCAGAGTATTACAATTCTTGACTAATTGCCAGTGCCAGGAAACTGGCCTCCTGTCAATCATAGCCAAGGAGCAGGCTGACACAGTATCGCAATGCACACACAACTACCTAATCTGTAGCTTGCAGTAGACTTAATGACCATAAAGATTTCGGAAAAGAAAAAACAAGGCAGTGTCTATGGAAAAGGATAGATAATAGTCGATTCAACCAGGCTTCATTAGTGGAGAAAGATGGCTAGCTATGGGATGAAAAGAGGCTCTGATATTTTCTTGGGCTGGAGTCCTTTTGATCTTAAGCATGTCTTGAGATTTTGCGTTGCTTTCTTAATCTTAAAACGGTTTTTTTAAAAAAAATCCTTTTTTAGAAACAGGCTGCCCCAGACTGTAGCCTACTTCCTGCACCTGGACACAGCACAAAGATGTTATGGCTTTCAGGAAGCAGCACATTTGTCAGCATGCAGCCCCCAGCCGAACAAAGGGCTGGATTCATTAATGCAATATCAACCATGAAAACGTCCCTCCTCTGCCCCTCCCTGGCTTCTGACTCAATCTGCTGAAACAAAAAAATGAATTGTCATTGGATTTTGCAGCCTTTGAGGTTCCTCAGCAGATCAATGCATCTTGGATGTGTTGATGGCCCCTAATTTGAATGAAGCTGCACAAGAATCACAAGAATTTGAGCTAGATTGCGAGCCACATTTTTTTTTATTATTATTCCTAATAAGGAGAAGTAATATAAAACTGCTACCAAAGAAGAGATGAGAGACGGTCTCTGCAGCAGGGAAAGTTAAGCGTGCAGTCAATTACAGTCAGTTCTGACTTGGCTCCCACACAGCAGCACAACTTCAAGACTTCCCTTGCCCCGGAGAAGCACGGTACCCTTTTGACAGGAACTCGGTGTTCGTTAGCGGTGTTTGCTCTGCCTGACATGACATTTAAAAGCCCTAGACCTGTACCACATTTATTCAACGTTGTCATATTCAGCAAAACATTTAAGCGGTTATTCAGCTTGAGGCACCTAAGTAGTCCCAGTGTCAACAACAGGACTCCTCAACTGCTTAAAATTTATGCATGTGTTGAAGTACCTTGCTGAATCAGGGCTTCAAACCCTAATAGCCTGCTGAACTAGAGGGATCACGCCAGTCTTTACCCACAGAGCCTCACAAGCACACACGGCATGCAACATAATTTTAGTTAATTGGATAGAATTTCATAAGTACGGTCTGTGACCTCTGAGAGCTTTGAAAACTAATCATGCTGGTGCCACCCTGCGTACCTGCTTGTGTGATTAGTCACATCCACCTGTACGAGACGTGGCACTGTCATCCGGTATGCTCTGTGATCTGTCCCAGAGGCTGGCACATCTTCAGCAGTGGGTGGGTGGGTTTCCCCCGTGGCTGTCACACGGTGCGGCGTCGCTACCTGTGATAACCGAGGAGCAGATAGACATCCCTTGCGTTCCCATTTTTAATGTGTTTTGCTACATCCCCCTTCCAAAGACTAATAATTTCCGCTGGGCAAGAATATTGTCAGTCTGGTATCAGATAACTTCTCAGACAGAGAGCATATATACCCTGCATTGCCTGTTTTATCTAATAAAGACTTTGCCATCTCTTGTCTATTGCTTCTAATTTAGCCTTCATAAACTGACTTGCCAACACAGTTGGTTGTACAGAAAAAAAAAGTAAGATGCTGATGTGTCTTCAGACTCCTTTCAGCTGACATAAACCATTCCTTGTCAAAATAGGGCAAATAGAGGGAAAACATTTTGGCAATTATAAGCTGAATTTCAACTTGCCCCATTCCTGTCCTTTCAGTACTACGACAAGAAGTAATGCTTTGGTCATTTGCATGCTGGCAGAAGATAATAGTTTGAGGATGGAGTGGAAATGAAGTTTGAGATTAACCTTTTTTTTGTTGGGCAGGATGGGAGTAACACTCAACCTAGCTAAAAGCAAATTTTAGTAAAGGGCTGGGAACAGCACAAGCAGCATCAGGCCTATCACCATGTCAATTCAGCTTTTCAAAGGTGTTTATCTCCCTTCCTCTTTGCTTCTTTCATGGGCTAACGTGGTGCCATGTGGACTGGTCCGTACCCCAGTCCTTCTTTGTGCCCTCTGTGCCCACCAACCTGCACGGTGGCTGCCAGCACACAGCTGGTGGGACAAAAGGTCACCAGACTTTTGAAGAGCACACAGCGAGCACTCCCTGCAGATAATATCAGCAGCGAAACAGTCAAAATTATCTAAACCAAACTGATGATGAGGTCTGCCAGGCGCTGAGCTGGGAGCTCTCCCTCTGCCAGCCCATTGCATACCACAGCCCAAATCCTGCGAACACTGAGGCACACGAGAGAGACCCTGCTGAGGTGAGCAGGCAGGCTCCTGGCAGCTACGTTGCTTGTGGACACATTTGCATGACTGAGACACCAACTTTGTGGTGATTTGGGAAAAACAAGCAGTGGTCCTAGCTGTCCAATACAAGTGCGCCATACCCCTACTCAGCTATATGCATGCCTTGATAATTGCTTCTGAAGTTCAGTTTAATAACAACAAAACCTTTTCAAGAGTCTCCTCAGCAGCAGAGATGTTACCTAGGCATGCTGGAAAAGAAAATAAAATTATGCGGTCCAACCTGTGGGAGAAATATCAGCTGGGGTTTGTTAATTTTGGATAACGTCTAAATTCTTCTGCTGGCACAGTTTTAAACTATAACCCTATAATGGATCTCCTCATACTTTTAGGGCAATGATAAGAAAATTGGCTAAAAAATGGTAATGCCCTTGTTGGCTCCTAATGTATCTTTTGAGCCTCGTCTGTTTAGCTTAATGAAAAAATAAAGTTAGTGCTGCCTTATTCCCGTCCCAATAACAATATCCCATGTTCAGATAATGAACGAATCACTTCAGGGGCAGAACGCTTCTGCTGAAGGGCAGCCAAAAAGGCAGAGCCGGGCGCTGAGGCTCTCCCCAGGTGACATGCGGTGCTGTGGGACCAGCATCCAGTGTGGGTCACTAGGCTGGTACCTGAGAGGCCACACTATCCCTAACTCTTGCCACACTAGAAAGCCATATGCTGAATACAGACCGCTTTACAGAAGCTTGTGGCCACCTTCCAACATCTTTTAACCCTGAAATTTGGGGGGTGAAATTCATATTTCAGTCTGAGTTTCTTCTGCACATAACACAGGCAGCAGAGAAAGTGGAGATGTTCAGATGAAAGTAAATAAATACTTTTTGTTTCTTAATCATAGCATGTTTGCCAGGTATTTGACAACCAGATTGAGCCTTTAAAGTCATAACATGTTACCTAAGGATGTGGCTTGATTACAGCCTAGACATGAATGTATAATGCCGGTTTTCAAGGGGCCAATTAGATGCAGCATTTCATGTAGCTATTCCATGAAGACTGAAATTATGCCAGGGTATATTATATATTGATCATTTTAGTGTTTAGAAGCTATTTCTTAGTCTGATGACAGTAGCTTTCAGAGCTAAGAATGCTATCTGCAGAGACTTCTCCTCTGCCAAAAAAACCCACCCCACAGCTATTCAAAGAAAGTGAAAATTTTTATTCAGACTTTCCTGAGACAGAAAAAAAAGGGGTGATGGAAATTCTGTTATCATCCCAACTGCAGAGGCTGTGATCAAGAGCACGCTCTCGCTTGCTATGCATACAGCTGTAATTAAATCACCATGGCTTTCAGGATTTTAGCCATACTCCATGTCATGATAAAAACTCACGGTGAAAGAGATGAGGTAAGACTACGTGAAAGCAGTCAATACCAACAACCAGCTGCGGCAGCACGGCAGCTTACCTCCATCTGGAGAATTCAAGAGCAGCAGAGGACACGGCACAGCGGCTGCGCTAACGCTGCAGGCACCGGTCCTGTACCTGGCAGCTCCACACACCAACGCTACCTGTAGCATCCCAGAGCTACTGCCATGGCCTGCAGGCCACCTCTGCTGGGTCATAAAATAAAAGCCCCTCCACATCAGTGATCCGAGCTTGATAAAAGAGTTTGGGAAGTCCTCCCAGGGAATCTAGGCATTTTTATTGCTGAGTGCCTTGAAGAATCTAAGCTTGCTTCGATAGGAAAACAAAACAAAACAAAACAAAAATAACAATGGCAGGAAATCAGCAAACTCCAACTGTTCAGATGCTGCTAGTTGTGGAAGTTAAAAAAAAAAAAAAAAGTGAAGGTAAACCTCAGGGCAGGGATGTGCTATAAATGTGTGCATTGATCAAACCCCATACATGTTCGGAGACAGATTCATTGCTGCTGCTACCTGCAGCGCTCCTGCCAGAGATGCAGCCAGGCTGCTGAGGAAATCAGTGAGGTTTTGGGTAGGAGGGCAACAATACTCCAGTGCAGCACGTGATCGATCAAACAGGCTCTGCACATCCTGAAGAGCAGGCCAGCCATGAACCCAGGACACCCCCTGCTCCACCGCCTCCACCTAGCAGGGTGTTGCAGCTCTGGTCCCTGGTGGGGTTTTGGGGCTTGGGAATAGGAATTGCTGTTGCTGCTGCCACCTTCCCCACAAAAAGCACCCAAAGTGATGCCACAGCCCGTGGGAGAACAGAGGGAACAGGGGATGCAGGTGTTCAGAGAGTGTAGTGTCCTTAGGGATACATACCTCAGCTAGCAAGGATATTTTCTCCATAGGCCAAGGCTGAGGGAAAAGTGAGAGGAGCTAGCCAGGGAAAGGATCTGACTCAGCACACTGGCACACTTTGCCTTGCTTGAGGCTAATCAGCGTTTGGTGAATGTTTTGAAACCCGCCCTCCCACCTCATCCTGTGCACCTCCACGATGGCAGGAACCACACAACCCTACACATGCTCTGCTACTGCCTTGCAACAAACCCACCAAAACACTTAGGCAAGTAGGAAAGCTTCCGTGAACAATCTGTGATAATAACAGAGCGAAGGCTTCCGGCATTAACGCACACTTAAAGGCCCACTTGGAGGGGTCCTCCACGGGCATTAATATTCACCATAAATTGCTAGGGGCTGACTCTTTCAGCACAAGAAGAAACACCGTGTAGACAAGCTACTGCATAATGTATAATATATAGGGTATGGCAGAGTTTTGAAGCACAGGTATATGAGAACACAGAAAATAACTGCAGCATGTGGTCTCCGGGGTGCAGGTAGCCCTACCAAACTCTCTTTACAAGGCTGCACCTTGACTGTAATGTCTGGCCCCTGCTAGGGCTGGTCATCTCTGCCTCACAGGTAGCATCGTCCTGCAGCATTTCAGACACTTGGTCTTGTGGTTCTTGCTTGAGCAAAGCTGCCATTCAACTGCACAAGCATTTCACTTGATTCACAGCTGCTTGGTCAGTGTGGTCATCTTGGTCACTTTGGAGGTCAGGTTGAGAAACAGTGCAAAGGAAAGCAAGGTTGCTGCTCTGGACCTGCAAATACACCAGACCATCCTGGTTCTACAGCCTGGCAGAGCTTAACGTTGCTTTTGTCTACATTAGGCCACATAATTGTTAATTCCATTCTCAGGTGATACGCACAATTTGGAATTTTTCTCAATGAAAGGTAGTAAGATAACACATCAAAGGAAAAATAAATAATATTTTTTTCCAGTTCCCTAAAATTCCATAGGTAATAAAAGTAACATCAAAAAGACCTGTGCAAAACCCAAAATATTCCTTGCTGTAGGTGACACACAGCAGTTTGTTCAGAGATCAGATACAAACTGGCCCAGACAAAGATTAATTATGCATTGCAGGTGTTTGCATCCTTTATAACAAGTTTGGATTGTAACTGTTACATTTTAAACTGCAAATAGTTTAATTTCTCTCTTTGTACAAAAAGATCCCTGCTTTTCAGATGCTCAGCTTTCTGGCTGAGATTATTCGTGCTCAGAAGATAAGTGACTTTAGGCAGTTCTTCAGAGAAATTTTACACTTTCCACAGGTTAACTATTTTCTGGTTAAACTGAAAAGCACGACGCTTTTCTCACTCTTATGAGAGTGGTCTAATGACATTTTCTGAACCTGGCTTCTGAAGGCTAGATGAGCTTCAGCAGAAACTTGGCACTAAGATGTAGGAGCAGTCATATGCTGTAGTCTTGGAGGTGGTGAGAATTAAAAGATAGGTGACAGGAAGAAATCCCCTGTTGAACATGTTCGCTAGGGATCATTTTCTACTCATTCTGTGGCAAAAACATCAAAGGAGATTAGGGGAAGCAAAAAATCCTCTGCAAACCCTGATGTAGGCACCTTCACATGAGCACTTGCAAGGCTTGTGTTTTCCACCAGCATTCTGGCAAATACAGTGACACCCCTTGTGCAAACGCTGGTGAAAAACCTCGGTAGGCAAATCTCTGGGTTTTCTCTGAATGAATGTGCATGAATACTGTTTTAGACAGCTGGTGGCTGAAACAAAACCTAGTCAGAATTTCCAGCATGGCTAGGAACGCTAGACTAAAGCAGCAGCTGAGTGGGAAAAAACACAGCCTGCATATAGAAATGTCATGGTGACACTCCGTGACCCTCCCAGTGAAAATGTAGCAGACATAACTAATACATAAGCCTATAAACTGTATTGGGAATTCTCTCTCCTCCAGCTCTTCCTTAAAAGTGAATGTGTGGAGCATTGCCACAGACTGGGCAGCCCTAATGCATTCATTGATCAGGCGGGACGCGTCCGCTTAATACTGCAGTGCGTGCTTCCCATTTGTTTACCCTTTTCCACATTTCTACATCTTTTTTTTTTTTTTCATTTCTAAGCAAATTTTAGCACAATCACTGTATTTGCTTGAAGTTGTGCTTGTGCAACAAAACTGTCCTCAGCCCTTCTGTGCTGGCAGCTGCTGTCATTTACAAAAGCCACTCGGCAGAGGTGCTGGAAGCAGCAGGAGGGGTCCCTGTCCCATGTGCGCTGGGACAGAGGCGATGGGGAGCTGCTGTCACCAGGCACGAACAGGTACCTTTCTCAGGGCCAAGCTTTTACACCTCTCACATATGCATATGTATTTTACCTCATTATTGGCTTCAGCTGTACTTATTGTTACCAGCTCGCGTCCCGATGCTATTTTTCTAGCCAGTCTCAGTGGGAAAGACTTGTGTGCAGAGCAATATTTGCATCTTGGCAAGCCTTTACTGGTATACATATTGTTAATACGCACATAAACAGGATGCCATTCATATTTAAACAGCACTTTCTGAGTCTGATGGCATCACAGTTGAGGGAATGGAAATGTTCTGATTTGTATCACTTATCTCAGTGGAGGTTGTTTCCTCCGCATATTCTGACTTCTGTAGGGCCGCCATAATAAGGTAGTTATATTCACATAGTATGAGACACTAGGCATTTAATAACACCCGCTTCCTCCCCCAAAAGCCTAATAAGCTTGCCTTTCCAGTTGATCTTTGCAGTCATTTACCCCTCTGTTTTTTCCAGACTACTGTGCTTCCTTTATACTTCAGCTCTTCTCTTCATTTTCATTTGCATATATTCAGGGCCCTAAAGAAAAACAGCTCTGCATTAAAAGGCTATCACAGAAATATATGCTATTTAAGTAACAATAGAGCATGCTTTTCATCGGGAGGAAAAAAAAAAAGAAAGAAAAAAGGAGGATATTTAAATTCCTAATAAGATCTAAAAGGATGTCACATGTTGTTCAGCGTACACAGTGCTCACAGCATTTGTCCTTGCTAATGCTTGTAATTTGTTGCAGCTTCTGCTGCATCTGGTTTCTCTCTTGCTGTGTGTTCAGAGCTGTCACCTCTGTCTCCGTTTGGGGCTTTCCCCCCGCTGCAGAGAACCTGATGTATCTCTGTTTGCACCCCCTGCAGCTATTTGCTCTGGCACTAAGGGTGTGCGAGGCAGTGTCACTCGCGCTGGGCAGCATGCCACATGTCACACTGACTTCTACAGCTTGCCAGGAACCCTGCTCGGCAGGGCTAGCCCTGGCATCAGCTCCACCAAACTGACCTGGGATCACATTCCCACCCAGGGGATGATACTTTTTCACTAGGTCAGCAGGACGTGGAGGTGACAGAAGCGGGATCTCCCTTGTGGCTGCAGCCCATC
Organism: Cygnus olor; assembly: GCF_009769625.2. Classification (NCBI taxonomy): domain Eukaryota; kingdom Metazoa; phylum Chordata; class Aves; order Anseriformes; family Anatidae; genus Cygnus; species Cygnus olor. The sequence continues at coordinate 118,828,444 of NC_049169.1, read as the reverse complement.
ATCAGTCCAGCCAAGGTGACAGCAGAGTTGCGTGCTGTATTTACAGCTCAATGACTAATATAAGTTGCTGTCAGGTCTTGGTTTCCTTTAACACCTGAGGCTGGCCAGGTAGTGGCCACAGATTGTGGCTGGAGCCTCTGCTAGGTGGACAAGACACCACCAGGGAGAGGAAGGCAGGGGACAGCAGTAACATCTCCACCTGCTGCAAATTCATCTTCTCTCCTCTTTCTTTGGGAGGGCTATTTTTAACTGGATCATCCCGGGGACCCCAGATGTCAACGTGCAGCCTCACAGCCTGTTGGGTCAGCACGCACAAGGTGGCCCGAGCAGTGAGGACATGGGGACAGGCGTTGGAGGAGGGCCGACCTCATCACGGGAGGCACAGCACCGTGAGGACCACCAAGAGCTCCTGAGGCCCGTGAGGCTTCCCCGTAGCATTTGGGTGTGCTGAGCTGGTGTGTTAGCTGATTTCTTCCGAGACTCAAGCTTGCTTTCGGGAAGGAGCTTTGCTTTTGCTTGGGCTCTGGTAAGTAGTGGGCAGTTGGTAATGCACAAAAAATCCAAATGCTTTCCCAAGTAACAGAGAAAATGACGCTCTGAGCGGAAGGACAGTCTGGCTGTATTTTCAGTACATATTTTTTAGCAGTGAGTGAAGAGGTGGCTGCTTTATAGGTGTGAAAATGAGAGGCAAAGGCCAACAAACTATTGCTTGCATTTCTGTATTTTAGAAAGCAGTAGACAAACCAGGCGGTTTTTGAATGCAGGAAAAAAAAACGGTCCTCAGAGCAGAAATAGGCAGGGTCGTGACTTTTCAGTGTTATTCTCATGAGAGAACGTGGAGGATTAAAAAAAGAAACCCTAAAACACCAGTGACATATTTGCTAAACTTGTGTGTGAAGTAGCAGGAACGACTAATTTCTCCATCCTTCTACAAGGACTTTCATGGACCATTTTTGCAGGGCAGACTCATGGATAACTGCGCTTCATCATGCTACCAGGGAGCTCATTCAGACTGAAAGTTGGACTATTGGTTTTTAATTTCAATGCAGTTTTTCATTTTGATAGCTCTTCCACCTGACGTGAAATTGCCATGGTGCAAATTGAATACAATAAAATTGCTAATCAGCCCATTAGAATATGTTGATGGTATAACAGCTATTAGTTGTTGAATAATGTCTTCCTCCAATGTATTTTGAATTAAGTCAGCAGGATAACAAAATGTGCACATGCATGTGTAGCCCTCTCTTGGAAACCCATGCAACTTCTTAACACAGTGGCAACCCTATACAAATATCAGTGAAAGAAAATGTGTCTTCAGGTAGTGAAATAAGCAATAAAACACAGAGACAAGTAACACAGGCTACACAAGCCATTTGCTCTGATTACATGTCTTTCATGGGAACACAAAACTTATTACAGGATCCAGTTTCTCATCATAGGGCATTTTTCTGACTTCCAGTGCTGCTTATCCCGGGAATACCTTGCACATTTTACCTCCCCAACAGTTAAAATAAACCACTCCCTGCAGCAACATCTTCTTACCCCGTTTTCTCCTGCTCTCTTTCAAGCCCTTGCCTGACAGTTTCTTAGGTCTTTAATACTGTTAAGCAGAGGCAACAAATCTTTCTCAGCACCCCAAGAAGAAGAGCCCCTAGCCTGTTTCTTTTAAACTCTCTTTAATTTCTCTAACCCAGTCTTCCCTTGCTCCTCCATTGCAAAGACTCAAAATGCAAGCTTCTTTTCTTGGCTGCCCCTTCTTGGGGAAAGCTAATTTCCTACACTGGCACTTTCCCTCGTCTGCCTTCTCTGGTGCTAATTCCCATGGGGTTGGAGGCTGCCACACCAGGAACGCCTTCGTCTGAAGATGAAAATAGGAAGAAGGTAGCAGTGAATACAAAATGTTTGCTGATTGTTTAACGTGCTCTGTTAAAAGGTCCTACTCATTAAAAAATAAAAATTGTCGAAGGGGAAAATTGTCCCTATCCATAAACATGGGTTCCCTGAAGAATCACCCTTTAGAGTAATCTTCTAGCAGAAGCATAGCAGTCCTATCGTAATGTCCTACAATTTCTGGGACTTTATTTTCTGATAGGAATCTTGTGATTTCAAATGAGTCAGAATCCAGACTTATCCAATAACGCATAATAAGAACGCAGTATTACTGAAACTTTCTTATAAAATGATGCAGTCCACTATGAGAACAACTGCAGTCAGAATGTTACCAACAATATGATTTTAATATATTGGAAATGATAATCCAGGGTTTGTAACCCTAGGCATTAAAATAAAAGTAAATAAATAAATAAATAAATAAAAGGCTCTGTGTGTATCTCTGCATCTTTATGCGCCTTTAGGGTATAGGCTTTCAAGGCACCCAAAGCTCATACTAACTAACATCTGTGTCATTTATGTCATGGGATTGAGAGCAGCCTACCTGCAAGAAACATTAGGGCTCTTTATCATATGCTGGTAAGAAAAGGAACAATGCATTTGAAATGGGCAAAGATGATTCAGCTCAATCTGAGGAGAGTGGCTTTGTATTCCCAGTCAGTTTAACAACCCTTTCATCGTTCAAGAAAATTATAACTGTGATTCACTGGGACAAAGTTAGCAACTTCTCTTTTCATCTAAGTCCTATTACTGGTGCTCGTCACAGCCATTCAAGGACCTCCTGGGAAACAAAATGGACAATCGCATCCTCCTCCCTCTGCCAGCCAGAGGCTGGGTATCATTAACAACGCTTAAATTAATAGTGAATTTTGGAGGGAGTAAATGTACACCAGCAGGAAACCGTGGATGAAGAGACAGGACATACATTTCAGTTCAAAGTCCCGCCTTTGAGTGGAGGTCTGTGTCATTTTCCAGTTCAAAATTAGACATTCATGAGTTCACTGCAGCAAGGTGCGCGTTATTGTTTTCATCTACGGAATCAATAGCTGTGAGGGAGGGGGTGGAAGGTGGCTTTTTGGAAAAGGGAGCATTTTTCACAATGGGAAGAAATCCATAATGTATAATAAGTGACCAAAGGTGGTTCCCTGCCTTTGCTCTTTTCTGTGTGATTTAGGCCTCAGGGCTCTGAAAGGAACTGGAACACAGGATGAGGTCTTTCATCAAACTTTGCATTACCGTGGATAACATAGCATCCAAATTTTGCTAGATTATATGAACATAGGAGATGTGCAGAAGCAAAATATCTTGAGCTTAGTCTAGGTGAGGTCAAAGCAGGGCTGGTAAATGGGGGGGAAGCCCATCTTGTGGCCAGCTTCAGCTCACCAAAGCCTTCTGTGCACTTTATAACTCCAGGAATCCCTAATCTCGGGGCAAATGCCAGGGTTATCCCTGTACTTCTCAGACAGGATGTGCTTCTACTCTGTGGTGTGATGGTGGCACCACGCAGAACCCACCACTGCAATGAGACTGAAGAAAGCAGTAACGGTAGTTAATGCTTTATCGCATTTAAGAATGATCAAAGCTGCTATATTCATTCCTTTCTAAGTGGACCGGACTGGTATAATGTACATCTTTGTAATCTGGAGGCTATGTAACTGTAAAACAGGCTGCCTAGTTTCAAGATCATGAGCTGAGATAAAAGAAAGCATTAGACAATCTCCTCCATCTTCTGTCCCTTGCAGAATCTCTGCCTCTTAATTCCCACAAGTGCTTTGTGTATATGTTTTAAGTGTCTGCAATGACAGACCTACTACTTTTCAGAGACCATCTTGAAACTTAGCATGACTCTCCAGTGAGATTTTTTTTGTTGTGGCTAGTTAGTCTTACATTTTGTCTCCTTAAATTAACTCCACAGCTCATGTATCACCCTAAATACACATATATATATATATATTTTATTTGGCTCCTTTCACAGAAATCTATGAATTCTTACTAGTACCTTCAGAAGCAGATGAGAGTGCCCTAAGCCAGAACGAGTCTAGGAAGGCAATGAGGAATGTGTTACAAATAACTGTCCCATTCCTTCTTGCCAAAATCCTGGAGAATTATGTCAGGTTCTCTTTTAAGTAAACTCCCAGTGAATGCCTTAAGCATGTAAAACTGATTGCCAGGCTCGATGCCACACAAGAGCATCTTGTCCCATGGCAGATTCACCTCTTTCCAGTGGTATTTACATACTCAAGAAGCTTGTCATTGGTTAATTTGTCACCTTGTCGTTACTTCATTGAAATTTATGATTTTCCTTTGTCTCCTAAGTCACTTCCTCCAGCCCCAGCTGAACAGGGCTCCATTTGAGAGACCTTCAGCCAATATCACTGTAATTATAGCCTTCTTCTCCTGACCCTCCTTTTGCACATTTTGTCACAGACTAACAATGTTTACCCTTTCTTCAGCAGCTGAGCAAGCTGATGGGCTCAAAGTGTAAAAGCAGAGGGTCTTAGTGTAACTCAGCTAATGGGGGTCTTGGAGGTAATAAGAAGGATGTAGTGAATGGCTTTGCCCCTTCTCCAAAGCAAAACCTCATTGAAAACCAGTTATTTTCATACTATCAAAGAAACGCAGTCCATAGCGTGCGAGAAATAATCCTCTTATATAACAGGTCAAATAATAATATGTCATCAGGGTGCTTTTAACTTCATTAAAATTTGTCCCTTGATAAGTGACATTTTAATTATGTGATCAGGTAATAAAATAACACATGCCTGAAAATTTACGTCCAACCTACACATTATTAATGGTCCTAAATTAACCCTGGATGAGAGTGTAGAACTTAATCTTAGACAGCAAATAATCTACTGAACCTTTGTCACACACTTTTTGGAGTTTTGAAATGATTATTCATTTTGGCAAAATAACTGACATAGGGACATTAGTCTAGCCCATAAAATAAACAATAAAGGTAACAAATGCTTTTTAATCTACGCTGTAATGGTGCCATAATCTAACAAAATGTCAGGAATTTGAGGATTAGAGTTCTATAGTGCTTTAGCATGAGTATTCTCCCAGGGAGCTTCGTAGTTCATCTGAACCTACAGCTGGGAGGTGGGTCCCAAAATGGTGCAGGCATCTCATGAACCAGATAAGGCAGCCAGTCCCCTGAACTGAAGCACTTTTCCTTCAAGACTAGATGAATTTGTCAATATGATTCTGTTCCCTCATCCTAGGCTAGCCAAACAGCTACTCCTCTCTTTTTGTAGTTGAAGAAGAAACATATTTTTTTTTACCATAGTCTTGTGCTTTATTTATTTATTTATTTATTTATTTATTTTACCACTGCTCAGATACATGTGGATCCTTGGAAAACACAGTGCAGTTCATGCCAAGTGCACTGCCTGCCTTTGGCATTTGCCCACTTTGCATTGCAGGTGAACCTTGAGCACAGCAGCCTCCATGCCCTGCTGCTTCTAAAGAGTAGCAATATCCAGCCAATAAATCTTGCTGTTGGGGAAGATGCTGTAAAATTAGGGGAGCTGACTCCTTAGGGAAGAGTTTGATGCAAAATAAAGACACTCATATCCCAGTAAAGGTTAAACCACTGTTGTGGTGGCGATTGAACAAGGTGTTAAAGTCCAGAGCCAAGATGTATTAGCAGAGTTGGTTGGCTCTATGAGACAGCAAAGCCAACCTGGAGTGTCTGAACAGTTCACTCAGAGGGGAAACTATAGCTGTGGTAGTTTCTCTCCTCATCTTCCCTGCCTCATCCAGAGAAAGAGACATCCTTGCTGGGTGGAAAAATTCAAAGAGACAGACAGGGAGGGCTTCTGCATGCTAGAGAGTATCCTGGAGCTAGCCCAGTGGGAGAAAAAGCACAAGATGTCCCTAGGGAGGTAGCAAGCACCACTCTAATCTTGGGTACACTTGGGTGAAAGATGGCATGGTCTGTGCTTCGGTATATGTGTGCTCCAAATCTGTGAAAAAAAACACAAGTCAGGAGCATTTTTCAAGCTGAGAGAGAGAGAGAGAGATTATATAGGTTTAGGCATGAAGAGGCCGATCTAAAGGCCTCTTTACTGTGTACTTTAACTTTTGTATCAAATGTTTGAATATGCCCGTTTGATAGAAAAGTGATCTTAGTTGATTCGTATTTTTATTTACAGTGACGTTCAGAAATAAATTTTAAAAAGGATTTAAGAATTAAAAAACTGTACAAAAACAATATCTGTGAATTTTTAAGACTGCTTGTATTTAGTGCTGTTTGTTGGAGCAAAATCCATTAAAAAACAGAATGAACTGTGCTAGTCAGAAAACTCAGAGCAAGTCATAAACTCCAAAGGCGCGGCTCCAGAATTCAGCCACTGTGATGTAAACAATATGAGTCTAATATAACATATAAACTTCTCCAAAGCATTTATCACTGTAGTATCTAGGCCATGTACATAGATTTCAGAATATAGTGGGATCTGTCCAGAAGGGATGATCAATTTCCCATTCATCTGCTGTGCTGCCCATTGGCTTTGCCATTACGTTTAAAATAATGGAAGTTACTCTCTGATCACGAGCATGTAATTCACAAATGGGCTGCCCTGATGTGATTTTGATGCAGGCATTCAGGTAAGATTTATTGGGTTTAGATTTGCTTTTTCTGCAGCTCTCCAGACATTTCCAAGAGTAGAGTCCCTGGCTACATCGATCCATTTACATCCTGCTGTTCCCAAAGAGCAAATTTGGGTATCAGCAACCCCAGGAGAAAAAGCTAAGTGGGAGGACAAAGGTAAACTGTTAAAAGATGTCCATGTGCATCTGCCACCTCTTTTATTCTGGAAATCTGTTTGGGAACTTTGATGTTTTATGGGGAGACATAGACCAAACAGGGATGGGACTGGCCTGGCCTGGGGGGTTACTGTTTTGTGCCTTAAGTGAGTATAAAAATCCCCGCACCACACAGGAACCAAGAGAATCTGCTTTCTTCCAGCTTCCTCATCCACTGGCATTTCCTCTGACACTGAGTGTAAGCAAATACAATGTTCAAATGATGAAAAACATGGCAGTTACCCCCAAATTATACTGGTAACCTGCAAAAGATTTGGGTAAATTTAAATATTAGAAAGACAGGTGCCCAAGAATGACTCTTGCAGCAGTGTCCCCTCAAAAAGAAAAAAAAATCCAACAACAACAACAAAAAAAAAACAAGCAGCAAGAAGGGGAATGGTTCTGAAGTGGAAAGCATATAATAAAAATCGTTATTTATTAATAGTGCTGCTGGAAACTCCCTGGAAACCGGATCTGCCAGCAGCAATATCTGCATGTCAATCTAACTCTCCCTTTTTATTCTAGAGCAAAAAAGCTGCATTATTGCTCTTGCTGCTGTGATCCCCTTTCAGGCTGCTCTGATACATGCCTCTCCGGTTCCCTCCTTTTGGGATAAATCCCCTCCCATGCCATCTGTCTTATGCTCCGGCTTCTCCTCAGCCCTCCCCACTGCTTCCCACACACAGCCTGAGCCAGAGGCTCCATAGCACCCTTCCCGAGCCCACAGCAACGAGCACTGTGCTGGTGGAGGTTTTGGAGGTCACTGGTACTTCTGTCTGCCCTGAGGGCCTCAGTGGTGTCTCTGAGACAGTGAGGCACTCTGATGGACCATGGACATGTCACCCCTGTGGGCTCAGATGTCACCAAACACAGCAATACAGTGTGGTTCCTCTCCCATGTGCAGGCCTTGCAAGGCCAGGCCAGGCGATGACTTGACCTGGTGTTGACTTAACATCATACCCCGTGTTTTTTCTCTGCTGCTTTTGAGGATTCTGACCACCTGAGAGCTAATGACCACCCTGATCCCAGATGACTGGCAGAAAAAAAGGTTTAATTATGGGGAGTGGCTGCAGAGTAGTGGCATGTTTGGCAGGATGAAGGAAAATGGTAGCCTCCAAAACCATCTGGATGCACACGCAGTTAAATCAAGGAAGGTTATGGGGTGGCATCTTGACAAAACCCTTGGAGGAGGGCAGATAGGGGAGGATTTGACATATTTCCAATTGGCATCATCGGCCCAGTGGTGGGCCAACTTGGTGTCCAGCTTATTCCCTGTGTTTGAAGTTTTTGACTAGACAGCCTCTTCCAGGTGCTCTGATCCAGATACCGGTTTTGGATGCATTTCCCCAAATCAGGTTGCATGCTCAGCTCTCCCCAGACATTAACTAACAATCTGGTGTGCTCCTGCAGCCAAGGAGCAGCGTGGTGGAAGAGCAGCTTCCATCAGAGCCAGAGGGATGAGAGCTGGATGCTGCAGAAAAGGAACAGGCCTCACAGAAAGCAGGCTCAAGGATCTGCAGCGTCCCAAAGCCAGCAGGCAGCTCACACTTGCAAGTGAGGAATGAAAAGGGGTAGGAAGCACGGGCCTGGCCAGTGTGATATGGCACCTGGGGGTGTTCAAGGAAAGGTTGGACGTGGTGCTTAGGGATATGGTTTAGTGGGTGACATTGGTGGTAGGGGGATGGTTGGACCAGGTGATCTTGGAGGTCTCTTCCAACATTAACGATTCTGTGATTCTGTGACTTCCTTCCAGACCACAGCTCTTTGCAGGATCCTGCCTACCCGTGGGCTCTGTTTGGCAGGGCTGCCTGCTGGGAGCCAGCTAGAGCAACCTCCAGCACTGCGTATTGGCAGCATGCAGCCGGGCAGACGGCGCAGTCACCGATTAATAGCAGACAGCAATATTTAAACTAATCATTACAGCGATCGGCATAAAACAAAACTCTTATTAAAATTAACAGCACAGTCACTGAAACTGATGCTGTTTCATGCTATTCATTAGCTAACAACTGAATCTAGCCAACAGCCCTTGACTGGGGCTGGTGGTGCTTTTAGTCCTGTGTCTTCTGGAGACAAGGCTGACGCGAGGTCAGATGCTGTGTGGACACATTGGCGTAACCAAATGGAGTCGTGCTAAGAGGGAAGGACTCCAGCCTTGGGCCCATGAGGTGGGAAATGGCTCCGAGCTGCTCACTGCCATGACCAGACAGGTGCTGAGAGCAGCTGCAAGACTCCATGTAAGTACACAGGGAGAATTTACACCAAAAAAAAGAACCTCTCCAGCACACTAAATTAATTGCTAAGGTGGACACATGTTCCTAATAGCTTTTGAACTATTTGACAGAGTATGAAAGGCTTTAAAGTTAATCAGCCTCTAAAATGTTCATGAAAAGGGGTAGATAGACAGAGCCCCTATTAATGTACCCACTGATGGAAAGGATGCTCTATGCACTCACACTTCGAGGAGCAGTGAATCCATAAAATAAAATCCTCAAAACAAAGCTGCTGAGGGACCTAATTAGCACAGCACAAGAAGTGTCTGACCTATAACGGAGGGGATTCCTGCCTCATATGAAGCTGTGATGCACCCTCCCTTAGCCCACTGCGAATGCACAATGAAACATTTTCTTGAAATGCTTTTATACTTAACCTTGCATTCACAATGGTCTAGAAGTGCATGCACAATCGTTTACTGTGTCTCTTAGGGGGGAAAAATATTAAAATGTGATTTCCAAGAGACTGAATTGGTACAAGAGCAGACGTTAAACTCATAAAAAAATACTGCCATCAGATATTTAAAAAAAAAATATCTTTGTTTGTGTCTGTCTATCTATATCCTTCATTTGAGCTCCAACTCTCCTTCCTGTACCCCCGAAGACCCCCTTGAACTTTTCGCTTTTTAGTCCTAACCAGCACTTCTGCTGGGTGGCTTCAGACCGAGTGCTCTCCCTGCTGACCCCCAAACACCTAATTGCTCCACTCCTTAATGTTCCCAAGGTCGAAGGATGTGCCACATCCCCGTTGACCTCCGAGGCACTTTCAATATCTCATGAGCTGAAGTCAGCAGCCACCTCAGTCTAAAACATTACCATCAGCTGTATTGCAGTAGCATCAGAAGGACCCAAAGAGGATCAAGGCCCTGTTGTGCTCAGATCTGCATAAACACCCAGTGAGAGACAGCTCCTGCCCTCGTGAGGTTACGGTCTGAAAGGGAAGGCAGGCAGAGTGAAGGCAAGTGGGAGACATGGAAGAGGAGTGTTCATGGTGATGCTAGTCACATAGCATGTTCGTCTCTTGTTCTCCCCCTCCCCCCGAAATTAAAGTAAAATAAGTTGTTGGCTTGTTTTTCAGAGATGTAAATTACTGTTTGCAAAAGTGATCATCTGTTTCCATCCACCTTGGTTCTGTGCCAGCGCTGCTCCGGGCTGCATTTCCTGAGGAGGCCCCGTGGCTCTGCAGGAACGGCGCAGCACAGGAGCACCAGGAGATGGAAGAAAAACCCTTGGTCACCCCCCTGCCCCTGTCAGAGGTGGCTGCAGCCTTGCAACAAGCTCATCAGGGGCAGACTGCATGCAATGCAGGGTGCATCCCAGCACATGCCTGATCAAGGAAGGAGAGAGGGAAAGTTTTGAGAACTGGAAAAATTACTCTCAAGTAGGGCACAACGTTGCATCAGTCTGACCCTAAGGAGAATAATGCATTCTCCTCTTTCCTAGGCAGTGGAAGTGTACCAGCATCACAGAGCTGTGCAGCAAGGAAAAAGGACAGTCTGTCCTGTCCTATGCAAAAAAGTCCTACTCTTAAAGCGAGGCTTCAGAACGGTGTGCGTGAGTTTGATTTGCATCCAGAGTAGAAACATGCTTGCCAGCCATCAGGCTGATCTGATTTGAAGCAGCTGAGATATTAAATGCACTAAACCAGAATGTATAATAGCTGTGCTGGCAGACCTTTAATTATTGTCATGCTTGTGGGCACTGATATCATTCAAATTAAAAGCTTTCCCCACTACTTGCATTTTTTTTTTTAATATGTTGATGTACTCTGCACTGATGGATTGTCCTCTCTTGTCCTTCTCTCACAAAATGCTTGGCACCATTTGCCCCAGTGCAGAGCTAAAAATTATTGGCACTTACTTGCCATATTTTTGTTCTTTTTGTTTTGTTTTAAAGCAAGGACCCCATAACTGGAAGAAAGACGTGATGAGCTTGGACAGGCAGTGTTAATTCCTCAGTCACCAATCTTCCTCAGAAAAAGCAGGAATGCTCATTATTAATAGCAAGACCAAAGTGCTGGTGCAAGCTTCCCTAGAGGATCGTGCTGGCTGATGACATAGCAAAGTTTCCTAGCTTTGTGCTGCACAGATGCTCTCATTTTCTTCTCTCAGCTGGTCCGGAGACAGATATTTTAGGCCAGTTCAGTGTTCAGCTACAGAAGCAGAAAGCTTGAGCAGCTCCTCTGAAGTTTAACAGCATCTCTCGGTTTGCACTGCTGTCAGTAATACGAGAATTTGGCTCCTTGTCTAGTACTGAGATAAGGCTGCCCATTGTAATTCTGGAACAAGTGGAACTGTTAAGTGGAATGAGCACAGGACCAGCAAAAAAAATATTTATCAGAAAAGTTGCCGACATCCTCTCCAGAGATGGAAAAACCCTAAGATAGGCAGAGGAATATTCTTATTTATTCCCCTGGATGACACGCATAGCACATCACATCTTCACAGAAGAAGCAGTTCTCATATATTCCATATTGCTTCCAAATTACAGGCCCTGCCTTGCCGCAAAACTCCTTTCAGCTCCTGCTGTGTTCTGCAGCTCCCCTTGCTGTACACGCTATGCGGCTCATTTTATCTTTGGAGCAGTGATGGAGCACAGTTAGAATGGGACCAGGGCTCAAACCAGCGGTTGTCCCTCCCTCACGTCTCCCTTGCTCTGAGCCTCTCTGCATACTCCACAGCAACTCTTGCTTGCAGGGGAAGGTCATGCCTGCAGCCTGTTTTATCCACCGGAGACTTGGTCTACCTGCCTGAATGCAGAACCAGGAGGCAGAAAACTCCTGCGTTTGTGATCTTGACTGCAATGCTAAATCTCTCACTGGCCTCGAGCAATTCACTTCACCTCTCTGCTTTACTTTCCCCACGTGCAGAAATGAGATAATGTTTACTTTCCTCTCAGGGATATTGCAAGGATTAATTAGTTAACTGAGTTTGCTTCAAAGGTGAAAAGCATTTTACACCTGTTAAATATTGTTGTTTCCTTGGGTGGAAAAATAGACTCCACTCCGCAGAAGTGCTTTTAGAAGCCCAAAACCAAATAAAAGAAAAGCTGAGAATACCCGTGTTAACACCAACCAGCAGGATGTGGGAGTGCTGAAGAAGGGAGATCATCGTAACATGGCAAGGTTTGCAAACGTGCCACCTTCCAGCCCTTGGGAAGACAGATTAGGTGAGAACAAGCAGCACGTAGCGGACAGGCAGGATCTTTTCCATGGCTCCTGGCGCAAGCCCAACATAGTTAGTCAGCAGCCAGATATCCCGCCTGTCTGGTGGCCTTCGAATCCAGCCAGTCTGGCAGCAGGCATAGCGTGGGCCATGCTGTAAAACGTGCTGTCCTAGCAGGGCTCCCAGCGGGGCAAACAAGGACAGTGCTGCCTCACGTGTGCTCCTGAAACAGACCAAGGAAAGACAAAAAAAAAATCCAACATCCAAAAAAAAATCCAAACTTTCCCTGCACAGGCTTGATCCAGCCTTTGGGATTAAAGGTACATATCTATTCCTTCTGCTTTCACTACCATTACATTAAGTTATTAAGTTAAAAGAATTCAAAAGTAAATGCCCAGGACCCAAAAGGAGCTGCTGTCACAGAAAGGGGATGAGAACCTGTGCAAGAGACTAATATGAACTGCAGCACTACCTCCAGACAAAATAAAAGGGAGAAGGCAAAAGGAAAGCAATAACTCTAATCTGCCACTTAGGTAAATTGAGCAGGACAAAACCAATTACGCTAGCTACCCTTAGAAGTGCCATTCTGCAACTTCTCAAGATGCTGGCATAAAGGCAGCATTAACAGGGTATCTACGGCAATAGCCAGCCAGCTTCTGCGTTTGGTGATGTCTCTGGGAATCAGCATGACCCTCAGGTCTGCTTCCCCACCACAGTGTGGTCCTTCCACAGGTGCTGAAAGAGTAGCCCATGTGTACGTGTCCTGTCCTACAGCAGGAAAGGTCAGGCATACACAGGCTGAGCTGCCTACCTGTTTTGCCTAAAGTAAAATGGAGGAAGTTTTTGTAAGCTAGGATGCAAGAGGGGATTTAAGTTCTACCTACAGGGTGCTAAAGAATTCCTGTCCATTGACTCAACTGGATCTGAAAAATGGTGTCTGCTTGTAGCCTGCACGATGTGAGAGCTTGCAAAGGTGAGGCTCTGTCATTGAGAACTAGCCAAAGGCTGGTGTTTCAGTGCTGCTGCTGTTTTCTGAATGGCATAGCTGCAAAGCCTTTGCGTCGCCACCGCTCAGGCTGCTCGTCTGCTCTGCCCCCCTTCTCTCCTTGCCTGTATTTGTACCGACTGGGCTTAGGTATATTTGCACCTAAATTGCTACACACATTTTGGCTCTAACTGCTCTAAGGGGTCCTGCATTTTCTCATTTTTGTATCAGTATAAGTCAGGAGTAATCCTAGAGGAGATTCACAAGGGCAAAGCCAGTGAAAAACAAGTGAAATCAAACGGAGGCCCCATTCACAGAGATTGAAAGCTGATTTTCTTGAGAATGGAGGCTAATCCATTCTAAAATAGGAAGCTTCCAGATTTCAGGACTTCTAAGAAGGAAAGTTTTTAGCTATAAAGAACAGATCATTCCCGTCTGTCACAGGCAGTGCTGCTGCTGAAAGCGATGGGTGTATTGACTGGCTCCAGCTGAGGAAGCGGCCAGGTGGAGTTAACTCTTCTAAAGAACAATCCTTCATGAGTTTACAGACAGAGAAAAGTCCACATGACCGGCCTCAGCATGACCTTCCAGGAGTAGTAAGGGCCCAAGATGTGCTCCGTATTCACAAACAGGAAGGGCAGATGGGAACTGGCTATGAGGCATCTGCATGATGTCCACCCCCTTCTGGATTAGCCAAGCAAACATCAGTGCTCGTGGACTCCTGTGTCACTGATATTAGCAAATTATTCTTAGTAGTGCTCAGCATGAGAGAAGGGGGAGAAATTAGGGAAAAACAAAAACAAAACAAAAAAAGCTTGTAATATTAAAATGCTGCTGGAGCCTGAAGTCAATATTGCCTGCTGTTCACAGAGCTGCTGCTTCTGTTTGAAGGACCCTACATCTCTCTTTCTTTGCGACATTTGCAATTAGTTTTCCATACACATCCACTCCTGACTTTAAAATAATTTCCCCTTCACCCCTGAAGGAAAATGATTTTGTAAAGAAATCGCTTCCAAAGTCACAGTTCTTTTCTCGCCCGGGAGTGGCTCTGGCAGGCAGTCTGACGCATCCCAGCTTACTCCTGAAAGCATTTGTGCCTTGCTGAGCATCACATTTTGTGGCCAAGATTTCAAAGAAAGCAATCAGGACCAAAACTTCAAGCACTAACACCATATTTAGGCACTTGAGTGAGCGCTGTTTTTTCAGCAATGCTTAGCGTGTGGCAGCTCCAGATGATTTCCCCAGATGACTTCTTTCCATCCCGTGCCTTGTTTTAACACCAAGTCCCAACATAACCATGGTGGTTTGCTACAGTGGCAGGTATATATTCCTCCTGGTAGACTTGGATCTGCTTTTCTGCATCCTGTGACGGTATTTGGTAAGGCTGAAGGGCAGGTAAGTGAATATCACTGGATCTTATGGCCATTTAGCACAAGCAGAAAGCCTGTGCCAGACCAGAATATTTCCACAGCATGGAGTAATTTTCTTTGCGACTTCCAGAGCCATTTTCTTTCACGCCTGCTTTAGGCGTATGCATTTATTGCACTTTGCTGAAATTCTCAAGGCTGGTTGTAAAGGGGATTCATGTAAAGCAAAGGCTCTTGGTGGTGTAGCCAAGTATTTTGCCATGTAACAGCTCTGTGTTATCTCTATCATAGGTAGCTGAGCTTCTTGTCTTGCTTGCTGGATATTTCCTCTCTGGTTTGTTTGACATCTGCCCTTGTGTTTGGGTGCCACATGTCATGGAGACAGAGGACTCGGAAAAAAAAAGGCTGAGAAGGTGAAAAATATGGAATTAACATGGAATCATGTTATCTAAAGGAAACAGAAACTACAAAACACTGATAGCAGAAGATGCAGTGGGCTGCGGAACATCATCCCTGACGTTACATTTGGTTCAGTCACTTACACAAGGGATGGATTTGGCCTGCCCAGCAGAAATTGTTTGCTTTAGCCAGTAATGTTAACTGAAAAAAGCAAACAACGTTACTTTAATTTTATAAAAGAGAGGAGAGGGAAAGATCCCATTTCAAATTTTAGAGTAAGGGTCGGGGGGGGAATAAATATTGAACCTCCATACGGTGTTAATTAGCTCTGGCATGGTAGCCAAACAGCAATAGCCAGAGAGGCCTGCATAAGAATAAAACTCACATGGCTTCTGTGGAAACATATTTTCCTAGCTTTTTAAAAATAAACAGAAACCCAAATCTGTCTCCTTGACTTTTTTTTTCTTCCTTTTTTTTTTTTTTTAACACAAAAGTCTATCTGTTGCAGAAGTTGTTACAGCTGCAATCTGAGAATTCAAGTTCAGAGGATGCAGTGAGCCTGGCAGTGAAATCAGGGCAACGTGAGCACTTCTGCAGCACAATATCAATATTCGCTCATTGCATCTTTAAATAGCGTGATTTTTTTAAACCCTCAGATTCAGATCTGTGTACTAATTTGCTGTTTATAGCACCAGCTGTTACATTTTAGTCCCTTGTATTTTGTATTTTTCCAGAGCACCTTAAGGAATTTAAAAAATGTTTCCCAGCCTGGCGTAGAAGTGGAATAGTTAATCACATACCATTATGCAACTGATAAAATAAAACTATGCTTTTCCAGATGTCAAAATCATGTATGTGTTGGTCTAAAGCCTTGTAGTAAAATTCAACCCCACAATCCTTTGAATTCCATACATTCATTTTTATTTAAGATCTGAAGCTCACGAGTACAGGGCAAAGGAACAGCTTTTGATTTGAGACTTGCAGAGAGAAAATTATATTTTATTAAGTCAGTGAAAATGCTGACTGCAGAGAAATTTTAAATAATTTATTTTTAAGAAATGAAAGTACTCATGTTCTGATATGAAAGAAAAGCTAAAGCTTTGCTATTTATATTAGGGAGCAGAGGTGAAAAGTGGTAAACTCAGTGAACTGCTAACAGTCAGTGCCTTTCTTCTATGATTTGTCCTGGAACCGCCTTCTCAAAAAACACACATCACACACTTTTAACTATTGAAGCTCTATGTCTGAAGAAAAATATAAGGTGGACTGGAAGACCCCACTATGTTGGCAGAGGGGCTGTGGACACCAAATAAGTAAACAAGATGAGACCAGGCTCTCAACAAGGTGATGGATGTCACATCCCAGTGATTGCAGAAAATTTTGCACTACAGAATAGTAGCAAATCTCTTCTTGGAGTTCACCAAGCTTGTTTTTTGTAAACACTCCTTGTAAACCCATACTAACAGGCATGTGGTTCTGCATGTCTCATAAACAGTAATAATCTTTCAATTTGGGGGGTCACTGCCCTAGAACAAAGCTGCTGGTATCTGAGACAAGTTCTGATAAGATATATCCAATATCCCTTTCATGAGAATTCAGCTTCCTTCCTGTATATGTAAGTCCTCTGGATTCACTTTCCTCCTTCTCCATCTCCCTCTTCTGCTGAAGGTTTTAGCAATACCAGAGAATTCAAATGTGGCTCCTGAAACCATCAAGAGGTTTTTAAATGGATTGGGCCGGTGGAGGTAGGAGTCTGGATCACGACACAAGTAATAATGTGTGGCCAACTCCCAAAGAGTCTGGTGGCCTGTAGCCCCTCCACAGAAGTGGCACAAGGCACTGGACAGGGAGCACTTTGTCATAGGATCTATCTGAAATGTACAGCACCCAACAGTGAGCCATGGCCAGGCTGTCAGATCCTGTCTTGGAATCTCCCAGAAAAGACAGCGAACCCTGCTGTTCTCCTAAATCAACCTCCAGGCTGAAAAAAGAAAAATTATTTGGTCTGTGGGTTGTCTGCTCAGGCAGCCGATTAATTGGCCTGGAGAGAACAGCATTGGGCAACTATTCCCGGTGTGTTGGGAACAAGAAAGAAGAAAAAAAAAATAAAACCAACCAACCAACTTCCAACTCCTTGTCAAAAGCATGTAGACCTGGTGTCTGCTTTTCACTCTGACTTGGCAGGTATCTGCATCACTCTGCTTTCTACCCCAGCATGGGTCTTTGGAGGTGGTTCAGAACATGTCTGTGAACACTTTTTCCAGCACCCATCTGTTCATAAATAGCCTCCTCTGAACTCTTTTTGATATGCATTCGGATTGAGCTAGTCATTCAGATCAAGCTGGGCCATCTCTGGTCTGGAAGTGAGTCAGCTCTGTCTGTTTTGTTCCTTTGAGGCACGCTGTGATTTAGCTTGGGGATGAGGGGGGAGCCTGGAGACGCCACACCTAAGATGAAATAAGCAGTCAAGAGCAGCCTCTGTGCAACCCACAGAACACCCTGTATGCAAATAATAATTCCATTTAGCTTTTCATAACTTTATGACCACATTTACATACGTTACCTATAGACACAGTTGTTGCATCTGCAGAAATGACTTAGCAGACCGAGGTCTGTTCTGCTGGTTGGTGGGGAAGAGGAGAATACCAGCACCAGTTATGGCCTGTAATGATAACTGCTGAAACCATCATAGGGATTATATATGCATGGGGCTAGTTGTCGATGTACGTTACAATTGGTCCTGAGTTTAGAGGTGGCTGGTTGCTGAGCACATGTTGGTTGTCCAGCAGTCCCAGCCACAAAGTTTGCCAGTAAACAGTAGAGCAGAACTTCCAGGGGAATGGAGGACACACTGACTGTGAACAGCAAAAAGCCAAGCAATGGTACAAGTAGTAGGGTTAGACCCAGTCCCGCTACAAGGACCATGGCAGGCCTGGGGTAAGCCCTGCCATCATAGGAGGCCAGTTGCAGTTTCCTAGCAATGGGAGTCTCTGGGATTCCTTTCTGGTTCTACACCCAGGCAGCTGGTGGGACAACAGGGTCTGCTCATGACACTGAGAGGTCCTGTGTGCACTGAGGAAACTTGTATTGCAGGTTGGGCCATGCCGTGGCCCAAGTAGCGTGTGCAAGTCCTTTACTTGGAGGTCAAGGTATTCTGCAAGACCTGGGTAGCCCAAAATTTTTGCTCTTGGCACTCTTGTACTGCTGAGGGTGCCCAAGATATCACAGAATAAAAGAATGGTTGAAGTCAGAAGGGACCTCTGAAGCAACTTGAGGCCATCCCCCCTAGTCCTATCACTAGTTACCTGTGAGAAAAGGCCAACCCCCAACTCCCCACACCTTCATTTCAGGTCATTGTAGAGAGCAATAAGGTCTCCCCTGAGCTTCCTCTTCTCCAGACCAAACAACCCCAGTTCCCTCAGCTGTTCCTCATAGGACTTGTGCTCCAGGCCCTTCGGCCCTTAGTCATCTTTGTGGCCCTTTGCTGGACTGTCTCCAGTAAGTCCATGTCTCTCTTATCACTCTTGGTCAAGGACTTAGAAGATACTGAGTGCATCATCAGGGTACTTTTAACCTGACAGAGTAGCTCCAGCCAGAAAGTATATAATGAACAAAATATTTCAAAAGGCCATGTGTGTCTTCAGTCTAATGTACTGCTTTCCTCTCTATTCTTTGCACCCACTGGTATTCTTATTTAACCAAAACCAAACGGTAAAGTATTTTGAGCTAACATGTATTTCCACTAGCAACACTCCTTTGCCATGAAATAATTCTCATTTAAAGTTGTCTAAACTGGCCCTGAAAACTGGACTTGCTAGGGCCCATTCCCATAAGAATGGGTGCAGACCCAGCTAAACCTATTTATTTATACATAACAGGGATGGACAAGAAAAAGTTTGATTTTGCAACTTGCGTAGATATTATAAAATCAGAGCTCGTCCATAGCAACATTATGGAATTTCATGCCATGGTAAATTATATGCAGAATCTGTGCACGCCAAAATTAGAATATACATATGTAAGGTTTTGAATTCAGCTTACATCAGGCAGAAGGGACTGCATTTTACAGTGAAGCTTAGGACGTGTTATGTCCAACAGCTGCAATGCACAACTCCAAATTGTGATAAATAAAGGACAGGTGAAGAGCCAAAATGTAAAGTTTTTCCCAATGAAGATGTACCATGTCCTTTTCTTCTACCTATATATTATCTGCTCTACACACAACTCGGGAGTCTTGATCACACCTATTCGGATCATTTCCTGGCTTGCAGCAGACAGTTGTGTAGAGAGGCACATCACTCCTCATCTTCTTTTTGACTTGTCTCACAAGAGTTTTCTGCTAATGCTCCAATACTTCTAGGCCTGTCCAACAGCAAAGCAGACAGATGGTGTAAGCAGTAATCTTGCTCAACAGCCCCCGTCTAGAACATAACACTCAGCTACCGGCTAAGTGACTTCCTACTAGTTAATGTGAAGAACTGTCCATGTTCTAAAACCCACTCAGGCGGAGGCATAAAACAACCTGCAAATGGGCTACAGGGGATGGAAAAGCTGAAGTGAAAAGACCTTGGAGTGAACAGGTGAGACATTTTGTCTGTATCCTGCCAGCCTCTGACATCACTGTACTGATGAGGAATCCTTTTTCAGTACATTTGATCAATGTTAAGAGGGAGAACTAAAGGTTTCTGGATGCAAATACAGCAGATTTTCATAATAAAAGCACATTTATTACCTTCCATTCTTGTCTTAAATACCTAGAGCAGATGCAGAATATTGTTGATTCATACTAACCACTTAAGCAATAACAGTTGAGTCGCAGAGCATTTCCTAGGGATTAATGAGTAGCTGGGAGAGTTGATGGGCCAAAGCAAAGCAGAGGGCCATTAACCCCAGCCAGACATTAATTCCCTGGGAAATGCCCTGTGCTTCAACTCTTATGTGCCATTATGACCTCCATCCCTTCTTTACACTGTTGTACAGAGGAAAAAAAGATCTTGAGGAGGGGCAATGCTAGCTCCTGCAGGAAAAAACTATTCCTCAACCTCATGGATACCTGCCCATGCCAGGAGAAACTAGCAACACACTGCTCAGCTGTGTTCATGTGCTGCAGTTGCCAATCAAAAAACATATCTGTAGATGTTTGCTGAGGAAGTGCTTATCTGTTCAAAGTGCTTGGATAGCAATGGAGAAAATTCCTCTCTTTTGAAAGATAAGTTTATGGGCCACAAGAAATGCAATGGGCAGTTTATGCAGATACATCACTTGAAAATATAAACTTATTTGAACTTATTTAAATTAAATGTAAAATCAAAACAACATCTCAAGGCCCCAAATTATATCACAATAAAGTAACATTCAGCAATATATTGTTACTGCTGAAGTTCTAGTCAGGTGAACCAGGTGAGTTCCCTGAGACAAGCATTTGCTGAAGCAGCAATCCAGGTTTGGAGGCAGTAGCCTCTTTGCACATACATAATATTTCATCACTCACCTAGTATTTTACTCACCTAGTTCTATTCAGTAAGTTCATTTCAAGTTGAGAAGGCATAGAGAATTTAGGGGAAGAAAAGGAAGACCTGTTCTTCCTCCTCTAATTTATGAGTAAAAAATAGGTGTAATGGGTTCTATAATTTCTCAGATATGGCTTAGTTCAGTAACTGATAATCTAATTATTAATAGTAATAAACCAGTTACTTTTAAACTTAGAAAAACATCTTTTTTTTTTTTCCCCTCATGTGTCTCTTCCGTTTAAGGTATTTCATTTACACAACAAGGAATACAAAGCTATTTGGAAATTTTGATTGAATTCCATCTTTCATTCAAACACAACTTAACAAAAGTAAGAGAAAAATCTGTAAATAAATTAATCATCCTCCATTTTCCAACTTAGAAACATGACAAAATTAAGATTCTGCTAATGCAATTCTTAATTTATCATCGTAATAAATATGCATAGGTAAGTACATTTGTTTAACAAGAAGAAGGACCTTATTGAGTACGATCTCTTGTTATAAATCAAGGTGTTTTAAATGTTACCAACCCATGAAAGCTAACTTTCCTTTTAAAAAATAGCTAGCATAACTTGCAACTGCAAAAAGAGATGAAATCAATGATTTGAACCAAGATTTCCTGCTTGCTGGTTTAAATCTTGATTTAAATCATTTCACTGTGGGTGTTAGAGTTGGCTTACAGCCCTCAAATAATTGTAGGGAGGAAAGGAAATTCTGCTGAGACACATGCTATAAATTTAGTATTTGCTGGTGTCTGAGGCTACAGTGACGTCTTTAAATTCAGAAATTTTGGTCTGTAGGCATTGGAAGGCTGGGTAAGTGACCGTGGCTAAGAAAAAACACAGTAATTAGTATTTGAATTTTGTAATGTTGACCTAAAATGGTACGTGTAGCTTCTAAACACTGTTTAACAACCAATCTGTTGGCCAGTTACCTGACAAATTTATCTTTCAGTGTGGGACAGATCCTGTGATCCTGAAGTTTCACAGGCAGCAGATATAACCTCCAAATCATGGGACCAACACACATGAGAATCACTGTGTGATTCTCAGCCAGGAGAAGGGAAGAGGAGCAGAACCATACACCATAAAAGAAAAGTATGACAACAGGCACAGATACCTAGAGAAACCTGCAAAACGACAGATCGTAAAGCATATACAGAGAGACTGAATTATAGAGACTGAAAACTGGCACTGGTAAAGTAAGGTGGTGTAATCTGTGCCTTCCCATTTTCTTCAGTTCCTGATGAACTGATTCCATAGACCAGTGCTTTCTCCTCTGCTGGTTCTGTCAGCAGTCTCCAAATCCACGCAGACAGCAGCACGCCTACAGCTTCTGTATACAGCTCAAAAATAGCTTCTCGATTCATCCAGCTGCTTGAGCGCTCAGCCTGAATGCTTTGGACGGTTGGTGCTACATCTGCATTTGTCTGCTTTTTGAAGGCATCATGGCTGATTGTGGTTCACAAATGAATCTTGGTTAGTGGTTTCGAAGAGGCAAATGTTGCCTTTTCTAGCCAGTATGGGTACTTTCAAATCCCGTTCAAGAATGGCTGGTATCCATTTAACTTAAGCCAGCAATCACTTACATTAAAACATGTTTTGCTCTGAAACATTTTAGAAGCAATTTAAAAGTTCATCTACACTTACTTACAAGTAGTAAAAGACTAGTTGTGATTTACAGTATGGGTTTAAAAGAGATAAAATATCAGTGGTGTAGCACCTAGTATCAGCCGTGTGATGGTGATAGGCTACGCCACTGCACAAAGCTTCCTCTTGCTTCCAGTTTTTCATTTATTTTTATTTTTATTTTTTTAATACAAGAAACCTGCAAAATAGTACAACCCCCATAGAGTTGTGTTGGTATTCAGATGTAGCTTGTTGTGGCATAGATATTCCCTTAGGGGACAATAAATGATGCCCTATGATGATGAAACATTATATATCATTTAGATATAACTACATCCACAACCATATCTGTACAGATATAATGACACCGGTGAAATGTCACCCTCACAACTGACACAGTTACTTGTGCAACTTTTCTGCACCAACAAGGGCAAAGAATGACCACATCCACGGTAATATTAATTTAACCCAAGAAGTTAAATCAATCATTTCAGGGGAAGGTGAGAGAAAGTTTTGGGCAGCTTTGAGCAAAGTTCTTCTCACAAAGCAACCCTTGCCTCCTCCAATAGTCTCCCAATCAGCTATGAACAAACCTAGTTGTGTATGATGCTTGAAGTGTAGTTTGTGAGCAAGCATTCAATAACAACCAGGGAATACAATATCTCGGAGAGCACTCCATCTCAAAAAACGAAATCTGCTTTTCTCAGAATGAGACAGCAATCTGACTGTGGCTAGAACAGGACTGCCAGGTATACAGCAGCATTTGTATTACTCTATTCACCATAGAAGAAAAGAATAGCTCTGTCAGCCTTGCCCCCATATTGAAGCTCTGACAACTGCGGTACAGAACTGCTAGCTTTTTTTGTGTGTGTAAAGAACTGGAATAATTGTTGATATTAAGTTTAAGCTTAATCAAGAAAAGAGCAAGCTTTCTTTCTAAAGATTCTGCAGTGCTTGTGGACATTTTGTCTGCCCCACAAAGCCATTCTCTGATGTAACTAAATATTATCCATTTTACAAAACCAAACTCTGATGCAACTAAATACTCTCTGTTTTACAAATGAGTGTGCTGTGATACAGGAAGGGACTCGATCACATGGTTACTGGTGCTGGATGCCCTACAAAACACTTCAGTTCTGACACATATTTATAAGCAGTAGATAAGGCTACCATCTTAGGAATGCAGACATAAATTTGCAAAGGGTTTTGGAAATACAGCACTCACTTGACATCTCAGCTGAAGTCAGTGGGATTTCTTTAGGGTTAATACACCCCAGAGCATCTCACAGGCAGCAGCCTGTATTCATTGCTCCAGAGCTCCTCAGAAAGGCAGATGTGCTGTGCATGAGAGACAGATCTTCTCAGTTTTCAGGTTTCCAGTAGGACTCAGTGGAATGGCCAAACTCATTGCTGTTTGATGGTTTCTATTTGGCTGAAAGAGACTTGCTTTTCCCAAAGGCTTCCCTTTATAGCAATCTGACTAGGCTCTGAAGGTCTGGAGGAGGTTCCCTGTGGAGCTTACCTGTGCTGTTCCTTTGCTGCATGGTGAGGTAGGCTTTCCAAACCTTACAGAAGCATGCTGGGCCAAGTCCTTTACCACCTCCAAGAAACCCTGAAACCAACCTTGAGAACCCAGGTGACAGCGCTAACCTTCTGGGTCAGCTCTACATTTTATCTGTTTTTAAATTTCAATCCCTCGCTGCTTGTGATGAAGTAGAGGCCAGAGGGTGGATATGCAATAAACATTTTCAAGAGCCATACTTGTGTGATAGTCTATTCTGTAGTGGCTTAAATACAGGCCAGAATGAATGCTTAAGTCAAAGCACAAACATCTTGGCTTCAGGGTAAGAAAAGCATTTTAAACATCACTGGCCTGAAGGTACAAAAACTAATATTTGCTAAACTTCCAGACTTCAAAGAGTTGGCTTTTCTAAGACAGTTCCCTATTGCTGCTTCCCTGGGAGACTTTTCCCTTTCTCTGCTTCCCACCCTTCAGGAAGAACACAGGGAAGGACTAGGAGCGCAGCACAGCTCCAGCTCCCTCTGCTCCTGTGCAACCACCATCTCAGCTCCTCAGCTGCCAGCCAACTCTGACAAGCAAAACTGAAAGCAGGACAACAGAAACACCATCCTCTGGTGATGGTTCAGAGATGGACTGCATTCTCATGCACTTAATTCACTACATGGATCTCAGGTAAACACTGATCTCTTCACGTCTGCTGCAGGATCAGGAAGCTTGCTGCTAATATATGCTTTTCTGCGCACCCTCTTACTTGGTGAGAGGGAACGTTAAAAATATGATTAAATGAAGAAGACAATCTTTCAGCTCCTAGTTCCAGTCAAGGCACTGGATGGGATTAGGCATGACACAGGGGTTGTGATTTATTAATTTTTCATTATCTTTTAGCACTTACTCCAGCCTTTGCAAATTGTTGGATCGCTCATCAGTTCAAGTCAACTTCCCTCCACGCCCCTAAGTATTATACAAACCACCTGCTGGGAACTCACCCTGCCCATGCACTGTCAGGTCTTACTCTTGGCACCTGGGCATGGTTGTAGGCAGAAACTTGGCAGCAGACTGCCCATTAACGCATCATTTGGGCTGGTGGCTGGCAGTAAAGTCAAGGAGAAAAGGAAACCAATGTCACAGGTGACTGTTTCCTTCAGCCTCACTGCCCAAGCAGGCAGCCCCTGCACCTTGCTGCTTGCTCCTGCACCTTGCAACTCTTTGGTTGTGCCAGTTGTTCATGACCCATAATGCCAACCACACTGAAGAGGTGATCTGAGTTTGAAATAATCAATGCAACAAAAATGGGTAAATTTTTAACCTAGAATGGTTCCCTGATACAACTGGGCCACCACACACCAAACCACCCCTCCCACACTGGAGGGTATGACATTGATTTTGGGCTGCATCAGGCACCGCAGCAGCACAGGGAAGTGCAAACAGCCCAGCCGAGAGCCCGGTGTTGAACAAAAAATTTGCATGTCTGATACCTGAACTGTACTTCCCATGGGGCACCACAACTTGACAGAGGCTGAGATTAATGTCACAATGAACTAAGTGTCAATGGGTCCTCTTCCTTCACCAAGTGCGAGCCAAGCAGTTCAGACCCGAAATATCAAAACTTCAAAAGGACTTTTTGAAATGGAACACTTCAAATTGAAATATTTTGGGACATCCTGTCCCACTGAGAAACTCATTTCAGTTCAGCTTTCATCCCTAGTCCAAACAAAAACAGATTTTAAACATCTGAATAAAGTTGAACAAAAAAAAAATCTCATTTTCAGTGAAGTCGGGATTATATTTAATATCAAGTATAAATGACAACAGGGACAAGTAGGGTTTGCACAATACATAATGCACAAAGAGGATGAAAATCCAAGGATCAAATAGGTATTATTGTCCTTACACAAATCTTGTGTAAATGTAGTAAAATGACATAGCAAAATATATTTAAAAATTGCTATACAATATAATATTGTCATATCATATTGTCATACAGTACACATGTAACAATTTAAAAATTTCACATCTGGATACACAATATTCACTGCTTGCTCCTCTAATATGGCTGTATAATTCTAGTATTATTTTTGTCATAAACACTCTGAAGTATCTCTAGGTAAACACTCCCGAATAACAGAAACATTGAAGCAATAACTTATTTTCAGGAAAAGTGTAGGTAGAGAGACTAGGACTTTTAGAGGAAAGTAAAAGGCATTTTGTTCTTTTTATTTTTTATAGATTATAGGTTTGTTGCCATCTATTGAAAATCTCAAACATTTTATAGGAAAAAAATACACACACGCAAAAAAAAAAAAAAAACACAAAAAAAAACCACAACAGAACAGAACTCTCCACCAAAAAACAAAAACAAACAAACAAAAGACTTTCTTCTTTCTATAACCTATCATGCCATTGTCTTGATCAAAGATCTATTACTCACAGGTATAGATGTTTTGTAGCGGAAGTATTAGTACTATACAAGGACTTTTAATAATAAATCTGTATGACTACATAGATGCAGTCACTATGCCACAAACACTGAATACTCAACAACGTATTGGGGAAAAGCCAGCAAAAAATAAGTTACAGCAGCTAAGAAGAAGCTAAGAAGAACTTCTGGATGAATTACGCATTACAGAAAATAAGGCTGAGGAGAAGACTACAGGAGATCTGTACTTGGACCAGAAGGCAAAATTACAGTAAGTCACTTCTGACGAGTTTGTTTATTCACTCCTGAAGACCTATCTCTCTAACTAAGCTACTATAATACTTGCTATTCTTAGCTCTTACCATGAGGCTGGGAGGAAGTCTCTGCTGCTACGATTACATCCTGCCTGCCCCAACCCAGATTTAGTGAACAAGCTACGCCTTTTTCTCTTTGCAACAGACTTTTCCACAGGCTTCAGTGAGAGATTTAAGGTCGAAAAGAAGGAAGTCATCATGGAGAGAAAAAAGGTTAAGCAGGACAGAGCTTTGGGGGCACAATATCAGAGTACCCTTTATCCAAAATAAACTAAGTGGCCTTTGAGGAAAAGCACTGTGACTTACTGAAGGAATGAGCATGGGACAGACCAAAAAATTAGGAAGAAATAAGATCAGAGATTTCACTAAACATAACTTAAAAATTGATTGTATGAGGACAGGTGAAGCAAACACTTCCTGAACAAGAACAGACACACAATAGCATGCTGAAGCTTTGCTGGAAGTGAGTTGTCCTTTTTAACATTTTTTTTTTCTCTTTGGTGTGCCCAGAATAAAAAGTCCTCGGATACATGCACAGCATCTGCTTCCCCTCATTGTGCTCTGATGCAAAGGGAGGATAAACATTAACCAAGCTTGATGCAAATGTGAGGCAAACATTTACCTTAAAAAACCTCTGTGCTTGGGCCTGGGTTTGGAAATCTCTGCATTTACTAGATTTGTGGGAATGACTCATTTATATGTTAACTACCCCGCGATGTTTGCCACACAGTTTCTTATCTAAAACATGGGTGCCCAGAAAAATGCTTCTTAATCAAAAAACAAATAAAAATAAAGCTTTATCAGAGCCCGTGATAAACAAAGTTAATGGTATACAATCCCAGTAATAAATGATTGCTTATGAAGAAGATGCCACACATCTTACCTTTCAAACTCTCTGAATTACGGATCTCTTCATATTGTTCAGGGAACTCTTGGAAACCCATCCTTGCATGGGAAGGACGATGTAAGGAGCCCACACGGCAGAGCTTTTCATTTAAAGTCTTCTGCACTGGGAGCATAATCCTTCCAAACTTGGAAACTCAAGTGTGCCTTCACAGCCTACAGTCAATGGCTTACCACTGTTACTGAAATAAACTGCAGACCTTCTCGTGATCTGCTCCAGGAAAACAATTGTCCCTGCAGCACAGCTCCAGCAGTGCCCACGTTCACCTGCACAGCACCAGGGAGTCAAATGCAGAGACTGAACCCTGTCCAGGGCACGGGATGGGTATTTTTAGTTGTCTGCTCTGTTCGCAGCAATGTGTAATTCTTGCTGGAGCTGCACAAAAGGAAGCTGAGGAAAATACACCTCCACGTTTGCCTGAATTTCTCCTCTTCCTCCCTGTGGATGTCACAAAAGGCTTAAAATAGCTTGTGACATGTCGCATATATATCTATAGCAGATATTTGAAAGGGACAGAGAGAAGGCGGTTAAGGTTTGAGGTACTGTTTATAAGCTTAGGGAAACCACCAGCACCATGCTTGCTTAGCTTAGGACCAGCCATCTCTTGAAGCCAGAGGTCAGATTTTTAATTCCACAATGCCTGCCAATTTTGGTGTTTCAGAAATGAGCATTGTGTTAAGAAATTAGGACGCTGTATCTCTGCGTCTCAAGGGATTTGGCTTTGTTCACTGCTCTGGCAATCGCTAACCGTGTCCTTTGAAGAAAAAAAACCCTCTTGTACCTGCCGCTATTTTTAGTGTGTGTTTTTGAAGGAAGAACTCTGTCTATAATCTTTTCATCTAAATGATCCTAGAAGACAATCTCCAGGGCAGACACATACTGGCATATGAAAATGAACGTCGTGCTCTGAACATCACGTCTCTGTTCCACGGGCTGATGCTGCAAATCACAGTTCATGATTCAAGAAAGGAAACCTTGTCCTCTGACACTCAGCTCTAATCCCCTCTTTCCTCTGTCAAGCCACTGGAAGTCTAACTCCTAAGGAATATTGTCCATTTGCTGATATAAAAGGCCCCTTGTATGAATAAAAGCAGCATTTTCTATGCTGCCCTGCAACAGGAAGTAGACTTCGCATGGCAAGGTGATGTATTATGAGAACCAGCACAATCCCCCAAATTCCTTCATGAGATTGAAATAAATTTTGTTTTGTTTGTAACTGCGTTTGCTATTTTTGTTAAACTGCCCTCTCCCAGGTCCTATCCCAAGTAGAAATCCTGTCAAGAAGGATTATTTTTGGCCAATTCTCCTTCAAAGAGTCACAATCAATAATCTCTCTTATAGAAGACAACCTTCGGGAGCACTGTAAAGGATGTTAATGGTAGTTCCTATGGACATTTCACTTTCTCTAAAGGCAACAAATGAAATATTAAAAAACTAGGTAGCATTTAAACAAGTCACTCACCATGAAGTCTGCTTCAAAACACACAGAGTAATCAAAACCAGAGCAACACAAGGGACCCTAGCTTTATAAAAATAATCTTTCCTCCTATACCATCCATTTCATAAAAGGCCTTCAAAATCCACAAGAGAAAAATTGTTTCTCACTTAGAGAGAAGAAAAAAAAAAAAAAGAAAAGGAAAAGAACAAAAAAAGTCTGCAGGCTTTTTAAAGGAAGTAGCGTGGCAAATTGTAGACTTGTGTAATACCATTTAAGTAAGCCAAGTTAACTACATACAGCCTACAGGTTTGTGGGGTGGGAGTTTGGTAGGCTCTAGAAATTCAGAAACATTATAATCTCCTTACTATCACCTGTAAGTGGGATATCACTCCGTGTTTTTTTCAGCATTAAGTGGCTTATCAATACAGATGCTCAAAGAATAGCTTCAGATTTTGTTACATACCTTGAAAATCTTCACTTTATAACAATGCTTGCTGTTTATCAGCCAGCACTATATATATATATGTATATATATGCACTTGCGTAGGTATTTGTAGGGAAAGCATGAACTGAAACACCTTAATATCTTTCCTGCCAATACCTGCCTATAAATTCACTATGAACTTTGTGAAGATTTGGGTAGGTCCGTGATCTGTCAGGTACTTGAAGTAATAGTTGGGGTCATTTGTCTCTGCGTCTGGAAGTAGATACAAAAGGAAGTACTGGCAATGTTGGTTCTCAGTATTTAGGCCATGCATGAGACATGTTAGGACATACATGAGACATGGGGTACCACAGATCCTCCTGTTTTCTAAGACATGTTACTGATTTTCCCTCTCCTTGTTCCCTTTTCCTCCTGGATGCCCTGTGCAAGTATCTCTGCATATGAACTCTGTATTGTCCATGCAGCATTGAGCTTGTCTATAAAAAAACTGCAGGCAGAAAAGCAAAGAGTTGTCTAAACAAGGAAAAGGGAGGCCAACTTCCAGCTGGATTCTCTCCTGTGCAGTACATCAGCAGCAAGTGCTGGAAAGTTGGTGCTGCACTGTGCTTATCAGCTAGAACAGGACTTCATATACTGCAGACAGCAGACAGCCTAACTAGGGCTATGGCTAGCTACGATTTCACTATAGTGAGTATTACATATATATATGTGTGTGTGTATATAGAGAGAATATATATATTCTGCAGTCCCATAGTTTTGAAAATCATTCTCATGCAACTCTGCTCTGGCATCTCCATTTATTTTTTAATTGTGTTTCTAGCCTTTTCATTGCAGGGGTAACCTAAAAACCTTAATCTGAATGCAAACTGATACAAACATCACTGCCAGCATCTTGAGGGAAACACCGACATCGGTCTGAAAGGCCTGACCCACCCTGCTCCTCTCCCTGGTGACTCTAGGACTGTGTCTACACGGCCCTTGGTGGCTGTCCCTCAGAGCAGCCATGAGCTCTCCTGGCCTCTTGCTCTCCCCGTGCACAGCTGTTCCCCAGGCAAACCTCAGAAGATGTGTGGAGTGCCTGCAGGCATCCCAAGGGCAGCCTGCTCAGGTGTGTCCACCAGGGCACCAGCCCTCCAAGAACCTGCAGATACAGTGCTGCAGGGCATGCTCCCATCCCACCGGTGGCTATACTTCCAGCTTCACCATCAGTGCTAGCGGATTAATCTGACCACACCAGCCCATACTGGCTCCCTTTCAAGAGGGATTTTCCTGCCTTGAGGTTAGTGCGGCAGCTCTCTGCTCCCCAGAGAGCAAGGGCGATGATTTTCTAAAGATAGCTATGAGCTTTCCACTTTCCCAGAGCATGTGAGGAACATGTGGAGAACACTGATGAGACAAAATCTGAAAGTCAGGGAGATAAACTGCTGAAAACAGATACACATTCTCCCTTTTCATAGCATGCTCAGAGCAAAAGAGGCCAGGCCATGTGGCTCTTCAGATGGACGCAGAGAATGACTTCCCATCCTCTCCACTGTTCCTGAAGGAGCAAAAGGAAAGCTTTCCTCCTACCCCAACTGGCAAATAAATCAATTTTCTGGATTCCAATGTCAGCTGGTGGAATTAGGAAACAGTTATTTGCCTAGGACACTTGGCTGCAGAACTTACATCCCTTTTATGACCAAGCATGAAAATGGCCTGTTAATGTTCAAAGCAAAACCAACCAGCAGCAGATTCTTGACATCAGCTCCTCACTGACAAACTGTGGACCAAAAATTATTCATGGGAATCATTCTATCGGGACATTTTCAATAGAAACACTTTCCATACTTGACTTGAACAGAAGCAGACCTCATTCTTTCTATCTAACTAACTAAACAGGCCAAGAATATATCAATCATACCAAGATCATGGGAACAAGATTGGTTTGTGTTTTGTTTGTTTTTTTGTTTGTATGTTTAAATAAGCTCATCACTAGCAAGGATGTGGAAATGGAATGTCCTATTGTCACAAACATCAGAACATCAAGAAGGAAACACAAAATTAACATATGGCAAATATTGTAGTATATCTTCCAGGTCTGGTTTGAATGAGCTTGGAGATGATACCAAATAATCTGTGTCACCAAGTGTCTGTTCATATGTTCAAAGAGTAAAGACAGAAAGCAATCTGACTATGCATTCTTTGCTGATACCACACTAACTGATCAATCATGGCAAAAACTCATTCATAATCAGACATTTAAATTGGTCTCAAGTCGTTGCATGCCGTAGAGATGGGCATGGCTCTAAAGGCACGTAGACTTTACGGCATACCTGATATCATACACATCCTTAACTTTAAGCATGGCAATAATTTCCTTAAAATTGAGTATTTCTGTGAATATTTGCCAGGTTGGATCCTAACTCTGAGCTGGTCTTCACAAAGACACTCAGGAAAATTAATCCAAATTAACTAAAGGCTTAATTTAAAGCAGATTAGTTAAAGTGCATTTAACCCTGTAAAGACTTTAAAATTAAAGTAGTCTTAATTCCGTTTTGTATAAAGCTTAATCCATTTTCAATTTATACTTTAAGTTACTTTGGATTAATTAAGTTGAATGTCCTATGTAAATGAGCCTGAGGCCCTGATTCAGAGCTGTGCTCAAGCACAGGTATAAATCCATCCCCATTCAGAACAGCATCCTCGAAGTCAGCTGTTTTCAGTGAAATGCATACAGGTACTTAAGTATTTTCCAGAATCACACTCTTAACTATTTTACATTCTGAAACCATTTGAGAATCATAGTTCGATGGTAAGGAAAAATCATAGCCCGAAGGGCTGAAAGCCGGATAAATGTATCTCATGTACTGTCTTCCAGATGATACCAATTTCTCCAGTGTGTGCAAAAGAAATCTTAAACCATTGTTTTCTGTAGGAAATCTCTGATTGGCACAGAATTAAAAACCGGTTCTTCAGGCTGGAATTATTTTTTTCCTGGGAAGAGGAAAAGAAGATTAGGCCTTCATTTTCTGGGAAGACTTCATAATGGAGTGTTGTTCTCTCATCCCAAACTGGTAAATCACACTCTCCATTCCTAAAGGAAATAAATAAATAAATAATAATAATAATAAAAATCAACAACTGTAGTCCTCTAGGATTTTACATCCCATATTTTTCATCTTTTCTTTCAAAACCCCCTTCCATGGAAGCGTACTCAAAGTGTTTGAACCTGGATTATTATTTCGCTGGGTATGCAGCAAAAAAACTGAAAAAGAAAAAGCAACAAGCTTTATAACAAGGTCTCAGTAACTACTCTACTTCATACGTAAGTTTAAATATTTGATGTTAGTTACATATATGCTTAACTACTTAATTGAAGAGAAGTAAAACTGTTATTATTGAATAATACAGTAGTATTATTGCTAACAGTGTAACATCAAAGGCACATTAAATGGCAAGTTGTCTGCTGGCTACCTAAAGTGAACTATGAAAAAAATCTACCTCCAGAATAAAATTCACCAACTACACTATACACGGAGCCAGAAAGGTTATTTACAGAGTCACGGAGCCCAGGCAGATATCCCAAGTCTGCTTACTTAGAGTGGCTTGGAGAAGTTGCTCACACATTATACAGCTTAGCTCTGGATCCATCCAACTTACTGTCCAAGTACAAATTCCTTCAGCTCCCCCTGGCACTTGAACGGTTGTACTCACATGGTGCAACAGAGCATAACATAGTAATCTCCAAGATACCAGACCTGAGGTGTTGCACCTATACGGTCTGCTGTATCCTAACACAGAGAACTAGTACAGTTGTGTTTTCATGGCACTGAGCCCAAGCAAATACTCACCTTTCAGCAAGCCAGTGCAGCTACTGCACACAAGCTGGCACAGGTACAGCTGGCTCATGCATTTTCACCTGCTCTTCCCCTACTAGAATGGGTAAAAACAAATTGAGTATGTCTGCACCACCACCTAACCACAGCCTACCTGACGCAATGAAGCCCTTTGTCACCTGACAGTGGTGAAATGGCCACAGAAAAACTGAGATTTGACAGCTCTGTACACCAGATTTGCCAAGTGCCCATATTTTGGCTAGTTTTCCCCAAAGAGGAGAGTTCAAAGAGAAGACTTTCATCTTCTTCTAACTCATGCAGTGAAAAAGGGAGAATTGATCTTATGTAGGTTCTTCAAATATGCTTATCACTATGCTATGTGCACGCTATCCAGAAAGAGGATGAGGAGGTATTGCAAAGAGATCCAAGGGCAATGACTACCACTTGCTCAGCAACTACCTAATTCCTGCTGCCAGGAACAGCAACTGCTTTGGCCCTCCATTCTTTTGCTGCCTTTCCTTACATTATTGTTCTACAGTCTGGTGAAATTTACTACTGCCATCTTTCACACTTTGATAGGCAAGGAGAAAAGAGATTCACAAGAAGAAATGCATAGTTGCCTTCAACAATACTTTGCAGAATGGTTGCTTTGTGAACATAGCAGTTGGTGGCATAATGTGGAGGGAGCATTGACTGTAAATGGGTATTCTTTTTAATTTCACTATCATCGTTTCCAGAATTTCCATGCCTCTCTTTTAGTTGAAGTGATGTTCCTGCCACTCAGGGCTAAAAGAGCTTTTCAGATGGGTTTGAAGGCTGTTAGCCACCATCACACACCAGCCACTCTCCTTGTGTTCTCTACATTCAAGCACCCAGTGGTCTCTCTGCTCTTGCTGGTATTTCCTCCTGAACCAAGCACCTTTACTATTTCTCAGTTTGCAGATGTGGTCTGGATGAGGACCAGTGCATAGCTGAGGTGTGAACAGTAAAATAAGCACCCCAGTCACAGGAAAGCAACTTCTCCCATGCACACATTAGGCTGGCAGCATTTAACTGGCACTTAGATAATAAGGACATCTACTTCACTGCAGAACACAGTCGGGACTTGCAGCCATGAAACGGACTTGATAGCCTTTAAATGCTGTTTTATGATGCTGGCTTACAGAGATGGCTTGGAGCCGACATGGCAGCTCATTAACACTCAGTTAACACTTCTCTATATAGCACAGCATTGACTTTTACATTTTCTTATTTCCCGGGGAGCAATGCGCGTGGAATTAAAGGGGGGCATGATAGTTTAAGACACACAAAATATTATGAACAAATCAGTTATGAAAATACTGAAATAAATAATTAAAAAATGTTATGTCCTGAAATTACTATTTGTGAATATAGAGTCCAGGAAAAGCATTACTTTTACCCTGCCAAGTTTCCCAATGCAGGTGATTTCTGAGAGTCCCAGCTTCAGCTGCCGGGGACAGATATCTACAAAGGAGTAGTTTGTTATCTGAACCATGCATCTAAATCAACTTCTGTGTTCAATCTTATAACAGCATCTGTTTTATTTAAACAAACAAACAAAAACCTACAACTCACTTTTCACTTTTAGGCTGCAAAGTAGGGGGAGAGTGCAACCCGCTATCTTTGATGCTGCACTCTTTGGCTCTGAAAGCCAGAATGGTCTCTTCTTGCAAATAAAGCAGTAAAAGAGGAAGTGAAAATGTCAGGCTGCATTTGATTTCCAGAAAACAGACTGTTTCCCATAATAAAAGAGAGCAATCCCCAGGTGAAACGGGGATCTTTCCATTTACTGGTCATCTCAGACTTCAGATGACATGGTGAGAGCATGCAGGAGATTAATAGGCAGGTTAGCTCCAGCCCTCCCCACTGCAACATCTGCCTGTGTTAACGAGCAGCCTCGCACACAGCAGGTAGGAATCCTGCTTCGGCTGCTCCCCATCAGCACAAACCCAGAGTTTAACAAAGGATCAGCAACCAACGACATGCAAAGCTAGCCGAGGAGGAGGAGGAGAGCATGTCGAAGGTGGCCAGCAGAAACACCAACAGCCTAACCAGCTCCCCAGAGGAACCCCCTCTCCTCGCCTCCCCTACATTTGTTAGACAGCCTCTCCTGGGGTGCTCAGCAGAAGAAAACTCTGCTTCTTCCTGGAAAGGTGGGCATGGGTGTGCTGCACATCAGGATGCCCCACGGAGCTACCAAGATAGCCTTAAGAGAGGAGCAGGAGAGCTGCATCAGTGCAAAGCTCCACCTGGACCAGGCAGCCCCACCAAAACCCCTTTGGGTGCCTCTGCGTAGCCCCGCGTTGTGCCAAGCTGGCAAACCCAGCCAGTGCATTTGCAAAGGCGGCCTTTACGCCAGAAACATTGCATGCACAGATTAAGTCATTAAGCAGATTTCAGCTGGATGTCTGTGGATGAATTCTGGCTGCTGGCATGCGAAAGATGGCAGGCAGCAATTGAAGAAGTGGCTTCTGGCCTCTGAAGGGGGCTCTTCTCACAAAGAAGATGCAGTCCTAGATGTGGAAGGTAAAGGGAACTGAACTTTCTGTTGGAAATGCGAGTGCCAATGGAGATGGAAAAGCAGTAGAAGGATCAGCGAGAGATAATATATACAATCAGAAATCCCTTTTTGGTGAAAATGCCCATGAGGAGTGCCTCCATGTAATGCAACAAATTCTCTGGTGAGTGGGCAGATGAGATAAAGGCAAGCCTGACGCAAGCTGGGTTTTTGCTCTTATTTGCAAATGAAGCAACTATGCTGTAAGATTTTTAATGACCTCTGCCACTCCTTTTTTCTTTCTCCTCAGACAGCCCTCAAGACACTCAACTGCAGTCATCTTTCTTATTGATCACTCAGTACTGGGTGTCCTGAAGATTGTATGGGTTGGTATTTGCTAAACTGTAATTCGCCACAATATTACAATTGGTTTCATTTTTTCAGATGTAAAATACCCTGGGTCAGAAACACAAAATATTTAAGAGCTCATAAGTTGGCCAAATATTACTGCTTGTTACAGTAAAACCAAAAAGTACCTCCGTGCAACAGGAAAGGCCTCCTCATTAAATACTCTGTCCCTGCTATGGATGCAAAGATGCACTGGATTTGTTATATTATCTGAATGTGAACTCTGACATGGAGGAAAAAAAAAAAAAAAGGAAAAAGAAAAAACAACAACAACAACAACAAAAGAAACACCACAACATTTTATATACAGCCTCGTTTTGAAAAATGTCTAAACCATTTTATCTAAAACTTCATCATCCCTATCTCCCTTCCCCCCAGGTAGACACAACAAAATTATAATTATCTTATGGTATGCAGAAAGCAAAACTGCAACCCCATCAGTTAAAGTTTGGCAAAGGGTCTGAAAAAGAGTTATAGTGGGAAGTGTCGCGTGAGCTCAAGAGGAAGAGTTACTACATGCTTCACCTGTAATGTCTTCACTACTGGGGTCTTGGATATTGTAGTGGTGGCTGCTACTAAACACATTAGACTAATATCCTTACATTAGTCTCTTTTGGTGATATTGGGAAAATGCCCATAAGCTGATAAGTGCTCAGCACATGGGAAGATCAGATTTTATGTAAGTGAACTAATTTTTCTGGGGCTTTGGCACTTAGCTACATATATAAGAAGCAGAAAATAGGACAAAACCAGCAAAGTAATATGAAAACACGTGATGGTGGTTTATTAAAAGACTTACAGCTGAAAAATATGAATGCCACCTTTTTGTCTCTACACATAATGTACCGGCCCTTCTCCGAAAGCTCATTGAAGGCAGAGAATCCAGAAGTAACAGCTGAATTCTCAAATCAAAATGCCAACGAGTTGGAATATTCCCCTCAAAAGAGATGCTGGTGGCTTTATTGAAATGACTCTCCAAGAAATGGCTGGCTCCCAGAGCATAGTGGGGGAGCCAGCCGTCTCCTGGAACTGAGTTGGCATAAATGAGCAGTAATCCAAGGCAGTGTCCATGCCAGGCCTCTTGTCATCATCTGACCGCGCTGCTGGGATGTTCAGTCTCAGGACCCTTGGCTGAAGGATCCCAGGCTGCCTGTCAGCCAGAGGCTTCATTCTTTCTTATCCAGGACAAGGAATCAGCAGAAGCTCAACCAGGATTTTCAGAAAGGTACTTGGTGTGGCACAATGAAAAGGAGGCTGAGCCTCAGGGAAGGAACTACAAGGCAGCGCTGCCAACTAGTGCTGCTTGAAACAAAGCTCTTGTGATAGCATCTCCTCTGCTGGGAATGAGCAGGAGCACCAGCCAAGCTTGCATTCCAGTAGACTGCAGGACTATTTGAGACATCAGATATGCTGAATAGAAGATCATCATGCTCTTGCCAGTCTGCCTGATGTAGGTGAGCTGCTATATTTACAGATGCCTTGGTCTGTAAATAAATGAAATAACTATGAGTAACTGCAAAAGCACCATCACATTTACCTAGTATAAATAAACTAAAAACAAATATATCTCGCACACAAACTGTTGGGCTTCTCTAGCAAGCAGTACTGTGACCAAACAGACCTTACAGAACGAAAGGAAACAGAGCACTAGAAGAATGATATGCTTGTTTCACTATACAGTATACATTACACAAACTTTGCATCCAAATCGAGCAATAAATCTACATTGCTTTCCATCAAGCAAATTGCCAAGTTACTTATCAACAATAGATTTAGTTTCAGAGAAAGTTGCATATAAGTGGTGGAATTATTTGCAAAGTCGGATGAAGTGTTGGTGATCATATTCTCACCATATGATAAAAGGATATTTCACTGAGCCTCAGGACACAGAGTAACAGCATGGTCCCTCCTGTGATCTTGTTCAGGGAAAGGTCAGCTAGCTACAGAAATTATATTTACTTTTGGAGCATTCAGCTACATAAGCTACCAGCTGGGAAAAAAGCATTGAGTGACTCAGAGGAGGAAGCTTCTACACCCCCAACTTGAATTGAAGTTATGAAGGGTTAACAATGAGAAATGCTGGAAGATTGTTCAATCAGCTTATCTGTGCCTACTGTTCCAAAAAGAAAGCCCAAATATTCCCAAAGTAGGGAGGATTCTCCAAAGCATTTAAAGCCATTCTCTATTTCACAGATGAAAAGGTGCATACACATCCATGTTACCATGGAGAAAACTATATCTATGCTCTCTCCTACTTGTGGATTTCAGGCTTTGAACTTTAGATTAACACAGGGAATTTTTTTACCTCCACCTAACCCTTCCCCACAATACAGATGGTCCTGAAAACGAGAAGTAAAACCATTTACTAAGGGACCCACAGGGTTAGATCCAAGCCCCAAACTTTACACTAAAACTTCCAAACCTTTGGCATATTTAAACCTATTACTGCATTTTGCACGATGGCTATTTTTTCTAACATACTGGATCAAATTCTGAAGCCTGACCTCTTAGGACAGATTCTGATGCCCTTCAGAATGAGTAGCATTTTTTCCCATGAAGATCCCCAAAGTAAAGAATTTGTATGAAGAGAGACAAGAATGTGATGCTTTCTAGCATTCGAAAGCTGGATTCTGATCCGTATTTTATAGGTTAGGTCTAGCCCACAATCAAACTCATTTGGCAACACTTTCTCTTCTAATTGAGATATATAGTTCAGCATGAATGAAATAATTCCATATTTAAAGAGGACACTAAAAAGCCTTTTTCCAACAGATATCTAAAATTCCTTTTATAGTAGTAAAAACCTGATTATAGGATGATGTCATCGCTTGGACTAACTTAATTCTAGCATCAGATGAATAAAGCTAATAAAGAAGAGAAGTGTAGCGGTGTGTTTAGCTGAAATTAATACTTTCAGCACTGTATGTTAAAACAGGTAGCATTCTCCTAATATTTACTTTGATATGTGCTTTATTTCCATATAGTGCCAGGGCACTGATTAATTAGTAAAATGAAAAACTTCTAAGGATATATTAATATTTTAAAATTAATATATATATATATTACTGTTTCATTGTTATACTGTTCTCTTCAGTCTTAAGTTTTGATATTGGAAACTGAACTGAACTTCTTCAATGAATATATTGCTCAGGACCCTGTTGACGCTAATCGGACTGCTATTCTATAGGGGTATCACAAAAATGAGAACACTCCAAGTACAAAAGCAGTACAGAAAAGAGACTAAGTAAAATGGTACCTTCTTACTCATCATGCATCAAAACAGCAGGGCAAGCAAGCCTCAGAGCTAAAGCATTGACTGTGATTTCCCAACTGCTCCCAAGGGATGTCACGGAGTGCACCATGAATAGCCTCCCTGCCCCACCAACCATGGAAGCCAGGGCTTGTACAGGAGCTGGGGAGGGAGGTGAGCTTTCCCTCCACACATAGTCAAGATGTTGCCAGGGTGCTCATCCAGATCCAGAGTTTAGGGCTCGTTCTTGGATCCCGTGGTTTAGACGCTGCCCGTATCTCTCCACTTTATAGACAAGAACAGCTGCTCATCAACCCACCCCCAACCCGCTAGAGAAAACTCTGATCTGAGAAAATGAGCTAAATTCTATTCTGAGTCCTGCTTTATCAATAACATTTTCTGTTAATAACATTGGAGCAGGAAAGATCTCATGGGTCATTGAATTTGAGCTCCTTTATCATAAGAACTACATCACAAAATCTGTTTTACAGAATTATCGAGCTTAGTCTTATAATAAGCTAAATTGTTTGTTGCCACCACTCTTCCTGGGACACTTTTCCAGAACCCATTTCTATTTTCTATCTTTAATTTATATAGCCCTGGAGATTTTTACTACAAGCAATGATAAGCAAGCCAAAAAGAGCTTAGTTTAATTCTTGAAACCAGCATGAGCAAAGAAGGAAAGTCATTAGGAGAACGTATCTCTTGGGAAGTAAGAAAGTAAGAATTCAAAGGTATAAGAGAAAATAAGCATCAGCTGTTCTCATATTGATCACTGACAGGTGTTAATTGAATGTTCTGGACCTACATCAACTTTTATCTGATTTGGTTTTATTACCAGGAATATGACCCTACTCTTTAGGATGGGGGGAAGTTAAACCTCCAGCTCTGTTCTCAGTACCTAGCCAAGAATAGGCACTTCAGATTTATGGGGACCAAAGAACTCAGTGATGTTTATGAGGGCCATTGTAGAAAATTTTAGATATAATCATGCCTAGAAAATGTTCTAATTACAAATGTTTATTGTTTACTTACAATGGAGGTGGACACACGTTTTCATAGATGAAAACTGTAACTTCTAATTCTAGTTGCATACCAGAAAAATCATATAAAATCTTGACTTTAGATTTAATTTCTGACTTTAGAAGTGTCTCAGTCTGTGTTCTCACACCAGTCTCTTGTCCTCTTTCTGTCTCCATTTCCTCATCTTTAAAATATGGGTAATAATACTCCCGCATCCCTCGAGTGTTTCTTAAGCTTAATTAACTCAATGCCTACAAAGTGCTTTCTGATCCAGAGATGAAAGCACTACACGTATCCAAAGGATACTATTCTAGACCATTTGTAAATAAATAAAACTGTACTCTCTAGGTCTTATTTTTAATACAGAATTGGAATGACCCAGCCTCAAGCGATCTTCTCTCATGGAAAAGGCATTGGGAGGCAGGTCCGTGGCCAACATTTTCTCCCAGGTCAGTAGTTCTCCTCTGCCTGGGAAATGCGAGAATGTGGCTGCAGGCCAGCCTTCTTCTGCACAGAGGGAGGGAGCCGGAGCACCAGGCCTCTGGCCAGCACTTGCCAACCGAAGCCGCGCTTTTCTCAGAGAAAGAGAATGGGAAAATGCACGCCTAAGCCAAGGGGTTGTGCTCAGCTGAGAGCTCTGCAGCTGTCCTGCTAGGAAACGAACGTGACGCAGGGGCAGCGAGCTGTACAAGAGCTCAGGGGCCCCTTGTACCTTGAAGGAAGGGGAAGTGGAGGTCAACAGCTCTGGCCAGTCTCGCGCTTCCCCAGGGCTACAGCTCTGCAAATCAGACTGCTTGAGGGAGGACACAATTTTTGGAGCTGACACTCCGCTACAAGGCCAAAGATGGGAAGCCCAATAGTGGGACCAAGGTTTTTCAGCTAGGTTAAAGTGTCTGCTATTTTCAGCATGCAAAGCAGCTCGCACGGCGTTGAGTCACCCTGCCTCAGTGTCCCGATCTCCCCCGTGCAAAACAGGAGACATAGCAAACAAGTGTCATGGGGACTGCGAGATGCTCGGATGCTAGAAGGGAGGCCATATGTGTTGTTACTAAAAAAAGTGACAGCTTGGATTAGGGCTATTTTGGGACAACAGCGCTGTGATAGCTTTCCATGCAACTGCCTCCACCACAGAAGAAATGAAATGTGTACAGGTTTAAGAAAAATGTGTGTACACACATGCACATGCTGCTGTATGCTATGCTTCTCAGGCCAATGATTTTGTTTGTTACATTGCTCAGGTGACAGATAGCATTCAGAAATTCTGGCAGCTACTGAGCTGCATTTTTAAACAGCACAGATTATGCTGTGAGATAGCGTTGGGTAGCCCAAGAGTTACAGCATTATGGGCTGGTAGCCTTGAGGGTGAGATATAAAGAAGAAGACAGGGGTTTGGTGGCTATGTGGGGTGCCTGGTGTACCCTCACTGTCCACACAGTCAGGGAGGGTGAGGTGAACACCGGCATCATGCCATGTACTGGATCAGAGCAGAGTGGTGAAGAAACAGTGGTAGTGACAATGCTGCCTCATTTTCATCAGCTTCTGGCTAAGGCTCTGAACACTTCACCACCACATGTGCCTTGTGGTTGCTTGTGACCTTCTGCAGGTCTAAGTTTTTATATCTACCCCTGAGCGGTGAAAGATAAAAGCTTTGAAATATATAGCTATGAAATAAAGAACATGTGGGGCACATATATAGCTTATAGCTGTTTGCCATAAAGGTCTGTACAATCTTATTTTTCCTTGTCGTGCACATCCACGCCCCAGACCATGCCATAAGCCAAGTAGTAGGGAGAAAAGAAGCCACTGGACAGGATCGCTTGAACTTGTACCCAGACTTTCAGCAACTGGAGGTGAGAGCAGGACATAAGGGTTGCTGAATAGACCTCTAGCACTCAAGTAACTCACCACCTAGGACAGTTCATGTATTTACTGAGATATGGACCTGGCATATATACAAGTGGGCTTATGGTAAACATAGTGGTTCAGATCTGACTTCATCAAGCAACCCAGAGTTTCACCTTATAAACTGATCTTTGATATCTAGCAATATGCTTGTATTCATACATATGCCCCATTCTACATTTCTTGTTGTTGTTTAAATTAGAAATGTTGCAGTAATATTCACTGCCTTTTAAGTCTGTGAACAGATGCTGAAATTAAAGGATTGTGACAAATTAACCCCACTTTTCCAAATATCAAAAATATTCATGTGTGTTAAACTGCTTTATTTCTTCCAATTTATTTGCTCTTATTTATGGGTAGTTCACATGCTTCTGCACTAGCAAATACAGTGTATATGTACATGCAAGACAAATTATTGGACTGAATTACTACAATCACCATGATTTTCACCCAGGGCTTAACTCTGACAGGTGCTAAGCACCACAGCCCGATGCAAAAATACACTGAAATATGCACAATGGCTCTGTGACAGACAGCACTGACCTGCCATGCCATAAAAAAAAGCCTATGAGAGGACTTTCTGGTTTGTCTGTAAAAACATTTCAGAAAGGGCAGCAACCACCAAGCAAGGAGGGATGCCAGAGACGGAGGGATGCTTAGGCAGGAGCAAAGCAAGAAGAGGTGCCCAAGCAGGCGCAAGAGTGACACCTGAGCAGGGGAGATGCTGGACAAAGTGGAGGCACAAAAGGAGCCCAATGCAGGCCAAAAAGGAGACGCCCAAGCAGGATTGAGAGGAGGCTCTGGAGCAGGTTCACCTCTGAGGGGACTGTGGCCCATGGAGGAACCACATCAGAGCAGCAGAGTAAGAAATGAGGAGCAGCAAAAGGGAAAAACCATGTGTTGATCCTGTCTCCTGCACTGCCTGTTGTCCCACCAAAAGGATGGAAAATAACATGCAGTGAGGGCACTGGAGGCTGGGGATGGGGAGGAGAGCTTTCACAGACACAAGTGGTGCTTCCCCTACGTGTTTCTTTTCTGTATTTCTAAATACCAGGATCAAGGACTAGAAGTTTATATTAAATGTAATAAACTAAATTCCATGAAATTCCCTAACTTGAGACTGTTTTTCTGTCCACTACACTTGGATAACAAAAGAATCAACAGAAACCTTTACTCCAAAACTTGAAATAACTACCTCCCTCTCAGTAAAAGCTGAGTAAAAAGGGGAAACCCTCCCTTCTGCTATCTTCATGCTCTCACCATGTTTACCCCAGATACAAACAGGCCTGCACTTTATGGATTGGACAATACCCAACAGCTATGGGAATTAAAAGATAATAATGTGCTAAAACACTGACTGCCAGAGTTAGACAGACACCAGGGACAAGAAGAAATGTTTTTTCCTATCCAGCTGCTTTGAATTCAGCTGAAATGCAGCGCCTTTCTGAGAATCCCAGCAAAAATGGCTTGTACCAAGCGAGCTCGTCCCACTGCTGCCCGCTCGCTCAGGGCTTGGACAGCAGGGGGCATGGACGGGATGATGTGCGCTTTCTGAAGGGGACACATCATTTCCCACACCAAGAAATGTCAAGCACAGGAGAACGGGTGGGATGAGAGGGAGCCCGTGATGAGTTTTGGATGCTGCTGGCCCTCGCCCAGGCTCTCATCGTGGGGTGCTTGAGCCTGCATGACCTGGACAGGTTCCCTGCAGGGCTGGAGCCAGACAAGCACAGAGAGCGCGGAGTTTCTCCCCAACTCCAGCTTCATTTCCCTTAGTACAAGAAGAGCTCCCTGTAGCCACACTGACCAGCCCAAAGGCAATGAGAGGTCGGAGGATGAGCCCTGATCATTGTCTAGCACGAGGTTGCATAGACCTTGGAGCTTTCCACTTTTTCCATCCTATACACAGGAGTACTGCAAGTGCTAATGTTAAGGTAAACCTCTATTTTTAACCACAGCCCCTGCAATTTTTCCCTGAAATTTTCCCCATTTCTCCCAACCAGGTTTGGACTTTTGTGTTTTGTGGACAGAAGCTGGGAAGGGTTGGGAACTTCGCAGAGAACCCCTGTGGATGGTTTACAGGCAAACTCTTGCTAATTTAGAAAGGGCACCCAATGTTTAAGTGTGGTTGCCTTTTCAGTTGATTCACGTAGCTCCATATAGAACAAAGACTGGGATTAGCACTTCAGGGGTGTGTAAATAATAATCAGCAAGGCTGAGGTATGCAGATACTATTTATCTCAATAACTCCCCTTTTACTTACGATGACCTGAATACACCTACATCAGTTGATGTGCAGTCTCCAGGTAGATTGGCTCTCAGGGCACAGAACTTACAGCATAACCAAGAGGACAACAGACTTTAACTCATCTTCTCCAAAGCACAGCAACACAAGCTCATTAATGTAATATAACCCATTTTTTCTTCTAATATGGCCTCTTTGCTAGGCATGTTGAGTCTAGTATACTCTTGTCCACCAAAACTTTACTGGCTTATTTGTTTTGTGCAAAGTAGCACAACACAGCTGCTCTTTATGGACTGAAACTTTTACCTGGCACTGAAATGATCCTTGGCTTCATTTTATAAAGCTGTGGAAAACCTCAACCTGTGATTATTCTGTTAGCTTTAAAAATGGCTTTTGTTTTCACATGCCTTTAGTACTCTCTAATTGTGCTAGGGAGTTAACTGCATCATTTCCCTGTGTTGATTTGGAAACTATTCTTTCTGCCATAAGATCCATGTGTGTGCTTGTAGCATGGAAAGTTCCAGTTTGTGATTCAAAAGCTGCCATTCAATTAGATATGGACATTTCGACTTCAGTCTGGCAAAAACACTACAGTGATTTCCCAACATCACAGATGCTTTATCTGCACACAAACCCTCCAGATGCTCATGCTGTCACATACATGCCATTGAAGGCTGTCCAGCAATGCCCCAA
The DNA here is from genome assembly GCF_009769625.2 of Cygnus olor. Classification (NCBI taxonomy): domain Eukaryota; kingdom Metazoa; phylum Chordata; class Aves; order Anseriformes; family Anatidae; genus Cygnus; species Cygnus olor. The sequence goes on along the minus strand of NC_049169.1, from coordinate 118,783,526 downwards.
GATCCTAAGAGCATTTACAAAATCAAGCTCCACTGCACTCACCAGCAGAGAAATCACACTGAAACATGATGTGAGGACATTGCAGTGAAAGCAATGACCACAATGGGCAGGCACCAGCAGGAGCTGAGCACCTCTGGACCTCCAAAGGTCCCCGTTGTTTTGTTCTTCAGTCTGGCAACCAACGCATCATTAGGTTTTAAAGAAAGGCAAGAGTAGGTTCAAGGCATGTAGGGCCTGACTCAGCCCTCTGCAATCAGAAAGAAAATACCACTGCTGTGTGGGGTAGTGGTGTTGATCTGTGATGGAAGTGTCTTTCAGAAACATCAAGTAAAAGGAGATAAGTGGAGATAAAAATATATTGCCAAATTTTATCTGGAAAATTGTTTTCTAAAGCTTTATTTTGATACCAATTTATACCAGTTTTAATTTTGCTTGTAACCCTTTCTATTTGTTTGAAATTTTGCTGCTTATGCCCATGACCTAGACCTTACAGAATGGAGCACTGTTATGCTCAGGTGCAAGAAGTATCTATCACAGACATGCCCATAGCTTTGTCCAAATCTCATTCTATATTCCTTTGGTCCTTCAGAGAAAGACCATAGCCTCACACTCATAAGTAAAGAGGAAGAAAGTGCTCAACTGCCATGATGAGCAAGATAAAAGAAGAAAAAAATGTTGCCTGAACCTACCCATGGGGAACAGACTGTCTCTACTGGGGCTTCTCTGCAGGGAAAGACACCGTCACCAAGGGGACTTCCACTGTGGCAGCAGAAATAATCCCCAAACTGTCCCCACTGAGGCTGTCCCTCCATTAAAGTTGTCATCCAGTAGAGGAATGGAGCAGCCCATTGCCCCACTCAATGTCAGCTAGAGTGAGAAAAAAAATTTCTTTTTCCGCTCATCATTTTCTGAGTTCTGCTTCTGGCAGGGGAAAGGGCTCAGTAGCATTCTCCAGGCTGTCAGTAAAGGAGGGTGGGGTTTGCTGTGAAAGAGAAGGGATGAGCAATCAAAATCAGTCAAATCACTTTGGCGCAGTGTTTGGAGGAGTTTGGGGAATTATGAGGGGTTTGGCTCAAAATTCCTTTCAATGCAATGTGTTGAGAGAGAAATAGTATTTGATGAAAACACCAGTTCAGCAAAGCATTAAGCAGATACTTAAAGTTAAATATAACCTTAAAATTAACTGAAGGCAACTATAATCCATAAACTTCACAAGAGTCCTTTTGCCTATTCCTTTGCATGGATTTATTCCTTACCTGACCCAAGAAACCACTGTACTGAATCTGTTCCCATTTTTCTCTTCTAGAAATGGGCCAGAATATTTTTTTTTCTTTCTTTCCCAGAAAAACGTCTTTAGTAAAAAAATAAATCTTCCCCACCCTCCTGCTTATGGACATGATGTTGTGGGGTTATACCATGGATTTAAAGAGATGCTCATAGTTACACAAGTGTTTTCTTGAATCAGAATTCAGAACGTAAACTGTAAATAGCAGTGAACACTGACTATAACCTACTGAAGTCCCTGAAGTTGACCTGGTACTACCTGTCATGTGACCATGTCAAGCATTTGTTTTAAAAGCACAAGGTTACAGAACTGCAAAAGAACAGAATTAGTATACTTAGATATGTTCTCATCTCAGAACACTGTGCTCAGGTTCTGCAGTAATAAGTTTGATAAAATCTCTCAGATTTATCTATACCATCCCATACTCTTTAGAGACACAGGGAAAAAAATATATTTCAAAGCAAGATTAACACATTTTGGATCTGAAAAATATTTAGCTCCCAGGACAGTAGCTATGCATGCAGATATGAAGTAGAATTGAGATGAATGCTAACCTCACCAATCTCAAGTGAGCCCAAGGGTGGGAAACCTTTTCCTCACTGATTGTCTACGAGAGCCTTCTAGCCCCAGTAACACTCACCTCACCTAAATATAAAGCAAAAAGAATCCCACAACATGAAATTAAGTCACAGGTCACAGACAGTCATCAGCCAGTATTTCCCTTCCCTGACCTAGACAAGCTTTGTAGAGCATGAGCCTTAACTTCTTGTCTGTAACTGTAAAGCCTAACGCACATATACATCACGTTGTAAAAATTGCAGTTGCCATAGAGGAACACTACAGATTGTGAAATGGCCCACACTTTTATCTTTGTAAGTACTGTTTGGTTCATAGCCTTGTTTGTAGAATGTAATGTGCAAAGACTTTCTGCAGACTTAAAAGCAAACAAAGAAACAACAAAAAAAAAAACCACCACGATTTAACTAACAGAAGGAGTTCAGAATGAGAGGCAAGAATTGTTCCATTCTTCCTGATGTAATTCCTTTATTTGCTTTATTTACAAAATTGGAAAAATAATGCTCACCCTTCCCTTCTACTTCATGAGTCTGATATGAAGCCCATACGTACAGTACACTGAATATGCAAAAGAGTATTTAACTGTGATATTTGATCTTGTATTCAGTAACTGGAAACGCATGTTCCTTTAAATTCCATCTAGTTTGATTGGAAAATTGTTTGCTTCAGAAAAATCGTGTCTGGCACTTTGAAAAAATGTATTGTGTGATAACTTTGTTTTAGTCCCATCTTTTATTGGTTTGTTAAGCCATTTCATTTAGTGTTAATGATGCAAACCATCTTGTTTAATGCTTTGATGCTGCCTAACATATTATTGCTTTGGTCTGCAGAATAAGGCACTTCTAATACCCCTCTTTTCAAAACCATTATCATTATTTAATTTTTATTACACAAGTTTGAAAAAAAATGCTGCCTCAGTACAAGTATTTTATATATTAACTAATACCACAACAGCTTTTAAAAATGACTGCAGTGTTCCACAGCATTGGCCCCAGACATCACAGCAGGACATCACAGCAAGACTTGTATAAGCGTTTGGGACAAGTACCCGGTACAATGTCCCCCTTTAACAGCCAGAGTACACTGCAACACGGTGTCACAGCAGCATCACCACACTGGAATGCTGAATTTATTTACACAGGAATGTTCTAGCCAGAAGTTTTTCAATGAAAGAGACGGTGTAGCTTTGGGGGCAATCCTAACTTGAACAAAGTTCCTCGTTCAGTGTCAAGAAAGTGACATTTCTGATTCTTACAGGCCTGTTGACAGTAAAAACACAGGCTGGAGCAAGCAGCAGTGGCAAGCTTCGCTGCTTGAGGGAAACACTGTAAGATTTTCTTATGACTAGGACTAACCTGCTGGTGGGGCATCTGTGGGATCACCACAAGATCCCAGCAACACTTTTGAAAACAGAATCACCAATAAATTGAGCCCTGCATTTGTTATTAGAGGTAAGACCAAGCCCTTACAACCTTACGTGAGAGAAAGAAATGGGAGTAGGTTAAAAATCCAGAATTCTGGCACAGTGGCTTAGAGGCATACCAGAGGTATTTCACTTCATGTACTCAGACTGTAGCTCCCTAACCACCCCTCACACCACCACCGCTACCCATACACTTACTTCAACTACAAACTTCCTCTTACTTCAGTAGTCCTCCAAGTTCAGCAGGTAATTATGAAACCTCTTTGGCACCAAAACTGCTGTGACATGCTGCGAACCCATTTATTCCTTTCAGGCAGATATCTATGCCTCAGCATAGACCCATAGTCTCAGCCCAGGTTTAACATTGCTGCTGATGTTTCTATCTTGGTCCTAATGGACGTAGCGGCTCTTTGAGCTTCATGTATGTTTCGAATGGGTTATAAGGAGGTAAATATTTTTACATTCTCCAAGAACAGACAGTATAGAGATCCAAGGGAAAAAAAGGCACTGAATTCTGCAAATGTATCCCAGACATACTCAGCTACATGATTAATATACATAAAAACAGTAAATAGTGCCTGAATAGTAGGGTCATTAAAAAGCAGCTCTCTATCAGAAAGGCTCTTATTTTCATAGGTCTTACTATGTTTATTTATTTTTAAGAAATAGAATAAGTAAAATTCTATTAATCAATCTAAAGCATCTTTTACCCAACCGCAAAGTAGGGTGTTTTTTTTTTTTTCAAATCATTTTCCCCCACTATTCCAGATTACATATTTTTCTTTTCCATTTCACCTGTTCCAGTAACCAAATTATTTACCTCAAGGCTCTGTTTCTTTCTGCATAATTCTTCACTTCTGTTATGCCTTTATATGATAAACATTTTTGTTTGACATTTCATAAAGGCTTATCTTTGTTTTGAGACACTAAAAGGTAAACTTCATTCAAGCTGGTTGAGATTATCCATCTCATCCCAAATCTACACTGTCTGGGAGCAATCTTTCACAGAACTGGTCAGGCAAAGCCCTCCCTTTTCCATTTCCAAGATTGCATCCTTACCCACAACTCAGAGCTACTTTGACCAGTTTGCTTCTTTCATGTTCTGATAAACTTTTTCTTTTTCTTTTCTTTTTTTTTTAAACACAGAGGATCCCAACGGTGGTTATTCTGAAACTGACAACAGCTCTCCAATCACCCACGTTGGAAAGAGAAGGAAATCAGCTGAAAAACACTATAATCAGCTTGGGAGTCCACTGGGGAAAGTACCCAAAGCAAGCACCAAAACTTACTTACAGAACAATTGTTAAATGAGACAAAGATATTGCAAGCTAGAGAGGTCTTCCTGTGGCTTGCAGACGAATTGCTGAATCCTTATTTATTTTCCCAAAGCTGTACGTAACTATGCTGTGGTTTCACACGATTTAAAGGGCACAAAGATGAAAAAGCTGTCCACGGTTACATAGTTGTTTAATTCAGGTCGGAGTCCATGCTGATGCTGATACAGCCCCATTTTCAGCCTGTGCTTCCTGCCCGCCTGCTTGCAGCAACGCTGACGTTTGTATGGCCACACCACTGCCTAGCTCTGAGCTGATCCCACTGAGGAGTGACCCACCCCAGGGGAAGAAAAGCTCTCTTGGCTTAAGCTCCAGTGCAATGGAGACAGCACAAATAAGGGAAGGGAACGTGGAATTATTTTGGCAACAACAGCAACCGAGAGATGCAATGCAGCCTGAGCTAATTGAAAGCCATTGGGTCACCAAAATGGGAGGACCTCCCTTCCCCCATGCCCACCCATGCACGCTTGACTCTTCCCCTGCCCTAGCTTTGATGCTCATCTCACTTCTCAACAAGTCATTTCAGCTTCCTGAAGTTTAAAAAAAACAGCTCTGCAAAAATGAATAGTTTTCTGCTGAGCTAAGAGCCGCGTTAAAATAACCATGCAGCGAACTGAGAGGAGATCCACAGCCAATGCAGCACAGAGTGGGGAATTACCTAACTTGTGGGAAAAGAAGAACGTCATCAGCCCTTTCAAAAGCAAAAAGCTGTAAGATTAGTGCTGCAGTAACCTTCAACTTCACACTAACAGTTGCAATGACTGCTAAAGCACCTGGACCCTTCACATCAGCAGGAGCTTCTATTGAGCTCAGGATGGAGACAACTTAAAAGCTTAATGAGGACAAAACATATTTTAAGTCTTAACTACACTTTTGTTAACTATTTTAGTAGAAACAGCAAGCTAAGTTGTTTTTCTGCTGTTACTGATTTCTCCCCTGGGTGAAATTCAATTAAATCTCTCCAGGGATGAGGCGGAGAGTATCAAATTTAAGTTTCTCTATCTCGCCAAATCCTCAGCCTTCTCAAACTGGAAGAAGAGATGTATTTGCAGCCCAAGTCCCAGAAAGGCTGAGTAGTCACAACAGGATATTAGGTTTGTGGGGCTGCAAAACTATCGTGCTGATTACCACAAGAGGACTTGTGTACAAGAGGACTTCTTATATTCCCTTGTTCTGATTCAGTTTCTGTCATCCACTTCAGTGATGCTCTTAGCCACTGCTTACTAGCATGGCTAGGTAGTGGGACAGGACTGGGACCCTCAAGAGGCTGCGTTTCATTTAACTTCTGGTTCAAGTACGAGAACACAAATCCAGAGAGGCTGCAGCTGTATTCTCGACCACAAGATGGTGCCAAAAGTGCTCACTACGTAGAGAAGCTTACTGAAACTACCTACCAAAGGCAGCTGACGAATCTACTTTGCTCAAGTCTTTAATGCTAAAATTATTAAGAAAATATGAATGAAAATGTAGCGAATATAAATTTAAATTAATTTAAATATCTTTAAAAACACACTCTTCCCCTACCCTTAATGGCCTCAAAATAGCACATTAAAATGTGTTTTGATTAAGCTGACAATTAAAAGATAGTGAGTAATGTGACTTTGAAACTACTGAAATCATCTCTTCTGTGTTGATTACAGATGACCATCTTCCTCAGATCTAAGTGAAAATGATAGCCTTACCAGATTTCAGTGCTGTGTACAAGAACAACATGTTTGTAAAAGACATTTATTGAAATCCACCACGATCACTGGAGGCAGAGAGATCACTCGGGCTGAGAAAGCAGCATAACCTGAAGTACAAGCAAGAGAGACAGGGTCCTCCTCCTTGCCAGTCACCTCATGATAACTTATTCCAGCCCCTAATACTATCCAAACCACAAATTCTGCAGGATGGGGATGAAATGAGTGCACGGTGGCATGCTGACCTCCGGTGAGCCCTCAGGTGCTGGCAAAGTAATAGAGTTGTGGAGAGAATTGTTATGAAAAGAATCACACACACACAAAATACCGTTATCTTTATATGAAGAACATCTAGGATCTAGCAAAAACAACCCTAAAATGGGGTTCTCATGCATATTTTGAGGCTTTAACTGTAGCTTAGTCCCACGGAAAGCTGGCAATCATCTTTAAATTGACAAAGTCATCTGCTGACTGACAGAAGAGAACGGCACTTTTCCTTCCTTTCACAAATAGTTAGAGAAGACATCTCTGCTTTTTAGTGAGGGCAGAACTTACATTTTGCTTATAATTTCAGTCTTCATGAAATCAGCTGATTTCATTTCTGATGCAGCCTAAGCCTTAACTCAGTAACAAAGGGTGGCTGTTTTTTTGTTTGTTTGTTTACTTGTTTGTTTGTTTGTTTTGTTTTTGAGCCCTTTAGAAATTGAGCTGCCTTTGATTTAGTCTTGGTTTCTCCATTTGCAGGAACGCTGTTTCTGTTTACTTAGACAGAATCTGCAAACAGGGACAGGACAGAAGAAACCACAAAGCCATTCAATGGCAGGAGCTGACAGTCCTTCTCATGAGACCCATCACTTGCAAGCCATGTGAATGGCCAGCCAAACTAGGCACATGTGCTTCCAAATAATCGCCTCCCCTCCTGGTCTCCCAGCATGTCAGCAGCCCCATAACTTGCTGCCTGACAGAGGGGCTTTCAGACTTGTCCCAACCCTTCAGGACACAGGCCAGGGGATGTCCAACCATCCTGCGTTAAGCACGTGTTCCACTAGCATGCCAGCATCGGAAAGCACCACAGAAGACAGTGTTTCATCATCTCAGTTTTATTTTAAAAGCTTATGCTTAGCTTCTGTGAATAAATTTTCTGCGGCACCGTAAAGCCTGGTACCAAAGGGAGTTCTTCTGGACCTGGTAGGTCCAAATGGTACCTGGCGCTGAGCATTCATTCTCTCCTGCAGAATACGACTGACCTGGTGTTTGCCACAGTTATGCAAATATTCTTCAGTTACCACAATTTTGGAAATGATGGTTGAGACGATTGCTTCTACTAGCAACTACACTAGCTTTAGTAGTGATACATGAAACCAAACGATAAGGCATTAGTCCAGTCCAAATGGCTGGCTCTTTGACTTAGTCCTTTTCTCATATTTCCTCTTCTACCATCATTTCATCTTCAACGCTGTTAGAATAGACAGGGCTCTAGGCAAAGGCAGCATCTAAACACCACATGAGCAATTCCTGCTGCAGACATTTTTGCACAGCACACTACTAAAAGAGCCAGTGAATCCTGATATTCTGCCTACAGCTGGCACTTTGATTTTGTGACTGCTACTACCAGTATATGGCTTAATAAAAATTATTTCTGACCTAATGTACATGTAGGCTCATATTTTTTTACTTGCCCTGAGCAGGAGCTCAAAATGAAATCAGTTTAATAGAATAATTTTACTGCGTGTAGATTTTGCCACAAATGTTGCTTACAGGATTACAAAATTCACTCTCTTCGAAGCACAGCTGGGATCTAAATTAAGCCTAGGGAAAATAGCTAGAACTCTGCCAGCCTCTAAAGTGATCGTATTATTCTCTTATACCAGGGCTTCACTGCAATGCAGATACCCAGTGGGCACTGAAAAGCAGTGCACAGAGTTAGTGAGAGCTGACTGTTTCCTAATGAAATGTATTGCTTCTATTTGTTATTTTTGCAAAGAAGAAACCAAGATGAGAACAAGAACGTGTAAGATAGAAGAGAGATTTTTTTCACAAACCATCTTTCTATTGCGACTTCAAGAAGAAAAGTAATTCAAAGCAGAAAAGGAATATAAGACCAACCAAATACAATACTCTAATTTTTGTTCTATTTCTAGTATTAAGACTTAAAAAAATAAATATTTCTGTAAATATGAAAAAAGTAAGTTAAAACTCTTTGTAGCATGACTTCCATAATTAATGCTTTATGGAAAACAATCTCAAGATAATCCTAACAAAATCTGAAATGACTGCTAACATGCTTAGATTTGAAATGCAGAGATAGTAGTGGATATAAGAGAAATAACTTCATTAAAGCAGTCTTATTTACCCTGTCCCCTTCTTTAATACTTCACATTTTTAAGAAATCCTTGATTTAGACAAAGGAAGAAACTTCTTCCCTCACATTCTCCTTTCTGTTCTGCACTTTCCGCTACATTTCCATCTAAGACATCATCACATACACCTAATGCCCTCCAGCAGTTTCACAAACTTACTGCTTTGAGGCACTATCCTGCCCTTATTTCTATCAAAATTTTGGGTGTATATCCAATCCGAATGGGGGCTGGAACAAGGGTGACTGTGCAGCTCTGCAATAGCTCTGCTACTGCGACAAGGCAACCCAGTGCACACCCCTATCTGATGGCCTACGATCCTACGATGTGGCTTTAGGCTACAGGCACGTTTGTGCAGGATCCTCATTGTCCCAGTTAAGTAAAACTTTGTGAAATTATGCTAAAACGTACATGGTAAGCAAGAACGCTTTACGTTTGCAAAGTCAGGCACACAAGAGTCTGTAAATACCAAAAATGATGTAACGCACATAACCTTAAACTAGAACCCATGGACATACACGTTGTGTGAGCATTGTTAGCTTACAATACAGTTTTTAATATGCATTCCTGCCTTCCTCAGTGAACAGAACAGGCCAGGGTCATTGAAAAAGCAGTTATTCAATTTCTTTGTTGTTCAGTGATTCAGGCCTTGTCATCTGTACGTTCTCTTAACCCTGCTGTGAAGGCAGGAGAGACCATAAGGAAACAAGCAGTCTGATCACAGTCTTACTACGGCGTCCAGGTAATCTCACAAACAACTATTTGCATTTACTTTACAAAAGCTGTTATGTGGTGCTGGTTTTGTGATGCACAATGCAGAGCATGGAACATGTGAGTATTAATTTGAAGTGCTCTTAACTTGCACAGGAGCCGAACTTCAGAGCCCCCTGCACATAGCATGGTTTATTAAGGTTATGGTCATTTAAGGGAAGGCTGGACGTGGTGCTTGGGGACATGGTTCAGTGGGTGACATTGGTGGTAGAGGGGTGGTTGGACCAGATCATCCTGGAGGTCTCATCCAGCCCTAACGGCTCTGTGGCTCCCCCCGGCACTGACGGTTCCCTGTGACCACAGACGCCAGCCCTACAGCACGGCTCGCCCTCAGAGCCCCCATCTCTGCCCCAGCTCGCACGGCGCCTCATGGAGCCTGTGACTGGTTGGTTTGGCTGTCAATCAGAGCTCCTTCCCTCCCCTCCGCCCAATGCCGTCACGGCAGCGCTGGGCGGCGGTGGGAGGGGCGAGGCCCGGACCTCTCGCGCTTCGATTGGACAAAGCGGTTGTCAATTCAGTCCCGCTAGGCTCCGCCTCCTCATGAATTTACCGGTAGGGGGAAATGGTGCAGAGCTCCCCCCGCGATCTGATTGGTCCATCAGGAACGCCACTCAAACTACGGCTCCGCCCCTAGCGCGGCAGCGCCTCACCTGACGGGCCCGTCCCGTGAGTGGGCGGGGCTGTCTCCTCCGGCCCGCCCCGCCGCCGGGAACGCCGCCCTCTCATTGGCCGCGGCGGCTGCCCGTCAGCGCTCCGCAGCGGGGCCGGGCGTCTTCCCGGTTGGGCCTGGCAGTGCGGCGGCCGGCGGCGGGGGTGCCATGGGGCGGCGCGGTGCTGTGCCCGCGGCGGTGCTGCTGGCCGCGGCCTGGCTGGCCGGTGAGGGGACGGGGGGAGGGAGGGAGCTGGGCGTTAACGGCCGTTAGTGTCCGTTAACGGCCGGTCGCGCGTCTCAACGGCAAGGCCGCAACGGTTGGGGAGGGGCGCGCGGGGGGGGGGTGGGACGGGGGGTTGTCTCCTCAGCCCCGGCGGGTGGCTGGGGGGTGGTGGGGCGAGCGGCAGCTCAGCGGGCGCTGCCTGGGCTCTGTGGGCTGTGGGGTGTGGGGTGTCGTGTGGGGTCGCAGGCTGGCCGGGAAGGAGGGGGCCGTAAGGACCACCCGGTTCCACCCCCCGGCCATGGGCAGGGACACCTCCCACCAGACCAGGTTGCCCAAGGCCCCATCCAGCCTGGCCTTGAGCACCTCCAGGGATGGGGCATCCACAGCTTCTCTGGGCAGCCTGTGCCAGTGCCTCACCGCCCTCTGAGTAAATAAAATAATTTCTTCTAAATATCTAATCTAAACCTACACTCTTTTAGTTTAAACCCCTTGTCCTGTCACTATGTGATTGAGCGAGACTGTAATTGTAAATTCCTTCTTAAGCAAATTGGCATGGAAACGTTTATGTGCTTCAAGATAAGGGACTGTGGTTTGCTCTACCATTACACTTGATAGCAGGCCATCCAGAGAACAAATATCAATTTAAAACAAAAGCATTTTTGACCCTGCTCCATATGCATCTGTTGATTTGGCCTGCTGCCTTCCTTTTGCCACCCTTCCCTGACCTGCTTCACGGTACTTTGTTCCTTTAGTATGTTTATGGTAACATAGCTCAAGTTTACTGTCAACATTTGTATGCGTGATCATGACCCAGGTTTAAAGCAACATCTTCAAGGGCAAATTGGTTAAACTAATTTCGAGAAACCTTAAGACTGCCCATCGCATCAGTTACTACCAGTGCTTGCTTTTTTTGTGTGTGTGTGTGTGTGTGTGTGGAGGGCCTTTAGATGTACAGATGCCTTGGAGAGGTACTTTCTATAGCTGCTCAGGCTGGTAACTAATTTTCAGTGATCATGAGAGTAGATGCTTATATTTTCTTTAAAAGATTACCACATACGTCTAATTTTGAAGTACATAATCAGACTGATTGTTTACTTGGAACTGAAGCTTAGGTGGCCTGCAAATATTTGTTGTTTTCTTCCTTGATTTTCTTAAGAATTGTATCAGATGATTTTTATGGTGGAAGCACATACAGATGCTCATTGGGGAAGGATATTTCTGAAACTTTGTGTTGTGTGTGTGACTGCTTATATACAAATTTTAACCAAATGTGTTTTAGAATTGATTTAGATAGATTGTTGGGTTTGTGTACACACAGTCTTGCAGTTCTGCCTAAGTGACTAGGAAGCTAGATTAAAATAACTCTATCTCTCATTTCTGTGTAGTTCTCTCTGACTTTATTACAGCATAAATGTCCTCATACTACACCTTACAAGTATGCTTAGTCAGCTTTGTTGTTGAAGGGGAGAGGGATCCCGGGTAAGTGAAAACCCAGCATGAGGAGTACTGCGAATCGTGGCTCCACACAGTCAGCCGAGGCCGAGTGCTGCATCCAAGCAAGAAGTCTTGTGACCTCGCGTGCTTGAGGCAGGACAGAGACACCGGAGCTGTTCTGCAGGAGCCAGGCTGTTCCTGGCAGCGCTCTGTTTAAACCAGCGCTGATGAGCTCAACCGATCCTGTCGGCTCTGGGCTCAGTGGCTCCAGCTGTTTACTACACAAATAGAGGGGTTACGCCGTGCAGTCCTGGAAGAAAACAGAGCTGTGTTGGCGCATAGCTGCTGCTGAGCTGGGCTTTTGGATTCTGCCTGGCTCTGCTGAGGGTTGGCTTTGCCAGGCTTGAGTTGTCACACAGCTCGTGGCCTGCTTGTGAGTAGGTAGAAGCGTACTGTGCTGTTGCTTTAGTCATCGTCCAGTCTTGTCACTGTGGATTTGTCCATGCTTAGTTTTTGCTGTGTAGATACCTTGCCTTGTGTTCCAGAGCACTAAAGCAAATGTTACTTGTTACGTATTCTGCATAAAGTGGTAGGTATGAGAAAGACAAGAAGGAATGAAAGCTCTGGTATGCTTTGCTTCTGTGATGTGAGTGAAAGACTAAGAAATGTGACAGCTTGCTTGTTTGTCTGTTTTTAGGTGTGTGCGGTGATGAATTTAGTATCTTACGAACACCTCAGTCGGTTGTTTTTCGAGATGGAAGTTGGCCAATTCCTGGCGATCGGATTCCAGATGTCGCTGCATTATCCATGGGCTTTTCTGTTGAAGAGGTATGTTTGATGGCTTGTTTTTGAAACAACTCTAAAACTACGGACTTGCTCGGTTAACATGCAAATCTTCCTGTCATGTGCTGGAATATATAAAATATCATCCTGTCTTGAGGCATGTATGACTTGTCAGAGCGTGGTTTCCGAGCCCAGAGCTGTACCAGTCATATGAGCAGAAGGAGGCTGTGCTAGCTGGCTAGTTTGAATCATCAGCTATAGAAGGAAGCAAGCCTGCAGAGTCTTTAGCAGTCATGTTCATCAGCTGTTCAGATGCCCAGCTACGTGCTGTTTCCCACCCCCTGTAGTCCTGTAGCGAGAACTTGTGGAGTCCTCTCCAAATTCTTGTGAGTTATCCATAGGGATCTTTTCTTGGGTATTCTGAAGATCATGAGAAACGTCTTGGCAAAGCAGGCATTTTGTCAGGTCAGCAAGTTTGTCTGCTAAGCCCAGTTAATTAGAACAAGTGAAAAGGCTGCTTAGGAAGTAATCGAAGCACTTGAAAACCTAATTTGTTTCCCAAATTAGTTTTTTGACAAACATAGCTTTAGTGATGTTTGAAGTGGGGCAGGCAAGTAAGAGTCCATGGACAGATTCCATGTTGCTTACTGATTTTATTTTTTTTTTGCTGGGCTGCGGAGGGGACGAGTGACTATTGAAGTAGCATATGAAAGCTTTTAATGGCAAGGTATCTAGCAGTGTCTGTGCGCAGCCAGATGCTGAAAGCTGCAAGCTGGGATATCCTCACAGTGCTGGCGGGGGAGTTCAGTTCCCATGTCTTCCATACAGCAACTGGGCACGAGGTCTGATAACTGGTTTGAATGCAGGTCTGTTTAGCCTGTATTTTGGAGCTTGTTTAACATAGCATGGTGTCAATTCATTATGCTTGTAATCGTGAAACTAGTAAAATAAATGTCTACACCTAGTGTTCACAATAAGTCCATTTGTATTATTAAGAAAAAAAAATACATCAGATGGTCCTGGGTGCATTGCCTGTAAAGACGCTCAACAAAATGGTGGGGTTTTAGCCCATTTTGAGCACCTGACTTTCAGCATAATGGTCATCCTGAGGAAGGACATGGTTATAAAGGAAAAAAGGTGTTTAGGTATTCGCTCTGTTCCTTTAACCAAAGCTTGGAATTCATTTACTGTGATAGATCCGTAGCATCATGTAGAAATTGTTCTCAATTATTACTATGTCAAATGCTAGAAGAAGGCAGAAAAGGAAGGAAGGAAGCTCTTTAGATTGCTGTATTTAGTTAAGCACTGAAACTGGAAGTTGTTACCAGCATTGTCATTAAGGCAGAGATCACAGTGTAGGCAGCTTCTGACACTGCTGTTGAGAATACTGCGGGTCCAAAACACTCATTTTGCAGTTTGCATCAAGGTTGTAGTCTAGGAGACTAATCTGACAGTGTAGTAGGTTATACTGTAAAGATTTTAAATATGTACTGCATTAGACTGGAGATTGGCAAAAATAATCATTAGGTTGTCTACCCCTTGTTAAGGGAAGGTCATACTGAACCATGTTTTCGTCCTTGTTGATGTTATAGAAGGTTTTTTCTTTTGTTTAAAGTGACACAGTTCATAATGTCAATGACATTTTACATCCAAAATCCAAATAATTTGGTTTCACAAAACTTTTTTTTAAAAAAGCAGTTACGTCTTTTACACAAATGGAGAAATTTGTTTGAATTCATGACAAACAGATGAGTTCGTATTTTTGTGCCTGCGTAAACTAGCCATGTACCAGTCACTGTGCTCTTGCCAATATGTAAATTCCTTAGTTAGTAACTAAGGAATCCTTTAATGTCTCTATGGAAGTTTGTAGGTTTTTAGGTTGGTGGTGGTCTTTTAGTACTACTAACACCCCTCCTGCCATTTCTTTGTGGTACTGACATACCAAGATGTTAGTGTTTTAGTGTGTCTAAATATGTTTCTGTGCTGTTTTGTGAAAGGTTTTTTTTGTTTCGTTTTAAAATCAAAGCTTTACTTAATAAATACAGACTATACTTTTACTTTTCTATGGGAATTAACTCTTGAAGTATCCAATATGTATAATGTTCTCTCAATGCACACTTTGCTGTGAAAGTGCCAGTAGCTTTTAGAGTAGCAGTTTCTTCACGGTTAACTTCAGACAGCGTTACTCAAAATGGAAGCATTCTAGTCATACTTTTTTCCCCATGAAATTTCCAATGGGCTGTTCTGTACAGAGATATCAACAAGATAATAAATTATTTTGCTCTTATGGTCAGGGAGGTTCCTCTCTCTGTCCTCCTGTGAAATACAAGTGGTTGTTTTGTTTTGTCTTCTACTATTTTGTAACAGGACCTTTCCTGGCCTGGGCTTGCAGTGGGTGATCTGTTCCACAGACCACGAGCTACTGTGTTAGTAACGGTGAAGGGAGTAGACAAGCTGACATTGCCTGTGAAAGGAATTTCTTACCCTATTGAGAATGTGAGTATCCGCATCTGGAGCGGTCGTTCCACTTCTGTGACTCTTTTGATCTAATTAGAAGTGCAAGGCTTTCTACTGTAGTTCTTGAAGTTCTCATAATTCTTACTTCGCTTGAAGTTCACCTGTCCCCCTGGAAGGATGGATCAGGCTGTATTGATAAATAATCCAGTTTGACTCCTGTACAAGGTCAAAGGCCTTTGAAGTTAACGTAGACTCTCCTGTGCTGAGTTTGTTTGACAAAAGCACGTTTTCCTTGAAAGGCATCTAGTTGTAATATGTTTGCACCAAGAGGCAGAGGATCCACTGCTTTCTTTGTTAACTTACTGATTCACAATCAGAATTGTTAAATTTTGTTTTGTTTACAACTAAGTGTATGGTAGCATTTTATATGCTGTTGATTCTTTCATGTACTGTTTCTATCTCTAAGCAATTGTTGAGTTTTCCTCAAGTACTGGACTGAAATATTGTACTACGAGACACGATTTGATTATACTATAGCAAACAGAAAACAACAAATAATGTTATGTTTACCTGTCACCAACCATCTTTGCTGAAACTTTTTTCTCACACTTGTCACAGAATCATTTTGGTTGAAAGGGAGCTCTTGAAATCACCTAGTCCAATTCCCATGATCAAGCAGGGTCAATCCCCATGATCAAGCAGGGTCAGCCAAAGCAAGTTGTCCAGGACCATCACCAGTCGGGGTTTGAGTATCTCTACAGATGGAGACTCCACAACCTCTCTGGGCAACCTGTGCCACTCCCTGACCACCCTCTCAGTAAATAGGCACTTTCTTGTGTTCAGGTGTTATCTCCTGTATTTTAATTTATGCCCATTTTTTCTTGTCATAAAATTTTGTCCGCACACACCTTAACAGGAACGAAGTAACTATACAAAATATTGGTAACCGTACAGTTTATGGTTGCTTCTTCAGCAATACATGGTTTGCTTTAATCAGTTCCACTGCAGTAGTGCACAAGTTCTTCATGTTGAGCTGTTGTTCGTCCAGCACGAATCCCTAAATCCTTTTCAAATGAGTTGTTTTTCAATTAAGTTGTTTTTCAGGTCACTTCTAGTTAGTTAATTATGCTTCTGCCTGTCTCAGAAGACTATTTTGTACCAGTTTACCATGCCTTTTGGCTTTGTGGGACTGCTGCCCTCTTGTTAATAAAATCATGAATAATAATATTTCAGTCAAACTATGAGGAATCATCAGTGATTGTTGAACAGTCTTTTGTTTAATCTTGCTAACCCGTTGTGCACCCCAAGATGAGATGATGATTTCCTTATGAAATTACTTCTACAGCTATCAGGAAGTCTTTTAATCTATTGCAAAATATCAATGATTAATTAGGACGTTACATGGCTTTAAATCGAGCACAGGTCAAACTCAGCTTAATGCAAATCTGCTTTCACATCAGCCTTCCAGCACAGCTCATTAGTTCAGGTAGTAACATACTAGTTTTGCTGAAATGGCATCTGGACCAAAACTGGTTGAAGATTGCCTGTACCAGACCATGTAGTACACCTGACTTGCAGAACCCGTACCTAATAGATAGTCTTCAGTCATATTCGCACTTGTAACTTCTGAAGGTTCTAAGGTGTACTTAATGCCTATTTTCTTTATTTGCCATTAAAAGAAATTAAGATTCCCAGTCTTCAGTTTTTTCACTGCTGTGGCTTCAAATGAACTGCCTCAAATGTATGCTGGCAAAGCACTGGTTCTCCAGTATTCAAGAATAATTTCAAATGATCATTGCTGAGTTCGTGTTCAGGGCCACTGGGTACTAATTATCCTAACCTACAGACTTACCAATATCTATTGGAAAAAAGATTTTTGTGCTCTTTAACTAATGAATGGAAATGTCATTCTGCTTCTTTCTAGATAAACCTAGAAATAAGTGTTTAGAAAAACTTAAGAGTTTTATTTGCTTACCTGTAATGGTTCTAATGTCATGCTAGGACTTCTTTAGCTCTCAATAATTTTTATGTGGTTCTTTTCTTTGGTATTTCAGCAATTGGTCTTTCTACTGATATATTTTCATTCCACAGCTTTCTGTGGTTCATAACTTTAAATTTACTGTAACACGGGTTCAGTCTTTTGTATTGCTTTTATATTTGTTGGTCTGGCTTCCTTGGTAAATGAGGCTATACTTTCAGCTTAAGTAAGCCTCTTAATTACACAATCATGGCCTCTTGGAGTTCTTAAAAATGTATTGTGTTCACCATATTTGCAAATAAATAGTCTGTTAACAGATGTGCAGTTGTTATTTTGTACCTTGGCTCTGATTGCTATCACTTTGGAATTATTCATACTCTACTGAAAAAGAGGCTGTCTTATTTTTCCAGACTTAAGTCGTTTTCTCCTTTTATATTGTCAGGTCCAGTTTTACCCAAAAATCTAACTAGACTTTGTGTTTCAGGCTGTTCCTTTCAGCCTGGACAGCGTTGCGAATGCTATTCATACTTTGTTCTCTGAGGAGACTCCTGTGGTCTTGCAGCTGGCCCCCAGCGAGGAAGTGAGTATTGCTTCAGTTCTGATTGCAAATGCTCTAAATAGTAAGAACACTTTCCACTTGTCTGGTTGGGGCAGAAGCAGTTATATGAAAATATTTTGCATTGGAGCATGATTTGCAAGTGTGGTCGATTGTTAATGTGTGATCGGAGAAACTAAAAAACGAATCTCTTATTAAACAATGGCTATTCCTGCAGAGAGTGTACATGGTGGGCAAGGCAAACTCTGTATTTGAAGATCTTTCTGTCACGCTGCGCCAACTGCGAAACCGCTTATTCCAGGACAACTCCATTCTCAGCTCCCTTCCTCTCAACTCCCTCAGCAGAAACAATGAGGTAAAAAAATATAATCAATGAGTACTTGTAGATTATTTTCTAATACGCTTTTCCGTTTTCTTCTTCCTTTGCCTAGGAGAATACCCTTTTCTTTTTCTAATTGAATTCTAAGAACTAAGGTTAAAGTTCTTCTGTAAGTAACTTTATTAAAAGGAATTGCCTTCCAGTATGTTTTGATGCTGTAACCGACATATCCCATTAGAAAATATAGAGGCTTGCAACAAAATAAGGTTTCTCTGACTCTGGTTTCATCAAAGGAAATGCCCTTCTTTTTCTTTTTGTCTCCTTCTCCAGGTTGACTTGCTTTTTTTGTCAGAACTACAAGTCCTACATGATATTGCAAGCCTGGTAAGATTATTATTTTTTTTTGGAAACACTTCCTACACCTGAGGTCTCAAACTTGAAAGATACCAGATACCGTTTAAAGGTAGAGAAGCCATAGCCAGGGTACTTGGCAAACAGTGATGTGCGCTCAAGTGTATCGTTTGGTGCATCAGTTTAAATAGTGTGTTCTTGAGGTGTTTGAATCAGCCTTGTTTTTATGGAAGGAAATGACAACCTTGGACCTCTGTAGCTTCTTTCTTCTTGTGTTTAAGAGAGCAGGGGGTGTTCTGAGCTACTGTTTCTCCATACCCACAGGAAGTACTCAATGAGGAATTTGCAAGGCTTTCTTAGTTTTCTTACTTGAGAAGTGTAATGGTAGTTAAGAACATGTTCTTTGCCCTGTCTACCATTTTACTTCAAAATATCATTGTTCCATTTACTTGAAAAAGATAGAGTGACTTCTGTAGCATGAATTGTGATGAACAGATGATACTCCTTAAGTAAAATACTTTTGTACGTGGGCAACAGTAAGGTGGAAGTTGCAATTTACTCACTTTTGCAAGGCCCAGCTTCAGTGGAGGGAATAGTAGTATCCAGATATTATAGTTATTTTTTTCTTCCAACTTTTATTTTTATGGCAAGTGTAGAGAAGGGATTCTGACAAGAATAAAAGTATGATGTTTCTTTTAGTAGAGCTCTAGATTACATGTATGTAATCTCATGTTATAAATAGATGCTACATGATGATCATCTGCTTTCTTCTGTAGCGTAAGGGGGAAAAAAAAAAACACTTGTGGACATCTTTGTGGTTAAGTAGGCTAAAAACTCCATTCTCTAATGAACGTGAAATATGACTGTGGAAAGTGAGGCTGGATTAGTCCCAGCAAACTGACTTTGTGAAAATGTGTTTTTAAAGTAACCTGTTTATGAATTAAATTCTTTCTGTCCTCAATCGTGTCCCAAAGCTGTCTCGACACAAGCACTTGGCCAAAGATCACTCTCCAGACCTGTATTCTCTGGAACTGGCTGGTTTGGAAGAAGTTGGAAAACGATATGGGGAAGACTCTCAGCAGTTCAAGGATGCTTCTCAAATTCTTGTAGACTCCTTGCAAAAGGTACGCTTTCTATCTAAGGAACAAAACTCATAACAATACTAAGGAAATATTTTTTGTGTTAACAACATGGGATTTAGCTTTTTGATTGTGTCCTGCTGTGAACTGTCACTTCATTAGTGATGGCCTTACTGATGTTTGTTTTTTTTTGATTGATTTTTAAAACGCATTTGTTCAGTTATAAAATTGAATATTACAATTTGTCACTGTATAGAATCACGTCAACATTTTTCACAGTACGTTAGGTGTTCTGGATGAAGGAGTAGGAATATATTAAAACCTTATATAAGACATGAGCTGATATGTCTTTCTCCTAAACAAACATCTTGCATTAAAAAACCCCCAGCATGTCTCGCCAAGACTGGCCCAGTGAAATGTGGAAATCTTTTTTATCCTGGGATACAGTGATTAGTTTCCCCTTGCCATGAAGTTGTATAAATCTTAATTTCCAACCATTCAGGTAAGTAATGGTTTAGCTGGTTGTACATAATCATTAGATAATATTTATTAAGACCTGACACCAGTAAGTTTTGAGTTTCAAAAGCATGATGGAAAAGTGTAAAAGCATGAATTCATTAAGGCAAGTAACTGTTTACTCTGAGATGTTGTAAACCAGCTGGAAGCTGGCCCTTTCTTGTTGGAACTCAAAAATAGTGGGTTTTATTTTACAACTTTCTACAATCCTCTTAATCCTGAAGCTGACATGTTATGGTTTAGTACATCTTGCTTACAAGGCCCTCCTTAATTCCTGGCTACGGTTTAGGTTTTAAATTAAGTCACTTTTGCTCTTCCAGTTTGCAGATGAGATGTATAATCTGTATAGTGGGAATGCAGTAGTAGAAGTGGTGGCTGTAAAGGCGTTTAATTCTCCCCTCACAAGGAAGACTCGCTCCATTCTCCAGTCTTCACAGGTAGTATACGTACATTTTTCTGTATCTCACCTATTGACAGCACAAATGCATTCAAACTGCATCACTTCTTTACCTGAGCATAACTTTTTAAGGACTAGGGTACTGACTTTGATGTAGGCATGGGTGTGAAGAGGTCAGCTTACCTTTAATGATTTTGAATAAATCATACAGTAATTTAGTTTAAAGACAACCTCTGGACATGGTCTAATCCAGCCCACTGCTCAAAGCAGCATTAATTTAGGAGTTTGATCAGGCTCTGTAGGTCCTCGTCCAGCCAAGTTCTCAAAATGTCCAGAGAGGCTGTGGAACTTGCAGCCTTGGACAACCTGTTCCAAAATGTTACCACTTTCGCTGTGAAAACTTCCCTCGTTTCTTGTTAGAATTTGTACTCCAGCACTGTTTTCCCCAGTACAGTAGTGCATGCAAGCCCTGCTTCGTGGGGGTTGAGTAGAGAGAAATGATTGCCTTCTTTGACCTGCTGCAGTTTATGTGACCTGCCCAGGATGCAGTTTACCTTCATCGTCGCAGGGGCAGAATGCTGGCTTTGTTCACCCTGTCCAGTGGGCCCTCTTTGCAGAGCTGTTCCCCAGCTGGTCAGTGCCCAGCCTGTGCTGTCAGGCGGGGTTATTCTGTGCCAGGTGCAGGGCTTTGCGTTTGTCTTCTTTGAATTTCACGAGGCTCTTGTCAGCGCTTTCCTTTGGATTCCATTAATATCAGTCACATAATCACTTTTGCATTTTGTGCCTTAGCATCAGAGTTGTCTAGACAAAAATGCATCTCTCTTATTTAGATGGCTCGGATTTTTGATGTAGTCAGAATGTGTTTTGTATGCAAAATAACTTGTTAAAGTAATACACTTTTTTTCATTACAGAGTGAATCGGATAATCCATATAACCTTGCCTATCCATACAACTACAACTACTCTGTAATCTTCAACATTATTCTGTGGATGATGATAGGTCTTGCTTTAGCTGTGATAGTCATCTCCTACAACCTGTGGAACATGGATCCTGGGTATGACAGCATTATTTACAGGATGACAAATCAGAAGATAAGAATGGATTGAACTAAAGTGTTCCAGCGCAGGGAAATGATGAAGAGTAAGGTCTCCTTTACGTTGTGTGAAAACAAATATTCTCACATGGTTAACTGTGGAATTTTTAAAGGTGTATTTATTTCCAAGTATGTTTTTTTTTTTTTTTCTCCTCTTAATCCTATTTTAAAAGTTAGTAGTAGCACTAGATTGGGTTTAGAAATTGAAATCTGCTTGTTTAACAAAGAAAACACTTCCCCCAAACTGATTGTTATGAAAGTAACATCATTCCATTTTTTTTATCATGTAACATGAGTTTCAGAAATGCCCTGTACTGCCTGTGACTGTGTGCAAAACAGACTGAAATCATGACACAGGAAGATTATAAATTATAGTTAAATTGTTGTGTTGTATATTATGAACCAGTTGTAAATGTTTGATGTAAATATTTATAATGGCTATATGTAACTTTGGAGAGGATAGTTGTTACTCTTTAGTAAAATATTAAATGCTACAAGATCAGGATTCTAGTGGCAGAAATGGCATTTTGATCTCATGATGATGGCTCAGATAGCCAGAAGGGTGCTTTACCCAGAACTGTAATGATTTGGAGATAGATAAACACTAGTGTGGCTGGTCTATGCAGTGGAGAGTCTAGAAATATTGAAGTAGCACCAGTCTGAGCATAGTCCAACATCCTGTAGTTAAAGGTTCCTATTATGATGCTTCATGTTTCTTCCATTTGTGTTGATGTTATTAAAAAAAAAATGAACAGATTTCTTTTTGATGATAAGAGTGGACCAACACTTGATTATAGTCCTGCTTCAATCGTTCAATAAAACAAAGAACAGTTCCTGAATGCATGTATTGTTTGTGGCTTCGTGGGTGGGGCCACTTCTATTTAGTCTTATTAGCTCAGCTGAACGGAGCAGCTGCGAGCAGCCTCCCGTATCTGAGAGTGGGCCCAAGTCTCTTATGGCTTAGATTTAACTGACTTTCAAAAGTAAATGTTGGCGGATCATCTTGTATGCATTAATTTTCTTAAACCAAATAGCGGGTGTAGCTAACACAAACTGTTGATCTGTGGCTTGAATCTTTTTTAGAACTACCCACTTCTTAGGAACTTTCAGTTGCTCTTGTGGTAGAAGAAATTCCTGTAGAATATAGCAATATGAGTGAAATCTATTTCTTTTTTTAATCTTCTTGTCCTCTTGTATGCTTAACTTTCCCTATTGCTAGGATAGATTTGATCCATTTCCAGAAAAGAATTAATTTGTCTTGCTTCCTGGACATGTCAGATTTGGAGGGGTTGAAGTTGTGCGTGTGTTCATGTCTTGGAGACATTGTACAATGCTTTGTGTTGACGTGAGTAACTCAGTGCAGCTTTGCCAAAGTCTAGAAAATCCTGCTTAGTGTTTTTTCTTTTACAATTCAAAATTACCTTCAACAGGGTTTAAAATTAACGTGGATGATTAAAAATAGGATAAATAGATGGAAGAGTGCAATGCCAGTTTCTCTGGACAATTTTAACCTGACAAGAGCATGCAGCCCAGCTATGGAGCGTTCTGTAATGTATTTGTGGTGTTTGAGCATCAAATACATCTGATGAAGCTGTACAACAACTTTATTATGAAAACAGTTAAAATAATGCTCTGTCATCCTGTTTGATAGTCATGAACCCTAATGTTTAAAGTGAACTATAATGTGATAGTCTATATGTTATTTTAAACTTCGTTGACTGCTTTGAGATCACTTAATGTGGAAGACAATATCACAGAACTTCAGTAGAAGCATGATCTAAAGTAAGAAAAGGGGGAGTACATCAATAGCAGAATCTTTCCAAATCAAGTATAATTTAATGAAAATGACTTGTGTGGCAGGAGGGAAGAGTAACTACTGTCAAGTTACTGTCAGGTCACAGGAAACATTTTGCACTGAAAAGTTAACACGCACAAAGGTAAGACAGATGTAAATGCTGTGGGAATATTCAGAAGCTTTTGTTGTGTTCAACTGTCTTGGACGTAAAGCAGTTGAAATAAAGTAAGCTTCTTCATGAGATTCTGCTTGTCCTAAACAACACTAAGAGGTTTGAAATGTTAAAATACTCTTTAAAAAACAATGACATAATAGTTCCATGATATTTCAAGTCACTCTTTGAAATTTCTTGATCCTGACTTATGATTTTTGTGTCTTTTTATGTTAATTTCCATATTCCTTAAGGAGATGCTCAAGTTCCATTTCTGAGATTTCTGCTTGAACTTCCTGGTCAATTGCAACATCTTTGCCACAGCCTACAGTGATTACAAAATGCTCTGAGATGACCCTATGTACTAAAATTTTGAAATGATGAGCTCAGCTGTACCACAGGGCTGCTGTAATTCATTTAAAGTAAATGGGAAGCATTATTGTAACAGGCTTTGAAGAACCTCTGAGAGATCTTCTCTCACATGGAAGAAAAGTACCCCGGGGGTAAAAGGATATTGCATTGTGATTCTGATAGGCCAAGTACTGTTGTATCAGAAATGTTGATCTTTCACCTGCTTTTGTTGGTGGTAGGTGGCTCCAATTGCAGCTTTCCAGGAGTGTTTCAGGTAGGCATATTGTAAATAAATATAAAAACATATATCTGTCTGGTACTAGGACTTCCAATACTTCAGCAAGATTAGGCTAGTAGCCCTGCAGGTTCCTTATCCTAAGCAAGGTGGAGTGTTGATTGCCTGAAAATTAGTCACTCTAAAGCCTTTTTAGTGAGGATTTACTTCAATTTGAGCTTTATACTGGTCTACATCCAATTAATGCAATTCTAGTTCACTTAATTCAGAAATTCAGAGGTCCTTATCAGATTAATAGTCCACTTCAGATACTGGTGAAGAGTTTCCCAGGAGCCAGTTGTTTAAAGTGACTGTGTAATTAATTGTGTTTAACATCTGCATGCCAGCTAGCTGGGTAGCTATACTGTCCTCATTCTGAAGTTTGCAATATAGCTTCTTTAAATGAAGGACTGACTTGCTATTGAGATGGTCATCCTGCCATGTCTTCCACTTCACTGCTGCTGCAGGCTCGAACTTTACTTTTTAAAGCAAGTCTTAAGACTACTGCCACTTTCCACTCTCTGTTTAAAGGACACATTCAAATTGCCACTTTCCGTGTTAGTAGCGCATTTGTTCACTTTCATGGCTGCGGGCCCCTAGCGGGTGCTGGAGATGCTTTTGAGCACTCTCGTGTGCCATTTCTTAACAGCTGCTTTGTACAGGACGAGCTACTTTTAAAACTACTGTAAAGCCACTGTGCTTTTAGATTGAGCTTTTATATTATACAGCAGTGCTGATCCTTAGCTACTAATCAAATAAGCAATTAGAATACTGATTCCTGAGCCAGGAATAGCCTTTTTGTATTTAGAATTCAATTAATTAATTAGAATGAAAGTGCTGTCAACACCATTGGACGTGCTATTGATCATTACCTTTAGATTTAATCTCCCCAAGAATACAAACTGTAAAAAGGCTTGTGATGTGGCAGAAATTGTAGGCTTTGTGTACCATGCTACCAGGAAAGCAATGAAACTGGCACGAGAAGTTCTGTGAAGAAAGACAACAGTGAAGCCCATAATTTTATTTTTGAAAGGGAAATTATCACTGTTTCACCGTTTGCCCAAGGCGTTCCTACGAGGCCAGGGGAGAACGAGGGATGTGGGGAAAATATAAACACCCTATCAGGATCCTGCCTGCTTGAAGTGGCAAGGGCAGGAGGGTGGTCACACAGCATCTCCTGTCAAGCAACTTTCAGCCAGGCAAGGAGAAGGCTTTTGCAGAGCTGTCTGATGGATTTAGGATGTAACTGCTGCAGGGAGTGGAGAGCTGGTCACCAAAGGGAAATCCTTCTGTACCGAGATAGCTGGTCTAAGGGGAGTTTGGCCTCTGGCATAATGAGTTGAATGTGTTCGGTCAGGTTTGTTTCAGCCCTTGGGCGTGCATTGTCTGGTAGTTGGATGGGAGAGTACCTCTATCCTCATAAAGTGCCAGCTTTTCTGAAAAGGGAGAGGTCTGAGACAGAACTGAAGTGTTGCTTTTGATATTTGGATTGAAAAGAGGAAGTAAAACATGCAATAAAGGTTTTTTTTAAGAGTCAGTGTGATGCTTTTTCTAGATAATCCCTCAAAGCCCAAACTTGGCAGATCAGAGTTGTAATTTAGGCTTTGGGTATGCTTCAGCTCTCCAGACTGCTCTGTGGTAGACATGGCAACTTTCAAAGTCCTTCCAGCCCATGCCCTGCTGGTGCGACACACATCCAAGTAAAGCCCAAACCAGATCTGAAATATGCAAATGCTATGTTCTAATTTAATAAAAACAAAAGGAAGTGGAAGAGAAGAAAACATTGAAATGCAAATGTTAAACAACCTTTCATCTGACTGCTGGGATTTATAGGTCAGCTATAAAGGAGGTGACATGGCCAAGGTCTAGTGTAAGGAGATGAGCATCTGTCTCAAGAAACAAAACCAAACAAGTAACCACCCACAATAACAATAATCACTTGAATCCTACTACTGCTGCTGTTTTATGGCTATGGTGAGGTGGATGGTTTGACCTAAACTTCATAAATGTTCTCCTGGAAAAAAATAAAAACAAGATTTCTTGATGGTGACAGGCATTTTTGGTTTTCTTTGCTGTGATCAGAGCTCTGGTCTTATGAATTCTCACCTTATAAAGAAATGTCCCCCTTCACCCCTATCGCAGGACAGAAATGAGGGAGATCCATGATGACTGAAGTGAAACTGTAGGCTTTCAAATCTCTCAGAAGAAAAAGAAGTGGAATAAATGGGGAACTGCCAATAATGCAAGGTGTTTCTATGGAGGAGCTACATTTACTTGCACGGCCCTAAATACAAAGGGCTTCTGCAGCTCACAGGGCAAAGGGTGGAAGAGGAATGAATGAAAGCTAGTACGTCTGCAGGAACGGGGCCGGTGTGTAGTGTCACTGGTCTGAGTGCAGAGTGTAGCATCTCCTTTTCATGCACGGCTAGCATGGATGCTGGCACTGCTGCTGCCAAAAGCCCAGGCGAACACAGTCCTGTCAGATCTAAGATTGATTTTCCAGCAGTTCAGGTACAAGAGAGCACTGGAGCAGGGCAAAACAGGAACAGACATGCAGTGCTCTGACAGTGTTGTGATCCTGATGAGTATCTAACAAAATTATTAGTAATTCTGGTCTCAGGTCAATAAGAAGCACTAAGCAGCATCTATGCTTGGAGTGCCTGAGGACAGCTTTTAGAATATAAATCCCAACCTTTACTAGGGACTACAATGTTGATGTACTTTCAGAGTTAAAAAGATTCTTCTGTTGTTGAAGAACAGTTTCACAGTAGAGGCCGCTGGCAATCAAATTTAGTAATGCCATCGATGTCATCCAACATCATCAAAAATACATAGCTAAGTTCTTGGCATGAATACACATCATAAAATACCTTAGAATGCTTCATAAGGGAGACAAAATTAATGGGTGCACCAAATGTTTTTAGAAAGGCTGTCAAATTCCGCTTTAATTATGCTCCAGTGCATGAATTTATGATGACAAATTTATGTGCCCTTAATTTAGCGAGCATATGCTTCACATTAGGCAAAGGGGATATAGGCGGTGTGGCTAAGATAAATTCATAGTGAGTGAACTGGGATCATACAGTCGGCACTGTAGGGTCATGGGCTTCTGTAGGACCTCAGTGCTGCCTATCTGCCAACCTGCCTGATCACCCCCCTTGTTTTACTTCCTTGAAACGCTGTGGTCAAAGCGCCCAGGGAACTGATAAAAAAAGTCTGTTCCAATACCCGTATAATCAATTACAGCGTTTGGAACACAGCAGAGCTAAAAGGGAGTGCTAACTATGTCCTACAGCAGGCCATCCATCAAAATCCTGACTAATGTACAAGAGCAGTATGGAAATAAAAAACCCTTTAAGTGATCAGACAGCTCTCAGCTCCTAAGAATCTATTTCTGTCACTCTTCATCTCTGTTGCAAGAAGGGGGAAAGAAAGGAGGGAAAATATACAAAAACAGCTGTAGCAATTATCGTCAATATCTCAAATATTTCAGCGAGTTGACAGAGCTGGGGAGGCAGCTGGACTCCTGCCACACTGCTCACCACAGCCAAGCTGCCACAGCTGCATGGGAGCCAGGCGGGCCTGGCTCTGCAGAGAGCACTTCTCTAAGCTGCGGTAGGGAACGTGCAGCTCTGCCTGACAGAAATCTTCAGGGAGGCGAGAGCTCGGTTGTAGGAGCTATCCTGGGGAGCAGAGAGGCTCTGCCTGGCATCTCTGAACACTGTTTTTTCCAAGGAAAGCCTGGGGGCACCCAGGTGGTCACAATAGCTTGGGGTAACCTGAAAGGAAAATGCACCAGAAGGAGGAGGAGTGCAGGCACCTGCCCGTCATGCGGAGAAGTGGAGGGGTGAGGAGGCGGAACAGGAAAGGGCAAAAATGAAGATAAACACTCCCTATGTAAATTGGTCTTGATCTCTTTGTGCATACTTGCATGTACAGACACAGGCACACACTGTTACATCAACCT
The DNA here is from genome assembly GCF_009769625.2 of Cygnus olor. Lineage (NCBI taxonomy): Eukaryota > Metazoa > Chordata > Aves > Anseriformes > Anatidae > Cygnus > Cygnus olor. The sequence continues at coordinate 118,755,721 of NC_049169.1, read as the reverse complement.
TTATAAATGACACATTGGTAGAAGAGGTTTCATCCCTCTCTTAAAAACATCATTTTTTTTAAACAGTAGAAATACATTCTTTCCATCTTTTAAAGGAGATTTCAAAAAACATATGCACAATATTTTCTAAAAATTAGTCTTTATACACTCAGAAGGCTAATAGGAATGAACGCACCTAAAAGGACAGCCAGTAAAAGGATTTGCAGGAAAATGGTTCCCATACCACTGACATTCACAAAGGTGATGCCATCTACCAGAAACTGGCTTATTTTTGTTACTTTGGGAGAAAAAGATCTTCCTACCAGAAAGTAAACAAACAGCAACCTCCTCTCTAGAACATCCAGGATTATTTCAGTTGTAGTCATCTGAAACATCAATTAGAAAATATTTCTTTGAAAACACCTTACTTCAAGCAACAGTGCTGTTTCAAGGGTCTTTTTCCTTGGCAAAACTGTGCTATTCTGCAGTGTCTATCGGAATCACTAAATAAATGCTTGTGGATTTTTTTTTATTTTTATTTTTTTCTTTTTGTAGACGTTATCATGCCTAAGGGGGAAAAAAAAAAAAGTTTCTGGCCTTTTGCAATTGGAGTCATTGTCACGGGACCGGCTTCCTCATCTTGAATGAGCAGCCTAGATGTAAACATCACAAAACTTTCTAGTTCCTCCTCCACTTCCCTTCCCCCCCCCCCCCTTTTGTCCCAGAGGTTCCTGGGGGTTCATCCACCCAGCAGCTGCCTTTATGGTGTTCCTCCTTCCCAGCCTGCGTGTGGCCCTTACACGGCCCAGACCTGGTTCTGAGCAAATCCCACCGCTGCTGAGACGTTCTGAGTGCTGGCAGGGGTCACCAAGCCCCAGTCGTCACCATTTCCAGGGCTGTGTAGGAGGCCGTTTGGTGGAGGGGAACAAATATCTAAAAAGCTCAAATCTTTTAATCACACCTCCCTCCAAACTCCTTCACGAGGTTCCCTGTAGCATACAACACAGCTTTTAGCTAGAAAATAAATAAATTTACATGCCTACCTTCATTTTCTTTCCTGCTCAAGCTCTTCTCCTTCGGTCTCTATTAAAATTCTTTTTTTTGGTTGTGTTTCTAATTTTCAAAGCCTTGTAACCTCTGCCTTTCTTTCCTTCAAGAAGTTCTTTATAATCAGCATCTCCTGTAAGTGCCAGAGCAGCAGAAATAAACAGACAAAAATATTCTGACAGAATGAAGTATTCCCACAAGAAGCGCCTCATTTTCATGGTGTCAGATGTCTCATCTGAAACTGCATTCTCTAGCCAGAAATAAATTCTCCTGAACTCACGGGCTCTTCCCCCAAACTGCCAAAAAATTACGGAGGTTGAAATGATTTTAAAAGCACAAGCTATGACCCAGAGGAGGGATCTAGAAAAGACCAAGACACAGGGAACACCTTAAACAGGTTACCGTGATGTTTAACCCCTTTCTGTGTCAAAAGTTGCCCAGGCTGTGACCAGCTGGATTTGGGGACCTCTCCATTTTACCACACGCTGCCACAGAAGCCGAGCCTCGGGGCGGCCATTTTGTGGCTTGTTGAAGTCACCACAACCACAGAGCCGCCTGCGCTGCTGCGCTCACGCAGCCTCCATGTCATGGGCATTTCATGGCCTCATGCTGTGACCTGTGTTTGTGCCTGAAGGTGGAGCTGCCCAAACAGGGACCAACCCAGCTGCTCCAGCCCTGTGTCGTGCATCGGCCTCGTGTCAGCACCGTGTCCCCAGCCTGTGCCCCCTGCACCCACCCCAGCTGCTTCTGTCCAGCACAAAGGCCACAGAGGCGGCCTGGCCTCCGCTTGTTGCGTTCAATGTATTGGTTGAAATGGAAAATCAATGTTTAATAAGTCATTGGCCTACTTCCACAGTCAAGACAGAAGGATTTCCTGAGATGAGAGAGTTATCTTTTACACCGCAGCATTGAAAAAGTGCTGGACCACATCGCCGTGCTCCATCAGTTTGAAGGGAGGTGCTCACATTTCTGCTGCTTCCAACTTGGAGCCCGCGGGGGGATTGTGGTGCTGAGAGTACTGAGAAAATAACTCAGCTTCCACCTCAGAAACATTTATGAAGACAATCTGGGGGGCCAAATCCTTCAGATTAAAGGCTACAGAAGGCCAGATGATGGCAATAGAGCACCGACGGCCAAGACTGAGATGGAGGAAGACCATGCAAAGAGCAGGCGACCTTCCTCAGCATGGACAAGGAGTAAAGAGGTGGGAAACCCCTCCAACACCAAGCCTTGGTTTGGAAATACTGTGCTGTTTTCATGTTCCATCCGAAGGGATAGGCACATGTCCCCACTGAGCGTACAGCAGAGCCAGGTAACCAATAACTGCAATATATTACATGTTAAAGGGGGAAAATAAATGTTTATTTTCATTTTCTTACTGATCCTCGCGTCCTAGGTACCCATGAGGTCAGAAGTATTCATATAAGTAGAAAACCTACTGGAAATTTTACAAAAATATGTGGACAGCAGAGAAAGCCAGGCTGAGGGATATTATTCTCCACCAAAATCAACACTTTATGTCAAAGAATATTTTCACTATCATTATAAGAATTGCTGTTTAAAAACAAAAACAAAACAACAAAAAACACCAACAAACAACAACAAAGCTTGTTGAAGGCAAAATTAGATTTGTTCTATAAAATCATTTGTGACAACAGCAGAGCAGAGGAGAAGGAAATGCCACATTTGCTGAAAGCTTTATTTTAACTCCCGAGCTATGGAGGAGAACAACAAAGAGCTGTGCGTGGAGGAGGGCTGGAGGAAGCTGTTATCTAGACAATAGCAGAGACTGTCAAAAAACAGGCTCTTTTGGAGAGCAGGAAAATGGGTTTCTGACAGCTCGTTTTTTGTAAGTGCTTGTCCAAAATTAGAGGTCAGAAATCACAAAATTGAGCACTGGTTCATGAGTGAACCGTAGTCATTATTTACCTTTTGTTCCTAGGGTTCCTGCATCAGATTCTGCCCAAAGACCCCGAGGTGCAAGAACGCAATAGAGGCGTTACAGGGTGTTAAAATCATGACCCAATTTCTCTGTGCAAAATATTACGGAAGCAGCCAAACTTGGGACAAAACTGCAGGGTCTCAAGGGCCAGCAGGTGGGCTCAACCTGTAATAAATTCCAGGATAAAATACAGTGAGTGAGTGTACATTTTAAGCATCCTTCCACAGCTGAAACTTAAAGGGTGAAAGAAAACATATTTTCCTTTCAACATGGGTTCAGAACCACATTAGTATTAAAAAGAAAAGGGGAAAAAAAGAAGCGCTGGGCACAGTGGAAGGTTCCTGGAGTTCCTCCCGCGCACAACGGCAATGCGAGTCAATTCTCCATAGCTGGTCTCCTCATGACAGCTCGCCTCACAGCACGCTGGCGTGAGCTCCATTTAGCCTGCCAGCCCCTGAATCAGGCAAATCCTGCATGGTTCCACATGTGGGGCAACCTAGAAAAGATTTGGGATGGGACCGGGGGCTGTGTGTGCTTACGTTTATTTATTTAAGTGTCTATGCAACTCAAAGGGGGAGGAAAAACTGGAAAATCTGAGAATCAGAGTAAGATTTTTGTCTTTCATAGAATCATTAAGGTTGGAAGAGACCTTCAAGATCATCTGGTCCAACCATCACACTTTCCTCCTTTCTTTAAGGACTAAGGTGTGAGAAGCTCTGAACTAAAACAGCGATGCAGGTTAGTCAGCACCCCTTTCTGGTGGTTGCTGTTGATTAGCCTAATGGTGCTATATGCGGATTTGCAAAAACACAACAATGTTCCTATTACAAAAAGAGCCCTGAAACAACAACAAAGGCAGCAATCCAAAAGCCAGTGCTTCCCATCTCAGCTATCTCCATGGGAATTAGAATTTGGATGAAAGTGTAATTTTGTAATAACTCCATAGTGAATAAATGTCTTAAATTTTCCTTATGGCATTAAATCAAGCTATGCAGACAGAAATGGGCATTAAAATAACTCCATTTGCTCCAGAACCTGAAAAGGACAGGTTGGCTTTATTATTCTTTTCAACCATTTCCTTGTGTAAGCTTGGATAACTCGTCCTCTAGGGCTGCGCTGCAACGCATGCAGAATCTTAACTGTAGGACAAAAAGCTCCAAGAAACTGTGGAATGGGGAGAAAAAAAAAGGCAAAATAAATTCCTTTTTGGCTGACTGAGCACCAGCCAGCAGGCAGTGTCTGAGGTGCTATATAACCACACCTAGGAGTGGAGCTGCTCACAAAAGCCAGCAATGGGGCAAAATGGTGCCCGCAGCCTCCTGTGGCTGACCACCTCTGGTGTGCACCACAAAGCTTGGAGCATCTCCGAGAGCCCCTCCAGGGCAATACCAAGGGGACTTGGGAATTTAGGCAAAAGCATGCACCTTCAAGATGGAGCCCGCTAACTTTATAAACAGAATCTTAGGGCACATTTACCTGCAATGGATCTGAGTTTAAGAACAGGAGGCCACCGACAGGCCAATATTCCCCACTAAACTCAAAGCAGAGCCCCCTCATTCACCTTTTTGATATCCGTACGAGCAGTCAACCCCCTGGCACCTTCTTCAACTCGCACAGCAAGTCTCGAGTCTTCCTCCCAGGCTCCTGAAGCCAGGAAGAAACAGCAGCAGCAGCAGCTCTCCTTTCCAAAGCTCAGTGCAGCCCCTCGCCCCCGAGGAGAAGCAGCAGTGCCACCACAGGGCCGCAGACGCTCTGTGCCCAGCTAACTGTCCCAGCAGCCTGCAGTGGCCTGCCCGGGGTCAGCATCTCAGCAGCACACGGAGAGCGGCTGCCCGTTCCCAGTGGGCTGCCGAGGTGATGCCACTGCCCATGGACATCTTGGGCAAGGTAGGGCTGCACAGCACTGTGTCATGAAAGAAAAGAGGGCTCCTTGGCAATACTCCGGTCAGCCTCACTTCTGTTACTTTCCGAAGCTAGGAGGCCTAAGGAGTGCTGCTGGGTCCCCAGGCTGCCATCTGCCCACACCGTCCTACAGAGCGCACAACCCTCACGGGTCACCTCAGGCTTCAGATGTGCGCTCTAACATCACTACCTGCCCACAGATACTACTGATGCTTCGCGGCCACGTCATCTAAAGTAAATGAAACAAATTGAATAATCCTCTTTTAGGATGCCTAGAAGCCCACGGGCTGTGTTTGCTCACCAACAGTGTCTCTGAATAAACAGTTGTTTCCTTCGGACTTAAATCTTTCCTTGTTTGACCAGCTGCAAGTGGCCTGTGCCATACTGTGCCCAACCTGCAGACAGCAAGAGGTGGTGGTGGGGAGCAAACCTTTTGTTCTTTAAGTACCCATCTGCAGCAGGAGACGAACACGGTAGTGGAGAGCATCTCTACATACCTGATTTTAGGCCCAAGGAGCATGATTTCAGGTCTCAGACGAACAGAAGATGAATTGATGTCTGCAGAAATTAAAGGGAATTGCCACCCCCAGAGGCCCCTTTGCAAACCCCATTCTGTGCACAGGGACACAGCTGTCTTGAGCGATGGCAGCTGTCTGCAGCTGTGCTGCTCCTCACAGCCCCCAGCACAATCCTTCCTCACTCAGCATCTCTTATCTCTCCCAGCAGCAGCCGGACGTTTCCTTTAAAATCTATTATGCGGGGTCATTTCCCAAAGACGCTAATTACTGCTCTGGAAGAACGTGCGGGGCTGGGAGTACACAGTCAGGCACCGCAGCACCACTTCCTCAGTTCGTGGCGTTTGTGGAGACGAGCTTGAGGTCTTAAAAACACTTCCCCAAAAATAAGCACACTGCTTACGATCTACCTAGCCCATGAACCATCAGCTGCTCTAGGGATGTCTTAGGAAAAGGCCCACGTATTTGAAGTCAATGCAATTTAACCTATGTACGCGTCTCTCACATTATGACAGCGTTATACAACAGTCACGGCTTTGAAACTACAGCCTAGATATTATGCAGTTAACACATTTCAACTCCACATTAATTTCTTGAAATGCATTCTTACCTTAAAAACATTTGAAATTCTGTGAGTATGTGGAAGATTTGGGCAACGAGAACAATAACCACTTGAGCTAAAATAATAGCTGGCATACCACAACTTCTGAAATGACATTGTTGACAGTTTAATCATACATCTAACGCAAACGATCCAAATTATTCTCCCAGTAGTCCATTGTACCAGCTATTTTTCCACATAGATTTTGCTTTAAAATGCCCACTACCTGGAATAACTTTCGACTAATAGATGAAACACATACTTAGAGACAAACTAAAGCTCCTGAAAGAAAAACAGCTTCTGGTTTTATGAAGCTTTGTTTTGTCTCAAATACTCACCATCAGAACTTGTTTCCTGCAGTCTTTGAAAACTCAGTTAAAACATTTGCAATCTCAGAGGCAAACTGCAGGACGCTCAAACATACAAGGACAACAAGCGATTTAAACTTAATGCAGACAAATCTCACCTTGATTCAGCTCCTTATCTGAGCATTTGGTTGGCTACCAGAAAACTGGACTGAACACATGAAAAATGAAAACTAAAACTACACTTGTAAACACCCAAGGTTACTTCTCTGAAAGGAACAGAGTTGTTGCTGGGCTGTGGGAAATGCTTCCTTTTTCTAGTAGTGTTTTTCTTTCAGAAATTATTTAGGATAAAGGCTTCAGATGTGGTGCACTTTAACAGAAGTGGTGTATATACAGATATACACACACACACACACACAAACACAAAGAGCCACAAAAATTCATTAGTCTCCCCACAGTCTCAGGTTGGGAATGTCACCTCATAACCACCTGTCACTAGTTTACATGCGTTGTTTTCTCACCACCCTGAGGGGACACCCCCAAATTTATTTTCAAGTGCTGAAGTTCAGTGGGGCCTTTGTCCTCCAGTACACTCAGCTGCCAAGGAGCACAAACAACAGCAGACATTTCTCTGCATAGCAGAAAGCTTCGTTTTGGCCTGGAAATGCTCAGACCTCAAACCCAGCCCAAATCTCCAGCAAAATATCCAGTCTTTTTCAGACATTATTCTATCACCTCTCAATCTGATGTCATTGGTTTAGTTGAGAAAGACAGAACTACAAAATCTTTCCCAACTGATTAGCAGAAGCAACATTTAAAGATCGTCAGGGTTTTCCCTCCGGTGGATAAGTTTTGTGTATCAGAAACAAACTGTAATCACCTGTTAGATACAACCAAGCTAGAACAGTACTTACTGATAAGAGTACCAACCCTCAAAACCACAGGTTCAAGGCTGCAGTCTGAAGCAGAATCCAATGAAATGATTGTAAATAACGTAAGAGCCTTGACAGACTCATTCAAGAATAAAGAAAGAAGCCTTGTGACGGTCGTAGGGGCAATAGGAGCCTCAAATCCAGCAAGGTAAGCTAGAATACATCCACAAAAAGATTTTAAAAATTAGTTTGAAACATTCTTCTGCTTAGTATTTGAGCATACTAATCCATGAAGACAAATGATCAAATGACCGACTAATTCTAAAGGACAGAAGTTTTCTCTGATTACAACAACAGCCATCAGTCACCACTCACAAAGTTACCCACATCCAATTCAAAGAGTAAGCGTGAGATTGTTTCTATGGTTATTTTCTTGGTTATTTTCTTAATTTATCAGCTTTTTTGGATCGTCCTCTCCAATTTCATGGCATACATTCAAGCTTCTCTCTTACCTGCCTTTACAATAAGATTAATAACTTCTCCTATTATTATTAAGGTGTCTAAAGGGCTCTATAAACAGGTGAAAAAAGGTGCTTCCTATCAGTAACATTACTTTGGGGACAGAAGAAATGCAGTTCCTTACAAACGTAGGAAATGAAGCGCTAAGTAATTACTGGATACTTATACAGTAAGAATGAACAAGAATGAATAAACATTGTTTTCTGAAGGCTTAGAACCAACCAAAACCATACGATAAATATATATATATATTTTAAATTAGCAGCTTGTGGGGGTAATGGGATTACATATAGAGATAGCCATGTAGGTGAGTACAAGAGATCTGGCCAGCAACTACAGCAGAAAAGGAATAACAGTTAAGATTATACAACATCCAGTTTAAGAATATTTTTTAAATCCAGTTTATTAAATATTGCTTTTTGGGGACATGTTTACAACAAGCCCAAATAAATTGTTTAAGGATTCAAAGCAGTCATATTAAAATACAGCTTCAATATAAAGTTTGTCACAGTTTTACAGTATTCAAAAATGACAGACCTGCCTTAAAAAAAGACTATTACACCAAAACATAAGAAAAACAAAAAACAAACAAGTTTGGCATTTTCATACTCTGTATAGTATAAAACAGAATATTAAATCTATTACCAGCAAGCTGATACTTCAATCTATTACCTAGTCTGAAGTGTCTCCCATTAAAACACACTATACAACAGCACTATACAAAAGTCGTGGTGATACTCATTTTGATGAAAGTGCATCCCTGAAAGTTTGCCAGTTTATTAGTTAGCTCTTAAAAAAAGTAAAATTAGAACGTCCTCTTTTAATTGAAGGCTTAATTTCAGAGAGATTTTTTTTTTTGCTGTTTTGTCTCATTTTCAGCCTTCTTTTAAAAGTGTCTATGGACGCCCACCAGGGGGCAGCGTAAGATTAACCATCAAATCCCGAACGGCTGCAAATATTGTGCATTCACCTGGAACAGGGAAAAAAGACATGTTAGCATCACACGCAACAGCAGAGCAACAGGCAGGGCTTAATTCTAACAAGCAGGCAAGGAAGCGCGCTACTCGCGCTCCCTCCATGCTGGGACGTGCCCTCTGCCTGCTGGCACACTTTACAGTGTGGCTACTACTGCTGTCGTAGCCTAATACAGGGAGGAGTTCACAATAATTTACAAGTTCAGCTAACACAATGACGATAGAAGAGGTTCACAATAACCGGTGGTTGCAACTTGCGAATTCCAGTGACCTCCAGGGAAGTCTGGATTTGAAACTAGTTCAACTGAAGAAAGTTCAGCTTCCTCCTGTCGGTCACGAAATTGCAAGAAGCCACTGACAGCAGCTCTGAACTTTTAATAGCTTTGAGTGTCATGAGTCTATGATAGAATTTATCACATATGGCACTGCAATCCATGTTTGTATGTATGTTATAAATCAAGAGAGCTACATTTTATCAAGAAAAAAACCAAAACCTTTTTCAAGTTCCATTTGCATTGATTAAGAACAGAAACTAAACATTTCAGAAGACTCAAGTATGAAACAGCTGGAAAATGTTCTTTTGTCCTAAGCCTAGTTTTGGAAACACTTTTAATTTCAAGACTGGGCAAAAGTCTTTTTTTTTTTTTTTTTTAATTAATTGTATTATTTTAATTTCCCACCCAACTGAATTGCTCTGGTTCTAGCCTTGGCTTCTAAGCTGCAAAATAAAACACAGAGCAAATAAACTTTGCTTAAAACTGTGGAAAACAGAAAAAATCAGCCATAGCTGTCTCAAGTTTCAATTTTTTTTTTTAAAAAGACACACACACATTCTGAAATAGCTTTAAAAATGAAAACCAACAGAACCAAGAGGATTTACATAGACCAACAAGAGATCAAGCATTATTAGACAGAAGTAACTTTCATCTACTATTCCTGATAACAGCATACAATTAATAGCCACTATTGTACCCTGTCACCGCAGGCTGAATTGTTCCAGCATATTTCAAGAAGCATCAAGCAGAAGAGACTGCATTTTGTTGCTGAAGAAAGAGCCATGTGAGCAAAGAGATGAGAGCAGAGCACGTGGGGATGTATTAATCCTAACTGCCAAACTAGTGACTCCCAGGATTATTTTGGGCAAGTCATTATCATATCAAAGCTACAAATCAGGGCTAAAATACCATCCACTGCATCACTGAAAACCAGACATTAGGCAATGCTTAGTGGTGAAGTGTTTTAAGAAATATCACACAAGTCCCTTGAGCTCCTCTCTACAGGTCACCTCCTGCATCAGTAGGGACTTTCCTTACCAGACATCAGTCCACTACATGACGCAGGTTGTAGGCTTAGAGCTCAAGTTAAACCCTGTTATTCCAGGACATCGATTCCATCTCAGTTCACATAAAACTATTTCCCCAAAATCAAACATTTTTTCTCCATGGAGGCATTGGTAAAGTGATCTCAGAAAGACAGCGTACTCGCAACGAGCCAGCGTTTTACTGTTAAACACAGCATAACGTGCTTGTCCACAGATCTGAAAATAAAACTCTTCCAAAAGAACTCACTTTTCAGTTACTACCATTTTATTAAGAGGAATATTAAGCTGAATACAAAATACTTTCTCACAAAGAGAGAAAGGTAAAAAAGATACAGCCAAAATGAGGCAACACTGATTACGGGTTACAATGGAAGTGCCAATAATATCATACGTGCATGGTGGGAAGCCCTGCTCCTTTCTGACTGAAAGAGTTAAAAATTCACTTAACCATGCAGATTGCAATTAATGCAGCAGAAGAGCTAACACAGGTAGGAAAATCCTGAGCACAGCACAAAAGCATCATAAGAGAAAGGATATGCATTTTGGATCTCCCATGTACTGCTGTTGTTAAAGAAGTCTTCCAGCTATCTACTTTCATCTGCTGGCTCTCCCATCACCTTCAATGCCAAAGAAAAGAAGGTATCTTTTCTCTTTTGTCAGATAAAATAATGTAAATTTTGATAATAAGAACACAGGAAATTGCACGTTAAGTGTCCTCAGGAAAGATCCTACTTTTGGTGGGAGAAATCAACAGAGACTCAACCTTTCTCTCAGAAATTAGAGGAACGCCTACTAGAAACATCCTCTGCTCAGCTGGCTGTACTCTTTTTTGCCTGGGGGTAAGGTCCTTCTTGAGGCCAGAAGCTCTTTTTACATGCATTTTTTTCCCTGTCTGTACTCTGCTCCCTGTACTGCAAGTCCTGCATTATTTCCAGACTCGTGTGACAAACAAAAGTTGTCTATCCTAATCTACCTAATGATCACCAGAAGACATCTCACCTGGGATGCTCAAGAGCAGCTTTGCCAATTACTTCCTATGCTGTAGCATTTTGTGAAGGGTTTACCTTAAAACACAATTTAGTGCAATAATACACAGCAAAACAAGCATCTATCCTTCCCCATTAGGGGAACTTAGTGGGGAAGCACCTTCCAAAAGAAACACTTGAAGTTTAGTCAAAGTGTTTTGAAATAAAAGTGCTATTCAACCAACAGTTCTATCCTATACAGAACTCTTACTGGGAACTCAAAGCTATTCTCTCTTATTTACCTACACTATTACTACACGTTAAACAGAAAACATTAATTTAAATCTCATCACAGTTCTCCAAAAATGTATACATATCCATACCAATTTAAGATAAACATTACTCATGTTCTAGCAATCGAAATAAACCATCAGGCATTGTTAAAATTACCACATAACGCGATGAATAATTATACAGAAGGAGAATTCAACCTCTGGATTCACAATTTCAAACTATTCACTGGGTTACTGGAAAAACGTTTCAATCTTCAGTGTGCAACTACAGCAGAACTGAAAGATCTTGTTCTTTTGAACCACTTGGGTATTAGGTCCCCAAACCACTGCTTACAGACAACATTCTGCCCAAAGAACCTGCTACTGCTGTTCAGTGTTGTCAGATATTGAAAAAAAATAAAAAGCATGACAAACAAGAGGGAAAGCAAAGTACGATGCTGCTCACAGTGCACTACCTACAGGCCAATGAACATTCAGAACAATCTATTTAGCTCAAACACTTCACAGCACGTTTGGCGGATAGAACTGTATGCGCCTCTGCTAGTGTACACACTGACAAAGGAGCATACAATCACACCAATTACTTTTTAATCATTCACAGCACATGGACAAGTTTTGATAACTATTTTAACATCCCTTTATATTCTACTGTTAAGCTTAATAACTTCATAGTTAACCATGAAAACTGACACTTGACCATAGCATATTTATTGTGATTCATTCTGGGCCCATTGGTAAAAACTTTAACTCCTACTGTGCAGCAAGAGCTGGGCCAACGAGAGGTGCATCCTATTACTTGGGAGTAATACTCTGACAGTGATATTCAGCCTGAATCACCAGTGTAACCTTCTGGGGTAAAACTGCTGCACTGCCAGTACTTGCTATTATGTTACGTATTGCCTGTCATATCAGGAGTTTGTGATCACTAAAGAAGTATAATAGGAACCAAGAAGAATTCAGACTTAAGAGAGATTTAGTTTTACACTGGAGATTTGTCACAGATGTCTGGGTGGAGAGAATATATCTACTGGACATGTACAGTACCTGGTCGTGGTGAATTCAGTTCAGCAAACCTCTTTAGAATATTGCTAACCATCATTGGAGCAGCAACAGAAGAGTTCTGTTGCCTGGGAATGTCAGCCTGTTGAGTTGTACCCGAAGCCATATCATAAATAATTGGGACAATAATACTAACAGCTTCCTGTGGGACTGTCGTTTTCTGTGTTAGCTGGAGCTGTGGGGGGAAAAAAAAAAAAAAAACAAACACAAAAACTGTGTTAAATTGAACAATGTACTTCAGCACAACTTCCCATATGGTTAAACACTCTAGACCTACACACAGTGTGCAGTTCCACACCTTCGGTTTTCACACATCAATCCTGTAACAGAGAAGTTATCGCTGAGAGTAAACTATTTCATTCTCGAGACCACCCTACACTGAGCGCTGCCTCAGAGCTCACACCTGCACTTTTGCTCTAACCATCTCATTCATGCTCTCCTTTCTCAGCACAGCTAATGTACATCACTCCATCAAGGCGGTAAGTGCCTCAAAGAACAAAACAACCAAAAGTTGAGCATACGAAGATACCTGCAGCTCAGGGGGAACTGAGCTTTAGGACATATTGTCAACATCTCTTTGAAAGCACAAAACATGAAGAGATGCAAGCAGATCTAGGCTTCCAGACATTAGAGCATTTTTAGCTACTACGATTGCCAGAGACAGCACGTGTGTTTTGCCCCTAACCAGCGGTGACTTCAAAGACATGCAGCCCACAAAATTTTAAAACAGATAGCTCTACTTACAAAAAACAACATTTTGGATTTCAGCACAACAGCGGGTGTTCCTGGAGGCGCAATTGGCGGTGCACTGGGAGGAATTGTTAAACAAAACTGCACGTTCCATTTCAGCTGACTTGCCTGATCAGGGAACTGTTTAGAGAGAGCATCACAGAGGAAGAACAGCAAAAGTCACACATCAGTGACATACATGTCTACAAACTAGGGAAGAGTTAGAAAGTGAAACATTCCTCTACAGATGTTGCCAGGTTTAGCACAAGTCAGAGTAACTGAAAGAACTGAGCATATGGCAAACAAGAACACAGTGAGAAAGATTCCAGCCAGGCTACGTGTGCCTATTGTTCAGTAACTTGCCTGCTGTTTCTCAAAATGATCAGTTTACAGGAGAAATTTTGGGAATTTCCAAGAGAGCTAATAGTAAAATGAGAACTTCTTTATTAACACTTAGTGACATATATAGAAAGTAATTTGTGTCTGGAGATAAAGATGTAGAACCTTTTTTTCCTTTTTTTTTTTTTTTAATACAGTAACTGAAGTCGAGTGAACTACATAGAAGTTAACTTACCAGCTCAAGTTTCATGATGTGAACGCAGTCCCTGAGGATATGCGTTGGAGCCCCTAGTAATTTTGTGAAGGCTATTAGGGTGTTTGCTTTAAAAGGTGGTCCTGCAACCTAAAGAAAGAGACCAGTTAGTACTGCCTATTTAGATAACAGCTTCATCATTTAACATGGTAAACAGCATGCACAACTGTTACTGTTTTTTTTGCAGCCCTTAAGGACATATCCCAGTGAAACTCAGCAGAACCACTCAAAACACCACCAGATTGAAAGCAATGCACAGAAACGTAAACGTTGCTGATTGAAGTACGTACTCTTGTTTCAAAGAACTTCTCCAAAACTTGTAACTCCTCCGATTTCCACTGTCCTGTATTTTCAGGTGTTACTTTTAGTTGCAAGGTCTGGTTGGTTTTGGGATTGAGAGCAACCCTGCACTTCAGTGCCTCTGTCTTAAACATAATCACACCTGGTTCGTTGGAGTTTATTAACTGTAGCTGTACAGAAAGAAGAATTACATTCCATGAGTCATTCATTAAATTGTATGAGAACACATACATTCACTCTGAAGATTCTAGTGGTCAATCTATGGTGCTTCCAAAAAGAAACGTGACATTTCTGTGACCTGTACATATATAGGTAAAATTGCCTTGAGAACGAACCTTAGGCAAGATTTGGCTTCTTTCCCTATTACCAAATGAACACCAATGAAGCAAAGAGGCATGCATTGTCTGTCTCACCCTAAAGCATCATTCATGACTAATTGAGTTATTGTCAATTGGTAACTAATTTCTTGGGCATTCCTGCCAAGCAGAGGCATCCATAGCAACCCTGTGGCTGTTCTAGTTCACTCACAATTGATGTGCTAAACTCACAGAAGCCAGGGCATCAGAAATTTTGGTCATGGTCCTGTTATTGTATCAGTTATTTCACTGGACCAAATAGGTTTTCCACTTCTTATTTGTGTGGAAAATAAAAAGAACTAAATGTTTTCTCTATATTTAGATGCTTGAGACGACAAGTTTCAGAAGTATATCATAACAAGTCCAATAGCAAATACTTGTTATATTTGAAGCAGTTTGTGTCAGATTTGAAAGACACATAGTACAGAAGTACTAAAAAGAACAGTTACTAAGTCAGACTTGCAAATCAGTATTAAAACAGCCTAAACCATACCGTTTCCTGTTGTATGATCCTCTGAAGATGTCTCCTCATAATAACTGATCCAAGGAATCGCTCAAGAGGGGAACAAAGATAGCTGCCAGCTAGTCCTGGCACGAGTCCAGGAGTAGGAGAGGGCAACAGCAGAATATTCAAGGCACTGTGGGTGAGGATTGTAGGTATGGATGCAGCCCAAGAGCGCTGAGGTAGTTTACGAGGTGGAGGCATGCTCGTTGGCATTGCTTGGGAACCTATTGGTAAGGAAAAAGTACTTGTAGTAAGGAAGGATTTAAGGTGAAACCTAAGACATGTATTCACTCTGTTAGCTTTAACTATACAAGCAACAAGCACCCTGGCCAAAATTTAATCTTTCTTATTTAAGAAGTTGGCTAACTAATGATAGGCAGAGCAAAGTCAAAGAATTGGAGCTTTGACCCTCCACCGATGCAAAGTCTCAGTTAAATTTAATCCTACTCCCTTCTCCCCTTTTTTCAACATGCCACCAGATACCAGCTTTGTACAACAAACTGAATGAGATCTAAAGATGCCTAGATTAGTCTTGCAAGAGCAGCATTACAGCTCTATAGTGTGAAAAGTTACTATTTGGGTAGGTAAATATGGTTATCGTAGCTTTCATTCCAAAGATTTTTCTCTCAGTAACGGAGCTTCATAGTTTAAGACTAATCTTTGTAGTTCAACAAGATGCATCAATCCTCTTGAAGTTTATGCTGTATGATTCAACTCATTTTCCAATTTGTTATAAAAGACTTGAACTAGGCTGGAATAAAGGCTTCAACTCCTTAGATATTTTACTGCACAAAGACAGTAAGGACTGTTAGGCTGAGACACAAACCTATCAAAAACGATCAAACTAGAAATGTTAAACATGAGTGTTTTGCAATCTTTAACACTAATAAAGTAACCTACTTGTTCCAGCTCGTGGGGAATGAGAGGCATCTGGGACAGGTGAATGAAGGGAAGGGTTGGCTGGTGACATTCCAGGCATCCGTGCTGCTGGTGATGGACCAGAGACCTGGGGAGATCCTGGCCAGTTCCCTGCACGCTGACTGGGTGACATCATGGTGTAAGGTGAGCTTGGGTCTATGGTACCTACAGATGTTACAAGACCATCATCTTTAAAAAAGATTCAAGGTTTTCTAATCTAGAAGTCTAAAAATTCATAGAAACATAGAATGGTTTGGGTTGAAAGGGACCTTAAAGATCATCTAATTCCAACCCCCTGCCATGGGCAGGGACACCTCCTACTAGACCAGGTTGCTCAAAGCCCCATCCAACCTCGCCTTGAACACTTCCAAAATGCTTATCAAAATCTACAAAATGTGAAAGTGCCTTAGATTCTTTTACATTTTACAACCATATAGATAAAATGTAATGGGGAGAAAAAAAAATCAAGATAAAAAATTCAAAGGGTACATTAAGGCAAATCCGCGTATTTAACATAACTGAAACAAAACTAAAAAGCTCTTGCATCTAGACTTGGGCTTCTACTTCTCCTTAGTAAATGAAAGCCTCAGACAGACTGTTCTTAATCTATGCTGTATCTTGTAATCATCTCTGCAAAAGTACCTTTGGTTTGGTTCTCCATTATAATGACTGATCAGATCAAGCTTCCTAAACAGTCTAATGTATATCTTTCTCAGTTTATCTCAATAATTTTATTGGTGTGCTAAAATTACTACCTGAACTTTCATTGATTGTAATCCGTGGAATGGTTTCCAACGCACTGTGGTTACAACAAACGTTTGTTTTGGCAGCTTTCAAAAAACTTAATAAATGAAAGGACTGAGAGACATGTTGCTTCCATGTATGTATGTCAAATCAGCAAGACTTTGATAATGTTTTCAAGTTGCAAGTATTTGAATTTCTAATCTGTTCCAGTTCTATTTTGAGTAAACTTAGTGCAAATAAAGCAACTATTCTAACAAGAGAGTGCTCATTAGGAGCTGCAGCCATGGTTCAGCTACAAGTCCACATGGAATTTCCCCACATTAGTAACCAGGAAACAACGACTGATAGACAATTTTTAAAATGTCAGCGAAGACCTCAACATGCCATGCGGCTACTTTTGACTGCTGTTAACAGTTACACCCACATGTATAAAAGCAGTATACACCCACATGTATAAAATAATATAAAAATATTAAGACAATTACAAAACTCTATTTCTTCCCCCAATTAACTTAAGTATGCCCATGAACACTTAATTTCAAGCAGCAAACGTGCTCTATATACAGACATGCCAGTAAGGAACTCACCATGTGGGCTGGCAAAGTTAGCTGTTTGTCCCATTGTGATTCCAAGGGAGGAAGGTGAAGGTGTTGGACCAAAGGATGCTGGTGATGGTGCTCTTAAAGCTCCACTAGGTGAGCTCGCAGCATGCAAGTTTCCTAATCAAAGATACAACATCACAACACACACGTTTCCCATTTTTCTGTTAATTTTTTTTCTATCAACTGCTACAGCTCTCTGCTTTTTAGGGAGACAGCAAACAAGATTCACTAGGATTTGTGCTTGCATTCAAAGGCTGTATTTTGCACATGCATGAGGATTGTATTTTCCAAACTGATTCACTACACAAAAGAAGCTTTCCAAGATATTTGACTTGAAGAATGGCATTTCCCCTTTGCCCAGCCCTTCCCCAAACTTAAATACTTTCAGCTGTTGAACTATAACAGCTGGGAACAGAAAGCTAAGCTTTGGTGATAAAAAGTTTTTATGAAGAAGCAGGTATTTAGAATGAACAGGTTTTGACTGAGCGAGAGGTAAGCCTTAAGAATTAAATGGTCCCAAAGACTACACAGCTCAAGATGACATCTTTGCCAAGGGCCTTTTTTTTTTTTTTTTAAGCTCCAAAATGTACTTTCAAAACGTGCCTGGCAGGACTTGACTTTGCTATTTTTCCACATCACAAGGTACATTACATTGGCTAGCTTGGAGCTAAACACGGCTCAAATGACAGAAAACCATGCACACACAAAAAGCAGCATGTGTGTTGCCAGTACACGATTAGCACACACACTCTCAGCTGTCTTACCTGGTGACTGCGTGTGCATCATAGATGGAGAAGGTGTCACTGTGTTGTGATAGGAGGTGGGTGGTGAAGTAAGAGGATATGCTCCTGATGCTCCTGCCTGTTTTGCAAATGGCTGAAAGTGTCAACACAAGACAACAAAAGTCTTTGATCATTTTGAACTAAAAAAGTAAGTATATGCAAGAGAATACTAAATGAGAGTTTGGTTCCCACCTATGATTTATTCGACTCACTACACTACCTTGCTCACAGTTCACTATTTTTTCCAGGGTCCTTCTGTAGTTCTTCCGAGACATAACGCACCTGTACCTCATTCTTTTTTATCTACCACATTATAGAGAGATGCCTCCTGACTCTCCGCTCTGTCCCTTCCCCACATCTTTTATCTTTAACAGTTGATTTCCCTCCCTCCCTCCTTTGCTTCTAAAGCAGCAAGTCTCACGTGACCCTCCACAGCTGCTGTTCACCTGCTGTGGGCTTTTTATACTGGAATGAGAAATGACAAAATAAATTAATGGTTTGCCCTAAGGGCAATTTCACCGCACAACACTTTTGTCGTCTCCCTTTCCATTTTTTATTGCCAGTGCGTTTGGAAGTCAAGTTCTTATAAACCCACAGTTGTGGAAGATAAACGCTTATTTTTTGTCTGTAGGCTACCTGTTGTTGTGGTTGCTGTGGTGGTTGCTGGGGTTGAAGCTGTGATATCAAAGAATCCATCATGTCACCTCCGATAGGAGAAGGTGGGTTATCGTCTTCATTTACAGATCGTCTTCGTGCATCCTGATTGCTGTCAACAAACATGTTGAGGAATGTCTGTGGATAAATCAGTCTTGTTACCAAACAGTTTCTCCATTTACATTTCATTTTATAAAATGACCACAGTATTTCCTAAGGTTGTTAGCAGTAGTAGAACTACTAGCGGGCATTTAATACACACAGTATGAATAGTTTACAAAATATAGCAATTCATAAAGAGTTTCTCAGGGGATATTTAAACTTAATTCCCTCCCCCCTTTTTTTTCCGTTCAGAAATAAAGGGGCCTTTCATCACCACCAAACAAGAAACCTTGTTCATTAATATGAAACATCTCTAGTTACCTGAAATAGCAACATTCTTCTTTTTTGTTACAAACAAGGAAAAGTCTACAACTGGAAATGTCTCTTCCCATTCCTATACTTGGGCAATTCTATAGCTGTTACAGAACAACTCATCAGTAGTCAAAACCTATCAGGGTCTTGTACCACCCCTACAATTACTCTGTTTGGTTACGAATGCCCAGGCCATCTCCTCCATAGCATTCTCTTGCACCCAAAGCAATTCAGCGTTCAGTTGTGATTGAAGAAAAATCAGCAAACTAATCACAAAGATTCACCAAGTTCTAATAAAAAACCCTCCCTGAAAAAGCCTCAACATTATTTTTGTCACCTAGTTAAGAAAAGAAAATCTGATATTTGATGCTAGCTTTCTTAAAGAAAATGTTTTAATTCAAGCTAATTAACAAATTTACATACAAATCAGAAAATTCCTCCTATGCTCAAAATTTTGGAAGGACTACAGCTCTTCACAAAAGCTCTTCACATCAGATCCATGCTTCAAGTTAGAAGCTCGTTTTTACATACATGCCAGAAAACACAGAAATAGTCACCTTTAATCCAGGTGCAGGGTAAAATCCTTCAACTATTTTGCTGTTGTCAAAAAGACTGTATGCTCCATCACGTATCGCTACCACACCACGACTCCGGCAGTAGATGTCAATGCAGTACATATTCCTAAAAGCCAGCCTGATATGCGTGGGTGACTGTGGCAAAATTGAGAAACACTGATAGGCAGTGTTGGTGCGTTGAGTCAGACCCAGCATGGGCACAGTTGGAAGTTTGTTGATGGCATTTAACGGAGCCTGAGTGTCAAACAGTACCTGTAAGAGAACAGATATTGAGAGACGAGGTAGCTTACCTTTAAGCACAAGTCTGCAAAAATCTGGGTGGGGGGGAAGGATAAGGGCAAGAAAGATATAATGTTCCCCAAACCACCTTCTGCCAATGAAATTCATAAGCAATCATAATACACACCTAATTTTGAAGACAAGAGCTTCATCAGAACCCAGCTCTTATTTACCTTGCACTTTCCTTGAGAGAAGCGTTTAAAACATTACCTGTAACAACAGCACCACATTTGGTGTTTTATTGAACATCTCCTGGAGCTGGTGCAGAATCGTGTTGTGACAGTTGCTGCAACCTGAGTTTGGGCCAACAGTTCCCAGTGAAATGTGGAACTTCTGGAGTATGGAGTTCCACTGAATGCTGATCTACAACATCAAGAACATGAAATGACCTTGGAAACCAGAATTAAAGAGGTTATAACAAGAAAGCCGGTTTGCTGTCATTTTTCCCCATTTTTCATGAAACCTCAACAGATTCCTAACTCAACTTCCTCAAGTTGTTGAGGTTCTGAAAAGAATGCTGTTAGTTTTGACATAGCTTATGCATTTAGCTAGCTGGAATGTTGTCAACCATAGAAGTGGACAATTACCCTGTCAAGTCAATCAAAATGAACAATCTCAACAAAGGTGAGATTAAGGAAATTAAACTCGAGAGATTCACACCACAGATACCGATTAAGAGTTGCTGGAGGTAGGCTGATTTTCTCAGCCATATCACACACACATGCTAATATGTAAGGAAGTGACACGCAACATCCACACTGCTACTCAGATTAACTGTCATAATCAAATGCATATAGAAATACTCTTAAAATTTAGCTTAGAACATGAACACAAAATCCTTTTAGGATGCAAATTTCAAGTGCATCAACGACTTTGCATCAGCTGCACACAAAAAAACATTCTTTGTCTGTAATAAACATACAGTTACTGCCACCTCTACCCTGCATTTAATGCAAGGGTGTGAGCAAGTACACAGTCAGTTGTCAAAGTAATTAATATGCTGTAAATTCAAATACTACAGAATAAGCTAGACTTCTGAACAAGAGAACATTACTGCTACAAAATACTTAACGACTGCATAATTTGAAAGCACATTACTACATTTAAAACTAAATCCTTTCTAATAAGGCAGCATTAAGCACATAACCTATGTTCAGATGAAAAGATCGACATATCCCGGTATAACACTGAGCAGTAGCAACACATTTGTTAGAAAAAAGCTACTGTGCCAGCTTTCACCAACCAGGAGCACATTAACTGTCCTTCACGCAACCTGAAGTACATTATACAAATTCTCAAAAATTCTAGACATTTAGGAACCTAGCAAATCAGTAATCCAGCACCCTTAACTTCTGTCTTTTCTACATTCATCAACATTTATTCCACAATAATGTAATGCAAGGAAATATTTTGTAGCACAATTCTGAGAACTCTACACCTACCCATTCTGCTTTCAAATATACATTTTTAGTGCACTTAGGAACTACTTACTGAGCTCCCCTTGGTGGTTCCATAACAAAGGATAAGTTTTCGGTAATTGTAGATACGAACTTCTGAGAAAACGTTTAAGTGGTTAGGTATGTCTTTGAAGAGAGGAGGGAAAAGAGAGTGAGAAAAATTGTAGTAATCTGGTAAACACAATTTTTAAATAAGAGGGGATTAATTCTGTACCTGGTAAGGATCGTGCAAACTCCAGGACACATTCATACAGCCGAGCAATACTGTTCCAGTCATTGAGGAACATCTCAACAACTTTGCGACCTCCAACTGGTTCAGATAACTGGTTTTCGTATGTCAGGTAAACATGACGGGTTGGTCCTGCAGCGTTAGGAGAACAGTAAATACTGATTAAACTAGTAGTTCCTAAACCACAGTTTACAGACTATGACTGAACTGTGACGAGCAACCAGGAAGCATACTTAAATAATCAAAGTGCATCAACTCAACAGCCAAAAAAGTCTGATTCAGGTGCACTGTGGCTCATGAGAATTCTTAAGAGCAGACGGTTATCCATATCACCACAACAGCAGAACTATACTGGAGCAGACAATGTAAAACACAAAAAACCAAGATTTACCTGACCTTCCTTACCTTGCTCCCTGGATGAAGTGCTATTAAGTGGACAATTTGCAAACACCAGCTCAGCCACCCACGTGCGATTATTTCTACCTTGTAATCGGAAAGTGCAATCAAGAAGAGATCGGTCCAGAGCCTTCTGCGTTTCCTCATTTACACCTTTACAGGGAGGAATTCTATTTGTGAAGAAAAGAGGTCCTCAGTTGTACACAGTATAGCCCCCAAACTGCAAAATACTACTTTTTTACGATTTCTGGAAGACTTTTAAGTCTGGATGTGAAAGAATGAACAAACCAATGGCAAGACAGACAGCTGGACTGCGCAGACAGATATCTTATTCCTCTTCAAGGACTGTAATAACTGTGTTATAAAAGCACTCTGAGTTGAATACATATAAAAACTGGTCTTAACACCTGTGAATTACAGATTACTAAGGGATCTGCTGAATTGTCCTGATCTCCAGACGAAAGTAGGAGCACACTGATATAAAGGTTTTATCCAGAAGCACCAGGCCCTACCTTTTTAAGACTTATGTCTTTATACCACTACATATTGCAGCAGCATAAAAGAAGATTATGCTTTAGAAGGTCTGTTTTTTCTTCTTTATTCTTCAGGGTTAACACAGAGACCAATACTGCTAAACAAATTCAACAACATACATGATGCAAAGGAATATAAAGTTTGCAGATGATGCAGTTTGCCAAAATGAAGGAAGCACTCAGTAAGCTGGCAGACAGGGCTGCCATTCAGAGGGACCTCAGCTGGCTCAAGGATGAGTTAACAGAAACCTCATGAAGTTCAACAAAAACAAATTCACTCCTGCACTGGGGAGTAGATAACTTCATGCAACAGCTCAAGGGGGGGACTGACTGGCTGGGCAGCAGCTCTGCAGAAACAGTGTGTGGGGGCCCAAGAGAGATGCTGAACAGGAGTCGGCAGCACACCCTTGCATCAGTGTCAGACCACTACATCCTGGGCTGTATTAGCATCAGCACAGCCAGACAAATCAAGTGACCGCTCCCCTCTGGTCAGCATTTGAGATCTGTCCCACAAAACCCTTGGAGACTGGAAAATTCAGCTGATCAGCCCTGCTCTGAGCAGAAAGTTGGACCAGATGACCTCCACAGGTCCCTTTCCATGTTAAATTACTGTATTATTCTCAGATGTTTCCTCCACAAGTTCTTAACCATGAGTTTGTCTTTTTTAGGATTCTGTGCATTTTCCTCTGCAGTATTACATACTGGTCGTTGTTAAATAACACATGGAGTAAGTAGGCCTCTAACCTACCTAAAATTGCTATTACATGTTCCTCAGTCACCACCATACTGTGTCTTCCTTAGCACTGCCTGAATGTAAGGACTGAGCATTGTCAGAGACTGTTTTCAGAGCTCCCCAGTTTAGGCTAATGACAGAAACAAATTACGGTTGGCTCTGAATCTACTCTTGCTTTCCTCTTTCTACAGCACTGCTTCATGCAGGAGTGCAAGACACACAATAGTTAAAATGAAATGAAACAAACTCTCCCTCCGCTCCACCCCCCCAACATTTTTAGTGTTACTCTCCAAACAATCCTTTTTTCTCTCAAGCATATGTACAGTAATGAAAACAGACACATGAGCATATCCTCTTACTTTAATAAACGTATGGCATGGCTGAAGCCATCTCCTTCTACTTGTACTCCTTGGTGAGGAATGTCCATATTAGATAACTACGAATGAAAAAGAAAAATGTTATCCCATGCAAAAACAAATCAAGCAAAGTAAGTACCTTTTTCAAGTTTCTTTTTTCGTCTTTTTTTTTTCTCCTTTCTCTAGGGGTGACAGATGTTTCACACCCTCAAGCACTGGGAGGCCAAAAAACAGGCTGTGCAAATCTGGTATAAAGTTGTCTCTCACGCCCTCCCACGAGGATCTCTTTTATCCTCTCATTTTCCCTTTTCCCTAAACTTCTCAAGTCTTTTGTAGTTAGTGCTTGGTATTAGAGAACCAGCTACAGCAGGAATAGAGCAACCAGTGTAGAACATCAGCCACCCAGGGTCAGCTAGCAAGAGAGCTACAAAGTGAACGTGTCCGCAAGTTCTCCAGACAGTCACATCTAGACAAGAGAATCAAGAGCAGTGGAGGGAAAGAAGCAAACAAAATCTCTCTTAATACGTACCTCCATACGAAGCCCTATAAATGGCATATTTGTATCACACATGGCTACTATATGAGCTAGGACTTTATTGAAGGCACACATTTCTCCCGACCGTTTTGGTTTCTTAGGTTCTATGGAACATGTATCACCAGATAACTAGAATTAAAATAAAGACAAATGTACTTGCACATTTGGAGTAAACATTTTTAAAAGATGTCAGAGAACAATCTCACTCATTCAAGTTTTAAACGAACCATGCCCTGAGCACAAACTCCTAAAAGGATTCGTTCCACTTCAGAGCTACAGAAATTGAAGTAATTTAATAATCACCTCCTTCCTCAAAATGGTATTTACACATCACCAAGCCAGGTCAACCTGACCCGAAGTAACTCTTATCAGCCCCCGCAAGTCTTTCAGAGACTACATGGTCTATATGGTACAAAACATATCATACAGATACAAGCACTTTGCTTATACAAGCTACTCTAGCTACCTCTGCACTGTATTCTGCCTTGGCTCTTCAGACGAACTGAGAAGGCCTGGCATCAATTAAAAGACAATAATCGTTGCAAAATAGTTTCCCAACACCTCCCCAGGGAAGCTAGCCCAGAGAAGCAAGCCTCAATGTAAGTTGTCAGCCACACAAACTTTGAAACAATACTAAAACTGGTATTAATGTTCAGAACATGTGTTTGGCTTCCACACTCTAGAACTAGCCCGAAGGCTTCTGAAGCACGTACCTTGCGCTTGACACCACTTTTCATTTGTTTCCCACTTTTTGTGTCTAGTACCAACTCTTCAATGTTTGGTTTGAACTGCTGTAAAAGAAGTGCAGTAGCAGGGCTGTCATCTCCTTCAGCATAGCTCACAGAGAGAAAATGGTATTTGTACTCTAGTTCTGTGGGGTTGCCAGAAACGTCAAACATCTCTACAACCTATATTTAAACAAAACAACAAATCAACAAGGCCCTCAATTAAGAATATGTCTACATCAGTTCCTATCCCTCCCCCTTTCAAAGAAAACATACTCTTTTTTTTTTATTTTTATTTTTTTTTTAAGATATTTATACTCGTGGCTAAGAAAGGGATCCAAGAAGAGAAGGCAGACTAAACTTTCAGGAAGTAAGAAAACAATGCTAAAGCTGCTGAGTAATAAATATTTATGCCCCCTCCTCTCTATGAACCTAACTGCTTAACAAACGCCCTGAATTAGAGTAGGTAGAGAAAGGTTAGAGGCAAAAGGATTACAGCAATGACTTTGTTCCTAGTGTTAGTTACTGCTACGAACTGCCTGAGAACAAAAGATAAGAAGCATTTTTCAGTTACTTACAATATAGTACTGTGGAAGGCGAGTGAGTTTGATAAACAATTTGTGTTTGGAAAGGTTTCCCACTGGATGGCTAGCGTAATTAGCTAGCTGAAGAGTTTCACTGCTTACTGTAGGCAGATGCTTTATAGACTGTTTGCAACGCTGCTGTCCAAGCCAGAACCTTACATTGAAATAAAGGCATTAGTACCCCAAGACTGTTTTAAATTATTCTAGTATATTGCTGTTCAAAGCATTAGTGTCAAATTAAGACCCAGTCAGATTCCAAGACAACACCTAACATTGCCACACAAGCTAAACACAGAAAATTACACAGAAAATTTCTTGAGTTTATATTTTCTTATTACTATCTTTATATATTGTCTTCAGCTTGGGTAACAGATAGCTGTTAATTCATGAAGAAAACCCCTGAAATTATTTGCTCAAGGAATATATAATCATATTTTACAGAACACAATATAAAATTACAATATAAAAAAGAAGGGATAAGTTATAAAACATGCAGATTACAGTCATTTTATGATTTAGCATTTTCAATTATTTTTGGTATAGAAAAGTAGATCTTTGCTCCTGTACGATGGTACACAATAAGGTAAGAAAGTCACCTAGGATGGATTAACATCACTCTAGATTATGTTATAAACAAACTCATTCACCTGAGTAAGTTTGAAAGTGAAGAGCCACAGCAAGACACCAAATTTATTCTGATGTTTGGAATTAAACTTTATTCTGCTCCGATGGATTTTGACCATAGTGGCAAGACCAGAAAGCCTAGCTAGGCTCTAAGGGGCTCAGAAATGCGTGGCTTAATATCTCAGTGAAAATTCCACCGAGAACAGCAGCAAAAGGTGTAGGTGTTCAACATCCTTCCATCAGGACACGCCATGTTTATTCTCATAGATACATATGAGATATAACTGCCCTAAAAGACTGCCTAGCTTCCTCAAAAACAGCAGCACTACCCAAGCCATTATCTCGAGTGCGTTATCTATAACAAAGGGAGGTTGATTAGTTTCTCCAGGGTGCCAGTGCTTCATGCGTCATCATGCTTCTTTTAGAAGCAAAATTCCTCAAACAGAGGGTTCACTCTGCAATTAGCTCAGAGTACTGGGAATTTCCAAAAAGACTGAGCAGGTGGAACTCAATTTTCATGCAGATGCAAACCATATTTGTATTAGTTGCTACAGCCTCTTACAGGGGAGCCAAATGTACCTTGTATCTAAATCTCAGGGCTTTATAGAGGGAAGAGGTTTAAACCAGCAAGGGCTGAAGTGTTACAATATAGACAAGATACTCTTTAAATCATTCCAGGCCAATTCCTGGTTTTCCCTCTGTATTGTGAAAAGGGAGATTGTTCTTGCTGAGAAACAAGCAGAATTCAGCTGTAGAAAGAGTGGAATAGAGGAGATGGAAAATGAGCATGGAAACAAAATGAGAACTCCAGGAAGCAAGTGATCTGCTACTGACAAAGTGAGAAGACCTCACGCAACATGTGCATGCAGCACACGCTGCACACCTGAGGCTACACGCAACAAGGCAAACTAAAGTAGGACTATGGAATAATCTTCCAGTAAAACCAGAACTTCCTCCATCCATTTAGAGGAGACAGCAAATACTCAAATTTGCTTAGAACAGAGACGAAGGATATTCCCTACTGTGGCAAAGCACAAAGCCAAGCAAAAATGATCATCCAAAATACAAACACGGTGATTCATTCTGTGCAAACTAAATTAATTATACAAGTCACTTACTTGAGCTGCTGGAGCCAAGGAATGATACGTTTCATATCATCATTAACAGACTTCTCTATGTCATCCAGCGTCAGTTGATCTGTAAGAATATTAGGTGAGTAAATGATCTTAACATCTGTCCTTAAAACAGCAAACTTTTGACCTGTTAATGAAAATGTCTCATCTAATTTAACAACCACAATTAAGACACAGAATAAATGATCCATAATGCCTGTAGAACCAAAGCAGTACGTTTTTATGCAATTAAGTTAAAAGAATTAACTTTTCTCTCTCTCTTTTTTTTTTTTAAGGTCATCTGAAACCTCAAGTTCGACTTGAACAGTATCTCAAAATACTTTAAATCACATAATGCAATTCTCAGTTAAGCCCATATGAAATGACTGCATCCATTACCAGCACTGCCCAGGGATCATGAGCCATAAAGAACAACAATTGCAAATGATGCCTAACAATGCTTAAGTCTGTCCTGCTCTTAAAAGATGCTTAACTGAACTGTGGATCTTGAACATGAAGATCCACTTCTCCATTCCTCATAAACTCAAAGACCTATCTGATTAGTCAACATGCAGTGTTTATTTGCTTAACTCTTACTTACTTACAGAGTTTCACAGATTTGACAGAACAGTTCACACAAAATAACCTCATAATACAGGGTTGTTGCAAGATATCAAATACAGCCTGTTTTTTCACCTACTTACCAGCACCATAGAGCATCAGTTGAAACATTCCAGAATGAAGATCAACAAAAACATGCAGACACTCTGATCGACCACATGGTTCCAAAATTGGAATTACAAGAGTTGGAAGAGCTGTCTCAATGAATGCTAAACAAAAAAAAATGATGTTAATAATTTGACACAAAATTCAAGCTCATCATATTAAAACCCAGCCCATTATAAATAACACTCAAACCTGTTTGTTTTTAATAGAAACAATCTACTTCCAGCAGTCCTGAATTCAGTATGTGTATTTGCACATTATTACACTCAACATAAAGAGGGAATTGAATACAAGAATTTCTGTGAAAACAGTGCTATAATAAACAGTGCTAATAATAAACCAGCCAGAAGAAACAGACTAAATTTGAATAAGATTATAAATCCTTGAATAACTTTCAACTCACTACTTCAAGATTATAGGTTCAATTTGAATCCCAAAGGTTTCAAAAGCAGTTAAAGCAAGGTCTTACCCAAAACCCATTCAAGACAGTGGAAGATTTGCTTTCAATTCCAAACATCGACAAGTTTCACAATAGACAACTTTTAATCATTCTACCCAAAATATAATGCTCTATCAGCTTTATCTATTATACTACACTAAAGGTACATATCGTTGAATATTTTAATTATCAATGCATAATCATTTAATGCTAGGTCTTACTAATTCTGAACACACTGCCTTTTATTTTTGTTCATGTATTTTGTTCAAATTAATGAAAACAAGAAAAAACAAGAAAAAGGGAAAACATTCCCAGGCATAAAGGGAAATAAACTTGAAATAACGTTCAGTAGAAAACA
Source organism: Cygnus olor (assembly GCF_009769625.2). NCBI lineage: Eukaryota > Metazoa > Chordata > Aves > Anseriformes > Anatidae > Cygnus > Cygnus olor. The sequence goes on along the minus strand of NC_049169.1, from coordinate 118,727,167 downwards.
CATACAATTGTCATTAACATTGTAGCTCTTAAGAATGGCTTTCAGCTCCTGGAGTTTCTGATGAGATCTCGCATGGACACTGTCTATCAGGAGTTTTTCTATTGATAGATGGTCAATCTGTAAAAAAAAAAAAAAAAAAAAAAAAAAGATACATACATGAGCAAGTTCAAGTTTGATGCATAAGCTTTAAGCACTAGCACACAAGAACAATGCTTAATAAAATGATCACTCTGGAATTAATTTGCTGAGAACTGTGGTGAACCAAAGACATTATTAACCTGAGTGTTTGGATTGCTACAAAATACAACAAACTAACATGATGTTGCCTGTGCAGCATGTAGTGGGAGGGCTTTTGGGAGTAGAAGAAAATGTAAAAGAAAAGTTTTACAAACTATGCTGTTATCACTTCCTGTGCACACCTACTTGTTCTGGATAAAGGCTGGAGTATTTCCCACCTTAGCATGTACCCATTTATATCTAGCCTAAGCTAAGGAAAAATAAACAAAACTCTGTTACAATATGGTTGCCTCTACACACATCACAGAATCCTAGAATGGTTTGGTTGAAAGGACTTAAAGTTCATCTAGTTCCAAACTCCCCCCCTCGCCATGGTCAGGGATGCCACCCACCAGACCAGGTTGCCCAAGGCCCCATCCAGCCTGGCCATGAACACCTCCAGGGATGGGGCATCCACAGCTTCTCTGGGCAGCCTGTGCCAGTGCCCCACCACCCTCTGAGTACAGAATTTCCTCCTGAACATCTAACCTAAAATTCCCCTCCTTTAGTTTAAAGCTATTAGCTACCCCTTGTCCTATCGCTACGCTCCCTGACAAGGAGTCCCTCCCCAGCTTTCCTGTAGGCACTGGAAGCCCACTGTAAGGTCTCCCTGGAGCCTTCTCTTCTCTAGGCCAAACAACCTCAACTCTCTCAGCCTCATTTCATAGGAGATCTGTTCCAGCTCCAGCCCTCTGGTCCAAATACATACATAACTACAGCATGAAATATAACATACTAGTTTTAGTTTTGGTAATAGGGGTAACAATAAAGTGAAGATGTAGTGGCAGACTGTGAAAATGAGCTACCCTACTGAATCTAGGCATTATCCACAGGCTTGTTGCACTTCCAGCACTAAAGCTCATGTCACCAGCTTATATTCACTGTAACTGACTTGTGCAATCCTAATTAAAACATTTGCATTTATATCCATTCACATTAGTTAAGTTCTTTATATATTTTGCATAAGCAAAGCCACAGCTTACTACAGACCCTTTCTCTAGTTAATATCACAGTTTTGAGAACTGTTCAAGGTGAATTAAATCCAAATTTTATTCTAGCACAGGAGATAAATGCAGAAGAGGTTTATACCAGCACAGAATTATGAAGACTTTCAGTACCTGCCTTCAGGTATACTAGAACAACCTTCGCCTAAAAGACTAGCTTTCCAAGACAAGGTCTTAAAATCAAATGTTTATCCATTCACAAGAACATTTCAACTCAGCAGCTGCTACCAGTCAAGTCACTGTCTTCACTAACAATTGACTACAGCTTCTGCTGCTACAACAAATTTTCAGTACACTGATGTATAATAACCTACTTAGACATATGTTTGTGCCAGCTTTGTGTATTATCTTAAACAAACAGAAATGCAACATGCTATCTACATCATTAAAGCTAAGATCATTATTCAAACAGTAGAGCAGCAGCATATAAACCATAGCCAATAAAATTTCTAGGCTTTGAGCAAGTAGTTACAGGGAGCCAGCATTAACATTGATAAATCTCAAATTTACAATGGCCTCATTAGTGATAACGTAAAACCAAGCTTTGAATAACCCTTGTAACAAGCAAACCACATTAACTTTTTTGTACATTTCCAAACCATGATGTAAGACTTTCTAAACTGCTGGGGAGCCAGCTCAAGCCACATGGGGAAGCTGAGTTTCAACGGAAGGTTACACAGCATCTCCAAGACAGGAAAGGGAAGAACTGGCTCCTTATGAAGTATTTCACACCAAGCACTAACCGTAACTGAAACTTTGCTGCTGTTCCCTCCCAGCCCCAGAATTTTGTCACCAGAGGTGGTATAAAAGGCACTGAAAAATAGGTGTAACTTTAAAGAAAGTGAAGACCACTAGTTTGTAACAACAATTTACAGTCACAACATAATACACTGTGACCTAGAGTAACATGAGTGTAAATCTTAGTACTGCTCAGAATCAAAGCAGAACAAACGTTTTTAAGTTGCTGATTTATAAAACTAGATGACTATGGCAAAGCAAACTTTTACCTTCACGGCTCTTTCCATCAGTTTGGAATCACAGGCTGGCAGTGGAGGTTCATGAGATATTTGCAAGGGTTTTGAAACATCAGTCTCATCAATCTTAATAGTGACCTTATGAACAGAAGCAGTCCCTGTTTTCCTGCCAAGCACCTGTTGGCTTAAAATAAAGAGAAAAATTAAAACATGTAATTGGAGTAGCAGGAAGTATGCTTTCCGGTAGCTAATCCTTGACTGAGAGTTCTGCATAAATATTACGTAAGTTGAACTGAAAAAACATTTTAGTTTAAATGTTTTAGTTTAACCTTTTAATGCAGAAAAGTTAGTAAACTAGATCCACCTAAGTTTTAGATGGCTACAAATTCAACACAGGAATCGGATTCCAGGCCCTTGGATTATATATATATTTTTTATTTTATCTAGTGTAAGTCAAGCAATAGCTATAGTGAAAGACTGACAAAAATTGTCCATTTATTTATATATTCACATAAATACAAGCTGATTTTATGACTGCATCCACTGTTCTCATGTACACCCCTCACTTCTTTGCAAGTACAGCAACACATTTAGGTACTTAATAACAGGAATCTCAGAGTCCCACATCAAGGAGAAAATGCAGTTCTGAAAATTCTGGCTCAAGCTGGGTAAATGAAAATGCTCCTATTGCTTCATTTATTGTTAACAGCCCTTTTTAGATCAACTTACTTCCAAACAGAGAGCGAGAGGCACTTTCCTGCATGGTATCGCTCCACTTGCACTAGGTCACCCCAGCGCTCTCGAATCAGCATTAGTGTTTGTGAATGCAAGACTTCCAGCTGAAGCGCTAAGCAGAAGGAGTCTGAAGAATGGAGTTAAGAAAATAGAACACATCCAAAGAGTCTGTAAACTACATAAATCCATTTCTGTATGTTACCTAAATCCATTTGTCACAAAAGTCAGACGAGATGCTACCTGAAAACACACTAATGTAGTAATCCAGAGCTAAACACACATAAACAGAATTCAAGTTTTTTTTGTTTGTTTTTTAACCTCTTACCTAGGACATGTTGTTAGACAAGAGTGTCACAATACCTTTGTTTCAGAGATTTCAATTCTGATCATCTTTTTTTTGGAAAAGAAGATTACTAATAAAGAAATACAGTTCACCCTACAGTTACCACTAAGCCTAACCATCTACTACTAACCATCTTCCACGGTCGCCTGTAAGTAACATGACTGTTTTTGTTTCTGCAGAAACTGTTTCATTGAAAATGACTTCATATTGACAAGTAATTTGTCCTTTGCATACAGAAAGACACTGCACTATTTTCTGAACAAGCTATATCCTATTTTATTTTTTGTACAGGTGCAATATAGTCAACGCACCACCATACTGTAGAACTACAGTTCTACAGGAAGAATCGTCAGCTCACACACCTTTAATGCAGCACTGTATTCCATCTCCAGAATCAGCACATGCAAACAGCTGCTGCTTCACTGACTTACTGTACAGCCTGATGTTTCAAGCACCTCACCTTTGTTGTGTGTAAAATAAATCTTTTTATATACGGGCAACTGAGAATAACCATCTCCAAAGCCATCACTTTTTACTCTACTTCCAGACATTTCCCCTTAGCTTAATAGGGCATCCATCTTTCTTGACTTCCAGCTACTAGAAAGGGTAAGGCTACATTACACAACTTATTCAGAATCAACTTTCAGAAGGATACGCAGACAGCTGTACATGTCCTGAAGTGGCTTTTCATCAGCAAACAGCCGTGACTGGACCAACTGATGGATGAAGTTGATCTGCATACTGTGAACCAAGGCTCGACCATCTTTCATGAGTTAAAAATAATTCATAAGACATCAGGAATGCAGGTATTTTAAATAATAGATTATTTAAAAAATAAATTAATAAATTATAAAAAGAGAGACAACTGTACCAAGCAATTGCCATGCTGGAACTTCTAACAAAGTAATGCAATCCTTGGTTTACTCTGGAAATTTTACTCAGTCTACCATAACGTCACAGACTACTACTGGTATCAAAAGCATATAGCGTATGGTGAAAAACAGACATCTATATGCAGCTTCATTATCTCAAGTTGTGATATGCAAGACAGTGTATAAACAAGATTTGCTATACTAGAGATAAACATCAGATTAAAGTGTAAATATTATTATTATTACCGCCAGTTTCCTTGTCTTCAACCAAAATTTCCAGTTTGAGAAGGCGCCAGGGGATGTCAGGGTCATCACCCATCACAGTCAAGGTGGCCTCAAACTCCCCCTCAACTCGGAATTTCACACGGCCATTGGCTAAGGAAGAAAAAAAATGTTTTATTTTCCTCAGTCTTACAAGATGCCTTTTACATGAGCAGACAGTGATAGGAGTGAAGGGGTAATGGCTTTAAACTAAAGGAGGGGAAATTTAGATTAGATGTTAAGGAGGAAATTCTTTACTCAGGGTGTGGTGAGGCGCTGGGACAGGCTGCCCAGAGAAGCTGTGGATGCCCCATCCCTGGAGGTCTTCAAGGCCAGGCTGGATGGGGCTTTGGGCAACCTGGTCTGGTGGGAGGTGTCCCTGCCCATGGCAGTGGGGTTGGAACTAGATGTTCTTTAAGATCCCTTCCAACCCAAGCTATTCTGTGATAATATCAATGTAGTAGCTCCTGGCACTCACATGGATTACTTCCCTGTAATCTTTGCTCTGCTGCATACGTTTCTGTTCCACTCTGAAGACTTGACAGCTGCTATGTAACAGGACCAGCACCAATAAGCAGCATGGACAGAAGTCCCCAACTGTCTTGCACAGTAGTACTTTAGTCAGGATAATTTAACATTTGTGCTACTTTAACACAGAGTAACATTGAGCTGACTGCTAACATGTGAAGTTACATAAACAAAATGTCTACCTTAATTTTCCAATTCTTTGCTATCTCAATAACTAATACTTGAAGCAATATCCAAAAGAGGTTCACAAACAAAAAGTCCAGGCTAGCATTGGAAACACGTTATGTCACTGCAAACCATTTACTTAACATTAAAATATTTTAACTTCATTTTTATGTAGGGAAGATACACTTTTGCACAATTTATATATATGCATACAAGCAAAGATTATATACACTATTTATGCAATTGACACGTATGTCCTTACACTTTTGTAAACACTGCTATCAGTTTTAAGAGCTGGGAACAAAGATGGCCAAAATTATGTAAGTAAGGTCATAAAGAGAATGAGTAGCAAAGTACTCAGAGTACTTTGAATAGCAACATTTGGCGCAAGTCATTAATATAAACTGTAGGTAAATCTTTTCAATCACCCAACAAAATATGTCATATATACACACCTTTACAATTCTTGAAATTTAGAAAAATTCCTACTGAAATTTTAACCATTTAAACTCAAAGTTGCATATTCTGAAGTATACCAGACATGCTCTAAAAACAAAGTAAATCCAAACCAGAAACTACTAATCATTGCAATGTTAACTAAACAATTTGAAGACTCATTTACACTACAGTTAAGACAAAAAAAGGCTTTAATATTGGTATTGCAAGTGTTTACATAGGAATCAGTGAAAACTATTACTATGATTTTTCAGAAACAGCTTCAGCCTAGATCTGTAGGGTATGATTTATATGTGGCTTATTTTGTCTTAGTAAAAAGTATGGACTAAGTCCATTCCAGACCTATTTTCTGTCTGTGATTCTGCAATAATCTAGTTTATAGCCACCCTGCCTGTAAAATAATAATAATTAAAAAAAAAGACAAAAAAGTCATCATAATGTCTATCACTACTTAGGCTAAATGAAAACAGAGATCTCAAAACAGATCTCTATAATTAAGAGATCTGGAGCTGCAATGAGCCACAGAACAAAATGTGTGCAGAAATATGAACAGATTTCATGCGTGAAGATGAATATCAAAACAGACTAAAAAAAGCAACATTTGAGTAACTTGTTTAAGCTAAAATTCCAAGTTTCTACAAGAAACACCTAACAGTTTAATTATATTGCATTTTTAAAGTAACTTAAGGCCAAGCAGTCACATTGTTAGGTTTTACATGGACCAGGAAATGAGCATCTCTATTTGTTACAGTATTGTCTTAAAAGAAGGGGAGAACCTTTCATAATACACTTGTTGAAAGGGCAAGGCAGTGTCTACAACCTTTTGCTACCACCTGCAAAAGATTTCTGTTTGAAAGTAAATATTTCAGAAAGATTCTGAGTGTCCTCATTTTTCAATACGGGAAAAGACATAATTTGACATGCAGAGACAAAATCCCAGTTTTATAGATCAAACATGCCTGATGATTGCCTAACAATCTCACTTCAGCTTTTAGCCTTTTTTTTCATTTTTTTTTTTTAAAAAAAAGCACTAAAGCAACAATTTTAAGTCAGTTGGAAACAAACTGTTCTTCAAGAAGTAATTCGAGTTCTTACCAACTGTAAGATTTGCCAACTGGGGAGGGAGATCTGTAGTCACTAGTCGATGTCGAAGAATCTGGTTTAGCTGATGAAGGGTGGTTTGCTTTTCACTCTTTGTAATTGGGTCAGGAGGGATAATTTTATCCTGTTAAAATAAACATGAAATAATCTACACATCTCAAACACATCTAATACATTACCAGAAGCAATGATGGAAACTAATCAGACCAGAAGTCTGAAAATATGAATACTACAAGCCATTACAGCTGAGGAAAGGTGTTTCCCCCTCCCCCCCCAGTTATTTACATTTCACCCGAGACTGATCATGGAATAAAACTGATCATCTTGGATCAGTCAAAACAATTCTTGGCCTTACAACAGGCTAAACTCATTTTTAAGTACTAACAGTTGAAAGCCATTCCTTATCTGTAGCTATAGGTCTAAGTCACAGATACTGCTGTTTATATTTCTTCACAAATCTTCTTATTTTGCATTTTATCAGTAAGAAAAGGCAGCAGCATTAAAGAGATCAGTGAGTAGTTCAGTACATTTCCAAATACAATATGCTATAGCCAAAACAAGAGAATATCAGATGGTCAGAATATCTAATTTTTACACCACATTTTTCTGGGATGGTGTCTTAGCATGTACAAATAGATAAAGAATGAAAACTTGCTGTTATACTTACCCTAGAGCAGAACTAGTTTAAACTGAAAGAATGTTTTACTGGGAAAGGAAAACTTTTTCAAATAGGAAGCACTCTGTCAGAAACTGACACTACAGAGACTTGGCATTATGCTTGTATTAAACTACACTTCCATTTGCACATATCAGAAAATTAGTTTCATTATCATGCATTTGACAGGGATCCCTCTCACCCCAAAACATATTGTAACATTATTTACCCTAATGCAGGTAGGCAGGCGTGGGTATGATCCAGTTGTCAGAACATCAATTGCATATGGGATAGCAAAACTAGGTAGACGAGCATGAACCAAAGCATCTCTAGCTAGAGATGCCAGACGATCAGCAGTGTCCACAAACAGAATGGCTTGCTGATCTAAAAAACTTGATATCATCTGTAGAAGACAAGGGGGAGGAAAAAGAATGTCAAAAAATTCACAAGTCAATGGCTCTTTACATTCAGCTCATCTAGAGCACATAGGACTGAGATGATTCTATCCCTATCCGTTACTTCCTTCCCATTCAAGTAATCACATCTGTAAAACAAAGAATGAATGCTCTGGCCATTTCTTACATTCAGATGCTGAGGACACTTTAAATCTGCATGCCATTTCTGATGCTGCGGAGGATCTGTGAAGCCTCACAGCTCTTTATCTGATGATTGCTACCGGAATGCTACCAAACTTGTTTGTCATCACTCCAGGCTTGGTGTTTGGTTTGCAACGTTCTGGGCTTTACTCATATTTAACCAAGAACAGTATGAAAATGATAAGAACTAACACACTGAGATCGCCATCTTCCCCATCCTATCACCTAACCCCTGAGCACTCTTAGAAACTACGTGCAGACATGCCTTTTTCATTTGCTGCCACTGAGTTTTTGGGAACATGAACTGTTAAGAGACAGTATTATACATTTTTTCAATAGAAGGAAACTGGTTGTCACTTAGTATACATTTGCCTGTGAAATACAAGTTTGGGTTTGTTTTAAACTTCCATAGCAAGGAAAAGTTAGAGTATACCAAAATCCCACAGTACTAAAAGATTATTCCATACCAAACTCTGTTGCTAACTTACCGCACATTTTTCCACCTTTCCAGCATTATTAGCCCATTTGACTAAGGCTAACAGACGAACAAACAGTTGACGGGTGCGGCTTGCAAACTGTACTATTTCTATTTTTCTGCAAAAACAAGAAACAGACATTAAACCAGAATTCAGATAAATAATAAAGCTGCAATTCAACTCAGTACCAGTAAAAAAAAAAATTGCAATGATGAAGAATTATTTAGCTCACTATTTTGAGCACATATATGCTAACAACGTGCAGAGATTCTAACCAGCCAAGACTGTCTGGGGAAACAAAAAAGCATACTCATATGAATTAATTACTAATTTTAAGAGAAACAATTCTCTAGTGAACTCCACAGCATTATTTGCATACCTTTTGTGATTACAGTAACAAGAGCAAGTGGACAAAAAACATTCCTCACCACAACGGATATTAGCCTCTACCAAACAGAACTTGTATCTCCTTCTGATCCTAACCTGTAAAATACATACTCGTAACACAGATAGAGTCTGTTCCTGCTAAGTGTTGGTGTAACGAGGTAAACCCTTTTGTGTAATACATAAAGCACAATCTGATTGTAGCAGGTGACTGTTTAGGCCACGAGTACCATTAATACCATCTGGTTCGGCCTCTTGCATTACATACTATAAGCCTCATCCAAAAACTTGGGCACTAAGTCAATAACTTCTCTTCATTCCAGACTATGTATTTTAGAATGCCATCCAGCCCGATACTAAATTTTCATGCGATAGACAAGCTGCTGTGTAAGTATTGCTCTAATAGTACAGTAACTACAGTAATCAAAGCAAGATGTTAACAAAAACATAGTGGTATTTGGAAGATGACTACAGTGAGACTTTAGAATGTCAGAAATCTCCCCAAAAAATTAACCAGAGAAGTTGCTAAAATCTATAAGTAGTTATGTCAACCCAACATCTGTGGTGAAAAAGCCATGACAGCAAGAAAAATTCAAACTCATGTTCTGTGGCTGGAAACCAAAGGGTATCCAAAAAAAAAAAAGAACAGAAAAAAGCACTAAAATTTAATAACAAAAAATATTTTTAAAAAGTACAGTGTTCCAGTAACTGCTTCATTAATACCACTATACAAAATTACAGAAGGCTTGTTACTTCTATTTGAGATAATCCTACTTCCATAACCATGGCTATCACCCCTAAATCACAGTTGCACTGGGAATTCACATCCACCTACGCCTCTACCAAGAACCCAAAGAGTTTTTCCAATTTTTCTGTGTTCTTTCATTCTTCATTACAGATACAGAACCTTATGTTGGGTTACATAAAAAAATGAAATTGTTCAAGGAAGATGAAACTTCAGGAAAGAATACATTAACAAGTCCTATAAATGCAAAGCAGAGCACATTAAAAAGCTTTTTAGTGACCACATTTAAGAAACCCTTCAAAATAATTCATCTTTAATATAAACAAAAATCACAAATGCTTTGTTTCTAACAAAGTCTATTGCAATGAGCAGAAAGCTGAGCAGGTTTGGCAGAGGCCAGCTTGACTGAACAGGAAACCCCTGACCAAACAATGCAAATAGGAAGCACAAAGAAGGTGGGAGAGGGCAACACACAAGAGCTGTTCAAGCATACAGCAACAAGTGTAGGAAAATCAGACCTCAGAAGCAAAACTAGCAACAGATGAAAGTCAACAAGGACTTCTATAGGCACATCAGCAGCAAAAAGACTAAGGAAACAAAAATCCAGCGCTCAGCAGAGCAAGATACAATTGACATGGAAAAAGCCATGACACTGAGTACATTCTTTGCCTTGGTCTTTACTGCTAAGTTCTGATCTCAGATGATCACATCCTTCATCCTAGTGGCATCGTATGGGGGAATGAAGCATTAGTTACAGTAGAAGAATACCAAGTTAAGGACCACTTAAGCAAGCCTGAAATACTAAAGACCATCGGAGCAGACGGGCTGCATCCAAGAGTGCTGAGGGAATTGACCCGTTCCACTGTAAAGTAGCTCTGTAATTTTCAAAAGGCCACAGTGATGAGGTCTTAATGACTGGAAAAAGGCAAACAACACACCAGCCTTCAAGAAGAAGGATTCAGGGACCTATGTGCCAGTCAGCCTAAGCTCAGTTAACAAGACATATTATGTAGAAAATCTTTCCAGAAGCTACGTCCAGGTAAGCAACAATCACGAAAGCAGTTTGGGAACCGTCAGTGCAGATCTGCCAAGGACAAACCATCCCTGAACGACACAATTGCCTTCCACAGGATAGCAAGCTCCATGATCAAGGGGAGAGCAAGAGATGTATCTACAATGCCTTTTCCACAGCTTTTGACAAGACCGCCCGTAGTATCCTTGCAGCCAAGTTGGTAACATACGAAATATGTAAGTGCCAGACATGAAAGGCTGACTGGCTGCCAGCTGGATTTCCTTTATGGTGGTTACTACTTATGTTCCTTAAGGGTCAACACTACGGCCAATACAACTTAACACTTCCATCAACAACCTGTATGATGTGAAGGAAAGCACCCTTTGAAAACTTGCAGGTCACGTCAAACTGAACAGAGCGAACAAAGGGACCTCAGTTGGACAGAGGAACTGGTTGACATGAATCTGTACTGGGTTTACTTGGCAAGGAACTGGTAGCAAGGAGGGTGCAGGGGTGGCCTCTGTGAGCAGAGCCCAGCAGCTGCCCCATGTCAGACCAGAGCCAGCTCCAGCTGGCTCCAAAAGGGACCTGCTGCTGGCCAGAGCCGAGCCAGGGAGTGATGCTGGGTGGGCCTCTGGGAGAGCAGAGTTAAGGAAGGGGAAAAAAATTTGCTATGAGACAGCAGCTGGGAGAGAGGAGAACATATGAGGGAAGCAGCCCTGCAGCCCCCAAGGTGAGTGCAGCAGGAGGTGCTCCAGGCAGGCAGCAGCAGTTCCCCTGCAGCCTGTGCAGGGAGAGGCCCCTGGTGGAGCAGGCTGTCCCCCTGCAGCCCATGGGTCCCACACGGAGCAGATCTCCACACTGCAGCCCCCCCGTGGAGGAGCCCACGTGGAGCAGGTGAATGTGGCCTGGAGGAGGCTGCGGCCCATGGAGAGCCCCCACAGGAGCAGGCCCCGGGCCGGAGCTGCAGCCCGTGGAGAGGAGCCCACGCAGGAGCAGGGGGTCTGGGGGGAGCTGCCGCCCGCCCGTGGGGGACCCGTGCTGGAGCACTTTGCTCCTGGGGGATGGATGGACCCCGTGGTACGGAGCCGTGTGGGAGCAGTTCTTGAAGAGCTGCTGCCTGTGGGCAGCCCCCGCAGGCTCAGTTCGGGAAGGACGGCATCCCGTGGGAGGGACCCCGCGTGGAGAAGACGAAGCATCAGGGGCCGACCACAGCCCTAAGAAGGATGTAGGTGGGGGCAGATGGGGGGGAAGGTGTCTTTATTTTGTTTTTCTTTCCACTCTAGTCTGTTAGTGGTAGGCAATAAATTTCTCTAATCTCCCTGTGCTGAGTCTGTTTTGCACGTGACAATAATTGGTGAGTGATCTCCCCGTCCTTATCTCAACCCTTGAGCCCCTTCCATTGTATTTGCTCCCCTTTTCCATTTAAGGAGGGGGAGTGAGAGCGCAACCATGGTGGAAGTCAGCTGCCCAGCAGGGTAAAACCACCACAGAATCTCATGAGGCAAAGAAAACGTGCAAAGTCCTGTATGTGTAACCAAATAACCTCATGTAACTGCAGAGGCTGGAGACAATGCAGCAGCTGGGCAGATATGGAGAAATGGACCTGAGGGTCCTTGTGGACAGGTGAACAGGCATCAGCAACGTGCCCTTGCAACAACAGCAGGCTGTATTAGCATAAACCTAGCCTAGCTCAAGGAAAGTGATTATTTGCCTTGAGTCAGCACTTGTCAGACTGCATCTGAAGCACTATGCCCAGTTTTAACTCCCTAGCCTAGAAAAATTATCACCATACCACCATACATAAGTAAGTTAGGGGCTAGAACATATGAGATACAAAGAGCAGCTGAGGAAACTGTGTTTGCATTTGCTTAAGAGAAGGTTACAGTGAGATACTCCTGCTGTCTTCAAATATCTAAAGGGGTGTTATAAGATGGACATAGACTCTATCAAAAGGATAAGGAAAGACAGCCACAAACTACAACATGGGAACACTAGTTATATATATTAGGAAAGCAAAAAAAATAAAAAAAATACCAAAACCACAATGAGTTAGTCAAAGACTGAAGCAGGTTGCCCAGAAAGATTGCAGGAATTCTATCCTTGAAGATATTAAAACTCAACTGGACATGACCCTGAGCAAACTGAACCAACTTTGAAACTGTCTTTTACTTCAGGCAGAGGTTTGGGCCAGGTATCTCTGAAGCACCTTGCAAACCAAAATTACGTATGCCTACAAAATAAGTGAAAAAGCAGCCATTTTGTTATTAAGGAATGAAAAATAAGTGTTTCACAAAAAATAGGCAATTGTGCTGCTGTTGAAGTTATGAATAACCCATTTTTACAACAGTTCTGAACTTGGTTCTCTTTAAAATCTTCTCATGTAGATGATATCCTTTCCTGCAAATTTGAGAAAGTAACAGACTTGTTCACTAACTACTGCAAAAAAAGAGGGAAAATAATAGGTTTTAGGAAAACTGTGTTTATATAGTTGTTGGAAGAATAGTAACAGGAGCTGTTTGTTGAGAAACACAGGTATAAGGTTCTACCTTCCATTTGCCAACAAAAGAAGACAGGGCCTTGCAAAGGCATTATAATCCAGGTTCCAGTTAAAAATCTTCTACAGGCATTACTGTATTTAGAAAAACAATTTCATATACATTACACTATTGGAGGATAAAGGAAAAGACGACAGTACTGAGCAAAACAGTTGCCAATACCAAGAAGAAAGTCCCTGGATTTTCCCTAGAATTCAGCATTACTTTACGCCACATTATGGTTTTTAATCCAATTACTTTCTTGACAGAAAAAGATTTCAAGGGTGATTTATTCCTAGCAGTGATAATTATGCTAATGAACAATGCTTTGCAAAGAAAAGCCGATATTATATTAATATTCATAATTTTCTATCAGTTTTTCTTTTCATAGCTTCTCTTAGCTTGGCACCATAGTAAAGAGTTTAGATTTTATGTGAACTTTATTAGAGGATAACATCATCACATCTTCATCAAAGTATGTATGCCATGTCCATAGGCTAGTTTCAAGAAACAGTGCTTAAAGCACAGCTACTGCTGCCATTGCAGCTCTCAAAGTTAGGAAAAAATAGAGTAAACTGGAGAGTTAAACTATCCCCCTTAAGAGATGTCCTTCAGAGCTGGAAAGCCGTTTCACCAAGAAGAGCTAAATAAGTCAAAGTTAACATGGATGCAAACATTTAGTTTCAAGATGCTTTCAGCTGCGGGACATCCTCTGTGACCATTCAAGACAGTCCTAATAGAATACAGGTAAAAGAAAATAAGCCAAACATGTTACTTCAACCCTGTGTGCCCCACGCAGTAGGGAAGCCCCCACGTGAGTAAGAGGGAGCTCTGGACCCAACCTTAATGTCATAGCTTCAGTAAATACAGTGAAATTTTCCAGTACAAATAGATTGTTTTTCTTTATAAAATATTATGTATAAGAAAAGAAAAAGGAGGTGCAAGGAATCATCCCAGGTTATGATTTTCTAAAAACGGGATCAATTTCACAACAGGTTATGAGAGTTTTGGAGAATTTGAGATAACTGAATCAATAATAATCCTGGTACACAGAATTCTTTATTGGCATTCTTACGAATATCATCGCTGTTATATGTCTCCAAAGAAAATTAGGTCAATAAGAGTATTAATACAAATAATAAAGGAAATTAAGTTTACTCAAAAGAATAAATAATATTTCATAAAATTTATTCAAAGAGACAAAAAGCAAATCAAGTTCATTCATCTTTGGGGGAGGGGATGGTGGCCATTTTAAAAAGGAAAGCCTGTTCTGCTCTCTTACACTTGCTTTCTAATAATCTTAATAATGCAAAACCACACAGAACAGGTAAAGAACATGGCTCTCTTAAATGGTATCTTATCATAAGAAAGACAGGTAACACAGGAAAAGGCAGAAAAGAAGTTTTTACCTTGTCTCCATTGCTGAACTGCTACTTCTGATCAAAATGTTTCTTTATCACACTAACTAGAATCTATTTAGGTTCTCCAGCTCCCTTTCACGTTAGATTTACTGTCACTTCACTGCCATTAAGAGAAAAATGCCCTTAACAGATTTCACCTATTGTAACAACAACAGCATGTTACCGAACTGTGCAAAAAAAAAAAAAAGAGCCCCAAAACCACCCTCCCTCCCCAAAAAAGAAAAAGTATTGTCATTGATGCTGAAGAAAGTTTTGAAGCTATGCAGTGACAGCAAGACAATCAAGGCTTATTTTCTTGCATAAAATCTAAAATTAGGAAAAAAGATATTTTATTGAAACAGTTCTATACTGATCTTAACATCCTAAACAAAATTGTGTATCTTAACAGGCATTACAGACGGTGTTATCATAACTCACCTTTCCATATCAGTCTTTCTTGGTAATCTGCATTAAAAAAAGGAAAAAAAAAGCGTATTACCTATTGTTCCATTATATTTCATACCACCATAAAAGAAATTTTGTTAGTAACCTTCAGCTAAGTACATGAAGAACTTACACATACCTATAAAGAGCATTTCAAAGTTTCTACAATTGCAGACGTTTCCTAAATACAGTGAAATTGCATGTTTGACATCTCTAGAAAGCAGTCTAGTTTAGGCAGTGGGGGATGGGGAGCGGGGAGAATCAGGTGTGCAACGGCAGCGCTGGTACCTGCTGGAGTCCTGTAGTGGTTAAGCTGGAACTGGCCAAATGAATTTAAAAGCTTGAAGAACATTTAAGTCTGAAGATTTCTGCTAAACCAGGAGAGCCATACGTACAGTATCACTACCTGTGCTTCACAATTTATGATTCTCAGTAAGCATCCGTGACAAGCGTTAATTAATTCATAGTAGCAATCCTAGATCGTCTACACCAGGTGTTAAATTTGGCTGCTTACTGACTCGCCTGAAGGGAGTTTCTCTTTCATCAGTCTCGAAGGGAAGAAATGCTATGCTCCAGAGCTTTAGCAGCTACCTGTACGACAGATACTGCTGCAGAGAGAAGACTGTATTCCCGTAAACCATAATGTTATAGAGACGTTACAGGCACCTCGTTTCAGTTAGTTTTCATTCCAGGACTAGGCTGGTGCTGGTAAAGGAGCAAGAACTCATTTTGTTGGAAGGAAGAATACTTTCCAGACAGGCTTTTTATTAGCCATATCCATACTTTATAGGGAAATACAGTAGAAAACTCTAGCTCATTCCACTTTTGGAGGAGGCATCATGTAGCTTATAAACTACCTGGTGAATCAAAGTGCTGAAAGCATTTCCATGTGTTCCTCACGCTATCTAATTTACTTTGTACCTTAACTACACTCAAGTCAAAAGAACCAGTTCCACACCATCAAACAAGCATAGAAGACATCAGAGGCACACGCTCCTACAAGAACATGTACAGAATCAATTGCTGTCTGCAGACACCGTAAGCATACAGGTAAAATACTGACTAACATCTGGAAGCTTTTTGCAAAGTAAACTAAAACTCCTTGTCTTTTCTAGAGTTTGAACACTCTTAACCCCAAGTAAGCAAAACTTTGTTTGCACACTCGCCAGCTATGGTGTTTTACAAGAACTATAGGTGTTTTTTGTCTCCCTTTTGCTCTGTGTGTCACATCTTAAAACATACACAAACCTCACAGGCATCTCTAAGGTTAAGCAAACTAAAAGAGAAAGAGGCTCGCTCACTGTCAGAATGCTTTCAGGAAAGTTTTCTTTGGCCCAAAAACATTCCTTTGTTTCGCCACTTCAAACACAACTACATTAGCACTACAGACTGTGAAGCAAACATAAATATTTCCTTTTCCTCCCAAACAACCAAGTGCTGTTTTAAGGAGCGCTTAAGTAACTCCAAGAGCTGCGGCACCTGAAAATGCCTCAGATAATGCCTTAGTTTCACGTGTTTCATGTATTTTGACGTCAGTAGCAACACCACAGCTGGGCTTTCTGGCAGTCCCGTGGGGTCAAACTCGAGCATTAAGACCGCAGTGTCTATTCGGATGCTCCGTATCCCCCTCGGTCCTTCCCCCTCTTTATGCCAGGGCGCTCCCCAGCTTCCCCCAGACCCCCGCACACCGCCCGGTGCGAGGCAGAGCTGCACGAACCGGGCACCTCCGGGGGCGGCAGAGGGGCGAGGAGCCCCGGAGCCCCCCGGGGCCGGGACACAACGCGGCGGGGAGGGAGGGGGGGGGGGGGTCTCGGGGGCACTCACAGGTCTGCCAGCACGGTGAGCTCGGCGTACGTGCGGTGCAGGAGGAAGTCGATGAGGGTGCTGAGCCGGTACCCGGGGCTGGCGGCGGCTGTCACGGCGCCGGGGGCCGGCGGGGCCGGTGCTGAGGCGGGGCCCCCGCCGGCCGGCACCAGCTGGTTGCTCTCCAGCTGCACCGGCGCCATGGCGGCGGCGGCGCCTCGAGCCCGGGCACGAGCGAGCTCGGCAGCCCGGGGGCCGAGGAACCGGGAACCGGGCCGGGTCAGGGGGCAGCGGTCGGCGGGGAGCGGAGCGGGGCTGGCGGCGCTCACAGCCCGCCGGGCGCAGGGGCCGCCGCCATCTTGGCGGCACGGAACCGGAAGCGAGGGGCCGAGGCGGACCGGAAAGAGAACCGCTCCGGCACGGCCGGGGGCGGCGGGGGCGCTCCGGGGACGGGGGGGAGCCTCCGCGGGGGGGGGGCGGGGCCTCGGCGAGGGGGCGGGGCCTCCGGGAAGGGGTGGAGCCTCTGTGTGGGGGTGGGGCCTCGGTGTGGGGGTGGGGCCTCGGTGTGGGGGTGGGGCCTCGGTGTGGGGGTGGGGCCTCGGTGTGGGGGTGGGGTCTCGGTGTGGGGGTGGGGCCTGAGGGGGCGGGCGGTTGCGGCCGTTGGCGGTGGCCGTCGCGGGGAGCTCGCGCCGCCGCTGAGCCGTTGGGGCGGGACCGCCTGAGGAGAAATGGCGCCGCGCAGAGCCCGGGGGGAAGATGTGTGGGGCGAGGGGGAGCCGGGCTGCCGGGCAATGGGGGGTGTCGTTGCTCAGCGGGGGGAGCCTTTCCGAGGCGCGTTGGCGTGTTTCTGGCTTCCCCAGCAACTGGTGTTTTTTGGGGTGCGGGAGAAGGAACTGTAAAGAAGTGAGCGTGGGGTGTTTGTGTGCTGGTTGCCAAAGCGCGCTGGGTAAGGAAGGGAGCGGTGTAAATCCCGGGGGGGGGTTCGTTATCGGCTCGCTCGAGTGTTAAACCGTAAATTCTTGCCGTGTGACTACAAATAGTTCCTCAAAGTAGACGTAATACAGGCAATAAATACCCAAACCTTCAACAGGTATTAAAACACTGCCACTTCTTCAAGTTTTTTAAAATCCACTTGTTTTATAAAATGCAGACTTTTAAAAATCTCTTCTTACCGATCTCTTTCCAAGAGGACAGTAAGCAATAAAAGGCAACGTTATCATTATTTTTTTCCAACGTGAGAAATGTGTAATCAACAGTTTAATCAAAAAAATAAATATGCATCTGTGCCAGGAGCGAGAAGAGTCAGTTATGTTCCTGCAGGGAGTGCTCATTGCACCTGATTATGAGCCAGTTGCCAGCGGACAAGGAGCAGCTTCACTGGCAGGCGAGCTCTGCCATAACCACTGTGGAATCACAGAATCATTGGGGTTGGAAAAGACCTTGGAAGATCACCTGGTCCAACCATCCCCCTACCACCAATGTCACCCACTACCATGTCCCTAAGCACCACGTCCAACCTTTCCTTAAACACCCCCAGGGACGGTGACTCCACCACCTCCCTGGGCAACCCATTCCAATGCCTGGCTGCTCTTTCTGGGAAGAAATAGCTCCTCATTTCCAGCCTGAACCTCCCCTGGTGCAACTTGCCATTCGCTCTAGCCCTACCACTAGTTACCTGCGAGAAGAGGCCAACCCCCAGCTCCCCACACCTTCATTTCAGGTAGCTGTAGAGAGCAATAAGGTCTGCCCTGAGCCTCCTCCAGACTCCTCCAGTTCCCTCAGCCGCTCATCAAGGCAGTACGTTGAGAAAGGCAGGCTGGCACTCCATCCTGTGCATCCACCTGGAGCAGAGTGTGGGTTAGGAAGGGGCTGGATTGCTACAGTGGTGAGCTGTGCCAGCCCCATTACTTGGTGCTGTGCTCTGCAAAAACTAATTCTGTAGACTGCTTCAGTGGAAGTGAGACAGATGTACAATCCTTAGACTGGCAGGTGGGCGCTGCTGGTTGTTTGGGAATTTTTTTTTCCTAAAACCCTTAAAATATATTCAGAGCTACATTTTACTCCTCCTTTACCCCCAATACAGGTGAAAGAAATGCCTGCTTTGTGCAGTTAAAATTATAAAGGATGGAATGATTAATACTATTGGGATTATGTTATGATGCAAACAAGTGTGTTTTGCTTGGTGTGTATTGAAAGTCCTTGAAAAGGTGTGTTTTCCCAAATGTATGAAAAACATTTTTCCCCTCTATGTGCATGAATAAATGCCATGTACCCATTTCATGGCCAACTAGTTGCATTACTGAAGAAAATGCCAACTTCAACATGCACCGGAATGTGATTAGGCTGTATATGATAAGACCTATAACTTAGAAATACAGGCTCTTTTTTAGTGTTCTTTCTCCTTCTTCCCATCTCTTCTCTTACAATTTAGTCCAGAATAAAATCCCCATTGATTTTAGTGGTGCAGGCTGAGACTTTTTGATGAGGTAGGTGGAAAATCGTGATGGGATCTGACTTTGCCCCTGTTAGAGCTGTTCCTATAGTCCTGGTGAATTCTCCAGCTTTTCTGGAGAGGGGCTGAAGGAGGCTGCCTTTCTCCATTCCTCTTGGAGAGGAGAAGGTTGATCAGAGCTGCTGCAGGGATCACACTGAGCTCTCCTCTCACGTGGCTGCTGAGGAAAGAAGCTCTTGATATTGTTTTCAGGGAATTGAAGCTCAAGGCTTGTGTTTGTGGGCAGACAACAATGGTGCTGTTGGGAGACTCTGCAAGATT
Organism: Cygnus olor; assembly: GCF_009769625.2. NCBI lineage: Eukaryota > Metazoa > Chordata > Aves > Anseriformes > Anatidae > Cygnus > Cygnus olor. The sequence continues at coordinate 118,707,627 of NC_049169.1, read as the reverse complement.
TGTTGTTTTGACGGTAAGCTGGAGATGAATATTAGGAGCTCAAAAATTGAGTGACTGGCCTACATAGTACTCATGAAAAAAGAAAGATACGTATATGTGGTTTTGCTTCTTGTTGCCTTTCTGAGGTTGGCAGTGCTCACACTTCTTATGCTACCACTTCTAAGAAGAATGAGCATTGTATCTAAACTCAAAACCCCACCTTAAAGAAAGTGGAAATAGGTTTCACAAGTCTTTTGGGGTGACAAAGGCAAAACTATAGGAGGGAGAAAGCACGGGCTGTTGGGGTTACTGTAAAGAGTACCAGTTTTTTGGGGGGGAGAGGGGACTCTGCACAGCATTCTGATAAGGACCTGATGAATTGCACAGCAGTTAGGGAGACTGTAGATAGTATAGTGTGTATAGTCTACCATTCTCCCTAAGGTTGATGAACGGAGTTTTGGATTTATCAAGTTCTAAAAAAGGACAACAAAGCTTCAGTTCTGACTGGGGCTGTTGGTTCCTGCAATCTCACAGATACTCAATTTCTTAACATTTAATTTCATGAATGGAAAATGGTATATCTGGTTGGGGACTGCAGTTGTGGACTGCTGATCAGGCCTGCTCTCATTATCTCTGCAAATTTTTTGCTTGTAGATAGCAAAATGTTTTAATATTTCAAGATAAATAACATTCTCTAGATGCAGTTCTCCAAATAAAAAAAATGGACTCCCGATACAATATAGTGGTGCATTTAAGCAGAATAGTCAAGCAGAAGCAATGAAAAAGGATGAAAATTAATCCAAATTGTATTCTTTGGTACAGTAATATGTATCTTGGGAGATTGATTGGGAATTAAAGAATTTTGCAGTTAGCAAGTGTAAGAGGATAACTCGGCATAAGATATAATCTGATTTCATTTGACAGGTGTAGTTTATTTTTCTGTTTATAGTTAATCAACTGTAGTTGGTCTGTTTCTGTAGTGCCTTGTTACTGTGATCATGATAGTTTACTGAAACTTCTGAATCTGCTGTTGAATAATTTAAAAGCAGTGAAATTTTAACAGTCCAGTATTACTGCTGTGCTTTCCTGTTGGTTTTTTTTCTATTAGAGAAGTAGTGCCCATTTGTGGGGAGGAGAAGGATGACTGCGTTCACGTGGGTTTTTCAGCCCAGTTAAAGACGGATTTCTACTGTATTTTCATTTGTATCCATTCTCTTAATTCAGCAGTTTTCAATTTTCTGCCATGTAAAGCCGACAACAAATTTTCTAGCAGGAATGGGATGAAACCGGACCAGGTAGGCCCGTGCATGCAGTTGTGTCTCACCTTGGGCTTTCTGCAGACAGGCAGTGCCTTACACGCTCACACAGCACACTGCTGGGACCCGTGTCCAGCTCTGCAACCTCCTGGAGTGCAGGGCAGGGCTGGACACTGTATTTAGCGTGATGCTCAGCTCTGCCTGGCTCACATGGAGCACAGGCAAGGTGTTAGTGCTGCAGGGGAGCCAGGGGATGTGCCTGGCAGGAAAGTCTGCTACGCACACAGGGAAGAAAAAGTGATGCCCTCACAGGGCACTGCGGTCGGTCCCCTGGTGGCAGAACAGGCCAGATCAACCACTGTGATGGCTGGCACCCCACAGAAAAAGTACCTGAAAGACATGGGGAAGCATTTCCCAGCAGAGGCTTCATTCTGCTCACGTGCCTTTGTTAGGTGTGGTTTTCCTCCTACTGTCACCAGCATAGCTGGCTTGCTTACAGCCCTTGCCTAGATGCAGCGGAGCCCTGCCTGTTTATGGCCTGACTAAAACGCGCTCAGCCAGATGCCAGCGCGGCCAGCTGCTGCTGTGTACATCGTGTCCTCTGCTGTGTGGTACTTGTCTGTCACTAGCAGCGTGGTAGTCTACCCTGTTATAATGACTGTACCGCTGTTGTAACTGCTTAGTCTGGCTTAAAGGAGGTTTGTGCTCAAAGGAGGATCGAGCATTCCTGCTGCCAGGAGTACACCAAGGAATCGGAACACCACATTCTCCTTCCAACGTTATTATTAATATTCCTTGTGACTCCGGGCAAATCATTTCCTCTCTCTGTGCCTTGACTTCCCCACTTGCGAAATAGCTACAGTAATGATTGCAATTAATATTTACTCAAGCGTGCAGGTAAATATTTTAAATTGGCTCCTCACTGTTACCGTAATGGTGAGCCTAGGAGCCTGACCTCAGATAGGGATTTGTTGGTCAACTAAAACCCGTTGCTATTCAGTCATGGAGCTAACTGTGACAAAGCCAAAAGGAAGGACGGCAGATGACTTTTGGTTTCCAGAAGAGGTAGATATTTAATGTTCTTTGGAGCTGTGGGATAAATGTTCAGCGGGAGGTAGGCAAACCATATTGCTCTCTAT